>NC_139545.1:49409158-50609158 GCF_965153285.1 Podarcis tiliguerta | reverse complement strand
TGCAAGAGGTTGCATTAGATGACACTTAGGGTCCCTTCCATCTTTGCAATTCTATGAGTCTGTGACAATTCCACTTACAAAAGCTAGCCCATTGTTTTCCACAAGAAACTAAGCATTCATATGTTAGGTCTACAACTTGAATGCTAAATGTACTACTTACAAATATTAGGAATAATCAACCCCCAAAATTGAGTCAAGAGCACTAATTTCAGCCCAATGACAGAATGATTTCAAGCATCAAAAGATGCTTGTGTGTTTTCCCCTCTGGAAAATTATATGATTTATCACTTTTGTGCAGTAAAAACAGCTTACCTCTGCAGGAGTTAGATTTCAAAGGATGATTTGGCATTTTGCAAGCAGATGGTACTGATACATATAATGTGTCGTTCACACAAAGTTGTACACTAAGTTTTGCAATTCATATGCCTGAAGTATTCCATACCAGTATATAAAACAGATTACAGTGGTACCTCGGGTTAAGAACTTAATTCGTTCTCAACCTGAAACTGTTCTTAACCTGAGGTACCACTTTACCTAATGGGGCGTCCCGCTGCCGCTGTCGCACGATTTCTGTTCTCATCCTGAAGCAAAGTTTCTGGGTTAGCAGAGTCTGTAACCTGAAGCGTCTGTAACCCGAGGTACCACTGTACCTCTTAATCCAGGATTAAGAATTGCAAACTCTACTCCTTTCAGCTTTGAGAACAGGCAATAAAAAATATGCTATGCATCAGAATCCTGATGAGTGCCTCTCAGTTCAACTTTCATGGAAGCAAAGCCACACAGGGGGATGAGAACCAGGGGACAGAAGGGCTCACTAGCACAATGATATTCTCAAATAGAAAACTGCATCTAGGTTCTATGTTGCATAGGTCAACAAGAAGTATGACTCATGAGCGTTTTGGTAAGTGAACAATCCCCAATGAGAATATTATCTGTTACTGGAATCTATCTACTCAAATGTTGCCCTGAGCTGTATGCAAGGACCAAGAAGAACAGACATTTCTGCACATTCATCAAGATTGTGTTAACTGAAATGTCTAACCACAGAAAGACAGACATTTGGCTGGGTTTAAACAACCAACTGTTAGCTAAGGCCTCCTACAGCATGGTCTGGAGGCACACAAGGAAGCTACCTTGCCCAAGCAAAGATAGGGTGGGTCTGATTGACACCTGGACGGAAGACCATGTAGGAATCCCATGAATGCTACTTTGAGTTCTATGACTGAAGAAAGGTGGGCTATACACTGGGGCCAGTTCACTAAAGCCTTTTCAGTTATCCAGTAGGCAATTTAATTCAATAAATGATATTAATCCTAGTCCACCATTTGCTTTGTTGTTAAGGAGCCACACAGAGAATACCAATATTATAAAGGGCACTTCACCACCCACAAGTACTGCTAATTCTGAAAGGAAACAGTTTGGGAATATAAGTAGCAGCAATGACGACCCTGCTATGCAACTGCAACTACAACACAGGTTCCACCATGTGGGTGCAATGCAATTTGAGAGTGGTTGAAGTCTCAACTCAATTGCCAATTCCCCCTCGAATGACTGGGAGATGCCTTCTTCATGGAAGGTCATGTGTACTGCAGCAGGGAAGGAAAACCTGCTCCCCTCAGCCTATTTTCTACTGCACTTTGTTGGCTTCTATTTGTATTTTAAATTGTTGTTATCCACTCTGAGATAACTTATAATGATACAGATGGTTTAATTTCCCTCTCTCCTTGCCACCCAAAAATATGGGAGAAAGGGGGTGGCAGAAAGAGAGAAAAAATGAATGCCACAACCTCTATGAGCTCCACCCTGGCCAGCATGCAGCCTTTGACAGATTAGTTACTTTTGAAGCAATATGGTATGGCACATGAAAGGTTCCTCACCCCTGCTCTCGAGGTTTACCTGTCTCAAAGCTGAGAAACTTCAAAACAAAAAGGATCATGGGTCATTAGGCAGGTCCTCACAAGGATCGGTTTGCTTTGATCACAACATTTGGAGTAGTTGAAGATATGTGACCTTTTGGTCTGTATGCCAGTGAAGCCAGTGTGGTGTAGTGGTTAAGAGCGGTAGTCTCGTAATCTGGGGAACCGGGTTCGCGTCTCCGCTCCTCCACATGCAGCTGCTGGGTGACCTTGGGCTAGTCACACTTCTCTGAAGTTTCTCAGCCCCACTCACCTCACAGATTGTTTGTTGTGGGGGAGGAAGGGAAAGGAGAATGTTAGCCGCTTTGAGACTCCTTAAAGGGTGTGAAAGGTGGGATATCAAATCCAAACTCTTCTTCTTCTTCTTCTTCTGTTACCATTATTTAATTCCTATTTTATTTATTACTACATTTATTTTCCATCTTTCCTCCAAGGAGCTCAAGGTAGATGTAGATGCTTCTCCCCCTCCTCATTCTATCCTTGCGACATAGGCTGAGAGAGGGTGACCCGGGCAGCTTTATGGTCAAGCAGGGATTTGAACCTTGTCTTCCAGGTCCTAGTCCAACACTCTAACCATTACGCCATATGGGCTCTTATTGAAGGAAATGCAAATGATCTAAATCTTAACCATTTCACGCAATTTCCAAAATCTAAAATTTGCTGATGGATTTAGCAATTATGTTTTATAGTTACAATTACTACTATAATGGTGTATTCCATAATAGGGAAAGAAGCCATTAAGCCCCATTTACTTTAGCGTAAGTGTCTGAGAATTGTAGCAAATTGCTGCTGCTGAGAATATGCATCAGTAATGTGCAATTTTCTTATTATTGAGACCTTACGTCACCTGCTCATTTAAGGATTATGAGAAAGATATTTTAAATACATTCCTGTATTATCTGAAGCTTTGGTTAGTAATCAGGTCTGCCAGAGTACTACAAAAAACGGCTACAGTAAGACCAAAGACTCCAAATGCCACACTATTACTTCTATTCCTCTAGCATGTGTAGATGGTTCTGGAGAGAGGCAAGAATTTATAACATTTGTGCTGTGGTATAGACAAGGAAGGAAACAGTAGGAATACCTCCTGCAATTTTTCATAGGAATGCAAACTTTGACAACACAATGCAAGAAGAAATGTTAAAGAATTTCACTATGTTGTTTAAAAATATTAATAAAAAATATGTTAAGTACCGTATTTTTTGCTCTATAAGACTCACTTTTTCTCTACTAAAAAGTAAGGGGAAATGTGTGTGCGTCTTATGGAGTGAATGCAGGCTGCGCAGCTATCCCAGAAGCCAGAACAGCAAGAGGGATTGCTGCTTTCACTGCGCAGCGATCCCTCTTGCTGTTCTGGCTTCTGAGATTCAAAATATTTTTTTCCCTTGTTTTTCTCCTCCAAAAACTAGGTGCGTCTTCTGGTCTGGTGCGTCTTATAGAGCGAAAAATACGGTACTTCAAAAGCAGAACAGTCCAAAGTGTGTCCACAGCTGGTTAAAGACAACAAAGAAGTTAAAGATCTGCTAAAATAGAAGAAGGAGATTGCAGAGAAGCCAAATGATTTGCATCTGTATTCACAGCTGAACGTATAGGGCAGATACCTATGCCTGATTTGACATTCTTAGAGAGTTTAAAGAACTGGGATGAATTGAAGTGACAATAATTAAATTCTAGGCTTTATCAACAAATAAAAAAGTAAGATATCATTGAGTTCATCTGAGAGTTTGTTAAAGAGCTGAAATGTAAAACTGCTGATCTTTTAACAAAAATATGCAACCTGTCCCTAAGACGGCTTCAGTGCCTGGAAAATGGCTAACATAACTACTTTTAAAGCTGTTTTTATATATGCTGTAAGCCGCCCAGGGTGGCTGGGGCAACCCAGCCAGATGGGCAGAGTAGTAATATTTATTATTATTATTAATCACACTTAGCATGGTATGTACAATTCAGGAGCTGAACTTATAGAGGTAGAAACAATGCAGAAAAGGGCAACAAAAATCTGCAGCATTATAATTAATTAATGTACTACTTATATGCCAAAATGGCTTTGAAGTGGTTTACAACCATCAAATCAATGCATTATTAAAATATACAGTGCTATTAAAACACCCTTAATTAAAATAAATAATAAAACAGTTTAGAAACATAATTAAAACATTTAAAAAACAGTTAAAACAATAAATTCACTATTAAATTTAGGGAAATGCTTGGCTAAACAGGTGCGTTTTCAGAAGCTGGTGGAATGTCAACACTGATGGTGCCTCTTGTATTTCAGCAGTGTGGGCATTCCACAAACACAGTTGCTACCAGTGAAAAAGCCCATCTTTATGTTACCACCAGCCAATGATAATCAGGTCATGGCAAAACTAACTGGGCTCCATTAGCTGATCTCCTTATGTGCAACCTCTCATGACTCAGGTTTAATGGAAAAGCAGAGCTGACATCAGTATACTGATGACACTGTGACCCAAGCCTCCTGATGACTGCTCCCAATGGCTTCATAGGGATGTTAAAAAGCTTTGGGAGAAGAGGTTACAATGCTGGGGCGAGTTTTGGATTTAGAAAAAAAGATAGAGGTTTATAAATAATTCACTCTTCCCTTCCTGTCATAACACTAGAACCAGGATGGCTCAGGACCGTAATACCTCAAGGACCGCCTCTTCCCATATGAACCTACCCAGTCCCTGAGATAATCTTCTGAGGCCCTCCTTCATGTGCCTCCTCCTCAAGAGGTCCAGAGGGCAGCAACACTAGAATGGGCCTTCTCTGCAGTGGCTCCCTGTCTATGGAATGCTCTCCCCAGGGACGTTCGCCTGGCGCCTTCATTATATACCTTTAGGCGCCAGGCAAAAATGTTCCTTTTTAACCAGGCCTTCGGTTGATCTGATTTGAATCCTATGCCCATTTTCAGTGGCGTAGCGTGGGAGGTGCAGGGGGGGGCCGGCCGCACCGGGCGCAACATCTGGGGGTTAGGGGGCGCAAATCCACAGGTTAGGGGGCGCAAATTATTTGCCTTGCCCCGGGTGCTGACAACCCACGCTTCGCCACTGCCCATTTTAAATGTGTGTGTGTGTTTGGGGGGGGGTGCTATTGGATTATTGCTTTTGGTTACATTTTATATGTTGTGGTCTTGTGAACCGCCTTGAGAGATCCGGGTATAGGACGGTGTATAAGTGAATGAATCAATAATAATAATAATAATAATAATAATAATAATAGAAGCAGAGGTCATCCAATAAAGCTGAATGGTGAGACATTAAGGATGGGCAAATGGAAGTACTTTTTGATACAACACATAGTCATACTATGGAATTTGCTGCTACAATATGTGATGATGGAAATTAACTTGGACAGCTTTTAAAGGCAAGAGGCAAAGGAACACATCCCTCTATATCAAGGCATTCAGTTGTCATATAGGCAACTGGATTCCATATTGTGATGTCACTGTGTTGTTGGAAGGATGATGGAAAACTGAACCAGTCATGGTCAATTGTTATCAGCTATTGTGCTGCATGGCAGTAAGGATTTGAATCCAGTTCTCCCTGATCCTAGCCTAGCCCATTACCATTACACCACACCACACCACACGGATCTGCTACATAAACTTTTCAATAAACTGAGCCATAATGAGGAAATAATTGACAGATATGAACAGAGATAAGTTGAGGGTGTCTGTGGAGAACCACCCCCCCAACTCAAATTGTTAGTTTAGATATGGGATACATTATCGTCACAGAAACATTGTTAAAATACCTTTTAACCCCCTTGTAGGGCTTAAAAATCTATTCACACTAACTTTTAATTTTTCCTCTATTCCAAACTCCTAGAATAAAAAGCAGCTCAGAAGAGTGGAAAAATAAACCATGGAAACTGATCATTGCCAGCAATTTTTATGTACATAACCACGTTCTTGAGACTCTTTGTGAAGAACATTCAGAATTCAACAAGCAAAGTTCCCCTTACATGACAAGTCTAGCCAGAGTGCATCAACAAGGCCCACACAGCCCACATTAGCCAGTCTCTGTTTCCATCTGCTACAGAGGTGTCTGGAACCTAGACTATTATCCCCAACACATATACTTAGGAAGCTGCCTTGTAATAATCACATTATTTCTCCATTTAACTTGGTATTGTCCAAACTGACTGGATTTCAGACAGGAGTCTTCCCCAGTCCCACCTGGAGATGGTGAGAACTGAACACAGAATCTTTTGCATGAACACCAGATGCTCTACCACTACTGAGCGACAGTCTTTTCCCCAAGTTACAACTGAAGCTACATTTCCCCTCTGCACAGATTTTAATTGTAAGTCATCTCTGAGGAACCAATCTTGGCCAAAAAGTACAGTGAGAAACAGACACACACATAAACACTACTCAAAAGGAGATAGCAGACATTAGTGGTAGAATTCCAAACTGTAGCCTCAAACTGTCAGCAGTAAAGATCACACTTTTTCAATGCTCTCACAATTAAAAGCACTACCTTCATGTAATGTTTAATTAACATTTAACTTTCACCTCTACTCCAAGGAGCCCTGGGACATGTACATGGTCCTACTCACCCCCACTTTATGTCACAACAACCCTGTGAGGCAGGTTCGACAAGGACACCGTGACTGACCCAAAGCCACCCAGTGAGTTCTATGCCCAAGTAAAGATCTGACCTTGGATCGTCCCAGCACTAGCTACTACACCCACACGGGCCCTACACCTATTCGCTACGGTGTGTGGAGGAGGTGTTTGGGCTTTGGTGTCTTTAACACCGGGGGCGCAGCTGGCGGAAACCGCGCGCTGAAATACTAACACCCACAGGCAGAGCCCTGAAGCGATAAAGGCCAAAAGCATCACAATCTCGTTATTTCCGACGCGCGGGACAAGACGATGACCACTTCGCAAAGGGGGTCCCTGAAGCAGCTTCTTCCGATCTCTCCCGCCGTTAAAGCGTCAGCAGCTGAGGACGGGGAGGAGAAAGCCAGGGTCTTGCGGCAATTTCTCCAGCTCCCAGAATATCTTTCCCAAGCTGAGGCCGCTCCGCCCTTCGTCCCTCCCCCACCCGGCTTCTTCCCGCGCTTCCTCCAACCCGTCCCCTTCCTCATCCCGGCCCCCGCCTTTATCGCCGTTCCCCCCGGCCTTTCTCCCTCCAGCGAGGCCGCGGGGCCCCCGCGCTCTCCTCCTCCGCCCTTCGGCCAAGCCTCCCCCTCCAACCGGCACCGCTTCACTCCCTTCACCTGCACTTTCCGCCGCCCCGCCGTGTTCTGTCGGTGATGAGCCGCCATCTTGCATGTTGACACTCTGTCGTCACGTCCGAGCAGGGGGTGGACAGGGAAAGGAGAGGCTGGAGGCGCTCCGGAAGTCCCGCCTCAGGAGGCTCCTGCTCCTGCTGCTCCTGCTGCAGCCGCACCCCTTTCAAATCTCGGGCAGCGGGGCGAGTCACAGGAGTGGAAGGGACGAAGGACGTTAGGGGAAGGGGCGTGGCTTGCGCGGTTGCCATGGCAACCGTTATTGTGAGGGATGTCTGCGAACCGGGCGAGGAAGGAGGGGTACTTGGTCTCGCGAGATTTGCGGGGGCTGGTCTAATCAGTAGGGAGAGAAGGTGACAGTTGGAAACGTTGCTCGCGCTGCTCCTTCTCTCTGCCCCACCCCCCACCGAGATGATAAAAGGGCGCGAGGTTCGGCTGTGTGGTACCTCAGTCAGAGCTCGGCTTTCCCCGGCATTCTCATGTTTGCCCATATCAAATTCCGTTCCACGTTGCCCACACGTTATGGTTATTCACCTGTACGTTACTGGGTGCATTGATTCACCTCAGAACCAGCAGGGCGCTGCACGCTTATGTATTTATTTTGGTGTATTAATCGCCCAGCCCCATGCCTCAGGGTGGGCCATACAAGTGCCCCTAACAATAAAGTTAAATTGAACTTATCGAAGTTCCCTCACCTTTTCATTAGTTGAGTACCCAAAGGTCAGCACAAAGACATCATAAAATAACCCCCCAAGATTATTGCCCTTTGCTGACTATTATCAATATTGCAGCAATTATTAAGTCACTTTTTAGAGTGAAAAGGCTGTGTACACATTACTGATTAGAAACACAGCTAGCGCATTCTTTTTCCTCAGATTAGATTGAAGCTGGTTTGGAGAAGAATGCACTGAAACAGTAGTTCAAAGAAACCATAGGATACATACAGAATATGGCTAATTGTACACTGCTTCGCAAACCGGCCATGAAAGTGTTCTGGATCCATTTTGCCGACAGTTTAAAATTGGGGCGTGGGGGTAGAAGAACCATGACAATGCAAAACATATAAAATGATCATCCAGCAGCACTTTAAGAAGGACCAAGTCGTTCCCACCACACTAAATGATGAGCAACACCATAAGAGGCAACGTTAATTAACCAAAGGCCAAAGCCTGGCATCCAAAAACGGACAAATATGGAGCCAGGCATGTCTTCCTGGAAAGAGCATTCGACAAGTGGGGCAGCCACAGAAAATGCCACCTTCTTTACATCCCTCAGGTGGGGCATGCAGAGAAGGGCCTCTGATGAAAACTGCAGGGTCTGGGTTTGTTCATGGGGTGGGAGAGGCAGTCCTTGAAATATTGCGGTCCTGTGTATGGTGTATAAAGAAGCAGTATGGCGTATCAAGAGGGAGGCAGTCTTGTGGCATCTTAAAGACTAAGGGGTTGCCAACATAATGCCCACAAGGTCCCCTTCCTTCAACAAAGTGCAGCTTATCAGAAGCACTGCGTTGTAGCCAAGACAATTGGTTGCAAGTGTGTGCTTGGTTGTCGGATACCCACAATGGTTTCTCCAATCTGCAAGTGGGCTCCAGAAGATTGCCCACCCCCAGTTACTTTTGGTATAAGCTTTCACGAACCTTCTACCAGATGCAAAGTTGAGGTATTATAAAAGTTAAGGTATTATAATAGGGTGGCTGGGTGGGATTGCAAGAGAGAAATGAAATATGCAAAGTGCGGAGTGATCATTACATTAGTATCAGTGGCCATTCACAAAACAGTTGTTACTGATAACACAGACATTCTGGTATTGGTAAGCTAATTGACACATTCAAAGAAAATATCTTTATGCTGATTCAAGCAATCGGAGGTAGAATTGGATCACTTGGTGAACTGTAATAAGCAGTTTTACACTGCATGCACTCTTTGAGGTTTCTTTGGGAATGGTCACTCACTCCTAGTGTCCAGGGAGAATGAAATGCAATTTCTGATATTTGTGTAAAGGACTCTCCTGTTTTTGCCATGCAGAATGCGGAAAGGCATTACTAGGTGATTATGGCATATTTCACAATGGAAGAGGAGCAGCAGGATAAATCCCTGATTTGGATGACACCATTAGGTCTCTACAGCCGCAGCACGCACTGCAACCTTCTAACAGTTTGACTTCATCCCCAAAGGCGTACTCCTCCATTGTCTCCCAAGACAGATGGATGTCAACGATTAGATCCTGTAACAGTGTTGCCAAGAGATAGGCTGGACACAGCTTAGTAGAAGGAGGTTTTGCATACAATGAATTGCTAATGGCCTCTTGCACCCTACCTCACCCCATTTAATCCTGCATAGAGACCACAAAAAGGGCTTATCTACTGATTTTAAGGCATCTGCTGATCTTACGGCATGGGCAAGAAGGCATAGTTGCACCTTGCTCACTAGAAAGAGAGTTACACAAGCAAATTACACTTCTGCTGTGGCACAAAAATAGGTTAATCATTAACACCTTTTTGGGGGGTAATCATTGTTTATAATACCCCATAGTTAGTTCTTTTGAATAGTCATATTTGCATTTCTGTAGCATGGCCGTGGTTAATTTGATGTTTAGAACATTAGCCATGGTCTGAATGGGCACAAAGAGATGGCAAGGATTATTGTGTTGTGCAAATTTCCCCATTTATTAAGTGCATACTTGTTCCATTTAAAAGACCAAAGAATACTTTAATGCTTATTTGTCTTAAAATACAGCCTTAATGTGTACTTGTCTTAAAAGCTGTTCGCATCCTGTTATTCTCTAAACAGGCATTTAAAATATACACCATCTTGCATCTTTGTATGGCACAATGGAAGGAAACAGGAACCACTTTTTATGCTGAAACATACTGTATCAATTAAAGTGTAGATAAGAGTCAGAGTATATCATCAGCTTATCCGGGAAATCTTTATTACTAACTTCTGTGGCCCTAAATGCCAGCAAACATTTGTGAGCATTGTGGGGGGAAACAGCAGCTGTATATGAAAAGCTGTGCTCTCTATTCCCGACATGTTTAGAAACAAACTCTCAAGGAATGTGGTATTTACCATTTCTTTCTGTATAGATCACCATAATTTTTTTATTAATATGTTGAAGTCAAATTAGTAGACAAGATTATGACTAAAATAATAACATGCAATAGTGTAAACTTTTAAATCACCATCATATATCTGTGTGTGTGTGTGTGTGTGTTCTCTTTTCCCCATCTAGGTTCTATGCCAGGCTTCCTCAACCTCGGCCCTCCAGATGTTTTGGCCTACCACTCCCATGATCCCTAGCTAGCAGGACCAGTGGTCAGGGATGATGGGAATTGTAGTCTCAAAACATCTGGAGGACCAAGGTTGAGGAAGCCTGTTCTAGGCCATGGAAAACCAAGCAGACAATTTAGTTGGGTCTGTTGCCTGCTTGTGGGAGAAAAGGACAAATCAAGGGGATTGTTCTAAGAGAGTCTTTCAAGTACACAAAACCCTACCAACTTTCTGTTGTTTTTTCTTTTATATTTACCCCATGGTACTTACTTCTGAGTAGCTATTTCACTGTATTAGCAACAAAAATAAAATAACAAAGTATAAACAGAACTATAGCCTGTAATTTTATTTTGGTTTTCAAAGACATTATGTTGGGCTACTGTGCTTGCTGAATGACCAGAAAAAGTGCTCTAGCTTGCCCCTTTCCCTAGCAGGGGTTTATACACAAAATCAGCAGGTCCATATTTTCATGTTATGGAGCTAAAAACAACTGAATAGGATAGCAACTGAGTCCTATTCAAGAGCTGGAGGCTATTCAATAAGCCAAGAGTTGGGTCATTCAATATCCATATAGCAAATGATGTGTATATTTTTTGGTAATTTCCTTAACAATTATACATATTGCAACCTTGCATTCTAATCCATGGTCTCAGTGGAATTTACATTTCGGTATGTGTGTATAGGATTGTGCAATTAGTCTATACAGTGCTGTTAATTGACAGTTGAATTGCAGTGTACCAAGCCCAATGTAAGAAGAAAGGCTCTATAGATGCTTATGGGTATCTCCTGCCATGCATTCAGAACCGCACTTACAAATGAAGAAAGGTCCTGCTCAGCTCTTTAAATCTCATCCTGCTACCTTCCTTCTATAGCATACAGATTAATCCCTATATACATCAAAGAGATCTTTTAAAGCAAGAAAAGAAATATTCTATTAATATCAAAGTAGTTGGAATGGCACTGAAAATTAATGTTACGTAATAGAAAATATTGGCTCACTAAGTACATATTTAAGAGACTGCAAGACAGATTGTTACCTAATTGCTCTTTTCCCTTGGTTCTGGTGAGCAAAACCTTTTTGTGTCATTAGCTTCACAGTGTTTCAACAGATGAAATAACTTGTGCCTTTTAGAAGTTGATAATGTAGAATTACTACCATCTCCATTTACTTCCTCATATTATTTTGTTTCCTCTATAATCTCTTGGGATCCAATTTATTTATCTCAAGCCAGAAAGCATGCTCCTCCTCCTTGACATTCCCATTCCATCACAAGTCTGTAGAAATTACAGTTTCAGCTTAAGAGAAAGCAAGGAAGAAATTTCTAAAGAATAATGTGGAATCTGACAAAGTAAGGTGAACTGTTTGCTATTTTGGAAAAAGATCAACTTGGGGGAAAGTGTGCTGTATTCTAATGAAATTGATGCTGTTGCACAGAAAAATGTAAGTAATCTTGTTGGCAATGAGAATGAACTGGAAAATGTGAGAAAATTACAGGAAACTGTTGAAAATGTCTTCATTTTTTATTTCACAAAAGTATGGTTGTTTGTATCTGATAGGAATGCTGCTATTATTATTTTTAAAAAAGTTCTTGCTTATGAAGAATTATGTAGAATTCTGAGAAGGCAGTGTGAAGTTACTGATTCAATGTACCGGTATGCCTTACAGGCACGGCACATAAATTTTGTGGTCAGGAATAAAACACCTGGGAAACATGCAATTGACTGTTCTGGTTGCAGTGTTTGTGAAGGGTTTAGAGTTGTACTAAATGGTACAGATTTACTAGATTCTTACAGTAATAAAGTGATGTGTTATTACTGTCCACTTGCTCTTGAGCACATATCCTTTCCCACCCCACCCCTATAGCTGGCAAAACACCCTGGCTTTCTTATGTTCAGCTGTAAACTCTAGGATTAACGCTGAATCCATTGTATTGGGGGAGTCCCAATGCATCTCTCTGCAAGCTATCTTTTTCAAATTCATTGCAAAAACATTTATTCTTGGTTTTTACTCGAAATTATTTTATGTTTTGGGACTCAGCTTTTTGTTTAGAAGTCTCTCTAAGAATGGGTGGCTGAAGCACACCTGTTCTGTTGTGTTTATTTAATGCATTTAATCTGAAGTATATTACCCTGTCCCCTATTTCTGAGTTGCCCCTTGATATGCATCTGAGGAGCAAAAGATAACAAGGAAGAAATCAAACCAGTTGGCTTGTAAGTGAAGATACCAGCATGCCATTTCAAACAGAAAGGTGGCATGTCAACTCACAAGTGTGTTTTACATTTTCATGGGTGCCATGTTCCAACTTGCTGTTCTGAGTATTCATTATCAGTCTTGGTTTTTCTGAAGTATCATTTAATTGTTTCACCTGAAAAATTGTTTTTAGTTTACAGTAGGGTGGTCCAACACATGACCTGGGAGGCACATGCAGCCCTTGAGGCTGTTTTTGGTGGCCCTCAGCAACCTTCAGGACTTCTTAAAATGGTTTGATTAGATGCCCCTTTTTGTTGTTGCTGTGAGGTGCACATGAAAACAAACAGCAAAGGCATTTGTAATGTCTCCCTCAACCCAGTGGCCAAGGAAGGGGGCGGGGAGGCGGGCCGCCCCATGTGCCAGCCAGGGGGTGACATTGCCACGGGCGGGCGCCTCCCCCTTGGGACACTCGCAAAGATGGGCACTGCCCTATTGGGATGATGCTTGCACGGGTGGGCGCCTCCCCCTTGGGATGCTCACATGGGTGGGCGCCTCCCCAGTGGGACCCTTGCTCAGGCGGGCGCTGCCCCATTAGGACAACGCTCGCATGGGCGGACGCCTCCAATAGGATGCTTGGGCGGGCAGGCAGGCACCTCCCCCTTGGGACGCTCACACGTGCCACGCACCCACGTGCAACGTGGCACGCCCCTACCGCCCCACGTACCAATGCCCTTTCCTCCGCAACTACCTCAACCTCTGGGAGCCAAAATGTGCTATCCCTCCCCGCCTCTAACATTGCCTCGGGCTGCTCTGTGTATATATAAAAGGTAAAGGGACCCCTGACCATTAGGTCCAGTCGTGGCCGACTCTGGGGTTGCAGCGCTCATCTCGCTTTATTGGCCGAGGGAGCCGGCGTACAGCTTCTGGGTCATGTGGCCAGCATGACTAAGCCGCTTCTGGCGAACCAGAGCAGCGCATGAAAACGCCGTTTACCTTACCGCCAGAGCAGTACCTATTTATCTACTTGCACTTGACGTGCTTTCTAACTGCTAGGTTGGCAGGAGCAGGGACCGAGCAATGGAAGCTCACCCCGTCATGGGGATTCAAACTGCCGACCTTATCGGCAAGTTCTAGGCTTTGTGGTTTAACCCACAGCGCCACCCGCGTCCCTCTGTGTATATATAAAGGTAAAGGTACCCCTGCCCGTACGGGCCAGTCTTGACAGACTCTAGGGTTGTGCGCCCATCTCATTCAAGAGGCCAGGGGCCAGCGCTGTCCGAAGACACTTCCGGGTCACGTGGCCAGCGTGACATCGCTGCTCTGGCGAGCCAGAGCCGCACACGGAAACACCGTTTACCTTCCCGCTAGTAAGCGGTCCCTATTTATCTACTTGAACTTAGGGGTGCTTTCGAACTGCTAGGTTGGCAGGCGCTGGGACCGAACAGCGGGAGCGCACCCCGCCGCGGGGATTCGAACTGCCGACCTTTCGATCGGCAAGCCCTAGGCGCTGAGGCTTTAACCCACAGCGCCACCCGCGTCCCTCTGTGTATATATAGGCAGCAATAAAATAATCATAGCAATAATAATAATAATAAGTCTCAGTGAACTTGACAACATTTTCTTATGAGTAGGCACACATAAAGCTTGCACATTCTGACCTGATCAGGGCTTAATCCCAGGTCAGCAGGCACGGAGTTGTGATCCTGTTTTACAGATCGCAGCCTAGCAACCTGATTTAGTGCATACATACTAGGGAGTAGGTTTAGGAGTGCTTACCTTTAAATATATTTATTGCTTATACATTATTATTTATTAACTATATTGTGAAAACTTTAATTAACAATATGGAAATTGAATTCAGTATGCGGCCTGCCAGGTTCTGTGTCAAAATACTTTTGTGGCTCACGTGGTCAGAGAGGTTGGACCATCCTAGTTTACAGTAAGGTTTCTTACTAGATAGTGTGTGCCACTAATTCTAGCATCAAATTATGTATAAGACTGGCAACCACATATTCTTCATTACTTATCTGCCTTGTTCACATGTAAAATGGTGGTGAGGCCTGATTTTAGCCCATAATGGTAGGTGCAACATTTTTTCTATGGAAATTTTCTACTACTATATTTCTTCACAAAAAGTGTTTTTAACTCTGCTGGGGGTTCTCTCCCTCTGGAGAGTATGCAAAGCCCTGCATTTTGAATCTAAGCACCCAGCTGATACGTTTGTTAATTACTCACACGTGTATCAGATCTATTTTTCACCTTCACATACAAGTCTGTTTCAAAAATCTGTACAGTACAGTATTGTAAGAAGTTTGGGGTTTCCTAGAAATTCACGAGGGTTCCTCAATAATACTAATGGCAAGATAACCTACAAGATAGCTTTGCTCACTGCTGTTGGTTTTCTGTATAATGTACAGTTTCATTCTCCATTCACAAAAAATGTTTTGAGTCACTTTAAGCTGGGAGTTGATCTAGCTAAGTCATATTCAGAGTAGGCACTTTTACATTAATGGACTTGTTACTAAAGTTCTGAACGGGCCTAATTCAGACAGCTTTAGTTATTATATAAATATGCATGTGAAATGGGAACAGATTGGAAAAAGTGGTATATACATTTTAGAAATAAATAATTTGCACCACTCTAATGTAATGTGGGGTCCATTAAATATTGTTTATCATGTGTGCAGTTTTGCTGATACCATGGTATCAACTGACCCTCCCAAATCTTCTGTTATCATGGGACTTTTACTATCTGTGTTGTTCCTTTTGTAATCAGAATCTTTGTTTGTTCCCAGTGCAAAAAGATGCCAAATTTTTCTTTTTCAACGGCTAGTAATTTCCTTCGGTTTACTCCTGAGACCTTGGATCAAATTAAAAAGAGAATTGCTGAGAAGAAAGCAAAGCATGCCAAGGCCATAGAGGAGGGCAATAGTCAAGAGCAAGAAGAAAATATTCAACCACAGCTTGATCTGAAAGTTTTTAAAAAGCTACCTATTCTATATGGAAAACCCCCTCCTTGGCTCATTGGAGAACCGCTGGAAGATGTTGACCCCTATTACAAGGATCGTGAGGTGATACAGTTTCTTTAAAGTAAATTGTAAGAATTTTTGTTACATGAAATGTTTTTGTAAACCAAAAACAAAAATGCTGCAGTTTCTTCTTGTGTAGCAATCGAAGTAGAAATTACAAATGAATTTCAGAACAGGTCTGAAAACATTAATTAATTTAATAAATATGATCAAATCTTTAAGCATAGTATCTGGGATTTAATTAAAAAGTCCATTCTTTGTTAACACTGCTGTAAATGTTCATGCACATCTTGGACGGAATACCCATTTAAATGGTACTACGTGAACATTAAAGCAGATCTGTGGACAGGAGCCTAAATGTTCAGTGTTAATTTTTCAGATAACAAGCTGTAGAAGTGTGTACAGTTATGAACATTTAACTTTTAATTTATGGCACTTACATGCACTTCATTATGTTCAACATTACAACCAGTAGACCCAGGCAAAATATATTTTGCAGTGAACATGCTGTGAATAAGCATACAGAGTCAGAATGATTTGTTGTGCATTTGAGATAAACTTCATATGAAATGATCTCTGCTGAAGTACTACATTTGTATTAATTCATTAAATTAAGATTTTAATGGAGGCCATAAAATCAGATTCTTTGTCATTGTGATAATGCAGCATATTCGTCTTATGCTGGATGAGATGTATCACCTTATTTCATTTGTAGCCGTGCCTGCTGTTTTTGTTTGCTATCAGCAAGCAGAAGTATATTCAGCCCACTGGCCTCTTAATAAAAATAGAGATAGAATCATTCCATAACTTGAGCAAATGAATAAAACAGCAGAGCAACATCAACTTCCAAACTCCCATTATTTCTTTTGCAAATGAATTCCATGGCACGACTCTGATCGGAATCAGGGGCTGATGATTTCTTTCATTGCAAAAGGCAGCAAACTGAGATAAAAGCACTGATCTATGTCATCCTTGTGTGCCTTCAGTGAATGGCTACCACTACCCAGTCTTTTATGCAGCTCCTTGTCATAACGATGGGTCTCTTGAGTGATGTATAAATAGAATGAGTTGTACTTCTGTGTTTGTCTGCTTTCATCTGCAGTCCATATTGTTCTCCCCAGTCAATCTTTATGAAGTTGCAGTGTGTTTATATTTGTAGACAGTAGGTCTATCATGAGCAAGTTATATTTAAAAAGCATTTCCATCTATTTTACAGACTTTTATGGTGCTATCAGCCAGGAACAGAATCTTTCGGTTTTCTGCCACCAAAGCCTTGTTTTTTTTCAGTCCTTTCCATCCACTGAGAAGACTAGCTGTGAAAATTTTGATACACACATATCCTTCCAATGGGTTTCCTTCATTCTAAATCTCTTATGCAGAGTCACAGAGAACTGTTAGTTTTTTATATATATGTATGAGCTTTAATATCTCTTTCTTAGGATTCCAGAGAGTTGAAAAGGTGTGTCCCAATAAAATATTATGTGGAGGTTTAGTGAGTGGGTTTTTCTTTATGTTACCTGGTTATCTGTTTGAATTTGAAATGAAGTTTCTTTTAGGTTAGATTAGCTATTGACCATTGAGGTTAACTCCCACCCTCATTTTTCTGTAATATTTGACTGGATTCACATGTTTGACTAATCATTTATTCTATTTTTAATATTTCGTTGGAAGCTGCCCAGAGTGACTGGGGAGACATGGGTGGGGTACAAATAATAAATTACTTATTTATTTAGTTTTATTATTGTTGCTGCTGCTGTTGTTGTTGTTGTTATCCTGTGTTCTGCAACTTTGCTATGGTCCACTATTGCAGTTCAAAACAAAATTTCAACTGTGTTACGAATAAGAAAGAGTACAATTTATTATTTAGACCTACAGAAGATTCGAGGAAATGTAGGCTAGGCCAGATCCCCTTGTAATTTGCAGTGACAGATGTAATCAGCTGGTGCTCAGCAGGTTGAAGATCTCAGTGTCCTTTCTGTGCTTGAACACATGGCTTATAATTATCTGTTTTGTTTAGATACCTATTTAGACTGCCTGTATTAATTTATATGTTTAAATCAGGATTGATGGAATATTATTATTCTTAATGTCACCTGACAATGTTTATTATTATTATTTGCTTTTCTCTTTTTTCTATTATACTCACAAATTAAAAACTGAAATAAAAAAAGAAATTGAGATGGTGCAAAAGCACCTTTAGGAAAACTGACCACCAGCCATTCTTCTGTGGTGAGTCATACAATACGAGAGCCACTTGTTTTGCTGGCCATGTATATTAAGATCCCTTGTCTTGCAGTCATGTTTCATACTATAGCTAAATGATCAGAGCTAGTGTAACATGATCCCTTCACCTCAAAACATGCAACCCCAAATTATAAACAGTACATGCCCCAAGTGTGCAACTGTAGGCTAGAAATTTGTTTGCTTATGCAACTTTGTTCCGTATTCCCTTCACTTCACCCAGAAGTTCATACCTATCTTTAACACCTTGGTTTATTCTATACTGGACGCACTAGCCCTGTTTTGAAGGTATGGAATGTGCAGGTAAGGACGGGAGCTTTCCTACACTCGACATCCATACAGGCAGCAGAAGGTCTGAATGTTGTGGGGTTGGGCATATGGTGAGCTGGCCTGATTTGGACTATGACTAAAAGTGGCAACCATTGCCCCACTGGCGTACAAAGGGGGGGGCACCATTTGGGGAAAGGGTGCAATCGTGGCCGCCACCCCCAGGACGCATGCTGCACGCCGCACAACCACGGATGTGCGTCACACCCCCACGGGTGACATGCCACGTCCCCTAAATCTTCTTTTGTACCGTCAAGAGCTCTTGTTTGGGTTAGACATGGATCTTGTTTGTTGTTGTTTAGTCGTTTAGTCGTGTCCGACTCTTCGTGACCCCATGGACCAGAGCACGCCAGGCACTCCTGTCTTCCACTGCCTCCCGCAGTTTGGTCAAACTCATGCTGGTAGCTTTGAGAAGACTGTCCAACCATCTCGTCCTCTGTCGTCCCCTTCTCCTTGTGCCCTCCATCTTTCCCAACACCAGGGTCTTTTCCAGGGAGTCTTCTCTTCTCCTGAGGTGGCCAAAGTATTGGAGCCTCAGCTTCAGGATCTGTCCTTCCAGTGAGCACTCAGGGCTGAGTTCCTTCAGAATGGATAGGTTTGTTCTTCTTGCAGTCCATGGGACTCTCATGAGTCTCCTCCAGCACCATAATTCAAAAGTATCAATTCTTCGGTTACCCAGAGAATAAAGGCAAGACTGTCTACTGTTAAAAGGCTGAAAGGAGATTTCTTCCGATCAACCTCATGTGTTTGAAAATGTGCACGGGAACTACCTTGTATCAGTCCTGATGCTGACTACAGCCTAAGGTTCATAACAGTTACTATGCTGAATAAACAAGAAACAAGCAAAGTTAAACTAAAGAAAATGCATTATTTTTAGATGTTTCCTTTTAATTTAAGAGCATGATAGTAAGTAGCATTAATCACATTTATTTTGCTTACTCATATTTTACCACAAGCTGTTGAATATTTATTTATTTGTTTAATTTATATACCACCTTATACCTGGAGGTCTACCCCTTATTTTTCAATGAAACACTATTTCCTTAACGCATAATGTACATTATTCATAGCATTCATAACGTGTGTGGTTCTCGTTAACTGTATTTTTATGACTTTAAACAAGCCTCCAGAAAAATACTATATCGCTGAGTAAGTATCACTCCACACTTCATTTACAATATGCTAATCTATGGACTGAATGAGAATCAACCCATTGGCAGGCAGGAATAAACACAGAAGGGATGCCTGCTTGTAAGTGGCAAATATCAGAGGTGCACCTGATATTCAAATAGGTGCACTGAGGTCTACTCAGGTCTAACTTGTGTAAGGGGAGGGTGAGTCAAACAGCAGCTCATACGTGACTGGTGGGATGTATTTTGCTTTCTGGATCATACAATGTGCAAGCCTTATCTAGCAGTTGGCTCAGAGATGGAAATAAATAAATATTATCATCGTATAATGAAATCTAACCACACCTTTGCCTACAATGCCACCATAGCACTTCCATTTTCCCTTGGGCTTCATGTGGGAAACAGCACATGAGTAGCCTTGATTCCCTCCACGCTGGTAATGATTTTGTTTCTCTGGCTTTGATTTTCAGGTATATTTTCACAGTTATTTATACAGTTGAATTTGCAGTAAAAATAGTTGCAAGGGGATTTGTTTTGAATGAATTCACCTATCTTCGAGATCCCTGGAACGTTCTGGATTTATTTGTTTTAATTATGACGTAAGTTGCAGTGTTCCTTCTTTGCAGTTTATAATTTTTAATACAGGAGGAAAACTAGAGCTAGTATTCTGCTAGCTTTGCATGTGAAGATGCTGCTGACCTTGGGAGCATTTAAACATATAAGGTGGGAATCGCCTAACAAGTTGTGTCATTGTAAGCCCTGTGTGAAAACTTCTGCTTGCGTAACAGGGCTTTCCCTTCCTTTCCTTCCCATCACAACTCTGACACACCCCAAAATTGGCTCAGGCAGTGTGGGGAGAACCCCCAGAACAGTGGGGGAGGGGAAGGAGAGGAGGATAGTTACGTCTGGCAACCTGCACTACTTGCATTGACAGGATGTTCACCGTAGGATGATGCTGAATTTCACCCATTGTGGATGTAGTTCGACTTGTTAATCTACTAATTCTAGCTACTATTAGACTTCATGTTGTGCCCTTTGGATGAGGAGTGTTTTGGACTTGTGTCAAATTTTAACTATACGTTGTAGAAATATCTGCACAATTTTGAACAGCCAGTGTGGTGCAGTGGTTAAGAGCGGTAGTCTCGTAATCTGGGGAACCGGGTTCGCGTCTCTGCTCCTCCACATGCAGCTGCTGGGTGACCTTGGGCTAGTCACACTTCTCTGAAGTCTCTCAGCCCCACTCACCTCACAGAGTGTTTGTTGTGGGGGAGGAAGGGAAAGGAGAATGTAAGCCGCTTTGAGACTCCTTAAAGGGAGTGAAAGGCAGGATAACAAATCCAAACTCTTCTTCTTCTTCTTATGTTACCATTATTTAATTCCTATTTTATTTATTACTACATTTATTTTCCACCTTTCCTCCAAGGAGCTCAAGGTGATGTAGATGCTTCTCCCCCTCCTCATTCTATCCTTGCGACATAGGTTAGGCTGAGAGAGGGTGACTCGGGCAGCTTTATGGTCAAGCAGGGATTTGAACCTTGTCTTCCAGGCCCTAGTCCAACACTCTAACCACTATGCCATATGGGCTCTTATTGAAGGAAAACTATGTGTGGAGGTTTGTTTCAGTATAAACTGAATGCTAGTACAGCGTGTGGTGGAATGGAATGGTCTGTGGCCCTGTCCTCCCTGAGTTTACATACACACAAAATGGGACCTTGTGCATGCAAAGGCTTTACCACTGAGTGAGTATGGCCCTTTCCCAAAAACAATATACACACATGAAGCTTCTTTATCCCAAATCAGATGATAGGTCTTTCTAACCCACTGCTGCATGCTCCTGGTAAGCAGTAGCTCTGCTTGAGTTTCCTGCTCCTTGAGATTCCCCCCCCCCCCCCAGAAGTGTGGGAGATTGAACCCAGAGCCTTTGGAATACTAATGCTGTGTACTACCCAGTGGTGTAGCGTGGGTTGTCAGCACCCGGGGCAAGGCAAGTAATTTGCGCCCTCCCTCTGCTGCACTGTCCCTCCCCCAGATAGTCCCTCACTCTCTCTCCGCACCGCACCGCACGCCTGGCACCCTCCCCTCCACAGTGGGCGGCGACCCGGCGGCTCGGATCGGATTCGCACAGCCAGCACTGCAGTGAAAGAGAGTGAGTGAGCCAGGTAGGGGCAGAGAGCTGCGCCCACCCCCAGATGTTGCGGCCGGTGCGGCCGGCCCCCCCTGCACCCCCCACGCTACGCCACTGGTACTACCCCTCAGTTGTAGCTCACATTCCACACTAATTGCCCGTTGTATGGGGGAAGGCAGGGATTGGCGGGGGCAGGCAAGAATATGTGTGCAGAATACAAACTACAGCTACCAGCAGCATTGTCTTATAAAATGATGAGTCTGTCAATATATTTTTTCATATTTTGAAATTTTCAGGTACGCAGCTTTGGCTTTGCCTTTTAGTAGCATTTCAGCTATCCGAATTTTCAGGGTTCTGAGAACTTTAAAAGCTGTTTCTGTAATTCCAGGTGAGAGGCTCTTTTTCTTGCTTTGTCTGTTTGTTCAGTTACTAAATTTGTCTTCCACCTTTCACTCAAGGAATTCAAACTAACCCAAATAAGAAATAGTTAAAAACAATCTATTATGAAAATTCAATGAAACAGTAAGCCACAAAAGAGAAAAATTCTGACAACAACACAATTTATAGATTAAGGTTATCAGATCCCCCCCCCCCAATGAATCCAGGGACACTTTTCAACTTCAGTAGGAATGACAGGATTTTGTCAGAGGACTGATTTGTAAATGTGGGGACTGTCCCTGGGAAACAGGGACGTCTGGCAACCTTATTATAGATCAAAGCTGAACTTTAAATGGTACCAGAAGACTATAGCCTATAGGGAGCTTGTTCAAATTCTGGTGCACTTCCAAAAACAAATCAGGAGACAGACACTATCAGAAGGTGAGACACTGTTATGCACTCCCATCTCCGCACCCCTAAAGCACACTGCAATAGTTGGACTTCAGGGTTGCTTCCCAAAGCGTAGACCCTAAAGGTAATAGCTGAGAAACATAATTCAAAAGGGCTGTAGTTTTTGTCCTCTGATATCAGTCTGTATAATATTTACTCTTCTGTTCATAGGACTGAAAGTAATTATAGCTTCACTTCTTCAGTCTGTCAAGAAGCTTGCCAATGTGATGCTGTTGACAGTTTTCTGCTTGGCTGTCTTTGCCTTGGTTGGCCTCCAACTCTTCATGGGCAACTTAAAATATAAATGTGTCCATGCTTCTTACTTGAATAAGAGCATCAGCAAGGAGGAGTCATGCACATTACAGGATTCAGGTAAAAACACCCTCCTTTAAATCTGTAGCATATTGCTTACATAACCCTGGTACTTTTTGTACTGCCAAAACAGTGTTTTACTTTCGGATCATTCCTAAACTGGCATTTATAAATTAATACAGTAGCATCCCACGCACCATATTATTATGTGGTTTTGAAGTTTCATTAAACCATGTTGAGTCAGATTTAGACTTTATATTTTGCTAGCGTCTTTATTGTGTAAGAACTAATAGTAACAATAATAATGCTGTCATATGACTTGAGCTGAATTATGTACGGCACCTGGATTTTTATTTTTTTCAAAGGGTCTGGAGAGAGAGTTCCAAAGTTGTGGAGCCACCACCTAGAAAGCCCTATTCCTAATACCTCCCCAGATAATCTGGGCCTTGCCATTCACTGGTTCCTCAACCAATCCTCCACCTGCATCTTTCTAACTCAGCCAGCCCATGACATAGCAACTTCCAGCTTGATTTCTCTACTCTTTCTTCCATGTGGGATATAAGGGAGGAGATTGGAATTCACTTATTGAATTTAGTCTATCCAGCCTTGGCATGAGTAACCTAGCCTTACTGATGACTTCCTCTGAGGAGTCAAGGACCCCAGTGCATCCCATGGTAGTGATTCTGCCTCTTTTGGAGCAATCGTCTTCTGTCAGAAGGAAAGAGAGTTTAAGGAGACATCCTGAGGGGCAGTCAGAACGCTACTGAGATGGATGACATTCTGGTGAGGTGGGGCCTTCTTCTGACTCCCTCCCCAACTGGTGATTGAAGGCAGATCTCTTCCCTCCACTCCACGGAGAGTGAATTTTCTTCTGCTGTCTTTGGGACTGGTGCTCTTTTGGGGGAGTCACCTGGGCTTCAGTGTCGACTTATGTGAAACAATGCAAGCGTAGAGTGTATGCATCAGCCAACATGTCCTTCAGCAAGCAGGCACTGCAGGAGGTGGTTCAACAACAGGGTGGGGGCAGGCCACAGGAGAGCCTACTCAGCTGGGCACCCCTGAGAATATGCCATCCATGAATCTCCTCCTCCACTCCAGAAGAATAGAATGTTGGACTTGCATTCATTTTCTGCAGGGGATGGAGGAGATCCAATGCTCTCAGTGCTTAGGGTGACTGCAGTAGGCGGATGTATTGGGTTAAAATGTAGGTACAGCCGTACGTAGTAAAATGAGGCAGGGAGGGTGTGTCCAGGGGTATGTTCCCTGTTGGTTTTTCTGTTCCTGTTCTATTCTGTTTGCCAGTTGCCTTGCCATGATTGCATACTGTTGTGGAAACTGGGGTGGGTTACCCTCCCAGTCTTAGGGTGTCATCAATCTGCATATCTTGCCTAGTGAAGTGAGTGGGAGACACAACCCACATGTGGGCCCCCTCCATCCACTGCAGAAAATGAACTCATCACAGAAAGTCCAGCATTCTGCTCTCTCAATCAGATCAGGGGATACTGCTGCAGGGTCTGGTGGACCAATTTCATGTGGCTTGGTGGGTCAGACGCAGGTTAGCCACCTGACTGGGAGTTTGTTATTCAGCTGATAACTGCATCCATTGTATGGTGAGGTAGGAAGAGGCTTTAAATGACTATTACTTTTGCTTCCAAAATGTTTGCTTCCAGAAGTATATCAGAAAAAGAATTCTTCTACTGATGTATTGCTGTGTGGATACACCTCACATCCCAAGTAAGTGTAACTGAGGACCAAACTAGACAAGATGTTAATTGTTAAAGCTATAAACGGCTTTAGCCCTATATACTTAAAGGAGCGTCTTCACCCCGTCATTCAGCCTGGACACTGAGATATAGCTCCGAAGACCTTCTAGTGGTTCCCTCACTGCAAGAAGTGAGTTTGCAGGGAACCAGGCCTTCTTGGTGATGGCAACCACCCTCCCATTAGATGTCAAGGAGATCAGTAAATATACAACCTTTAGAAGGCATCTGAAGGCAGCCCTGTATAAAGATGTATTTTATGTTTGAAATTTTACTTTGTTTCTGTATATGCTAGAAGCCACCCAGAATAGCTGGGGCAACCCAGTCAGATGGACAGGGTACTACTACTACTACTACTACTACTAATAATAATAATAATGTTAATACAATTAACAATTAAAACAATTAACATGCTTAGTTTTAAAATTTAAACAGCAGCCATGCATGACTGGGACGTTTAATAATTTCCTTCTATTCTGCAGACCTGATAAAAATCACCCCGACTCTGTTGGTGGAGGAGCATATCTATAGTGGGTTTTTCCCTCATTCTGAAAGGCAGAATTTATGCAGACGGAAACCCCCTAACAGTTCTAGTCCCTGCCTTCATTGGCCTAATAAGAGTAAAAACAAAACTCTACTCCTTACCCCAATTCTTAGCTAGGGGGGAAAGTGTATCAATCATCTCTTTCTCTTCTCTTCAGATTCTGAAATGCTTTCAGGTCAAAAGACACGAGTAAATAAGATCAAGCACAATAAAAGGTCCTTCTGCCTTGAGTGTGCCTCCCCCAGAGGATTCCCTGACAGGAAGGGGTCAAGAAAACCTCGAACACACTCCACTTAATCAATGTACCGTATTGACCAGTCTCCCCATTCAATAGTAGATGGATCTGACTTCTGAAAATGTGTCAGAAGCAAAGGAAGAGTGGTGCTAGATCAGGCCAAAGGTCTATCTAGAAACATTGTCCAGCATGTCTTTCACAACAGCCAACCCAATGTCTTTGGGAATCATCCTCTCCTGCTGTTGCTCAGAGGCATGCTGCCTCTAATACCTGATATAGGAGAGCCATCATGACTAGTCGTTTGGTCAGATCTTCCACTGGGGAGAAAAAAGAAGAGGAGGAAGTATGTAGGATAAATTTTCCTTGTCACTCTAGTCATATCTAGAAGAGAGTCTCCAAGAATCTAGAACAGGCTTCCTTAACCTCGGCCCTCCAGATGATTTGAGACTACAATTCCCATCATCCATGACCAGCTAGGGATCATGGGAGTTGTAGGCCAAAACCATCTGGAGGGCCGAGGTTGAGGAAGCCTGATCTAGAAGAACATTTACATGTCACATCTATGAAGTCATCTGGACAGTCTTCCTAATATGGTAAAAGTGGGAGAAAGTCTTACACTCCAAAGCAGGTTTCAAGGAACATGTTATCTTTGTACAAGCAAGCATTCACCAGAGACTCTCCCCAACCACTCACAGAAAGGCCTCCGACCTTTTCTTGGTCCTCTCAAAATAAGGTCACAGACCACTCAGTTATTACCTACCTTCATCTTTTCCTCAGAGGTGCAACACAACTTAACTCACAAACAGTGCAAAGGTTCCCCTCATGGGATCTCCACAAGGTATTCTGGGCTTTAAGTAAAACAACAACACCTCATTGAGCCACTGAAAGAAGTCTTTCAAGGTCACTCCTTATCACAATTACATCTGCCAGGTGATTCTTAGAACTAGGGGTAGTCTATTAAGAAGCAAATCCTTCACTCAGACCCTTCTGCCTCCACGCTTTATAGTTACTGCTCCCACATGGACTTTGAGATAGGATGGGCTAGTCTCTGTCCTATGCCATTATGCCTTTAATAGCTTTCTCTGAACATACAAAACTTTTCTGTAGCAGGGGAATAAAATTATAACTTATCACAGGGGTCAGTAAAAATGTTGATAACGTTGGTTTTAATAAACTCTGTTCAGTATTGATGTTGAGACTGTAACAAAACCTAGAAGATTAAGTATGTTTGAGAAAGATGTGAATGTCCAGGTTCCACTTGTGAGGTAAGCAGTCAGAGAGATCTTTTACTTGAAAGTTATCCGTATGTATTCTCTTGTATTGTATGTATTCTCTTTTGTAAGTGAAACTGAATGTGAAAACGGAACCTATTATTGCGTGAAATATGGAGAAAATCCTGATGATGGATACACCAGTTTCGATCATTTTGGATGGGCCTTTCTATCATTGTTCCGACTGATGACACAGGATAGTTGGGAAATCCTCTATCGGCAGGTAAAACTTTTTCTTTAATGTACTGTTGGTATCTACTAGAAGGGTAAATTTCCTTTAACATAGCAGGGATAGTTGGGTTATGGCTCCACCTTCTGGTCAAGTTAGAAATGAACACTTTGGAAGTATACTGGAAGTACCATGATGCTTCCATGGACTTCCATACAGGAAACATACCCTTTAACATTTCTCAGATGAAAATAGGAACATTTTCCACTCCCTCCCACAACTGAGCCTCTTCAAACCCCCGCCCCCATGTTTTTGTGTCCCCCCCCCGCCCCGCGGAGCATTCCCTATTTGAAGAAGGGTGAGTATCGTCACCGCTGCACCAACAGAACACACACCACCATCCTGAGAAAACACTCTTTGGTAGAGTTACAAAAAAATCCACACATCAATAAATACATTTTAGAAAAGGGCAAGATTAGGCACAGATGCGCAAAGCTTTTTTAATCATCATCATCATCAATACCCCTTGTACCCCACTCCTGCCCAGGACAGCCATGCCTGTACCTCAGAGCTGGCACATCATGCAGGGCTGAGCCTCGGTAGTGGCAGCCTTTTCTCCTCTTCTCCCGTTCTCCAGCAGCTGCTATGAACTGCTCAAAGGAGGAGGTTGTCAGTGGCAGCTGTGGAGAGCCAGGGAGAGGCAACAGGATGCTCCTTCATAGCCACCACTGCTTAAACACTAGCTTATTCTCCTCTCCGAGCTCAGCACTCTGAGGAAACAGGGACCTTCCAGGAAAATCGGGACACTTGGAGGGTATGAAACATAAGCCCAGGAATTTAAGGAGAAACTTAGAAGCAAGCAACAGAGATCAGCAACAGAAAAAACCCCATCAGGGACAGAAAGCCTACTTCCAATACTAAAGGTAAAGGTAAAGGTACCCCTGCCCGTACGGGCCAGTCTTGACAGACTCTAGGGTTGTGCGCTCATCTCACTCTAGAGGCCAGGAGCCAGTGCTGTCCGCAGACACTTCCGGGTCACGTGGCCAGCGTGACAAGCTGCATCTGGCGAGCCAGCGCAGCACACGGAACGCCGTTTACCTTCCCGCTGGTAAGCGGTCCCTATTTATCTACTTGCACCCGAGAGTGCTTTCGAACTGCTAGGTTGGCAGGCGCTGGGACCGAGTGACGGGAGCGCACCCCGCCGCAGGGATTCGAACCGCCGACCTTTCGATCGGCAAGCCCTAGGCGCTGAGGCTTTTACCCACAGCGCCACCCGCGTTTCACTTCCAATACTAACACTGAACAATTTAATAGGGGGAAAGACCTATAGTAGTAGTCTTCTTTTTTTAAGTGCAGACAATTTACGCTGAAGGTACACTGAAGGAAATCTACGCTTCATGTTGGTACCAACCGTACTATTTCACTTTGGCTAGCAGGGATGGTATGTTGGGACATAGCAAAGCTAATCCTGATAGGGTGGGTCATTTGACTGCATCCCTGCGTAATTTATCATGGAGAGACCTGCTGTAGGACCCTCCTTCCAAATGCAGCCTCTGCCTATGCATAATTATCAATTGTGTAGTGATGAATGAAAGTGTTTGGAGAAGCCCATGCAGCTTCTGTACCAGCCTTATGAAGAGCACCATTAGTAGCGAAAGCCACAGAAGCAACTGCAGCCCTAGAGAAATGAGCGATCAATCAAAGGGTAAGTGTAAAGCTGTCAGAATCTTATGACGGTCCCGTGAAGGGAACCTGTGTGCCATGGGAAGACGCTTCAGCATAGCACCTCTAAGAAAACATTTAACTAGAAGTATAGAAGGAAAAGGGACACGGGTGGCGCTGTGGGTAAAAGCCTCAGCGCCGAGGGCTTGCCGATCAAAAGGTCGGCGGTTCGAATCCCCGCGGCGGGGTGTGCTCCCGTTGTTCGGTCCCAGCGCCTGCCAACCTAGCAGTTCGAAAGCACCCTTGGGTGCAAGTAGATAAATAGGGACTGCTTACTAGCAGGAAGGTAAACGCCGTTTCCGTGTGCTGTGCTGGCTCGCCAGATGCAGCTTGTCACGCTGGCCACGTGACCCGGAAGTGTCTCTGGAAAGCGCTGGCCCCCGGCCTCTAGAGTGAGATGAGCGCACAACCCTAGAGTCTGTCAAGACTGGCCCGTACGGGCAGGGGTACCTTTACCTTTTATAGAAGGAAAGAGAATTAGGTTTAGAAAGAATAGAGGAAATCAGGTCCACCCTTAAAGAGGGCACATATTGCAGTGAGACCTGGACAACCGACACCCTGTGTTGTGGGTGGATACTTGGTAAGCCACAACACCTGATTGGTAGGTCCCTCAAAGCTGGATACAATCTGGCCAGTGGGATGCAGTTCAGACGGTTCGAGGGACCTATTTATGCCCATGCACGTGACCCAGAGCTTCTTCTTTTGGCACGTGCATTCGGAACACCCGCCCACCTCTCCCTACTTTTTAGGGCTTGTTGCGCTTGACCTTGCTATGCCATTGTGTGTCGTCTGGCGTTGGGACAGGGGCACGGCAGGAATTTCCCCCACTTGGCTGATTGGCTGTTACCATTTGGGATTCGCCTGCCGCGTAGCAAATCGTCACGACTTGTAAGGTTGCGGATAGGCTCTGGTTCAGGTGATGGGGATGGGAGAATGCTCTCGCCATCACTATGTGTAGGGTATTCCGTTAAAGGAATCCAGGAACTCAATGGTTTGGTCAACCCCTGTGAGGGGGTTGTGCCCGTGCCTGAGTCCAGGGGGACATTTGGGTGGTGGAGTTAGCCCATTCCTGGCTTTCCGCTTGTCCAGGTGTTCACCCTTGGCTGACCTATGCTGGTTCCATGGGTCAGCGCTACCTGCTTGGCAGGGAGCTAGTCGAAACAGAGCCTATGCAACCAGTCACTTTCTGTAATCAATAAAGGTGTGGCCTAAATTCTGCCAAAAACCAAACCAAAATTTTGAGTCAAGTGTGAATTTATTTAGGGGGGAGGTTTCTGGGTCTGAACACGCAAATGGCTACAGCCTGCCTCTTCGAGGTATTTGTGTGAAGGCCCTTCCAAAGGCCATTTTGCAGGAATGATAGTAGGTCAGCCACAGATGTCCTCTTAACAGACACCTTGTTCTTGATACACCAAGCATGAACAACCCTCCACCTTGCTTGTTGGATGCAAATGCTCAATGGACATCAGTTGAAATGACCTCCTATGAGGTCATTGTGCCTTTCCTTCTCCCATATCATCCATCCCGAGTTTTGGGGTTGATGTTAGGAGGAATCCTTCTCATCTCTTTGGTGGGCTTGGCCTGCTATAGGATGATGCGTGAGGGGGATTTTTCTGTTGTTATGTGAATGTGTGCACCTCCCAACTCAGGATTCCCCTTTTCACGGAAGTCTTGATTGTGGAGACTTTGATGGGTATCCACTGGCAGGTAAAAACAATCTTATTATCTCAGATTTTTGGAGTTAACTAGGAGACAACAGTGGTTGCTTGACCTGATGTCGTTGCTCTATTACTATTCTATTAATTGGATTATTTGAACATTTGCTTTTATTCTCTGATTATTGTTTTGCTAAAAGACAATACATGATGAGTTATGTATTTCATACTTGCAGGTTATCAGAACATCTGGGAAATCTTACTGCATCTTTTTTGTGATAATCATCTTTTTGTGCTCATTTTATCTATTTAATTTAATCCTGGCTGTTGTAACAATGGCATATGAAGAGCAAAACAAAGCAACACTTGCACACACAAAGGCAAGGGAGTTGTTACTTCGTGAAGCAAAAGAACTACTAAAAAAGGAAAAGGTTTGTAAAGCTTTTTAAAAATATATTATTATATACTTAGCCTAATTGTTTTTATTGTTGTTACTGTTGTTAACAATAGAAATAAAGTATGTATGATTCTATTGTTGAATCTTCAGCCATGATAATTACTACTTAATTATGGCTGAAGTTCCAATAACAGAATTTAATATTTAATATTTATTAAATTTTTGTAGGGGAAGAGGAAAAACATTGCAACATTAACGTGTGAATTAAATGAAATACATTAATAGATTTTATGATGGTGGCAGTAAAAATGCTGAAAGCTTTTGATTGCAATTTGTGATGCGATGGTCTGGAATATGATTCTCCACTTTGCACTCTTTTTGCTGTTTGTCATAGACTGACCTTTGTATCTATTTACTTAGAAAAATTAAAAATTGCTTTCAAAATAAATATTTTCAAAAAATTACATAGTACAGGATGGCTTGCAAACATGGGCGCAGAGCAATCCAAACTCTGGGTATAGGGCAGTATATAAATTCAATAAATAATAATAAAACTACAGGAAACCCAAGGAATTGTTTAAGCCTATGTAATCTAAGCCAGGTGTGATTTACCCTTATCCCAAACAGCATTCAGGAGTGGGGCTATGAGCTGGCCCAAGCCTAGCAGAAGGAATCAAGCTTGTAAATTATGCCACTGTAACTTCCACAGGGTTGCTAGGTCATGTGATAGAGCTGAATGGATTTTGGAATGCCAAAAAAATCCCCTCTTCTGGACTTGCCTCAGCCAAACCTCAGCTGAGCTAGATCTCTGGATGAGCAGGGACGAGGGATTTCAACTGGCATAGCTTTGCCAATTCCAAACTCTGCTCATACCTGTAGATCTTGGGTTTGAATTTCTTGCTTAATTAAGCGAAAAACCTTAAGAATACAAAACTATGCCTTGAAGAAATATCTTCAAGGAACGATATGCCTTCTAAAGTTTAAAAGTATCTTCAGGAATTCAAAAATGAAAGTTGTTTGGAGGGTATAAAGTTTGAAAGTAGCTAGCTCAATATCAGTTTCAAAGAAATATTCTTCAGATGCCTGTAAATCAGAGGTGGGAACCTTTTCTGGCCTTTGCACCAAATTCGTATCTCCCTTCCCTGTGGCAGACAAAATCTGACAGGTGGACAGGGCAACTAATCTGTCAATCACTACAACATCAAGTCACTACAATTTCAGGTGATGCTGTGCTTTGGAGTCCCAGTTCTTGGGACTACAAAGCACAGAGCAGCACTGTTTGAAAGCATGTTTGCTCTTTGCAAAAGGGGTTTTAAGGCATTCCCCCATTCTCCTGTTTGAGCATCCATCACAGTAGCTTTTCTTTTCTTTTTAAAATAATTTTTATTAAATTTCCAATTGACAAACCAATCATATCACATTAATTCCAAATTATACCAATACATAATAAACTCCAAATATTAAGCCGAATTTAAAATTTTTGTTGGGGGTTCAGAAAGGGTCCAATCATCTCATATTTCTGCTGCTTTGATGTTCACAAGTCCCATCTTTCCATCTCTTTGTTGTTATCCTTTACAAATCCCGTCCTCCAATCTTCTTCTTGTTATCATTTTTTTCTTTCTTTATAACCTCTGAGATTATCTCCACAAGCGAGTTGAAGCAAACATTATTATAGTCCTGTGTGGATTTTCACGCTGATCCAAAAGTTCTGTTCAAACGGCAGGCGCCATTTCAGCAGTTTCCATAAGATACAGTCTAGGCATCTGCTCATTAACTTTCCCAGATCAGTTGCTCCATAAATCAGTCTTTTCAGGGGAGTTCTTGCCAGATCAAACGTAGAATTCAGATATGATAACAGAACCATGGCTTCCTCCCCCTTTGACTGTAAATCTTGCAACAAACTCTGTCTCATAATGGCGGTTCCCAATTAGAACTGCGTCATCCAAAAGCTTTTCATTTCCTTTCCAGATCTTCTGCAAAATAAAGCCTTTAGTTAATACTTTTATTTCCACACAGTTTATTTTCCCATCTCACTTGCTATCAGTCGTGTGGCGGTTCTTCTTGGGGAGGGGTTGTTAGGTAAATCATATTGAAAAAGAGAAAAGTCCCCACCCCTTTCCGATCCGTTTCAACATACCGACATAGCTGTGATTCTTTGATGTAGTCTTCTGTTCAGTCCAACCCGTCACTCAGCTTCTCAGAGGTCGATTTAATTAGCAATCAGTACACCTTTTCCTTTGCTCGAAACATGTGCATTTACTCTTCTCCAATTGTTTATCTTAAGCAATGCAACTAGGATCGTGATCAGAAGCGGCGTCCAGAAGAGCCAAAAACTCACTCGAGGGCTTTCTGTCCAGTGCCCCCACCCCTCCTTCTTTCAAACTCGGGGGTGATTTATAGGCATCCGCGGACGAGGCAGCATTTTCCCATCCCCTGGGAAAACCTAGGAGGCTAATTACTCCCATCATTAGCCTCTTAATTACCTTGTGTGAGCTGGAGAGATGATATTGTCGGCCATCTTCCAATGCGCCCCTAGTGGCCCCCTTCCATCACAGTAGCTTTTCAAGCATGAGCATGATGGTGTCTGAAAGCCTCTTTGCTGTTTGTTCCCTGCTTCAGTTTGAGCCTTTGTAGGAAGTGTGCATGTGCACAGAAACCTTAACCACATCTGGGAGTGATAATATCCAAGTTAGAAGGTCCAAACTGCTCCTACCTCATGGTTCTGGTTTCTTCAGAGCAGGGGACTTAATTAAGTGGCTCTCCTACAGTGCTGAAGTCAGTGGTGGTTCTGACTATCTTAGTCTCAGTGGTGGGGCAAAGAATAATCTGTCCCTGAATGCACTCACCTCCAGAGCAGCAACAGAATAAATAACACTATCTCAGTCAGGTATTCAAGGCTACATCTGTCATATTATAAGTGGATTGTGATAGGGCCTCTTTTGCAAACCGTAGTGCAAAAAGTCTGTATACTGCTCCTGGGTTATGTTCTTAGATAGTATAAATGCTCTGTTTTGGGGCAGAACTATATATTGTTGCTGAGATAATGTTCCAATAATCCTAAATGCTCACAAGTTGCTTAATGAAAGTAACAGTTCTTACAAACATGCACAGAGCCTGTGTTGCAAAGATTGAAAAATATATGCCTGATCACAGAGGTAAAACTATCAGCGACTTCCTCTAAAAGAGGTTTGGGGAAGGAGATTTTGTCTATTTGATCTCAGAGGAGGCCTCTCTCCATGCTAACTGCCTTCCTATTTTCAAGAAGAACAGGCTTTTACAAGATCAGTATTTCTTCATTTTGATTACCAGTTATGGGCTAATTGCGCTTACTTGAACATGGTCTTTTCCAGGAGTTGGCTTCTCAAAGACAAATGGCATCCTTGGATGAAAACACTGAAATGTCAAGTGTGGAATTCAAAAATAAAAAAATGGGGAAAAGCAAGAGGAAGAAGAAACCGAAAGACAAAGAGCCAAAAACTTATGGAGAAGATGAAACCCTGTTTTATACACCACCTGATAAAAGTCAAAAGGAGCTTGTAAGTTTTAGCTGCAACAGCTTCAGTGGCATCTTTTTGTATGTAAATTTGGAAGTGCCAAATAGAGCTTTATTAAATATGAACCCGAAAATTTGGTATCCCCTCCAAACTGATGCTAAAAATTTCTACTCATTTTTGGCAAGTCTTTCTCTTCTAGCATTTCCATGACATCAGAAATATAATGTTGCACACTGCCCCAATCATAACAGTAATTTACAAATTAGCTAACTGACACTAGCTATTTTGAGAAGGACTTATGCTGTTAACCAGCTTCCGTTTTTAGATTTCTTTAAGGGTGCGTTATTCTATCTGCTTCTACCTTAATTCATTGGGAATTGTGTAAGTAAATGGAGAGATAATCATGTTACTTCAAATATTCACTTTGGATTTGTTTTCTGCACCCAAAGAAGGAGCTGTTAATGTCTTATCACCTACCCGTTGACACTCCTGATGATCCATTTCAAAGACAACGGTTAACAAGTGCTGCTAATGTCATCAGCAAAACCATGGGTGAGTTAAAAATAAATAAAAGAAAGATTTAAAGAGGTTGGGGGTAACTTCTACAGTGTTTTAAAGTATTTTGTAAAAGATAATCAAATCAGTTTTCCTTAAAACCCGAGAACAGTATATATTGAAAATTATGTTGAAAAACTAGGAGAGTACTGTAATTGTCTCAGGAGTGAGGGCCACTCACTGGAAAGCCCTGGCTGATACTGCCCCTCAAAATCTTCACAGTTAAATAAATCATGAAAAATGTTTACAAATTGGGGTTTGCTTTTGTTTTGCTGAGTCTTAACATTTATTGTCATCATGTTTTCATATTAATTTCAACAGTCAGAAGAATATATAGTAGCACTTCACTCATCATAGTTTGGACCAAATATGGGACTCATTGCTTTCCTTAGCTTAGTTTGCGTTCATGGTTTTTGTTGTTTACTTGGTTTATGATGACACTGAGATTGTAACTCCAGTATGGGTATGTTTTGCAGCCTGGAATGTCAACAGTGAACTTGGTTCTGATGCTGATCTTTACTATTCCATCTGAAAAACTGGCCTGCAAATTCAAATTATCTGCTCCCAGAATAAATGACGTAACAGAGTAAATGATGTAAGGAGGGAACTGCAGCCCAAGATAGGAAAGGAGGTAGTAAGGAAATGCCTAGCTACTTTAAACATTCCCCAAGGAAGGTTAACAAACAGAAGGCTGGAAAGCCTCTTTCTGTTCTTCCATTGGGAGATATGAATACAGGGACAGGTATGTTCTACAGATTTTCCATACAAGTAATGGTGTTTGGTATCAGTTCCACACACACCTTTTGCAATTAGATTAATAATTTTGTCATTTTGTTCTGTCTTTATAGATTTGTCCAGTTTTCTAAGCTATTGATTGTTTACTACTTAGACCTCATTGTACAGATAATATATAATATATGTATTATCATTTAAATGTAACTATTCCGTACGGAAATAGATGCTGTTGGCAGGGCTCACATATTTCAAGGTAAAGTGGAAGGAGCGTCTCCACCTCCATCGTTTTGCCCGGACACTGAGGTCCAGCTCCGAGGGCCTTCTGGCGGTTCCCTCACTGCGAGAGGCCAAGTTGCAGGGAACCAGGCAGAGGGCCTTCTCGGTGGTGGTGCCCTCCCTGTGGAACATCCTCCCACCAGATATCAAAGTGATAAACAACTACCTGACATTCAGAAGACATCTGAAGGCAGCCCTGTTCAGGGAAGTTTTTAATATGTGACATTTTAGTGTATTTTTCATCTTTGTTGGAAGCCGCCCAGAGTGGCTGGGGAAACCCAGCCAGATGGGCAGGGTACAAATAATAAATTATTATTATTATTATAAACTGCCCACAGGCTCAGCTGAAGTCATATAAATCCTGCAAACTCTAAGGATTAATTTAAACCCCATTTGTTTGCTTGTCTATACTCCTTATTGTGGAGCACTTGTTCTTGGTGATATATTTTTCTGTGACTTTGCATTGTGCTATTATATCACCACCCTGTGTATTGTCTGTTGAGGTACTGTACTTAGGCAGAAAGAACCAGATTCACAAATATAAGATGGGGGGTACCTGGCTTACTAGCAGTACATGTGAAAAGGATCTAGGGGTCTTGGTGGACCACAAGCTTAACATAAGTCAACAGTGTTATGCAGCAGCAAAAGAAACCCTAATGCTATTTGTGACTGCATCAACAGAAGTATAGTGTCCAGATCAAGGGAAGTCATAGTACCACGCTATTCTGCCTTGCTCAGACCACACCTGGAATACTGTGTACAATTCTAGGCGCCACAGTTTAAGAAGGATGATGACAAGCTGGAATGTGTGCATAGGAGGGCAACCAAGATGATCAAGGGTCTGGAAACCAAACATTATGAGGAGCTGGGTATGTTTAGCCTGGAAAAGAAGAGAGAGGAAATATGATAGGTAAAAGGTAAAGGTACCCCTGCCCGTACGGGCCAGTCTTGACAGACTCTAGGGTTGTGCGCCCATCTCACTCAAAGAGGCCGAGGGCCAGCGCTGTCCGAAGACACTTCCGGGTCACGTGGCCAGTGTGACATCGCTGCTCTGGCGAGCCAGAGCCGCACACGGAAATGCCGTTTACCTTCCCGCTAGTAAGCAGTCCCTATTTATCTACTTGCACTTTGACGTGCTTTCGAACTGCTAGGTTGGCAGGCGCTGGGACCGAACAACGGGAGCGCACCCCGCTGCGGGGATTCGAACCGCCGACCTTTCGATCGGCAAGCCCTAGGCGCTGAGGCTTTAACCCACAGCACCACCCGCATCCCTTTAGCCACTGTCAAATATCTCAAGGGCTGTCACATGGAGGAGGGAACAAGCTTCTTTTCTCCTGCTTTGGAGGGTAGGACTTAAACCAATGGCTTCAAGTTACAAGGAAGGAGATTCTAACTAAACATGAGGAAGAACTTTCTGAGTAAGAGCTGTTCAGGAGTGGAACAGACTCCCATGAGAGGTGGTGGACTCTCTCTCCTTCCTTGGAGGTTTTTAAGCAAAGGTTGGACAGCCACCTGTCATGGATGCTTTAGCTGAGATACCTGCATTGCAGGGGTTTGGACAAGATGACCCTTGGGGTCCCTTCCAACTCTACAATTCTGATTCTTTGATTTGTATTCAGCACCTCAACATCTACAAGAAATGACTACCTTTATCTCAGAGGCATGGCTTTTGCCCAAATTTATTGTGCAGTGTAGTCTGGAGTTTTTACAATGCTTTCTTGGGTTCCTCTGTTCAGGGTCACTCTTCTACAGTGTGCAAGGTTTCTTGCACACGATTGTATGTTCATACAGTCTGCTGCTGCATGTTAGGATTTGTGGAATGATGTATGGTATTAGAAGTCCAACAGAACAGCACTATGTCAACTCAGTCACAAGTTCTACAAGAAAGAAGATTCCACCTAAACATTAGGAAGAACTTCCTGACAGTAAGAGCTGTTCGACAGTGGAATTTGCTGCCAAGGAGTGTGGTGGAGTCTCCTTCTTTGGAGGTCTTTAAGCAGAGGCTTGACAACCATATGTCAGGAGTGCTCTGATGGTGTTTCCTGCTTGGCAGGGGGTTGGACTCGATGGCCCTTGTGGTCTCTTCCAACTCTATGATTCTATGATTCTATTGAATTCAGTGACTGTCTTAGGTATGCAGGGTTTGGATTGTTGCAGAGTAAAAAGAAAGAAGAGAAGAGAAAAAGGTTGAAAGAGTGGCTTGTGTAGGACAAGGGATTTGAGGGAACCTGTGCAGATCCTTTCCAAGTCAAGCCAAGAAGATGTGGTCCCCCCTTTAATCAATGGATTGACAGCACTTGAATGGATTGCTTATAGAAGCAGACTTTGTTTGGATAAATACGAATATTCATATATGTAGTAGGACAATAATATTACTTACATATCTGTATAATAATGTATGGAAGTGTATTAGTGTGCTATATCTTTTTTCTTATTGCACTTTTTATTTATTTTTCATTTGCACTTCCTCTCTTTTCTCTATTTTGTACAACTGACATTTTCTTAATAAAATATTTTTTTTAAGCCAGAGGTGTGTGTGTGTGTATGTAAAGAATTACCTCTGTTTTACCTGAAATTGTTCTCATTTCATAACTCAGTGTGCCTGTAATTATGTTCCTTTTGTTGTTTAGAATGGGAAGAATCAAAACTGGAATTCCCTCCATGCTTGAAAACTGCTGCCCATAAGTATCTCATCTGGCAGTGCTGCCCACTCTGGTTGCAAATAAAGAAAATGGTGAAGAAAGTAATGATAAACCCTTTTGCTGAACTATTTATTACTCTGTGTATTATAGTGAATACTGTTTTAATGACGTTCGAAAGAGTTCCAGACACAAAAAACTTGGTATCCACAGGAAACAAAGTAAGTGAAGCCAAATCCTTATTAAGCTACATGGCAAGAATCACCTTTTTATTGTTTTACTGTTGGAGAATTTTGGAGTGCCTTTGAACTAAAATTTGTGCCTAGAAATTACGTTTTGTGCGTACCTAAAAAAATGTGCTCATACAAACCCTTTCTTCTCTAGTGGGTACTAGGACACCATCAAGTGGGGTTGCGTTTCACCTGTTGCTTGAGGCAAGAAAAGCAATTACAGTGGTGCCTCGCAAGACGAAAAGAATCCGTTCCGCGGGTCTTTTCGTCTTGCGGTTTTTTTGTCTTGCGAAGCAAGCCCATTGACGGATTAGCGCTATTAGCGCTATTGGCACTTTAAGGGCTAAAAACGGCTTTTTAAGGGGTGGGAGATTAGCGGTTTTGCTGCTAAAATGCTTTTAGCAGCTTAGCGATTCAAAATAAGGGGTTTTGGAGCAGGAAAAAAAATTCAAATTTTTTCGTCATTTTTCATCTTGCGAAGCAAGCCCATAGGGAAATTCGTCTTGCGAAGTGCCTCTGCAGACGGAAAACCCTTTCGTCTTGCGGGTTTTCCGTCTTGCGAGGCATTCGTCTTGCGGGGCACCACTGTATCAGCCCACAGGAATGCTCTCTCTTACCCTCTCCCTTGGAATGTCAGCTGAAATATCAGTTCATTTTCCTGCCTCACTTGAAGCAGTTTTATATTTCCCTGGTGCTCTATTCTGGCCTGTTATTTCACTCATTGTTGTTATTATTATTATCTGTCAGTTCTGTCTGTGCTTGTAGGTTAGAGTTTCTGTGTGAATCTCATAGTAAGATTGAGAGAGTTAAATTCTGCCCCCGCCACGCAGGCCATCATGTACCTTGATATGTGTGTCCTTTTTCCTTCATACCTTTTCACCCTTAATTAATTACATTTGTGATCAGACACTCTTTCCCATGTTAATGGTTTTCTGGTGCTGGTTGGGGCTAATGGAAATTGGAGTCCAGTGTCATCTGGAGGGCCACAGATTAGCAGCCCCTTCCCTAAAGGCATAGCTTGAATTTAACATATGAGACGTTTATTGTGTTCTGACATAATTTCTCTTGCAGGTTTTCACTGCCATTTTTACAGCTGAAATGATCCTCAAAATAATTGCTCTTGATCCCTACTACTATTTTCAAGAGGCTTGGAATATTTTTGACTGCCTTTTGGCTATTTTAGGTATAATAAGCTTGGTCACGAGGCGTCCCCTATCAATTTTCAGAATGGTAATGATGAATCTCCTGTTATAGTCACTTTAAATCTTCCACATTAAATCTATGGAATCTAGGGCTTACTTTCCTTGACACATTTATTTATTTATTTATTTATTTTATTAATAGTGAATATATGTGGCAAAATCAGTAATTTCAATAAATTATGAGCAGATGACAATCAAACTGAGGAAACACTTAGAATATTGGGTTGTCATGAAATCTCTGAGATGCTTTAAAATACATTTTTACTTGTTCAAGAGAAAATAAAATAGTAAATTATATTGGTCACACCCACACTAGACATTTACATCACCTGATTTCTCCCAAAGAATCATGGGAATTGTAGCTTATAATTCCCAGCACTTTACCAAACTACAGTTCCCATGATACTTTGGGAGAAATCATATTCTTTAAATGCATTGTATAGATATGACCATTGGAATTTAAATTGCATTTTCTGCTTGGTTTATGATACTGTGTGACAATGAATTCTAAGACAGCATTTTATTTTAATGAAATAAGAATAGAACAGGAGCACAATCATAGACACACCCTTTTAAGGGTTTTCTTTTGAATACAGGATTGTCATGAAATAAGTCTATTTCATTAGAGATGTGTTCTGTGAAACAGAGTGCATGCTTGAATGCATCTTACTTTAGAGGAAGAAATTTGCATGCTGAAGCAAACTTCCATACTCCTTCTCTGGACCAGGAACTGCAAATTCAATGCATATTAGATGCATATTCAAATTTAGGTTTCATCTATCTGCACTACATTATTTTTGAATGGTTGCACATCACAAAGTGTATTTATAGCTTCCTTTTGATGCAAATAGGCTTAATTACATACAAATCATGCTGGTAGAACAATTTCTCTATTTTTAATAATACTGGAAAATCAAGACTTAACTTTCTCCTCTTTTTGCTGCTATTCTCTCCCTATCCCCTGCTCCCACCCTACAGTTGAGAATTTTCAAATTGTCCAAGTTTTGGCCAGCATTAAATAAGCTCATGAAAATAATGTGGAAATCAGTGGGCCCACTAAGCAACCTCACACTTGTTCTGATTTTTACCGTATTCATTTTTGCTGTGGTTGGCAAGCAGGGCTTTAGCCAAAGTTACAAAACATTTCGAGAAACATGTGAGAACAAAACGGAAATCTGCAACAGTGACAGTACTGATGCCACCCATAAATGTAAATTACGATGGCATATGGAAGACTTCTTACATTCATTCCTTGTTATATTCCGAATTCTCTGTGGAGAATGGATCGAAACAATGTGGGGCTGTATGAAAGCTGCTGGTGAAGGATGGTGCATATTTCTGTTCATGCTGGTCCTGCTTTTAGGAAACCTCGTGGTAAGTTTTCAAAGAATTTCCTTCTTCTATGAGACATATTTAAAATTATTTCTTCAGTAGGATTGTTTTCAAGAATGTTCTACACAATTTAGCTATGTCAGGCAGTGGTAAAACCGCTCCTTAAGAAACCTTCCCTGGATTCAGACAACCTAACTACCGTATTTTTTGCTCTATAAGACTCACTTTTCCCCTCCTAAAAAGTAAGGGGAAATGTGTGTGCGTCTTATGGAGCGAATGCAGGCTGTGCAGCTATCCCAGAAGCCAGAACAGCAAGAGGGATTGCTGCTTTCACTGCGCAGCAATCCCTCTTGCTGTTCTGGCTTCTGAGATTCAGAATATTTTTTTTCTTGTTTTCCTCCTCCAAAAACTAGGTGCGTCTTGTGGTCTGGTGCATCTTATAGAGCAAAAAATACAGTAACTATTGGCCAGTTGCTAATCTCCCTTTCCAGAACAAGGTTCTGGAGCGAGTGGTTGCAGACCAGATCTTGACGCTTTTGGAAGAAACTAATTTTCTGGATCCATTTCAATCCGGGTTTAGACCCGGATTGGGCACAGAAACTGCTTTGGTCGCCCTGTATGATAACCTCTGTCAAGAGAGAGACAAGGCATACATGTCCCTGTTAATTGTTCTTGACCTCACAGTGACTTTCAATACAATTGACCATGATATCCTTCTGGAGCAACTGTCCAAACTAGTGGTGGGTGGCATGCTTTGCAGTGGTTCCAGTCCGACTTGGGTAGACATTTCCAAATAGTGTTGTTTGGGAGTGTTCTTCAGCCTTGTGGAGCCTTCAATGTGGAGTTCTTCAGCGTTCAGTTTCAGCCCCTATGCTATTTAGTATCTACATGAAACCACTGAGTGGAGTTATCCAGAGGTTTGGAGTATGTTGTCAGCAATATGCTGATGACACACAGCTCTACTTTTCCTTTACATCTGCAGACGAGGCAGTGGATGTGCTGGACTACCTCAGCAATGGATTAGATGAGAGACAACAAACTGAAGTTCAATGCAGATGAGACTCAGGCACTCTTAGAGGGTGGCTCCCTAGACACCCATTTTCCCATCCAGGAGATCAGCTGATAGCAATGCCATTAAAAACACAAAGAGGGTCAAGTACTGGGCCATTAAAAACAATTCACCCACCGTACAGATGTTGTTGGTCTTTCCCCCAGCTGAGAAGTGGACAGAAACAGAAGACTTGAGAGGGGGAGGTTGGCATGGGTAACAGGGGACGTGATGTCATTTTAAAATAGAGGTTTGGGAGCAGAGATTTTGGGAAGGCCAGAACTCCATGCAGCATTGGCTGAAGGAAGCTGCATGCAGAGACCTGGGAGCATGATTGGCTGTTGCTTTGAACCCAAGCTTGCTGAAGCTTTGGGAGAAGCAACGAGAGGTACTCCCTCTGTTGGATATTCACTATTTGATGGATTGATCCAACACCCTCCACCAAAACTCAGGTTGCAAATGTGTGTGAAATAAACCATATTTCATAAAGGCATGGCAATCTCCCCTGTGCCTCATTCCCAAGGAACACAAACCCTGGTTAAGTGCCAAGATCCCTGGAATCCTCCTACCGCTCAGCAGAGATTGGAGTGACCTGTACATTCCTGAACGAACGGGAAGTCCTTTTTCTCTGGGGGAAAACAGGAAGCAGTCGAAATGTGTTACTTTCCAAAATACCCTTTTCCACTCTCATTGTTTGCTTCATCTGGTTACTTTTCATTCAGGTCCTCAACCTCTTTATCGCTTTACTCCTGAGTTCCTTTAGTAGCAGTGATTCGGAAACTGAGGTAGATGAAGAGCAAGCTAAGCCTCATGTGATCCTTGCTCACAGGGGGTTGCAATTTGTCAAACATCTGCTGTGGAACCGCTGTTGCAATGCACTTGTGCAAAAGCTGAAGAAAGCAAGAACCAAGAACAAGGAGGTGACCATCCCAAAGGACGGTGCCACTGAGCCAAGGAAAGGGGTCCAGGAAAACTATGCTAGTGGTAAACGTTTGGAGAAGCTGCCGGTGGACCATTTTATGACAGACTTTAATACACTTGTCTGTGCTCCCCTTGCTGAAATGGAGACTTTTGGTGAGGAAGAAATTGATTGCAGCAAAGAGGTAAGAAACAGGCCCCACAAATGAACATTTCTGGTAGACAGCTGGTATGTTGTTGTTGTTGTTTAGTCGTTCAGTCGTGTCGACTCTTCGTGACCCCATGGACCAGAGCACGCCAGGCACTTCTGTCTTCCACTGCCACCCACAGTTTGGTCAGATTCATGTTTGTAGCTTCGAGAACACTGTCTAACCATCTCGTCCTCTGTCGTCCCCTTCTCCTTGTGCCCTCCATCTTTCCCAACATCAGGGTCTTTTCCAGTGAGTCTTCTCTTCTCATGAGGTGGCCAAAGTATTGGAGCCTCAGCTTCACGATCTGTCCTTTCAGTGAGCACTCAGGGCTGATTTCCTTAAGAATGGATGCGTTTGATCTTCTTGCAGTCCATGGGACTCTCAAGAGTCTCCTCCAGCACCATAATTCAAAAGCGTCAATTCTTCGGCGATCAGCCTTCTTTATGGTCCAGCTGGTATAGATAAGCCTAGCCAAGAGGCTATGGTGAATAAATCATTCCAAGTATACACCATTACTATATGCCTCCATTGTGGCTGATCCACGTTACATATACAGTGGTACCTCGGGTTACATACACTTCAGGTTACAGACTCCGCTAACCCAGAAATAGTGCTTCAGGTTAAGAACTTTGCTTCAGGATGAGAACAGAAATTGTGCAGCAGCAGCGCAGTGGCAGCAGGAGGCCCCATTAGCTAAAGTGGTGCTTCAAGTTAAGAACAGTTTCAGGTTAAGAACGGACCTCTGGAACAAATTAAGTACGTAACCAGAGGTACCACTGTATTGGAATATTATACATTATTAGGTTTGTAAATGTATTTGTTAACTGATGAACCGGACTCCATTTCTGTTTGTATACAAAGGCTTTGAAAACTAGTAGTCTAGCTTCTTGTGTGAGGTGTTAGGAACAAAATATCTTTACTTTCATACTTTCCCCTAGGAGAACAACTTGCAAAAGAGAAGAGAGAAATTCAAAAGGTCAAGACAAATGCTGTCTTCTGATATTTCCGAAAGTACCAATGTTTGGTCTTTGAATGTCCCCAAGGTAAAGCAAAGGAAAATGATCATTGTAGCTCTGTTGCTTGCTGAGAGTAGCATTCTGCATTTCCAGGAAAGTGGTATATTCTACTTTTTTTTTTTTTTTTTAGTGTATTCCACTTTTATGCTGTGGAAGTATTTTTGCTTCTCCCCCTGAAAAACAAAGGGCACCTAGTTTGGGGGTAGGTCCTTTCTCTGAGGCTGGGAAAGCAGTCTTCATTTCTATGTCTGGGGAAGGGGATTCACCGCTTGATAATCCTGCATTTGGGTTGGTGAGCTGTAGAAGAGCTCACCATATTTATAAGCTCTTGGCAAAAAAGGAACATTTCTCCTAATATGCACATTTTTGTAAGCAACTTCACCGTATATAATGCATTTTTATATGCTATTTTCACAAATACAGTCATACCTTGGTTGTCGAACGCCTTGGAACTCGGACGTTTTGGCTCCCGAACACTGTAAACACGGAAGTGCGTGTTCTGGTTTGTGAACATTTTTTGGAAGCCAAATGTCTGACATGGCTTCCGATTAAGTGCAGGAAGCTCCTGCAGCCAATCAGAAGCTGCGCCTTGATTTTCGAACCATTCCAGGAGTTGAATGGACTCCCGGACCGGAACCATTCCAGGAGTTGAATGCTTTCCTCCGTGAGGGAGTCTTCCCAGACCCGCTGAAAGAGGCGGTTATTAAACCGCTTCTTAAAAAACCATCTTTAGATGCGGCCACGATGGCCAACTATCGCCCAGTCTCAAATCTTCCATTCTTGGGCAAGGTGATTGAGCGAGTGGTGGCTGAACAACTCCAGGCACGCCTGGAAGAAGCGGACCATTTGGATCCCTTCCAGTCGGGATTCAGGCCTCATCACGGGACTGAAACTGCCTTGGTCGCACTGGTTGATGATCTCCGGCGGGCTAGGGACAAAGGTGAGAGCTGTTTCCTAGTTCTGCTGGATCTCTCAGCGGCGTTTGATACCATCGACCATAACATCCTTCTGGACCGTCTTGAGGGGCTGGGAGCTGGGGGTACTGTCATACAGTGGTTCCGCTCCTTCCTCCTGGGCCGTGTTCAGAAGGTTGTGGTGGGGGATGAGTGTTCAGACCCCTGGGCTCTCACTTGTGGGGTGCCTCAGGGTTCTGTCCTCTCCCCCATGCTTTTTAACATCTATATGCAGCCGCTGGGAGAGATCATCAGGAGGTTTGGGCTGGGTGTTCATCAGTATGCGGATGATACCCAGCTCTACCTCTCTTTCAAATCAGAACCAGTGAAGGCGGTGACGGTCCTGTGTGAGTGTCTGGAGGCGGTTGGAGGATGGATGGCGGCAAACAGATTGAGATTGAATCCTGACAAGACAGAAGTACTGTTTCTGGGGGACAGGAGGCGGGCAGGTGTGGAGGATTCCCTGGTCCTGAATGGGGTAACTGTGCCCCTGAAGGACCAGGTGCGCAGCCTGGGAGTCATTTTGGACTCACAGCTGTCCATGGAGGCACAGGTTAAATCCGTGTCCAGGGCAGCTGTGTACCAGCTCCATCTGGTACGTAGGCTGAGACCCTATCTGCCCACGGACTGCCTTGCCAGAGTGGTGCATGCTCTGGTTATCTCCCGCTTGGACTACTGCAATGCGCTCTACGTGGGACTACCTTTGAAGGTGACCCGGAAACTACAACTAATCCAGAATGCAGCGGCCAGACTGGTGACTGGGAGCAGCCGCCGAGACCATATAACACCGGTCTTGAAAGACCTACATTGGCTCCCAGTACGTTTCCGAGCACAATTCAAAGTGTTGGTGCTGACCTTTAAAGCCCTAAACGGCCTCGGTCCAGTATGCCTGAAGGAGCGTCTCCACCCCCATCGCTCTACCCGGACACTGAGGTCCAGCACCGAGAGCCTTCTGGCGGTTCCCTCACTGCGAGAAGCCAAGTTACAGGGAACCAGGCAGAGGGCCTTCTCGGTAGTGGCGCCCTCCCTGTGGAACGCCCTCCCTTGTCAAAGAGAACAACAACTACCAGACTTTTAGAAGACATCTGAAGGCAGCCCTGTTTAGGGATGCTTTTAATGTTTGATGTATCACAGTATTTTAATATTCTTTTGGAAGCCGCCCAGAGTGGCTGGGGAAACCCAGCCAGATGGGCGGGGTATAAATAATAAATTATTATTATTATTATTATTATTATTATTATTAAGTTCGACAACCAAGGTACCACTGTATTAGCGGTGGAGGAAGCCTCTTGTGCTTCTGGGGCGGTGCACCCAGGGGCAGTGCGAGCTGCACATAGGGGCGGGGTGCACTGCGGGTCCTCCGGAGTCTGCCTGCCTCCTCACACTCAGCCACCCTACAGCGGGGGGGGGGGGGGGAGGCAGGGAGGCGGACCGTTTGGGCAGCACAGAGCTTGCGCACGCCCAAGCCACTGCGTCTCTCCCAGGAGCACGCTGCAGGCCCCGCAGTGAGTGCTGCCTGGCATTTTGTCACCCCCCTCGGTGGCGACACCTGGGGCAGATCACACCCACCACACCCCCTCCCTCCGCCCCTACACTGTATATGCATTTTAGTACACTTCTTTTTGGTTGGAGAACTGCCTTGCAAAAGTTGGAGAAATCTGAATTTCAAAGGATAGCTGTGTTTTGGTGCATGTACTGTTTCAGGAATTAAAAATCATATTTCAATGGGAATCCAAACAAATTTCTCTCCCACATCTGTGGTGGTGCCCAGTCAGTGGATTGCTCTCCCTATTGAAGTACAACCGGCACAACTATTACAAAGATTTTGGCTTATGTTCAAAACTCACTTAATGGCCCTGGCATTTTAAAGTTTGTCTGTTCCACTTGTTTTTTTAAACTGCCTCTGGTGCTTTTATTTGTTATTAGGTTATCTTTAATTCTTTTATATTAGATATGTTTTATATTTATATACTTCATCCTGGTATCTTTTGTAGATGAAGCATGGTCTAGAATAATTCTTAAGAAATAAGCTGATTGCAAAAAGTGTTTGGATCATAAAAAGCTTGCAGGAGAAGGTTAAGCTTCCTTTCCCCCAATGTTGCTGGTGCAATCAAATTTGTGTCCCCTTGAGGATGTATTTCAACAAAAGAAGTATAAATAGTAATACTGTTGCAAGCCATCCCAATCTTCGAGCAGTGTGAGATTCCAGGGGTTTCAGGCATATAGCAGGATTCGTGTTTCCTTCAGATGAGGGACAGTGGAGACTGTGGTGTCTTTACGATATATGGCTTCATTACACATATATACTACCTCAGCCTACAATGTTCATAGCAGCAACACCCCAAAAGAGTCTTGCTTCTCCCTTAGCCATATTCATGGATTCAAGCAGAAATCAGGCATGACTCGCTCTCTGGTTTCCTAGCCTGCTGCTTCCAGACTCTAGCTTCTAGCTCACATAACTCTACTCTCATCTCTCACCTTTGTCTTCCTAAGAACCAGCCAGTTAAAGGAGGGGGCACCACCCATTAGGCCGCTGGTGCAGAGCCACTTCCTTTCTTTTCTTAATGGCCTGTTACTTCGCCAGGAAGTATTCTGGCTAATACAGATTGGCAGCAGCTCTTCAGAGTTTTAGAAAGAGTATTTCCCAGCCCAGTTTGGCGATATTGGAGATCAAGCACAGGACCTTCTCACTGGATGACAGTCCATTAAGTGGGTTATCATGACCGCATGACACCCAAAGGCAGGAAATGCATGCAAATTCAAGGAAATAGGACTGTTCTGCTTTATATTTCCCCAGTCCATTTCCTGCCTTTCATCCATCTGATTTTCTTTCCCAGTCTCAATCCTTTAGCTACTATTGTATGTTTCTGTCAAACTAGTAATCATTTTCTGAGTTTCTCCCTCGTTATTGTTCATTGTGTGTGATTTCAGGTATTTTTTCCCTATCAGATCAGGTTTCAGTCCCCCACCTCTCAGCATCTTGCCTTACCGACCATCTTTCAGTCAGCAGCAACTAAAGCAGCTCTGCTGGCAAATGGGGTATCACTGAGAAATGCTAAGTGGTCTACACCTAATTCTTTTACCAAGCATTACTTGTACCCTTTTAAAATGTGGCTCTTTTATGGGAGGTGTTAGTGGGTTGTTCTGATTATATACAGTATGTTGTGATCTTTTCTGTGAACTGCCCTGAGACCTCCGAGTATAGGGCAGTATATACTGTAAACTCAATAAACAGTATTTACTGTAAACTCAATAAAAAGATCCCTCTGTGGGATTTCCGGCGCCAAGGAAGCGAGTCCCCGCACTGCGCCAGTTTAGTGCAGCGCACGAGCGGGCATCTCATTTCAGGGGCGGCTTGGGGGCCAGTCAAACGATCTCCATGGGCCGCTTCTGGCCCATGGGCCTTAGGTTGCTGACCCCTGATCCAGAGAGAAAGGGACTGTTGGTCTCACCTGAAAGGTGTTTCTCCTGGATAGTAGTTCATCAAGGCCTTGTCCTACATGTGCAAAAGGGCAGCTGCCAGCCTGCAATTTATTTCTGCATTGCTTTTAATTTATTATTAAACTGGTTGAAGTTGTTTGCTTAATGCATTTTTTATACTCTACATCATCAGCATGTGTTATTCTAATGTATTTTCTATATTCAGGATTAATTTTCTGTGCCTTTTGTGTTTGCGCTTGTGTTTTCTCTTTATTTTTCTGTCTTGTTTTTGAGTATAATACCATCCTTCTGGTCTTGTCATGAAATGTACTGGGAAGATATAGAGCTGGGCAGTCCTACTTCCTCATATTTTACATTCATTTCCCTTCAGATGCTAAGTGTTGATGATTGCCCACTTGATGGACTATAATGCTAGAGAAACGCCTTCAGATGAGACCAGCGGTCCCTTCTGCATGCAAAGCATGTGCTTTTCCATTGAGCCACCACCCTTCCCCATCATTGGTCAGTTACATTAAGAGGATACTGTTTTTTCTTGTTTTGTTTTTATGTTCAGAGCGTGGATCTTGAGAGCAGCTGTTCTGAGGCCAGCACGGTAGATGAGAGGTCTCCCATCTGCATTCTCCCTATAACCAAGAAGGAGCCTGTGGCCTGTTTTCCACAAGGTGACAGACTAGCTTTATTGGCATATGTCAGGGGTTCAGGAGCAGAGTCACAGGAGAGGGAAGAAACGGAGAGCGAGGGGGAGGAGTCGGAAGGAAATGTCAGCGGCGACAGTAGTCCGAGGTCTCTGAGTCTCTCCAGTGACTCGGAGGATTCACAGAAAGGGGCCCCCATGGTCAGGGCAAGGGGGACACCTCGGGAAGAAGGGGCCAGAGGGGACTCAGAGAGTAACAGCTGGAAATCCGGACCAGCTTCCCCCCCAGAGTGCAGTAGGGGGGAGGAGTCCAAGGCATCGGGATCAGGGAGCGCGCAGGCAGAGGGAGAGCGTGAAGCAGGAGTGGCCACACCCTCGTCAGGGAGCGAGGAAACGGTCATCAGGAAAGTTAAACGCGCGCGCGCGCCAAGTTCAAATGTACAGGAGGGCGGCAAGGTGGGCAGCCCGGGTAGGGAGCCAGGTCCTAAAGCCCGCCGAAGAGAGGGGGAGGAGTCAGAGGGGTCCAGCTCTGCGTCAGAAGAGTCCAGGAGGGAAGAGACCCCGGGGGGTAGTAAGACCCAGAGGAAGAGAGAGAGAAGGAGGAGGTGGAGTAAGATTAGAGTTTTAAGCTGGTGCACAGGGGGCGGAGATCCAGATAGAGCTTCGCCGGTCTAAAGCTCAGACGTAGAGCTGGGACGCTGAGATTTGTAAATGGAGACGATTCTTCAATAAAGACTTTGATACTGTACTACCGGCTAGCGTTGGTCCTTGGTGAGCTGGGACCCGGAGCCAGCTCTGACAGTAAGCTCTATCTCCATTCTTAAAGTTTTGGCACCAAGAACCTCGCCACGTGAGTTGACGCAGCGAGGGCAGAGGAGGGGTGCTTCAAGAGCTCACAGAACTCAGGCAAGATGACGACGGAAGAGCAGATATCCGCCCTGCAAGAAGCTGTGACACGACTCAGCACGGAGGTAATTGCATCCAGAAAAAGAGAGGAGGAAATGAGTAGCGCCTACCGGGATCTCCAAGTAAGATTGGACGTGATTTCCAAACAGGGGCCACCTGGAGCCAAAGCAGAGGGCATTGGATTGGGAAAGAGGGGAGGCAGCCTTGTATCCCATTTTGACGGGAGTTTACAGCAGTACCCCAACTTTAGAGCAGACCTGTTGTTTGCGCTGGATCTGCTTGACAAAGACTTTAGAGATGAAAGAGAGAAAGTGGGGTTTATCCTATCCCATTTGCATGGTGAAGCCAAAACGTGGCTGAGAAATTTATGGAGGGACAATGATCCGGCGCTCCAAGACGCGAAGGCTTTCATTAAAGCTATGGACTCGTGTTTTTTATCAAAGATAGACGTTGATATTGCCAGGAGAGACATACATGGACTTAAGCAAGGCAAAGCCAGCGTGCGTCAGTACCATACGCGTTTCTTCGCACTGGTTCATGCACTGGGATGGGACAAAGCTTCTGCGCCAGTGAGAGATCTCTTTTGGGAGGGCTTGAATACAGAAGTAAAAGCCGAGATTGGAAGGGGGGAGAGGCCAAGGAGCACCCAGGAAGTGGTCCAGAGGGCTCTGGAGATCGGGGTGCATCTGGAGGAACGTCCTTGCAACAGAGAAGAAGGACGTTGGGGAAGGGCACCAGCCAGAGCACCTCCCTTCTATCCCAAAGAAGCAGCGCGTGCGCAGTCCACGCCCTCGCAGGGAGGGGGAGAGGAACCGATGGAGCTCGGAGGTGCCAGGGCTCAGTCAGCTACCAGAGCCCTGACGCCGGGAGCAGTCAAGACGAAGCCTCCTAGAGGGAACAGGAAGTGCTACATCTGCGACAGTGCTCAACACATGGCGAAAGAGTGTCCCCAGAGGCTCCACAAGCACACTGCAGCATCAGCAACAGTGACAGAAGCAACGCAGCAGGGAAACGACAGAGTCTGGCTGGAGGAAGAGGTACTGGGGTCCAGCCAGACAAATCAATGAAACAATCCCCAGGGATTTTGCAGCCCACAGACCCCCTCCCACCCAAACCAGTGGTGCAGCTTACAGCGTCTCTCCAACTGCCCAACGGAAGCACTCTGGAAGTGCCGATCACCATTGACTCCGGCAGCAACGCCGACTTTATAGGACTGGATTTTATTCAGCAGCACAATATACCACTGCTGCCAGCCACACTGCCCCTGAAGGTTGTCACAGTGGATGGCAGGGACTTGCTAGGGGGGCAAGTGGTGCAACAAACGCAACCAATGGTGATGCGGATTGGAAATCACCAAGAGGTCATCAGCTTCAACGTCACCAAACTGTCAGGCACGCCGGTAGTCTTGGGCATGAGTTGGCTGCACAGGCACAGTCCAGCATTGGCGTGGTACCAACGCCAATTGACCTTCGGTTCCTCCTATTGCGCGGAACATTGCATTCTTCGTAGCCAAGAAGAAGGAGGGGAAGACACGCAGCTACAATTGAGCACGCTGCAAGCAGTGCCACGCAAGTACGCAGCGTTTTTGGAGGTTTTCTGCGAGAAGGAAGCAGACAAGCTGCCTCCCCACAGGCCCTATGACTGCCAGATTGACCTCCTGCCAGGGGCGACGCTGCCAGCCGGGAAACTGTATTCCATGTCTGAAGACGAGCTGCAGGAGCTCAAGGAGTTCATAGACCTCAACTTAAAGCGCGGTTTCATCCGGGAGTCGAAAGCAGCGGGGGGCAGTCCTGTATTCTTTGTGAAGAAAAAGGACACGCCCCAAAAAAGACTTGTAGTGGATTTCAGGCTCTTAAATTCAAAGACCAAGCCCACAGCCTTTCCAATGCCCAAAATAGATGACCTGCTTGCAACGGTGAGGAAAGGACGCGTTTTTACAAAGTTGGATCTGAGAGGGGCGTACAACCTGATCCGCATACGGGAGGGGGACGAGTGGAAGACTGCCATGTTCACGCCCCTGGGCACATATGAATATAGAGTTATGCCCTTCGGTTTACAAAATGGCGCCCACTGTTTTCAAGCGTTCATGCATCACGTCCTGGCGGGTCTTCTCTACAAGAAATGCGTCTGCTTCTTGGACGACATCCTGATATTCTCAGAATCTGAGGAGACCCACGAGGGGGACGTCAAGGAGGTTCTGCAGCGACTGCAGGAGCATCGGCTGTACGCAAAGCTGGAGAAGTGCCAGTTCGACAGGAAGGAGGTGGATTTCCTGGGCTACAAGCTGTCGGACAAGGGGCTCGCCATGGACAGCGCCAAGGTTCGCGCGGTGTTGGATTGGAAGAGCCCGCGCAATCGGAAGGAGGTCCAGCGGTTTGTGGGGTTCGCCAACTTTTACCGCAAATTCATCAAGGGGTTCGCGATGCAGACAGCGGCCATTACCGACACGCTCAGCTCCAAGAAGAAGAAGTTCATCTGGACGGAGCAAGCGGAGCAGTCCTTCCAGAACCTCAAGCGTCTCTTCTCGTCCGAAGGGCAGCTACTGCATGTGAATCCCAGCAAACCGCTGAGGGTTGAGACGGACGCCTCAGACAGAGCCGTGGGCGCCGTACTGTTGCAGGAGGACCCGCATGGGGACTGGAGACCGTGTGCCTTCTACTCTAGGAAGCTCAGCAAGTCAGAGCAGAACTACACCATCTGGGACAGGGAGTTGCTGGCCATTCATGCAGCATTCAAGGCGTGGCGGCACTTCCTCATCGGGGCCAAACACACTGTGCAGGTTCGCACGGATCATAAGAACTTGGAGTACTGGCGCACGGCAAGGTTCCTGAACCAGCGGCACATCAGATGGGCGGAGTTCTTTGCGGATTTCGACTTCAGGATAGAATACATCCCAGGCGACAACAACATCATGGCAGATGCACTGTCCAGAAAGCCGCAATACCTCGAAGAAGCGGCGCCAGCAGCGGCCAAGCACATTTTCGCCCAGAAAGCGTGGGCGTGCGCTTCCGCAACCGTGGACCTGGAAGCGGTCCGTCGAGCACTGCAGGAGGACTCCTTCGCTCTAGCCAAGATGGAGGAGGTGCGCAAGGGCACGGTGAAAAACGACGAGTTCCAAATAAGGGACGGATTGCTCATCCGCAGAGGAGCACTCTATGTACCGGGAGATGAGCTCCGCGCGAAAGTACTGCAGCAGTTGCACGACGCGCCAACCGCCGGGCACTTCGGCAAGGAGAAGACGGCGGAACTCGTTGCCAGAGATTTCTGGTGGCCCAAGATGAGGGGGGAAGTCGCGGAGTACGTCTCGAGGTGCGACACTTGCCAAAGGGCCAAGTCAGTGCACAAACCTCCGGCAGGACTGCTCGAACCGCTGCAGACCCCGAGCGAACCGTGGGAGAGGGTGGCACTGGACTTTGTCACGGATTTACCCAGCTCGAGGGGTAAAACGGCAGTGCTAGTGGTGGTGGACATGTTCACTAAAATGGCCCACTTCATTCCGTGCGCGAAGGTGGCCACGGCAGAACAGACCGCCAAACTGTTCATAGACCACGTCTTCAGGGTGCACGGACTGCCACGGTCTATCTTGTCCGACAGGGGGCGCCAGTTCATTTCGAGCTTCTGGCAGAAGCTGATGGGTTTCCTGAACGTCAAGATCAACCTAGCGTCGGCGAGACACCCGCAGACCAACGGACAAGCGGAGCGCGTCAACGCCATCATGCAGCAGTACCTGAGATGCTATGCAAATCAACAGCCGACGACATGGGTGGACTACCTGCCACTCGCTGAGTTCGCTTACAACAACACGAAGCACGTGTCCACAGGGGTGACGCCGTTCTTCGCCAACAACGGGAGGCATCCCAGAACCTTCCCGGGATTAGAGAAACTGGGGGAGGGGGAGCCACAGGCAGCGGAAGTCTTGGCGGCGGAATTGCAGGAAGTCCACGATCAGCTTAGGAGGCAATTAGAGCTTGCAAAGCACGCATACAAACTGCAGGCTGACAAGCACAGGAGGGTTGGTGAAGACATACAGGTGGGAGACTGGGTGTGGTTAGCGGCCCACGCAGTGCCGACCAGATCTTTAGCTAAGAAGAAACTCGGACATAAGCAACTAGGACCTTACCGAGTTGAAGCACAGATCAATCCGGTGGCCTTCCGGTTGACACTTCCGGAAGGATCCAGAATGCACCCAGTATTCCATAGGTCGGTGCTCACGCCCTACAAAGCACCTCACCGATTTCAGGCGCAGGGCACGGCACCAGACCCGTATAGGGAGGCCCCCCCAAGGAGGGAGTCGCCAAGAAGAGAACCCATCAACCAGGTCACAGAGATTTTGGACTCGAGATGGGGGGAGGAGGGAGTAGAATATTTTCTCGCAAGGGAAGGTACCCCGGCCAGCGCCAACAGTTGGGTGCCGGACTATGCCCTGGACGAGCCTCTCCTCAAAGAGGAGTTTCATGCCTTGTTCCCACACAGGCCCATGCCAGCCGAGTATTTCGACGACTGGCTTTTCACACCCACGCTTTCTACCAGCACGTTCCAGGGATTCACATCGGACGAAGAACCAGCATTAGAAACACGTTCACCGGAGGGCTCGCCCTCGGGGTTTGCCTCAGACCGCTCGTTTTGGTGGGACAATCGAGGAGAGGAGAGGTGGCTGAGGGGCCCTTGGCAGGGAACGGACCCAGAGGGGAACGAGGGTGAGAGGGACATGGACGTGATGGGGGAGGACGTTGGGTCCGAGCATGGCGGCACGGAGATGGAAGCAGAGGAGAACGAGGTCGGCGAAGACATGGAGGACGAGCCGGATTTCTCTAACTGGATGCACGCCACGGGGGACGAACTGTATCCACCATTCACCCCCACAACGACGGAGCACCCAGCACCCCCGCCGGAGGAAGGGGAGGGGGGAAGGGGGGGCTTCGAGGGGGGGATGGATGTCAGGGGTTCAGGAGCAGAGTCACAGGAGAGGGAAGAAACGGAGAGCGAGGGGGAGGAGTCGGAAGGAAATGTCAGCGGCGACAGTAGTCCGAGGTCTCTGAGTCTCTCCAGTGACTCGGAGGATTCACAGAAAGGGGCCCCCATGGTCAGGGCAAGGGGGACACCTCGGGAAGAAGGGGCCAGAGGGGACTCAGAGAGTAACAGCTGGAAATCCGGACCAGCTTCCCCCCCAGAGTGCAGTAGGGGGGAGGAGTCCAAGGCATCGGGATCAGGGAGCGCGCAGGCAGAGGGAGAGCGTGAAGCAGGAGTGGCCACACCCTCGTCAGGGAGCGAGGAAACGGTCATCAGGAAAGTTAAACGCGCGCGCGCGCCAAGTTCAAATGTACAGGAGGGCGGCAAGGTGGGCAGCCCGGGTAGGGAGCCAGGTCCTAAAGCCCGCCGAAGAGAGGGGGAGGAGTCAGAGGGGTCCAGCTCTGCGTCAGAAGAGTCCAGGAGGGAAGAGACCCCGGGGGGTAGTAAGACCCAGAGGAAGAGAGAGAGAAGGAGGAGGTGGAGTAAGATTAGAGTTTTAAGCTGGTGCACAGGGGGCGGAGATCCAGATAGAGCTTCGCCGGTCTAAAGCTCAGACGTAGAGCTGGGACGCTGAGATTTGTAAATGGAGACGATTCTTCAATAAAGACTTTGATACTGTACTACCGGCTAGCGTTGGTCCTTGGTGAGCTGGGACCCGGAGCCAGCTCTGACAGCATATAATATGATTTTTTAATTTATAATTTATTTGAGATTTTAGGGTAAGGTGATCAACAGAGCAGTAGCTGCCCAGTTACAGATGAACCTAGATGAAGCAGATTATCTAGACCCATTTCATTGTGGCTTCAGTCCTGGGCACAGTACTGAAACAGTCTTGGTTACTCTGATGAGGGAAGAGCAGGAGTGCTCTTCATCTCTTGGCCACATTGACCAGGGTAGCCTGACACAGCTCTGGGGGGGTATTATAGTAGTTCTTCTCCTACCTACAGGGGTGCTACCAGAGAATAAAATTCAGGGACTTTTGTCTGGCCCCATGATATCTCTATTATGGAGAACCACTAGGTTCTATCTTGTCCTCTGTGTGCTTAACATCACTCTCAAGCCACTGGGAGGAGTCATCCAGGGATTTGGGGCACAAAGTTACCAATATGAGGATGACATTTATTGGGGTGGATCTAAGGAAATTCATTTCTGATCTACTCTCAAACTAATTATTCTGCTTGTACTAGTTACATAGAAGGCCACCAGCAGAATGTTCCAGGGATAGGAAGAAAAGAGGAAACAATTTGCTGTTTTTTCCTGCAAAGATGCTAAATGTTAAAAAGACTGGTTTCCTACTGATTCTCAGAACACTGATAATTTCTGTATTTGATTTCTCTTTATTTCAGTGTTGGTCAAGTTCTTCCCATGTTGCACAGTGAATACTGATAAATTTCCAGGCAACACTTGGTGGAGGTTTAGAAAAACCTGCTACAGAATTGTAAAACATAGTTGGTTTGAATCTTTTATCATATTTATGATATTACTGAGCAGTGGTGTTCTGGTAAGCTTACTATGATATCCCCAAAATTATTATTAATTTTTTGGCCTTGTGTTCAGCTCTGAATTTTCTTTTTTCCTATAGCTGCTGAAATCTGTTTAATAGGATGATAGGTGATTTAAAAAAAAAAATGTATTCCTTGATATTATATAATCATACCTAGTGTATTCCATTTTATTGGTGCATGAGTAATAGTAGCACCTTAGAGACCAACTAAGTTTGTTATTGGTATGAGCTTTCGTGTGCCTGCACACTTCTTCAGATACTACTCTTCTAAGGTGCTACTGGAAGGAAATTTTTTTATTTCAAGATAAACATCTATTGGTAAACAACCCCATAATTGTGGATCATAGTATGCTCAATTTTGTAGCTTGAAATGGCCATATAAGAGATCGTGGCATTCTTCAATTGTGTGCATGGCGCATGATACAATGTTCCTTTTATATAACAATCTAATGCATACTAACCCCTTAACCTATATTTCCCCCAGTTATTCAATCTTTGATACATACTCCCAGCAATTATGCAATGAACATGCCTTCTATATATTGCCTATTAGGGCTATGGGGCTTTCCAGTTCATGACTAGGGTTTTTCCTCTTGCATGCTTTTTATGTGTAATCAGTTGGCTTCAAAGCAATGGAGAGCTATAGCTAGAATCTTACATCCAGTATAGGCATAATTATTAAAGACCCCTAGGCCAATGCTATGGTCCTAAGAACCATCTTTGATGTCAAAATGCTACACTTTGACAAATATTCTAGGCCCACGATTTCTACATTGTCATTTAATTTTACTACATACTTGGCAAAAAATGTTGTTGAATCTTGAACATGGGAGCAGGGTTCACACAGTGAATCTCAGAGATCAATGTTGTAGTACTTCTTAAACTGTAATCAGCTGGAAGAAGTCCTTCCCCAATTAATGCTAAGTGAGTGGGCTCCACCCTTTTTCACATCTGATTTCTGAAATACTAGATCTTTGAAGACATCTACCTTGCTGAGAGAAAGACCATAAAAATCATACTGGAATATGCAGATATATTTTTCTTCTACATCTTTTTCCTGGAGATGCTTCTGAAATGGGTGGCTTATGGCTTCAGAAAATATTTCACCAATGCTTGGTGTTGGCTTGATTTCTTTATTGTATGTGTAAGTATCAGATTTAATCTTACCGTCCTGAATGTTGCTGTAATGTACAATTATGCGAAGTAGCTACCGTCTCAGAGATCCGTGTAGTAAATGGGCCAGCCTCACAATTAGGTAAAGTGAGCAAGCCACCCCGGGCAGCTGATTTTGGGATTTTGTGCCTCAGACAGCAAAATAATGTGGTTAGCCCTAGGAACACTATGTATCATATTTTTCGCTCTATAAGACACACCAGACCACAGTTTTTGGAGGAGAAAAACAAGAGGGGAAAAAATTCTGAATCTCAGAAGCCAGAACAGCAAGAGGGATTGCTGCGCAGTGAAAGCAACAATCCCTCTTGCTGTTCTGGCTTCTGGGATAGCTGCACAGCCTGCATTCGCACCATAAGACACACACACATTTCCCCTTACTTTTTAGGAGGGAAAAAGTGAGTCTTATAGAGCAAAAAATACGGTATTTTGACTTGCTTTGGGTGTGTGCACATGGTGTCCCACCTCAGGCAACATACTGCATTTTGATAGCCCTGAATTAAATCATTAATCAGTGTCACTGTCTCTGATCTTTGACATAGGGAAGACAATTGGTGGAGGAAAGGCAAAGGGTCAAGGGGAGGGGAATCTAATGCATTCTGGATTCCACAGCATATATACAGGAATATATATTTACTTGATAAACAAATCAGCATGGAAAGAATTCCCTGAAGACACAATGTTGGAAAACCATAACTCCACATCAAGAATGGCGCATGGGAAACCACTTAAACAAAATTGCATTAATTTGGAAATAATTTGTATAAATGAGTTAACAATTGGAAAATCAGTAAAAATAATTGGCATAAGAAAACCATAACTCCAAAGATATGTTTTACAAGTAAACAGCCCGTGTTTTTCCTTTCTTTTCCTTTTTTATCACAGGTTTCCTTTCCTGCAAAAACAGTTGGAACAAAGGGAAGAGATCTGTGTGATAGCCATGTCTCCACAAAATCTCTCAGAACTTTAAGAGCCCTGAGACCTCTTCGTGCATTGTCCAGATTTAAAGGGATAAAGGTACTAAATACAGTTTTTCTGTTACATGTCCCACAAAGCTAAGGCTGTGTTGAGCTGGTAGTAGGGATGGCAAAATCTATCCCATTCTGTTCCATTCTAATCCATCCAATCCCAGTCAATGTGGGTATCTTGAACTACGTTATACCCTGCTCCTATGTTGATTTTTAAAAAGGAAATTTATTTTAGATAATTCCAGGGAAATCCTAAACAACCCAAACATAAAAAGAGTCACAAAATGCACACATAACAAAACAAAACAAGTAGTATTTAGGACTCTGTTTTTCCTGTTTTAACACTATAAAGCTGCTTGGACATGAAGTCATTTCCTGCATCATTTCAAAAAGTGTTTTGAAGCTTCTCCAAGCACACACAATTGGTAAAACAATTGACAGGCATCTTGCCTGGTACCCCCTACTTTAAAGGCGGTCTTCTCATTATGATTTTATGAATGGAAAACTGAGTTAGTGACTTGCTCAAGACTACCTTTTGACCTGGGATTTGGACCCACTTCCCCATAGCAAATTCTAGCACCATATTCACTCCATTGGTGGTGCTCATTTGTAAATCAGGAAAAAGATCCATACTTAATCGTGTAATTGCCACATGATTATCAGATTGCTCGGTTATGTGCTATCATTGCTTAGAGCCATTGGTAGACTGATTCTGTTCATTGAATAACTGATTGTGTGTTTCATTTTCTCATTTAAGGTTGTAGTGAATGCACTCGCAGGAGCTATCCCTTCGATCGGGAATGTGCTGCTTGTCTGTATTGTTCTCTGGCTCCCATTTAACATCCTAGGAGTACAACTGTTTGGAGGAAAATTTTGGAAATGCAGTGATGCGTCTTTAAAAAATAAAAATGTCTGTGAAAGTCAGAATTCCAAATGGAGTAATACGAATGTCAACTTTGATCATGTTGGGAAGGGGTATCTGGCTCTCCTCCAGGTGGTATGTTAAATCACACATGGTTTCTTTGGCAAGAGAACAACCTTGGCAAGCCACATATGTGCAGCCAAAGAATAACAGCTTATTGAAATTAGAGGTGATAGAAAATTACTAAAGAATTCAGAATTTGCTTTTGAAATTCAGTTTTGAAGGATTTTTTTTTTTTTTAAAAAAGAAAAAATACACAGGAGAGCAACCTTAAATATTAAGAAATATTACTGATTGCTATTAAACTGCACATTGAGATTGTCAGTTTGAAGCTAATCCATGATCTGAAGCTAAAACTAGCTCCATGATCCAGGGCTTCACAATGCCTGTGTTCTAAAATGCTACAGAGGATGTACTATTATATTTCTGAAGTATATCTCTCTCCAATAGAAGACCTGTACAAACATGGAGTGTAGAGAACGCTCAAGGGGAGGGATGGTAGTGTGAGCATGCTAGCTCCAGCACTATTCCAGTGTTGTTCCTTGATTTGTGAATGGTGACTGTGCAAAGAGGGAAGGCTCCTGTATCTGGAGGCACTCAATGTATTTTGGAACCCTCATTTTTCAATGTTCCAAAATGTGCATTTTGAAGGGGATGTTTCCTCTGGTCTGGTTTTTTAGAGACAACTATTATATTGGCGTGGGACGCAGGTGGCACTGTGGGTTAAACCACAGAGCCTAGGACTTGCCAATCAGAAGGTCGGCGGTTCAAATCCCCGCGACGGGTTGAGCTCCCATTGCTCGGTCCCTGCTCCTGCCAACCTAGCAGTTTGAAAGCACGTCAAAGTGCAAGTACATAAATAGGTACCGCTCAGGCGGGAAGGTAAACGGCGTTTCCGTGTGCTGCTCTGGTTTGCTAGAAGCGGCTTAGTCATGCTGGCCACATGACCCGGAAGCTGTACGCCGGCTCCCTCGGCCAATAAAGCGAGATGAGTGCCGCAACCCCAGAGTCGGTCACGACTGGACCTAATGGTCAGGGGTCCCTTTACCTTTATTATATTGGCAATGGAAAGTCTGTTTCTGTGCCCCTGAACTGCATAAGATAACAAAATAATATATATATATATATATATATATATATATATATATATAGGCAGGCACCTTCTATGCCAACTTTTAAATGCCTGCTGAAAACTTTTTATTCTTCCAGGAATTGCCTATGTAGGCAATTAAGAGTACATCTCCCACAATGGTCTATTGATGTTTGTACAGTGTCTTTGTCCATGCATGAGTTAGGCATGTGGATAGACAAATATGGCTGCACCTGTTAAGTCTACTGCATCCCTTAGCATACTCCTCAGGAGAGGGTGGCAAACCAAATGGGTGTTGGACTGTCAGACAGACTAGGAAAAACAATTTACAGAATACTTCCGTAACTTGGTTTGTTTATATATGTATTTTGCCAGGCAACCTTTAAGGGCTGGATGGAGATTATGTATGCTGCAGTAGATGCACCTTCAAAAGTAAGCCATGAAAAGTTACAGCATTTGTCCTTTTTAGATGCTTTGTTGCATTTTTATTGACCGGTTACACTATTAAGTTGTTTCATTCTATGTACTTTTAGAATTGTTACAGCTTTCACCCCAAAGAATCTTGGGAACTGGAGTTTGGTGAGGTTGCTTACAGCTCCAAGATAGGGATGTGATGAAGGACATTTCTCCTTGCAGACCACATTTTAAACTGTTTTTCTCCCAGCGGGTGTTATTCCAGCCTGAATTAAAACACCTCATTTTTACACTCAAAAATGTTTACTTTTAGTTTGTGAAATTAAAATTATTCAGCCCTGAAAGAAACATCTCCCTGCATATCTCTCAGCAAGCTTCCTGAGTAGAAGGAAGCAGGCTCAGAACAGTAACTCCTGGAGAGATGTTGTAGACAGCTTTCTCTGACAGTGAGTAATTGCAAAATCACAACTATGAACTGGAAGTGCTTCATCCTATGATGATCATAGTCTTGTACTATCTAGAACAGTTTATCTGAAATTTTGCCAATACCCTTGCAGCAGAAAGGAAATATTAGTTTGCTGCTGTCACCATCAGTTCCTATGCCTGCAAATGGGTTCGGTGGTATAATTAATCAAATTTTCTATTACTTTTTTATTTTATTTCAAGCTGTCTCAGTTCCTCAAGTTCCTCCGTAAACATGCCTATGGGAGAGGACACTGGGGAGCAACTGCCAATAGCCATATTCAGTCACCCATTCCAGAAATCAGGGGTGCCAACTTGAATAAAATATTGGGAGGGGGGGTGTGCAAAGTAAGCCCTGCCCTGCATAATCAATCGCATGATGCGGTACATGGACACAGTGGCGTAGCGTGGGGGGTGCAGGGGGGGCCGGCCGCACCGGGCGCAACATGGGTGGGGGGCGCGCTCGCGCTCGCAGCTCTCTGCCCCTACCTGGCTCACTCACTCTCTCTCACTGAAGTGCTGGCTGTGGGAATCCGATCCGAGCCGCCGGGTCGCCGCCCACTGTGGAGGGTGGGGGGTGCCAGGCGTGCTAAAATCGAGTGCTAAAATCCACGGGTTAGGCGGCACAAATTACTTGCCTTGCCCCGGGTGCTGACAACCCGCGCTACGCCACTGCATGGACACCACTTGAATGGCAGTGTCCATCAACTGGGGCAGCAGCCCCCTCAATTCCCCTGGCTCTCTAATTCCCCAGGCTCATCACCCACTATTCTACCATGCACCCCAAAACATCCAAATAAATACATGTCAAGCTAAAGACCTATATTGCTTAAAAGACTTCCACAAAAATGACAGCCCCATATCAAATACCTAGGAAATACCTATCAGGAGTGAACATAGGCCATTAGTACCAAAATGTATGGGAAACCACCCTATTAGAAAAGTTAACCAACAAACTTAAACCAGCATAGGGGCAAGCAAAGGAGGACGCGTGCACCCCACTGTGGTACCCCTTTATCACATACATAGCACAACAAGACAATGACCTATGCCCCCCCCAACAGCATATGAATCAGTATGGTTAACCTGACCCAACAACCTACCCTCACACACATACATACAAACATGGCCCACTGCAATCAGCTGAATGCAACCAACCAAGCTCTGGCCTCTGGATGCCAACAAAAACAAATAACTATATAAATAAAGGACCTACCCATGAGACGCTGACACAAAACCCACGCACAAACACTATGCAGCAGAATGAAAAGATCATTATCTCCCCAACCCTCTCCCTCCTATCTTCCGTCCCCACAATGCCTAGTACAATAGTGTCTCATACTGAATGTAAATGAACTGTGAAAAAGAAGAAAGTGAAGATGCTTTATGTACATTTCCTTGCTTATTTGTTTTCTATCACAAAAAAATCTTCAATAAAAACTAATTTAAGAAACACAGAAACATCTCTCACATTACTTCCTGAATACCCAGAGCACCTGGGACGCGGGTGGCGCTGTGGGTAAAACCTCAGCGCCTAGGACTTGCCGATCGTCAGGTCGGCGGTTCGAATCCCTGTGGCGAGGTGCGCTCCCGTTGCTCGGTCCCAGCGCCTGCCAACCTAGCAGTTCGAAAGCACCCCCGGGTGCAAGTAGATAAATAGGGACCGCTTACTAGCGGGAAGGTAAACGGCGTTTCCGTGTGCTGCGCTGGCTCACCAGATGCAGCTTGTCACGCTGGCCATGTGACCCGGAAGTGTCTTCGGACAGCGCTGGCCCCCGGCCTCTTAAGTGAGATGGGCGCACAACCCTAGAGTCGGACACGACTGGCCCCTACGGGCAGGGGTACCTTTACCTTTTTACCCAAAGCACCTGGGAACCCAGCAGTCTCTGTAAATCTCTGGAGGTGACCTGTTCTAATTGGTCCTCCACCATTTTGGATATAGCTAGCTGTATGTCTAGTCATGATTACCTTATTTCAGTAACCAGAGTACCAGGGCACTAGTTCAGGTGTAGAACCATGAGTAGTTCAGCATGTGACCTTTTATACATTGCCTACTGTGTCTCACAAGGTGTATCTATTTACATAGCATCCATTTATGCTTTTAAACAAATCAAACAGGGCAATGAAATATTCATGATAAATTAAGAATTGACATAATTAAGTCACAAAAAAGGCGCTTCTTGTCTTTCTACTTTATTTCAGGAAAATGAACAGCCAAGTTTTGAAAATAATGTGTGGGCATATCTCTATTTTGTGGCTTTTATCATATTTGGATCGTTCTTCATGCTAAACCTCTTCATTGGAGTTGTTATTGACAATTTCAACCAACAAAGGAAAAAGATAAGTACTCACATGAGTTACAAAATATTTCACTCCCATAAAGATTGTATAATAGTTGGATAGAAATGGTGAAAGCTTTGTGTTCAGTACGGTGTTGTAATAGACTGCAGCTGATAATGTCTAAGGCATTGTTAGTCCAAGGCCAAAATCCTCAGTACCACTTGTCCTGTTCAGGAGATACCAGATTACATTACATGGGAACCAGAAAAGAATCATAGAATTGTAGAGTTGGAAGGGATCACGAGGGTCATATAGTCCAACCCCCTGCAATGCAGGAATCTTTTGCCCAACGTGGGGCTCAAACCCATGACTCTAAGATTAAGTGATTAAGAGTCTCATGCTTTGCTGACTGAGCTACCCCACAGGAGCTTGCCTGGCTGGGTCATAAGGAAATTCTTTATGAATTTCCTTATCTTTCCTCCAAGGTGCTCAAGATTGTGTACATGGTTCCGCCCCTCCCTATTTTATCCTGTGCGGTAGGTTAGTCTGAAAGATGGTGGATATCTCAAGGTCACCCAGTGAGCTTCATGATTGAGTAAGGAGTGACACTAAAAAATGGATTTCCTTTTGACTGATTAGCAGAAAGCAAGAAAAATAGCTTTAGGAAGGAGTATTCATAGATCCCGAAAAAGAGGGTAAGGGGTATCCATCTAGAACATTGAAACTTCTGGTTCTCTCACTGTTTTGCCACAATTGTGATGCCCTACAATCAGTGGCGTAGCGTGGGGGGTGCAGGGGTAGCCGGCTGCACCGGGTGCAACATCTGGGGGTTAGGGTTAGGGGGCGCAAATCCACGGGTTAGGGGGCGCAAATTACTTGCCTTGCCCCGGGTGCTGACAACCCACGCTATGCCACTGCCTACAATTCATGACATAGAAAACTTGTGGAACTGTTTTCATTTCATATAGACCTTATATTTTAGACAGTGGTGCTCATAGTTGGTGGTAGTGGTGGAAGCACCATGAACCACCACTGATTTTGAAGGATATCCAGTCATAGTCTTCACCTCCATAACTGTGACTACAGATGGTATTGTAGCAAATAGCTTTACCAGTTAAATTTCTCGTAGTGCTAGAAAGTACTTAGTTGGATTTGCATAAAAGCTTGATATCTTCAGACAGGAAGATGCATTTTGTATTTATTTCCTTATACCTAGGGGGAGAACTCATTTTTATGTCAGACGAACAGAAGAAATATTATAATGCATTAAAAAAACTTGGTAACAAGAAACCACTTAAGCCCGTTCCACGGCCGCAGGTAAGACAGCCACTAACAATAAGTGCATTTCCTTGTTTGCTTTTGGAATTAACTTGGAATTACCTTTCAAAATCTAGTATAACAAGTTATTTATTTTGCCTTTTGCTTTCATAGTGAGAATTCTTTACTTATTTCAATAGGTTTACTCTGTGTAAGACAAAAGAAATTAAGCAAAATTAGAAAAATTATAGTAGTGAAGAAAATGCATTTTTAAACAAAGGCTCATATAACAAGCATTATATCAGTGATTGCCGCCAGTTTTGTTTTGTTTAAAAATATGTTATGCAACCAGATAATTAATGCCACCATCAAAATATAAACAGGAAAATCACATCAATTTTATCATTACGTTTGTCTGCTTGGCAAGCAATCCCCAGATTCCCAGCTTTTATTATTTTTTGAGGAAGTTTCTAGGATTTTTAAAATCTGAGATATGAGGCACAATGTTCAGACACTATTCTTCTCAATTTTTATTAGCAATTTGACTGCTCCACCTTTTCAGTGTTTTGCTTCCTCACCCTCACCCCCTGAAAAAAGTGGGAGAGATGTACTTGTGGGATGTGGGTGTCAGCTTGTAGTTTTTCTGGTACTGGGGGCTGCTCTCTGTTGTTAGACAGTGTTTATGGAATCAATATTGTGTATGGGAAAGCAGTACTATGTGGACTTCACAGCCAGGACCAGCAGGACATAGCTGACTTCCCATGGTAAGCCTGAGGTCATCTGGGGTGGGGAGGAAGCAGCAGCAGTGATGGTACTCTTATTTTGTGTTATGTCATGTCCCCTGCCATGGCATGTTGTACAGTGGCGTAGCGTGGGTTGTCAGCACCCGGGGCAAGGCAAGTAATTTACACCCCCTAACCCGGGGCAAGGCAAGTAATTTGCGCCTCCCCCACTGCACTGTCCCTCCCCCAGATAGTCCCTCGCTCTCTCTCCGCACCGCACCGCACGCCTGGCACCCTCCCCTCCACAGTGGGCGGCGACCCGGCGGCTTGGATCGGATTCGCACAGCCAGCACTGCAGTGAGAGAGAGTGAGTGAGCCAGGTAGGGGCAGAGAGCTGCGAGTGCGAGCGCCCCCCCCCCAGATGTTGCGCCCGGTGCGGCCGGCCCCCCCTGCACCCCCCACGCTACGCCACTGATGTTGTGTTATGCCACATTCTTATGGCAACCATTTTGTGACTGGTGCCCAAAAGGTGCCTGTTTGTCTGAAAAGGTTGTTAATTCCTGCAATAGCCCCTTTTCATATTAACCCACATGATCCAGATATGAAAGTCAGAAAAAGAGAAAAGGACCAAACAAGGTGTTTAGTCCAGAATTCTAGCTTGTGCAATTCAATAAATAGTGAAATAATGCAAACTAGGGAACTATATTCTATATGTAAAACATGTGTCTGCAGATCTTTATCTAACTACAAGAAAATTACTTTCCTGTCCTAAATACTGTGCTCAAGTAAAAATCTGTCCCTATAGCCTATTAAAAGACAATTTTCTGGTTCTCTTGCGAAAGATTCCTCCCCTCTTCTTCTTTCATTCATAGCTATAAATTTGTTTATAATATAAGCAAATACAAGTTAAAGCAAACTCTAACCCCCCCCCCCAGTGAGAAACAGCCAAAAAGTATAGAGTTATGTCATTTGCCTCAAACAAAAGGGGAAATCATTAGTGAGACAGTGGTGCCAATTCTTCTTGCTTTTTCCCCCCTTTTGCCACAGAACATGTACCAAGGACTTCTTTTTGACATTGTAAACAAGAAAGCATTTGATATTTTCATTATAAGTCTGATTTTATTGAATGTGGTGATCATGGCAGCAGAACATGAAGACGAAGGGGAAGCTGTTAAGAGCCTTCTTGAAAATATAAATCTTGTATTTGTCGCTATCTTTACTGGAGAGTGCATCATCAAAATGTTGGCTTTGAGACTGTATTTCTTCAAAGACGGTTGGAATATATTTGATTTTGTGGTCGTGATTCTTTCAATACTTAGTAAGTAAAAAAAAAAAAGTTCATGTACATCAGGGTTATTTCTTGTCCGCAATAAGCAAATGCAAAAATGTGAGCTTGGACCAACCTAAGAAGTTGCCAATTGTATTAAATTATGTAGATCAAGGAATCTGTGTGGTTGCAAGAATGTCATGCGGTGTAGAATATGGTCTGAGAGATGGATGTCCAGATTGAGTAAATAGACATGCTCCATTTGCCGACTCCTCATGCTTGCTCATAGATCCAGGACCTGCCTGCTCATGAGATGGGCTGATACAGGTGGCAGAACACCAAGAGATGTTGCCCCTACAGCATCCCAGATGCCACTTGTAGTGGTAGTGGCAGGAGATCTTGTGCACTCTGTGAGATCTTGCAAGAGCTCCATCACATCTCACTGGAGCCAGCCACTGTTGTCCTCTAAACAGGCATTCAGATAACAATTATTTTAAGGTAAAGGTAAAGGTACCCCTGCCCGTACGGGCCAGTCTTGCCAGACTCTAGGGTTGTGCGCTCATCTCTAAAGGCTGGGAGCCAGCGCTGTCCGAAGACACTTCCGGGTCACGTGGCCAGCGTGACATTGCTGCATCTGGCGAGCCAGCGCAGCACACGGAACGCCGTTTACCTTCCCGCTGGTAAGCGGTCCCTATTTATCTACTTGCACCCGAGGGTGCTTTCGAACTGCTAGGTTGGCAGGCGCTGGGACCGAACGATGGGAGCGCACCCCGCTGCGGGGATTCGAACCGCCGACCTTTCGATCGGCAAGTCCTAGGTGCTGAGGCTTTAACCTACAGCGCCACCCGCGTCCCTAACAATTATTTTAGTGCAGCCTAAATATAGACCTAAATATTTAATTTTGGCTTAGCTTAAACTGGAAATAAAAATGCATTGTTGCTGACTTTTTCAAAAAATGAATTATTTTAATAGGTTCTGCAGCTGGACAACTTCGAAAAGCACTTGATTTCCCTCCTACAATCCTGAGAATAATTCGAGTAGCCCGTGTTAGTCGACTACTGAGACTTATCAGAGGAGCCAGAGGGCTTCGGACCCTCCTTTTTGCATTACTGATGTCCCTTCCTTCTCTCACCAACATTGGGCTTCTCCTTTTTCTGATCATGTTTATTTATGCTATTTTTGGTATGTCTAACTTTGCCTGTGCAAGTTGGCAAGGTGGGATTGACAACATTTTCAACTTCCAAACCTTTGGCAGCAGTATGCTTTGTCTCTTCCAAATAACAACATCTGCTGGCTGGCATGACCTTCTCAACCCAATGCTGAACACTGAGAACATCACTTGTGCTCCCAATTTAGGTGGAAATGGTCCCTGCGTAAACAGGAGTGTGGCAATTGCCTATTTTGTAAGCTACATCATTATATCATTCCTCATTGTAGTTAACATGTACATTGCTGTCATCATAGAGAACTTGAATGTTGCCACGGAGGAAAGCACAGAACCTCTAGGCGACGATGATTTTGAAATTTTTTATGAGATTTGGGCAAAATTTGATCCTCGCGCAACCCAATTTATTTCTTACTTCGCACTTTCAGACTTTGCTGATGCTCTAGCAGAACCTTTACGCATACCCAAACCAAACAGGCAACAGCTGATGTTAATGGACCTTCCTATGGTAAACGGAAATAAAATCCACTGCTTGGATATTTTGTTTGCTTTTACCAAAAGGGTATTGGGCGAATATGGGGACATGGGTCCGCTTGAGACCCAGATAGAAGAAAAGTATCCAGAGAAGATTGCCAATGAACCCATTATAACGACTCCCAAGCGAAAAGAGGAGGAATCTGCTGCCATTATCCAGAGGGCTTTCAGGATGCATCTCCTTCACCGAGCAGTGAAAGAAGTCTGTCAGGAAACCTGCAACAGCCCCCCCTTGGAACACATACAAAAGGAGGAAGGTGGGTCTGCAGTCACACTTAGTGAAAACGAAGACAGTCAGTCAAGTAACTCCCACAGCCCATCTCATGTATCTGTTCCTCCATCTTACAGTAATGTCACAGGCACCACTAAAGACATTATTCAAGTGACGATCACAGACACTAGTGAACCCAAGTGATTTACAGTTCGCTATTTTTCTTGTCGCAATACAATTTTCCAGGAAGTGTAACACTACAAAAAATATTTCCATCATTATAGCCACCTTTATTTAACACTTTTAACTGTGAAGCTTTCCCATTTGTGTATCCTCTTGATGCTCTTAGCAGGAATAAATATTGCAACTGGAAAGTCATCAATAATAGTTAAAGGAGAAAAGATTTGTACGTTTACTGCTTAGCTTTATTAACTGATTGGTTAGCATGTTATTTTGGTAGCTGTTGGGGCCACCATCAAAAAACATGAGCCATGGACTCCTCTTTATCTATGAATGCTTTGTGGTTACCCCTCCCCCCCACTTTATTCAAAAATACATTTTGGGACCAGGAAAGAGTCCAGTTGCCCAGAATAGTTTATTATGAGACATGGGCCTTGTGGTGCAACATGGCTACAACAAACTGACAGATTCAGCTCCTTTGCAGAGAGAGACAAAGCAAAGGTGACCTGTAGCCAGTAAAAGCTGGTCTTCTAATTGTACAGACTGGCTAGTAAACCATACCTGGAGGTTTTTGTACAGATCAAGGAGCATCACCTGACTTGCTGTATTTTGTGACTGGTCCCTCCTGTTCATTATTTGGCCAGAGCTTGCTGATAGTGCACAGATTCAATCCCTGAATGACATCCTTCAGGCAACCAGTTCAAGATATGTTGTGGTTGTTTAAGACTGAGTTTGTTTTAAAGAAGTATCAAGATAAGGCATGGTGAGTCAATCCATTTGAGTCTAAATTGATTCTTATTGAATATATCATGGCTGCCCCTCCCACACATGGAAGTAATTTTTATACTATGTAACTGTTAAATTGTGTGGGGGAAATTATAATTCCTGCAAAACACTACAGCAATCACATATTTCTACTCATACAAGTCTGGCTGCATGTGTTCACACAATGTTTTAAAATAAGTGGGATTACTTACATCAATGTGATACTTATGTACACATACTGCACAAGTAAGCAAACAAATGTACCTGCCTAATGTGTATTATAAAATGATATTTCACAAACTATAGCAATTAAATAAAAACAGTTGGATTTTCAGACTTGTTGGCTGTTCTTGGTGGAAAATGTAGGTGCTGGAAACTTTTGTTCATAAATGGATTCACGCAACATTGTCTGGGGCAAGGGGCAGGAGAATAGCATGGTTACAGTGTCAGATTTCTACAGAGCCCTGGGTGTACATGAACTAGTTGGTCTGGAGACACAGACTTACAAGGGATATGGGGGAGCTGTCCATTTAGGGAAGACTAGCACTAATTCTGGACCACAATTGCTGGAACCATTGGAGAAGCTTTCCATACAGAAAATAAGGCAAGAAACAAGGAGCTGGATAAGACAGATGTTGCACCAGCAAGGCAACAACTGAAGGCTCTTGTAGTAGATCTTGCAGCCCGAGCTTTGCTGTTATATCAGCTGGCAAGTCCTGACAGTGGGGAAAAGTCTATTGCCCGGAAGAAATAACATCCATAGAGTGGCTCCCTCTTACAGCATGAGCATGTCCTTCATTTACGTCCGGAGTCCCTTATTAACTAACTGCATTGGTTTTGGAAGCAAAATACTCCAGCTCTGTTCTTTCTCCAGCAGCAAGTAGACACTGCCTGTATCACTTCTGTTTCTGAATCCCAACCGTTTTCAAAGCACAGTCCCCACTGACTCTTCCATGGACTTTGGGGTGCTCCAGACCTGCTATATGTGGCCATATGCTTTTTCCCACCTTGCAAAAGTGGTTGTTGAACGCTTGGTGTGAAATATGTTGTAAAAAGTGACAGCTGCACAACAGTCAAAACACCTTTAGGTGGCAGTATCTTCTAATATTTTAAAACATTAAAAGCTTTTAGTGCCCAGCACACCCCACAATTTCCCAATTGCTGAAATAACGTTTTGGGAAACTTTTTGCTCCACCACTGATTTTGGTAGTGGTCTCTGCATTTATTTACTAAACTCGAAAAGTCCCCAAGAGGCAAATGTCCCCACTTCCATCCTGATGTTCCCTGCACTAGCTACACCCATTATTAAAAAAAATAAGACATATCTTCACTACCAAATTATGCAAATTTTATATCACTTGCATTTTAATTGCTTCTCTCAATGAATCCTGGGAAATGTAGTTGATGAAAGGTTGAAAATTCTTTGCTGGTTCCATAGTACCAGAATTTTGGTGGAAAGAGGGGATAACTAGTAAACATAGTAGAGTTCATGGATAAGTTATGAACTGAGAACTTCCTGGCCTATAGCATCTACATGTGACACAGGAAATCCATAATTCACATCTTCCAAAGCCAGTCTGTCGGTCTAAGAATTTACATTCTACCCTTCTAAAAGCAGGCCCCAGGAGTGCAACGGGCTAAACTCCTTTCTTTAGTTATGGTCATCTGTACCCCAAACAGCATGTTATCTGTAAATGTATGTCATGGCAGTCTGACAAGTTGTTTCATGGGGCATGTGTGGTGAGCCGGAAGGTGCTTCAGGATGATTTGAAGCAGGAAAACTAGACAAGAAAAAACTACAGTCTTCATATCCCACTATAATATTAGGAAACCTGAAACCATGTGGGCAGACAGATCAGGGTTACAAGTCCTGGGGAAACAACTTTGCATTATCTCCCTAGGTTTCTGAGACCCCTTTCTTTAGAATTTAGATCAAGAGTATAAAAGTGTTAATTCTTCAAAGTTGTGTAGGGAGAAGGAGGAATCTTGTAGAAGAGGGTGCATTGTGCATCCAAAAGCCATTTATTCTTCATAACACCTCTCTAGGAAATGGTATCAATTATTTTATATAAAGATGCCATATTAGTTACTTGTGCCTGTCTTCATTAAAACTCAAAGGGCCACAGACCCTTGAAGAGCTAATGAAATTTGCAGCATGTGATTAATAAAATATACAGGGAACTCCACCATAACTCATATACTATGGTTTAGGACAGGGATTATTCATTGTGAAGATTGTTATCCAGCTACAGCTAAATGCAGCAATTAGAGATGGAATTTTTATTATTTATTGCTCTCCCTCCCCACCCCCAAGTATACTTTCTAGTTTATCTTAATATGCCATCAGCCAAGCACTATCTGCCCTTCTTAAAGATATGCTTCCCACCACAGAGGTGGATTTAGGGGGGTGCAACCAGTTTGGTCTCACTGGGTGCCCATAATATAAGAATAATAATAATTTAGTATTTATAGCCCGCCCATCCAGCTGGGTTACCCCAGCCACTCTGAGTGGCTTCCAACAGATTAAAAACAGAGTAAAACATTAAAAACTTCCCTAAACAGGGCTGACTTCAGATGTCTTCTAAATGTCAGATAGTTGTTTTTCTCCTTGACATCTGATGGAAAGGCATTCCGCAGGGCGGGCGCCACTACTGAGAAGGCCCTGGGTGCCAGAATTCCATTTAGAATGGAGAGCGAGAAGCGGGGAGAGGGGTGGTGCCGCCAAATTTTGGCATTGCACAGGGTGCCACTAAAATCTGAGACCCCAAGTTCTGCCAGGGCCCCCCCAACCTATTTCCTTATGAGTAATCCCTGTTTGACTCACTAACTCATTGCAACTTGTGCTTGTAACACTGTGTGCAATGCCTTGGGTGTAAGTGGAGTGAGATGCCAGAACACCCCCTTTGATGCTATGGCATCAATCCATGCTGCCTGTGCCTTTTAAACTTACCCAGGAGTCAGGCTGGGAGATACATCTTGACAACATTTTATGCCAGCCTTTACCAGCCTGGTGAACCAACACTTTTTTCAGAGTGGAAAGTTTTGTTTGAAAAGCGGTGCTCTTTTTGAAAAATAAAACCTCTCTTTTGCCGCAAAATCCCAAACCCATCCTCTTTTCTAGGCAAAACATTTGCCAAATGAGGGGGGTGGGATCAGGCTGGGCACTTTACTGTGGCTTGCCTACTTTAGAGTCGATGCAGAGATGATGCATAATATTACACTATGGATACAATGTCTACTTTAAAGGAGGCAATCAGAAGCAATATGCAGAGCACAGTCCTTTCCCCCATCTCTCCATCTCTTGCCAAGAGGTTTGTGCTGCACAGAAATGAGCTGAACATTTGTTTCTGCCCTTTCCTGAAAGATTACTCAAAGGGGGTGGGGGTTAAAACCATTTATTGAAAATGGGACTCCTGTTTCGGCACAGGCATAGAACATCTGCCTTTCTCCTGCCTTTTAATTTATTTCATCGCATGTATGTAGCACTTGATTGTAAAAAACAACCAAACTCAAATCAGTTTAGAAAAAGAACTAAGCAATGAAATTACCAGTAAAAAAAGTTTTTAACACTATCTAAAACTTTCCCCCCCAAATTCAAATCAGTGATACACTAAAAAGCAGGCTGAAATGTCAGCATTCTACATATCTGGATTGTTATGTACTGAAGTTCTCACCCTGGGCCATCAGGGGGATACTGTAGATAGTTTTCACTCAGGTCCACATATGCAAATAAGGGATCGAAAGTGACCTTCAGTGATTGGATAGTTACAGAAAATGGTTACTGTTGCATTCTAGTGGAGCTCTATATAAGCAGGCTGGCTGAACTCTTCAGTTCAGTTCTGTTCTGGCCTGTGAATAAACAAGAGCTGTTTGAAGAATCGCTGTGTCGTCTGATATGTTCACCCACAACTTAACATGGATAGGCTTGCCTAAACAAAAAAGTTTTTAGCAGGCACCGAAAAAAGTACAGCGAAGGTGCCAGTGGGCAGGGAGTGCTGCTACACTAAAAGATTGATTTCTTACAATTAGGTTTTACACAAAATAATTGGAAGCTCTCTTTCAATGTATCATGGCTGTGGCCTGTTGTACACTCATATGTTAATGTGATCTCTTGTTCTTTGAACGCCTGCTTCCCCTACTACAAGTATTATTATTAAGTAGCTTCTGTATGAACAGGAGACACATCTTTCTGTCCTGGAAGCCATTTGCACAAAGAAAATCAAGCCAGATCCTAAGATCCTCTCCCACAGATAAATAAATGCCCAGGTCTTTGCATTTGGAACCTGCAAGTCTTTCCAGTAACCTGAGCATTTCATTAGCGCATGTTTGATTGTTCTGGAGTAACATTGTTTCAGTGGTACTTTTGTTCTTTGAGGGGGTTTTTTTGGGGGGGGGCAAAAGCCATCACACATGGGCAGGAGAGGCAGGATATAAATGTTTTAAGTGACACCTGATGAATTTAAATGTGATTTTATAAATATGCTTGATGCTTCTCTTTAATCTGCACCCAGCCACTCACATTGCCTTGCCGTATCTCTAAAGGGTCCCTGATGCTTTTCTGACATGCAATAGATTGCTTTCCTTCTCTAAGAGTAGGAAAGACTCACCCCTCCTTTCTGCTTTCTGCTTAAGTAGGTGTTGAGCAAATTACCCCACACTATTCTAGCATGCATTAGGCCATTAAAGAGCTGAACATTCCTTTTGTAACCAAATGATTTCACCATGCGTTTGTATTTGCCATTTCCTGTTACTCTTTAAAGTGAGTTCCTGTTACCCTGTACTTAAAATGGTTTATATGCAGATGTGTAACTTCTGCAAATGAACATAATGCGTGTCTAAATCAATTCATTGGGGTAATAATAATAATAATAATAATAATAAGTGATGAAATCACGTTCTGTACATTAGTAACACTAAGAACAATTTCCATTTAAGATCTATTATCCTTTTTTGCAATCAGATTAATTTTTTTTTGTCAAGTCAGCTTGATATTGCTTTCTTAATTTTGATTCTCAGAGCTCTTAACATAATTCAATTAAATCACCAAGTTGAGCAGAATAAAGAAGGGTACTGTTTTCAATGGATGGTAATGGAGAGCAAAATATGTCCCACAATTCATAATGTGTTTTATTACTGAAGGTAGCTGGTCATTTTCTGATGAAAGTCACTTCCAACCAGTTAGCTTTGTAAAAAAAAAAAGAAAAAGAAAAAAAGATTCCACACCAGTATGATTGGTTCTTGTTGTTCTTGTTTCTCTTTTACCTTCCTCATTGTTGGGGAGGAAATAGGACCTCAATCCTGCACTCCCTTGCTGGACAAAGAACCTGATAAATTGCTATATAGTTACCTCCCAGTTATTCCAAGAAACTTCACATGACATAGTTTCTTGAGTTTATTGAAGTTAAATAGACTAGAAGAAGTGAAGCAGAGGGACGTATCAGATGCAGGTGTTTCCCACCTATGTGGACCAGAAAACTGCCTGCTAAAAAAACAACTACAGATGCTGCTAAAACTTTTATAATCTCTGACATATTTACACAGTCCTATGGGTGAGGAATGTATGTATTTATTTATTTATTTATTTATTTATTTATTTATTTCAGCATCACTCCTAGTTTAGATGGGGGTGGCCTGCATTGATTTGGAAGTGGTTTCCATATTGGCCAGGCCACTCTTTCTGCAGGAACAAGCCAAGTAGTACCTAGGTAAAGGTAAAGGTACCCCTGCCCGTTCGGGCCAGTCTTGCCAGACTCTAGGGTTGTGCGCTCATCTCCACTCTAAAGGCCGGGAGCCAGCGCTGTCCGAAGACACTTCCGGGTCACGTGGCAAGCGTGACAAGCTGCATCTGGCGAGCCAGCGCAGCACACAGAACGCCGTTTACCTTCCCGCTGGTAAGCGGTCCCTATTTATCTACTTGCACCCGGGGGTGCTTTCAAACTGCTAGGTTGGCAGGCGCTGGGACCGAACGACGGGAGCTCACCCCGCCGCGGGGATTCGAACCGCCGACCATGCAATCGGCAAGTCCTAGGTGCTGAGGCTTTAACCCACAGCGCCACCCGCGTCCCTTAAGTAGTACCTGCAGTGGCATTATTTTGAGAGGCTCCTATGAGCCTGAAACATGATCCTCGGGATCCCCTGCAAACTTGCAGAGGATTCCGGGGGCATCCTTCCAGTTTGGGGTGGACCAACTTATTTGGACATATCTTTGGAATGCATTTGCCAGTTGCCTGGCAACTCAACTCAGCCGCTGAGTGAAACTGTCAGTAGAGGCCCTTAGAGAAATTAAGAGACACGTGGGTTCTGACTGGGGACTTGCTGGATATAAGACTCATGGGAATATAAGAAGCTGCCTCAGAACATGGCATAGCCAGGGGAGTGCAGGGGAGGTAGTTGCCACCCCTAAAACAGGTAAATAAATAAAAATACTTAACTATCTGACCATTTGTGTTGCAGATAACTCAGTCCCCCCCACCCCCAACATAAATCCTGGCTACGCCCATGCCTCAAACTGGCCTCTCCCTCTCTGGCATTTGTAGGGCACACCATAACGCAAAGTACTCTGAATGCTTCCATATTTTAAGCAAAAACCTATGTTATTGAGAAGGACTGGGTGAACAAAAGGAGTATTCACCTGGCACTAAACAAACCACAAGAAAAGGACCAGGCATAGAAGGAAATCCCATAACTGGGGTGCCAATACTGAAAAGGCCCTCTCCTTTTGTTTTGGCACGGGCACTCTGAGCACAGCCTCTGAAAAGGATCCTAAGGTTCAGGTACGTACGTGTGGGAGAAGGTAATCTTTCAGGTAATCTGGTCCCAAGCTTCTTACTGGTTGAAAGGTGAAGACCAGCACTCTAAGTTGGGCCCAGAAATGGAACGGAAGCAGTGCAGCTGACAAAGCAGAAGTATAATCGGGTCAAACTGCCCAATCCCATAGAATAATCTTACAGCCCTATTCTGGATCAAATGCAGTTCCTGGATTATTTTTGAAGGCAGACCATACGCATATATTGAAATTGTGTAAAAGGGAAGTGTTGGTTATTCAGCACATGACTATCTACCTGACATCTACCTGTTTTGGCTCTCTGGGGTCTCAGGCAAATGGTTGTCCCATCAACTCCTACCTGATTCTTTTAACCAAGGATGTAAGAAATTTAGCTCAGGACCTTCTGTCTTCACTGCTACATAGTCCACACCACACATTACACAGCAGAGACATAATTTGGATGCCCCAGTGCTTAAGGTAAAGGTAAAGGGACCCCTGACCATTAGGTCCAGTCGTGACCGACTCTGGGATTGCGGTGCTCATCTCGCTCTATAGGCCGAGGGGGCCAGCGTTTGTCCACAGACAGCTTCCGGGTCATGTGGCCAACATGACTAAGCCGCTTCTGGCAAACCAGAGCAGCGCATGGAAACGCTGTTTACCTTCCTGCCAGAGCGGTACCTATTTATCTACTTGCACTTTGACGTGCTTTCGAACTGCTAGGTTGGCAGGAGCAGGGACCGAGCAACGGGAGCTCACCCCGTCGCGGGGATTCGAACCGCTGACCTTCTGATCAGCAAGTCCTAGGCTCTGTGGTTTAACCCACAGCGCCACCTGCGTCCCTTGCCCCAGCTAATTAAATCCTTAATTAGCTAGGAGCAGCAAAGCTAAGGAAGATGTGTCTTCAATCTTTCCCCCAAGTCATTTTTGCAATCAGGCAGCAGGAGAAGGCTGTTGCCTTTTGTGCCCTGTTGGTGTGGTCCCCATAAACACCTTGGTCTGATCTAGAAGGCCTTTTCTTATGCTCTTACTTTTCTTGTGTTTGCGTTTGAGAAACCCTGCACTTTCAGAAACATCTGGAAAGGCTTTATCTCTGATAGAACTCCATAGCTTCCTTCGTACGGGTTTTGCTGTAAATAGCCGTGCATTAGTTTTAATGAGCACTGCTCTTTGCAAGCAGTAAGCATATATACAATACTGAAAGGTTTCCCATCTTTAAGAATTAATTCCTCTATCAAATGTCCATTACCATCCATTCAGTATTTACTTTGTCCATTTCGTTTAAGCTGCTCTCTGTGCCATATCTACCCCCAAAGGGGATTGCTTAGCCTTTTAGAGTCATTTCTCTGTTCCTGCATTCTGCAAACTCAACCCAAAATGTCTTACTCTCTCTTTTTGTTGGAGCGGTGGAGGACAACAGTTGGCTCATCTCTGTTGTCCAAAGATCAGCATTATTAATATTTGTAGTTCACGGTTCTCAGATATGCGCTCCTCCGGTTTACCCAGATTGCCTCCTTCAATATGTGTCTACTTGTACTCTCATTTCATCAGCGGACTCCCTGCTCTGTAAATTCTGCCATCTAACATTTGGCACAGAGCATGCAAGACAGGACTTTTTTGGCTGTGGCACCTCAATTGTGAAATGCACCGCCTCTGAGGCTCACTTGGCTCTACCACTGTTTGACTTGTGAATGGTGAAAATATACAAGGCTTTGGGGAAATTATTGTAAATTGGAAACTATACAGCCTGCTGTTGTTCTTTTTCCTGCTCGCCACCTTATTACTGTGGTTCTTCAATACTCTCATTGCAATAGGACACCACGCAACCATACCTTCATTTTTACACTTTGAAAGTTATTCTGTTCAGGCCATGCTAAACCTTCACTCAATTCCATACACAAAACCCCCCATAAGAATGCCAGTATCTGGCATCAATTGGAAGTATGAAGGGGATGGTTACATCACAAAGAAGCAAATCTAATTGAGCACATTGCCAGCACTACAGTGCAACAGAAGCAGGACCAAGAATACCATGGCCACCCAACTCCTGGCACTGATTGCTAATGAAGCAGTACAACTGCCCTGAAGCTTTTGCAAGTATTGAATGCAGGCAGAGCCAGCCCAATACATTTTGGCACCTGAGGCAAACCACAAAATGGCTCCCCCTCTCTGCCGGGGAAGGGTGAGTGAAGATCAGGGAGCAGGGGAAGAATAAAGAACTACATTGGGTTCTTCTTCCTCTGTGGCTTCTGCTGCTTGAGGTGGTCGTCTCACCTTGCTTCATGGGCGAGCCAGTCCTGAATGTAGGATCACATATAAGCACCTAACAACACCAACAACACAAATAATCATGAAAGCACAATAAAAATGATGTATAGAGGGACCCCTAATGTTTCTTCCATTGACTATTACATGTGCACCTTGTTCTTCCCCCTAATAACTCAGCACAACATACAGAGATTGTTCTATTTTACCTTATAATAACAACCTTGTGAAAGTCACTACTGTGGTACTTCAGGTTAAGTACTTAATTCGTTCTGGAGGTCCGTTCTTAACCTGAAACTGTTCTTAACCTGAAGCACCACTTTAGCTAATGGGGCCTCCCGCTGCCGCCGCGCCGCCGGAGCACCATTTCTGTTCTCATCCTGAAGCAAAGTTCTTAACCCGAGGTACTATTTCTGGGTTCGCGGAGTCTGTAACCTGAAGCGTATGTAACCCGAGGTACCACTGTACATCATTTTTGATTGGGGATTTCAACCTGGGCTACCCTAGTCCAAATCTAGCCACCATATTGGTTATCCAGTCATCCAGTTCTCTGCATTGTTGCTACCCATTTGGAACACTGGGTAGTGTTTTTCTGCAGGGACTGAATTAGAGGAGGAGTCACCCAAAGAGTGCTGAGCCACACACCCCTCTGAACCACAGTTTTCTCTCATCTTTGTACTGAGCTGCAAACTCATGGGGTAACTGCAACGAGAAGCCAATTTTATGCAGGAGAGAAAAATCCGCAGAGAATTTCTCCAAAGAAGCCTTTAGACCTGTCCCTTATTCAAAGTCCTATGTTCATTATTCCTTTTCCTTGAGTCAAAAACACTTGCAGAGATAATTATCCAGCCAATCATGCAATCAATGCACCATCAGGCAATTGCCCAGTTTGTCATTACCTGATTATAATCACTTTCCAAGTATGGATGCAGGAACAATTAACAGCCAGTTTTCTTCCAAAGTCTCAATTCCCAAACATGCAGACAAAAATAGTCCCATGGAGTACTCCTTCTTGTTGTCGCAACATAAGCCGTAGCAAACTGGCAGTGCAATCGTGAGAACAGCATCAGTCTGCGTGCTTGTGTGTCGGAATTGAAACACACAAAGCTTCATTCCGCTATTAATCTTTCAGGCTGAATCCTTTCATCTAAGTGCCAGAATTTTAGGGTTCTAGATTCATGTAGGTAGCCGTGTTGGTCTGACGCAGTCGAAATACAGAAAGAAATAAAAAAGTGTCCAGTAGCACCTTAGAGACCAACTAAGTTTGTTCTTGATATAAGCTTTCATGTGCATGTATAAACTAGAAAGCTTATACCAAGAACAAACTTAGTTGGTCTCTAAGGTGCTACTGGACATTTTTTAAAGAATTTTTTAGAATTTCTGGGTCAGTTCAAATAAGCAATTGCTTAGTTCAGAGGGGCTCAAGCCCCACCAATGTGCCTAGAACTGTGATCTTGGTCATCTAGCACACAATCTGCAACAAAAAATGCTTGAGTTCATTTGCAGCTTTCTAGTTTAGGAAAACAAGATTAGTAAAGGGATGTGACAGTGGTATATAAAATGGTGTGGAAGAGAAACGAGATAGGGGAAAGTGCATCTTCCTCTCTCATAATGCTAGAAGTTGGGGCCATCTGATGAAACTGAATGATAAAGGATTCAGGACATACAAAAGAAGTACTTCTTGCACACAGGAGAGAGCTAACTTGTGGAATAGATGCACAGATTCAAAGGCCGGTCAAGTTATTTTGACACCTAAGGCAGAAAACCCCACAAGTACCTCTCTCCTTCCTGATACGAAATGTGTGACAATCATGAATGAAGCAACTAATAATTTACTACCCCTTTCATTACACAACAAAAACAACTTCCCCCTACACCTAATTAGGGCTGGCCCAGATAAGGCAGCTTCTTATGTCCAGGCACACTGTAGAACGTTACTGTTTGGAACTATTCTTCTGTAGCCACCCAGAAGTCAGATTAAAAATTTGGTAGCAAATTTTTGAAAGGGAGCAAACTGAGTTTGGCCAAGGAGTCATTTGATTGGTCTGAATGTGCTGCCTCTTCTAGGTGCTCTTAATTTGACAATAAAAAATGGGAGCGCCTGATCACCTCATCTGTCTCCTGAGAAATGTCTATGTGGGACAAGAAGCTACAGTTAGACCTGGATATGGAACAACTGATTGGTTCAAAATTGGAAAGGAGTACAGCAAGGCTGTATATTGCCTCCCTGCTTATTTAACTTATATGCAGAATTCATCATGCGAAAGGCTGGGCTGGATGAATCCCTAGCTGGAATTAAGATTGTCAGAAGAAATATTAACAACCTCAGATATGCAGATGACACAACCTTGATGGCAGAAAGTGAGGAGGAATTAAAGAACGTTTTAATGAGGGTGAAAGAGGAGAGTGCAAAATGGCCACTGGGCCCATCACCTCCTGGCAAATAGAAGGGGAAGAAATGGAGGCAGTGAGAGATTTTACTTTCTTGGGCTCCATGATCACTGCAGATGGTGACAGCAGTCACAAAATGAAAAGACACCTGCTTCTTGGGAGAAAAACGATGGCAAATCTAGACAGCATCTTAAAAAGCAGAGACATCACTGCCAACGAAGGTCCATATAGTTAAAGCTATGGTTTTCCCAGTAGTTATGTATGGAAGTGAGAGCTGGACCATAAAGAAGGCTGATTGCCGAAGAATGGATGTTTTTGAATTATGGTGCTGGAGGAGACTCTTGAGAGTCCCATGGACTGCAAGAAGATCAAACCTCTCCATTCTTAAGGAAATCAGCCCTGAGTGCTCACTGGAAGGACAGATCCTGAAGCTGAGGCTCCAATACTTTGGCCACCTCATGAGAAGAGAAGACTCCCTGGAAAAAACCCTGATGTTGGGAAAGATGGAGGGCACAAGGAGAAGGGGACGACAGAGGACGAGATGGTTGGACAGTGTTCTCAAAGCTACCAGCATGAGTTTGACCAAACTGAGGGAGGCAGTGGAAGACAGGAGTGCCTGGCGTGCTCTGGTCTATGGGGTCACGAAGAGTCAGACACGACTAAACAACTAAACCACAACAAGCCAAGACAGTGATGCCAAGTGGCTGAGTAAATCTATCTCAATGCCGTGTGGATTAATTCAGCAGCATGGTCGAGGTTTCCCCAAAGCTTTCCTGGAGCGTCAGTCCAATCTACCCTACAACAATACCTGTAGAGAAAGTGTGGTACAGTGGCCAAAGTGTTGGACTTTGACTGCAGAGAACAGGGTTCAAATTTCTGCTAGTCATTGAAGCTGGCTAACCTTGAATAACCCACTGTCTCTCAGCTTCACCTCCTTCACAGGGCAGTCATGAAAATAGGATGAGACAAGTCTGGTTACCTCTCACCTCTTTGGAAAGCCAGGACTCAAATGTGAAAAATATATCCAGAAGTATTTCTTCATAGCACCATTTATCATTATTGATAGTGGGGTGGCCCCATGCATGCATGATGCCCAGAGCAACTGCCCCCATTGTCCCTCCCCAAGAGACTGGTCTTCCTCTTCAACCACAATGAACCCTAAGCAAATGCAGCCAGTTCAATATTTTCACTCCCATTCTCCTTTTTCCTCTTCACCCCATATTATTAGAATTTAGACCCACATTATCCCGTAAAGTGCCATGTATAGTGATGGTGAAGACTAATTTGCCCAGTCAAGGATCCTAGAGTCTTATCTAAAGTGGTTGATGATGCAGTTTAGTATCCCAGCTCAATCATGCTTCCTTGAGTGTTTGCTGACCTGAATAATGAATCCCAAGGCTCTGTGATCCCATTTCTTTTCCTCACATCCCCAGGTTACTGTGTACTTGCTATGAAACTGTAAGTTTGGTCCAACTTTGCCAAATGGCCAATTTGCACAACTGTTAAGTGTTTCCCCCTTATCCGCTAGATGTTCCACGGTCCACACTGCCATGATAGCCATGATAGCCATGTTCAAATATATAAAAGGATGTCATATAGAGGAGGGAGAAAGGTTGTTTTCTGCTGCTCCAGAGAAGCGGACACCGAGCAATGGATCCAAACTACAAGAAAGAAGATTCTACCTAAACATTAGGAAGAACTTCCTGACAGTAAGAGCTGTTCAACAGTGGAATTTGCTGCCAAGGAGTGTGGTGGAGTCTCCTTCTTTGGAGGTCTTTAAGCAGAGGCTTGACAACCATATGTCAGGAGTGCTCTGATGGTGTTTCCTGCTTGGCAGGGGGTTGGACTCAATGGCCCTTGTGGTCTCTTCCAACTCTATGATTCTGTGATTCCATGCTTAGTTTTCTTTAGAGGAGAGAGTACAGTGGAGAGGTAAGGAGTTAGCAAGAACAAACTTTCTAAGGCACATAATCTTTCTGATCTTTGGTTCTCCTTTTCTTGAACGTTAACACCTTGCGCTGTCTTCTTTCCTCTTCTTGCACCCTGGTTCACCAATGGAAGGGAGTCCAGGTCAAGATATTGTGAATTTGTTCTTGTTGTTTAGCCATTTAGTCATAGAATCATAGAATCATAGAGTTGGAAGAGACCGCAAGGGCCATCAAGTCCAACCCCCTGCCAAGCAGGAAACACCATCAGAGCACTCCTGACATATGGATGTCAAGCCTCTGCTTAAAGACCTCCAAAGAAGGAGACTCCACCACACTTCTTGGCAGCAAATTCCACTGTCGAACAGCTCTTACTGTCAGGAAGTTCTTCCTAATGTTTAGGTGGAATCTTCTTTCTTGTAGTTTGGATCCATTGCTCCGTGTCCGCTTCTCTGGAGCAGCAGAAAACAACCTTTCTCCCTCCTCTATGTGACATCCTTTTATATATTTGAACATGGCTATCATATCCCCCCTTAACCTCCTCTTCTCCAGGCTAAACATGCCCAGCTCCCTTAGCCGTTCCTCATAAGGCATCGTTTCCAGGCCTTTGACCATTTTGGTTGCCCTCCTCTGGATGTCTGACTCTTTGTGACCCTATGGACCAGAGCACGCCAGGCACGCCTGTCTTCCACTGCCTCCCGCAGTTTGGTCAAATTGTGAATTAGCTAGTGTGAGTTTGCTTTGTTAAATTCATTTAACATGGTAGGTGGGTGATATGAAGAGATTTTTTTGTGGCTCTTGTGCATGCCTGCATGACTTTCTTCACTTTCTTTTGCTACCTGTTTAATTTGCCCTGAGCTTTGGGAATGATTTGTTGAATGGTGCAGGAATCTGAAGCTGGTGAGAGACTCAAAGATCCCAACTGTGTTGAAGCTCAATGCTTATCCCCTTGGATCCAGGGTGCAGAATTTTGAAACATTTCAAAAATTCCAAAAGCAGGCTTTCTTTGGAGCTTGCCTATTCTTTTAAAATAAACACGTTCAAAAAGATCCATTGGTTCAAGGCGACGGTGTCTCGCTCTCTACAGGGCTAAAAGAATGTCTCCAAGGAAAAGCCAAAGAGGAGCCTTCCCAACTCTGCTTACTCAGGTTACAGTTTCCCCCAGGAGAATGTGCAAAACCGCATTAGCCACTTTCAGCATCTAAACAAACACTCACTCTTCCCTCCCTTTCTCAACACACACCCCACAGAGAAATGACTCTCTCTCTCTCTCTCTCTCAAACTGAGCTCTGACACCGTGGAGAAGAAATTGCTCAAAGAAAAAATGGTAAAAAGGTTGCAGCAACAATGAATAGGATTTTTCTCATCGTTGGGAGACACTGGAATGAAATTGGTGTCCATTTGGACTTAAGTAAAGCCTAGAGACCTCATTTAGAAAGCCAGGAAAAACATGTAAGTCTCCTTTGTGGTTTATAATTTCCCTCCTTTCCCCAAGAGGGAGAGGGGATGTTTAGCACCAAGAACATTTTCGCATCTTGGCGCATTTTTGATAACCAAAGCTCTTTTTAGATTCATCTGGGGTGAAATCTTTATTTTCTTTTTTTTAAAACCCACCAACTGTAAAAACTTCTTTGTTTCATGGAGGAAAAGAGGGAGAATCATAATTTGCTTTTGAATATAGTGTTATTGATTTCCAGTTCCTTGGGGTTGAATTAAGGGTTGGAATGAATGTAATTTCCTTTATGGGTGAGAGGTAATCAACTAAATTAATTAACTTATCGCTAGAATTTGGAAATCTGATACCACCGGGTCAATAAATGGATTGATCTAACAACCCAGAAAATGTTCATTATACATACCTATCAAACAGTAGATTATTATTATTAATATTATTAAAATGGGTTTATTTCAGGAGACAATGAGATTGAAAGGTGGGGTGAAAGGTTAGAATCTTATTTAAATGTGTAACTCATAAAGTATACTGTGAATTTAATTGGATGTGGTTCTAGTATTAACAAGAGTAAGAATGAATTTTTGCATGCTCTCTAGCTCTTCAAAGCATCTTTTCTTTTAAAAAAGAAATGAAACAACCACAACTTCATAGTGTTCCATGTGTAGTTGCATCATAGATAAGCTACTTTGACAACTGCACTTACATTTTCACCAGTTGTCTAATTATTCCTAGCATAGGGTATGGTTTTTCTATTGCCAGTATTTATTGGGTGACATTATCTGTGAGCTTCTACTATGAATCCAATGTATTGATCTTAGATGGCTACAATCAGTTCCACCCTAACTGATGTATGTGTGAACTTAGATATTCTCCTCCAGAGTTATGCAATCTCTTTCATTGAATCTTCTTTGCTGTTCTGTTGTACGGTCACACTGTTTGGACAGATTCTTTTCGGACTCTTCATAGTATTCTTGGGCTTACACCAAATTGAATGGTATTATCTGTAAAACTGGCTAACTCATGGGTGAACTCTCAACTCCAAATTGTTTAGGAATATGTTTTATATCACCACGCCTCATAGAAAAACTTTTGCTTCTTTCCACTGTGAACACTGTCTGTTTAACCACACTTTCTGCTTCAAGCTTTGTAACCAGTTATTGATCCCTAAGAGAACAGGACCTCCAATGCTATGACTGTTAAATCTTCTTAAGATTTTTTTGCAAGGGATTATTATTATTATTATTATTATTATTATTATTATTATTATTTTACATTTCCCTCCCCAAAATCAAAGTGTATGCTGTCTGTTGGAGCACACATAGAGTTCTAGGTTGATAAGGCAGGATTTCCTTTTCATTTACTTAAAAACAAACTGGAAGGAGACTATACCAGCAGAACACATAACCAGCAGAATGAAACAGCAATGCAGTTGTTTGCTGATGCCCCACTGATCCTTTTTGGCAAGGATTTAATTAACACATTTTTTTATATGTGTTATAAGCAGTGGCACATGAGACAGCCTTGCAATGGCAGAGCTGAGTTTATCTGGAAAGGTATGGTGTCAGGTGAGATGGTAGCATAGGAGCTCTGGGGTGGTGGCCCCCAGGTCACCACTACCGGCCCTGCTGGGAGGATGCCTCTGCCCACCCCCACCCCCCAAAGCCACTGCTGGTTACAGCCTTAACAATGCTTCCTATTGCTTTGAGATAATGCACAATTGGCTGTGAACTTTGGATATACTGTTTGAGCGCAATGGTTTAACCAGGGATTTTGTACATGAGAATGTTGGCAAGAAATATAAATTTGATAAAGAGGTGTCTATAGCCAAAAGTAATAATACTATACCAGAAAAGCCATTAATCTTATAGCAAAGAAGAAATAAGAATAAGGCATCAACGTTCACAATCTGTTTACCGAATGACAATGAGACATTCCTAAATTTCAGGGAGTCAGCATCTAATGCCTTCTGGGTCAAATTCAGCCGGCAGATGGTACCAAGTCCAACAACTGTTAACTTATGTTCCCTCTTCTCCTTGACCTTTTGCACGAATCAGGCAGCAAGAGGGGGGCAAAGGAATTATAGGTGTACAATGTACTCGCTGAAGGGCATTGCCAGCACATTTCACTGTGAGAATTTGAGTTTGGGGTTCTTGGCTTATCAGTCCTAACAGCTTCTTCGTAACGTTCTTTATCAGCAAGCTAGTTGTGAAACAATGTGCAACTGCCACATGAATGATAGAACAAGAATTGTTCAAGTTTCAACTGCTGAAAGTTGAGTAAGCTAGAGATGATGGTAGATCAGCTGTTCTATGCCATGTTATCACATATTTTTTAGACAACTTTGTTCTGATCTCTGGTTTATTCTCCTGAGCTGCCAAATAATTCATTAGTAAATATTCTACACATTCCACTTTAGAATCCGAAAGTCCCGAACAGCCACACAATTTCATCTTCTGTGTCTATGGTTCACTTTAGAGGATGACAAATGCTTAGCCTGTGATGGGTTTTCAGAGGGAAAAGCTCTTAGAAGAGGCTGGCAGACCGAGATGATTGCTTCGTAATTCAGCATCAGGTTTCCCGGAAGGTTTCCGTGCTGGTGGTGGCTCTTGGAGATGGCAATCTAATTTCGTTATGGTGAATCAGCATGGAATAAGCAATTGCATTTGTATTTCATGCTCCCTCCCTCCAAGAAGTGTGGGTTTCCCTACAGCACAGGTGGGGAGCCTGTGGCCCTTCAGATGTGGCTGAACCCTCCCGTCATCCCTCACCACGGGGCAGGCTGACTGTGGCTTATGGGAGTTGGAGTCCAACACCATCTGGAGGGCCCACCAGAATTCTTTGGGCCTTGCTCAAAAGCAATTCAATTAAAGTGATTGCAGCTGGATAGGGAAAGCAGGGTCTTCTCTGGTCAGACCTCACCTGGAGTACTGTGTCCAGTTCTGGGCACCACAGTTCAAGAAGGACACTGACAAACTGGAACGTGTCCAGAGGAGGGCAACCAAAATGGTCAAAGGCCTGGAAACGATGCCTTATGAGGAACGGCTAAGGGAGCTGGGCATGTTTAGCCTGGAGAAGAGGAGGTTAAGGGGTGATAGGATAGCCATGTTCAAATATATAAAAGGATGTCATATAGAGGAGAGAGAAAGGTTGTTTTCTGCTGCTCCAGAGAAGCGGACACGGAGCAATGGATCCAAACTACAAGAAAGAAGATTCCACCTAAACATTAGGAAGAACTTCCTGACAGTAAGAGCTGTTTGACAGTGGAATTTGCTGCCAAGGAGTGTGGTGGAGTCTCCTTCTTTGGAGGTCTTTAAGCAGAGGCTTGACAACCATATGTCAGGAGTGCTCTGATGGTGTTTCCTGCTTGGCAGGGGGTTGGACTCGATGGCCCTTGTGGTCTATTCCAACTCTATGATTCTATGATTCTATGATTCTTTTTTTCTGATAAGGCTATGGGATGATGTTCCAGAAGACATTCCATACCATACTTCCCTTCTAACTTGTCAAAACACTTATGAAATGTTTTGGAGGCTATTTGAGATTAGGCTATTTGGTTTTATGGTTTGGCTTTCGAATAAGATAATGCTGATGTTCACTGCTATTTTTTTGGCTTGTCGGGAGCACGTGGTTTTAAGGGTGTAAATAGAGATAGGCGACTCAGTCTATTTCTGGTCCATGTTATTTTTGCATGTGTTCATGAATAAGTATGTTCCACCCCACCCCAGTTCTACATTAATTTGTGATGAAAAAATAATCATGAAAATTCATTTATAAAAACACATTTTAAAATGATTTTCTCCCAAAATATGCATTTTTGAACATTATATCTTTTGAGTTGAGAACTAATTTAGGACATTCAGGAAGTATGAAAGCTGGTGGATAATTGAGTTCTGAGCTGTACATTAGTTTGGGAGGTGCAGACTGAGAACATACCTATCAAGAAAACCTGGTTTCTGCACCCTGCATAAATTAGGTATGGCAAGAATGACTGCTGATGTGTGCTTTTTTAGTGTAAACTCCATTGCATTCCATATTTAAAACCACAGCAAGAACTCTTACATGGAACCACCTCTTTCATCCTGAAAACACAACCATTGTTTGCAAACTTTATCCTTTAATTCCTTCAGTTCTCAACTTCAACCAAAACAAAGTCTTTTTAAACTGTATTGCTCACTTATAATCCTTTCCCACTTCCATTCCATTCCTCCTCCTGCTCAGTGGCGTAGCGTGGGTTGTCAGCACCCGGGGCAAGGCAAGTAATTTGCGCCCCCTAACCCTGGGCAAGGCAAGTAATTTGCACACCCCCCCGCTGCACTGTCCCTCCCCCAGATAGTCCCTCGCTCTCTCTCCGCACCACACCACACCGCACCGCACGCCTGGCACCCTCCCCTCCACAGTGGACGGCGACCCGGCGGCTCGGATCAGATTCGCACAGCCAGCACTGCAGTGAGAGAGAATGAGTGAGCCAGGTAGGGGCAGAGAGCTGTGAGTGCGAGCGCCCCCCCCCCAGATGTTGCGCCCGGTGCGGCCGGCCCCCCCTGCACCCCCCACGCTACGCCACTGCTCCTGCTGTTTCACCTACCGGTACTTCCTTTGCATTTACCTGTTGCACCCTCTCCCACTATCTAAATATAGCCAGATAAAATTGTTTTTTTAGTTACTGTAAACCCCAGCACACCTCACACAACTCTGTATGCATGGGGCCCCTGCTGTCTCAGGGAACGACACACCCTTCTCTCCCTTCCTCTACTTTTGGTTCTGAGCTGGTAAGTTCTGATCAGCACTGGCAGGGGTTGGAAGGGAGATATGGGAGGAGATAGGAAATATGGAAGAGAGTGCCCAGACTGGGGTTGGAAAGAAACTTCACAAGCGAAACAGCCCTTCAATGGACAGAGAAGATTGAGTGCCATCTCAAGACAATTAAACAATTGCCTTAACATTGAAGACAGCAAGAAGTGCTTAACTGTATGGATTAAACCACTCAGATTTCACATGGGGTAGAGCGAAAACAACAGTGTCCAAAAACTGAAAATCTAGTGAGTTTCCCCATTTTGCTACTCAAAAATTTTGCAGAATTTGTATCTTGTAAATGAGGTTTTACTGCAATGTTTCATTTACAAGTGCTTTTAGCCTTATGGACTTTTTCTTGATTATTTTGGCAGGCATGAAACATTAAGTCTCTGAGCTGCCAAATACTGTCAAATAATAAATCCCACTGTATACGGACTAGCTAATGCTGTCAGACGCTAAATGCCACTGCACGTGAGTTATTAACTGCTGTCAAATAATGTATAGAATTACATACCCACTATCAATTACTGTCAGACATGAAATAAGGAACTCAAATACAACAGAAGATCCAATGTAGATATCAACTACTTGGAGCATATGCAGCAAATATTCAATCTCTCAGAAGATATCTAGAAAATATTTAACATAGGAGAAATGTCGGGGAGTGAATTTATATCATGTCAAAAAAACACGATCATCGTGTTTTGTACTGAACCCAGGTGCCCCAGTCTAAAGATTTAAGGGGAACAGTACCTTCAGAGCACTTCCTTCCACTTGTCAACAAATCACTGAATTCATTTTTAAATTGTATTGAAATTATGTTTTCGGTTATAAAAATTTTTATAATGCATTTTATTTTTGTGAGCCTCCCAGAGAACCTCTGTTATTGGGTGGCTGCATAAATGAAGCAAGTAAATTAATAAATTATTGGTGAGGGTTGGGAAGAGATCCTGAAACATGAAAATGCAGGAAGCTGGAACAGACCTTTAGCCCAGCATCGTCTTCCCATTAGTGGCCAGAAAGTTCAAGGAAGACCACCATCAGGCCATGAAGCTGGGAGGCCTCACCTGATCTTGAGTTGCTTCCCAAGAACTACATCTTTCGTTAAAGGCACAGTGCTGATGAATATGGAAGTACCATAGAACTATGAGGCTTAGTAGACCTCTCCTCCTCCATGAAATTCTAACTTCCTCTTTCAAGTAATTTAAGCGACTTGCCATTACCACATAATGCAACAGCAAACTGATTATGTGATGCATTAAGAAGCATTTCCTTTTGTTTGTCAAGAATTGCCTACCAGTCAGTTTCAATGGATGATCCCTTCCACCCTAAGTTCTAGTATTATGGGATCGGGCATGTGCCTCCACCTCCTCCGGAGAGCTGCCCAGAAGGAAAAGATGGTTATCCACTTCTCCTGTGGCGTACAGAGAGAATACCGTTTCCTAGACCCTCTTGTATATTTAGCAGAGAATATTATGTGTGTCGTGGGATGCGGGTGGCGCTGTGGATTAAACCACAGAGCCTAGGACTTGCCGATCAGAAGGTTGGCGGTTCGAATCCCCGCGACGGGGTGAGCTCCTATTGTTTGGTCCCAGCTCCTGCCAACCTAGCAGTTCGAAAGCACGTCAGAGTGCAAGTAGATAAATAGGTACCACTCCGGTGGGAAGGTAAACGGCGTTTCCATGCACTGCTCTGGTTCGCCAGAAGTGACTTAGTCATTCTGGCCACATGACCCGGAAGCTGTACGCCAGCTCCCTCGGCTAATAAAGCGAGATGAGTGCCGCAACCCCAGAGTCGGTCACGACTGGACCTAATGGTCAGGGGTCTCTTTACCTTTACCTATTATGTGTGTGGAAACCTATTTCCTTCATCTCTAACAGCAGGATTAAGGACCAAATGTTTCCTAATTTTTAAATAGGCATTCATTGTTTTCTTCCCCCACTTGACTAGAAGCTATCGTTGTCTCCATTACTTTTTCAGACCAAGGGCCACATTCCCATCTGAGCAACCTTCCATGCCAGTGGTAGTTGTGGCGGCAGCTGGGGGGGGGAGGAGGGATAACACCCACCCACATTTATTGTGTAGCAGTATTTGCAGATCAAGTACTTCTAGGGAGTACAGTGGTGCCTCGCAAGACGAAATTAATTCGTTCTGCGAGTTTTTTCGTCTTGTTAATTTTTTCGTCTTGCGAAGCACCACTGTGCATTGACGGTTTCCCATAGGAATGCATTGACGGTTTTTTAAAAAAGGCGCAAGACGTTTTCGTCTTGCGAAGCAAGCCCATAGGGAAATTCGTCTTGCGAAGCAACTCAAAAAACGAAAAACTCTTTCGTCTTGCAAGTTTTTCGTCTTGCGAGGCATTCGTCTTGCGAGGTACCACTGTACCTGATCTCAGACAAATCCACCACAGGACAGATGCGTCCTGGTTACTATGAAAAAAAGAAGGGCAAACTATGGAGATTTCAATGAGTAGAAAATGAGAAAGCTGCAGGAAAAGTGCACTAAAGGAGATGAGAAAACAGAAGCTCGTTAGAGTCACAGAGATTCCTATTACTTGGTGTCTAAACAACTCATCTGTCAATCAGAGCTTCACTCATTGGTGAAAACACTTAAAGATGGATCATCTCACAGAGATCTGCACATTTTGCTCCATAGCTTCCTTTGTAGGAGAGCTAAAGGCATACTTAACACACACACATACGAAGACTGAGAGTCTGGGCCTCTGCTGGCAGTGGGCCTGGTACATTAGTACCTCCTGTATCTACCTCTCAGTGGTCCTGCTTGGCATAAAATGAGAAATTCCCCAGATAACTTAAATAGCAGCCCTGCTCTCCCTGTATAGCCTTTGAGTGCATATGGTCACTTGGCTGAAATGAGATGTTCTTCCACACATCCCGTAGGTGATTCTAGCAGCTTTTAAGTCATCCAGCACTCAGTACAGAGGCTACTCATGCTCTGCAAGAGATTACGCTACACACATACTCTTGAGATCAGCACAGCTCTTGGTTCCTTCCATGGGAAGCTAAAAAGGCTCCCATTCCAGGTAACACCCAGGTATGCTGGGGAAGGGTAAGAGCTCTTTAAGCTGTAAACCTGGTCACATAATAATGACTGGGACTGGCATTATACACAACCCTACAGCACTTCGCAGCACTGGGCATGAGGCTGTAAGTCTGCTAAATATTTTGGAAAGCTGTTTGTTCGCTGTATATTTGGACACTGCTGAAGATATCGTAACCTAATTTTGCATTATGGTTCCTGAGATACAGTTTGGATACAGTTGGATACCATTTTGATACAGTTGGGTACGGTTGGATACCATTTTAAATTAAGATGGTGGATGGAAACTTTCAAAACTGCCCTGGTTATTTGGTTTCTTAGAAATCCCGAGCAATGCTGGGTACAAGGCTCCTAGCGTATGTTATAATAGTGTATAACATATTGCCTGATAGTATATAATAGTGTATAACATATTGCTCTTTGCATTAGACAAAAATGCACACTAAGGTTCTCAAGGTGCTAAATTCTGCATCCAGTATTAAATGACTAGATCCGTGTGGCAACTGGGAGGATTCTCAGAGCAAAATGACATAGTTGTGCATATGGTTAGGTTTTCAAAACCAAATTGTGACCCTTTTATGATGGGCATGCTTTGACAGAAGCACCGCAGCTGCTAACAAGCTACTATTGGGCAGGTGCCTGCAACATTTGGCAAAGGGTGCAGAGCAGCAATTATACTATTCCCTCTGTGCTCTGCGGAGGAGTGCTATCAATCCATACATAATTCAAACTAGCTTTCCTTTGCCCCACTATCATTTGTCTCGAACAATGCGAACTGCAGTAAATCTCAACAGATTTCCTTGGTGGTTGTATTTGGAAGAGAATATATTCAGGGCTGATGTAATATGCACTTGAAGAAATATCAAAACAATGTGCCAAGGAAACCCAAATTTTGCATCCAGAGAACAACATCTCTAGGAAACTGTAGTCATTTTTTCTTTTTCTTTTTTTGAGGGTGTGTGCAATTATTTCCCAAACTTCCACAATTCTTTGCCTTTTTATTTCCTGACTGATAGTTGCTTTGATATCATTTTTAATTGGTCTATATCTTAGGAACTTTATTCCTAGCCAATCAGAAATCCCATAGTGAACATGATGTCATGGTTAGCTTTTAATCCATGACAAAGTCAGTCAAGAAGGAGGGCAATCTTCTTCGATCAGTATACAGTAATCCTGGGATTCAGAAGTAACCCACCTCTAAAGAGGGAAATCCCATTGAGAGCTCTTGATAGAACTACAATGACTTTGTTTAGCCACTTTTTAAAGCTATCTAAGTCACCTGGTATCACTTTTGGCAGTGTGTTCAATGGGACTTATTTGCACCTAAGTGTGCACAGTGGTTGCACCATTAATTATCCGTTGTGTGGAAAAGTACCTCATTTTATCTGTTTTGAATCTGTGCAGTTGAGGCTGCACCATATGCAACTGAGTCATTGTCTTTTACTGAGATCAATGGGGATCGTCCAAGAATACCTCTGGGGTATGAAAGTTAATTTGTGTGGCCATTTCTTTCTTTCTGACCGTTTTACACTTTACGGGAATTGTCTATAGTCTGGATAATATTTGAGGCTTCCCCTTTCTGCAATGAAAAGTTTCCTTGGTTTTATTAAATTGTAAGCGAAGGTGCACTTAACGAGAAACAATTCCTTCCTATGCCACATTAGCAACACTAAACCACTTTTTATGACTTTAAGATTTCAGCTGGTGTCCTTATCTAGTCATCTCCTCCTTTGCTTTGCTGTTCAGAAAGTGTTTCCCAACCGTGTGGCCAAACACAGATAATAGCTTCACAGTGAATTTTGCAACGAGGAGTAAGTTCTGCTTACGAGAAGAATGCAAAAATGGCTGACTTGACATTGCTGGGAGCTAACAACTTCCGCCGCTTCACTCCCGAATCCTTGGTTGCCATTGAGAAACGCATTGCGGCCAAGAAAGCATGCAGAGACCCACCCCCTGCGGAGAAGCCACGCCCTCAGCTTGACCTACAGGTATTCCAGAAGCTGCCTGCCCTGTATGGAAACCCTCCTCTGGAGCTCATTGGAGAACCTCTTGAGGATCTTGACCCCTACTATCATGATCATAAGGTGAAGAAATGTTTTGTGGTCCATAGGCTTTGGTAATATAATGAGAAGGGGACGGGAACTGCATTATGAGAGCCAGTGTGGTGTAGTGGTTAAGAGCAATAGTCTCGTAATCTGGGGAACCGGGTTCGCTTCCCTGCTTCTCCACATGCAGCTGCTGGGTGACCTTGGGCCAGTCACACTTCTCTGAAGTCTCTCAGCCCCACTCACCTCACAGAGTGTCTGTTGTGGGGGAGGAAGGGAAAGGAGAATGTTAGCCGCTTTGAGACTCCTTAAAGGGAGTGAAAGGCGGGATATCAAATCCAAACTCTTATTATTGATTGGATTTATTTGAAAGAAACAAGGTGATTGTAGGAAGGTGGAGAGTTGTGTGCTTTTTAAATAATTCTAATAGAGCTTCATTAACATTGCAGATTTCCTTATGACAGTGTATTCTCCTTGATTTCTAGCGCAGCGTTGAGCAGGCTTTAGCCTTAGCTGATAACTACAATCCTGGAGAGAGACTGAGAAGAACTCCCTATTGGCTGACAGGACTGTAGCATCACAAGTCAGCTTCTCCAGTTAGCGCTGGTCAATCGGCAGTTATTCTACTAGGTTTTCATTCTCTTTCCTGTGCTTTTTGACAGTTCCACCCCTTCATTTTTTATATGTTGTAAGCTGCCGTGCACACGGTTTGAACTTTGGAAAGACGGCGCACAAATAAATGCTTGATTGTCACATATCAGCCCCTAGAATCCTGCTAGCCCTTTAAGGGGAGCAAGTTAGGAAGACAGGGGAACCTCCAGCAGCTTTCACAGTCTCTCTCCTGCCTTTCATGAACACTCCTGACACCTCTTTTGTAGCCTACTTTTTAAAAAGACCTCCCAAATTCACTCCCCGTAATTGATATACAGTGGTGCCTCGCAAGACGAAAAGAATCCGTTCCGCGAGTCTCTTCGTCTTGCGGTTTTTTTCGTCTTGCGAAGCAAGCCCATTAGCGGATTAGCGCTATTAGCGCTATTAGCGGTTTAGCGGCTATTAGCGGCTATTAAAGGCTTAAGGGATTAGCGGATTAGCTGCTAAAAGGCTATTAGCGGCTTAGATCAGCTGATAAGCGGCTTAGATCAGCTGTTAAGCAGCTTAGCGATTAGCTGTTAAGCGGCTTAGCAATCAGCTGTTAAGCAGCTTAGGGGCTTGGGAAAAAGGGGGGGAGGGGAAAAAAACCCCAGGAATCGCAAGGCATTTTCGTCTTGCGAAGGAAGCCCATAGCAAATTCGTCCTGCGAAGCACCTCCAAAACGGAAAACCCTTTCGTCTAGCGGGTTTTCCATCTTGCGAGGCATTCGTCTTGCGGGGCACCACTGTACTTAGGGACAGAGCGCATCATGTGATATTAGCATTAACTGACATAGAACAATGTTTCCAGTTAATGTATTTCCACCCACAGACATTTATGGTGTTGAACAAAGGGAAGGCCATCTTCCGATTTACAGCCACACGTGCTTTGTACATCTTTAGCCCTTTTCATCCAATCAGACGAATGGTAATTAAGCTTTTGGTACATTCATATCCTTTACGTGAAGAAGAAGTGCAAGAGCAACAGACCTCTCCTGTTCATTGTTCCTCAGCAAGTGCAATTCAGAGTGTGCTGCCTCTAACCAGGAAACCTCCATTTATCTCTCATGGCTACTGGCTATTCATGAACCAATCCTCCATTCATTCATTTATCTATTTTATAGCCTTCTGATTCAGAGGCCACCTGCACATCACATGGCAATGGATCCCATTATGGTAGGGTTAACCAACAAGGTGGCCTCCAGATGTTCTGGACTTCAGGTCCCATCAGTCTCAGACAGCATGGCTAATGATCAAGATGGATGGGTACTGTAGTCCAACAACATCTGGAGAGCATAACATTGGCTAATCCTGCATTACGTTGATGGTGGTTTTTTGTATATGTGTGTGTTTGTGTGTGTGTGTAAAGAATCCCTCTTTGTTGTTGTTGTTGTTGTTCAGGACAAATATGCATCTAACCAATGTCACTGGTTGGCCTTGAGTTCCAGTATTGAAATCTCTCCCAATGTCACACTGCTGCCATTCAGTCAAATTCTGTTGTAATTCAGGAAGAGAGATATGAGGTGTATCCACACCTGGAACACAACTCCTTGTAAGGCAGTCTTCCCTAGGATGGTACGCTCCAGATTCTTTAGGCCAGTGTTTCCCAACCTTGGGTCTCCAGCTGTTTTTGGACTATAACTCCCATCATCCCTAACTAGCAAGACCGGTCGTCAGGGATGATGGGATTTGTAGTCCAAAAACAGCTGGAGACCCAATGTTAGGGAACACTGCTTTAGACTACAACTTCAATAATCCCCAGGGCCTTAGCTATGCTGGTGGGGCTGATGAAAACATCTAGATGGTACCATGTTGTGGAAGGCTGTCATAGGGTGTGTGAAAAGTTGTGCTACTTCTACAAACCTAATATTTTTATGGGGATAATATTAGCAGTTTGTGGGTGCTCAACATTATACCAAGGGAAGGGTGGGGGACCCCCCCCCCACATTTGAAACTGAGAATCCGTAGGAAATGCTAGTGTAAAGTTTTTCAATTGTCATTTTCCTTAACTCCTGTTACTTACATTGTTCACTATGTTTATTATGGTCACTATTTTCACCAATTGCGTCTTCATGGCTCTTGCGGACGTGCAGTCAAATAGCAGTGAGACTTCCTCCACGAAGTATGTTGAGTAAGTAACTTTGGTGATGTTGTTCCTTCTATTCCGACTATATTCTCCTAATACAGGACCTAAAAATGCAGAACACACTGTGGAAAAATGTGTCTTATGCAAGGATTAATTCATATGCTCCTCGTTTGAGTTTATTTCAAGCTTGGATGCCTTTATCTGGGGACTATTACACACAGCTAGGGATGTCAGAGAATGCTGAAGAAAATGGAAACAGGAGCAGAAATGGCTAATGTTAATTAAATTAAAAAAAAACACAACAGAAATGGCTAATGTTCGCTTATTCAATGCAGTGAATATGGTCAGTATTGAGTGCTGTTGCTGTTTTCAGTCCACAAACAATATGTAATGGAAAAGCAACTTCAACACTGATTTTAAATTCATAATCTAAAATCATGTATCCAACAAAGTAATATTCAGAATGCCCTCTGACCAAGCTGCTATCACTTTTGTTGTTGTTGTAGAAAATTGGTTTACTCTTAGTATGCCTTTGTTAAGGTCAACCCACAGTCTTTTCCTATACTTAAAAAAAGGAATTATTACAGTTTATTAGTCCCTTATAATGCCTCGAGACAGAAAAGGACCAAATATCACATGAATGCTCACATTCCATTACTCAATGGGGAGTTGGCAAATCGGCATACATTTAAAACTGAAAACATTGGGGTAAGCCAGAGGAATGTATCTTATGATTGTTACCCTACTTTATGTGTTGACCTTGTTTCCCTGTATACTTTCACTCCCCAGGTATACTTTCACGGCCATTTATTCCTTCGAATGTCTAATCAAGATATTGGCAAGAGGCTTTTGCTTGAATGAATTCACCTTCCTTCGAGACCCATGGAACTGGCTGGATTTCAGTGTTATCGTGATGGCGTAAGCATCAGTGTTTGCTGCAATTAAATAATTTCCTTTCAAGAAATTGGACAGTGGTGGCTAAAAGGGACATTTAAAAACAACAACATAGCATGCACTTATTCCCCTTCCATGTTTAGAGTATTTACTATATTCTTCCATGTATAAGACTGTATTCCCCCCCCCCCCCCAATTTTTTAAGTTTTAAATTGGAGGTCGTCTTATACACGGAATGTTGCAATTAATTATTTCTTACTTTTGGGCTCAAAAAATAGGAGTCGTCTTATGCATGGGGGCATCTTATACATGGAAAAATGTTAGTCTTGACTCTGGTCTCTGAGCCTAAAAGACGTTTGAATTCATTTCTGGGTAAAAAGCACATATAAAAGCTATTAGAGGAAGGAGAGAAAGCTCTTATCGAGGCAGCTGCCATTCATATCACCACGAAATGCTTTCTAGTTCTCTACATTTCGCTCATGAAGATTTTGTTGCGCTGTCGTAAAACCTGGGATTCCCCCCAAATGCTGAAATAGTTATTCATCAGCTTCTCCAGTCTAATATTTTTGCAGGCATTAGGACCAGAGATTGGCTTCTCAGGAAGCTGAATTCTGTTCCCCATTACTACATTCTGCACTCTCTGTATATTATGCCCGATTCCTCTCCATGCAGCGCCGGTACTAAAAGGACAGTGCTTTGAGAGCCTTGCCTGCAGGCAGCACTAACACACCATTAATTGCAAATGGCTCCTAATAGAGGATTGCAGGTCCCTGGAGGAAGCATGTGTCTCGCTTCCATCCTGTTTGGGACTCAGCAGGCAGAGAGCTGATCCAATCCCCTGGTCCACTCTGCTCTGAAGATAAGATACTTCTTCGCTGAGGGTTTTTGACTCCCATGTTGCTTGAGGTGTTAGAACTGGCTGTTCTACCACATATTTTGCAATCGTTGGCCCCAAAATGTGTGGTAAAATTACCCTCCTCACCATTGCCTTGCTGAGGTGGTACAAAGGACCACACTAGGGGATTGGCGAATCTGTCAATTTTAGCTTCTCTCAAAATGCCAGGATATTGATAACTGTTAAGTTGTGGGTTGACATATCAGACGACACAGCGATTTCTCCAAAGCAGCTCTTTATTGTAAGCTGGAACAGAACTGAACTGAGGAGCTCAGTCAGCCTGCTTATATAGAGCTCCACTAGAATGCAACAGTAACTATTTTCTGTAACTAGCCAATCTCTGAACGTCACTTTCAATCCTTCATTTGCATACAAACTATCCAATCACTGAACGTCACTTTCGACCCTTCATTTGCATGACTATCTACAGTATCCCCCTGCTGGCCCAGGGTGAGAACTTTAGTACATAACAATAACTTTCCCCAGAGCTGTACTTTTGTGCTGAGAAACTGTTTCATGTTCAAACTTCTGACTGTGGAACCATATTGTAGTTTTAAGCCCAGAAGCTCTGCTGAGGGGAATAAAAGGGAGCATGAGCAATTTACAGGCCTCAGCAAAATCTGCTCCTAGTCCCTCAGCCTGAGGTAAAGTTCTGAGCCTGACTAATACCTAGACGGAGCCATGATTGGCCAGGAAGTGCCCAGAAAACTTTGGAAAGAGATGTGGAAGTAACAATATTCCTTTATAAATCTGAGGTAAAAGGCTACCATTTGAGCCTAATACCTAAAATAGAAGACGGCCCAGGAAATGTCCCAAGCTCTTGAGAGGAACGCTGGGGTAGAAAAGTAAAAAATACATCAGTAAAATAGTCACATGTCACTTGAATACACTGAGATAAAGGCCAATGTCTATGGATAGGCCTCTGTGTAGGCCTGAAGGAAAACCAAAGTTCTGGTCTTGGCTAATACAAGCATGGAAGATTGCCTAGATGTCTTGTTTTGAAGGAAGGGGTGGCCGTGGGGAGAGGGAAATATGAAACAAAACCAAAATCAGGCCCCAAAGGCGACCTCCTGCTATAGGCCTCAGCCTGAAGTAAGAGCCCCTCAAAAAAAAAAAAAAAAAAAGGCTCATGTAATGATTACAGTGGTACCTTGGTTTGCATACGCTTTGGATTACAAAAACGTCAAACCCAGAAGTGCGTATCCCGGTTTGCAACCTTTTTTTTGGATTACAACCCATTTTTGGGAGATTACGAACAAAGAATTTTGGAGCACCTTCGGCAAAAGCGCGCCTTGGGTTACAACCTGTTTTGGTTTACAAACGGACCTCCGGAATGGGTTATGGTTGTAAACCAAGGTACCACTGTATTTACAAACATTTAGCAAAAATGAAACTAGCTCTGGCTAGGCCGAGTCAAATCTTTCCTACCACGCTTCTCACTATATTTGCACCTCCAAACTGATTGTTGCTAATTAATATTAATTAATTTTAAATTAAAATTGATTTTAATTTTAAATTAATATTATACAGTGGTACCTCGGGTAACATACGCTTCAGGTTACATACGCTTCAGGTTACAGACTCCGCTAACCCAGAAATAGTGCTTCAGGTTAAGAACTTTGCTTCAGGATAAGAACAGAAATTGTGCTCCGGTGGTGTGGCGGCAGCAGGAGGCCCCATAGGCTAAAGTGGTGCTTCAGGTTAAGAACAGTTTCAGGTTAAGAACAGATCTCTGGAACGAATTAAGTACTTAACCCGAGGTACCACTGTATTATATAATATATATATTGTTGTATATACAACAAAGGTCCTTCCGGATCTTTGTTGCATATACAATGGTGCCCCGCAAGACGAATGCCTCGCAAGACGGAAAACCCGCTAGACGAAAGGGTTTTCCGTTTTGGAGGTTCTTCGCAGGACGAATTTGCTATGGGTTTGCTTCGCAAGACGAAAATGCCTTGCGATTCCTGGGTTTTTTCCCCCCTCCCCCCCTTTCCCCCAAGCCCCTAAGCCGCTTAACAGCTGTTCGCTAAGCCGCTTAACAGCTGATCTAAGCCGCTTATCAGCTGATCTAAGCCGCTAATAGCCTTTTAGCAGCTAATCCGCTAATCCCTTAAGCCTTTAATAGCCGCTAATAGCCTTTTAGCAGCTAATCCACTAATCCCTTAAGCCTTTAATAGCCGCTAATAGCTGCTAAACCGCTAATAGCGCTAATCCGCTAATGGGCTTGCCTCGCAAGACGAAAAAACCGCAAGACAAAGAGTGCTTTGCAACTCTACGGTGCTTTGCAGAGCTGTAGACAAGCTCCTGGATTTTAAGCCTGCATTGCAGGGGGTTGGGCTAGATGACCCTGAGAGCCCTTTCCAACACTACAGTTCCATGATTCTAAGGGCTGTCCCTCTGCTTCTGCCAGGCCATTGGTTTTCTGGACAGTGAGAAAGAACTTAATGTCCCCCACCCCACTTGCTGATATCAGATTCCATGGGGGGGGGGCGGTCCTGTTGGCTTTTCGCAGTATAGTAGCGCAGAGAGCTTGCTGGGGAGAGCTTGCATTAAAAAGAAGGGACTCAAAATAACTTAAACAAGGTTTAATAAGAAAAACAAAAACTCCTTAAACACTAAATACAAACAAACAAACACGACCCAACCACCAACCCATCCCCAGGGTTAAATGGCAGAGCTAGGTGCTGCTCCTTATATACTGTGGCCAATTCCCAACACAGCTTAATCAGTGCAACTCAGCAGCACCTGCTATGCCTCACAGCTGCAAGGCTGGATCTCATTAGTTTACTCTGGCCCTTGCTCTGGCCCCTTAAAGGTATACACATTGGGTGAAACAATGATGAACCTTTAGATTTAAAGAAACAGTTCAACATTTCCCCTGCGGTTCATCATTGTGGAACAAAAACATACAGCATACTTTGTACATGTTTTTCATGTGTAACCTTTGGAAGTGCTTTAGTAAAAATGTCTGCAATTTGATTGTCACCTGGAACATATTTAAATACAACCATTTCATCAGCAATTAGTTTCTTTACAAACTGCAAACGTAATCTTAAGACTCTAGTGCGCTGCGTATTGGTTTCTGAACATAGGATAGCGAGTCCACTCTGGGAATCAAGGTAAACTTTTACTGGTAGTGTTACTTGCATCTGTAGGTCTGCAAATACCTGCATATACCATTCTATATCACGAGTGGCCTGAACGCATGCACATAATTCACTCTCTGTTGTGGAGAGACAAATAATGGTTTGTGTCTGGGACTCCCATTCAAAAGGACAACCGTTATAACAAAACACCATACCAGACACACCCCTGCAATTATTTTGTTCCACTGCATGAGATGCATCGCAGAAAATTTCAAAACCTTTGTCAATACTTGATGTAAACTGCAACCTATAATGTTTCATATTTTACACTTGGTGAATAACACAAATCATAATCTTCACCTGGAATTTGTTGAAAACCTCTAGTGACTAATGTTGCCTTGTACCTTACAACTTCATTTTTGTCATTCATTTTAGCTCTATAAACCCATTTTGAATCTATAAGTCTCATATCTGGGGTTTGAGGTACAAGAGTCCAAGTGTTGTGCTCTTTTAAAGAAGCTATCTCAGAGTTCATAGCTTTATTCCATTTTACAGCTTGGTGCTTAGGTAAATTCTGAACATCATTGTAGCTTTTTGGCTCAAAGACCGCCTTATTGGCATAGACAGTATTATAATGCTCATCTGCAAATCGTTGTGGCTTCTGCCTCTTTCAATCTGAACGTCTCAGTCCGGAAGGAGAGTCAGACTCCTCAGACTTAACAGGACTAGGTGAACTACTAGTTTCAGGTTGTAAACCATCATTGTCAGACTGAAGAGATGCCTGTAGGCTAAGCTCACGGTCAGAAAACTCAAGAGAATCTAACCTCCCCTCGGGTGCCTGTAACTTTAAATCATCAAACAAATTATCAGATTCAACAGGCTTTTTGTCTTCTCCCATTAATTCAGAAGCACCATTTCCTGCAGCTGCTGCTCCTGCTTCCTCTTCTTCCTCAGTTTCATTTCTACCATCAGTATCTTGGAAAATAGCAACTCCATTCCAATTTACAGTTTGTATCATGCTTCTGGTAATATGAAATTTGCCAGTTGCTGGTATGTAAATTCTGTACGCCCCCTGCTGGTAGCCCATTAATTTTCCCTGAACACTACGCTCACCCAATTTCTGCTTAGCGGGATAATGCATAATTACATCTGAACCCCAAATTCGTAGGTATTTCAGATTAGGGCGTTTTTTAAACAGCTTCTCATAGGGAGTGACATCTAAACCAGAATGGTAACTGCGATTCCTAACATAACAAAACGCATTGAGCGCTTCAGCCCAAAAATCTTTGGGCAGATTAGCATCGTGCAGATAAGTTTTAACCCCTGCCTGCAGGTCACGCTGCACAACTTCAACAAGCCCATTTTGCCAGGGACTTCGGGGGCAAGATAACTCATGAGTAGTCCCCCGCGCTTCCAGGAATTTCTCAAAATCCTCAGAAACAAATTCCCCACCCCGGTCAGAAAACAGGTTCTTAATTGGTTTGTTAAAGTGCGTTTTTACCCAGTTGCAAAAAACTTTGTACTTCTCAAATGCTTGGGACTTTTCAGCTATTGCATAAGTCCAACAGTATCTACTATACTGGTCTATCAGGGTAAGCCAGTACTTAGAACCTCCTAATGATGGTGGGAGTGGCCCAACTAAATCACAATGTACACGCTCAAATGGCTCAGTTACTTTCCTATCTGAGCACCTACCCTTGCGTGCAACCTTGATCTTATTTTTGCAACAGGATAGGCATTGCATAAAGAATTTACATGGTTTTAAGTTGAGGCCATTAACAATATTCTTTGTCTTAATTACATCAGCAAAATTCAGGTGTCCCAGAAGTCTGTGCACCTCGTGGACACACCCGGAATGTGGCCTTACATTCCTCAACCCCTGGCTTGACTGTGCTGCTCTGCAATTTATAGGTGATTGGGAGTAGGTGCGAAAATACAGTCTATATAAACCATCAGATTCCCGGGCATATAATAGACGTTTGTTCCCCTCAAAAAACTCACACATTGAATTTAAGAAACGCACAGTTATGCCTTGACGAGCAAAACACCTTACTGATAATAAATTGTCCACTGACGGGCAGTAAATGCAGTTTGCTATAGTAATGTTTAAAGAGTCAAGTTTAACAGTACCCCTGCCAAGCGACTGCAAGACTTGTGAATTGGCTAAATGTACATTACCAATTTCCTCTTCGAAAGAAATAAACAAGCTTCGATCGTTGCAGACGTGCTGAGATGCACCTGAGTCCACAACAAAAGACTTCCACTTGGCACCTTTAAGTCTTTTACGATCTGCTGTCCGAGCATGAAAAGCTCGCGGCTCTTTTCTGTCTTTACGGTACGATGTCGGCTGCTGGGCTGACGACCGTGACTGACGAACAGAAACAGTCTTGGGAGTACTTTGCTTTCTTTTGGATCTGCAGTCCTTTGCAAAATGTCCTTGCTTATTGCAGAACCAACAACGCTTTGCAGCTTTAAACGCAGTCGTATCACCACCAGCTTGCATGTGGCGTCCCTCATTACTTCTGGAAACAGGAGTGCTTATGGCACAAGCCTCCCTACTGTCCAGCTCGCCCATTAATCTTGCCGTTACCCCTTCCACAGTTAATTGTGCTGGTGGAATGGCAGATATCTGGCTAGCTATACCATCAAAGTCCTCATTAAGGGAACAAAGGATGATAAAAACATACTGAATATCAGGTATCTCCATGTCCCTTCGAATTAATTCGCAGCGTATTGCCTCCAGACGTCTCAAGTGTGCTGCCAAATCACCACCAGGCTGCAACTTCGTCTGGTACAACTGCTTGAAATACGTCAATGCAGACGCTGACTCTTTTCTAATATGCACTGCTGCAAGACTGTCCCACATTTCTTTGGCAGTTTTCTTATTCCTTATATAGACTACTTGCTGGTCGCTGACTGCCAAATTAATTATCGCCCTGGCTTTCGCATCTCCTTTCGACCAAGCATTAGTCACAGGGTCAGGAGGGTCATCAGTTACATAGGTCCATACATCTCTAGAGGTCAAAAGCGCCTCCACCCGAAAAGACCATAAACTATAGTTCTCATCTGTTAGCTGTGGGAAGACTAGAGCCTTCTCTGCTTCAGGAACCCGGTCAACCATTCTGGAACTCTTCCAGACCCACAAAAACTACGCTAACAGGAGAAGGAGTTTTCAAACCTTTCTCAGAGTCCAAAAATATGTAGTCATCCACTCAGCAGCTGGGCCCATAACCAAAGATGTTGGCTTTTCGCAGTATAGTAGCGCAGAGAGCTTGCTGGGGAGAGCTTGCATTAAAAAGAAGGGACTCAAAATAACTTAAACAAGGTTTAATAAGAAAAACAAAAACTCCTTAAACACTAAATACAAACAAACAAACACGACCCAACCACCAACCCATCCCCAGGGTTAAATGGCAGAGCTAGGTGCTGCTCCTTATATACTGTGGCCAATTCCCAACACAGCTTAATCAGTGCAACTCAGCAGCACCTGCTATGCCTCACAGCTGCAAGGCTGGATCTCATTAGTTTACTCTGGCCCTTGCTCTGGCCCCTTAAAGGTATACACATTGGGTGAAACAATGATGAACCTTTAGATTTAAAGAAACAGTTCAACAGGTCCATGCCTTTAGAGGGCATTTTAGCCCTGGGCAGGTGGCAGCGCCACTTCTTCTTTTTTAAAAAAATATTTTATTAAGGATTTTCTTGTTTTACAGAAGTAGGTGTAATGCCTCGTATTCCCCCCCCCCCATGTAACATTTTTACAAATCCGTTTCATTTGTTGAGGCATTAGGGGGAGAAGAAAAAAGAAAAAGAAAAAAAGAAAGGGGGGTGGAGGGAGGGAAGATGGATGGGGGTGGGGTCGGGTGGCAGTGTTTCTATTACGCTTAATGTATGTAGAGTTTGGTGTCAGCGTTGCTTGTGTTGTTCACTTGTGTTCCTTTAGTGGTGAGAGAGGTTGGGGTTGGCCTAGGGTGTGATTGTTTGCTTGTGATTGGCTGTGGTGATCTTTGTTTTCGTGTGTGAGTGGGGTGGGTGGGTGTTTTGGATCAGGTTAGCCATATTGATCTGTATGCTGTTGGTGGATTATTGTCATTGTCCTGTTGGGCTGTGTATGTGATAAAGGGGAAGGCGTCTTCTTCTGTTTGTCCCCGTGTCAGTTTCAGTTTACAGTGGTGCCCCGCAAGACGAATGCCTCGCAAGAAGGAAAACCCGCTAGACGAAAGGGTTTTCCGTTTTGGAGGTGCTTCACAGGACGAATTTCTCTATGGGCTTGCTTCGCAAGACGAAAATGTCTTGCGATTCCTGGGGGTTTTTTCCCCCGCTCCCCACCCCCTTTTTCTAAGGCACTAAGATGCTAATAGCCTTTTAGCAGCTAATCCGCTAATCACTTAAGCCTTTAATAGCCGCTAATATCCGCTAATAGCGCTAATCCGCTAATGGGCTTGCTTCGCAAGACAAAAAAACCGCTAGACGAAGAGACTCACGGAACGGATTCTTTTTGTCTTGTGAGGCACCACTGTATTAGTTAATTTTTCTAGTAGGGCTGTTTCCCATACTATTTGGTACCATTGGTCCATGCTTACTCCTGACAGGTCTCTCCAGTGTCTGGTTATGGTGTTTCTGGCTGCTGAAAGTAGGTGGGTTATGAGTTCTTTGTGGTAAGCAGCGCCACTTCTGAATGGCAACAAATTGTGATCATGTGATTGTGCCATGTGATCAACTGCAGTGTTCATTTACCCAGAATATAAGGCCTCCCCAAGTTATACACCTATAGGTCACGGCATGGATTTGGGGGTAAATGGAAGATGTCAAGCAGCCGCTGCAAACTGGAAGCTAGACTCTGCTTCCATTCAAGAGCAGCATAGCTGCCCACTGCCACTAAAATGCCTTTCATAGGCACAGCAAGGAGTATGTTGAGCAGAGCTACAGCTGGATCAGGCCAATAATAATAATAATAATAATAATAATAATAATAATATTAATTTATTTATACCCCGCCCATCTGGCTGGGCTTCCCCAGCCACTCTGGGTGGCTTCCAACAAAATATTAAAATACAGTAATGCATCAAACATTAAAAGCTTCCCTAAACAGGGCTGCCTTCAGATGTCTTCTAAAAGTCTGGTAGTTGTTGTTCTCTTTGACATCTGGTGGGAGGGCGTTCCACAGGGCGGGTGCCACCACCGAGAAGGCTGGTTAGGGGACCAGTGCTGCTGCTGTAACCCCTCCCCCAAGTTTGTATTTTTTTAAAAAACTTATTTCACATTTTGATTTTACAGACTTCTGGGAGAGTTTATTGATATGGGCGGTGTTTCCGTCCTTCGGATGTTCCGGGTGCTGAGAGCTTTAAAAACCGTTTCCATTATCCCAGGTATGAAACATCTCTGAATTCTTTCTGACAGCAATCAGGTTGCATTTGCCCTTGCAAAGTTCAAATCTATGTGTCAATGGCACATCAGATGCATATATTTCAATGGTATTCATTTATCAGAGACAATCGTGTTGTAGCTGTTCCTTTGGGGGGGACACATATAGGAAGGCTTGCTAGCTTTTTGCCCAGATGAGTTGCTATAGCTGTCATTTTCCAGGCTTGAGCATCACCCCATGCCCAGTTCTCTAGACGTGAATCTCTAGGTTAGGAATGATGCATCTTGAGGCTCGTGTGTATGCATCAATGCACCTAGATGCATTTTTGTTATTGTAATGCATTTCAAACTGCTTTTAATGTTGTGTTTTAAATGGTTGTAACCTGCCCTGGGACCTAAGGGTGAAGGATGACTAAATATTATATTATAATAATATGATAATCTTATAATGCACCCTGCGACCTGTGGGCAGGTAATAAATGTTGGGCATGCACAGTCATTTCACATGTTGCACCTGCCAATGTTTATTTTGAACTGTTCATATATTGAAAGAATAGTGTTTCCCTAGAATATCAATAATGAAAAGAAAAAAAAAAAACACTCTCTTTACTTTTAAATTAGTGTAGCAAGAGAGGCAATCTGAACGTTTAATACAGGAAGCATTGTCTAATAGTGGGGAACAAAACTGGACTTGACATGATTCTTTGTATGATAGACATATAATATGTTCATAAGTGTACCTATTTTTATCTGTGAAATACTAGAATACCGTACATGAATATACATGTATCCTGTACTGTGTTGCAAGTTGCTGGTAAACTGAGATGCTTCCAAACAGGGGCTTAATTTGCAAATGGGGTATTGACAACTGTTTGTTGTTGGGTTGTTGTTGTTTGCTTACTGGATTTTTACCGGAAAGGGAAAATATGGAATGAATGGGAGAATTATGGGTTAGCCAATGACATTATGCAAACACTGGGGTGGGGGGGGGAGCATCCCTGCGTCCATGAGGAGCATGCTGGGGACGGGGAAGAACCTGAAACTTTCATGAGGGCAAAATAAAAAACCTATCGTATTTTTCTGTTCACCTCAGTGTGGGTGGGTGAGGGAACTGATTTTGAAAACACCCCATAAATGTTGTTTTGAAAATTTCCAAATGCAGATGAATTGTAGGTTATCTTCCCTAAGCGGATGAAATACCATCATCATTTGAAGGTGTTAAAAAATAATAATAATAAAAATGTTAGCTTGCTGTACCACCTGCAGAGAAAATCAATTGCTTCATGTCCTGTTGCAAACAGTTATGGTTAGTGATTGTTCATTTGATATTATTTTTATACAAAGCAAAACATGCTGGCTGGCTGCCCATTTACAAATCATACAAACTGTGCTGAAAATTCAAGCCCACTGATTACAGATCCGGATGCTGTATAGGTTTGCTACCAACAATGAACAGATTTTCTCTGTTCCATCCATCTGTTGTTTTTATTTATTAAATGGAGCACATAAAACAATTTACTAAGTGCTGTACACAGAATATTTAGGAAAGCACTGGTTTATTTGCACTACATTCCACTATGTTTCACTTTGAGTTTACCTCAGATAAGTTCTAAAATTAGTATCAGAACTGGTGTACGCTTGTATCGTGCATTGGTGTTTGACACAGCTTTCACTTAACAATGAATGTGCATTGATTAAATGCAACATATATGCATATTGATTATATCAGCACAATCGGAATCAAATATATTGCTGTAATTTAGGGGGCAACCCTTATGGGTACTACAGGGACAGTGCTTAATGGATGCAAGCTGTAAATCATAGCAAATTGTGTATTTGCAGCAATCTGAACAATATCCAGAGTTCAGAAATGGAAGGATGACAAATTGCTAATGCACAGTGAGGAATTTTGGTTGGAGAAAATTAAACAATGCCATGTTTAATGTGGCAAATTATAAGCAGTCTAATCATTCATCTCATCGATGGCAGAAAACAAGGACATGAATGGACTTTTTGCTATCAATATCATGGCACAAACCTGGGCATCTAATCACATTGGTTAATCATTTTAGTTATTAAAAACAGCCCGCTAATGCCTATAGATCACTTACTATCCTGCACAGCAATTTCTGCTTTCAGAGTGGATATGACACACCAAATCTGTGTTTATTTTTAATTTTTTTTAAAAAAACTAGCAGTTTTGTACTCAGCCGTTGCTTAGGAATTCTAAGAAACAAAAAAGTAATTTTGAAATCAGTGGGTAAAATCAGTGCAATTTTGAAAAGTTCAGTCTGCCATCTTGATTCAAAATGGTCACCAACTATATCCAAACATAGACGAAAATGTGATTTATCAGCTACTTTAAAGTGAGGGTGCATTTTAAATTGCATTTTAACCTGTATCTTAAATTGGTTTTTTCCCTTTTCTCCTCCCCCCCCTTTCCCCCATTATGTTTTTACTGTGATTTTATTGGTGTTAGCCACTCTGAGCCTGGCTCTGGCTGGGGAGGGCAGGGTATAAATAAAATTTATTATTATTTATTGTTATTATTATTCTTGATCTCAGAAACCATCATGCAAAAACGAGTTTCAATATTTTTAGAGGTGTTCAAATGCATAGTGAACAGACAAGCAACTTTCCAAAATATATAGTAGACAGTGAATGAACAACATTGGGTACATGTCAACATATATAGGAGTATTTCAGACAATAAAGATGGACATGGCAGTGTATTATATTTTACTATTACCAGCAGCCTCTTTTTTAGTTCAAGGGTTTAAATAATGTTTTTGAGACACATACTTGCTGTTACTTTATTCCCTTAAAAGATGCCTCTTTGTCCCCTCAAAACATACATGTTTTGAAACTGAGCTGCTTGAAATTTGCTCAGACAACCCTGCCTTCCCCCAAGTGGTATCCATAATACATTTTCTTTCTATTTATTTTTATCAAAGCTACCAAAAATAGTTTATCACATAGATGAATGAGGGGCAAAACTAACTCTAGGTCCATTTGGACACTCCAAATTGTTCTGTAGGTACTTTGATTTTGGAATTCATATGTCATTCATTTCCCCCCTCTGCAGGTCTGAAAGTCATCGTAGGTGCCCTAATCCAGTCTGTTAAGAAACTCGCAGATGTTATGATCCTGACTGTTTTCTGCCTGAGTGTGTTTGCCCTCATTGGTCTTCAACTCTTTAAAGGACATTTGAGACACAAATGTGTCAAGAACTACACGGAATATATCAGCCAGAGCATGTCCAATGAAACATCCTTTTCATCTAAACAGAACTTGACTACGTATGAGAATTTTACCAATAGCCCAGGTAAATGCTGTCCTCAGATCTTTGCAAAATAATGGATTTATTCCATCTTCTGTCTCCAGGTTTGAAGTGGGCCCTAGCAAACAAGACACACGAGTCTGCCACTTCAGATTGTTACTCCTAAGAATAGTAAGATTTATAAGTACAGTGGTGCCCCGCAAGACGAATGCCTCACAAGACGGAAAACCCGCTAGACGAAAGGGTTTTCCGTTTTCAGAGGTGCTTCGCAGGATGAATTTCTCTATGGGCTTGCTTCGCAAGACGAAAATGTCTTGCGATTCTTGAGGGTTTTTTCCGCTCCCCACCCCCTTTTTCTAAGGCGCTAAGCTGCTAATAGCCTTTTAGCAGCTAATCCACTAATCCCTTAAGCCTTTAATAGCCGCTAATAGCCGCTAATAGCCGCTAATAGCCACTAAACCGCTAATAGTGCTGCTTCGCAAGACGAAAAAACCGCTAGACGAAGAGACTCGTGGAACGGATTAATTTCGTCTTGCGAGGCACCACAGTATCAGATAAGTGCTTTGGTAGGTTTGCCATGTGGGTGGCATTGGGATTGCCAGGGAACTGCCATCGGAGCCAGAGGGAGAGGGAGGGCTCCAGAGGGATTCTGGAGAGTGTCCCGGAGGGAGAGAAGCAGTACATCTTCTGGGGAAGGAAATCAGCGTAGCACCAGGGGGGCAGATGGGGGAATCGGCGAGGTGGCTCCAAGACTCCTCGCCGGGGACCAGCGGGGGGAGCACGGGTCCTCCGATGCCCACACCCTCCCTGCGCAGAAGGCTTCCGCGCAGAGAAAGTAGGCGGCGACTAGGCGTCAAAGAACTTTTATGCTGGAAGAAGTTCAAGAAACGCCCACTGACGGATTCTGCCAGAGATTGAGACAGCCACAGGCGAGTGGCTGTCCAGACAGAAAGGGTTCACTCAGGCAACCCACCCAGGTGTGGCGCCGATTTACTCACGAGCAACCCCTAGAACCATTACAGGGATAAATCCTTTTTGGATTATTACAATCTTACTTTCCATCTCCCAAGCATGCTTCCATGAGTGGTGCGGTTGTAACTGAACCCCATGCCTGAACTTGCATAGGATGGGTGTCCAAGGAATTGAGGTGGTAACTGATCAAGTACTAAGTCATACTGAAAAATTAAAAATGAACACATCACCAAGTCTTGGTTGCGTCCACCGAAGAGTTCTTTAACAATTACTACCTAAAAAGGCTATTGTCTAACAAAAATAAGACCATAAGAAGGAGGCCCCTGCTCAATGGAGAATGTTGGGCTTTCAAATTTCAGTGGCGATGCCGAAATTCAGCAGCCCCCGCCTCTTGCCTTCTGTTCTAAATCATTATTGCAGCACCCTCTCGGCTCAGTAGCCAGTGTGGGCGAACCTGTCATGCTCCCCTAAATTTGCCTCTGCCATGTTGGACCAGGCAAAAGGGCCATCAAGTCCAACACTCCGTTCTCACCGTGGCTCAATGTAACTCTGATACCCAGCAACCACTATTTACAGGCATGGTGTGCCTCCAACAGTGGAGGTAGAACATAACCTCATGGCTAGTAGCCATCAAAATCCTTAACCTCCATGAATTGATCTAATTACTGTATTTTTCACCCTATAGGACACACTTTTCCCCCTACAAAAATGAAGGGGAAATGTGTGTGCGTCCTATGGGGCGAATGCAGGCTTCAGGAAGCTCTGCACAACCCTCGGGAGACCGGCTCCGAGGGTTGCGCAGAGCTGCCTGCAGTCCCTGGCTCAGCGCAGCTCTGCGCGGCCATTGGGAGCGGAGCGCGAAGTCCTGCCCGGCTCCTGATGGCTGCGCAGAGCTACCTCTAGTCCTGGGCTCAGCGCACTTCTCCCCATCGCCAGCCCCACAAGCTCGGGGGACAGCGGGGAGGCGGAGCACGCCTTCCCGCTGTTCCCGGACCTGGTTCTTCCAGCCCCGCACCTGGGGGGGAAATAAAATATTTTTTCTTTATTTCCCCCCCCAAAAACTAGGTGTGTCCTATGGGCCGGCGCGTCCTATGGTGCACAAAATACGGTATCGTTTAAAGTCATCCAGGTCATGGTCATCACTACATCTAATGGGTGGGAATACCATAAGTTAACCATGCGTGAAGAAGTATTTGTTTTGCCCTGCGTAGAATCTCCCAATGTTCAGCTTCACTGGACAGGATGCTGGTCATCCAAATGTGCAGCAGTTGTGTAAAAGGCAAAATCCAGTATCATAATGCCATTATTCAAATCTGTGGCGTGACCACACTGGTAACCATATTGTGCGCAAATGATGCCGTTCCCCTTGCTGTCCCCACTGAAGCCTCGCTTACTGGGGTTGCATGGCTGCAGCTTCCAAGTTCTGACAATATTGCAGTGGTGTTGTTGCCTGTTTTCCTTAAAATTAGCTCCAAAACGTCCTTGTGATTTTGCCGAAGCTCAACAACTTAACAACTTTGGCCAAAAAAGCTCAACAATTTTTTTGTCCAGATTTTCACTTTTTGAAATATGGCAACCCTAGTTTAGTTTAGTGCATGAGCAACAGAAAACCTTGGGCTCATGTACTCTTCCTCCCCCGCTCCCTTTAGCACAGATGTGATTAGAAGCACCCACTTCTGGTTTTAAACTAAACAGTTTCACATTATATCAGAACTGGAGGAATAGTGATTAGTTTAAACCGTGGTTTGTTGATGAGCCAGGTCGATAACCATGGGTTTTGACAAAACGACTGGCTGTTTTAGAACCTCTACTTATCTGGAACCATATTTATCCTTGACTCTTTTGTTGCAGTGAATTACATACATAAGAATGACACTGAAGATTATTTATTGTGCAGCAATGCTTCAGATGGTGGGTAAGTTTACATAATACCTGTTATGAGTGTGTTTAATATCTGTTATTCACTCCGAATATTTATTTACTTTCTGCTTACTTACCTCCCCTCCTCCCAAAACTGGGGCCCACATTCTCAAATTCAGTTTTTGTGTGTTCAAAGGCAAATGTGACCTTCTCATCATTTTTGCATGTGGAACATTGTGAATGTGTCCCTGTGTGGTGAGATGTGAGATCTACCATTTTCAGTTTGAAGCTGCAGTTCTGTTGCAAGGGTGGGGAACGATTTCCAGCCCGAGGGCCACAAATTCCACACTGGCCAACCTACTGGGAGCCACAGCTCTGCTGAATGTAGGAGCCATGTTTTTGAAAGGAAAAAAAGATTCACATATTTTCAAGTCTCTCCATATACAGTGGTACCTCGGGTTAAGTACTTAATTCGTTCCGGAGGTCCGTTCTTAACCTGAAACTGTTCTTAACCTGAAGCACCACTTTAGCTAATGGGGCCTCCTGCTGCCGCTGCGCCGCCGCTGCATGATTTCTGTTCTCATCCTGAAGCAAAGTTCTTAACCCGAGGTAATATTTCTGGGTTAGCGGAGTCTGTAACCTGAAGCATATGTAAGCCAAGATACCACTGTATTGGCAGAACTTTCTCTTCATACTTAAATGCTGGAGAATTTTATCACTGAAACAAAGTTGTCATTTGCAGTTCCTGCCCGCCAAAATACGTATGTCTGAAGGTTGGAGAAAATCCTGACTTTGGGTACACAAGCTTTGATACGTTTGGCTGGGCCTTCCTTTCCCTGTTCCGCCTCATGACGCAGGATTACTGGGAACGCCTCTATCAACAGGTATATGCTTCAATTCTTTTGAAACAAATTGCATGCCATAGTCTTTTGAAGCGGCTTGCTCTGCTCCTACCTTTTACAGCTCCCTTCTTAGCTATATAAGTAGAAGAACGATATGCTAGAGTCAACCAAGTGGAATCCTGGGGTGATAATATGAGATGGAAATGTTGTCACAGAGTCCTGAGCTGGTAGAATAAACTGTGCCACCTCAGAGCACAGAAGGGGGATCACAGTTATGAATGTTCCTTCTTGTAAAAAAATGTCTTGGGTCCAAAAGGCAGGAGACTGAGAGGAGATATGATAGCCACCTTCAAATATCTCAAGGGCTGCCACTGAAGATGGAGCAAGCTTGTTTTGTCTTGCTCTGGAGGGTAGGACCCAAACCAGGGGATTAAATTTACAAGAAAGGAGATTCCGAATGAACTTCAGGAAGAACTTTCCGACAGTAAGAGCTGTTCAACAGTGGAACAGACCACCTTGGGAGGTTGTGGACTCCCCTTCCTTAGAGGTTTTTAAGCAAAGCTTGGATCATGCATAGCATAGAATTTCATGTGTCATTTTTAGATTTCATGTTGTTTCTTTTGTCATCTTTATTTTGGTTAATGAATTACTGTAATTTTTTATTTTATTTTCGTGTGGTTCGTGTTTTCTATATGGTTCCAAAGGCCTTTTTCCCTTTAACACACGGGAAACTGGTGATGAAAACCTTAACATTTTGTAAACATCACAACCAAAAGAATGATTACTGTATTCTTTCTGACTACAGACTCTCAGAGCATCTGGGAAGATCTATATGCTGTTTTTCATGCTGGTCATATTTCTGGGATCATTCTACCTGGTCAACTTGATCTTGGCCGTGGTCACGATGGCCTACGAAGAACAGAGCACTGCCACTATTGCTGAAACAGAAGCAAAAGAAAGGAAATTTCGTGAAGCCATGGAGATGCTGAAGAAAGAGCAGGAGGTTCATATATTGCCCCATTGCTAATCTACAACTACCTCCATTTCCCCAGAAACATAGTTTATAGCAGTAGTTATATATAGTATGTATACAATAAAACATAAAACACCATTAAAAATAATACAAAATGATAATTAAAATGACTGGCTAATGAAATGTTTTTTTTAACAGCCGCATAGGTCTGCGGGCATAAAAAAATGTCTTTAGAATGGGGGTAGCAGAAATTGAACATGGGATGGGATCTAACATGGTGAAAGCAAGAACTTGCCACTTAATTATGATGCTTCCATAGGAGATTAAGCATCAGCTTCCATGTTTCATGTGTCCAAAAACTAGGAACTCAGACTTGAAACATGGCCAACACCTGCTGGGCAAGAAAAATCCGCCAAGACAAAAATCCTTTTAGAAAAACACCATGATTAACTTTAAAATCATGAAGGTTGTGAGTAATTTGGATATCCAATGCAAACTGTTATCTGTGAATGGGAAGTTGTCATACCAAAATGTATTATTATTATTATTATTATTATTATTATCTCATATGAAGGCATAATGGTACAATGCCCACTTCTCTTTTTCTTCATTCTAGGAATTAGCTGCAAAAGAAAACGACAGCATGTCTCATAGCTCATTTGAAGTGTCACCTATAGGTTCTAAAGAGGTCAAAGAACGAAGTAACAGAATGAAGAAGCTGTCTTTGGGGATGGAAGATTATGGGGATGATCCCAAAACCCCAAAGTCACAGTCTAGTGACAGCTATCGGAAACCGGTAGTTATTTCATAAGGCTTTTGTTGTTGTTTAGTCGTGTCCGACTCTTCGTGACCCCATGGACCAGAGCACGCCAGGCACTCCTGTCTTCCACTGCCTCCTGCAGTTTGGTCAGACTCATGTTGGTAGCTTTGAGAACACTGCCCAACCATCTCGTCCTGTCGTCCCCTTCTCCTTGTGCCCTCAATCTTTCCCAACATCAGGGTCTTTTCCAGGGAGTCTTCTCTTTTCATGAGGTGGCCAAAGTACTGGAGCCTCAGCTTCATGATCTGTCCTTCCAGTGAGCACTCAGGGCTGGTTTCCTTCAGAATGGATAGGTTTGATCTTCTTGCAGTCCATGGGACTCTCAAGAGTCTCTTCCAGCCCCATAATTCAAAAGCATCAATTCTTTGGCGATCAGCCTTCTTTATGGTCCAGCTCTCACTTCCATACATCACTACTGGGAAAACCATAGCTTTAACTAACCATTATTTCTTTTCACTTTTAATTGCACTCTAACTTGTCCTCAGAGATGGAGGAGTTTAAATGAAGGGAGAATGACACTTAATTTTTAATCAGCATTTGCCAACCCCAAATCTACATGAATGTTTTTAGAAAATTTACATTTTAGAAAGTATATATATTCTACGACTGTAGGAAACCAATCTATGCATAAAGCTTTATATGTGATGTATTTGGTTTCCCTCTACTCTTAGCAGTTCTCAGTAATAGGTCACTAGTCACAACAATAAAAAAATAGCAAACCCTGTCCATAAATCAACTAAAAGCCATAGAATAAATCAGTTGCATTGTCATCTGTCTGAATAAAGGTGTTATAAAATGGTAATCTTTCCTGGTGGTCTTACATGGCGGTAAGTATGAGAATTAACAGAGGCTTATAAATAGCAAGTTCCTTGGTTCCTGTGACTGGTAAGGAAGCCATAAGTGATTAACAGACTTACGTACCGGTACTAGTGGAAAATTCTGTGGAGTAGTTAACTAGGAGACAGAAGTGTATGTGCAAGACTGAGTTAATGAGAAGCAGGCTATCACTCCTAACAAGCTGCCACTTCTGAACGCAAAGTGCTCTTTCTTAACAGGAAGGCACAAGGCCGGTCATAAAGTTTTCTGCTGCAATTGGTAGGATTTCTGTAAGCGACTCTTACACCCAACATTAAATGTATTTAGTACAGAGCATGTCAAAGTCTGCATCACTCTTGCTAATTTTTCCCCTTCTTTTGATCCCTGCAGTCTCTCATTAGCCACAATTACGGTCCTAGTTCAAACCCAACCAAACGCCGACCAAGTCATGGAAGTGTATTCAATTTCCATGTATCCGGCCGAGATGCTGCTTCAAGGGCTGAGTTTGGGGAGGATGAATCTAGCAGCATTGGGGAGACGGAGATTCAACACAGCACACTGCTGGCTGCCCGAATGGGAAGGCGTCCAAGCATCCAAAGTCAAACCAGCTACAGTCCTCGACTGACAGCTCCAAACTACATGCAGCCCGGCAGATGGGCCACTGGAGACGATTGCAATGGGGTGGTTTCATTGATGGGGGGCAGTGGAACAAGGCCGTTTAACATGGATCCCATTTCCAGTGAAGGGTCATTACTTCCTCCAGTTATGGAAAATCCTGGGAAAGGAGATCTGGTGAGTTGAGAATGTAATCATACAGATGCAATTTTCTGATTGGTGGCTTCCCCCCCAGTTGTCTAGGCTGCAGTAATCAATTTTTTGCTATGTACCTAGAGGACAAATGATTCCACCCCTAAAAATTATCCTCAAATTACTTCCCTACAGATGATGATTATTTAAATTTCTTCCCCAGCCTTCATCATTAGTCCCAAGGCAATTTGCAACACACTCTCTCTCTCTCTCTCTCTCTCTCTATATATACATACAAACAACAACAACAAGAAGAAGAATTAAGATTATTATCCTCTAACCACTTCTCTGGGGGTAAACCTCATTGAACTCAATGGGATTTACTTCCAAGTAGGCATTCATAGAATCTCACTGTAAACGTATTTGTGAATAGTGGGCATGGAGGGTGGGGAGTGTTACCAAAAAGTTTGGGGGCAGGGGCAGACTTAAAGAAGAAGGAGTAGTAAGAGCTAAGAGGTGAGAGCCCTGTGGTATTAATAAATAGCAAATATTTTTTTTCTGCACCGTAGTGCATCCATTCTCTTTCAGCTAAGGACTGCTGTGCAGCTCTAAAGCTAAGATTCCAAAGGCACACCCATATTGAAGACTAACAAATGCATTATGACAGAAGCTTTCATGGACTACAGCCTGCTTCATCAAATGCATGAAGTGTTGTCCTGAGTTGCATGTAAACTGGTTGAGGAAGGAAGTAATAAATAGTGAAGTGAGAGGGAAATGAAACTTAGAACGACTGAACAATAATACTCATTGTCACTCGACATTTCCTCCGAATGTATTAAGACTGTGTGGTCCACTGAACTTTGCAATAAGCATATTTACGTTCATATCTGTTTCTCTTCCCGCCTGAGATCGAAGCACATAACGCTTCCATAACTAGACATGTTGTTTACATCTTTAAACAGACTACTTCTTGTGATGAAGCCAACAAGAGGTTCCAAACTCAGCGTCTCTCAGTAGATTATTATAATCACCCACTTCAAAGACAAAGGGCAGCAAGTGCAGTCAGCATCATTACCAGTGCACTGGAAGGTATGTTGTTGCATATTCATGGGCACCAATATAGTGGTTGGTTACCAAGGTTAAGGACATGCTTTAAATGTCATAAATGGGCGGATTTAGCACTTGCACTTAGGTCTATGTATTGTTTCTGTGTTGCATATCACCTTTAAATAGGGATTCAGGGCTGGCCCACCCTTGAGGCAAGATGAGACAACTGCTTCAGGTGGCAGGAATCAGAGGGCTAGCCGATCCCAATGTAGACCTTTACTGTCCCTTTGTTCCTGGTGTGGGAGTTGGGGCTACAGGTTTGTTTGTTTTGTTTTGGTTCTGGTTTTTCATATGAATTTTGTGTTTTTACTTTGTATGTTTATGCTGTAAACCACCCTGAGATTTTCAGATAAAGGGCAGTATACAAATGTAATAAATACAAATAATAAAATAAATCTAGATCTTCTCTTAACCTTCCCCCCCCCCCCCCCCGGTTGGGCGGGAAGTGCCATTTAGGGATTTTCAAGGTAACTAGCTAGCACTTTGGGATCAGAAACAGATAGGAAGCTAGTGAAATTGGAATAGCGATACAGTCACATGAGCTGTAGCTCAGTGGTCAAAGAAACATGCCCTCTATGTGGAGAGCCCCAGGTTCGTCCCAGGTGTCTTCATGAAGAGCTAGGCAAGATTCCTGAAAGCCACTGAACCTGCTGGACAAAGCTTCTGACATAAAATAGTTTCCTATGGTCTTACAAGGAACTGGCCCATGGGATTGTTAGGAGTTCAGCCTACACTCGAGGAGGACCCTGGCAGAGACACATGCCCGACTGACATGTTCTCTCCCTCCTGGTCGATCATTTGGGAGCTTCAAAAGCTTTCTTCAGCATTAACATCACAGCGACCGATGCCAACCAACACCGGCACACTTAGGGATCCACAGAGTTTGCGCAGTTGCATAACAGACCTCAGCAACTCAGCATTTTGGCTAATCTACTTTATTTACATATAGACACACACGGAGCACTGCAACATGGCTCCCTCTCTCTCTAGCATCAGACAGCAAAGAGAAAAAGAACAAAGGACAATAGTCCCACTTCACAAAACACAATAACACAAACGTCCTGTTTCCGTCACTTCCCACTCTGTGGAGTCAAAACATATAACCATCATGTGAAAGACAACAATCCCATGACTGCAATCATGGAGCAGGAATTCAATCAATTACAATAGTCCTTGATCATACATTTTTAAAAAGAATTCTGCTGGAGCATCAACAGATTCAGTAGGAATTGTTCTCACAAGTACTTATTGATCCCACTTCCTGACCATAAGCACGTGTTTCTATTTTTTTTTTTATTATGGGGAGGGGGTACCTTACTTTATTGTGTTTAATGTTTAGAACTTGAAGAATCTAATCAGAAATGCCCCCGCTTCTTGAAGAACTTGGCTGCAAAGTATCTTGTGTGGAACTTTTGCCCGCTGTGGTTGAAGATAAAGAAGAATGTGGGCGTTTTTGTTATGGATCCATTTACGGACCTCACAATCACAGTTTGCATTGTGATGAATACTCTCTTTATGGCGCTAGAACACTATAAAATGTCCCCTGATTTCGAGGCCATGCTTGGGATAGGCAACAAAGTAAGTGAATTCTGGCAAGCAGGATGTTCTGCATCAGCATGTAATAAGCTTTTATGCGTTTGTTATTATTATCATATTGATTCCTGACAGCATTCACCCTTCCCCAAAGGTTATAAGGTTCAATGACTCTCACCTGCCACTATCTGAAGAAAATTCCTTTATTAATTTATTTCTGTTAACTATGACAAACTGTTATTTAATTGAGTTCGGTCTCTTCCAATAAATCTCCTCGGACAGATTTATGGTTTAATGGCGCCCGGCACATTTCCGCTGCGCGGGCCTCTGTAGGTCGTAAAATCATCAGCAGAATTGCACAGCTTCGCGTGTGATAAGGGATGACACCGGAGACGGCAGCTCCTTTTTCTCTAGCTTCTTTATTGTTCCGAAAACACATATATACACAGATTAGAATCCATCGGAGTGTAGCTGCATTTTCCCAGCTCCTCTCTCCCTGAGCTGGGCAGCTCAACTAACACTTTCGCTTTCCACAGAACACACACACAGCATAGCAGGCTGTTTACGTCACGTCCTGCCTGATAAGCTCTTCCCTTCAGCTCCGAGGCACAGCAGCTTAACTCTTTGCTGCTCTCAACACAAACTGTGTTATATCTCTTGGTATTAGCATACCCAGATATTTAATAGATTCGGAACAAATCTGGAATTTATATTCCTTGGATGAATGGGTAATCAGGTTTTGACTTATTGGCATCAGTTCTGATTTGGAGCAATTCACAGAGTAACCAGATACTTTACCAAAAGCATCTATTGTTTGCATCAAGATGGGAATACTAGCCTGAATAGTACAAAATAAACAAAAGAATATCGTCTGCAAATGAAACTAAATTATATTCAATATTATAAATCTCACAATGTTGTCTAATAGCACAAGCCAAAGGAAAGGTGGCAGACATGCTGCCAGTCACTTTGACCCTAGGAGTGACGGCCAGGACAAGCCACATGCTCTTCTTATATGCCCAGGGAGCAGACTGAGCCCACCCTCCAGGAGTGGCCCACCCCTTGCCCACTCACAATTGGCTGATTGAGCGAGCTGGCAGGATCTGTTGCCTGGGCAGCAAGCTCAGCCCAGGGACCTCCTTTGCTGCCCGGGACACAGCCCAAGGGGCCTCCGTCTTCTGATTGTGAAGGGTGATAGAGGGAGTGCCAGATCGCAATGGAGCCGCCCAGAAAGTGTTTGCGGACTTCTCAACGTGCCTGTTTGTCATGTGAACTTTCCCTAACCCCGGCATGAGGAGAGAGGATTCTGGAACATGCAGATTTGACGTCTCCACTTCTACTTTGCAGATTTTCACCGGCATTTTCACTGCAGAAGTGATCCTGAAAATCATTGCGCTGGATCCCTATTATTATTTTCAGCAGCGCTCAAATATCTTTGACAGTGTGATTGTCTTCATAAGCATCATTGAACTGAGCAGTGAACCCAAAGAGAATAAGGCATCAGGGAAAAAAGGCAGCAGGAAAGGAAATTTCACAGTTTTACGGACCTTGAGGCTGGTAATTCCTTGCTCTCTTTTTTCCTCTTCCTTCCTTTCTTTTTTCATGGACATATAGGACAGGATTTCCCACGAGCTATATCTTTTGCAGAAGATCACTATTGATTATACATCTGTGGAGCACTGTGAAAGATTTAACTTGCTAATCTCCAGATGTGCCCTGTGAGGGATGTTATTTTCAGATAGAGGAAATTGAGGCAGTGGCGTAGCGTGAGGGGTGCAGGGGGGGCCGGCCGCACCGGGTGCAACATCTGGGGGGGGCGCTCGCACTCGCAGCTCTCTGCCCCTACCTGGCTCACTCTCTCTCTCTCACTGCAGTGCTGGCTGTGCGAATCCGATCCGAGCCGCCGGGTCGCCGCCCACTGTGGAGGGGAAGGTGCCAGGCGTGCGGTGCGGTGCGGAGAGAGAGCGAGGGACTATCTGGGGGAGCGACAGTGCAGCGGGGGGCGCAAATTACTTGCCTTGCCCCGGGTTAGGGGGCCAAATTACTTGCCTTGCCCCGGGTGCTGACAACCCACGCTACGCCGCTGAATTGAGGGCAAGAAGCAGCAGCTTCCCCAAGGCCACCCAGTGCATTCCGGACCAGGAAGGGAGTTGAAAATACTTGTCCAAGGCCAGATCCTGTGCTGTGCTGCTTGGGAGAGACATGAAGGAGACAAGCTATCAGCGGCCACTAGACACAATGGCCAAATATTACTTCCAGCATCGCAGAGACCATGCCTCTAAATACTGGTTGCTAGGGAAAAATGAGTGGGAGTGTGTTACTGCATTTATGTTCTGCTCTGGGGCTTCCCCATAGGCACTTGTTTGGCTGCTGAGGGTCGGACATAATAAATAACAATATGTTCAAAAGAGAACGAAAAGGCCAGATGAAGCTGAAAAGAAGGATAAACAGAGTTAGAACTGAAGGCTACAAAAAAATAGAAACTGCCAAACTGTTCTGTTCTTTGGTTATCTAACAATACAATACTTTCCTCCCCAACAGATGCGAGTCTTCAAGTTGGCGAAGTCTTGGCCAACCTTAAACACCCTTATTAAGATAATTTTAAACTCAGTGGATGCTCTGGGCAACCTTACCCTCGTTCTGGCCATTATCGTCTTTATCTTCGCTGTATTTGGAATGCAGCTATTTGGGGGCAACTATAAGACTCATTGTAAGAAATTGGCCGATGACTGCAAACTACGATGGCATATGCAAGATTTTTTCCACTCCTTCCTTGTTATTTTCCGAATTTTGTGTGGAGAATGGATTGAAACCATGTGGGGTTGCATGGTGGTCAATGAGCAATCAATGTGCTTACTTGTCTTCTTGCTGGTCATGGTGATTGGAAATTTAGTGGTGAGTTTACAGATACCTTTTGGTTTCCCTCCCCTTTTTATCAAAATTTTGCTTTGCTATTAATGAAAAGGGGAAAGGTGTTTGAAAAGTCCATCCTCATGCTGTATCTTTAAAATGAGACAAGTATGTGGAATGGTAGTACTCCAAAAAAATATGTCCTGGGCTGTGTCTGCCAGGTTCTTGGAATCACAAGTGGGGAGGGTGCTGTTGTATTCAGGTCCTGCTTGCAGGTTTACCAAGGACATCTGGTTGGTTACTGTGCGAACAGAAGGCTAGACTAGATGGGCCATTGACCTGATCTAGAAGGGCCCTTCTACTGTTCTTATTTTCTCACATCTTTCACATCAGCCAGTGTGGTGTAGTGGTTAAGAGCGGTAGACCCGACATCTGGTGAACTGGGTTCGCGTCCCCGCTCCTCCACATGCAGCTGCTGGGTGACCTTGGGCCAGTCACACTTCTCTGAAGTCTCTCAGCCTCACTCACCTCACAGAGTGTTTGTTGTGGGGGAGGAAGGGAAAGGAGAATGTTAGCCGCTTTGAGACTCTTTCGGGTAGTGATAAAGCGGGATATCAAATCCAAACTCTTCTTTCAGTCTTTTCTCAAGCCATTGGGAAATGAAATTAAATTCCATAATAAGGAGACAGGAGAAGGAAGTAAAACATCTTACCTGCCTCTCGCTCTTACCTGGCTTTGTAGGCAGATTTTCTGCTCCAATTTGTCGATATTTGTTCATTCCACCTATGTTCTAAAACTAGTTTGCAAAGAATTAATAAGAATGAAAATAGATATATCATTTTAAGAGTAGACAATGCATACAACTAGGGTAAAATGTGCTTTAAAAAGCATATGTTAATCAAGCTAACATAAAAATGCATTATATTACGGAAAATTGATTTCCAGAAATGCATATATTAGGCAAAATTGCATACAAAGTGTGTATATCACAATAAATTTGCACTAAATTGCTGATGAATTTTCATGGTTTTTTTTTTTAAATAAAAAACCCCCACACATATCAATTGATGTGCAAATGTGGAGAACTGAACTTAAGGTTGACAAAATGAGAAACTGGGAGAAACCAAAATTGACAAATTTTGCCTATCCCTGGCTGTTGGTTGGTTTCCTTGTCCTGGTCATGCCAGAATTGGGTGTTTCCATCTCTCTTCAGAAAAAAACAAAAGAATTATGCCAGAAATGTTGTTGAACATTTGCTCTTCCCGTTGCTTTGAGGTGCTCAATTTGTTCATCGCCCTGCTGCTGAACTCGTTCAGCACTGACAACCTCCTCCAACTCCCGGAAGACGACCGAGAAACGAACAACCTTAAAATTGCCTTCGCTCGGATCCACCGAGGGCTTCATGCAGCAAAACAGGCAATGTTGGCTTTTTGTTTCAAAGCTCTTGGGTACAAGCGGAAGGCAGCTCAGAAGAAAATAAAATGTGAATCTGAGAAGAACGGGCTGGAGCTTCGAAAAGATCTCCCGAACTTCAAGGAGAGTCATGGTAACAGAGAGATCGAGAAGAACGGGGAGAGGTGCTCTGTTCATATCCCGGATGATTTCATCAGCAACCCCAATGTGTTTGTCTGTGTTCCCATTGCTGCCCCCGAGTCTGATAGCGAGGGTTCTGAAGATGCTGATGAGAAGCAGGGGGCAGCCGTGGAGACAGAATATGCAGAGAAGGTAAGGAGTCAGCTGAAGGCCACATTGCCATGTTCAAGGAAAGGCGGACAAATATTGCAGCGGACAGAAATGGAGACAGCCATATTAATGTCAGTCCTCAATATTCTGTCCCACTTTCTGAACATTCTGTCACACTGTAGAATTGATGAGAAGCAGAACCAATGATGTGATTGTGCTGATAGAAGGTCATCTCATGAGGAACAAGAAGCTGGTTTAGCTTCTGCCCTAACAGTGCTGCCAGCTGCATTCCCTCACCTTTGCTCATAGGCTGTTTCAGTGCAGTCCTGTGTGCCGTTTTCCTCTTCCTCCTCCTCCTCCTATCATCATCATCATCATCCCCACATTCCCTTCAATAAGCTCAATATGGAATACACCCTTTTTTGCTCTTAATTGTTCACCTCATTTCCTAGCACAGCTTCCTTCCACCCCCTGCCCATTTGCGTGAAATTTGACTGATCACATCCTGAAACATCATGACGCTAATCTAACCTGGTAACTTTTGTAAACAAAACCACATGGGCAGCTGCAGCCAATCAGATTAAGAGGCAGTGTCGGGAAAGTGAGGCTGAGGATCAGGGCGGAAAAGGAAAATGGCACTGAGAAGAAGCAATAACCAGGGAAATAAAAGTGCATTTCCCTTGTATGCTGTAGCTACTCCACCTAGAGACCTGGTACAGGTTACTCATACACAACGTGACCCAATAGGCCCACCACAGCTCACCAACAATAAACCGTGGTTCAGGAAGCGCTTGATAAAGCTGTTGGATTTGCTGCCTGCTGGAAGGCCAAACTACCGTATTTTTTGCTCTATAAGACGCACCAGACCACAAGACGCACCTAGTTTTTGGAGGAGGAAAACAAGGAAAAAAACATTCTGAATCTCAGAAGCCAGAACAGCAAGAGGGGTCGCTGCGCAGTGAAAGCAGCGATCCCTCTTGCTGTTCTAGCTTCTGGGATAGCTGCGCAGCCTGCATTCACTCCATAAGACGCACACACATTTCCCCTTACTTTTTAGGAGGGAAAAAGTGAGTCTTATAGAGCAAAAAATACGGTATATGTGATGTTAGGAGATCAGGGGCTGTGGGGATTCTGATAAGGAATGTAGTGGGAGTGGAAGAGGAATGTAGTGGGAGTGGAAGAGAGCCAGTGTGGTGTAGTGGTTGAGAGCGGTAGTCTTGTAATCTGGGGAACCGGGTTCGCGTCTCCGCTCCTCCACATGCAGCTGCTGGGTGACCTTGGGCCAGTCACACTTCTTTGAAGTCTCTCAGCCCCACTCACCTCACAGAGTGTTTGTTGTAGGGGAGGAAGGGAAAGGAGAATGTTAGCCGCTTTGAGACTCCTTAAAGGGAGTGAAAGGCGGGATATCAAATCCAAACTCTTCTTCTTCTCTTCTTCTTCTTATCTTTTTCCTGAATGCTTGCATGAAAATGCCCTCTTGCAGTGCTATTTGCCCTGCGAGGCACAACATACAACCACATTATGGATACCTGTATGTTTCCCTCTGCGAGGAAAATACCAGCTTGGGCAAGAGATTTTCACTGGGAAATGGCGCAGAGGGAAATTCTGCCACAGTTCCGATTAGAATCCACTCCCCTACAGATGACATTAATTTTGTTTGAGTCACAGAAATACATCTCTCTTTAGCTCCCATGGCTTTAACTAACAGTAGGAGGGAAAGCCCCCCCCCCCCAAAAAAAAACCACACAAATACAAGAGGCATGATCTTGAGTGCAGATGAATGTGGCTTATCTTCAGCAGGAAAACCAGCTGCGATTGAGAGGAGAGCGGAGCAAGAGTTCCGATGCCTGGAGCCGAACATCTGAAATCTCCTCTCCTGGGGAAACAAGTATGCATTGGAAAGCTGGGTCCTCCTCACCAAAACAAAAAGAGGTAAAAGTTATTCACCAATAAAGAAAAGCAAAAGCAGATCATGATAATCCAGATGATAAAATGCCCTGATTGCAGAACTGGGTAAAAAAAGGAAGGTTGCATTAAAATCAGGACGAAACAAACAACGTCACAACTCTAATTGAAACGTCACCATTCAATATGTTGAATTGAAACCCAAGCAGGTTGTTTTGAGTATCTTCCTTTGACTGTTTGGTTAGTTAGTTTGCTTGCTTGCCTGCCTGCCTGCTTGTTTTGAGGGGTAAGGCATGCTGATTCAGAGCCTTTGAACCTCTTTTGGTGCTGAAATGGATATTGTAGATCAGAAATTTGTATGTGTTACATTAATCACACAGCAAGCGTGTCACTGATTTTGTATTATTTAATACCAGGCACCAAAACCATACCATGTGGGGAGATGAGGTTAAACCCTTTAACCCTTATGACCGTGGCTAAAATACATCCCTCCCAGTGCAAAGATTAGCCTTAGGAAAAAATCCTCCTATTGACTCCGGTGGCTAATTGTTGCACTGTGGTGCAGGGAGGTTGGGTTTTGTCAGGATTTCACCTAGGAATTGAAAGGTGAAATCTCCCATTCCCATGCACCGTGGTCCTGATATGAAAATCACTCCTCCCAATATGCCTAGCATTAAATTTCTTAAAACCTACATGTGGCTGCTAACTACATTAAGATAAAATTCTAGCTGCACTCCTCTTAGGCAAAACCGACAGACAATGCCTGGTAAAAAAGAAAACTCAAGGCTCTATTTTTCTTTTGCAGAGAGCTGACGTTATCAGCTGCTCAGAAGGCAGCACCGTGGACCTAGCAAACTCAGAAGAATTCCTGAAGCAGATCCCTGAACTAGCTGAGGACTCGGAGCCAGATAATTGTTTTCCCGAAAGTAAGGATGCACTTCATCAATTTATTCTAGGCAGGGCTACATAATTTCAGAAACATGGGGCTGCAACCCAAAATGGCCAGCCTGTGATTCTTGTCTTCTTTTGTATGCTTCTACTTGCTGACAATGATGTAAGCAAGAGCAGTGATGGGAAGGAGGATCAGCAGCTTCCATTAATTGCAGGGTGCATGCTAAAATGTCCAGCTTTCATAGAATCCTAGAGTTGGAAGAGACCACAAGGGCCATCGAGTCCAACCCCCTGCCAAGCAGGAAACACCATCAGAGCACTCCTGACATATGGTTGTCAAGCCTCTGCTTAAAGACCTCCAAAGAAGGAGACTCCACCACACTCCCTGGCAGCAAATTCCACTGTCGAACAGCTCTTACTGTCAGGAAGTTCTTCCTAATGTTTAGGTGGAATCTTCTTTCTTGTAGTTTGGATCCATTGCTCCGTGTCCGCTTCTCTGGAGCAGCAGAAAACAACCTTTATCCCTCCTCTATGTGACATCCTTTTATATATTTGAACATGGCTATCATATCACCCCTTAACCTCCTCTTCTCCAGGCTAAACATGCCCAGCTCCCTTAGCCATTCCTCATAAGGCATCGTTTCCAGGCCTTTGACCATTTCGGTTGCCCTCCTCTGGACACGTTCCAGTTTGTCAGTGTCCTTCTTGAACTGTGGTGCCCAGAACTGGACACAGTACTCCAGGTGAGGTCTGACCAGAGCAGAATACAGTGGCACTATTACTTCCCTTGATCTAGCTTTGTCAGTCCCCTCGCCAGTACTGTTTAACTTGTACAAGGTTTGTACCAGCCCCATAATGCGGATTATTATTTATTGTGTGTCTCTTTCAGAATTTGCTCAGCGTTATCCTTGGTGTATGGTGAACACGGAAAAGTTTCCAGGCAGATTATGGTGGAACCTAAGAAAGACATGCTACCGAATTGTAGAGCACAACTGGTTTGAAAGCTTCATTGTGTTCATGATTCTGCTGAGCAGCGGAGCTCTGGTATGTTAATCTGATTCTCACATGCAAAACTCTGTGGCTTAAGTGGCACACTGGACAGAGCAGAGAAAAGAAAGGTTATATTTCTAAACCACCACCCCATTGCAAGATGAAATAATGCTGGCAAACACAGGGGGCATATTTTACTGATTTGGGAATTTGAGCTCTAGCCAGATGGTATTAAGCACCATTGATCAGTACAATCCTATGTATGTCTGCTCTGATATAAATCACATTGAGTTCAATGGGAACTCACTTCCAGGTAAGAGTGCATAGGATTGCAGTGAGAATGAAGCCTGACTGGGTGCTTGGATCAGGTTTTCCGTTTGGGGAAATACTCATGCACCTCTATCACCACCACCATTGGATATATATTTAATCTGGGAACGCTGTTTGGAAGGCCAAATTTCTCTGAGATTATGGTGGACCCATTATTCTTTTACCAGCATGTCACATGCCACCATATCAAGATTTCTTTCTGTACTGTATTTCACCAGTCAAGTGTTTTAGTAGTTTTAATGTGCTCATTAGTTTAATGAATTATGTAATCACGTCACTTGCTGGTTAGTTGTTGTATGTAGGGCTGCTGGGTTTTCCTGGACATAGATGGGATTGGGGCCCTTGGAAATTGTGTCTGGGGAAAATTTCTGATAAGGGTTAAAACGACTGGGGAAACCCAGACGTATGGCAAATTGATGCAGCCTCCCCAACAGTCACAGATGCAGCAGCAAAAGGAAGGCAGAAAAGGAAGCAAATGGCTAAGTGAGTGGGATAGGGGACAGACGGACACACGCCTGGCTAGAGCCTGGCTGGGCAGGCGTCCCTCACTTCTGTTGAGGCAGGTGGAGTAAGTCCTTGAGGGGACCCACACCTCCAATCTGGCCCTTCCCTTCCCCTTGCAGAGTGCTGAGACAGACAGGGAGCTCCTGGGTGGGGCTTGGGGTCCCTGCGGCTCCTGGGAATATTGCCTCAAGTGAGGGTCTCTGAGAGGGGTCAGTGCTGGGACACCTCACTATGGGGAAACTAGGAGACTTCAAGTGTGCGCATGCCAGCCTTCAGGGGAAAAGGAATCCAGCTGCAGTGCCACGCTCCGCTTCGCCCACCGAGCCGGGGCGGATGGGCCTTCTTTGCTGGCTGCCTCACTGGCCCAGGATGGCCTCACCCCGGCAGGCAGCACGAGGTGCCCGTTGAGCCTCCCTGTGGGATGGCTGAGATGCACCCTGGCTGTCCTTCCTGTGTCTGGTGCACTAGAAAGTGCATCTGGCCAGAGAAGACATGGCTCCTGCTGCGTGCCAGACTCAGCCGCATGCCCGACGGGAAGCGCAGCAAGGCAATCCGGGGAGGAATGCAGAGGCTTTGGATTGGCTGGAAATTGTGCCCCCCCCCCGGTCTCCCCGAACCCCAAACAGCTGGAGGCTCTGGGGAGCTGCGCTCACCCCAAGCTGTGCTTGTGCCAGCAGCATGCTGGGGCAACCTTGGAGCGAAAAGGGCAACACAGTCTTGGCACCTCGGCTGAGCCCAGTGCACCAGTGGCCGCAGCGGATTGCCTCGCCACAGGATGCAAGTCAAAAGCCAGGCAGTCCCTGCCAACACTTTTACCATCAATATATTTATGGCAAATCCCCCCCCCCCCCGAAAAAAGCTCATTGACTTTGGTGTCTGGATTTTCACCTTTTGAAATATGGCAACCCTATTGTATGTCACTCTGGAATCTTCAGTGATGAAGAGCAGCTAATAAACACAACAAATAACTAAATAAATATTGATGAATATATGTGCACATTCTCCTCCTAGAGAGGAGGAAGGCATTACATCATAGAAATGTAGAATTGGAAGGGACCACGAGGGTCATCTAGTCCAACCCCCTGCACTGCAGGAATCTTTCGGCCAACGTGGGGCTCGAACCCACAACACTGAGATTAAGAGGCTCATGCTCTACCGACTGAGCTATCCCATTTAATGGTTGGAAAGAACTGAAAACCATCACAAAATGTCACATTGACAGTGGTCCAGGTGAAATCTGGAAATCGGCATGGAAGAATAGCAAGTTTTTGCTAATAGATTGGTATTGTTCCACAACCTGGGTAAGATAGTTTGGAACAAAATCCAGGAAAAATTCAGGTGCAGAGGATTTTAAGCGTCCCTACTTTATTGTAAGCCGCCCTGAGTATTTTATGTTATGGGTTGCCAGTGTTGTAACATCGCATGATTGCCTGGGATCATTCATTTGTCGTGTCCTGTGCCCCCCAGTTCTCATGGAGATATATATATGTTTGGCACAGCTCCAGTATTTTGGTTATGCAGTAGGACTGGAAGATTGCAGTACATTCACACAATTAAGGAAAGATTGTAAAGAAGTCTGCAAATTAAAAATTCTGCTTGATCAGTAGCAAGATACATCTTAACTTTCTTATTCCAGGCATTTGAAGATATACACTTGAGTGAGAGACCAAATGTTAAAATCATGCTGGATTATGCCGACAAATTGTTCACTTACATCTTTATCCTGGAGATGCTGTTGAAGTGGGTGGCTTATGGATTCCACAAATATTTCACAAATGTTTGGTGCTGGCTTGATTTCATAATTGTAGATGTAAGTGTTGCCTTTGAACCATTCTGTGGAATGGGTGCCATTAGCTTTCAAGGTATAGCGACTAGGCTTTCTTGCACCCTCCTTGCTTGAACGGAAGCTCTGCAATTTGTGTAAAATGGTTTTATGCTTTTGTTTTGAAGCGGTGCTTTTTGTTGTTGTTTAGCTGTTTAGTCATGTCTGACTCTTTGTGACCCCATGGACCGGAGCACGCCAGGCACTCCTGTCTTCCACTGCCTCCCGCAGTTTGGTCAGACTCATGCTGGTAGCTTCGAGAACACTATCCAACCATCTCGTCCTCTGTCGTCCCCTTCTCCTTGTGCCCTCCATCTTTCCCAACATCAGGGTCTTTTCCAGGGAGTCTTCTCTTCTCATGAGGTGGCCGAAGTATTGGAGCCTCAGCTTCACGATCTGTCCTTCCAGTGAGCACTCAGGGCTGATTTCCTTCAAAATGGATAGGTTTGATCTTCTTGCAGTCCATGGGACTCTCAAGAGTCTCCTCCAGCACCATAATTCAAAAAAGCGGTGCTTTAGCATGTATGAAAAATGTTTGTGCATGGCTAGGAGGCAGATTAAGATGCATAGTGAAATTGTTCCTTTGTGCTTTTGCTACTTAACATCTCCCCTCGCTACTTTTTTCTGCAGGTCTCCTTAGTAACCCTCGTAGCAACTTTGGCTGGACAATCTGACATGGGTCCCATAAAGTCTCTCAGAACCCTAAGAGCTTTGAGGCCATTAAGAGCCCTGTCACGGTTTGAAGGGATGAGGGTAAGTTGAATGAACGCCCTCACTGAACATTATCCCTATGAAAAGGCCTTTGGTTTGTAAATTGTTTCTTTTGAAGGCTACTGTGATAAGGGGGTGGTAGAGTAGATTGGAACAGGGATTCCCATTTGGCACATCAAAGATTTCTGCGGGTCTTGAGAGGTTTATGAACATGTTCTATATTGTTGGCAACAGACAGGCCTTTTTTCAGCCAGAACTCAGTTCCAGCCCCTCTCAGGTGGGTGCCATTGCCATTCTAAGAGAACAAGGGAGGCTCTCGTGGTGGGTTCCAGCACCCCTTTTTCTAGAAAAATAGCAGTGGCAATAGATGTCCAGCAGACATCTTTGTTACCCACAACACAGTTTGTTACCCACAACCCACAGTAGTTAACTTTGGCGGTAAATAGTATGGAAGAGCCAGTGGCATAGCGTGGGGGGTGCAGGGGGGGCCGGCCGCACCGGGCGCAACATCTGGGGGTTAGGGTTAGGGGGCGCAAATCCACGGGTTCGGGGGCGCAAATCCACGGGTTAGGGTGCGCAAATTACTTGCCTTGCCCCGGGTGCTGACAACCCATGCTACGCCACTGGGAAGAGCAGCCTGTTGCTGTGATACAGAAGACATTCATGCTAGCACACATTTCAAAATGACACCAGGCTATCTCCATGGAATGTAGCACCATCACGTTCTTGAAATAAGTCACCTCTTCACTGAGGTGTCCCATCACCTGCAACAGCTCCCTCCTGTGTTCTGTGTGCAACACAGGGTGCTATTTCTCATCTCTAAAGCATTTTACCGCTTGGTTCAAGTATACCTAAGAGACCACGCCTTCTCTATTCCCCATCATGATCTCTAACACTGCATGAGAACACCGACTTGAATCTATCATGCTTGGACTGAGTCTAGATGGCAGTGGCAAGGACTAGTAAACTTCTTATGGTGCCCTTTCAACATTAACATGCTTTGTTGAGATTAACTATACTTCTGCTGATCTGAACATAGCTTTCCTATGAATGGGTTTGAGTAGGGGCATTCAGTATGCAGTCTGAACCCACAATTTATATTTGGGGGCATGTGTGGGAGGAGAGAGGTTGAAAGGCACAGTTTATTGCCCTGGAATCTGTTTTCCTTCTTGTTATTTAGATATATTATGGTGAAGTTAATGGATTATTATTTTTAAAATAATTTTATAAGTTCTGTGTCTTTGTTTTGTATGTATTGTGGTATTTTGTTTTGTATGTATTGTGGTATTTTTTGCATTGCGACTTGCTGATATTTTTATGGATTATAATTTGGCAATTATTTTTTTAATCGTTAAGAGTGAATCTCTGTTTAAATGTTGTTTGCTGATATTTAATTTCATTGTGTACTATTATATTCTGGTGGGTTATTGAATGCTAATTCAATTGAGGTAAGTTGTTTATTTCAAAGTTATGTTATTACTATGACTTTTAAAAAATCGTTTCATTCCCTTTCTCTTTCCCCTCTTCCCCACCTTTCAAAGGTTGTGGTCAATGCCCTGGTGGGCGCCATCCCATCTATTATGAATGTTCTTCTGGTCTGCCTCATTTTCTGGCTCATCTTCAGCATTGTGGGAGTCAATTTGTTTGCAGGAAAGTTTGGAAAATGCGTTAACATGACTGAAAAAAATGCCAGCATAAATGAGACCCTAATTACTAACTTCAGTGACTGCAAGGAACACAACAGGACCGATGGAATATTATACTGGATTACAGTTAAAGTGAATTTTGATAATGTTGGCTCTGGCTACCTGGCTCTTCTCCAAGTGGTAGGTCTTCTAGCACAATGCATCTGTCTCCGCATTCTCATTCTCTCTTTCCTTTCTGCCTTCACTGTTGGTGCTGTTGCCTTTAGTGATACCTAAAAGCAAGACTTTTGTGATAGCTGCTGTTGCTGCAATAACTCCCTCAGTGTATAGGTTCATCCTTGCTTCATAAGCCATTCTCTTTCTTTCTAAGTAACACTTCTTCTGAGTGTATAATAACTATAAAGGTAAAGGGACCCCTGAATATTAGGTCCAGTCGTGACCGACTCTGGGGTTGCGGCGCTCATCTCACTTTATTGGCCGAGGGAGCCGGCATACAGCTTCCGGGTCATGTGGCCAGCGTGACTAAGCCGCTTCTGGCAAACCAGAGCAGCACACAGAAACGCCATTTACCTTCCCACCGGAGTGGTATTTATTTATCTCCTTGCACTTTGACGTGCTTTCGAACTGCTAGGTTGGTAGGAGCAGGGACCGAGCAACGGAGCTCACCCCGTCGTGGGGATTCGAACTGCCGACCTTCTGATCGGCAAGTCCTAGGCTCTGTGGTTTAACCCACAGCGCCACCTGCGTCCCATGTATAATAACTATAGCCATAAGTTAATTGCTCAAAGCATTAGTAATATCCTCTAAGGACTCCAGGAATGTCCCTTGGACCTGGTGGCTTGTTACTTTGCCTGTTAGCTCTCAAATCCCACCTTTAGCCAACTCTGCTTGATTTAGCCAAACTCATTTGGAACAGCACTGCCTCCTCTGACTGGCTCTCTAAGGTCTCAGGTGAGGGTCTTTCTAAGTTTTGCTACTTAAGTTTATCAACTGAAGATGTCAGGGACTGAATCGAAGAGTCTTGTGTGCAAAGCATGCTTTCTACCACTGATGTTTGGCTAGCTTATCAATGCTGGTGCCTCACAGCCTGAGCTGAGCAGGACTGGCGTCATATCTAAGAAACCAGCATCCTTTGGGTCACTGGCCTATATTTACTCAAAGGCAGGTGTGGATATCTGCACAATATATTCTGAGTGAAGACTGATGCAAAGAATTCAAAAAGATTCACTAGGTTTTCCCCACCCTCTTTCAGCACACCTATTGACGTACCTTAATCGTATTTATATTAGTCTGTTTTTTTCCTCTAGGCAACTTTCAAAGGTTGGATGGATATAATGTATGCAGCAGCAGATTCAACTGATGTAAGTTACAGAAATGCACATGCTCATTCTTCTCTTCTCTTCACCTGCTCAGTGGTGTAATCGTAATGTAAGGGAACCCACTCAAGAGTCAAACTAAATTAATGTCAGTGTGTATGACATGTTGCTCTGAGAGGCCTTCTGCTGGTTCCCTCACAGTGAGAAGTGAAGTTACAGGGAACCAGGCAGAGGGCCTTCTTGGTAGTGGTGCCCTCCCTGTGGAACGCCCTCCCATCAGATGTCAAGGAGATAAATAACTATACAACTTTTAGAAGACATCTGAAGGCAGCCCTTTATAGGGAAGCTTCTTAATGTTTCATGTTTTGTTTTTGTATATGCTGGAAGTATATACAAGCCAGTGAGACGGGCAACCCAGTCAGAGGAGTATGGTACAAACAATAATTTTATTATTATTATTATTATTATTATTATTATTATTATTATTCTATGGCTGCACTGAAAATGACAGTTGTGTGTCGAGCTCAGGCTTATCCAGTCTAATGTCCTCCATTTCTCTCAGTAACATCTGGTAGAATTCACCCTTGTTTTGCCATCAAAGTGTTCTTTATTTCCCAGAACCACCCACCACGGCAGCCAGTGATTTGGAGCAAGGCAGGGTAACATTTAGCACAACATGATCTAATGTAGCCCTCGGAGTGCCTAAGTGTGATCATTTTCATAGAACAAAGCTGTAAATAAAGGGGTTAAATTGGGCAGACAGGCTGGGAGGTCAGCTTTGTACATAGCAGTCTTGCTCCTGCAGTGTCAATTAACTGTAATTATCAAACACTTGCCTTTTCAAGACCCAGCAAAAGGTCTCGCTAAGTCACCCTGGGTGATTTAGCCTGCCTTCAGCACAGGCAAAAAACCGAAAACAGCCTTTCAAGTATTGTTAAGGAAAACCCAAACAGGAGACAAATCGATTTTGCACCACGCAGTATGAGGTCCTGAAGGGCCAATTCAAAACAGGCGTAATGGAGCTGTAAAGTTCTCAGACAGGGGTTGTACTTTTATGTGAGGCCCTGACGTTTCCCTAAATTCCAGTTTAATATGGTTAGGCTTTCCCACAGTGATCGGTTTTATACAGGGTTGGGCTTTCCAAGAAATGTGTTGTGTGAAAACAGGGAACCAAACCAGGCATAGCACAGGAGCTCTGTGAACAGTCTCTCTTGGAAGTTGTGACTGAGAGTGGCAGCAGCTGCTTAAAGCTCCTCCCCACAGATTTCCCATCTGTAGTGGGGAAACTGGGAAATCTATATAACATTTTCTCCACAGGAAAAAAATAGGTCCGGGAGAGGAATACAACACAGATATATATTAGGAGGGTAGTGGGTAGCCAGGTCTGAAAATGTAAGTTGCAGTTTCTCTCAGTTCCTCAGTTTTCCAGTCTTAAGTTCTGTTCTTCATATTCCCACATAAGTTTCCATTTTTTGCAAAATCCTCCGGAAAATTCATCAGCAAATTTCTCCTAATGTACACACGTTTGTGCGCAAGTTTGCCTAAGATATACAGTTTTGCAAAGCAACTTCCCCAAATATAATGCATGTTTGTTTGTTATTTTAATGAATATAAGCATTTTTATATTCCTAGTTTAACCTAGTATGTGCATTATTTTTTTTTACACGTGTTGGAGATCTGTATTGCCAAATTTGGAGAAGCATGAATTTTGAAGGATGGCTGTGTTTCAGTTTGCATATTGTTTTGGAAACTGCAAATTACAAAGGTTTGCCTTTAAATGCAAACTGAACCAACCTTCCCCCCCATCCGCAGTAACGTGTTAAGCTTTCTTTGCCCCATGAAAGGTACCGTATTTTTTGCTCTATAAGACTCACTTTTTCCCTCCTAAAAAGTAAGAGGAAATGTGTGTGCGTTTTATGGAGTGAATGCAGGCTGCGCAGCTATCCCAGAAGCCAGAACAGCAAGAGGGATGGCTGCTTTTGCTGCGCAGCAATCCCTCTTGCTGTTCTGGCTTCTGAGATTCAGAATATTTTTTTCCTTGTTTTCCTCCTCCCAAAACTAGGTGCGTCTTATGGTCTGGTGCGTCCTATAGAGCGAAAAATACGGTACCTGGCACAGTTCTACTGCTGCAGCAAAAGAGGTTTGCTCCTGTAAGCAGTCTGGATGGGAGCCTATCTGGGCCTCTCCATATATAAACTGCTCTGACTGTCTTAGTGAAAGAATGAGCTATAAGCAGATTCATCATAAGTGACTTACTGTGGCAATGGGAAGAGATTTATAAATGAGCCAGAGGGCAACTTCAGTGATCCCATGATAAATGTCTACTTCCCTCTTGCAAACCTCTCTGGATAATTGCTCAGAGACAGCGCTGTAGCTGCTTAGCTCCAAAGGCAGCCACCATCTCTTGGTACGGCAACCAATGAGAAAAATGTTAACAAGGGGTCGCCACAAACCTACCCACTTTAATTGCCTTTCTCTCCTTTTTCCCTTTTCTTTTCTCAGTCATGTCTCAATGTGCTTTTCGTATTTGCAGGTGGAATACCAGCCCAAATGGGAAGCTAACAAATATATGTACATCTATTTTGTGGTTTTTATCATCTGCGGCTCCTTCTTCACTCTGAACCTTTTCGTTGGTGTCATTATTGATAATTTTAATCAGCAAAAGAAAAAGGTAAGTATCTAGAAAGCGTTTCTGTTTCCTTACGCCTGTTGAAAGTGATCCCTTGAAGAATCAGACTAGTTAATGAGTGAATGTTAGAACAAAGTTGGAATGAAGTTATATGGCTTTAGTAGAAATGTTATAAGGAATTAAGTATAAATAGATTAATAGAGTGTTAAAGGAAAAAATAAGGTTAGAATGTTTTAAGATAACTATAGGATAGAAAACAGAGGAAGATGGAAAGGAATTGCTGAAATAATTAATAGAAGTGGAATACAAAAAGGGAGGTGTGAGGAGGTCGTTGAAATAAGTGAATGGAAGATAAGATATTGAAATTGTTTGATGTGTTTTAAATTGTTTTTGTTGTGTTCTGTTAGTTTAATGTGTTAGTGTTAGGTGTTAGTGTTAGTGTTATGTAGTGTTTTTGTATTGTATTGTATTGTCCATTTTTTTTTCTTCTATGTAGTGTTTAAATGGTTGGAAAAGTAATAAATATTTTTTTTTTTTTTTTAAATGAAGAATCAGACTAGTTAGATGGGTACCTTCTACTGGACCAGCCACCATCAGTGAAAGAAAATTCATGCTTCTGATGGGGAAACTCTGACCTTAATTAGGCTTAATTAGACTCAGCAGGCCTTTCTGTTGGGCCCACAGGCTGTATCGGGAGAACCACGCCCACCTGCCAGTCACCTGACATCATATAACAGCTAAAAAGATCCCTTATCTCTGACTGAAGCACTGAAGCATTAAGTTAAGATACAGTGGTGCCCCGCAAGACGAATGCCTCGCAAGACGGAAAACCCGCAAGACGAAAGGGTTTTCCGTTTTCAGAGGCGCTTCACAAGATGAATTTCCCTACGGGCTTGCTTCGCAAGACGAAAATGACGAAAATTTTTGAGGTTTTTTCCCCGCTCCCCAACCCCTTTTTCTGAAGCGCTAAGCTGCTAATAGCCTTTTAGCAGCTAATCCGCTAATCCCTTAAGCCTTAAAAAGCCGTTAATAGCCCTTAAACTGCCAATAGCGCTAATAGCGCTAATCCGCTAATGGGCTTGCTTCGCAAGACGAAAAAACTGCAAGACGAAAAGACTCGCGGAACGGATTCTTTTCGTCTTGCGAGGCACCACTGTATAAGCCTCTTTGAGGAAAAAAGGCAGCAGAAGGATTAGGGATGTAAGAAGGCAGTGATTTCCATTCCAACCTGTATTCATCACAATCTGTGTCATTTCTGTTCTACTGCAGTTCTGTTTCTTCCAAATTCTATGTTATTCCCCTTGCTGCCCACTCACGTTCATTTCAGTGTAAAGGAAATGAAACAATGTTTGTTGTTGTTGTTTAGTCGTTTAGTTGTGTCTGACTCTTCTTTGTGACCTCATGGACCAGAGTACGCCAGGCACTCTTGTCTTCCACTGCCTCCCGCAGTTTGGTCAAACTCATGCTGGTAGCTTCAAGAACACTGTCCAACCATCTCGTCCTCTGCTGTCCCCTTCTCCTTGTGCCCTCCATCTTTCCCAACATCAGGGTCTTTTTCAGGGAGTCTTCTCTTCTCATGAGGTGGCCAAAGTATTGGAGCCTCAGCTTCAGGATCTGTCCTTCCAGTGAGCACTCAGGGCTGATTTCCTTCAGAATGGAGAGGTTTGATCTTCTTGCAGTCCATGGGACTCTCAAGAGTCTCCTCCAGCACCATTATTCAAAAGCATCAATTCTTCGGCGACCAGCCTTCTTTATGGTCCAGTTCTCATTTCCATACATCACTACTGGGAAAACCATAGCTTTAACTATACGGACCTTTGTTGGCAAGGTGATGTCTCTGCTTTTTAAGATGCTGTCTAGGTTTGTCATTGCTTTTCTTCCAAGAAGCAGGCGTCTTTTAATTTCAGTGTTTAGGGAAGTTTTTAATGTCTGAGGTTTTTTGTGCTTTTAATTCTGTTAGGAGCTGCCCATAGTGGCTGTTGTATAAATTATTATTATTATTATTATTATTATTATTATTAAAAATGCAAACAGATACCAATTGAATTCGTTGACTGATTTCCGTTTCTGATCCCAGGTGAATGTATGAAACCAAGCCCTTTACATATCTTCTTCCTTTTTGGTTGGAATTCTCCAACATCCCTAAAGCATCTCTTATCCCAAATAGGAAATCAGCCCTGTGCTTGCTCTTTGGTGGCAAAAGGCAGCATTAGAACAGGAGGTGCATGTTTCTGAACACCAGTTGTGCAGGAAACCGCAGGAGGGGAGAGTGCTCTGGTGCTCAGGCCCCTCTTGTGGCCAAACACCTAGTTTTTGGGGGAGGAAAACAAGAAAAAGATATTCTGAATCTCAGAAGCCAGAACAGCAAGAGGGATCACTGTGCAGTGAAAGCAGCAATTCCTCTTGCTGTTCTGGCTTCTGTGATAGCTGCGCAGCCTGCATTCGCTCCATAAGACGCACACACATTTCCCCTTACTTTTTAAGAGGGGAAAAGTGAGTCTTATAGAGCAAAAAATACGGTAATCTGCACCCAATAATGTTAGTTGTCTTATCTCCTTGCAGTTTGGTGGAGAAGACATCTTCATGACGGAGGAACAAAAAAAATATTATAATGCCATGAAGAAACTGGGGTCCAAGAAACCTCAAAAACCCATCCCACGGCCACTGGTGAGTATATGTCAACTGTTCTAGACGAAAGACTTCCAATAGGTGAACAGAAATGTAAAAAGGAATAAGACTTCTAATGTATGATTAACAGACTGATTGATGCAGAGCAAACTTTGTTGGTGAATACAAAGTTTAATCTTGGGACTGAGAATTAAGAGCACTCTGGTATGTTATTGCAATAGGGAAGTAAATGGAAATTTTAAAGGCAGTGAGTGAATGCTTCCATTGGATAAATTGTAAGTAATCTCACATTTCCTTCAGTATATTGGAAGAAGTGCCGGGACTGAGGGTGCTTCCAGATCAGTGGCGTAGCGTGGGGGGTGCAGGGGGGGCCGGCCGCAACGGGCGCAACATCTGGGGGGTAGGGTTAGGGGCGCAAATCCATGGGTTAGGGGGCGCAAATCCACGGGTTAGGGGGTGCAAATTACTTGCCTTGCCCTGGGTGCTGACAACCCACGCTACGCCACTGTTCCAGATGTAAGTTTATTGTGGAAGCAATGCAGCTCAGGCATGCAAGGATTTTCATGGCATCAACACAGTATCATTCTCATTGAAAGGCCAGAATATCCTCTCTCTTTTTTTTACATTTAACTCGAAATTCCACTTGGTGTGGGAAGGCCCCCAATAACAAATGAAAGTAACCTCTTTCCACTTGAAAGGGATATTTGATCATTCCTTCCTTCCTTCCTTCCTTATTTATTTTGGTTTAAGCAAATTTTGATATGTTGTTGTCCGACTAAATTATTGAAGGATAATAGGTAGCTATGTATGGATTCTACACAAATCCTGGAGAATATTTCTCCCCTTGCCTTTAGAACAAATACCAAGGATTCCTCTTCGACATCGTAACTCGCCAAGCTTTTGATGTTGCTATCATGGCCCTTATCTGCCTTAATATGGTCACGATGATGGTGGAATCAGACGACCAGTCCGAAGGGAAGACATTTGTTCTTAACAAAATAAACATCCTCTTCATCGTCGTCTTCACAATAGAGTGTGTCATGAAGCTGGTGGCTCTGAGATATTACTATTTCACGAATGGATGGAACATTTTTGACCTGGTGGTAGTGATCATGTCAATTGTTGGTAAGTCTCTACAGAGCAATGTACTCTTGACTAACTCTTAGCAACCCAACCAGAGTTGAAGCATTTTAAACCTCATCACATACACCACACATTTGAATTACATTTCAAGCACATGACTTCCTCCAAAGAATCCAATAAATGGTAATTTGTTAAGGGTGCTGGGATTGTAGCTCTGCCAGGGGGCCAACAACAGTTCTGATAATTCTTTAGGTACAGCCACATTTGTCAAATATGATGTAAATGTCTGGTGTCCCAGGAACCCCTGGGAGCTGTGGCCAAAGATGGATTGTGTCCCCTGAGGTTGCCATATGGAGTCCACCAGAGAGGAAACCCTGAGAAATTGGATTTTTAAAGTGCTCAACTCTAGCTGAACTGTGCCCGAAATTAAATACATGGCATTTTAGAACTATGACTCCCACTTCCAAAACTATGTTATAAAAGCCCCCAGGAAGGAATCAGACACCAGCAACAACATTTTATTAGGAATACAATAGAAAATGCAGAAGTGACCCCTTGCTGGGCTTCTTTTAACTTTAAACAATTAAGGGTTAGCCTGCTGAGCAGCAGTTCATTCAAGATTTTCGTTGCTTATTTCTCCCCTTCAGGCAGCCTGCTTTCCGGCATTGTGGTTTCATTTTCGCCTACACTTTTCCGGGTGATACGTCTGGTGCGAATAGGGCGAATACTCCGCCTGATCCGATCCGCCAGAGGGATCCGGACTCTTCTCTTTGCCTTGATGATGTCCCTCCCTGCCTTGTTCAACATTGGCCTCTTGCTTTTCCTAGTCATGTTCATCTACGCCATTTTTGGCATGGCCAACTTTGCCTACGTCAAAAAGGAGGCTGGGATTGATGACATGTTCAACTTTGAGACCTTTGCCAACAGCATGCTCTGCCTCTTCGAAATCACCACGTCTGCTGGCTGGGATGGACTCCTCAGCCCCATATTGAACACTGGGCCTCCATTCTGTGACCCGAACCTCGGCATGACGTCAACTTTCTCCAAGGGTGACTGTGGGAGCCCGGCCGTAGGCATCCTGTTCTTTGTTACTTACATAATTATATCCTTTCTCATAGTTGTAAATATGTACATTGCAGTTATTCTGGAGAACTTCAACGTTGCCACAGAAGAGAGCACTGAACCTTTAGGGGACGATGACTTTGAAATGTTTTATGAAGTGTGGGAGAAGTTTGACCCTAAAGCTACCCAGTTTATTTCATTCTCCGAACTTTCTAACTTCGCCCATGCGCTGGCAGAGCCCTTGCGCATACAGAAGCCAAACGTGCTTGAGCTGATGGCCATGGATCTTCCCATGGTAACTGGGGATAGGATCCATTGCTTGGACATCCTCTTTGCTTTCACCAAAAGGGTTCTTGGAGACTCGGGAGAGATGGACACCCTCAAGCAACAAATGGAGGAGAAGTTCATGGCAGCAAACCCATCCAAGGCGTCTTACGAACCAATCACCACCACGCTCAGGTGGAAATACGAGGAGGCGTCTGCTGCTGTTATACAGAGGGCCTTCCGGAGTCATTTGCTCCAGCGTTCCATGAAGCAGGCCTCTTTCTTACACCGACACAAAACCAGCGATGGAGATATCCTCGACGAAGATGCTCCGGAACAAGAAGGCCTCCTTGCACAGCTAATGAATGAAAACTATATCACAGACACGGACAAGTCCCACACAACATCCTTGGAATCTATTCCTCCATCCTACCGCAGTGTTACTGGAGAACTTGATGATGCTTTTGAGGGGGAAGCAGCAGTGTCTCCTAAAAACGACAAAGCTAGAGATGGCCAGCTGTTTACAGACAAAGGCAAGAGGTCTAACGTGTAGATGCTGGTCAAGCACACCTTTAAACAGACACAGTGCCACTCAGACACAAAGCAATGGTTCTCTTATTGGGGAATCCAAGAAGACTCCACCCCTCAGATTATGAACACCTGCCCTTTTTTTTTTTTTAACCATACTACCTTTAGCACTGCTCGTTTTTTTCTAGCTGCATGAAAAGGGAAGGATCTGTGAAAAGCTATCTTTATGTTAGAATCATCTCTCAGACATGGGTATCATTGCTGTGATGACTGTGATTCTTTCCTTACTGCACCGAAGTGAGCTTAAGCCCACGGAGAATATAACTTGCTGGCCCCTATGGGACCAGAATACGGCTCTTTCTGGTCTGGAAATAGAGGGCTCCTTTGATGCACCAGCCAAGAAGTTTGGCAAGTGTTTACCTTTCCTCCGTGTTGGTGGTCCACACAGGTTCTTATTGTTTCAGATTTCTAATTTGGTGGGGAGTCTTCTATACGTCTCATGGAACATGGGGGTGCAAGCGAGGGCAGGGAGTGCTCATTGCCAAGCACGAGAAATGCACTTACCCATGCATTCTGGGTCAGTGGATTGAGCCAGAGGAAATTAAGAACTGCATTCTTCCTGTCTGCAGTGGAAGAGCATCCAGACTTTAAGGCTGAGCCCTCTGCTGCCAGAAGACTTGCGTCCCGTCCAATTAAGTCTGGAAAGTGGGATTCTTTGGGGGGTGGAATTGGGGCCTGGAAGGCCTTTAGGCCCCACCCTGCTGCTGATTGGGCTGCAGCTGTGTGCAGTGGGTCTGAGTTTAAATTGTTTGATTCGAGCCTAGTTCCCAATGGATCCCAGTTATCCTAATTTGAGGTAGGCCTGTTCTAAATTGAGGCAGAAGAGTAGGGAGCTACCTGCTCACCTAGGGTTGCTGTACGTCCCAAATTTCCCAGACATAGCTGAAATATGGCAGCTGGTATCAGTGTCCAGGTGGAAATCACTAAAATGTCTAGGGAAATGTTGGAAGTCTACATTTTGGCGAATCTCCTTAAAAATAGCTCAAAAACTTGATTATTTCTTCTTCTTTTTCCTTTTCCATTTTTTGATTTTGCAAAAGCAGCTCAAGACCTTTTGGGTGGGCAAAACTTTAAAAAGCTCAACAACTTTTGTGTCCGGATTTTCACTTTTTGAAACATGGCAGCCCTAGCTCATCACTTACCTACAGGCAGAAAGAATGCTTATACAAAGTCATAACTCAATTGCTCATCTGGAAACAATACATGAACGCAGAAACAACTGGATAGAAAGCTGTTCTATTCACCACTGTTATTCTTTGTGTAACATATTTCATGTACATGGCACTTTGCAGAATAACGTTCATAAAACCACTGGTTGCTGCCCAAACTGGAACGTAATACTTTCGACCTCCCTGTCTGACCAATATAGCCGCTGCATGTTTTGTTGATACAGCATCTTCTGGAATATGATAAACATATCAAGAATCACCATGATGTGTATATATTATTGTAGCCATGTTGCTGCCATTGCTATAATACAATAAACAGACCAAGAAGCAATCCAGAAATATGGATGAAATGAGGAAAGAGCATGGGTTATGTTTACAGCATTGATGGGTTTGTGCATATTTCCCTGGGGAAGGAATTCCAAAGATGTGGAGTCACCACTAAAAAGCCCCATCTCTGGGTGCTGCCCATCAATGATATTGTATTGGTGGTCTAGAAAACAGGGTCTCCGAAAGTCCATTTTACAACCCAGGCAGGTTCATAGGGATGCAGCTGGTCCTTAAGATGACCTGCTCTCAAATTCTTTAGGGTGCTAAAGGTGAAAATGAATACCTAAAGGAAAAGGGCAACCTTAGATTGCTTGTAATGTGTGAAATGGCCCTTAGTCAGAGTTGCAAGATTTAAGGAACAAGGAGGATGCTTTGAACCAGGGAATTAAGGTGGCAATTTTCTTCTGTTTAATTTGCCTGGACAATTTTTCTAGCCACGATTTCCAAGAAGCTGCTGGAGAGATGACTCTTCGCAAAGTCCGATGATGTAACAGTAATTTAATCCTAATTGTACCAACCCCAAATGTATCAAGGGCTGATATACAGACGACGTATTGCTTTAGCAGACCCTGGGGAGGAGAACGCCAAGGATGCTTTCCACAAATCAGTTACGTTGTAGACGTCGTATGGGATTTAATAGGGCTCCTCCAGAATAAATGCAGGTGGCTGTGCCCACTCTCACCCTAGAGACCCCTGTTCAAGGTAGACTTTGCCGTTGCAATTCTCAAAGCTTTCATACATTAAAGAGCTGATCACTGCTTTGAGTCAGCAGCTGCAAATGGCTTCAACGTAGCCGAATCTGTTCTTGTTGCGTGCTTAGCTTTCCGTGTTTTTACTTGGAGAAGATCTAATTCCTTTTAAACCTGTAATCTTTTGGACTTGCTCAGAAGACTAACCTTTCCCTTACCACTCAGCCATTGGCGTACCAAGGCCTGATTCGCATGCACTTGCTTGGCACATGGTTTCCAAATGTGCACAGTTGTATTTGCGCTGGTCTCTCTGTGCGCTGTTCCACAGGGGGAGCCTGTGGACCCAATGCTGCAACCTCATGCCCATTCATTCTGCATGTGAAGGAGACCTGAGGGGGAGGCCTTGCTGACACACACCCAAACGTTGAACTGACTCCATCTAAGTTTGCCGTAATGTGTTGTCTGGGGAGTGAAAACCCCCGCCTCCCGCTGCCACTGGTGCACTTGGGGGCAAAGACACCCCCGGCTGGAGATGCACGAGAAGCCTCTTGTGAGGGGCAATGGCCAACCTGATAACATGGACTTGCATGGCTCCATCTCTATGGCAGCAGAGATGCAGCTACCATCTGGGACGACAAGGATTTCTCTCCATGGCTTGGAGGCCTTTGGCGTTTAGCTGTGGCTTGCAATGCTTAAAGAAAGCAGGAAGGAGGTCAACGTAGAGATGGCTCCTTCATCCCACTCCAAGTCTAGCAGCCGGATTGGAGCTGGAGGATGAGGACTAGAGTGGAAGCAGCACTTAAGAACACAAGAACAGCTTGCTGGATCAGACCAATGACCCTTCCAGTGGCCAACCAGATGGTGCCTGTGGGAAACCAGCGAGCAGGATTTGACCACAAGAGCACTCTCCCTTCCGGTGCTTTTTAGCAACCGGCGCTCAGAACCATCGCTGCCTCCAGCTCTATAGCTAGCCATGGATAGCTCTCTCCTCTTTGAGTTTGTCTAATCTTCTTTTAAAGCCTTCTCAGCTGGTGGCTAGCATTGCCTCCTGTTGTAGCAAGTTCCACAGTATAGCTATGTACTGTGCAAATAAATCTTGAATCTTCCAATACAGTGGTGCCCCGCAAGACGAATGCCCCGCAAGACAGAAAACCCGCTAGACGAAAGGGTTTTCCATTTTGGAGGTGCTTCGCAAAACAAATTTGCTATGGGCTTGCTTCGCAAGACGAAAATGTCTTGCGATTCCTGGGTGTTTCCCCCCCCCTCCCAGCCTTTTTCCCAAGCCCCTAAGCCGCTTAACAGCTGTTCGCTAAGCTGCTTAACAGCTGATCTAAGCCGCTTATCAGCTGATCTAAGCCGCTAATAGCCTTTTAGCAGCTAATCCGCGAATCCCTTAAGCCTTTAATAGCCGCTAATAGCCTTTTAGCAGCTAATCCGCTAATCCCTTAAGCCTTTAATAGCCGCTAATAGCCGCTAAACCGCTAATAGCGCTAATTCACTAATGGGCTTGCTTCGCAAGACGAAAAAAACCGCAAGACGAAGAGACTCACGGAACGGATTCTTTTCGTCTTGCGAGGCACCACTGTATTTGGTTACGCTGGGGTAAAGGAAGGGATAAATGGCTGCAGCAAAGGACCCTCTTTCGCTTTCATCTCTCCTCTGTGGGGAAGAAGACCCCTCCCTGCCTGTAAAACGTGGGTGGAGCTAGCCTAGCCTTGTAAATACAGAGGTATTCTTACAAAGATTGCACACCACCCCCAACCTCTGCTGATCAGTAGCGAGATTCCAGGGGTGTTTTAGTTGGGGATGCAGGCACATCAGAGAGTGTAGTGTTTTTAAGATGTATGGTTTATTTTACAACTATATACACCTGGATCTAGGTGGAGGAAGAAAGTTCACAGCGTTACATCCCAAGGGGGGCTTGTTCCCCAAAGCAGTGCAGCACTGGAGTCCAAGATCCTGCACACCATGTCCGTGCCTCTGTCCCAGCCTGCCAAGATCAGTAGTACACGTGAAAGCATGTACTATGTGCAGTACATGTGAAAAAGACCTAGGAGTCTTGGTTGACCACAAACTTGACATGAGCCAACAGTGTGACGCGGCAGCTAAAAAAGCCAATGCAATTCTGGGCTGCATCAATAGGAGTATAGCATCTAGATCAAGGGAAGTAATAGTGCCACTGTATTCTGCTCTGGTCAGACCTCAACTGGAGTACTGTGTCCAGTTCTGGGCACCACAGTTCAAGAAGGACACTGACAAACTGGAACGTGTCCAGAGGAGGGCAACCAAAGTGGTCAAAGGCCTGGAAACGATGCCTTACGAGCAACGGCTAAGGGAGCTGGGCATGTTTAGCCTGGAGAAGAGGAGGTTAAGGGGTGATATGATAGCCATGTTCAAATATATAAAAGGATGTCACATAGAGGAGGGAGAAAGGTTGTTTTCTGCTGCTCCAGAGAAGCGGACACGGAGCAATGGATCCAAACTACAAGAAAGAAGATTCCACCTAAACATTAGGAAGAACTTCCTGACAGTAAGAGCTGTTCAACAGTGGAATTTGCTGCCAAGGAGTGTGGTGGAGTCTCCTTCTTTGGAGGTCTTTAAGCAGAGGCTTGACAACCATATGTCAGGAGTGCTCTGATGGTGTTTCCTGCTTGGCAGGGGGTTGGACTCGATGGCCCTTGTGGTCTCTTCCAACTCTGTGATCCTATAAGACAGGCATAGGCAAACTCTGTCCCTCCAGATGTTCTGAGACTACAATTCCCATCATCCCTGACCACTGGTCCTGTTAGCTAGGGATGATGGGAATTGTAGTCTCAGAACATCTGGAGGGCCGGAGTTTGCCTATGCCTGCTATAAGATGTAGGGTTTACGGTAAAATCATTAGCAATGGCGAGGGATCAGGCTTCTCTCATAACAAATGCCTGCATTTGAAACAGTGTCTCGAAGACAAGGTATTTCCGCTCAAATTTTGAAAGCATGTGGTCACAACGAGCATGCCATGCATTTTTGGCACATTGTCCCAGAGATGGGAGCTGCAGTTCAGGAAGGTCCTCTGGAATAAGCTATAATGGGCAATGGGGTGTAGTGGTTAAAGTCTCTTATGAGTCCTGGGGAGACCCAGGTTCTAATCCAGCCTTTGCCACAACCCTCTCCAGTGGGGATAGGGCAGGACTGGGGACTCGAAGGAAGTCTGGGAGATAAATCAAGCAAGCTGCAACGGAGCCATAGGGACTATATGTGAACAGAACACTTGAAAGAACTTGCAATGAATTCTGAGTTGAAACGATATAAGGAGGGAGGGGGGGAAGGAATCCATTATAAAGAAAAAACAAGGGAAGGAGTAATGTAATTGGAGCAAGTGCTCCCAGGTGCATAGGTCCCAGGGCTTAATTAGCCTTTGAAGCATCAAATGAAAAAATAAAGTTGGACTGAATGCCGCGAGTTACTAATTAAATGTCGCTGTCCACCAACCTACTCGCTGCAATATCCTCTTCGACCAGCAGAGGGTGGTGTTGCCTAAACTGTGAAGATTACGCAACGATCTTCTAGTTTTTTTGCTGTTCAGCAAATATCTGGAAGCTTACCCAAAAAATTCAGCTCTTTCTTTCTTTCCAAAGAATTCTGGGAGCTGTGGTTTGATAAGAGTGCCTATTCCCTTCACAGAACTGTAAGAGCGAAGAGTTCCAGGGCCTCTTTTCGTAAAAAAAAAAAAAGGAAAATAGCACCGGTTAAACAAGTCTGGGAATTGTAGCTCCAGAAGGAGCACAAGGAGGTCTTCTGGCAGGTCCCAGCACCTTTAGCAAAGTACAGCTCCCAGAATTCTCTGTGGGAAGCCATGACTCTTTCAAGTGGTTATCATAGTGCTTGAATGCGGCCTGGTTCAGGTCAGCTGCAAAACAGACACTGTTTTGCATCCAGGAAATGGAGATTTGATTACATCCTTTTATGAACTGGATACCTTCAGAAGAGGATGCTTTTCTGGTGCCAAATGGCCTGGCTGTCCCAAAAGCTGCAGCAATACCTTTGTGTCTTCTTCTGCAGCTAAATGCAGACCGCTATGGCTCTTGCATCTTAAGAGAAGGTGAATCAATGAATCCTTCTCAGGTAACCCTTTTATCTGGGACGCGGGTGGCGCTGTGGGTAAAACCTCAGTGCCTAGGACTTGCCGATCGTATGGTCGGCGGTTCAAATCCCTGTGGCGGGGTGAGCTCCCGTCTTTCGGTCCCAGCTCCTGCCCACCTAGCAGTTCGAAAGCACCCCTAAGTGCAAGTAGATAAATAGGTACCGCTTTATAGAGGGAAGGTAAATGGCATTTCTGTGTGCTGCGCTGGTGCCAGCTCGCCAGAGCAGCTTCGTCACGCTGGCCACGTGACCCGGAAGTGTCTGCGGACAGCGCTGGCTCCCGGCCTCTTAAGTGAGATGAGCGCACAACCCTAGAGTCGGACATGACTGGCCCGTACGGGCAGGGGTACCTTTACTTTATAGTGCATGAATGCGGCCTGGTTCAGGTCAACTGCTTCTGGGTCTTCATCCTGCAAGGACCACAACAGGGGTGGGCAAACTAAGGCCCAGGGGCCGGATGCGGCCCAATCGCCTTCTCAATCCGGCCTGCAGACGGTCCGGGAATCAGCATGTTTTTACATGAGTAGAATACGTCCTTTTATTTAAAATGCATCTCTGGGTTATGTGTGGGGCCTGCCTGGTGTTTTTACACGAGTAGAATGTGTGCTTTTATTTAAAATGCATCTCTGGGGTATTTGTGGAGCATAGGAATTCATTCGTGTATATTTTTTTCAAAATATAGTCCAGGCCACCACATGGTCTGAGGGATGGTGGACCGGCCCACAGCTGAAAGAGGTTGCTGACCCCTGGACTACAACAAATGAGCGCATGGCGGTTCTGTGCCAGTCCCAAAACTCGGCACACGCACAGAGTACACGGCGGCACTGATCCGCCGAACTTTCCAGTGGTATGCCCCGTGCTCTGCAATCTCGTGATGAGAGTCTAGGGATTAATCTGCTGGGTTTTAATTAACTGAATAAAGCTTAAGTAAATTTCCTCAAAACTCCGCAGAAGTGCCTTGAAGGAACAATGTGCTTTTTTTTTGTCAGTATCAAAACCACTGAAAGCAATGACTCCTTCCTAGAAGGGAAGGGGGGGGTCACCTTTATTTTCCTCATCACTTTTAATTTTATTGCATGGCTTTTCTTTGCAAAGTGCGCTCCGAGCGGGGTGCAACGGAAATATTACCCAGGACTGTTAAGTCACCCAGAGCTTTCTGCGTGCTTACTCAGCAGAGTGTCCTGCTGAGTTCAATGGCGCTTACTCCCAGGTAAGCGCTTGTGGTCTGCAGTCTAACACGGGATCCTAGAATTGTAGACTTGGAAGGCTCCCAAGGGCAGTGCCGGATTTACGTATAAGCTAAACAAGCTATAGCTTAGGGCCCCACTCTCTTGCTCCACCCCCCCAAAAAAAAACCTAAAGGAAAAAAATATGGATGTACATTTCCAAAATATAAGATGAAAAACAAATAAAATAAAACCTACATACAGCAACAGTGTTTGTATTGTGTTGTGGGCCCCCAATTATTTTAAGTTAGAGCTTAATAATTACTTCACTATTAATATACTTCTTCTTAATTGTATTTCACTGTTAATATACTTCTTCTTAACTGTATTTCAGTTCAACAATTACTTTGATAAAATACATATGTTGCTATGTGCAAATGGCTAGAGATACCCATTAGGTCCATAAATTACCATGTTGGATATATTCAAGACACAAAAAACCCGCGGCAATTTGTTGTTGACAAAGGACAGCTGGACATCTAAAGGGCTCCATTACCTTCAGTAGCTTAGGGCCTCATCAAACCTAAATCCGGCCCTGCCCAGACCCCAAGGGTCATCTAGTCCAACCCCCTGCAATGCAGAAATCTTTCCAACCCACCACCTTAACATGAAAAATTTGCCCCCTGAGCAATAAGTCGTGGTAGCGACGAAAGCAAAGCCGTCCACACTGGAGGGGGTACCCAATCAGCCACTGCAATCAGCCTCCAGCTCAAAACTGCTTTGAAAGCGCCACAAATTTGGCCCCCGCCGGTTCCCTTCCAGCCTGGAACGCCGTGAGGTCCCTGCCAGCCCGTGCCGCCCACACTGGCTCAGACGGACTGAGGGCCTGACTCGCGTGTAAGGCCGGTTCCCACGTTCCTGCTGAGGAAGAGGCCAGAAGAGCGGCGCCTCTCCGCCTGAAGTCCAACTGCAGTCTCGGAAGCCGAAAGGGGGGACCCCATTCCCTTCTCCTCCCCGAACTCCCAAAGTTTCTGGAAAGTTCTCTCGGCGCCCCCCCACCCCAAGCGCCCCCCCCTTGCCTCGCCCCCCCCCTGGGGTTTTCTTTTTCCCTCCCCCAGCGCCTCTGGCGGCTCCGCGCGCGGCCAGCAGGGGTCGCTGCCCCACAGCTCTGGCGCCTCGCAAAGCGCTGCCAGCGCCAGGCGAGCGGAATGGAGGGCGAGGGCGCAGCAAGAGTGCAGCCAGCGAGCGCCGGGGAGAGAGAGAGGCGGCGCGTGCGAAGCTACCGCCTCCCTCGCCTGGACCGGCCAGCCTGCCTTGCCTGCCTGCCTGCCTGCCTTGCCAGCCGATCTCTTCGCATCCGCGCGCGCGGAGGCGCTGGCACCACTTCCAGCATGCCCCGCCGGCAGCTGCAGCCGCCTAGGATGCAGAGGGGTCGCCCCAGGGGCCGAGGGGCGCGGCGATGAAGGGAAGGGGCTTCTCCCCGGCGCTCGGGAGCTATTAAAGCGGGACTTAAAACTTCACTCTGGAATGACCCTGGAAGTCTGCCTGGGCAAAGCAGCGGGGAAGTCCTGCTGAAGAAAAAACAACCAAAACCACACACACACAACAAAAAACAAAAGCCACAGTAAGTTTCCTTTCTTGATCATCCTGGGGGTTTGGTTTGGGAAGACGGGGGAATTCTGCCTTAGGAAGAGGTTTAAAGAAAAGGGGGAAAAGAAGTAATTCCTGGGAATGGAGGAGAAAAGCTTGCGTGGACCCGGGATCTTCTCCTTCCCCCGGATTCTAAAGTTTGTAGGTAACCTAATTATATTTTGCAAGTTAATCCCTCTATTCTCACGCTGGCGTCATGGTGGGTTTAAGTGGAAAGGGAAGAAATAAGGATTTATTTGTTTTTTTAAAGAGATCAAGTCTGAAGCTGAAGTGCTAGAATCAGACTATCCTGATGGAGGTGGGGGCAAAGGGGGCTTAATAATAATAAGAGCTGATTTAAAACCAGAAATTAAATGAACTGCAAAGTTTGACTTCTGGGCCCAGTGGACTAAAAAATGAAGCTGTCTGCTTTAAAAAAGAAGAGTTGAGGATTTTAGGATGGTTTTAGTGAAATGGAAAGGGAACAAGGCACCCTTTTTTCCTTGTTGGAATGAGAATGGATGCCTCAATTACCACCGAAAACCTCATGTTTTATACGTATTTTGTTCTAGTTTCCATTTTCCAAAGATCTTTCTTAAAATTTATGGCTCAAAAGTTTGGTGTCTGTTCCCTATTTTTATTCATTTATTACACACAAGTACCCCAATTTTCCTATGAAGTATATAATGAAAACTATGATGGTGCACTTACGATTACAGTCTTACCGTGTGTGTGTGTGTGTGTGTGTGTTGAGGGGGGAGGTGAGTAGAGGAGAAGTAAACAGCGGTGGGAATAAAAAACACTTTCTGCTTCAAAAAAGAGTGATGGGGAACCGGGACTGAAAGTGAAAGGTGAGGAACTTATCTTTATAAAACCCAGGCAACAAGTTTGCCTTTGTCCAAAAGGTGTAAAGCAAAAAGGGCTCCTAGTTTACGTTGACAGAACCTGTGAATTTCCTGGGGTAACTTCTTCCTTGCCCTTTATTCCCCCCCCCCCACCTTCACCTCTCAGTCACGCTAAAAAAAGAAATCACTCAAAATCTGGGGGACCCAGTTTGGCTCACCACAAGACTGATGAGTAACCGTTCTGAAAGACAGGGCATCCGATGGAATAAACATTGCGTTGTCCAACGGGGATTTGTCAATACTAAAAATAAACAGCCCCGTGAATGTCTTCAACAGGCTCCTGTCCAGCTTCAACAATATTTCAAGAATGATTAACAGGCTGTGTTGGCTCCTTTGTTTTGTAAGCACCAGCTCTGTCCAGGGTCCTGAAGTTAGTGGTGCAGACGCGCTCTTCCTTTCCGTAGCATCTGAGTGTGCATTTCTTGATGAGTTCTGGATGCTCCTGCTTCGCTTTCCAAGGTGGTGTGACTGACATGGGAAGGGATGGGGCGGGGAGAGAGAGAGAGAGAGAATGGGGATGTGTTTTCCAACACGTATAGCTGATCCTTGGTTTTGGCCTGCGAAAGCAGGGCAGGTGGAGCTGCAGATGGAACAGGCAGATCCCATAAGCTTTTGGTAGCTAAAAGGTCAGCCCAGCGAGAAAGCCAGAATGCCTCCATTTTATTCCGAGAGGACAGTGGAGTTTGGCAGGGGAGCAGAGGAACTGGGACGTTGAGGATATTTTGCAATTTCTGGGGAAGTTATGCTGGAGAGTCTTTGGTTGAGATGGGAAAGGAGCAAAACAGAGCTGGCCTTTCCCCTGGCAGATTAAGAACGACCTTTGCACCCCTAGGTGGTTCCTTCCTTTACCTTGCTCTCATCATGCCGCATTTCCTTTAGGCAACAGGCTTGACCACGAAGCAGATTTTAAATGCTGGCTTGTGGCAGGAGCCGTGATGTTTTTACATTTGCACATCAAAAGGTTTCACATTAAGAAGTTTTGAGTTTACGTAATTCGTTCAACGTGACCGGTCAAAGATAATGCTATGATTAATATTTACACACATGACACTGAAGTAAAAGGGACGATTAAATGTGCGCATTGAAAAGCTGCTCTGCTTTTCTGCCTTATTCTCCCTTCCTTTCTGACGCCTGATATTTAGCAAATTATTAACAAAGTTGAGTGTCTTCTCCTGGGGGATCTAACAAGCATTTGGGTGAAATTGAACAAGCTGGCAGTGAGAAGGACCACCCAAGGCACCACGCAGTGCTGAATTTGCTGAGCAAGTGTGCATATATTTGCACGATCCCTTCTGCTCCTGCTAGCAATGGGGAGCGAAAGAAAGTCAGTGAGGTATAGTCAGTGGTAAGGGATTTGCACCAGGGAAGCCTGGGATTATCGGCACCACGCTCTAACCAGCTGAGCTCAAAGCCACACAATGGCCCCTAGAGCTCACCGGCTTAACATTGGGCCAGTACTCGTGCCTATTTTCCATTGGGACTGGCAGAGCGGATGGGAGGGAGGCTCAGCCAGAGTCAACTAAATTTAGTTTTGTCCCCATCTTCCCGTCTCTCGAGTTTTACAAAAGCAGCACTGAGGCTACTAAGGAAGAAGAAGCTGACGGGCAGATCCATCCCCTGAACTGACTGCGAGTAACAAGGCAGGCAGGTGACAGCTAGCTGAGGAGAGGCTGAGAAATGTGGGGCAGTGCCCCCCATCCTCCCTAATCGACCAGCTGCTACTGCATAGGGCTCATCACACACAAACACACTCAACCAACCTCATGTGCCAGTTGTGAGGATAAAAGGAAGTGGCCCCCTCTGTCTATGTGGGGGGAGGGTGGGGTATGAGCAATGTAGAATAAATATATATGGGCAGGGGGCAGCTGCCTCTTTGGGGGAATTGGCACTTATTTCCATCTGTATCTCAGCCCTTGCAAAGAGTTTGCCAAGAGCACCAGCAATTTCTGGGTGGGAAGAGTACGATAAACAAGAGAGCTGATTTCTAAATAGCTGCTTGCTGTTTGGCTGTGGCGAGACAAAAATCGTCTCCAGGTGGGGACACTGCCGAAAGAGGTGTTCCTCTTTTTTGTCTTTGAGCCTTCCAGTGACTAATGGGCATGCACGAGCTGGCAGGCTTGTAAATTTGTTTCCGGGCTTGCCACTTTTTGTGCGCTCTGTAAAGCTTAAGAGAAATTAAGGTCCCAGGTCCCCAGAAAACGCTCCCATATGAAATCCCAGAGAACCACTAGATAACTCTGAGCTCAATAGGCCAAATGTTTCCAGTTGAAATAAGGGAGCTCCCTATGTTTTTATGAGGTAGAGAAATAAAAAATGGCCTCGTGACTGTTAAATGGTAGCTGGCGCCAAACCTTGGCTACTGGAAGTCCATTTGCTTTTGGGGGGGGTGCCCCCTCTCATGGTTTGAATGCTACCCATCCAGTCTTTCTGTCTGCAAGCTCAAGGGGAAAATGCCAACCTTTGATTTTCTCTTTTCATGTTGTGAGTATAGACCCAACCCAGGCCTGGTTCACACCTCTACCTGCAAGCACATCCTGTCAATTTTTTTCTGCACTGTGTGAACTGACTCCTGAGGCAGGGAAAGCACTGGATGTTGAGGTGATGATGCAGTAATTCTATTTGTGGTTCCGTATTTCCGCAACGGCCTGTTCGCAGACACAAGTCGCCACTCGACACTGACGACGCAGTTAATATACAGTACAGGCTTTTGTGAACCAGTTCCTAGAAATACTGTTATCCGTATCTGTGAGGTGCAATGGCTGATGAATTGCCCAGGTTTGGGGGCAAACTATCCCACAGCACCTGCGTGGTAGGTCTGCTGTGGAATTCGGGAATGAAATCGTAGCAGAAATTGACCCAGCTCCTCCGAATTTCTTGAACCAATTGGATACAGTCACCTGTGGAAGGGCTGTAGCTCAGCAGTGGAACACCTGGAAATGCCAGAGACCGTCTGTAGGTGGGACTGGGAATGTCCACTGTCTGGAACCCCAGAGAACTGCTGTCAGTCAATTCCTACTATACTGAACTAGGTGGACTAGCGGTTTGAGTGGATGGAAAGTACTTTCTTATGTACTTGTGGGGGCTGGTGTTTTTTGGGGTGGGAGTATGTGTGTGTTTGCCCTGTGGTGCTCAGCCCCATCTTCAGGATTAATGTGGCCTTGGGGGAAGAGACCATTAACAGGTGAAGCAAATAGATAGGAAAGCTGAGAGGGGGCACACACCCCACTCCATGGCCCCCTATTTAGATGACTCAAACAAGGAAGCCAAAGACCCGTGCCAAACACAATGTGGTTCTGAAAGTTTTCATGCAAATTCGGCATCTGTTTCTTTCAGCGGAGGGCAATAGTGAAACATATAGAAAACTAAGGAGGAATCAAATACCAAGTGGCAGCTTTGAATTTCCTTCTCCAATTTCTTCTGCCTTGGGGCCTTGTCCCACCCCCCGCTACGTGGCTGTCCGGAGCCTATTAACTCCCTCTTTGTGGTTCTGACTCACTTTGTCACACACCCCAAACGTGCAATTGCAAGCCACCTTGGTGTGGGTTGAGTAATACCAGGGCAAGCAGCAGCCTCTGCCAGATAGTGGATGACCCTTTCACAGTGAGAAATAACAAGCTGTTTGCACCCTACTCCAGCCCCACTGCCCCTCTGTTGCAGTGAATGCCTGTCATGTTGTAAATTTGAGCAATGATCAATGGCGCACTTTTCAACTGAACACATTTCCCGATTCTTTCCTTCCATCCTGAAACTGCAGATGTTATTTAGGAAAAAAACGAATAAAGAAACCAACTCTGACATCTAGGAGATGATAAATGATAGGTAAAGAAGTTCAAAGTTATTCTTGGAGGGAGTGATTGGCAAAACCTGGAATGAGTTCTGAATGATGGGCGATCTTTCAGGGCATTGCTGCCAAAATTATGCCCTCGCTACCCATGCAGACTGCTCCTGCTGTTCCATGATGAGCCAGCTTCAAAGCTGTTGTGCAATAACTTTCTGGTGCTTTCAGATCAGTGGGGAGAGCGAGTCACATTTTGTTTTTATTCCTTCCTTTTCCCTGCCCCTGTGTCCTCCACCCACTGCACTGCCAGCAGCATTCAGTGCCTGAATGTAGAATCATAGAATCATAGAATCATAGAATCATAGAGTTGGAAGAGACCACAAGGGCCATCGAGTCCAACACCCTGCCAAGCAGGAAACACCATCAGAGCACTCCTGACATATGGTTGTCAAGCCTCTGCTTAAAGACCTCCAAAGAAGGAGACTCCACCACACTCCTTGGCAGCAAATTCCACTGTCGAACAGCTCTTACTGTCAGGAAGTTCTTCCTAATGTTTAGGTGGAATCTTCTTTCTTGTAGTTTGGATCCATTGCTCCGTGTCCGCTTCTCTGGAGCCGCAGAAAACAACCTGTGCTTTACTGTGTTAGGCTACAGGCTGGTGAGCTGTGTTAGAAATTAGCTAGGCGCCAAAGTGCATTTTGCTACTGGCGTGGGTCCATGTGTGGAGATCTCTGGATGCCAGGTGGGCAACTGACATCTCCACCTGTCTGCCCCCTCCAGGTTTCTGAAGCAGGTAAGCAGAAGAGCTTCTTCATTGCATATATAGCCCACCTTTCTCTCCAAGGAGTACATGGTTAACCCTGCTCCTCAGTTAATCCCCACAACGAACCTATGAGGTAGGTTAATAGGCTGTGACTGATTCCAAGGTCACCCAGGACCAGTGGAGATTTGAACCCTCATCTCCCAGGTCCTAGTCCGACACTCTAACCACTATACCACATTGGCTTCCTAGAGTGCTTTTGCTATGGGTCAGCTATATAAATTAAGTAAGTAAATAAATATGGGGAAATCAAAATGTCACTTAGAGAAGGATCTGAAGTATTTTCCTTGAAAGTTGAATTCGTTGTGGATTGTTTTATTTGATGTCTTAATGTGTTGTAAACCTCTTTGAATTTTTTTCTTTAAAGCATAATAATAATAATAATAATAATTTATTTATTATTTATACACCACCCATCTATCTGGGTTTCTCCAGCCACTCTGGGTGGCTTCCAACAGAATATTAAAATTATTAAATTATTAAAATTAAATCTATTAAACATTAAAAGCTTCCCTAAACAGGGCTGCCTTCAGATGTCTTCTAAAAGTCTGGTAGTTGTTGTTCTTTTTGACATCTGGTGGGAGGGTGTTCCACAGGGTGGGCGCCACCGCCGAGAAGGCCCTCTGCCTGGCTCCCTGTAACTTGGCTTCTCGCAGGGAGGGAACCTCCAGAAGGCTCTTGGCACTGGACCTCAGTATCTGGGCAGAACGATGGGGGTGGAGACGCTCCTTCAGGTATACTGGACCGAGTAAAGAAATGATGATAATTCCCACTGCAACAACAAATTGTGCCTAGACATTCCGTTGTGGTGACCGTAACCTGGGTTTAAGGTGCCATTAGGTGATTAGCTTATAGCATATCTGAGTTTCTAACACTGATGGTGAGAAGGGGCATGGTGCCTCTCCCCCTAGCCAGCTGCCCTCACCAAGCCTCTGAATTTCTGGCTTTCTGTTGGCCACCTTGAAGGCACACCTAATTATTCCATACTGAAAAGAAAAAGAATGGTTTTCAGAAAACCTGTCAATGTGCTTTGTGCCTTCACTCGTACCTGAGGCTGGCGCTTTTGCCATTCCACCCCAGCTACACTCCTGAGGAAGACTGCAAATGCCATAAGGTCTTCCTTCTCTGCTCCCTTGAGGGAGTCTGCACTCAATAATATATTGAGCTGTGTGATTGCTCCTGTAGGTTTTCTTGCTCCCTGGCTCTATGCTTCCAGCACAAGGAGATTTCAAGGGCGAAGTTAGCCAGCTCATTCTGTGGGATCTCCCTCTATTTTAGTCCATTTATTTATAGACGTAGCTGCGTACGGCTGACTCAGATGTAGCAGCAAGGCGGCTTACAGCAACATACACGGGTGCAATAAAATGAAAAGCAGCTGCTGTAGAAACAATAGAAAACAGTCATGGAAAGGACCGGCTAATCGAGAAAGCTTAAGCAGGTAGGCAGAAGACTGTCAGGGTGAGACGTTTTGCAAAAGATGCCTGGAAGTCAGTAGTGGGGATCAGTGGTGTAGCGTGGGTTATCAGCACCTGGGGCAAGGCAAGTAATTTGCGCCCCCTAACCCGTGGAGCCAGGTTGGGGCAGAGAGCTGCGAGTGCGAGCGCCCCCCCCGATGTTGCGCCCGGTGCGGCCAGCCCCCCCTGCACCCCCCACGCTACGCCACTGGTGGGGATGCTTGGGGAATCTCTGCCGGGAGAGTGTGCCACATTATGGGATCAACAACACTTCATGCCTGACTTCTGGCTGAGGCTGGTTGGGCCTCTGTAACACGGGGGACAACTCACTGTGCTCCTCCAGGTGTTCTCGGTGATTGTGTCGATTGCTCAGGCAGGTCCTAAGGTATACTGGCCCTGATCCCGGCCCAGCAGCATATGGGCAGCCAGTGCAGATGCGCCAAAAGTGGTGGCATGTGCTGTCAGCTGTCTGCCCCCATCAGTAGTCTGGCTGCTGCAGTTTACATTTGCTAGAGCTTCCAGACTAGGCCCAAGGGGAGCCCCACACGGAATGCATTGCAGTAATCAAGTCTGCAGGTTACTGTTGACTACAGTGACAAATACCGTATTGGCCTGAATATAAGCCACATTTCCCCCCCAAATTCCGACTGTGAAAAGTTGAAGTTGTGGCTTATATTTGCGACCTTAGAGTATGTAGCCAGGAGCATGGGGCAAACAGCGCCTGCCCGCGCATAGTCCCCTGTCCAAGGGTAGAGAGCGAGGAAGAGGAAAGGCCGCCGGCAATGCAGCGTGCCCCCCCCCCCAGTCTAGCATGCAGCCAGGAGCAGCAAGGGATAGAGCGGCTTATATTCAGGCATTTCTTCTCCCCCCCCCATCAATTAATAAAGGTGCAGCTTATATTTGGGTGCAGCCATATTCAGGCCAATACGATAATGCAAACACTTTTGTATTATTATTATTATTATTTATTAAATTTGTATATTGCCATTTATCTGTAGAGCTCAGGGCAGTTCACAACCCTAATCCAGGGTCGGTATCAGAGTCTCCCTAAGCACTTAGTAGCTGACAGTTCGAAAGCACAAAGTGCAAGTAGATAAATAGGTACCACTTCGGCAGGAAGGTAAACGGCGTTTCCGTGCGCTGCTCTGGTTTCACCAGAAGTGGCTTAGTCATGCTGGGCACATGACCCAGAAAAACTGTCTGTGGACAAATGCCAGCTCCCTCGGCCAGTAAAACGAGATGAGCGCCGCAACCCCAGAGTCAGTCACGACTGGACCTAACAGTCAGGGGACCCTTTGCCCTTTACCTTTCCTGTTTCTTGCATGCATTAATTGCCCTTTGTTAATGCTCCTGTAAAAGGCCCCTGCCTTTTAACAACACGTGTTGCCCTGAAACCTTAATGGCTTCAACACTGCAGTGGAACGGTCTCCCTCAGGAGTTTCTGGACTCTCCTTCCTTGGAGGTTTCTAAGCAGAGGTTTGGATGGCCACCTGTCATGGATGCTTTAGCCGAGATTCCTGAATCGCAGGGGGTTGGACTAGATGACCCTCGGGGATCCCTTCCAACTCTACGGTTGCTGAGGGAGGTCCTGAACACAGGAGCAAATTCTTTGGAAGCAGATTTGTGGCAGATATGTCCATCAAGGGCTACCAGTCATGTTGGAGGCTATGGCCTGCTTCCATGGTCAGAGGCAGTACAGTGGTACCTCGGGTTACAGACGCTTCAGGTTACGGACTCTGCTAAGCCAGAAATAGTACCTTGGGTTAAGAACTTTGCTTCAGGATGAGAACAGAAATCGCATGATGGCAGTGCGGCGGCAGCGGGAGGCCCCATTAGCTAAAGTAGTACCTCAGATTAAGAACAGTTTCAGGTTAAGAATGGACCTCCGGAACGAATTAAGTTCTTAACCCGAGGTACCACTGTAATGCCTTTGAACAGCAGTTGCTGGAAACCACAGGAAGGGAGAGATGCCCTTGTGCTCAGGTCCTCCTTGCCGGTTCCCCGTACGCATCTGGTTGGCTACCATGAGAACAGGACACTGGACTAGATGGGCCATTGGTCCTGATCCATTAGGGCTGCTCTTTATGTTCTTAAGAGCAGGTTGTGGATTGGGTATGAGATCTTGCACAACTTTTGGGATCACCTTGGTGCCAGCTTTTAATGGAGTGCTTATGAATAGGTGTAATGTATGCTTAGAAAGCCTCTGAGAGCCAGTGTGGCGTAGTGGTTAAGAGCGGTAGTCTTGTAATCTGGTGAGCTGGGTTCGCTTCCCGGCTCCTCCACATGCAGCTGCTGGGTGACCTTGGGCTAGTCGCACTTCTCTGAAGTCTCTCAGCCCCACTCACCTCACAGAGTGTTTGTTGTGGGGAGGAGGGAAAAGGAGATTGTTAGCCGCTTTGAGACTCCTTAAAGGTAAAGGTAAAGGGACCCCTGACCATTAGGTACAATTGTGGCCGACTCTGGGGTTGCGGCCTTCATCTCGCTTTACTGGGCGAGGGAGCCGGCGTACAGCTTCCGGGTCATGTGGCCAGCTTCTGTGGCGAACCAGAGCAGCGCACGGAAACGCCGTTTACCTTCCCGCTGGAGCGGTACCTATTTATCTACTTGCACTTTGATGTGCTTTCGAACTGCTAGGTTGGCAGGAGCTGGGACCGAGCAACGGGAGCTCACCCCGTCACGGGGATTTGAACCGCCGACCTTCTGATCGGCAAGACCTAGGCTCTGTGGTTTAGACCACAGTGCTACCCACGTCCCTTTGAGACTCCTTAGGGTAGTGATAAAACAGGATATCAAATCCAAACTCTTCTTCTTCTTCTTGAATACTTCATGGCTTTGCTGTTCTCTCCGCCGTTCCTTCTATTCTTGATGCTCATGCAATGAGTGCCGTTGCTTAGGAAGTCAGCACAGCACTACCCATGCACAAGAGAGAGAGCGAGATACAAGTGGCCTTTAAGGAACCCCACGTTTTGCCGAAATACAGAAAACTGTTGAAGCGGGAAGCTGCCCACCCCGTGCTAAATAGTCAAGAGAAGACTGTGCATGCTCAGTAGCCAAGGAATGCTGATTGACTAAATGTCCTTGACTCTGCGATATTGTGGGGAAGGTACAGGGGAGTACCATACGCCCAGAGAACCTGTCATTGTGCCATGGGTGTGGTTGAGTCCACCGAACACATTCTCTTGACTTGTCCTTCTTATGCAGAGCTTAGACAAAATTTTATAGACCCACTTCTATGTCAATTTAGCTTTCTACCTGGAGAAAACCAGGTTTTATACTTGCTGAATAATGTCACTAGAGCTATACCTTCCTTGGTGGCCAAATTTCTTTTTTTAGCTTTTAAGCGTCGTAAGACTATAATTGACTGTATTGATATGGGGCTATCTGTTTAGCCCATTTTAGTGTTGGCTAAGTTTAAAAAATCTTTTCTGATGTTTTAACTGTGTACTGACAAATATTTCTTTTGCTGACTGACGGTCGAATAAAAGGTTGATTGATTGATTGACTGTTGGGGAAAGGGAATGAAAAACTGGAAGGTTGCAGGAATGGAATGATTGGGCTCAGTCAGAAGAGTGTGTGACTCCTAAATCTCAGGGTCGTAGGCTTGAGCCCCATGTTGGGCAAAATATTCCTGCATTGCAGCAGGTTGGACTAGATGACCCTTGGGGTTCTCTCCAACTCTCCAATTCTATGATTGTCTGGAATCTAGGATCAATGCCACACCATACATTTAAAGTGTTATTATACCACTTCAAGAGTCACAGAGAGACTCCTCTGTTAAGGGTGAAAGAAATTGTGAATCTGTGGGGTCTTCACCCATAACCAACTACAGTTCCCACAATTCCCCCTACCTGTTACGGGTGGTATCAGAGAGGATATGGTGTGGGTGCAAACAGAAGCACTCTACGCTGCAGCATTTTGTTGCAGGCTTTCCCATTTCTCTCTCCCTTTTTTTCCTGTCTGTACCCCGGTGCTTTTGCTCGATGCATTTTAAGCGCTACAAATTTAGCGGTTTAAAGGTTTGTGTATGTGTGTGGGGGCGGAGGGAGGGAGAGAAAATTACAGAGTTTTAAAAACATGATAGGCACCAAAGATAATTTGAGGAGTTCACATTCCTGTGCCTGTAATGCTCAGGGTTCCTCTTGCCTGGAAGCAGAGCTGTGTGAGCACCTTTCTCACCTTCTTGCCTGGCAAATTGCAGCTGCTGCAATCCCATCTCCTGCTCTGTGCAACTATTAAAAGGTGCAGAACCCCCGTCCAGCTTCGCACCTGCTTGCCCAGAAACACCCTCATCTGTAGACAGCACAACAAGAGTTTCAGTGTTTTCCCTTTAAAAAAATATTTTTTTATTATTAGCAGTGGCGTAGCGTGGGGGGTGCAGAGGGGGCCGGCCGCACCGGGCGCAACATCGAGGGGGGGCGCTCGCACTCGCAGCTCTCTGCCCCTACTAAAACCCACAGGTTAGGGGGCGCAAATTACTTGCCTTGCCCCGGGTGCTGACAACCCACGCTACGCCACTGATTATTAGCTGAATATAAGAACAACATATAATCAAATACAAGCAATCAAATACAGTTTTCCCCTCCCCTCCCAAAAAACAGCCACAACTACGTCCAGGTAATTACATTAGTAATATAATCAAATAAAAAAAATATTTCTAACAGTTGCTGGTTTAAAAAATATCATTCCACATGCTCCCATGTGTCTTAGGTGGTTGTTCTTTCTTTGATGCATATGTAATAAAGGAGGACCACGTTTTGTAAAAGTTACGTAGTTTCTCGCGTTGTTTTCTTTCACGTACCCTTTCTGTTAACTTTTCCGTCAATATTAAATTAAAATAAAATTAAAACCAGTGTTTTCTCAAAGCGGTAATGCTTTCTGGATCGGTCTTTGCCGTTTAGCAAACATCCACTCAAGCAAAGGGAAAGAAGCAGACCCTGGATGGATGGGAGAAGGGAGTATATTGGGAGCGGCTGAATTGGCGTCTGAGTTCCAGGAAAGAGGGTTGGTGGAAGGGAAAAGGACCGTGGTGGGGGTGGGAAAACGTGTTGAGCCTTCTGTCCTGCTGCAGTCTGACAGGTTTCTCCGATTTTATTCTCAAAACGTTTGGGCACCTTTGGCCTTTCAGATTTTGCTGAGCTATAACTCCCAGGAGCCTCTGCAAGCATGGCCATTGGTGGTGGGAATTGTAGTTCACCAAACGTGGTGGGACAAAGGTTGCTCACACTTGTATTTCTATTTTTTTAAATTTCAAGCCTAGGATTTCTTTGAGTTTTGCAAGGCATAAGAGTCATAAGAATTGGGGTGGGGTGGTGGAGACTCTTGAAGTCATCTAGTCCAGCCCAACTCAATGCATGTTCAGAAATGCAGGAGGCAGTGTCTCCAGAAAACCACCACCACTTCCTGTTCCCCTGTCAGAGCAACTCTGACCATCAGGATGCTTCTCTTACCATATGTGGAGGACTCCCTTGTCCTGAATGGGTTACTGTGCCCCTGAAGGTGCGCAGCCTGGGAGTCATTCTGGACTCACAGCTGTCCATGGAGGCACAGGTCAATTCTGTGTCCAGGGCAGCTGTCTCCCAGCTCCATCTGGTACGCAGGCTGAGACCCTACCTGCCCATGGACTGTCTTGCAAGAGTGGTGCATGCTCTGGTTATCTCTCACTTAGACTACTGCAATGCGCTCTACGTGGGGCTACCTTTGAAGGTGACCCGGAAACTACAACTAATCCAGAATGCGGCAGCTAGACTGGTGACTGGGAGCGGCTGCCGAGACCACATAACACCGGTCTTGAAAGACCTACATTGGCTCCCAGTACGTTTCCGAGCACAATTCAAAGTGTTGGTGCTGAGCTTTAAAGCCCTAAACGGCCTCGGTCCAGTATACCTGAAGGAGCGTCTCCACCTCCATTGTTCTGCCCGGACACTGAGGTCCAGCACCGAGGGCCTTCTGGCGGTTCCCTCTCTACAAGAAGCCAAGTTACAGGGAACCAGACAGAGGGCCTTCTCGGTAGTGGCACCCGCCCTGTGGAACACCCTCCCATCAGATGTCAAAGAGAAAAACAACTACCAAACTTTTAGAAGACATCTGAAGGCAGCCCTCTTTAGGGAAGCTTTTAATGTTTAATAGTTATTGTATTTTAGTGTTTTGTTGGAAGCCGCCCAGAGTGGCTGGGGAAACCCAGCCAGATGAGTGGGGTATAAATTATTATTATTATTATTATTATTATTATTATTATTAGTTGTCCAAAATATCCTCCCCTGTCATTTCCAGCCATTGGTTCTAGACCTGCCTGGAAATTACTCCTAAGGCTTTTGGGGGCATATGCTCACTGGAAGCTTGGCAAAATTAGGGCAATTGTGATGTCATGGTTAAAGACCCAGCTTCAAGTCCCTCCTTGGCTACGTAGATCGGCAGGTGCCATTGAGCTGGTCACGAGGTGCGACTGTCGGATGAGGACTGGATATTCTGTGAAGCTTGCTGGCTGATCTTGGGCTAGGCATTCACACACAAACTCTTGGCTTGACCTGCTTCGCAAGGCTGCCGTGAGGATCAACCGGGCAGATGGGGAGAGCCACCTCGAGGTCCTCAGAGGGAATGTGAGACGGAAATAGGATAAATAATAACAAACAGAACACAATATACAGGACCCACAATCGTGACCTCCCGCAGTCTTTAAATAATGAATGGGCAGCCCATCTGCTTTGAAAATTGAGAAAGTGGTGTTGGCCGGGGGGATGTTTAACCCTTTCGCCACTACAGTGGTACCTCAGGTTACATACGCTTCAGGTTACAGACGCTTCAGGTTACAGACTCCGCTAACCCAGAAATATTACCTCGGGTTAAGAACTTTGCTTCAGGATAAGAACAGAAATTGTGCTCCGGCGGCGCGGCAGCAGCAGGAGGCCCCATTAGCTAAAGTGGTGCTTCAGGTTAAGAACAGTTTCAGGTTAAGAACGGACCTCCAGAAGGAATTAAGTACTTAACCTGAGGTACCACTGTACAGGCAGACACTGTGTCCCCAGTCTAAAAACAACTCCTGAAGCGGGTATTAGTTGGGTTACTTCTGTGATGTTAATAGCAGCCCTGGGGATAGGGGTGGGATTTATATTAGGGAAATGTCAATGGGACAGTTAAGTAGAGGGGCGGGCGGATGACTTGTGAACCTCCAACTCCCACCATTCTTGACCATTGGCCCTGATGGCTAATGAACCCAATCCTGTATACTTGAAGGAGCGTCTCCACCGCCATTGTTCTGCCCGGACACTGAGGTCCAGCGCCGATGGCCTTCCGGCAGTTCCCTCACTGTGAGAAGTGAGGTTACAGGGAACCAGGCAGAGGTCCTTCTAGGTAGTGGTGCCCACCCTGTGGAATGCCCTTCCATCAGATGTCAAGGAAATAAACAACTATTTGACTTTTAGAAGACATCTGAAGGCAGCCCTGTTTAGGGAAGTTTTTAATGTCTGATGCTGTATTGTTTTTAATATTCAGTTGGAAGCCGCCCAGAGTGGCTGGGGAAACCCAGCCAGATGGGTGGAGTATACATAAATTATTATCATTATCATTATCATTATCATCATCATCACATCTGGAGTGACACAGGGTCTCCCTTCTAGGACTGAAGGGTGCCCTTTTCAATGTTTTGTGGGAGCAGGGATTATTGGTTTTGCTTTGTTCTTATTTTTATCATGCATTTTGTGTTTTTTTAAAATATTGCAATTTTATGTTGTGAACTGCCCTGAGATCAACGGATGAAGGGCTGTATACAAGTTTAATAAATAAAAAACAGAATAACAGCAGAGAGCAGGCACCCTATTACCCCGTGCCTTCAAGGCAGACATGGGGGGGGGGCACAAAATTAAAAAACCCAATACAACCAAATGCCCCAAACCATCGAAGTTCCTCCTCATAGGATCTCCTGCACTGCGCCTAGGTTGACTCTCCGAAAGGCTGCTTCTGGATTTCGACAGACTGTAATGTTTAAAAGTACAAAAGCTTTCTGAGTTTATTTGCAAAGCTTTTTTGGGGGGGGGGGTAAAACCCAGCTTCTAATCAAAACATGGCACATTTGCAGCAATTGTCTTTAGAATATTTTATTTGTACTTCATGGATTGCTCTTTGGGTTTTACCTGCTGGGGACTACTGGCTCCCTGAAAGGGAGGGGGAAGGTGTTTTAGAGAGGAATGGTTTTGCAAAGGAAAAGTGCAGAATTGCAGTGATGGCCAAAGGCTTGCATAAAGCGATTGGTGATTTCGTTTTATGGCTTTGGGGCCGGTCCACCAGAATAAGCTCTTGCATAAGCTCAGCTGGGACAATGGGAGTTGCTGAAAGGGACTGAGTTCTCTGCTCAGCGCCATCCTGCAAAGCTTTCTCTACTGTATGCAAGCTCTAGTAATTTATTATTGTTGTTATTATTATTATTTATGGTGGTGGTTTGTTTTTCTGCTTTCCATCAAATGCTGAAGGCAGCTTATAAGGTAAAGGTAAAGAGACCCCTGACCATTAGGTCCAGTTGTGACCGACTCTGGGGTTGCGGCGCTCATCTCGCTTTACTGGCCGAGGGAGCCGGCGTACAGCTTCCGGGTCATGTGGCCAGCATGACTAAGCCGCTTCTGGCGAACCAGAGCAGCGCACGAAAACGCCGTTTACCTTCCCGCTGGAGTGGTACCTATTTATCTACTTGCACTTTGACGTGCTTTCGAACTGCTAGGTTGGCAGGAGCTGGGACTGAGCAATAGGAGCTCACCCTGTCGCGGGGATTAGAACCACCGACCTTCTGATTGGCAAGTCCTAGGCTCTGTGGTTTAACCCACAGCGCCACCCGCGTCCCAAAGGCAGCTTATAGTGTCATATCATTTCAAATCATATACTCAGTTTTTAAAACAAGAACACATTATGTCCCGCTTTTCTTCCAGAGAGCTGAAGGTGGCATGTATGGCTCTCCTCCCTTGTTTTATCTTCACAACAGACCTGTGAGGGTAGGTCAGGGTGAAATCATGGAGCCATAGCTCAGCTGTAGAGCATCTGCTTTGCATGCAGAAGGTCTCAGGTCCAATCCCTACCATCTCCCGGTAGAACTAGGAGAGACTACTGTCTGAAATTCTGGAAAGCCTCTGCCAGTCTGTGTGCAGACAATACTGATGGACCGGTGGTCTGACTGGGCTTAATATGTCTTCCTCTGCCCCGAAGACACCGAGTAACCAGAGGTCACCCAGTGAGCTTCATGGCTGAGTGGAGATTTGGATTTCGGTGCTCCTGGTCCTCGTTTGACAAGCAACAAATAAATTCCTTAGGGCCATCTTTTAACAAAGTCCAGATGATTTTCTGAACCATTGTTGCGCCCTGAAAGGCCAGTGATCATGGTAGACTCGAAGACCACTTTGGGGTGGTGTTCTGCAATGTGGGTGCTGCAGTTGAAATGAATGAATGAAACATATGGTTTCCCTTCATTCTTGAACTCCTTCGCTCCTATGCCCTAGGCATCTCTTACCCACATTGTTTGGATGAGTTGTGAGTTGCTGCACCCCAGAATTGTGGGTGAGATGCTTGCTGTTGTTTGACCTAACCAAAGGGTCAATACCTCCTTCCCTTTACTGGACTGCTTAAACCTTGCCAAGAAAGCCTGGCTGCTTCCATCATTTCCATTGGCCCCTCCTTCCAGGAAGACGTGGCAGCCCTCCAGCCCTGCGAAAGAGGCTGGAGCGAGGCCACTATCAATTAAACCATCAGTGTTGGGATCCTGCTTGTCATGAGCCAACGCCAATTTTGCCGTATTTGGGCAAAGCGGGAGAGCAAGTGGTGGCAGTTTAGCTGCAGGCACTTCTGGATGAAGCTGGTTATCAGACCTGGCTTGGGGACAGTGAATGCCTTGGTCACACTCTGGTAGATGACCTTTGCTGAGAGATAGGCTGGGGAATGTGAGCCTGCTGACTTTCCTGGACGTCTTGGTGGCTTTTGACATCACCGTCCGTGGCGTCCTTCTGCACCACATGGCCAGAATGGCGAGCTGGAAGCTCTGCAGTTCAGTGGTGGAACATCTCCTTTGAATGCAGAAGATAACGGGTTCTGCCCTCGGCATCTCCCACTAAGGCTGCCTGAAATTCTTGAGAGCTAGGATTAGATAAGAGCATCTTGGCTTGGTCGTGAGTCTTGAAAGACCCGCTTCCTGCCTTGCAAAGGCTGTTTCCACTTGGCCCGGAAGGTGGGGCCCGGACTGACTCCAGCTACAAAAGCTGAGGCTGTTCAACAATTCTTGGGCTGGGGTGTTGTTTTGGGGTTCTTGTTGGTGAGGGGTTCTTCCTGTTGGCGTTTTGTATCTTACTTCTTCTGAAGTAGACGTCTATAGCAGGCTTCCTCAACCTCGGCCCTCCAGATGTTTTGAGACTACAATTCCCATCATCCCCAACCACTGGTCCTGCTAGCTAGGGATCATGGGAGTTGTAGGCCAAAAACATCCGGAGGGCCAAGGTTGAGGAAGCCTGATCTATAGGATTGCGCTGTAAGCAAGACTGGCCTTTTTAGGAAGACGCCTGGTTCATTGGCTAACAGCCCAGTCCTATGCATGTTTTCTCAGAAGAGTTCAGTGGGACTTACTCCTAGTTAAATGTGTATAGGATTGTAGACTTAAGCGACTTTTTGGGTGGTGGCTGTGAGGAATGATCTATCGCAGATTTGGTTGGAAAGGATCTGAAATGCCAGCTAGTCACAGCTCCATACGGAAAGCCCACTACAACGGCATCCTTTTAGCATATTTGCTGGTTTGCTTAATCTAGCTTTAGATTGGATGCCATTAGCTAGCAAACCTGTTTGCGTTGCTTTGATGCTTCAAGACAACCTTCCCTTACCTGGTGCCCTCCTGATGGGAGTCGTAGTACAGACATCCAGAGGACATCAGTTTTGGGAATGCCCTTGAGAACTGAGCATTTGCAGGATATCAGTGCAATAATAACAAAAACAACTCTTGACTCTTGTGCTGCTCCCCTTCACTAGTGGATTTTATATACTGCATTATTATATGCCCGTTATTGGTGTGCCTATGACATTTTTATCTCACCAAGAAATCCCCCCTCTGCATTTGATTTTAATAGCAACCCCGTAGTTAAGACTCCAAGATAGTGAATACCCCAAGGTCGTCCATTGAGTTTCATGGGAGATTTGATCTTAGCTTTCCCTGATTTCCAAGCCATTTTTGTTTTAATGTTTCCAGTTTTAGACCCCTGTATTTATTTATTTTTTAGTGTACTAGGGCCCCTTCCTTCTTTCCTTCAAGCCTTTTCACAGTTTTGTGTGTTCACACACACACAAAATTGAACCAACCTCGAATCCCTTTTGAATATTTGGGGCCGTCTGTCTAACTAGAGAACCAGCGTCTTGCCCATGGAGGCCCTCAGGTCAATAAACGTACGCAAATGCCCGGCTGGCAGAAGCAAGTATGAATTTATCCTGACGTATGACGTTAAAACACGCGAGGCTTTGTTGAATCAGAATTTCCCCATGTTTTAAAGTTAAAACAACTGACCCAGGAGACCGAAAGTTCTGGACTAAAAATAAAACACCGTGTGGTCTATGAAATCTAATCTAGCAGTTGCATTAAAGAGAGGCGGAGAGAGAGAGAGAATTTGCAGGCAGCCCAATCTGAAAGCTTCTTTGCACATCTGATGTTTTCGGTGTGTTCTGGAGGTACGAAGGTAACAAACATGCTTGCAGACACATGTTCAGGTAAACACCTAAGCAGCCTCTTCCCGTGGAGTGCTAGCTCAGTAACAAATCTGGATTTGGAGCCACGCGAAGTGTGAAGTTGTCCTTGGAACCAGGACTGCACCGGCTGCTTTTGATTTGATCCAACAGGGCTCTTCATGTGTCCGTATTCCCATGGTAATCGCAGTTCAAACAGATCTGTAGATCCCAAGGATTGGCTTCCCCCGCTGCTTATTTCCACTGACATTCCCAGTAGAAATGCACGAAGGAAGACCAGCTGGTGTTATATTCATATCTGAAAGCGTTGCATTTTCATGTTGAAACCTACCAAAGTAGTGAGTGTGGAAAAAGAAATTGTTGTTACCGGGGGGCGGGGGGTGGAATTTGTTTCCACTGGAGTGTAACCTCTGAGTAACAGGGACTGTGAGCTTTGCTTTGCTTGATGTTGCCGTATTTTTAATTTAATTTGTGCTGTTGAAATCCAAGCTATGGGCCCGCATGGAGCCAACAGTGTCTCTCTCTAAGCTTATCTTGCCGAGTGACGGCTTCTAAATCAGACTGGAAATCAGGTCACACATTTCCTGCTCTTAGAGGGATTTATCTCATTTCTGTTCTTTCAAAGTAATTAGAGTTACTAATAAGGAGGACAAAATGGTAAGATCTACCCGAACTGAAAATATACCTTAGCTCCATCTCGTCGGATAGGTTCTCAGAGACTCGCCCCCCGGACGAGTGCCCTCCTGATGTTTTGGGCTGACCCTATGGGAATTGTAGTCCAAAACGTCAGGCAGGGGGGCACCAAGTTGGAGAACGCTTGGGCAGAAAGTGGGTTCGTTGACGTGATCTGTGGAAATAGGCTAGCAGGCAAGATTTAAGCCCTGCATGGTTTTGCCAGAGTACTTCCTTTTGGGAAGAAAAGCTAACATTTCATTATTTGAAAATGCCTAATGCTCAACACCGCAGGTGGCGCTGTAGGTTAAACCACAGAGCCTAGGACTTGCCGATCAGAAGGTCGGCGGTTCGAATCCCCGTGACGGGGTGAGCTCCCGTTGCTCGGTCCCTGCTCCTGCCAACCTAGGAGTTCGAAAGCACGTCAAAGTGCAAGTAGATAAATAGGTACTGCTCCAGCGGGAAGGTAAACGGCGTTTCCGTGCGCTGCTCTGGTTTGCCAGAAGTGGCTTAGTCATGCTGGCCACATGACCTGGAAGCTGTACGGCAGCTCCCTCGGCCAATAAAACGAGATGAGCACCGCAACCCCAGAGTCGGTCAAGACTGGACTTAATGGTCAGGGGTCCCTTTACCTTAAATGCTCAACACAGCTTGGGGATTAACTTACTTCCTTGTTCCCTGTTATTACCTATTAACATAAGAACATATGGCCCACGAAAGCCCACCTAGTCTAGCATCCTGCTTCTCAATGGTGGGCAGCCCAGAAGCAGGAGACCTACCAACGGATGCCAAGTTCAGATACCAGGCAAGGAGAGGTGTTCTCAGTGGCTTCGCCCATTCCAGTTATGGTTTTGGGACCCTCATCTCTTCCCATTTCCAAGTGTGTGCACTTTTTGGAAAGTATCACAAGACCCATGATCTTGACCGGTGTTTATGGCTCAGGGTTCAGTGTGTGTGGCTGTCATGCCATTGGAAACATGTTTCAGGCTCCCACCTCTTTCTATAGTCACTCATATTCTCCAGTTATCTCCTGCACAACCATAGTTTGCTGTGACACCTGAACTGGGAAAACTGTGGTTATAGCTAACCATCGTATACCTTCAAACCAAAATTGGAAACCATGGTTGGGTTTCACGCTCTGGTTTGGAGGCAAATGATGGTTTGCAGTAACTATATTTTTCAGCTGCCCTGAGTCTTTGAGTTGGGGTGGGCTACAAATCTAAATTAATAAATAAGACTTATAATCATGGAGGAGGAAGAAAGCATAAATAATTTAATTTTTTAAATTAATTTTTTTAAAAAACTACACCCCTGTCTAAAGGCTGAAGTAGCGAAGTCCAGAATGGATTTAACATGTGATGTACATGTAGACTAGAATGAGGCGATTGAATCTTGGTGGTAGAATGGGCTGCGCAATTTTAACCTGCTGGTAGGGGGTGCCATTGTTGAATGCTATCCACATACAAATGCCTTGGAAGTTAGAACAAAAAGCAGGAAAGCAGAGAGAGAAAGCTCTTGCACAACCCACTCCTTACTGTAGCAAGGTTTTCTTTTCCTCGCAAGAAGATACATGAAGAAACAGAAAGCAACAGAGTAGGAATAAATGGACAGTTTCCCCAAATGGAGTGATGTAGAAAGTGAAAAACCCCATGTTGGAACTACAACAGCAGAGATCATCAAGTTTGTAAGTGAAGGGTTAAAATCTATTAGTGCTAAAATCAGTTAGCCAAGCAGGGGGACATGTGGGGTACTGGTTAGTAACCAGGCAAAGTGACATGATCTCGACTGAGGTAGCACATGCCCTGATTTTGTCCTTATGAAGGAGTTTCTCCTTCTTATGGTTGATCAAATGTACTCCTGCCATGTACAAGGCTTGAACTAAGAAAGTCAAAGTCTCTCTGCTCCTTTCTCCTCAAACTATGCATGTTTTTTGTTCAGTTTTGCTCAGTTAGATGTTGTCAGGATATATTTTCTCTCTGGATTCTGTCTGTGTTATTTAAGTGACTCTACTAGCACCCCAAAGACATGTGTTTTGTTAACTTGTTCAAAAACAGCAGAGTTAGGGGACAGCTCCACTTGGGTTTGGCTTCCTTTTAGAGGAGAGATCACGGGTGGCTTAGATGTTTTGCAAAGAGAGCATACATAGAGGCAAACAATATGTGCTGTCCTTGCAAGAAGCAGGTGTCCCCCGCTCTACCTCTGATCCTCCACAGCATGGATGGGCAGCCTCAGGCTTGGGACCAAAATGTATTCTTCCCAAACCACATGCCCAGGCCATACCCCTCTCCTCAACCGTCCTCGACTGTTTTTGTCTGGCTGGGATGAATCCTTGAATTTGTCTTGCTTGTCTGGGTGGAAGACGGGTGTGTGTGTGTCTGATTGTGCCCTGCCATGCAAAGGCAAAATTTGCACCAATTGCTTCACTCACTTTTGTCCCTGCAAGTGGCCCCCAAAAGAAGGGGGCGTGGCCCTTGGGCTGCACATGGTTCCCCAACCCAGCCCAGTGCAGAGAGAGAAATGCCTGAATCCCAAAATACTTCGACTAGAGCGGGCAACTAGCTGGCTGGCTCTCTCAAAGCAATCGCCCCTTTCACTTTTGCTATTCTTGCTCGCACGCGCATGCAACACCCACCCCCTTTTGTTTTGCTGGGGGGGTGTCATGGCGCCCAAACTGCTGGCTGGCTCTGTTCAGAATATGCTGGGGGAAATCTCCCAACCGTCAGGAACCGGTAATGTGCTTGTCAAGAAAAGATACGCCCATCCAATGTTCGTGGCATTGTCCTCAGTTTGGTTGGTTTCCCAAGGAACGGTTGGGACGCGTAGCTCTGGGAAAACGCTCTGTGTCTGAGCTGGCCCTTGATGAGTTAAGGCGCCCCCTGCATGTTGTTGCGCATGGATGCTGCAAGGCCTCATCCAGAGCACCCCTTCAAATATTTGCAGCTGCCACCCGAGATCAGATCATTGGGCCGCCTCGCCCCGTCTTCCGTCTCTCAGGGTGGAAGAAACTCCGCCGTAGGCTTTTGATTCATGGACCAAGTTACCCACCGGGGGGAAAGTTACTTCCTAACCTGCTGTTAGTCATCGGTTGCTTAATGCTCCCCGAAGCTTGACAAACCCTCTTTGCCCCCTGCAAAAAAAAAATAAAAAATCTTTTTTGTTTTGAACTCTGAATCTGGGAATCAGCCCGTCAAATCAACTGACTTGTCGTTTCTGCAGACGGGTGGGAGAATGGGTTGTTACCTTATAAATGTGTATTCTTCTGCAATTCCCCCCCTCTTGTGTGCATAGAGAATAGCAATGGGGAAGCTGTGGCCTAGGGATTAAATGTGGCTCCCTCTCTCTCTGGCCTGTGGGACTCTCCTCAGGCCACACCCCTATCCTCAGGCCACACACCCCTCCCCAGGCCACGCCCCCTCTCCCTAGGCCACACCCCTCACCAGTTCTGCTTTGCACGCTCTGTGAACATTTTTGCCCGCCCAGAATGTGTTATTGAACTTTGCAGTGGAGGGGAGGAAGATAATCAAAGGCTGTGTGTGGCCCATACATACAAATCCCCCCGCCCTGTGGAACGTCCTCCTGTCAGATGTCAAGGAAATAAGCAACTACAGTGGTACCTCAGGTTACATACGCTTCAGGTTACAGACGCCCCTAACCCAGAAATAGTACCTCAGGTTAAGAACTTTGCTTCAGGATGAGAACAGAAATCGTGCTCTGGCGGTGCGGTGGCAGAGGGAGGCCCCATTAGCTAAAGTGGTGCCTCAGGTTAAGAACAGTTTCAGGTTAAGTACGGACCTCCGGAACGAATTAAGTACTTAACCTGAGGTACCACTGTATCGTATTTTTAAAAGACATCTGAAGGCAGCCCTGTTTAGGGAAGTTTTTTTTAATGCTGTATTGTTTTTAATACTCGATTGGGAGCCAGAGTGGCTGGGGAAACGCAGCCAGATGGGTGGGGTATAAATAAATTATTATTATTATTATTATTATTATTAAGAATCCTGGGAACTGTAGTTTTTAAGGGTGCTGTGAATTGTGGCTCTGTGCGTGGTAAACTACATCCCCCAGAATTGTTCTCTTTTCATGGGAGGAGGAATATGCTTTTAATCTGCTTTAAGTGTATGGTGTATAAGCAGCCAAATACACTGCTGTCAGCTCTTTGTAAAAAAGGTGAGGTGCAAATGCAATAAATTAACGTTGGGGGAGCCCAGTGAGAAGCCCTAGATGCCTTTTTGTGGGGGCTTTGCACAGTCACTGAGCTCTCTTACAAGAACCAAACTCAGCAATGCTCCTGATCCTTCAGAACAAGATTGCTGAGTGGTTCCTGAGCTATTTTGTAAAGGATTTTTTTTTTTTTTTTGGTCAAATTTGCATCTGAAACGTTCTCCCCTGCTGAAAAATGCAAAAGCTGAAGTGTGTGAAAAATCAGCTTGGCTCTAATCTTGGATACAGATAGTTTAGAGCAATTCCCAGCTGGTAAAAAAATAAAAAAAAATAAAAATGCCAGCATAATTGTAGGAATCGTTGGGGGGGGGGTGGATATGACAATTTTGTTAGCAAGGCATCGTTTTTGAAATTTGGAGCATTATTGCATTAGGGAGCTATATTTGGGGATGGCTGGCTTAAGCGCAGCTTGCTTAGTTGTTAACCCACCTATGATCAACTTAACTCTCCCACTGAATGCAAATCCAATGTGTGCATTACCCCCCCTTTTTTTTTTATCTTGTAAGCACCGGAGGCTTCCCTCTGCGAAAGCAGGCGACGCTCTTTCGACTCTGATGAGTTCTAGTAACAGTTACTAAGGGGCCTTAAATGGATCTGTAAATCAGACGGGCTCTTGCCGGCGAGATTCGTCGCTGGGAAATGCCTGTACCGGTTGGCTGGCAATATTTGGAATAAGGAGTTGAGCAATGAGGCGTCGGAAGCTGTTATGTAAGGCACAACAGCTACCTAAACAGTGGAGGCCAACGTGTGTTTGTGTGCTGTGGGCAGGGGGAGAGATTGGGCTGGGGATTGCCAACCCAAACAACTCATCCTGGTTTAGAAAGGAACACCTACGTGTGTCCTTTGATTAAGTTTCCAGGTGCGCTGCGCAGGAATTCTTGTTCCTTTGGCATACGTAAACGTCAGGAGGATTTTAGGAAAAGAAAGGCCACCTAAATAGAAGCCAGGTTATCTGGGACTGCTCGGAGGATGCGATCCATTGGAGCCTTTTCAGATTTTCACAGGGGAAGAGAAGAGATTTCAGTAAGGAAGAGGAAGATTCTCCGCATGTTTTAGACAGAGGGCCTTCTCGGTAGTGGCACCCGCCCTATGGAACACCCCCCTTCAGATGTGAAGGAAATAAGCAGCTATCCTATCTTTAAAAGACATCTGAAGGCAGCCCTGTTTAGGGAAGTTTTTAATATTTAATGCTGTATTGTTTTGAACACTCGATTGGGAGCCGCCCAGTGTGGCTGGGGAAAATCAGCCAGATGGGGGGGTATAAATAATAATAATAATAATAATAATAATAATAATAATAATAATAATAATAATTAGAAAACCCACACTAGGATGTAATGGCCTGCGGCACAAGCCATTTTGCCACCTGAGGCAAAACAGGATTGTGCAGCCTCACCCCCTTGCTGCATCCCCACTGCCGGCACCACACATCTCGTACCTGCATTTGCAAAGGTATGAGAGCATTTGCAGAGCATTTGCAAAGCTCTGGCAGCCGCGCAGGCATCTGGTGAAATCTTGCAAGATCTCTCTGGAAACCAGTGCTGCTAGCAGTGGAGGCTAGTCCACCACCTGAGGTGGGTGCCCCACCCTGCCTCACCTGTGGGCCGGACCCAGTTATATATTGGATATGTTCAAGAGCCGGTGGGGTGGGTGTGTGGTGGTTAGAGTGTTGGACCAGGACTGGGAAGCCAGGGTTCAAATCCCCGCGTGGCCATAACGCTTGATGGGTGCCCTTGGGCCACTCACTACCTCTCAGCCTAACCTACCTCACAGGGTTGTTGTGGAGATTAAATGAGGAGGGAAGAAAACATGTAAGCCGCCTTGAGCATCAAACAAACAAATGTTAAATCGCAAACAATAAAAATCCAAACCAATAGTTCACAAAATCAGGGTATTTTGTATCAGTCTTGTAAATACAGTGGTACCTCGGGTTACAGACGCTTCAGGTTACAGACTCTGCTAACCCAGAAATAGTACCTCGGGTTAAGAACTTTGCTTCTGGATGAGAACAGAAATCATGCAGCGGCGGCAGCAAGAGGCCCCATTAGCTAAAGTGGTGCTTCAGGTTAAGAACAGTTTCAGGTTAAGAACGGACCTCCAGAACGAATTAAGTTCTTAACTCGAGGTACCGCTGTAGCAACTTGCCTCTGGCAAATAAGAATTCCTTCCAATTCAGTAGCCAGATGAATTGAATAGATATATTTGCAAGGCTGAATTAAGAGCATTTGTTTGATTCTTTAAGAAAAAGATCATAAGGGCACAATTAGACCCATGACTGACTTGCTTTCAGTTTTTAAGAAGTCCAATATCAGCAGCTGATGGGGGGTGGGGTCTCCTTCAGTCCGAGGCAATGTGGGAATATAGATATAGGCACCTATATCTGTTTCACCTAAGGGTCAAGTAGTAGGCATGGGGACAATTATTACTGCAGAAAGGGCTAACTTCCCTCCCAGTGTATCTGAGGGTGTTGCAGGAATTGGCTTGCTGCAAAAAACCGGAACTTACCTTCATTGCCCTGCCCACATTCCCCTCCGGCCCTGCTCTCTACTGGCACGCGGCCCTTGGAACATAGCTCAGAAGCAAATGTGGCCCTCAAGCTGCAAAAGGCCCCACCCCCTTGATCTAAGCCCCTCTTGAGTGGTTCTGTTGTATCAGCTTTTGAGTACACCAAAAGGGGAGATCGTCTGGGGTCTTTTGGAGTAAGCTACTTCCTGCATGATGAGAGACGGGTTTTTGTGTGTGTGTTTTTGCAAATGACGCAGATGTTTCTACACCCTCCCTCCCCTTCACAGTGCCTGAGCTTTGTGGCTTCTCTGGTGTTCCCTGCACACAGCTGACATCTTGATTTGCAATCTCCCAGAGACGAGGGCATCGCTGCTCTCGGACACGGCCCGGCGAGGCGACTGGGCTGTCTTATGCTCAGTTTGCTGCCAGCAGAATCGCCAGCCCGTGAAAAGGGACATTCCTGTGTGGAAATTCTGTGGACGATACAGTTCCCTGATGCTTCCCTCACACACACGCATGCCCCCCCCCCGAAAAATCTGGCTTTTGTTGCACGGGATTCCCCTTCTGTCAATTTCTCCCTTCCTTTCGGCCTCCCCCGTTACACGTGCTCAGCATCGGCAGTGCCTACCAGAGCAGAACGAGGAGGCATATTTTAATGTTTAGCAGGAAGCGCCCGATAGGCCTTTGAGATATTAAAAAGATTTACAGCCCGCCTTTCACTTTTGCAGCAGAACAGCCTCTGCACGGTGGCTTGCGACACTTGTAATCAATGGAATAATTTGCAAATATCCTAACTGTAGAAACTAGCACACTGAGCGTAGCTGTAAGTAGGTTTAGCTGCAAGCAAATACACGTCACCTCCAGCTCAGTAGAATATCTCAGTGAAAAAGGGCAGAAACTCTCAGGCCCGGGACTGAATGCGGTCCCTCAAGCCTTTCTGTCTGGCCCATCGGTCTTCTTCGTGCAGCACCCAGTTCAACGATGGAACTGGCTGCCACAGGAGGCATCGATATCCACTGACATGGGTGTCTTTGAAAGAGGATTAGACAAATTCATGAAGGCTATAGCTATCCATTCTGAAGGAAATCAGCCCTGAGTGCTCACTGGCAGGACAGATCATGAAGCTGAGGCGCCAATACTTTGGCCACCTCATGAGAAGAGAGGACTCCCTGGAAAAGCCCCTGATGTTGGGAAAGATGGAGGGCACAAGGAGAAGGGGACGACAGAGGACGAGATGGTTAGACAGTGTTCTCGAAGCTACAAACATGAATCTCACCAAACTGCTGGAGGCAGTGGAGGACAGGAGTGCCTGGCGTTCTCTGGTCCATGGGGTCACAAAGAGTTGGACACGACTAAACGACTAAACAACAACAACATCAATGGCTGCTAACCACAAAGGCTATTCTCTGCCTCCGTAGTTGGAGGGCAGTCATGCTTCTGAACGCCGGTTGTTGGAAACCGCTGGAGGGTTCTCATGCTCATGTTCTGCTCCTTGGTTTCTCAGAAGCATCGGGTTGGCCACTGTGAGGACTAGGATGCTGAACTAGATGGGCCTTTGACCTGATCTGGCATGTGCTTCTTGTGCTCTTATTGCCCAAGGAGATGGAGGAAGGGGGCCCTTGGCTGTGCTGGTGTCCCAATCACACAGAGCTCTCACACTTTCAATACAGAGAATCACATGTTGGAAAAAAGAGGACCCAGCAGTGGTAATGGGGCTAAAAGCGCAGTGCTCCCACCCCTTTGTATACTAGGGTATGCCCTAATGCAGGGATGGCCAACAAATAGATCGTGGACTACTCATAGATCGCGAGGGGTCTTTGGTAGATCGTGGTAGCTTGCTGCTGCTGTGGTTTACTTGTTTAGTCGTGTCCAACTCTTCGTGACCCCATGGACCAGAGCGCGCCAGACACTCCTGTCTTCCACTGCCTACCACAGCTTGGTCAAACTCATACTGGTAGCTTTGAGAACACTGTCCAGCCATCTCGTCCTCTGTCATCCCCTTCTCCTTGTGCCCTCCATCTTTCCCAACATCAGGGTCTTTTCCAGGGAGTCTTCTCTTCTCATGAGGTGGCCAAAGTCTTGGAGCCTCAGCTTCAGGATCTGTCCTTCCAGTGAGCAGTCAGGGCTGATTTCCTTCAGAATGGAGAGGTCTGATCTTCTTGCAGTCCATGGGACTCTCAAGAGTCTCCTGCAGCACCATAATTCAAAAGCATCAATTCTTTGGCGATCAGCCTTCTTTATGGTCCAGCTCTCACTTCCATATATCACTACTGGGAAAACCATGGCTTTAACTAAAAAAGCTCAACAGCTTTGGTAGATCACTGCCAGTTTTTTTATAGTGGGAGTAGATCTCAGTCTCGTGGACATGCCTGCTAATTCATACATAGGGCTCATAGGAAGAAATTCAACATGATGCTGTAGAATCATGAAATCATAGAATTGCAGAGTTAGAAGGGATTCCGAGGTTCATCTGGTCCCCTCCGCCATGTTCTGTTCTGGGGCTGCACAGGCAGAGGCGGAGCTAACTCCCAGGGGGGCAGTGCGGCGATGTCACCCCCCCCAGGGATGACACCTGGGGCAGGGATGACTGCACCCCCTTCCTCCGCCAGTGTGCACAGGGAGAGAAGACTCCTTGTTCTGGCTTCTGCTAGTGGAACTGGTTAGCTGAATACCACCCATAACCTTGATATTTGGAAATGGGTGATGCAGAGGATCCTGCTTGGCACTGGGGGGAGGTTGGGGGGGGGGAGGTTGCTGTGCCTGTTCAAGCGCTTCCATTTCCGTCAGCCAAAGCGTCACGTGACCACGAATACACCCCAAAGCGCAGAGCGGCAAATTGCAATTTGCATTAGTGCCCTGTTAAGAACAAAAAAACCAGAGGGTGATTGTGTATTTGGGGTTATTTAACCCTGATTAAAATCACAGTGATTCTTGAGAAGGTGCCTGCAGGCAGCGGAACATCTTAAGAGGTTCGGCTGCTCTGGCTTCCCAGCCCCCCCCCCAAGTGCAGTCAGGGGGAGTCAGTGCGTTGAGCTTTCAGAGCAGGCGCTCCGACAAGAGCCCGACTTGCTCTAAGGCTTAGGTGAATTAGTTACAGTTTTAACAACAATAAAGGGCAAATTTAGAGGAGGAAAGAGGAGGGGGAATTAGCTGGGCAATTAGAACTGGTCCTGTGAATCCTGATTAAGGGGGGCGGGATTGATTCGGCTTTCATTCAAAGGTACACCTACTTGGATCACATTTCCTGAAACCATTTGTTGTTCAGTCGTTTAGTCGTGTCCGACTCTTCATGACCCCATGGACCAGAGCACGCCAGGCACTTCTGTCTTCCACTGCCTCCCGCAGTTTGCTCAGACTCATGTTTGTAGCTCCGAGAACACTGTCCAACCATCTCGTCCTCTGTCGTCCCCTTCTCCTTGTGCCCTCTATCTTTCCCAACATCAGGGGCTTTTCCAGGGAGTCTTCTCTTCTCACGAGGTGGCCAAAGTATTGGAGCCTCAGCTTCACGATCTGTCCTTGCACTGAGCACTCAGGGCTGATTTCCTTAAGAATGGAGAGGTTTGATCTTCTTGCAGTCCATGGGACTCTCAAGAGTCTCCTCCAGCACCATAATTCAAAAGCATCAATTCTTTGGCGATCAGCCTTCTTTATGGTCCAGCTCTCACTTCCATACATCACTTCCTAGGAAAACCATGGCTTTAACTATACAGGCCTAACTATCCTGAAACCATATGTGAACTGAAACACAGCCATCCTTTGAAACCCACACTTCTCTGAATTTTGCACCGCTGTTCTCCAGCCAAGTAATGTGTAAAAAACAAAAACACGTACTGTAGTGAAGCGTGCATTAAAATGCATATATATCTGAGAAAATAACATGCAAGGATGCATTGCATTAGGGGAAAGTGGCATGCAAAACTCCGTATCAGGCAAAATTGCACCCAAAGATGTGTACGTTAGGAGAAGTTCTTAGTAAAATGTGGGTGGCTTCTCATAAGGATTTAAAAAATAAATAAATCACAAAACTGATGTCAAGAACTGAATATAAGGAATGGAGGTAAATGGACATTAATAGCTTCACCCATCTCTAACCCTGAGGCGTTGGTAGCTGCAGACTAAGATTGGTGGCCGCCGCCTTCCGCACTTACCTATTGGTAGGTTTGGTGAATACCTGGACGTAGGATTTCCAGGTCAGGAGAATTCCAGACTCTGAAGTTTCAGGGCCCAAAAATGAGACCCAGGGGTGGCCCCTCTTAATGTCATGGAGTGGGCCCTGCAGATGTGAGGGAAGGAGGGCGACTCGAGTGCCTGTGCTGCAATATGCAACCACCTACTGCCACTCTGAAGCTTGCAATAATTAAAGGCACTCTTGCCCACCTGAAGATTCAAGCCCTGCAACCACCACCTGGAGGGGGCCTGGCAAAAATCAGGTCAGACCTGGAGGTTAGGCAGATTGCCTACCTAGAGCGGGGCAATGTGCTCTGTGCAGCTAGCTGATCAGCAGCTGCCTTTTGCTTGTGGCACAGTTGCAAAGTGGACAGAGTTGGCCTTGCCTCTTTGAGCCCCGAGTGACAGGCATACCATACCCCTGGGCCCAGCTGAACTCCATGCTTAGCCTGATGGGAACTGTAGTCCGAAGCATCTGGTGGGCACCTGTTTAGCCTGGAGAAGCATCTGTTTAGCCTGGAGAAGAGGAGGTTAAGGGGTGATATGATAGCCATGTTCAAATATATAAAAGGATGTCACATAGAGGAGGGAGAAAGGTTGTTTTCTGCTGCTCCAGAGAAGCAGACACGGAGCAATGGAGCCAAACTACAAGAAAGAAGATTCCACCTAAACATTAGGAAGAACTTCCTGACAGTAAGAGCTGTTTGACAGTGGAATTTGCTGCCAAGGAGTGTGGTGGAGTCTCCTTCTTTGGAGGTCTTTAAGCAGAGGCTTGACAACCATATGTCAGGAGTGCTCTGATGGTGTTTCCTGCTTGGCAGGGGGTTGGACTCGATGGCCCTTGTGGTCTCTTCCAACTCTATGATTCTATGATTCTATGATTCTAGGTTGGCCGAGGCTGCACCGGGGTGCCTCTATTTTCACCTTTCTTTTCTGTTTCTTTTGCAATGCTAAAATGTCTGGGTCACTTCTGGAATCCACCCAGGTCTGACGTCCGAGACTGCAAGCATGGCAAAGTACTTTCCAAGTACTCATATTCCCCCCCCCACATAGTTATCTCAGCACTCCTTACAACATCCCTGTGAGGTAAGCCTGCTTTGTGGACCCTCTCCCCTCAATACTGCAGACTGGGCCAGGGGCTGGGGCTGAAAAATGAGATTGAATAGGGGCGTTATTGGGACAGGGGTGAGATCTGAATCGTAGGCACGCTCTCTTTGCTAATACCCCTCTGCGGAGTGGATGGCATGTTTGCTGCCGCTGCTAATACTAAAAAACCAAGCTGGGTGCTCTTGGTTTTGCTGCGAATTGCTCAGCTTAGAAGCTTTATCTCTGTTGCAGCTGTTCCTGTGGAGGGTCTGACTTGTTTATCAGGATCACGAGGATTTTTTTTTTTTAATGTTATCTTTAGCCTAGGTTCAGCATTAGGCCAGTTGACTGTGACAGTTTCCCCTCAGAACATTTTTTCAGAAGAGATTTCCATCTCAGTGGGCGACTCCTAAGTTGCGGAAGGTGGCATGATGTTCTCTCTCGAGCTTTTCTGCCTCCATTTTTTCCTCTCTCTCTCCTTCTCTCCCCTCCCTCCCCTCTCCACCCACATCCCATGCCCTGATGTGCTGAACCCTGACAGCAGAGGACTCTGCAGATCAGTCATTGCGTTACGTGCCTTGAGAAAAGAAGGTTGTGTTGTCTAGTGCAGGGCTGTGCACATTTAAGTGTGTAGGCTCATCGAGCATAGAAGCCAGCATCCTGAGAATTTCAGCTGCTCAAGATTCTAGCCCTCGTGTATTCAGCAGGTGCCTTGAACGAGCCCAGGAAGTGTCTAGTGCAAGCTCCTAAACCTGGATAGTGGCTTTATAGGCAGGACTGATCCCAGGCCAAAGGCCACACCCAGGCAAGAACCATCGATGGTGCCCCTCTCCCAATGGTCCAACTTCCGAACCTTACTTAAAAAAAAATGTTTATACCTCATTTCACAACTTGGATGCATGATTTATCCTTGTCATATAAGGCAACTGCATCTGCATGTATAGCTCTAATCTAGGAACGGGGGAGAAAGTTGATTCAGTTCACATTTGTATGCAAAACCTACTTTATCTGCACTTTCTGAACTGAAATGCACCCATTCTTCGAAATTTGCACTTCTCCTAATTTTGCAATGTGGTTCTCCAGCCAAGCAATGCATGCACAAATGCATATTACTGGGATAAAGTGTGCATAGAAGTGCATATTTTAGTGAAACCAGCATTCAGAAAATGCGTTGCATTAGGGGAACATGCTTTCCCAAAAAAATGTATATGTGCAGCGGAAAGATGTGTGCGTTTGGAGAAATTCACACTAAAGGGCTGGTGAATTTTCTTGAGGACTTGTGGATCTAAGAAAATAAAAATAAAAATCGCAAACAGATGTGGAAATGTGGAGAGTATGGGCATAAGAGTGAGCAACTGAGAGAAACTGAAAATGACAGTTTTTGGGGAGGATGAGCTTTTTTGTACTACTTCCTTCAGCTGTTGGGTGCATCTTTGTGTAGTTCATGGGTAGGCAACCTAAGGCCAGGGGGCCAGATCTGGCCCAATCACCTTCTAAATCCGGCCCGTGTATGGTCCAGGAACCAGTGTGCTTTTAGATGAGTAGAAGGTGTCCTTATTTAAAATGCATCTCTGGATTATTTGTGGGGCCTGCCTGGTGTTTTTAGATGAGTAGACTGTGTCCTTTTATTTAAAATGCATCTCTGGGTTATTTGTGGGGCCTGCCTGGTGTTTTTAGATGAGTAGAATGTGTCCTTTTATTTAAAATGCATCTCTGGGTTATTTGTGGGGCCTGCCTGGTCTTTTTAGATGAGTAGAATGTGTCCTTTTATTTAAAATGCATCTCTGGGTTATTTGTGGGGCAAAGGAATTCATTCATTTTTTTTCTTCACAAGGTCTGGGGGACAGTGGACCGGCCCCCTGCTGACCCATGGTGTAGATAGTCCTTCAGGGAGGAGTAATCAGGGGCAGGTGACCAAGGCAACCTCCTGGGATGCCGAGCTTGGGTTTGAGAAAACAGAGCTTTGTTTCCCACCAGAGTTGGTCTTTTTCTTGTGCTGGGGGTGGTGGAGGAAGATTGCCATGGCTGTTGTTGAGGTCTGCTGCTGCTGCTTTTCTTTTGCTTTCCTAATCTCAAGATTTCTCAGCAAGTTTTGCCTGCGATGAGCTTGCGCCGCACACCCTGAAGCCTGGATTGCATAAGATGACCCACGATGGGTGGAGAGTAGAGTTTGGGGCAGGGGTGACAAAACTGGGTGTTGCATCAGGTGGACAGAACTTGGTTTAAGTCCCCATCCTGCCACCAAAATTTGGGCCAGCAACGTGCTCTCCTGCACTTCACGCCAAGCTCCTTTTGAAGGAGGGTTAACAGCACATGAAAATTAGGGAACCCATTGGCGCGCTTTTAAAGTTGGTGAGAAAAGTGTTGGTTCTGGTACTCCCAATGGAGATCATTTCTCTTGACCCGAAAGGCCCCCATCTCCATGCCTTCCTTATACAGTGGTACCTCGGGTTACATACGCTTCAGGTTACAGACTCCGCTAACCCAGAAATAGTGCTTCAGGTTAAGAACTTTGCTTCAGGACGAGAACAGAAATCGTGCTCTGGCGGTGCAGCGGCAGCAGGAGGCCCCATTAGCTAAAGTGGTGCTTCAGGTTAAGAACAGTTTCAGGTTAAGTATGGACCTCCGGAACGAATTAAGTACTTAACCCGAGGTGCCACTGTAAAATAAAAGCAAAAACAACCTGGATATATTGTGTTAGGCATGTTGTCTTATGCCAAAAAAACCAGTCTTTTTGAGACTCGATGGTTCGCAATGGCTGTTGATGGCTTTAAAACTGACCACCTGCTTTTCTGAGCATCTGGAGTGCAAGTAGACACAACTGCTTGCAGGTCTGCAAGTGTTTGAGATTAGTTTTCTTTCTTAGACATGGCAGGCTTCAGAGGTGCTGCTGTTGCTTTGGGATTAGCCAACTCTTTCACCCTGAACACTTGCAACCTGCTCCACTTAAACCCTTGCACATTTCCTAAAACTGCACATACGCCTTGACTGTCTACCTGCACATTGCAACCCGCTCAACTTGTACAGCTGTACATTTTTCTAAAGCTAAAGAACAGTGTGTTGCAGTAGCTCAAGTGTTGGTTTTGGATGGGAAAGCTCTCAGTTGAAATCTTTGCTGAACCTTGCTGTTTCCTGGGTTGCCTCGGGTCAGGCTCTCTCACCCCTGTGAGAACCCCCTTTGCAGGGGCTGTTCTCAGGATAAAGTGGAAAGGGGGACTTTTAATGCCTGTGAATCCCAACTCCCTGGGAATCACAACAGGGGAGGACACTAAAAATAGGGTTGCCAGATTGTCCTCTTTTTCCAGGACACGTTCTCTTTCTTTAAAATGGGTATTTAAAATGGGAGTCGTAGTGATCCTCAGTTAAAAGTAGAAGTTGGCAAATGTGTCCTCTTCTTTGCTTTTCAAAATATGGCAACGCTAACACTAGTTCTGTGGGTTAAACCACAGAGCCTAGTACTTGCCGATCAGAAGGTTGGCGGTTTTAATCCCTGCATCGGGGTGAGCTCCTGTTGCTCTGTCCCAGCTCCTGCCAACCTAGCAGTTCGAAAGCACGTCAAAGTGCAAGTAGATAAATAGGTACCACTCCAGTGGGAAGGTAAATGGCATTTCCATACGCTGCTCTGGTTCGCCAGAAGTGGCTTAGTCATGCTGGCCACATGACCCGGAAGCTGTACGCCGCCTCCCTCGGCCTATAGAGCGAGATGAGCGCCGCAACCCCAGAGTCGGCCACAACTGGACCTAATGGTCAGGGGTCCCTTTACCTTTACCTAGCACTAGTTCACTCAGGTCCTGTCTGCAGGCTTCCTATAGACAACTGTGGGAACAGGATGCTGGACTAAATAATAATAATAATAACAACAACAAATTATTATTTGTACCCCGCCCATCTGACTGTGTTGCCCCAACCACTCTGAGCAGTCTCCAGACTGGGTCATCCCCACTGTAGCAAGGCTCTTTTCAGGTACTTATGTTCTAATTAGGTTTGGCTATTAGCATATAAAGCCTTAAATGACATGGAACAAAGTACCTATGGGAGCATCTTCTCTGCTACCAACCCAGCTGCTTTGCTCGTCAAAAGATGCCCTTTCTTGTTGTCCAATCCACAGTAGAAGCCAAGAGGGGAGTGAAACGAGATAGGGAATTATTGATGGTGGTGCCACAACTACCGAACTCCCTCTCAGGTGGCATTCAGCCTTCAAAAATCCAGATATCTTTGAGTGCTTTGCTTCAGATTTGCTCCCTCCTCCTAGGCGCTATAAAAGGAGATGTTTCAAACTGATATAGCGGATACATTGTTTTATTATTATGGGCTGGGTACAACAACAACAACAGAACAACAACAACAATTTATTACTTATACCCAATTGGGTTTTTTGGCTGTACTTACTGTAACAACTTCATGGTGAGTACCAACACATTTTTTTTCTAGGAAATAAACCACAGGAAAACCCTAACATGTCTGTCATTTGATGGAGAAGGGGGGCGGGAGAGAGAGAGAGAGAGAGAGGTTCTTTGCCTCAAAACCATAACTTGAGATTACCATTCAATCCATATGGAAGAGCCGTGGCAGGAAATGAACATTTGGTCCCCAGATTTGAAATGGTTTTCGCTGCGATGCTCAAGGTGATAATAAAAAGCTGTTGTCGCAGAGGGGAATAAACAAGGCAGGAAAGAAGAGAGCAATGGAGGAAGAAGGAAGGAAAGATGTTGGGGCTGATCAGTTCACATAAGCATCTGATATTCACATGCCTCTTTTGGCCTAGAAATCATAACAGAGATTGCATAAGATTGGGCATTCCTGCAAGAGTTGCATTCTTATTGTTTTCAGCTGTGACAGCCTCTCTGGGCATATTTTGGTCCTGGGTAAAATGCCATTGGTATGGAGGGGGGGGGGGAGAGAAAGAGAAGCATGTGCTGATGACAAAGGCTCTTTGATGCCATCAAGGCATTTTCTGTTTTCTTTAGCAAGATTTATATACCGCTTGATCGCAAGAAAGCCTGTAAGCGGTTTACAACGATATGAAACGAAGGGTGGAAATTCTCGACAAAAGAACAGTTTAAAATGGGTGTTCCCTGTTCAGGGAAGTTTTTACAGTGGTACCTCGGGTTACATACGCTTCAGGTTACATACGCTTCAGGTTACAGACTCCGCTAACCCAGAAATATTACCTCGGGTTAAGAACTTTGCTTCAGGATGAGAACAGAAATCGTGCTCCGTTGGCGCGGCGGCAGCAGGAGGCCGCATTAGCTAAAATGGTGCTTCAGGTTAAGAACAGTTTCAGGTTAAGAATGGACCTTCAGAACGAATTAAGTACTTAACCCGAGGTACCACTGTAACGTGTGACATTTTAATGTATTTTTAATCTTTGTTAGAAGCCATCCAGAGTGGGGAAACCCAGCCAGATGGGCGGGGTACAAATAATAAATTGTTGTTGTTGTTGTTGTTGTTGTTATTTAGAAACACTGAAAAGATAACAGTAGCCCCAAGGAGAAAACACATGTAATGTTTCTGCATGTTTAGGAGAGGTTTGGCTAAACAAACTTGCTGTGAGCAAGTGCCAGAAAGGTGCCTGCCTGGTGTTCCAAACTGCAGATGCTCCCACACTGAAAGATAATAGAATCATAGAACGGTAGAGTTGAAGGGACCACGAGGGTCATCTAGTCCAACCCCCTGCAATGCAGGAATCTTTGGCTCAAACCCATGACCTTGAGATTAAGAGGCTCATGCTCTAGCATCTTGTACGCACAGAGTATTATGTGGCACCTGCTACCATTTCCACAGCTGAATGGCCATTTGATGTTTTTATCCATCTGAACAGGCCTGTCACCCTAGGGCGTTAACTCTTGGCGACCCCACTGTGGTTCCAATCCACACTGGCCACCTTTGGGGTCATCCCAGGGGGGGAATAAGCTGGATCTGCTTTCCACTGTCTTTTCAATAGCAGTGAAAACCCACTGCTGCAAAAACAAAACAAAACCTCACCTTGTGTAAACCTTGTGTAAACTAACCAGGGAAGACGCACCACCACAAAATGGCCACTAGGGGAGATGGCCTTGGAAAAAAAAGGGAACATGACAGATTTCATGCAGGGTAATCCTAATAGGCTATGTTTTGTTTATTTATTTAGAAGCATTTATAAACCATTTACTGTTGCTTAAAATCTCTAGGTGGTGCGCAGCATCAAAACAATCAGCGAAACTTGTCAATATCATGATGCCAGCCTGGACAAGTCTTTGATCTCACCCAGCAGGCTTCCCGTGGTTTCCAGGTGTTTCCCTTTCCTCTCAAGGAGGCAGCTAGCTGGGCACTTTGTCAGCAGCCTTGAAGATCCTGCCTAGTTCCCTTGTCTCCTCTCTTCCTGTGTCCCTGGAGCAGAGGAGGGAAATCTGAGAGCCAACCAGGAACCTGGATTGCTGGTGTAAAGACTTCCGGTCCTCTTTGGGCAGGGACCTCATGATTCAGTGGTTCTTTGAGGTCACTGGAAGTGTGGACATCTGCTGGAAGGGGTCCTGTTCCCCCAAGTTTAATGGCAATATAAACAGAAGAAATGCGTAACTGAGAGGTATATATGGATGATTGTCAGAGAAGCTGAAGGAAGTCCAAATAGAACTAAATTTGTGGAAATTTCGATATGATTGTTTATCTGTGTTGGAAAATTAATAAATTTTTTTTTTTTTAAAAAAAGGAAGGGGTCCTGTTCCCCCAGCTCTTCCTCCAGGGAGACCTCAGGGTCCAGGATTGAACCCTAGCAGTGAGTTTTCCCACCAACTACACACTCTGGACATGGGACGCAGGTGGTGCTGTGGGTTAAACCACAGAGCCTAGGACTTGCCGATCAGAAGGTCGGCGGTTCGAATCCCTTCGATGGGATGAGCTCCCGTTGCTCAGTCCCTGCTCCTGCCAACCTAGCAGTTCGAAAGCATGCCAGTGCAAGTAGATAAATAGGTACCGCTCCGGCGGGAAGGTAAACAGCGTTTCCGTGCGCTTCTCTGGTTCACCAGAAGCGGCTTAGTCATGCTGGCCACATGACCCGGAAGCTGTACGCCGGCTCCCTTGGCCAATAAAGCAAGATGAGCGCTGCAACCCCAGAGTCGGTCACGACTGGACCTAATGGTCAGGGGTCCCTTTACCTTTACCTATACACTCTGGACAGCATCTTGCAGTGCCATCTCCCTGACAGCTGTACCTGTCTGAAAGTCCTGATTGCAAATGGATATCTGTGGCGTTCACATGTTAAATGAGCTTAACATCTGTGTGCACAACCCCTAAACTTGTAACGTGTGAGGGGACTGTTCAGTTTTGCATTGCATGAATCTAGTTTTGGAATTCCAGTGGTGGGGTGAGGAGGCAGAGGTGTGGGCTAGGAAGCCCTCCCAAACCTTTGTAATTGTGTACACATCGTGTCACCAGCACATTTTCTCTTGTAAGGGTAGCATTCCAGTTTGTGCCCTGGCACAGCTTTCCTGAAAAAAGTAATGCATCCATATTGATCATCTTTCTATGCTTTGGTTACTAAACAGCCTGCTAAATATAGAAGCCTATCATCAATATCAATGCCCAATTAATTTCCATTTGTGGAGTCCAGTTGGAAAGCAGGAGGAGTGCTTTTTGGACAAGCACCAATGGTCAGTAGCTTTAGAAAACCACGGAGAAGCTAATGGGCATATCTGGCAGCAGTGTGTTTGTGTGAGAGAGAGGTAGTGTGTTAGGATTTGTGCTACATTTTAGTGTCTCAAATGTAAAGAGGGAAGTTTCAGGTTTTTCTTTTAACTATTTGGTTTCATACAGTAATGATTATTCTAACTTCTGAGAAATTTACTTAAAAATTAAGGGTATCTCAGGGTGCAGATAAACCTATGGATTTTGTCTTCGTTTGGAGATACTTTTTACTTACATGACAAGCTAATCACAGAGATGGCAAGGCCCAATGAAATATGTGTGGGTTTTTTTTTATTCATAATATCTGCTTTGGACTCTTGTTGTAACATCTAATTCAATGAGTAACCTGTTGAGAATGGCCTTTATTTTATGAGGTAATGACTGTGAACCCTGGGGTTTCGGGGGGGGGGGAATTGGTACTTCTCGCTCTCTCTTTTATTTATTTCCTATTTCCTATTGGATCGTTACTTTAACTTCGTAATAAAGCCTGGAAAAAATAAAAAAGCTAATGTGGAATTTTAATGTGGAAATTTTAAAAAGCCAGATGTGGAATCAGCAGTGCCAATCAACAAGGTTCATGAAGAAAATGTTAACTTGTCGAATGATCCTTGAGGATTGTGGTTTCCTTCAGCCATAATAATAATAATAATAATAACTTTTATTTATATCCCGCCCTCCCCAGCCGAAGCCGGGCTCAGGGCGGCTAACAACAATAAAACAGCACAAACAACACTTTAAAATCATTCATTATAAAATTAATTAATTCAAGCCACTGGCAACCATTGGGCCAGAGCTCTGCGAAGATTGCCAATGGAGGGAGTCAGGCTGTGCCCTGGCCAAAGGCCTGGTGGAACAGTTCTGTCTTGCAGGCCCTGCGGAAAGATGTTAAGTCCCGCAGGGCCCTGGTCTCTTGTGACAGAGTGTTCCACCAGATCGGAGCCACGGCCGAAAAAGCCCTGGCTCTAGTTGAGGCCAGCCTGACTTCTCTGTGGCCTGGGACCTTCAAGATGTTTTTATTTGAAGACCGTAAGTTTCTCTGTGGGGCATACCAGGAGAGGCGGTCCCGTAGGTACGAGGGTCCTAGGCCGTATAGGGCTTTAAAGGTTAAAACCAGCACCTTAAACCTGATCCTGTACTCCACCGGGAGCCAGTGCAGCTGGTATAGCACCGGGTGAATGTGATCTCGCAGTGAAGACCCCGTAAGGAGTCTCGCTGCAGCATTCTGCACCCGTTGGAGTTTCTGGGTCAGTCTCAAGGGCAGCCCCACGTAGAGCGAGTTACAATAATCCAGTCTGGAGGTGACCGTCGCGTGGATCACAGTGGCTAGGTCAGGGCGAGAGAGGTAAGGAGCCAACTGCTTAGCTTGGCGGAGATGGAAAAATGCCGCCTTTGTTGTAGCTGCAATCTGCACCTCCATTGAAAGGGAGGTGTCGAAGATTACACCCAAACTCTTAACGGACGGTGCTGGCACTAATTGCACCCCCGCAAGAGATGGGAGTTGCCCCCTCAATCCCATATCGTCCCGTCCCAGCCACAGGACCTCTGTCTTCGAAGGATTTAACTTCAACCGGCTCCCACGTAGCCATCCAGCCACAGCTTCCAGACATCTGGTCAGTGTGTCTGGGGCCGAGTCAGGATGGCCATCCATCAACAGATAGAGTTGGGTGTCATCAGCATACTGATGGCAACCCAGCCCAAAACTCCGGACAAGCTGGGCGAGGGGGCGCATAAAGATGTTGAAAAGCATCGGGGAGAGTATCGCACCCTGAGGTACTCCACACACCAAGGAGTGGCGCGATGACAATTCCCCCTAAGCGCCACCCTCTGTCCCCGACCAGAGAGAAACGAGCGCAGCCATTGAAGGACTGTGCCCTGGATCCCCACGTCGGCAAGGCGGTGGTCCAGAAGTTCGTGATCGACCATGTCAAAAGCTGCTGACAGATCTAGAAGAATCAGCAGCCCCGACCCACCTTGATCCAGCTGTCTACGAAGATCATCTGTTAGGGCAACCAGAGCCGTCTCGGTCCCATGACCAGCGCGGAAGCCGGACTGGAATGGGTCGAGAGCCGATGTTTCATCCAGAAACCCACCAAGCTGTTCAGCAACCGCTCTCTCAATCACCTTACCCAGGAAAGGGAGATTCGAAACTGGGCGGTAATTGGATAGATCTAAAGGATCTAATGATGTTTTCTTTAAGAGCGGGCGCACCACTGCCTCCTTCAATTCTCCTGGGAATGTCCCCGTGCCAAGGGACAAATTGATGATATCCCCCAGGAGGGCCCGCACCTCGTCTGGACACGCTCTAATCAGCCAAGACGGGCACGGGTCGAGAGGACAGGTGGTGGGCTTTCCAGCTCGGAGGAGTCTGTCCACATCGGCTGGGGATATCCGGTTGAAGTGGTCCAATACTGGACCCGAGGACAGTCGAGGGGCCTCCAGTTCCTTTATTGTATCCAAATTGGCAGGGAGGTCATGGCGGAGCAACAAGACCTTCTCCGCAAAAAAGCTCGCAAATGCCTCACAGCTGTGTGTCGAATTGTTATTTAAATTTGGCTGTCCCTCAAGGGACGTTAAAGACCTGATTATCCTAAATAATTGCGCCGGGCGAGAGCTAGCGGATGCAATGGAGGCCGAGAAGTAAGACTTCTTAGCAGCCTTCACCGCCATCTCGTAGGTTTTCATAAAAGCCCTATAAGATGTTCTTGAGGCTCCGTCACGGGCACCCCGCCATACTCGCTCTAGCCGTCTGAGGTCCCGCTTCATTTTCCGGAGCTCCTCGGTAAACCAGGGAGCCCGGTTTCTGCGGGGTCGCAGAGGGCGCTTAGGTGCGATCTCATCGATGGCTGCCAGGAGCTGGATATTCCAGCCCTCAACAAGCTCAGTCAATGAGTCGCCAGGGGGAGCAAGGTCCCGCAAGGCTTGGCGGAATCTATCAGGGTCCATCAGCCTCTGCGGGCGAGCCCAAATTGGCTCGCCACCTAAGCAGGGTGGGGGTGGAAAGTCAATCCTGGCTTTCAGAGCGTAGTGATCAGACCATGGTACCTTCATCGAAGGAGACATGATCACATCTATACCTACGCCAAAGATCAAATCCAGCGTGTGGCCTGCTTGATGTGTGGGGCCCGAAACAAACTGGGAGAGCCCTAGTGTCGCCATGGAAGACACCAGGTCCAGAGCCTGTGAGGAGGGAGTGGCATCAGCATGGGTGTTGAAGTCCCCCAATACCAATAGGTTAGGGAACTCCAAGGCCCAGCCGGCCACCGCCTCCAATAGGCCTGACAGGGTGGCTGCTGGTGCGCTAGGTGGCCGGTACACCAGCCAGACAGCCAAGCTCTCCTCGGAGCCCCACACTAGGCCAACACATTCAATGCCGGGGATCGATGGCGATGGTAGAGCCCTGAAAGGACAATCTTCCCGGATTAATAATGCCACCCCTCCCCCCCGGCCCACAGTCCGCGACTGGTGGAGGACAGAGAAACCCGGGGGCGCCATCTCTCGCAAGGTAACTGTTGCCCCTTCGCGCACCCAGGTCTCCGTCACACAAGCCAGGTCGACCCCCTGCGAGATAAAGAAATCTCGCAGGGTGGCGGTTTTGTTGCCTATAGACCTGGCATTGCACAACACCAGTGACGGAGGTGAGTAATCCTTGCTCACCCTACCCTCGTCCCTCGGGATGAGGCGCAGATTGGAAGGGGTACGAGCATATCCATATCTCGATCCCCTTCGCCTATAATATCTGCCCCCACCGCCATACCTCCCTCGCCCCTCCACGGTAGGAATCCCAAGCCTCATAGTGGCCTCCATTGATGGCAATTAATGTTATTCTTCCGCAGCCTAACACAATAAAACCTTAAAACAATAAGTACAAAAAACAAAAACAGCCCAGAAACAATAAAACAATACAAATAAAAACTGCCAAAATTACAGATTCATCAAAAACTAACAAATTCCCAAGCCCACCCAAACATCCATCCCACCCCCATATATAAAAAAATCTAAAGGGAAAGGGAGATTTTAAAACATATTAAAAAGAACTCTGGACCCCTCCGGGTCCTCCTGGGCAGTAGCAGCATCAGAGGCAACAACTGTCCTTGTAAGGCCCCACCCTGGGCCAGATAGTAGGTGGCAGGAACAGTCCTTGTGAGGCCCGTCAGGCCCCGCCCTGGGCCAGGTGGTAAGTGGCAGAAAGGAGCAGGCCCTCAGGCACTCACTCAGGGAAGTCCTCCTGGGCAGCAGGCGGCAAGCAGCAAGCAGTCCTTGTGAGGCTTCAGGCCCCGCCCCAGGCCAGATGGTAGGTGGCAGGAGCAGGGCCCACAAGCACTCACTCAGGAGAGTCCTCCTGGGCAGCAGGCAGCAAGCAGCAAGCAGTCCTTGTGAGGCTTCAGGCCCCGCCCCAGGCCAGATGGTAGGTGGCAAGAGCAGGGCCCACAAGCACTCACTCAGGAGAGTCCTCCTGGGCAGCAGGCAGCAAGCAGCAAGCAGTCCTTGTGAGGCTTCAGGCCCCGCCCCAGGCCAGATGGTAGGTGGCAGGAGCAGGGCCCACAAGCACTCACTCAGGAGAGTCCTCCTGGGCAGCAGGCAGCAAGCAGCAAGCAGTCCTTGTGAGGCTTCAGGCCCCGCCCCAGGCCAGATGGTAGGTGGCAAGAGCAGGGCCCACAAGCACTCACTCAGGAGAGTCCTCCTGGGCAGCAGGCAGCAAGCAGCAAGCAGTCCTTGTGAGGCTTCAGGCCCCGCCCCAGGCCAGATGGTAGGTGGCAGGAGCAGGGCCCACAAGCACTCACTCAGGAGAGTCCTCCTGGGCAGCAGGCAGCAAGCAGCAAGCAGTCCTTGTGAGGCTTCAGGCCCCGCCCCAGGCCAGATGGTAGGTGGCAGGAGCAGGGCCCACAAGCACTCACTCAGGAGAGTCCTCCTGGGCAGCAGGCAGCAAGCAGCAAGCAGTCCTTGTGAGGCTTCAGGCCCCGCCCCAGGCCAGATGGTAGGTGGCAAAAGCAGGGCCCACAAGCACTCACTCAGGAGAGTCCTCCTGGGCAGCAGGCAGCAAGCAGCAAGCAGTCCTTGTGAGGCTTCAGGCCCCGCCCCAGGCCAGATGGTAGGTGGCAAAAGCAGGGCCCACAAGCACTCACTCAGGAGAGTCCTCCTGGGCAGCAGGCAGCAAGCAGCAAGCAGTCCTTATGAGGCTTCAGGCCCCGCCCCAGGCCAGATGGTAGGTGGCAGGAGCAGGGCCCACAAGCACTCACTCAGGAGAGTCCTCCTGGGCAGCAGGCAGCAAGCAGCAAGCAGTCCTTGTGAGGCTTCAGGCCCCGCCCCAGGCCAGATGGTAGGTGGCAGGAGCAGGGCCCACAAGCACTCACTCAGGAGAGTCCTCCTGGGCCCAGCCAGAATGGAAACAAGATGCCAACGGCCTCAGACCAGAAATTGTAGTTACAGGAGGATTCGGGCAAATTATTAAATGTGCCACCATAGTGAAGGAAGACACTGCTGGCTTGTCCTCTGCTGCAGTGTAGCGCCCCCATCATAACAGATGGCCAGGGGTGGTACTGCAGCCTGGCTCAGCCCCACCATTAGGCAGAGGGAGGCAGGTGTTTCAAGCAGCAGGTGCTGGAGGTGTTGCCGCCAGCCCACTGGCTGTCCCCCCTGTTGCCAGTGGTTAATGACTGCGCCACCCTCAAATCAAAATGACTGTCCCTCCCCCAGTTAGACCACTTAAGTGAAGAAAGCTTAGGGTAACTAAATATATGATCTTTGTATGGAAGGGCTGTGAAGGTAGCTGTTGTTGTTGTTTAGTCATTTAGTCGTGTCTGACTCTTTGTGACCCCATGAACCAGAGCACACCAGGCACTCCTGTCTTCCACTGCCTCCCGCAGGTCAAACTCATGCTGGTAGCTTTGAGAACACTGTCCAACCATCTCGTCCTCTATCGTTCCCTTCTCCTTGTGCCCTCCATCTTTCCCAACATCAGGGTCTTCTCCAGGGAGTCTTCTCTTCTCATGAGGTGACCAAAGTATTGGAGCCTCAGCTTCACGATCTGTCCTTCCAGTGAGCACTCAGGGCTGATTTCCTTCAGAATGGAGAGGTTTGAGTTTCTTGCAGTCCATGGGACTCTCAAGAGTCTCCTCCAGCACCATCATTCAAAAGCATCCATTCTTTGGCGATCAGCCTTCTTTATGGTCCAGCTTTCACTTCCATACATCACTACTGGGAAAACCATAGCTTTAACTATACAGGCCTTTGTTGGCAAGGTAGTACTGAAAAAACAGAACAAACCCCTATGCTCAGCAGCTGTGCCAGGGCACCATGCTCTTTGCCCATGGATCCAGCTGATGGGACTTGGAGTTCTTGCAACACACAAACTTGATTCCCGAAGCCATGAAGTCTTCTATGTCTACAATGGGAGCATCATAGAGGCTGGAGCACTTTAAACAGGCCCAGAATATCCCACTCCTCAACAGTGGGCATCCTGGGATATTTTCTGCACTGCTTTCTTCGGTGTGAGTTTTCTTTCTCTCTTTCTGTGATGTTGATGTAAGAACTCTGGTATGGAGACAAGGAATTCATAGGGCACTGGTTTAATGTTGGTCGCTAGTAGGAATGGATGAATCTACCAATTTTGGTTTCTCTTAGTTTTTCTTCTTGCCAACATTAACTTCAGCTGGTCTCATTTCAGCTTATTTGTGAAAGGTCTGCATAAAAATGTGCATGCATTTTTACTTCTCCCAATATATGCAGTTTTGCCTAATAATAATTTTATTATTTATACCTCCGCTCATCTGGCTGGGTTGCCCCGACCACTCTGGGCGGCTTCCAACACATATAAAAACATAATAATATATCAAACATTAAAAACTTCCCAATACAGGGCTGCCTTCAGATGTCCTCTAAAAGTTGTGCAAGCAATAAACATTTTGTGCAAGCAAGCTCATGAAATACATTGTAGTGTTGCACATTATTTTCACTAATATGTGTGTTCTTGTGCCTACTTTTTCGTCGGAGGACTGCATCACAAAATTCAGAAAAGTGTGTGTTTTGAATGACAGCTGGGTTTTCAGTTCACTTACTGGCTCAGGAAGTGCAGATTACTGAATGAATTTCTCCCCCGTCTTTAGCTGATGGTTTGTTAAATTAAATGTTATTCTGGCGGGGAAGTAGGGGGAAGAGTAAATATGCCCAAAGGAACAGAAGGTTTGGTATTGTTATTTTTTTTTGCTGCCACCTTGAAGGCATCTCTTCTTGCATGGAAAATCCCTTGCCTGAATCTCAGGAAATCATCTTAAAGCGCTGCAGGGAAAAAAATAGATGAAAAGGGTAAAGGGAAGGACATGAAACTAAACAAATGGAAGAGTAAAACAAAAGCAAAGCAGCTGAAAGGCCCTTCTGTGCCTTCGAGTTGCGATCTCTAGTCCCCAAACGCAAAGCAAAAACAAACACGCTAACTTCAGCGCTCAATGCAAGGGCTCTTCCCAGCTTGCCATAATGGATACCGTATCTCCCTCTTCGCCGCCCCTGAGGCTATTTGTTGCATTAGCAGTAAAACAGCAGACCGGAACCAAAGGGATTGGCACGTCAGCTGTCTGGGCACGGGGTAAAGTCTGGGGCTCCCTTGCCTCACACATCGTGGTTTCCAGCAAGGAGAGGAAAGGCTGGTTTCGCCGTTCGTATCCAAGGCAGATCAAGACTCGGTGCTCCCTTGAGCTGTTGTGGTTATTGGCTGAGATCCCTCTTCATCTCTCTCTCTCTGCTCCAATATTTAGAGCTCTGTCAGGATTCATCATCAGGATCCATCAGCATCACCAGCAGCAGGCAGAGTGCGGAGCGCCCTTCCTTAGCTGCCTGATTCACCTTAGAGCCCCAAATAAGTTGTTGACCTTCCCCATCATTTAGCAAGAGCAATCATGTACATTTGCCTAATTCTTACAAGGCCACAGGGAGGCGGGTGGCGCTGTGGTCTAAACCACAGAGCCTAGGACTTGCCGATCAGAAGGTCAGCAGTTCGAATCCCCGCGACGGGGTGAGCTCCCATTGCTCAGTCCCAGCTCCTGCCAACCTAGCAGTTCGAAAGCATGTCAAAGTGCAAGTAGATAAATAGGTACTGCTCCGGCGGGAAGGTAAATGCGTTTCCATGTGCTGCTCTGGTTGGCCACATGACATGGAAGCTGTACACCGGCTCCCTCGGCCAGGAAAGCGAGATGAGGGCCACAACCCCAGAGTCAGCCATGACTGGACCTAATGGTCAGGGGTCCCTTTCCCTTTACTATAAGGCCACAGCTTTCCCTGGTGCAGATGCTGGTTTGTTTTCAGCCTGGTATGAGCTTAGCACTGGATGCAGGCACAAGTTTTTCCTTCTGCCTCCTCTGTTCTTCTATTCCCTCTCGGTTGCTGGAAGAAAGCGAGATGCCCAGGACTGCTACTGAAAGGGCTTCTGATCAAATTTGCAGATGACACCAAACTGGGAGGGGTGGCTAACACCCCAGAAGACAGGATCACACTTCAAAACGACCTTGACAGATTAGAGAACTGGGCCAAAACAAACAAGATGAATTTTAACAGGGAGAAATGTAAAGTATTGCACTTGGGCAAAAAAAATGAGAGGCACAAATACAAGATGGGTGACACCTGGCTTGAGAGCAGTACATGTGAAAAGGATCTAGGAGTCTTGGTTGACCACAAACTTAACATGAGCCAACAGTGTGACGCGGCAGCTAAAAAAGCCAATGCAATTCTGGGCTGCATCAATAGGAGTATAGCATCTAGATCAAGGGAAGTTATAGTGCCACTGTATTCTGCTCTGGTCAGACCTCACCTGGAGTACTGTGTCCAGTTCTGGGCACCACAGTTCAAGAAGGACACTGACAAACTAGAACGTGTACAGAGGAGGGCAACCAAAATGGTCAAAGGCCTGGAAACAATGCCTTATGAGGATCGGCTAAGGGAGCTGGGCATGTTTAGCCTGGAGAAGAGGAGGTTAAGGGGTGATATGATAGCCATGTTCAAATATATAAAAGGATGTCACATAGAGGAGGGAGAAAGGTTGTTTTCTGCTGCTCCAGAGAAGCGGACACGGAGCAATGGATCCAAACTACAAGAAAGAAGATTCCACCTAAACATTAGGAAGAACTTCCTGACAGTAAGAGCTGTTCGACAGTGGAATTTGCTGCCAAGGAGTGTGGTGGAGTCTCCTTCTTTGGAGGTCTTTAAGCAGAGGCTTGACAACCATATGTCAGGAGTGCTCTGATGGTGTTTCCTGCTTGGCAGGGGGTTGGACTCGATGACCCTTGTGGTCTCTTCCAACTCTATGATTCTATGATTCTATGATTCTATGAACCCAGGATGTTCTTGAGCATGGGATTAAGCATTTTAAGGGATGTGGAGAATCTCTGCCAGGAGTCCGAATGTGGCCCTTGTAATTTCTCTATATGGACCTCAGGCCTCTCCTTGAACTCTGGTTATGTGGCTGGAGGATAAGAGTGGGTTGCACAGGTGGGTGTAGAAACCAGCCTTCTAGAAAATGGTAAAAATTTGCATTCATTACTTCAACCGCTTTTGGCTCTGGCTGCGCCCACCCCGGTATGTGGCCCTCAGAAAGTGTCCCCCAGAAAGGGAATGAAAAGGTTTCCGCACCGTTGCTCTAAGGCAGCCTTTCTCAACCTGTGGGTCCCCAGATGTTGTTGAACTACAACTCCCATCACCCCTAGCTAGCAAGACCAGAGCTCAGGGATGATGGGAGTTGTAGTCCAACAACATCTAGGGCAGTGTTTCTCAACCTTGGGCCTCCAGCTGTTTTCGAACTACAATTCCCATCATCCCTGACCATTGGTCTTGCTAGCTGAGGATTATGGGAGTTGTAGTCCAAAAACAGCTGGAGGCCCAAGGTTGGGAAATGCTGATCTAGGGACCCATAGGTTGAGAACCACTGCTCTAAGCAGTTGCAAAGCACTTAAGCTCAGCAGAAAAGTGTTTGTGTGCAGAAGATACCAGGTTTGATCCCCTTCATCTCCAGGCAAGCTCTGGAAGAATCCCTAGAGAGGTGCCCTTGGTCAATGTAGACAGTACAGATGTAGATGAAGCAGTGGCCAGATCCACACCATATGTGCTGGTCCCATGGGTTACCCGAGAGGTGAGGTCCAAGTCTGGTCTGTGGTCAAAGATGCAATGTGGAGGCAGTCCGTAGTAGCTGAAGCTGGGTGCAGGGCAGAGCGTCGGGTGAAGTCAGGAACAGGCTTGCAAGCAAGGAGCCAGGGCAAGTCAGGAGCTCAGGCAGGAAAGCAGGACTGGGTTCAGGCAGGAACTAGCAACCAACAATGTTGCTCCCATAACTTGGGACTGGTGCTGGCCGGCTTTTATCTGCCCCGAGGCATAGGGCGGCCCCGATCCTCTGGTGACTCGCCTCTCCTGGCCTGAAGCACCTGCAGGCAATGGGTCCTCCACCACCTCAGGAGCCAGAGCAGACTCAGTTGGTGCCTGCACCTGAGGATCCAGCACAGGTGAGGACCCTTCAGGCTCAAGCCCCAGCCCCGGCTCAGCTGGTTCTGGAGGCGGGGAATCCTGGTCAGGCTGGGATCCCTCAGGTTCAGCATCCGAGTCCGAATCCCAGGCCATCACACCACACCTTAAAAGCACATCTGAACCACATTTGAAGCACACGACTTTCTCCAAAGAATCCTAGGCACTGCAGTCCCCCCACAAAGCTATAATTCCTCCAGCACCCTTAAGAAACTAAAGTTCCCAGGGTAACTTCTCATGCTCCTGTATTTAAGACTGACACGTGGCTGTAAATCTGCTTGGATCAGGTTTTGAAATATACGAAAGGCCATGCAGGAAGGTGGCTCTGCCTTTCCATTTCAGCCTCCCCCTCTTTTTGAGTCACCCATGAGAAATGTGCTCTTGTCTATGAACTGACAGATTTGTCACTGCTCTTCTCTGGTCTCTTGTGAATACTTTTGCTTGTTTGTCCCATCAGGCATTTTGGAATCACTTGAGACTGGTTGGTGTTGCTTTTGGCAATTTTTTTATACGTACAATTCATTCCTCCATCCATTTTCACCTCCAGCTACACCCCACAACTGGCGTGTGGCCCTATCTGTAGTGTGTGTGTGTGTGTGTCTCCGCTGCCTTGGGAACATTTCTGTTGGAAGGTGGATTAGAAATATAGTTAAATAAATTGAACTTTTATTCTTTTTGTCTTCTTAAAAAGGTGATTACCAAATTTTCTAAGCAGCTTACATAAAAATTATAAAAAGCATACAGTTCATAACATCTATTAAAGTTACTTTATTTTTCCGTGCATAAGACGATTTTTTTTGCATTTTTTTTTTAAGTTTAAAATTGGGGGTCGTCTTATACACAGAATTATTTATTTCTTGATTTTGGGCTCAAAAAATTAGGGGTCGTCTTATACATGGGGGCGTCTTATACACGGAAAAATACGGTAATGATAAAAACAGCGTCTTCCAACCATCACTTCTGCCCCCCTCCCAGAGTTGTGTCCGTTTTGGAAGTGCAGTCATTATCGTCTCCCTCCTTCCTCTTCTCTTTTTACAATTCTGCTCCCCTGCGTTGTATGAATACATCCGTTTTATCCCTATTGACAGGAATGACACAGTTACAATTCCTCCACCTTACCCAAATCTGCGGGCATCTGAGGGGTGCCCTATTTCTTTCACTTTTCCTTTCCACAACCCATCTGTGGGAGAACTGACAACTGGCAAGATTGGGGGGAAACCATGTCAGTTTCGCTGGAGTTTCATTGGAAGGGAGGGCGGTGAAGAAAATGGCATTTGGCAACGCGACACAGAAACGTTACCCAGATCGTCACCAGGTGCATGATGATTGATTGCATCTGGGTCTAGCTGCACAGGATCGTATGTGCACACACCGTATGCTTAAAGCACATGACCTCCCCCTCCAAAGAATCCTGGGAATTGTAGTTTGTCAAGAATGCTGGGAATTGTAGCTCGGTGGGGGGTGAATCACAGCTCCCAAGTTTCTTTGGGGGGATTTTTCACGCCTGTCCTCAGGGCAGGCTGGTATGGAAGTTGTTTCTCTCTCACCAGAAAAGGAAATGCAAAACTGGGGACACCACAGAGTGGAGGAAAGATTCCCAAGTGATCAATAAAGGGCTGGAATGTGCACATGTGATCTCAACTTTGAGATTGGAAGTGAAGTCCAGCCTCCCCCTCCCCACTTTTTAGCGAAAGACCCCACAGCTTCTTAGAATCATAGAATCATAGAGTTGGAAGAGACCACAAGGGCCATCGAGTCCAACCCCCTGCCAAGCAGGAAACACCATCAGAGCATTCCTGACATATGGTTGTCAAGCCTCTGCTTAAAGACCTCCAAAGAAGGAGACTCCACCACACTCCTTGGCAGCAAATTCCACTGTCAAACAGCTCTTACTGTCAGGAAGTTCTTCCTAATGTTTAGGTGGAATCTTCTTTCTGGTAGTTTGGATCCATTGCTCCGTGTCCGCTTCTCTGGAGCAGCAGAAAACAACCTTTCTCCCTCCTCTATGTGACATCCTTTTATATATTTGAACATGGCTATCATATCACCCCTTAACCTCCTCTTCTCCAGGCTAAACATGCCCAGCTCCCTTAGCCGTTCCTCATAAGGCATCGTTTCCAGGCCTTTGACCATTTTGGTTGCCCTCCTCTGGACCCGTTCCAGTTTGTCAGTGTCCTTCTTGAACTGTGGTGCCCAGAACTGGACACAGTACTCCAGGTGAGGTCTGACCAGAGCAGAATACAGTGGCACTATTACTTCCCTTGATCTAGATGCTATACTCCTATTGATGCAGCCCAGAATTGCATTGGCTTTTTTAGCTGCCACGTCACACTGTTGGCTCATGTCAAGTTTGTGGTCAACCAAGACTCCTAGATCCTTTTCACATGTACTGCTCTCAAGCCAGGTGTCACCCATCTTATATTTGTGCCTCTCATTTTTTTTGCCCAAGTGCAATACTTTACATTTCTCCCTGTTAAAATTCATCTTGTTTGTTTTGGCCCAGTTCTCTAATCTGTCAAGGTCGTTTTGAAGTGTGATCCTGCCCTCTGGGGTGTTAGCCACCCCTCCCAGTTTGGTGTCATCTGCAAATTTGATCAGGATGCCCCTGAGTCCATCATCCAAGTCGTTGATAAAGATGTTGAATAAGACCAGGCCCAAGACAGAACCCTGTGGCACCCCACTAGTCACTCTTCTCCAGGATGAAGAGGAACCATTCTTGGACATCTCCTTGCGAGAAGGGTAGCTGAAGGCATGCCTTGTCCCTGGATCATCTTGCCTTAGTCTCTTCGATCTGTTGGGAGTCCCATGGCTCGGAGGGTGGGGGGTGGGGGAGATATGTTGGGTGGTGACACGAGGTAGTGCCTTCTCTGTGGTGGCACCCCAGTTATGGACTGCCATCCCCTGGGAAGTGAGACTGGCCACTGACCTTGTTGACATTTCGACACTAAGGAAAGGCCTTTCCAAGGTGTTAGTATGAGTTGCTGCTGTGGTTGCAGTCATGTTGGCTGCACAATATGTTTTGTGACCATCTTTCAGATGTTTTTGATGTGGGTGGCACTTTGGGTTAAACCACAGAGCCTAGGGCTTGCTGATCAGAAGGTCAGTGGTTCGAATCCCTGTGGCGAGGTGAGCTCCTGTTGCTCAGTCCCTGCTCCTGCCAACCTAGCAGTTCGAAAGCATGTCACAGTGCAAGTAGATAAATAGGTACCGCTCCAGCAGGAAGGTAAACGGCGTTTCCGTGCTCTGCTCTGGTTTTTTCAGAAGCGGCTTAGTCATGCTGGCCACATGACCCGGAAGCTGTACGCCGGCTCCCTCGGCCAGTAAAGAGAGATGAGCGCCGCGACCCCAGAGTCGTTCACAACTGGACCTAATGGTCAGGGGTCCCTTTACCTTTTACCTTAGGTGCTACTGGATCATTTCACATTTTGCATCTTATATTTACGTGTTCATCATTGTAACTGGCCCTGATATTGTGAAATGGAAGTCGGGATAGAAGTATGTTAAGAAAACAAACAGGGAGCTAGCTTATATTGCATCTCAGCTGCCCTTTTTTCATTGCAAAATGCTGTTACACATTCAGTACCGTCTGCCAGTCCTAGATTCTATACTGTAATTAGTTACTTTATCATGTCCACTGGTGCTTAATTGGACTTGTTTTCTTAATTATGTGGTGCAAGACTCGTTTGACCTTAACATGGCTGTGCTTGGGTAAAAGAACTTCAAAGGTGGAACTGCAATGTGAAACCACTGAATTGCAGTTGATCAGGATATTCAATCCTGCCACTTGCGTCCTGAATTGAGATTAGGGATTGTCATTGCACTGCATGTGTTAACTAGTTTGCCAGTGCCAGGATGCTTGCGTTACCACCAACACTGCCTTGTTGTCACTGTAACTATTTTGCTTTTCCGTAATTATCACTGTCCTTATTGCAGTCTTGTTTCCTCCTCGCCTCTCCTCTCCACCCCCTCTGCTCTCCCCCACAGGAAATATGCACCTGTCTATTTACCTACCAATTTAACATTACCTTCCATGCGTCTGGGGACGCGGGTGGCGCTGTGGGTTAAACCACAGAGCCTAGGACTTGCCGATCAGAAGGTCGGCAGTTCGAATCTCCGCAACGGGGTGAGCTCCCATTGCTCGGTCCCTGCTCCTGCCAACCTAGCAGTTTGAAAGCACATCAAAGTGCAAGTAGATAAATAGGTACCACTCCAGCGGGAAGGTAAACACCGTTTCCGTGCGCTACTCTGGTTCGCCAGAAGCGGCTTAGTCATGCTGGCCACATGCCCTGAAGCTGTACACCAGCTCCCTCGGCCAATAAAGCGAGATGAGCGCTGCAACCCCAGAGTCGGCCACGACTGGACCTAATGGTCAGGGGTCCCTTTACCTTTTCATGTGTCTGATGAAGTGGACTTCAATGGGTCACTATAGCTTATGTCGTATAGTCTATAGGTTGGCACCAGGCTCTTTCATCGTTTTTGCTGTGGCAGACTAAATGCAGACACACCTCTGGAAGTTGGTTTTTTATTTGTTCAGTGGGGAATGTTTACTTTTCCCTGTGCCAGCAGGATCATAACAACCGCTGGCTTACATTTTTGATAAGAAAGGGCTGGATCCATGCATTTCCCAGCCTCTGCGTGATTCTGGAATGTCTGGACCTCGCAGCGGCAGTGCCCATGCCTTGCATGCAGAAGGTCTCCCTATAGCAGTGTGGAGTAATGATTAGAGTGTCACACCAGGAGTAAAGGTAAAGGGACCCCTGACCATTAGGTCCAGTTGTGAACGACTCTGTGGTTGCGGCGCTCATCTCACTTTACTGGCCGAGGGAGCTGGCATACAGCTTCCGGGTCATGTGGCCAGCATAACTAAGCTGCTTCTGGCGAACCAGAGCAGTGCACAGAAACATCGTTTACCTTCCTGCCGGAGTGGTACCTATTTATGTACTTGCACTTTGATGTGCTTTCAAACTGCTAGACGGGCAGGAGCAACAGGAGCTCAGCCTGTCGTGGGGATTCAAACCGCTGACCTTCTGATCGGCAAATCCTAGGCTCTGTGGTTTAATCCACAGCGCCACCCATTCAAATCCCCACTGGACCATGAAGCTCACTGGGTGACCTTGTACCAGTCCCTTCCTCTCTCAGCCTAACCTACCTCAGAGGGTTGTTGTGGGCATTGAGCAATGTGGGAGAGGACCACTTATGCCCTCTTGAGCTCCTTGGAGGAGGCGGGGATGCTGGGATATAAATGCAATGAATATAATGAAATCTCCAGCATCTCCTGCTTAAGAATCTTAGGTAACAGGTCTGGAAACCACCTTTGACTGACACCTTGGAGAGCAGCTGTTAATCAGAGCAGTAACTAGATGGATCAGTAGATTGATTCAGTTCCTAAGCTCACCATTTAACTCTCTCTTTAACACATCCTCCATGTATCTTGTGACTAGGTTCCTATAGCCATTTCCCTGCTTCAGGAAGGCTTGGATGCTAGGGCAAATTCCTGGAGGAGAGGGCTATTGAAGGCCCCTAGCCATCCTAGCCATGGTTGGCTCCTGGATACAAGTTGCTGGAAACCATGGAGGGGAGAGGGCACTTGTGCAATACCTGGAGGGTCAAAGGTTCCCCACAACTGTCCTGGGAGCCTCCCTGTGTCAGGGAATCCAGCCCTATCAGGGGCTCTCAGCTGAGAAAAGGCTTCCATGGATGTTCAGATGAATGCAGGCAGGAAGAAGCCCTCTTCAGACCTTTTTGCACTGAATGTCTGAAGTGGAGGCTGTGCATGCAGGGATATTGGGCATGGGGCTCGCATGCACAACACACGGACCCAGCCACATTTCTAAGCACTCTGGTAATAGGAATTGCCTTTCAAGTCATTGGCATGGAAACGTCTTGGTGTTTTGCGCTATGACGTCCATCATCCACAGCCCACAGGCATCACAGTCTGGAACATCTAGGGCGGGGGTTCCCCAACTTGGGTCTCCAGCTGTTTTGGACTACAACTCCCATCAACCCAAGCTGATGGTCAGGGATGATGGGAACTGTAGTCTTAAAAAAACAACAAATAGCTGGAGACCAAGTTTTGGAAACACTGATCTAGGGGGTGCCAAGCTGTGAAAGGCTGGCTTAACCTCTCTCATGAGGTTGCTGAGGAAATATGTGGATTCTCTCTCTCTGTGTGTGTGTGCAGAGTCATTCATTTCAGGAAGGGCAGATGAGTAATTGAACAACCCCCTAGTGCATCTGATGACCTGTGCAGGCAAATTCCTGGCTGTTCCCAGCTTGTGCACTTACTGGCTGTTGCCTCAGAGCAGCATTTCAGGCAGCAGAGAGGGACCACAAGCCCTTGACTCACACCTGTGCAGAACCTTGCCACATCTGCACCGCATGGGCCAGGCCCCTCTCCATTACGCCTTGGCCACTTTGGCTGGCAAATGCCCAGCCTCGCTGCTGCCCCTTCCTCCTGTTTCTATTTTCTGCCTGTGCTTGGTACCAGAGTCCAGGAGGCACAGCACTCACGACTGCTGTTGGCATCTGATGACATCGCTTATATAGCCCCTGAAACCTCATGCCTACAATAAAACAATCAGTCTCCAGGGTGCTGCATCAATTTTTCATTTGTCTTCTCGGTTCCCATCTGTAGGTAAATTTAAAATACCGGTAACCTCTATGGCATGAGAAGCAGGAGGACATCCAAGCAGGCTGTGTGTGTGTGTGTGTGTGTTTGCATTATCAGAAGAGAGAAAGGGTGCTTAACTCTGTGGAGGCAGGGAAACAGCTTGCAAGTGAAAGGGAAGAGGTTACAGCAAACTGAAGCAGACTTCTTCTTAGCCTCTCACTGCTGGCCTATGCCCAGAAGGAGGTGCAAGGAGGTCCCCAGCAGCCTTCCTTAACCTTGTGCCCTCCAGGTGCATTGGACTGCAACTCCCATCAGCCCCAGTCTGCATGGTCCAATGGCCAAGGGTGTTGGGAGTTGGAGTCTGACTGCACCTGGAAGGCACCAGGTTAGGGAAGGCTGCTTGGTAGGCCTCGTGGAGGAGCCAATCTCAGCCATGCAAAACCACTTGAGCTGACCTACAGATGTCCAGCTTCTGCCCACTTGAGAATATAAGGCAAGCCCTGCCTCCTGGATCAGACCCAAGGTGCACAGAATGTAGCATCCCTGCTCCTCTCAGCAACCAATCATGGGCCTCCAGGAAGCTCAAAAGCAGGGCATCAAGGCAACTGCCCTCTTCTCTCATTGCTCCCCAGGTACTGGTGTCCCTACATCCATCGCCATTTGGTGGCAACTGTGCTTTCTGGAATGTGGTATGGAAGCCAGGTGTGCCTTTTGCTTCTTGACGGACCATGTGCTGAACTGTTACATAGAGAATCCAAAGATCTAGCAGCGGAGCTCAGGCCTGGGGCAGATGAGGATATGAGGCCTTTGTACCTGGCCTCCAGGACTCCCTGTGGGCCAAACCTCTTCCCCAGCCACACCCCTCATTAGATCCTCCTGGAGTGTCTTTGCCTGGCTGGAATGTGTCCTTGAGCTCAGGTAACGCCTCTTCCTGGCCCGGATGGAGGTGGGGTTTTGTGTGTGTAGAAACCAGCCTCCTGTGCAAAGTTGACATTGACTTTCCTTGCCACGCCCACTTTTCACCTCTGGCCCCTCCCACCACTGGCATGTGACACCCCCCACCCCGGAAGGTTACCTAGGAAATAATGTGACTCTCTGCCTAGAAAAAGGTCCCCTAGCCCTGGTGTAAATAAAAGGACTCTCCCACTCTTTGCCATCTTTCTCGCACTTCTGTTGACAGCAACTCCTCAATTTCTCCTACATCTAAAAACTGTGCAAGCTTTCCCATACCTTGAGTGCTAAAAGGTAAAGGTAAAGGTACCCCTGCCCGTACGGGCCAGTCTTGCCAGACTCTAGGGTTGTGCGCTCATCTCACTCTAGAGGCCGGGAGCCAGCGCTGTCCGCATACACTTCCGGGTCACGTGGCCAGCGTGACAAGCTGCATCTGGCGAGCCAGCGCAGCACACGGAACGCCGTTTACCTTCCCGCTGGTAAGCGGTTCCTATTTATCTACTTGCACCTGGGGGTGCTTTCGAACTGCTAGGTTGGCAGGCGCTGGGACCGAATGACGGGAGTGCACCCCGCCGCGGGGATTCGAACCGCCGACCAAGCGATCGGCAAGTCCTAGGTGCTGAGGTTTTACCCACAGCGCCACCCGCGTCCCATGACCTTGAGTGCTACTGAGGCCATTATTCTGCTGGTGGGTTCCCCCTGGGCATCTGTGCACTGTGCGAATGACCCATGTTGGACGAGGTGGGCCTTTGGTCTATCAGAACAGACCGCCCAAGTGTCCCTATTTTCCAGGGTCACTCCCGGATTTACAGAAGCCGTCTCGGTTTCTGATTTATCCTGGAATGTCTCACTTTTCCCTAGGATGTCCCTATTTTCATCGGAGAAGTGTTGGAGGTTATGGAGTTATGCGACCCCTGAGCCAGGGAGATAAGTAACTAAGCAACCTTTAGAAGACATCTGAAGGCAGCCCTGTATAGGAAAGTGTTGGAGGGTATGTCAGAGACCCTTCATATGTTTTTAGGATTCATATTCCTTTAAGGCAGCGGTTCTCAACCTGTGGGTCCCCAGATGTTGTTGGACTACAACTGCCATCACCCCTGAGCTCTGGCCTTGCTAGCTGCTTTAAGGTCCCTGGGGACTACAGTGGTGCCTCGCAAGACGAAAAGAATCCGTTCCGCGGGTCTTTTCGTCTTGCGTTTTTTTCGTCTTGCGAAGCAAGCCCATTGACGGAGTAGTGCTATTAGCGCTATTGACATTTTAAGAGCTAAAAACGGCTTTTTAAGGGGTGGGGGATTAGCGGTTTTGCTGCTAAAATGCTTTTAGCAGCTTAGCGATTCAGAATAAGGGGTTTTGGAGCAAAAAAAAAAAATTCAAAATTTTTCGTCATTTTTCGTCTTGCGAAGCAAGCCCATAGGGAAATACGTCTTGCGAAGCGCCTCTGCAAACGAAAAACCCTTTCGTCTTGTGGGTTTTCCGTCTTGCGAGGCATTCGTCTTGCGGGGCACCACTGTACATTCAAAAAGTGTTGTGGGGTCTACAGTGCTGGCTCTGGGTTTTAGGGACCCCTAAGATGAGGTGTTGCTGGGGGCATTGGAGGTGGGGGCAATCTCAGCAGGTGCCTGGCAATGGCCACCAATGGCACAGACCCTTGTTCTACCAGTTGGTTGCCCCTGACTCAGCTGAAAGGCTTTTATGTTCCTGCGTGCTTGATGGCATCTGAAAAGCAAGATTTCTCTCTGTGTGAGAGATATCGAGGAAGATGTGCCTGAGGTCAGGGTTTGACCTAGAAGGTTTGGGGCTGGAGCTGTTTGCATGGTCAGTAAGAATATCAGGCAGTGTCAGAGACATCTGGTAAGACTACTTACTAAGCAGAGTCTCTGCATGTTTAGGAGGGATAGAATTCTGATCCCAGCTGTTCATCAGGCGGCCTGCCAGGGTCACAGACGCACCCGCCACTTCTCCTCATCCGATGACTGGCAGCTAATTTTTATTTTATTTTTACCCTCTTTTTAAATAAATAAATGCAGCGGAGGCTTCGGAACATATTGCATTTGTCACATTGGTGGAATGCCATCGTCGTTCTGCATGTCTTGGGGGCACCAGCAAGAAACTGTGTGTGTGTTGTTCGGGTTTGCTTGTTTATGCCGCAAATGTGCACCCGGTTACATGGGCTTCCCCTCATGGAAATAAATGAGATTAAGCAAGCGTAACTAGAACCAAGACTGCAGCCACGGACTTTCATTTTGCACATGTGGTTTGGTTTGGTGTTTTGTTTTTTTTAAAAAAAACCAAAACGTTTACTGTGCAATCTTCAGGGTTTGCAAAAACGCTTACTATAAAATATTCCCAGAGGACATATGTGAGTTTTCGAGTGAGAGAGGCAGTTTTGATAGCACTTTCAGTGCCCTCCAAACACCCATATTTTCCACCACCCACTGCTTTCTGCAATGAGGTCTGGGTGGGGGAAAATGGTTTCACGGCTGCAAATCCTGGAAGACCTGCTCCCTGCCTAGCAGGCCTTTTCCCACCTGGCCTGGAAGGGCAGGTCTCTGATTGACTCCAGCTGCAAAAGCTGAGGCTATTGAAAAGGCCAGAGACCATCTTGGCTGTCTCCTAGTGCAGGCCCAGGTTATCAGGCCTGAGCTTCCACAGCTGCAGCCCACAATGAACCACCATTGGCTCAACTGGCAGCAACAGCAGCAGATACATCCTATGCTTATGGTACTATTTTATTCTCTTGTTAATTATGCTGTTTTAAATGTGCATTTAATAACCGACTTCCTTTAGTAGTGTTTCCTTTTGCAGTGCTTAAGATATTTTTTTTTAACGTTGCTGCATTAAATGTGCATTCTGTAGTTGACCTCCTTTGCGAGGCTTTCTTTTGAAACCTTGAAGATAACATTTTAGTTTCCTAACAAAAATAAAAATTGTCCAGTAGCACCTTATAGACCATCTAAGTTTGTTCTGGTATAAGCTTTCATGTGCATGCACACTTCTTCAGATACCACAAAAGCTTATACCACATCAAACTAAGTTGGTCTATAAGGTGCTACTGGACATTTTTAAATTTTTATTTTTTTATTTTGACTGTGTCAGACCAACACGGCTACCTACCTGAATCTAGAATTTTAGTTTCCTGTTGTTTAATGTTGCTTTGAATGCATACTTTATATTTGACTTTCTTCAGTAATGTTTTATTCTGGATAGTTTTATTTGACGTTTTGATGTGTTGTAAACCTCTTTGAGATTTTGTTCTTAAAGACATAAAGCAGTATAGTCATGAAATGGGTGATAATAATAATTTAGTTCCAGCTACAGAAGAGGCAATACTGTTTGGCTAATACTTATGACTTTACCAATGCTATCACCTCTCCAAATCCCTGGAGCAGTTTTGCACTTAAAATAGTTGCAATGGTTTTTCAGTATGCTGAAGGATGAACATGTAAATTGTTGATGATATACAGTGGTGCCTCGCAAGACGAAATTAATTCGTTCCGCGAGTTTTTTCGTCTTGTGAATTTTTCGTCTTGCGAAGCACGGTTTCCCATAGGAAATGCATTGACGGTTTCCCATAGGAATGCATTGACGGTTTTAAGAAAAAGGCGCAAGACGTTTTCGTCTTGCGAAGCAAGCCCATAGGGAATTTCGTCTTGCGAAGCAACTCAAAAAACAAAAAACTCTTTCGTCTTGCGAGTTTTTCGTCTTGCGAGGCATTCGTCTTGCGAGGTACCACTGTATACAGTTTTCCCCCCCGGTGGAAATCCCACTTGATTGTAGCTAGACTGAGATGGACACAACTTCTGACATTGGAAAGGCAATCAGGAACTCCACTACAAAGAAGTCCAGGGCTTCTCTTGCATGCTTGTGTTCTTCAAATACAAGTTGCAAGCCTTGGTTTTTTTTAATTTCATGTGGAGAACTTTCTGCAGACACTTTTTTTTTAATGGCACAGCTGTTTTCACCCCTATGGGCACAAGAGACCCCAGGTGCCATCTAGACGCCCCAATCCCTTCTCAATATGATAATCTTTATTGTCATTGTCCCATACAGAACGAAATTGATAAAATCTACATCAGGCATTCAAAAACAACAAGCCTGCTATCCCTGCTATCCCAGCCTAGTTAGCCCCCTAAAAATTCTGATACCCCATAAGTAAATACAATATACTCCCATAGAGACTACTTTACACTGCGTTTAAAACCAAAATCGCATTTGGATAGAAACTGTTTCTCAGGCACCTAGTCCTAATAACCCTGCACCTTCTTCCAGAAGGCAGAAGCTGAAAGAGATCATTTCTGGGGTGCGCACTATCCTGCGCTATCTCTGCAGCTTTCTTATGGCACCTGGAAGTGTAGATTTGGTCCACATTTGCAATGAGGCAGATCTTGACAAAGACCATGGATTAGTTGGCTCTGTGGTAGTTGATGGGGAAAACCTCCAGCCCATGGGCTGAATTTACCCTGGCCTGGGTCCGAGATTCATAAGTGACATCAGGTGTGGGGCAGACAGAGATGCAACCAGTTGCTGCAGTAGGTAGGGTCTAACACACTGTCTTTTAGCTGATGGGCGGTGAAGTCAGCCCTGCTTGGTAGACTTCCTGAGATCCATGCTGGAAGTAGCTTTGCAAGCACAATGCCGAGTACTTTCTGGGCATAGTCGACAAAGCCCCATGCACTGTGGTTCCCAAGCACCCAGCACCCAGCACCCAGCTTGCATTCACTGCACAAGGGACTTAAGACAGATGGGTGGAACATAATGATGTTTGGTTATTGCCCTGACCCCCAGGCCCAAAGGAGGGCCTATGCGGGTGGTTTGATGCAGAGATGTCAAACAAGGCTGTCAAAAACACCAGAACGGCCAGTTGTAGTGCTTTATTAAAGAAACGCCCCACTGTCCTTACAGATGCAGGTCGGACGCTATAGCAGTGAGAGGTCATTGTGACTTGTCTGCGCCCAGGAAAGCATTCATTCATTACTTGTGCAAAAAGACAGTATATGTCAGTTTGGCCAGAACCTCACATCACTCCACCTGGCTGTTGGGGGCATAGGTGGCAAATACCTAAGTCTTACAGATAGCTCCCCTCTCTGGTCCCAGAGCCCAGCATCACAAGCCCAGAGATAAGCACAACATCAAATCAAGCCAATGAGCATATGTCAAAGCAACAGCATAAACATGTAAACGTTCTTCCAACAGCTACCACTTGATTCCCAAGATAGCATTTGCGGGCTTTCCAGAACCTTTGGTTCTGCACAGTGATTGACAGGTGGCTTGTCCCACCCACCTGCCAAAGTTGGCCCATCAGGGGGGAGTCAGATGAAAGTTTCCCCACCCCTTCTCTGTGGACGTCTTGTCTTCTTTCTGCAAAGAGTGACAATGGTGGAAATAGATCGGCCTTTGCTGGTGGTTCCCACCCCCCGGACTGTAGCAAAGAACAAGAACATTTGGATCCCAAGAAGTCACTAGGGTTATTCCCTACTGAACATTCCTGGGTGACCCACATATTCCTCTGGTTCTACAGATCTTCTTTGGAGGCCCTGCACTATGTGTCCCCAGCACGCTATGTCAGGTGGGTGGCTACAAAGGGAAGGGCCTTTTGAGTGGTGGCTCTCAAGTTATGGAATAGCTTTCCCAGAGAGCCTCTCCTGGTACTATTTTATGGTCTTTTTGGTGCCAGGTATAGAGTTTTTTTATTCATGCATGCCTTTTAACCCTGTATTAAAAGAACAGCCCTTCAGCCTTTGGTATTTTTAATATAAACATTTCACTACCTCCATTTTTTAACATTGTTTTAAGCTGAGCTGCACATTGTTTTTTTACACGCACACACAAACACACACATGGTCTGTCTGTTATGAATGAAGGTTTTGTTAATATTTCTTTAATATTTTTTTTTTGCACTTTTTAAAATATCGCAGGCTTGCTTGCTGTTCCACTATGCTAACCATTAAGAGCATTTTTTTTGGGTGAGCTGCCATATCAATTTAAATGAATAAATAGCACAGTAATTAAATACAGTGGTACCTCGGGTTACAGACGCTTCAGGTTACAGACTCCACTAACCCATAAATATTACCTCAGGTTAAGAACTTTGCTTCAGGATGAGAACAGAAATTGTGCAGCAGCGGCACGGCGGCAGTGGGAGGCCCCATTAGCTAAAGTGGGGCTTCAGGTTAAGAACAGTTTCAGGTTAAGAACAGACCTCCAGAACGAATTAAGTTCTTAACCTGAGGTACCACTGTAATGGTAACCCTATCCATGCATATCCTTCATCTGATGCCTTTTTGCCACTTAGCTTGTGTGAACTGATACCACGCTCAGTCTTGAGCTGACAGGCAGGTTTGATACCTGTGGGGGGGAGGGTTTGCTCACGTAATGTGTGAATCGGGACTTGATGTTGCATTCACCCTTGGTCAAGCGAAGGAACTGGGTTTGCTTCACTCCTAGAGTGATCCGAGAGCTTTTTTTCTCTCTCCTGGAGAGCGGAGCACCTGAGTCACTGAATTACAGGTTGCTCTTTCAGAAGTCGAGGCTTTGCTGCCGCTCTGCCAAACCCATTAGGCAGGCAGGTTTCTCTGCAAGTACCGTTCTGTTGCTAAGGAGTTTATAATTTCAGCTTTCGAAGGCGGGGGAGAACGCGGGAGGCCTCCTGACATCAGGAGGTGTCGTCTGGAGAAAAGTTTTGCTGGCATCCCACGCTTGGGGCTCCTGCCTTCGCTGTCTGCCCACCCCCACCCCCTCGCTCACCCCACACTCGCCCTGTGATCAAGTGCTCTTAACAACCACCCCACTGTTCTGAAGAAAGCAGCCTTACAAGAGGGTTCGCATTAGCTTTTCATCTGGGAGGAAGTTGCTGGGAGGGGAGCCGGTTACAGGAAAGTGTGGCGGGGAGAGGAGCAGAGAGGGCTGGTAGGAAGAACACACGCAAGATGAATCGGAGGAGGCAAAGCTCACGTACGCGGAGGAAGGCGTAGGCTTTGGACCTGATCAGCAAAACGGCCAAGCCATTTTAATGCCTCGGTTTTAATTTGCATTGGAGGGAGCCAAATGTTTCTGCCTGCCTGGTGTAACCTTGCGAGTGGAGCAGAATGCGGCCCTGCATGTTACCAATTCCACCCACCCACCCCCCAAAAAAAGAAATCACAGGTTGCCAAGAAGCTACTCAGATTCATTCCAAGAAATACCTGAAATGTCCTTGGCCACTTCTGCAAATGAGCATATAATTGTTGTGTGGTTGGTTGGCATCCATCTGCCTCGGGAGACTCTGGGGGGTGAGTGAGGTCAAGCTGTTGCAAGGTTGCTGTGCCTGTAGAGACCGATACAGGAGAGACATGTTTTGTTGCAGCTGGGGCAGGCGAAGGCTTCTGGTTGTGCTGTTGCAGATGCACCACGTCGTTTCTTCTCTCCATGCTCCTCCCAGATGGTGGGGACGTCAGGCGCCATCCTGGTGCCCAGGCATCTTCACTTGGTCGCAAGTGGTTGAACGGCAGATGCAAAATGTACCTGGCACTTGGCTAATTTCAAACACTTTGGGTTGGGCTTTGGTGGAGTCTCACAGACTGGGTGCAAAGTCAGGTCAAAACTTGGTGGTTTAGGAACTGCACCAGAATGCAGCCGGGAAAATCGGAATAAGGGGACAGAGGGCAGAGCAATGGCAGGCAGAGGTGATCTCAATATCTGCCTGTCTGTCTTACTGCCTTGTGCTGTTGTTATTTCGCACGCTTATAATTTATTTCCATTTCTGTATCGTTTTAGTTGGCATTCGCAAGCTGCCTTGAGATAAGTGAGGAATCAGTTGCACACATAAACAAGTCACGAAATCGGAGGGGAAATGTACATAAAATGTGCTAATCACAATGTGCAAACATTTCCAAAACATACACAGGTCTGATTCTCAAATTCCGGCTAGTTCCTGAGTTGTGCAGCTATTTCAGAAAACAATGCCCAGCCTACATGTTACTAATTAAGGCAGGCATAGGCAAACTTGGCTCTCCAGATGTTTTGGGACTACAACTCCCATCATCCCTGACCAGTGCTCCTGTTAGCTAGGGATGATGGGAATTGTAGTCCCAAAACATCTGGAGGGCCGAGGTTGCCTATGCCTGAATTAAGGCCACCAACCTCTGCACAGTTACTTGGGAGTAGCATCACAGAGCTCAGTGGGACCTTCTTCTGAGTAGACCTGCCTAGACCAGCATTGTAAGATGCATCTGTACCAGGAATTGACAACTGGTGATATGGAAGTCACAGATCAGTCCTAAATTAGGCAAGTAGTATTATTACGAACTAGATATCATTTGACTGGTTCTACTAGCAAACTTTCTATCTGGCAGCTGATATTAGAATCTGAAAAAACAGTAAAATTCAGATCTGGATATTTTTATGATAAAAAAAAATAAAAAAAAATAAAATGACATTAATATATCCCATGTCTGCAAAAAAAAAAACCTCGACAACTTAGTATCTGAACTGGTTTGTAGAGGAAGGCTTGAATCCTATATAAGGGGAGTAAGCTCCGTGGTATAAATGGGCCTTACTCCTGAGTAGACATGACAAGTATCGCATTTCATTATGATCGTGGTGACGATGACAATTATCACTACGAGTTGGCATTTGCTTTGCATTTTGAGTGTTTTGCATGCATTATTTGAGTTACCCTTGTACAAGTCCAATAACGGGGGGTCACTGTTGTTTATATCCCCACATTACAGAATCGTGGACCTGGGGGGCGGTGGGGGGGGAGAGAGAGGAAAAATGCTCTGGAACAGAGGTTTGCCCCCATCTACTTGGTGTGCTTCATAGCAGAGGTGAGATCTGAAATGTTCCCTTTTCAAAAGCTTCCATGCGTAACCCTTTGGCCAGGGAACTGCAAGACACCAGCAGCGGCTGGGGTTTAAAGGAGTGACACCGTGATTTTTCTTGGCTTTTTTGACAGCGGCACAAGATTCCATCCTGAAGCGTGTCTCATCCTATTCCCCACCCTGTCCATTGTCAAGCTCCAGACAGTGTTGTTTGTAATCCTGGTAAGGGAGAAGTGAATTCCAACACCCACACAGAGCAAGAGAGAGAGAGCTAACAGCTGGCGAACACCTGGAATTGCTACCTGGGAACGGGCAACCTGGGTCGCCCGCATAATCAGAGCATGAAAAAAATGCTTAAGAGACCGCGGCACCTGCTCATTCATAGGGCTGCCACCTTCCCCCAGGGGAGGGGGAGATACCAAACCGCCGCTCCTTTGCTTTAAATAATGCATTCAAATTATTATTTTTAAATAAAAAAAGCTCCACACTCTAACCTAGAGGTTGATTGCCTTGGTGTGTTTTTTTTATCTAGAAATCCAGATTATAACAGGCTAAAAGTAGGCCAGCCAGCCAATTAAACTAAAACTTCTTTAAAGTGTGAGGCCATTGCTCAGTGGCACAGCACATGATCTGCCTGCCAAATGCCCCAGGTGTCTCTGGGTAGGGCTGGAAGCAGTGGCGTAGCATGGGGGGTGCAGGGGGTGCCGGCCGCACCGGGTGCAACATCGGGGGGGTGTGCGCGCTCGCACTCGCAGCTCTCTGCCCCTACCTGGCTCCACGGGTTAGGGGGCGCAAATTACTTGCTTTGCCCCGGGTGCTGACAACCCATGCTACGCCACTGGCTGGAAGGAACCACGAGGGTCATCTAGTCCAATTCCCTGCAATGCAGGAATATATTGCCCTACATGGGGCTTGAACCCACAACTCTGAAATTAAGATATGCTCAGTAATAATAAGCATAGGGTTTTGTGCAATACATAAATTCTGGTAGCTGGACAGAAAGTAACGTCAGATACTGGATCTAGTATCTGGAGAGGATCGTGTGAATGGATGCTGACTTGTGCAAGACCCTCCTAAGGATCTTGAGATCTCTTAACCCTTTTTTTTATGTAAGAAGAGGAAAAACCCATCATACACTTTGCCTTGGTTTTCTGAGAAAGAAGAGCTCTTCCTGTCCTCCCACAGCCTTATTAATTCACATCCCCAAATCTGACACAAAGAGTCCTGTACAAATCTTGCCTTTTGCTCACCGCTCCTAAAAACGATTACAGCAACTGTCAATCTTGAATGTTATCTCTGAGATCTCACTGTTGGAAGGCACCTGTCTATGTGACCACCGTAATAAATCAGCTCAGGCAAGGCTTGGCACATGGAGGAACCTCAGGATTGCTTGAGGTTTAGCATAATCCAAATGCCCGAGGAAGACATTGTTTGCGGCCTGGGAGAGCAGGAAGCCTTGATGAATGCTGATCTGGCTGTCTCAGCCCTAATGCTCGCTCGAGCCAGGTGGACGTCTTGATAATCGCGCAGGGCCCAGAGGCCACAAACTTAGAGACTGCCAGAAGATCAAAGCGCCATCACTTTCCATAAATTATCTGGCCGCCTTTGTGTTAATGGATGCAGGAAAGGTAAACAAAGCCACAGCGATCGGAAGGGGAAGCTCTCAAATAGGGATGGAGGGAGGTCCCCGTTTCAGTTCTCGTGAGTTTCATGTTTTTCCAGTTCTCCATTTTCCTGCTGCAACTTGCAGATTGCTTTTTAAAAAGTCCTCGGGAATACCCATCATCATTTTGGTGTGCATTTTCCCCAAGAAGCAAATTTTTGTGTGCAGTTTTGACTAATGTGCACATTCGTGCAAGCAGTTTTCCCTAGTGTGATACGCTTTTATTTTTATTTTTGCATCGTTTCCTCTAAAACCTTCCCACTTCCCCCATAATAAATGCATCTTTGTAAACAGTGGTTTGAAGGATGGCTATGTTCCGGGTCACATATTGTTTTGGAAAATGCAAATTTTGCCGCTGTGTGCTGATGGCTCTTGTTCCACCAAGGTTGGTCTCTCTGCCTTCTACCTGACCATTTCGCAGTGCACACCAATAGCCACTGATTTGGGGGTCATGAGGATGCATTTGCAACACATGATATAGTGGTGTTGTCCATATGATCATATAGTCTTAGAATTGTAGATTTAGAAGGGACAACCAGGGCCATCTAGTCCAACCCCCTGCGATACAGGAATCTTTTGCCAGATGTGGGGCTCAAACCCGCAACCCTGAGATTAAGAGTCTCAGGCTCTACCGACTGAGCTATCTGCAGTGATGATGTCCATTATCATGCGATTAACATAGCTAATATCTTTCTGGAGGAGGTGCAATTCCCATGGATTCCACTGCACCTACAGGACCCACAAGGAGTCTAGCGGGGAAATAGTCCTGTTCAGAAATGGGTTAGCTGTGTTGACCACACAATCTTACTTTATGGAGTTTGGGGAATATCCCCACAAGGGGCTCAAGGCAACAGCTGTGGCAAAGGCACCTGAGTGTTGGCATGCAGCCAAGGAAACGGGAGCAATTGGCAGGCCCCCAGCTGGCTCCAGCCCACCAGCCGGTGTGCCAGGTGAACTCCAGTCCTTGGTGCAGAATGAATCTGTGACCCAGAGCTTCAGAAGCCAGGGCACGCTACTCAGCAGAGTAACCACTGCACAACAGAAGTGGCAGGAGAGGCTGTGTGAGCATATTTACAAGCAGTTTATTCAGCGTCCATCAGGACAAAAGGAAACATGTCTGATCTCCTTCGTGTCCAAAGCAAGACAGCAAAAACTATACACAAACAGACGTTCCCAGCAAGCTGTGCTGGAGTATAAACAGACATGTGATACACAACAATCATGCCTGCTCCTTAAGGTGGAACGGAACATCCCAACACTGAGTGCCAGGAAAATCACTTTGGAAATCATCTGGCTGAAAGTTGAGCCTTAAACCTTTGGAAGTAATTGAGCAGAAATCTGTGGAGACCACATACCAGCAGAATGGTACTGACCCTGCTGTGACACCAGCACCCAGCGGGAGTTTGTGGTCATACATGCAGAGACGTGCCCAGAAATCCATGCATGTTCTTAGAGGTCTGTTGCAACAGGAAGTGTTTTTCCCATGGCGCGCAATTCCTAAAATCAAAAATATCAATGAGTAATATTGTTCCAGCCCCAATTTCCTTTCCTCTTCCCTTTTTCTGTTGTTGTTGTTGAGGATAAGGGGTCTGATGCCGTTTCGATCCACAGAAATCCTTCCTGGTCGCAGTAATTCACATGTTTTATTGGAATTCAGGTGCTTTCAAAAGAGTTTATCAGATCTTTTCGCTCTTCCTGCATTAGCACTCAAGATTCACTTCAGGATAGCTTTCAGCCTTCCTCCTTGAAGCTGCTGTTCATTAAGGAAAGGCTTGAGTGATTTGCGATAAAATTCTTTCTGTGGGATGTGAGTGGCAGCAGTCCGGTGGAGAGAAGAGCCAGCCAGAGATGGAGAGCGAGGGGGGGGGGGCTGCGACGGCGGGTGGAGAGGGAGGCTAGCCAGGGGCGGCTGACATCTTTTGTAGAAGCTGGGAGGTGGCTGGGGTGAAGAGAAAGCCTCGGAAAAGCTCCCTTGGGCCTTAAAACAAGGCTGCTTTCAAAGGCTGTCAACCTGATAGGCTTTTACTGTCCCAGAATCCCATCCCTCTCTGCCCAGGAGAACGTGAAGCCAAAACAACGAAGCGTGGTCAGTGTTTGCATCGGAGCATAAGGAGATCCTTGCTAGATCAACATTGCTGGATTACCTAATAGGACGGCGCCAGCACTTTGAATTGTCCATGCGCGACACACATAATTTGCTTATGTAGGCATACAGCATAATATTTGCAGATTTTGCCTGTGCGTTGTTGCTGACGCAGGCCAGGTTTGAGGTTGATATACAAACCCTTGAACAAGAAGCACAGAGGACACCTTAATGGCCACCTGAGCCCTTGTCTACCTGTAGGATCAGAGATTATCTAGAGGAAAGCTGCCAGTTGCAAAGGCCTGACTGACCTCAACTAGAAATCAGGCACTGAGTGTCCCCACCTGTCCCTGGAACACTCTCTTCCAGCAGAGCTTCAGCAGGCATTCTGCTTTTGACTTTCAGGTGCCTCTGAATATATTTTTATTGCCACCCAAGCCTTTGCAGCTGGTTAATTATCACTTTTGATCAGGCACCTTGATTATTACCTGGATTTTTATTCTTTGATTCGTGTTTTCTATTTTACCCTGCACTGGTATTTAATGATATGATGGTATAGAAATAGTTTTATATAAATAAAATAAAATGTGTCCGTTATATTCGCAAGCACTGCATATTTTTTATGTGACCAGACTTTCACTGTGTCTGGCTCCTTTGCGTTTAATTTTTAATCCACGTTGTATTTACCGGACTTTGCTGTAGGAAGAAAATTGCCTTTTAAAAACCCGGTGGTCACTGACCCTTTTCATCCCAGACCAAACCTTTCCTCCTCCCTGCCCCAGAAATAAAGTTATGTGTGCCCTTTGCAGCCTAGCATCCATTCTGGAGTTCTTCGGGGACCAGAACTTTGTAGTTGCAGGCTCCATCAAATCTTTAAAGAATGGTATTCAGTGCACAACACCTGTCTGTGTCAGAGACAAACAAGAGAAACCCATAATTTCCCATTTCTTTAAAGTGATCCTCATTATTCTTCTTCGTAACTACTGGCCTGCTCATTCCACTATCTGTCTTTCCTGATCTCTTATTAGTGTCTTCAGCTTGTTCTCTGCCCTCGTCTGATCCTGTTACTTGTCAAGTCATGAATCTCTATTGGCTTTTACCCTTCCTTTCTCTGATCTGAAGTGTGCTTTTCTGAGTCAGACTAACGGTCCACCTTCCTTAGTATCTATAGCGACTGGCAGACAGTGTCTCTCCAGGGCTTTAGGCAAGAGGTCTTCTTTCCCAGTCCCATTTAGAGATTTCGGGCACTGGACTTGGGACTTACAGTGGTACCTCGGGTTAAGTGCTTAATTCATTCCAGAGGTCCATTCTTAACCTGAAACTGTTCTTAACCTGAAGCACCACTTTAGCTAATGGGGCCTCCCGCTGCTGCCACGCCGCCGGAGCACGATTTCTGTTCTCATCCTGAAGCAAAGTTCTTAACTTGAAGCACTATTTCTGGGTTAGCGGAGTCTGTAACCTGAAGCGTATGTAACCTGAAGCGTATGTAAGCCGAGGTACCACTGTACTTTGCATGCAAAACAAACGTGCTGCTGCTAAGCGCTTTTTAAAAAAGCACACAACAACATTTGTATACCACTTTACTGTAAATAAAACCAGTATGCAGTTTACAAGGCATATAAAATATACATTATACTGTTGATAAAACCCAGCATTAAAAACAGGCTTATAACAAAGAATAAAATCAGCAGCTGGAAGTATGCAGATTACTGGGCAAGGTACATGTCAAATAGGTACGTTCCTCATAGGCATGGCCCAGCTCCTCCCTTCAAAGATGGACTTTTAAAATTCCCTCATGTACATTCTGCTGCTATGCTTGTTTAACTTTAAACACTTGTTACAACCTACATCTTTCCCCAGCTCTCCCCCTTCTCATAGCTATCTTTATGCACGATGACTGACAACAGGTTCCATCTACGTTATATATATTAGGGGTGTGCATGGGCCCTAAATTTGCCTTGCATCTGTTATCTGTGCATTTTTAAAAATCCCAATCTGTTTCTGAGTTGCTCTGTGCTCTCTCTGCTTCAATCTGCACTCCAGGTTCCAAGCCACTCTGCATAAAATGAGAGCTCTTTGTTCCTCCGTGCTTTAAAACATGGAAGCTAAACAGTGACTATAGCTTTCTTCCCTTTTGGCCAAAGTGGATGAAATTTATAGACACAGAGGCCCGTCCAGAGTTGATTAAACCTGCCGAGTTGCTGAAAAATAGGTCTGGGGCTTTTTTTGGGGGGGAGGTAAAGTACAAGGGGCATTGCTGTGAGGGGCACCACCAGATTTAGGGCGGTGTGGCCAGTTCCTCTGCACAGGGAATCAAGCTCTGGGGGCGTAAAATCGAGAAGATCCATAATTAGAAGATTCATTTGAGGGAACAAAATTTCCGCCTTGCACAGGGCACCATATTGCGAAAGATTAGCAAAGTCCGCCCCTGTGAGTGGGGTGAACTAGGAGGAGTCAAGAGGGCCAGACAGAGACACTTTGAGGGCCACATTCCTCCCCAGATCCCAAAGGCCCCATACTTCTGACCTAGTTGATTGAGCCGATAGATGGAATTGATCAGAATTCGCAGCCCTGATGCTTCAGATAACTGGTTTACTTCTGGATCAATTGTAAAAGCTATGCAGCTTTTGCTTCCTTTTTTTAAAAAAGGCATTCCTTCTAAATGCATTCAGCTGTCACTTCTGCCTTTGGTGGTAAAGGACCGGGAATGCCATTGTTATCCTTGTTCTTTCTGGCAGTAGCTTTTTTCTGTGTTTGAAGGCTATTATCACGACCCCCATCATCTTTTTTTCTAGTATGCTGAAGATGTCTGCTACTTTTGACCTTTCTACATATATCTTGCAATCTCAACCCTTTATCATCCTTTGTTCTCTGAATTCTCTCTCGTCTTTTTAATCCCCGTGCATTTTCACTAGAAACATTTAAAAAAAGCTTCTGTATGCATTACCCAGGTGGATAAAAAAAGGGGGTTTGCTTTTTCTTTATTTTTAAGAAAATTAAATCTCATACCTATGTATTTCTTTAAAATTAGACGTCACTTTAAAAAAAACCCATATGATTAAAAACCCGATCTGAATTCAACGCAATCCAACAAAGAAGTTAAGATTGAATCGTGCCCATCTCTCAAACAGATGGTGCTGAAAGCTGCCTTTCTGTGTAAAAGAGATTTGTGTTTACACTGCAAGCAGGTGGCACTTCTGAGGTTGAGCATTGTAAACAGAACAATAAGGCTTGCAATCCTCTATGCATTTATCTGGGAGTAAGCCATATTCAGCTCGGTGGGGCTTCCTTCTGAGTAGACAGGTGTAGTTTGCACTGCATGTTATAGGGGAAGGACTGTAACATCAGTGGTTAGAGCACCTTATTTGCATGCAGTATCTGGAATTTCCAGGTAGGACTGGGAATGGAAAACCCCTGGAAAACCCCGCCGGCTGGTGTCAACAGCACCGAGCTCAACAGAACATGGTTTAAGGCAGACTGACATGCTCCTATGTATAGTATCTGTTTCTGTGGGTTTCCTGCTGGTCCTAGGAATTAGCATGTCATCACAAGCACCGGGAGACACCATCATTTATCTCTCCAGGCTCATTTGGAATATAGTTCAGGTCTGGTAGAGAGCGCAGATGTAAAAGCAGATGAGGCTTCTGCACCTTTAAAGGTAAAGGGACCCCTGACCATTTGGTTCAGTCGTGACCGACTCTGGGGTTGCGGCGCTCATCTCGCTTTACCGGCCGAGGGAGCCGACGTACAGCTTCCAGGTCATGTGGCCAGCATGACTAAGCTGCTTCTGGCGAACCAGAGCAGTGCACGGAAACACCGTTTACCTTCCCGCCGGAGCGGTACCTATTTACCTACTTGCACTTTGACGTGCTTTCAAACTGCTAGGTTGGCAGGAGCAGGGACTGAGCAATGGGAGCTCACCCCGTCACGGGGATTCGATCCGCCGACCTTCTGATCAGCAAGTCCTAGGCTCTGTGGTTTAACCCACAGCGCCACCCGCGTCCCTTCTGCACCGTTAATAGTTGCCTAAAAGAGGGCATTTCAGAAGGTGAAATGCCTGGGGCTCCTGCACCTTTAACAGGGAGTTTCCGCTGGTGCGGTTTGCATGACAAACTCCACCTGCTGAAGCTCCTTCTTTTACACCACAGTTAATGGTACAGGAAAGTCCTTCCCTCTTTCTCTATCTGTCCATGCTAATATGCGATGATATTCCGTTCCTTTGTCCAACTACCTGACCTCTGCCGTGTGTTTCAGCTCTTAATTTATTAATATTTATTGCTCCACTGACCAAACAGCACGGACATTAACTTTCCATCTCCAAAAAAGAATTACTGTTTCGCTCAATAATTTACAAGCCTTGTTTTCAGAAAAGTTCTGGACATTTAGCCTTCGCGTAACCATTTGATTCTGGTATCTCTGCAGGCATTGAAAGGCTTCTAAATAAAGAATTGTCTCTCTTAAGGGAATGTAATTCTGCAGTTCGTGTGGGTTGCATCTATTAAGGTTCTGTATAGTTGCAAACCCAATGTTATGAAATGTTATAACAACCAGTTGTTGGCTCAGGAAATAGATCTTACAATCAGCGGTAGTGGGGTTCTCATGGTAAAGGCATATTTTCCCCCCACCTGCGAAGGAACCCTTTAGGGTCTGTGAGCTGGATCATTATCTCCCTGCACTCTGTGGGGCAACTTTGACAGGCCAGTGGGACCACCCACCTGTCACAGTTGGCCTATGGGAGTGGGGAGGGTGGGCTGAGAGATTGAGCAGGAATGAACACTCCACACATCACCTGATGAACAGGAAGCTCTGTTCTGTTTTCTGCAGGCTCAGGTCTGCAAGGGAATTCTCTGTGGGGATTCCTTCACACAGTCCAACTGAGCAGGATTGAGCCCCTCCCACCTATCAGCTGATTGGCAGAGGGTTCAGTCCTGTTTTCTACAGGCTTCAGGTACATGAAACAGGCTTTGGGTACTGGTATTATTTTTTCTTAAACAAAGAAAAGAAAGCTTAAAACGTGTCCTTCAAATCTGTCCCCAAGAACCACGTTCAGGGGACTGCCATCGGAACAGGGGAGGGAGGCAGGGGGGGGCGGTTGGGATACAGAGAGCCTCCAAAAATCCTGAGGAGCAGTTCCTCTTCCAGGGTGGGGAAAGCCACACCTCCAGTGGAGAAGAGAGGGAAGGGGCCAGCCGAGCGAGGAAAGGGCTTGAGGATGCTGCTGAGAACCCCAGCTCCTCACCCAGCTAGGCTGGCCAGGAGGGACACACGCCACTTCCGTTGCCCACCTTGCGCAGAGGGGTGAAACGCAAGGAGGGATGGCGGAGGCTTGGGGTGCTGAAGTTCTTATGTTGGGGGGAAAGCCGGAAGGGGCCACTCCCGGATTCTGCAAGTGACTAAGATGGACATGAATCTTTTAGCTCTGCACTGTAAATAGTTGGCACAATAAAACCTGTAAAAGACAGGTCGGAGTCCTGCCTGGTTACTCACGAGCAACCACCACCAGCACCTGACAGTCCCATTCTGCAACTTGTCATAAACCCATCCAACAACAACACATCTTCTTTCCCCATTTATCCCTGGCTCCATTTTCTTCTCCTTCCTCTGTCATCTCTCCTCTATTAAATCATGGATGGTGACCCCTTTTGGGTCAGGGATCTGTGCTCACACCGATGAAGCTGTATAAACACCATTTTTATTGTTAGAGATTTCAAAATTGTAGAGGAGTTGTAAAATGATATCAGTGGTCTTGATTTTAAGCCAGCCTATTCTCTGTGATCACCCATTTGATGGAAAACCCATGCAAGGGGAAATGCCATTATATACTGCACCTTGAAGTGGAACAGTCCATGCAGGAGGTTCATAACAGTGTGCCCTACATGCTTGAACTGGGCTGGAGTGCTGCTGATGGCTGGAGGGAGATGCACCTGTGCTTTGGCTAGGACTGGGCCCCATCACCAAGAAACTGGGTGCCCTGCTGTTGGTGCCATCTCTAGACGTGGTGGCTATGTTCTCCTTCCATTGCTGCCTCTGAATACAAATTGCTGGGAATCGCAGGTGGGAAGAATGCTCTTGCACTCAGGCCCTGTTTTGCTGGCTTCCCATAGGCATCCAATTGGCCACTGAAAGAACAGCATGCTGGGGACTTTTAACCTGTTCCAGCAGGACTTTCCTAGTGTTCTGACGGTTGCAACTTGAAGGAGATGCTTTGAGGGAGTGCATCTTAAAATAGCATTTGACCTCTCTTGTCTTCCTCTCAAACTCTTTCTCAGCACCACAGCTTCTATATATCTGTGTTAGAGCACCAAAGTGAGATGTTTTCATAAAGACCATTACCTATGCTTAATCAAGTATTTTATGTATGTGTTTTAATCTACGTTTGGTTCTTGCTCCCATTTATTTTATAATTATCTGCTTAGAGATACTGTTATGCTATTTATTTAGATGTTTATGCTGGTCTGTGACCGTAATAAAGTAAATCTGTACATTCATAAAGACCAAGGATGAGGAGTCTCAGACCTGGAGGCCAAACGTGTCTCTCCAGACTTCTGTACTTGGTCCTCAGGACTCTTCGTGGGCCACACTCTATTCTGAGCCCTACTTTGCACAGTCTTTGAGTATTTTTGCCTGGCTGGAACATGCTCTCGACCTTTGATAATGTTGAGGGTGGCAGGAGAGGATATATTGTTTATTAATTAATATCTTTCCTAACTTGCGTTAGCAAGTTCCTTTACTTAGCAGAGTTTGCATTCCCCTTTACGCAGCAGAAAACTAGTTGCAAACGTGTGTGAGTTTCTTAAGACAATATGCAATTCAATCTGGCTTGTCCCGATTGAAATGTGTTCTAATATTTTCCTGGTAAGACCCCTTGAATCCCTCCTAAAAGAATAAAGACACTACGGTCTTTTTCATAAGCAATGAAAAGAAAGTTTACTCACGATTAGGCAGAGCACAGTGTGATCCTTGAAGGCAGGCTGAAGGCTTAAAGTTACAAACATATACAAAAAGGTTTACCCCATAAGGGAGATGACCTGGGGGGACTGCTTGACTGGCAGCCAGCATTTCAGTCCAGGAAGTTTGCAGGATGAAAAGAAGATGGAAAAGGGAGAAAGTGGCAGCATGCCTTGTCCTTTGACCAGGTCTGGGAAGGTCATGCCCACCCATTAGTCGCATGCAAGGAAGGATGCTCCAGGCCAGGAGGAACAGGAAGTTTCGACTGGCTGGACCAAACATTCCCTTGCATGTCCGCTCTAGGAAAACAAGGAATGTTGTATTTGACTGCTCCCAGTGGATTACATCCCACAGACAATGCCTCTTGCTTGTCTGGTTGGAGAACAGGGAAGGGGGCATGTGTGTATGTAGAAACTAGCCTGTTGTACAAGGGTGAAATTCACATTAATGGCTCCACTGCCATGCACACTACTGGTATGTGACCTCCAGAACATTGTATGGAATAGAATGCAGTCTTTGGCCTGAGGTAACCACACCTGATTTAGATGCTTTCGTGCATTTGTACAAAATCAGCCTTTTATTTTATTTTTAATTAGAAAGGACAAAAGGGAAAACATGCTAGATGAACTAAAAGGCAATAGTGCAACCATGCCCTTAGAGATTGTTTCATCTCCTGTGTTCCGTTGCGCTTCTTAAAATGAACTAAGGCTCTGATACTATGCACAATTGCTTGGGAGCAAACCTTGTTGGAGACGGTGGGATGTGTTTCTGAGGAAACATGCGTAAGATTACACAGTGAGAATGCTCTCCACTGCGGCTTCGCAGTAAAGGCAACTCCCCATTTACGTGGGGGTCGTGTTCTGAGGCACCGCGCATTGGCAGGAGGTTCTTAAACTTGGCCTGTCCTGTTCCACCCCTGCCCCGCCCCCTTGGGTGTCAAAAATGGTCCATGCGGCCGTGGTCATGCGCATGCCAATTGTGCACAAATGGGGATTTGCCTGTATTTCTCAACATGGCTTTCTTGTTCTGTGGATGCTCTCTTAGCTGAGAACGTAACAATAAGCAATAATGGACTTCCACAAAGCATTCCAGTTTTTCAAAGGACGAGTTAAACCTTTCCTGAAAGCCCATATAGTTTTTAGATGAACTGGTGGCTTAGACGCTGATGATTGTGAATCTCAAGGTGGGTGCATCGCTTTAATAGGCTGTATTGATTTTAGGCTTCTTTTCCATTTTGATGTTTTGATATATTGTAGAGGGTCACGCTTATGGACATGAAGGAAGCAGATGAACCCAATAAATCTATATCAGCCTTCTCCAAAATATGAGTATGGCATCACCCTAACAGGATCACCCTAACAGAGCCAGTGTGGTGTAGTGGTTAAGAGCGGTAGTCTCATAATCTGGGGAACTGGGTTCGAGTCTCTGCTCCTCCACTTGCAGCTGCTGGGTGACCTTGGGCCAGTCACACTTCTCTGAAGTCTCTCAGCCCCACTCACCTCACAGAGTGTTTGTTGTGGGGGAGGAAGGGAAAGGAGAATGTTAGCTGCTTTGAGACTCCTTCGGGCAGTGATAAAGCGGGATATCAAATCCAAACTCTTCTTCTTCTTCTTCTTCTTCTTCTTCCCAGGGAGGCTATAGTATTCAGGCGTCTCCTCTGCATGTGCAGTTTGTCTGTTGGTATCACTTGGCACACTCCATTTTCAGATGCACACATCCATTGTTTTATTCAAAGTTCCTGAGGGCCATACCGTGTGAGTCGGCAGTTTTAGGCGGTGGATGTTGTGGAGGGCCGGGATGGCAGGGGCAGCTTCTGGGCTGTTCTTCCTAACCTCCCACCCCTTCATATTCTTCTGAGCCAGCACCTCACCAGTGGCAATGTTTGTTTGGTGCTGGCCAAGGCTGGCAGCTGTTTCATTCACCGTCTTCTCCCAATGTGTCACAGACAGCACTCTTGGGAATTGCCCCCAATGGACTGAGCAGGCGGAGAGATAGCCAGCTCAGTTCCACATGCTCTAGCGGGCCTTTCAGATAAGCATGCATTACTTTGCTTAGGCAATGCATGCTGCTGCTCTTTTAATGAGGAGGGACAGTTTTCTGAAAGCGGAGTAGTCAGTCAGTACCCAAATCTAGTGAGGCAACAGTAGAAATCAAGTGCTAGAACTGTGCTGCCCTAGATTTGTGAAGCCCTGCGTGTGCTTTTTAAAAGCTGAACTTGCTTTCGTTTACAAATTTAAAATATTAATTTAAAAAACCCGAAAACGTGGAGCAGGATCCATGTATGGAAAGGCAAGTAAGGTAAAGGGACCCCTGACCATTAGGTACAGTCGTGACCGACTCTGGGGTTGTGGCGCTCATCTCACTTTATTGGCCGAGGGAGCCGGCATACAGCTTCCAGGTCATGTGGCCAGCATGACTAAGCCGCTTCTGGCGAACCAGAGCAGCGCACGGAAACGCTGTTTACCTTCCCGCCGGAGTGGTACCTAGTTATCTACTTGCACTTTGACGTGCTTTCGAACTGCTAGGTTGGCCGGAGCAGGGACTGAGCAACGGGAGCTCACCTCTCCGCAGGGATTTGAACCACCGACCTTCTGATCGGCAACTCGTAGGCTCTGTGGTTTTAACCCACAGCGCCACCCACATCTAGAGGGTCATTATCAGGCCAGTCTATTGGGGGGGGATGTTGTGGGGTTGTTGCTGGGTAAGGTGCTGAATATGTAGGTCAGGGGTGAGAAACATGTGGCCCTCCAGATGTTGCTGGACTCCCGACTCCCATAAGCCCCAACTGGTATGGTCAGGGATGATGTGAGTTGTAGTCCAATAACATCTGGAGGGCCCTGGCACAGGAGTACAACCAAATGACCATTTTGGGCTGATAATACATTTGATTCTGTTGGTGCAAAGCAGATCACGGTGTGTGTGTGAGAGAGCGAGAGAGAGAGAGCGGGAAGGAGAGATGAAGCTGGCATGTCGAGCCAAACCATTGGTCCCTCCACCTCTGTATTGTCTACACTAGTGTCTCCCAAACTTGGGTCTACAGCTGTTTTCAGACTACAATTCCCATCATCCCTGACCATTGGTCTTGCTAGCTAGGGGTGATGGGAGTTGTAGTCCAAAAACAGACAGAGACCCAAGTTTGGGAAACACTGGTCTACACTAACTGGCCGCAGCTTTCCTGGGTTTCAGACAGATCTCTTTCCTAGCCCTGCCAAGAGATGCTGGAAGGTTGAGCCTTGGACCTTCTGCATTCAAAGCAGATGCTCTACCAATGGTCCTTCCCCGAATAGGTTTCAGGACGCTCATCCAGGTAAAGGGAAACGGCTCAAACAGCCCTAGTCAGGAGTCATGGCAGGGATGATGCAAATAACCACAACCTTGCACTCCCAAAGTGAACCCAACATATCCGATATTGAAGATCGGTATCCCAAGCGGGTTTGTGAATATTGTTTTCAGATCCAGGAAACCAAAGAGCTCAGTGGTTTAATTATGCAAGCTGTTTCACAATTAAGCTGGCTGCACATGCGTTCTGCAGCCGGCAAGAGTGATTCAGATCGTCATTAATTTATACATTTGTCTGTGCTTCTGGTGGGGGAACATGTTCCCCAAGCAACTGGCCAACAATGATTCAGCTGTATGCTGCTGCCTGTGTTTTTTTGGAATGGGGAACAAGATGTGCAACCGCAGAGAACAGTAGCAAAGTGGTGCTCACCATTATTTGGGTCAACTTTTTGAAAATCGCATTATCTGCTTGCGCAGGTGACTGTACCAAATGTGGAAGGGCTGAAATATACATGAAAGCAGAGTGACACAGAGTCCTAACCCAGCATGAATCCTTCTACCTGGCCAGGCTATTTGTCCATCTAGCTCAGCATTGTTTTCTCTGGCTGGTGGTCAGGCATGGCCACATTTGGCCCCCCAGCTGTTTTGGGACTACAGTTCCCATAATCCCTGACCATTGGTCCTGTTAGCTAGGGAACATGGGAGTTGTAGTCCCAAAACAGTTGGAGGGCCAGTTTGGCCATGCCTGCTCTAAGGCCTGCTCTGTAGCTCAATGGTAGAGCCTATGCTTCGCCTGCGGAAGGTCACAGGTTCGATCCCTGGGATCTCCAGATAAAACTGGGGAAGACTTCTACCTGAAAACACTACAGGGCAGAGGTGGCTTACTTGTGCTCTGCATGTTGCTGGACTACAACTCCCATCATCCAGTTGGCTACACTGGCAGTGGAATCCACAAACAAGTGGAGAGCTGCAGGTTAGCCACCTTTCCTGTAGAGTCAAAGCTAGTTAGTGTAGATAGTACCAAACCAGGTGGACCAATGGTGTTATTCCGTATAAGGCAGCTTCCTTTGTCACTAGGATGGTGTGTGATTAGTGGTGGCACAGGCACTACCCAATAGGTGCTTATGGTAGATAGTGTCCCATGCTCCTATGTCTTTCACATAATCTCCTGTTTCTTTTAACTGCTAGGTGCTAGAGATTGAACTCAGACCTTTAGTAGGCAATGCATGTGCTCTACCATTGAGCTTGGATTTCTGTATGCAGGGGGTCATTTTTAAGGGTAGGTGAGAGGCAAGTATAAAACGAAGCACTATCTTTTAGGACAGGGGTGGGGAACTTGCAATGCTCCGAAAGTTGCTGGACTACCAGAAATGTCTTGCTTGGCCAGATTTCTCAGCTCTTGGTTCTCTGGAAAAGAAGTGGAAACTGGCTGGGTAGGGAAAGAGAAGAGGAAGTTCTTAGAAAACTATTGATCGAACTGCAAACACTTGCCAACAGTGGCAGATATTATCATCAGTTGTCTTTATTCATTAGTGTAGAAATATAGACCTGGCCATGTTGGATCGAAATGTTACATTACCGACAAATGTCTGCCAGACAGAGTGGTTGATGTATGCATTAATGCTGTAGCTTGGAGAAATATCCATTGACTGGTGAAATGCCCATGACATGCAGATGTGCATTTGGGCCAGAGCTGAGTGGATGGCAAGTCCTGATAGCTGCCCCCTTCTGTGTGGTTGCATTTACTGTTGAATGGGACAACGCAAGAGAAATTCGCAAAGGCGCCAAAATCTATTGAAGCCAACATACATTGATTGATTGAATTTATATACTGCCCTATACCCAGACACGGGTGGCGCTGTGGGTTAAACCACAGAGCCTAGGACTTGCCGATCAGAAGGTCGGCAGTTCGAATCCCCTGACGGGGTGAGCTCCTGTTGCTCAGTCCCTGCTCCTGCCAACCTAGCAGTTCAAAAGCATGAAGTGCAAGTAGATAAATAGGTACCGCTCCGGCGGGAAAGTAAACGGCATTTCTGTGCACTGCTCTGGTTCGCCAGAAGCTGCTTAGTCATGGTGGCCACATGACCCGGAAGCTGTACGCCGGCTCCCTCGGCCAGTAAAGTGAGATGAGTTCTGCAACCCCAGAGTCGGCCACGACTGGACCTAATGGTCAGGGGTCCCTTTACCTTTACCCAGAGGTCTCACGGCTCAGAAATACAATGCCTTTATTGAGAAGCATTTTAAAGCAGTTTAAAGTGGGGGAGGAAGGGAAAGGAGAATGTTAGCCGCTTTGAGACTCCTTCGGGTAGTGATAAAGCGTGATATCAAATCCAAACTCCTCCCCTTCTTCTTCACATTAGAATTGTTGAGTTGAAGGGGACCCTGAGGTCCAACCCCCTGCGATGCAGGAATCTCAACTAAAGCATCAATGACAGATGGCCATCCAACCTCTGCTTAAAAACCTTTATGGGAGTCTGTTCCACTGTCAAACAGTACTGTACTTACAGTGAGAAAGTTCTTCCTGATGTTTAGTTGGAATCTCTTTTCTTGTAACCTGAATCCTTTGGTTTAGGTCCTAGCCTCCATAGGAGGAGAAAACCAGCTTGTTCCATGTGTGGTCAGCTTGGAAGCGTGATGAAGAAAGAGGAGGCTGCCCAGGAAGGGGGGAAGTGTGCAGTGTTACAGCGTCCTACCAAGGAAGTGAGATCACAGAATTCTCTCTAGCAAATTTTACATGAAAGCTCTGTGAACCTCAGCCCCTTCATGTGCCTGTCTGGCAAATCATGAATTGTTGGTTTGACTGCAATAATGCCCCAGGGAAACTGGGCGATAATTATCCAATATGGTGGGATTCAGTGAGGGCTTTTTCAATGGGGATCAAACTTACAAAAATCCATGCACTATGAAGACAACACCTTTAAAAACAACCCTTTATTTTAAAAAAATAAAATGACTAATCACTTCTGAAATATACTCAGAGTCAAGAATGGATTTAATGCTCTTTATTCAGCTCATAGTGGTGAAGAGGAATGGAAGTTCTCCCACAATATCTGCTTTATATACATTATTTACACAATGGGCTGCACATGATTGGCTAATTCCGGGATTCTCCTGTAGGCCAATCAGGTTGTGGATTCACTTCCACCTGGAGCTGGATTGGGTGGCTCCTGCGGACCAATCAGACTGCTGTATTGTTCTAGGACCAATCAGACTGCTGCATTCTGAATCCTATTGTTCTAGGACCAATCAGACTGCTGCATTCTGAATCCTGCTGTTCTAGGACCAATCAGACTGCTGCATTTCGGATCCTATTGTTCTAGGACCAATCAGACTGCTGCATTTTGGATCCTATTCAACTCAGTACATAACAACTTCCCTAATGCAGGGTTTGTTTTTTAAGGTAGATGGGGCCTTTATCCAAGGTGAAAGAGTCCAGGTTATCCAATTATAGGCTATTGTTTCCTGCTCAGTTCTCAGGCAGCACGACCCGCCCCCGTGCTAGAAAAGCATTTCAGGAGGAGATGGTAAGCAGCCTGGCTCACAGAGTTCTGAGACTTGGTTGTTGTTATTATAAGTCACGTAAGATTTACAGGGATATTTGTTTGTACATGTTCTGTTCCTTAGTGGATGGTGTGAGCTGTTAATTTAGAGCAGAGGTTCATTGGGGATGCGAGGTTACGTTCTTAGACGGGTTGGCAGGGCAGGGATTTGGGGAAAAGAAGGCAGGCTAGTCCAAAAACTAGGTGAGACGCCCTTCGTGCAATTAACATTTACAAGAATAGCTTTTTGTGAAAGTCAGTAGGACCCCAGCATGGGAGAAGCCCAGTGGCGTAGCGTGGGGGGTGCAGGGGGGGCCGGCCGCACCGGGCGCAACATCTGGGGGGGGGCGCTCGCACTCGCAGCTCTCTGCCCCTACCTGGCTCACTCACTCTCTCTCACTGCAGTGCTGGCTGTGCAAATCCGATCTGAGCCGCCGGGTCGCCGCCCACTGTGGAGGGGGGGTGCCAGGCGTGCGGTGCGGAGAGAGAGCGAGGGACTATCTGGGGGAGGGACAGTGCAGCGGGGGGGGGTTGCAAATTACTTGCCTTGCCCCGGGTGCTGACAACCCACGCTACGCCACTGGAGAAGCCTTCCCCCCTTTGCTCTCCACCCCCTCGCACTGGAGTCCCAATTCAGACTGGACACCTGCTATTTTGGCATTGGAAGAAGAGCTTTCATTGATACGAATGGGACCTTTCCTCCCCAATTCAAATTGGAAGCAATCCTCATTGGGATTGCAATGGCAGCAAAGGGTCAATGCCCCCCCCCATCATTTGCCCAGGTGCTGATGCAGATGGGGCCCCCATGGGCCTGCTGTTTGCTGCAGAAAAGCTTTTCGTTTGGTTGTGAATTGCACGAATGATGCCTGGCCCTTTTTCTGCCGGTGTGAGTAGTTTTAAGGTCTTTAACCTCTTTATTGTGCATTCATCATGATTTGTTACAGAAAGTTTGTACAGGCGTTATACTGTGCGGACACTTTATTGAGAATGCATTCTGTTTTGTTTGCGGAAGGTATGCGACAGCCAATACAGATTATTTATCCTGATTTGTTTATGCAGGTGTTAGTATCATAGAATTGTAGAGTTGGAGGAGACCCCAAGGCAGGAATCGCAGCTAAATCATCCCTGGCAGATGGTCATCCAGCCTCTCTTTAAAAACTACCAAGGAAGGAAAGTCTATCACCTTCTGTTGTTGTTGTTGTTTAGTCGTGTCCGACTCTTCGTGACCCCATGGACCAGAGCATGCCAGGCACTTCTGTCTTCCACTGCCTCCCGCAGTTTGGTCAGACTCATGTTTGTAGCTTCGAAGGCACTATCCAACCATCTCATCCTCTGTCGTCCCCTTCTCCTTGTGCCCTCCATCTTTCCCAACATCAGGGTCTTTTCCAGCGAGTCTTCTCTTCTCATGAGGTGGCCAAAGTATTGGAGCCTCAGCTTCAGGATCTGTCCTTCCAGTGAGCACTCAGGGCTGATTTCCTGAAGAATGGATAGGTTTGATCTTCTTGCAGTCCATGGGACTCTCAAGAGTCTCCTCCAGCACCATAATTCAAAAGCATCCATTCTTTGGCAATCAGCCTTCTTTATGGTCCAGCTCTCACTTCCATACATCACTACTGGGAAAACCATAGCTTTTACTATACGGACCTTTGTTGGCAAGGTGATGTCTCTACTTTTTAAGATGCTGTCTAGGTTGGTCATTGCTTTCCTCCCAAGAAGCAGGCGTCTCTTAATTTTGTGGCTGCTGTCACCATCTGCAGTGATCATGGAGCCCAAGAAAGTAAAATCTCTCACTGCCTCCAGTTCTTCCCCTTCTATTTGCCAGGAGGTGATGGGCCCAGTGGCCATGATCTTCGTTTTTTTGATGTTGAGCTTCAGACCATATTTTGCGCTCTCCTCTTTCACCCTCAATAAAAGGTTCTTTAATTCCTCCTCACTTTCTGCCATCAAGGTTGTGTCATCTGCATATCTGAGGTTGTTGATATTTCTTCCAGCAATCTTAATTCCGGCTAGGGATTCGTCCAGCCCAGCCTTTCGCATGATGAATTCTGCATATAAGTTAAATAAAGAGGGAGACAAAATACAGCCTTGTCGTACTCCTTTCCCAATTTTGAACCAATCAGTTGTTCCATATCCAGTTCTAACTGTAGCTTCTTGTCCCTATCGCCTTCTAAGGACGTCCAAACCACCACTGAACACCTCCTAAAATTTCTCCTTCCTTGTAATTTGAATCCATTGGTTCAGATCCTACTTCCTGTCAATTGATGTTTATCCCACACTTTCTAGTACATATCCCCATCACTTTACAACCACAGCAGATACATATCATATTCACTGGACTGATTTCTCTTCAGATGTGGGATAAATAAGCAAACATTGGCAACCTCCACAATAAATTTACGTCAAAATTCCCCATCATCTCTACTTGCCAGTTTGTTTGTTTTTTAAAAAAAGACACTTCATTGGCTTTTCTGACTTCTGGCTTCAACTGGAAGGGTTGGCGTTGACTTAAAGCACACCCACACACCGCCCTACAACTTGGGACCAAGGCATCCAATGGAATTTCGGCTCCCATATGGTGTTGCTCACCCTGTAAGACAGTGGCTCTCAAAAAAATTTCTCTGGGCCACATTTTAAGAATAGTAACTTGCTTATACCACACCAATTTTTTTCATTTATAAGAAATACATTGGGAGACAAAAAGAAACAGCTCCCAGCAGCGCTTGATTTATGACCTAGAACGCACCTGCTTTATAATATGATCACGGGACATCCAGAAAGTATAAAATGATGCAGCTACACTGGAACACGCAGTGGCGTAGCGTGGGGGGTGCAGGGGGGGCCGGCCGCACTGGGCGCAACATCTGGGGGTTAGGGTTAGGGGGCGCAAATCCACGGGTTAGGGGGCGCAAATTACTTGCCTTGCCCCGGGTGCTGACAACCCACGCTACGCCACTGGGAACACGAATCGTTCCCAAAATATAATTATAAACGAACCTCTTGCATATGCACTTTAAGTATGTATACAAAGTCAGTGAGTTTGATTGTCATTGGATTTCTCGTCACCCTTTCCTGCCACACCCTTCGGGAACCACAGCGTGTAATATCCTTTACTGTTCGACCTTCTCTGGGTGCCTCGGCTTTCTGGCATGAGGTGGATGGGTGTCCCGAGATGGAGCCTTTTTTGTTGCCCCCTCCCCACTGCAGAACGCTCTCCCCAGGGCCATCTTTCTCTTGCCTGCCTCCAGTCTTGTAGCTGTCGGATAAAGACAGGATTGTTCTCCAAAGCTTTTGCTTGGCCCAATGTTCTATAAACGTGTAGGCTGCCCTTCTGTCAAAGACTGCTAGAGAGGCTCTCACATTAAAAATAATAATAAAATGCAATAATAATAAAAATACGGATACCAAACTAGATATTGAATTTAGCAATTTTGTGTTGCTTTGTTGTCGGGGCCTGTGCTTTCACGGCAGCCATTTTTGCTTTCTTTTTGAGCCAGCAAATGTTTCCCCCCCTCCCCTATTTTTCTTTCTTATTCTTTGACTGTTGGCCTTATTGACATTTTGCTGTGAATTGGCTGTTTTAACCTTGTTGTCAACCTCTTTGTAAACAGAGTTGAAAGGGGGAATATAACTATTTTAGATAGACGTGAAGGACCCAGATTCCATAGTCGCAGCGCCCTTTTGGGGAGGACACAGGGGCAATCATCCCACCTCCTGTTTTTTTCAGATTGCATGCAGTTATCCCTCTGTTCCTTTCAAGATAGTGGTCTGCATCACATCCACTCCTTCAGTTTGGAGCTCGTAGCTTCCCAAAAGAACCATGGGAACTGTAGTTCAGTCCTCGCACAGTTACAATTCCCAACACCCCTAGTAAATGATGGCTCCCAGGATCCTTTGGGGATGCCATGCCTAGCCCTGGCCTTTCAAGAACATAAGAAGATCTCTGCTGGATCAGGCCAATGGCCCATCTAGTCCAGCATCCTGTTCTCACAGTGGCCAATCAAATGCTTGTGGGAAGCCCACAATCAGGATTTTCCCCTCCTGTGCTTTCCAGCAACTGGCTGCCACTGGAGCATGCCGGAGCTAAAGTAGAAGTTAACTCTTATTAGCAAAAACACCCTCTCCAGTGTCAGGCTTAATGAGCCCAGCAGCTAATTCCCAGTGGTCTTCCTCCCTGGAAATCGGTTGCTGAGACTGAAAGTCCCCACCTCCTCACAGCCATCTTCCAAGCTTCTTCCAAGCAATCAGAGACTGCGCCGGCATATAATCAACCTCTGCCTTGCCCTTTTCATGCCTCTTCTGTTTCTGGGAGGGGAGCTTGTTGCAGCAGGAGGGGGGAAACCCGTGACTTCATCAGCCTTTTCCCTCCTGTTCTCTTGCTTCAGCTGCTGCCTCTAATTCTGGACTCCTCTCTGCCACAGACTCTCCCAGCTCACTAAGCCCTGTTACCCTCCAGCTTCCGACACTTCATCTTTCCAGTCTTCTCCCTCTGACCACTCATTGTTGTCCCACCACCAGCAAGGATTGGCTCCATCACATCCCCCCTTTTAGTTGTCTCTTTGTTTTGTAGTTTCCTCCTCCTAGTGAAGACGAGGTCAACTGTGAAGTGAAATACAGGCTAGGTTTAACTGAAAAGGGTGGCATCTTGTTTTAAGTCCAGGCCTACGTGCGACTCATTGTATTCCTACACTGTGTTGAATTTGGCAGCAAGGCAAAGTGCTTCTTCTTCTTTTTTTTATTTTAAGGGGATGGGTATGGAAGTTGTTTTCCTGTGATGTGCCTGCGATCAATAACAATGTAATGAGTCCGTCGTAAAACAAAGTTGGAACGGGGAGAATTGGCAATGTGAAGGGATGCTCCATTCACATAAATTGAGTCAATAAATACTCTCTTTGTCATGCTGGGATCAGTTGAAGCTTTGTTTGCTGACAAACTTGCGGGTGTTGCGAAGAATAACGGCCGTGAATTATCTAGGAACTGCTCGGTAAACAGCAGGGACCGCAGCCCTGCCACCACAAGGCCTTCCAGGCACAATCTAGCAACTCTCTTAGAAGAATGCAGAGACTCCAATGTGTGTCCATATATCTAGTTTTTACAAGGAAATGTCACCATGAGATGCATGAAGGACAGGGGTGGCTGGCTGCCACTGGGAACCAGTAGGGTGTATGGCAGGAGGCCAACACTGGGTGGAGCCAGAGCCAATGGCAAGTGCAACCACAGCTCATTCTTCTTCTTGTTGTTGTCGTTTAGTCGTGTCCGACTCTTTGTGACCCCATAGACCAGAGCACGCCAGGCACTCCTGTATTCCACTGCCTCCCGCAGCTTGGCCAAACTCATTTTGTCCATGGAGTTTTCTTGGTGGGGATACTGGAGTGGCTTGCCGGTTCCTGCTCCAGGTGGATCACGTTTAGTCAAAACTCTCCACTATGACTTGTCCATCTTGGGTGGCCCTGCGCAGCATAGCTCATAGCTTCTCCGAGTTATTCAAGCCCTGTCGCCATGAAATCCATGAAGGAGACAACTTGTTCTAGGCACAGCCAATTCTAGTTTTGACCCTATCCTTCTCCCTGCTGAGTTCTACAATGGGACAACACTGACAGTAAGGAGAAGGAAGGTGACATTTAGTGCCACCCCAGACTGGTTGTAAGTATGAAGCTAGGCAGTTGGGGTGTGTCAGGGAACTGCCATCAGTGTCCGAGGGAGAGAGCAAGCTCCGAAGGGATCCCAGAGAGCGTCCCGGGAGTGGAAGGGGCAGCCCATCTTCTGGGGGAGAGAATCAGCGTAGCTCCAGTGGAGAAGGGGGGGAGACGGGGGAATCAGCGAGGCGATCCCATGACTCCTTGCCGGGGACCAGCGGGGAGAGGAAGGGTCCTCCGCTGCCCACGCCCTCCTTGCGCAGAAGGCTTCCATGCAGGGAGAGTAGGCGGAGACTGGGTGTCAAAGAACTTCTTTGCTGGGAGAAGTTTAAGAAACGCCCACTGACGGATTCTGCCAGCGATTGAGACAGTCACGGGCGAGTGGCTGCCTGGACAGGAAAGGTTCACTCAGGCAACCCAGCCAGACGTTGGGACAAGCTTACTCACGAGCAACCCCTAGAACCATTACAGGGTGGTTGAAGGCAGACCGAGATTGGTTTGGCAATGCACCCGTTTACCCCAGTGGAGGTATTCTTGCATTGTGGGGGGTTAGACTGGATTTCCCATGCAGGGGCTCTTCCAGCTCTCCAGTTGTGTGATTCTATGACAGACCTTCGCTGGTGAAGAAGGTTCTTTCAGGCCTGGCAAGTGTTAGTATCGGGGACAAAGCAGAAAGGGGGAAATGTATGCTAATGTGGGGTATTTTTTTGTACATGACCACCCCAATCCCCAAGTGTTATTCACATGTTGTTTTTTCTAGGGATGTGGGTGGCGCTGTTGTCTAAACCACTGAGCCTAGGGCTTGCCGATCAGAAGGTCGGCGGTTCGAATCCCTGCAACGGGGTGAGCTCCCGAAGCTCGGTCCCTGCTCCTGCCAACCTAGCAGTTCAAAAGCTCATCTCGCTTTACTGGCCGAGGGAGCCAGCGTACAGCTTCTGGGTCTTGTGGCCAGCATGACTAAGCCACTTCTGGCGAACCAGAGCAGCGCACAGAAACGCCATTTACCTTCCCGCCAGAGTGGTACCTATTTATCTACTTGCACTTTGACGTGCTTTCGAACTGCTAGGTTGGCAGGAGCAGGGACCGAGCAACGGGAGCTCACCCCGCCGCGGGGATTCAAACTGCCGACCTTCTGATTGGCAAGCCCTAGGCTCTGTGTTTTAACCTGGTTTACCTCTTCCTAAATCTGGCCCTGCTTAGCACTACCATGTGCAGACCCTGAGCCTATCCTGTGCCTTTAATGGCCACCTGGAAGTGACTATCTCCCATCCTATCTCCCAGCCACAGGAAGAGATGCACTTGTTGGAATTGTTTCTTTTCTTTTTTATATATAATAATTTTTTATTCATTTTCCAAACATTTTTATACAATCAACTCATATTAACTCTCACATTCATCAATTTTCGACATCCCTCAGTTTCTCTGCAAATCTTTCGTTAAAATTTCTATTGTTAACGCATTTCTGAACTTATTATTGCCTTTAACCATTCCTCTTCCTTTCTCCTACTTTCTTTTTTACAATATTTCTTAATTTTTCACAGAGACTCTTCAAAACCAACAAGCGTTGTCTGTGCATCACATATGCTTTTCAGATAATCTGTAAATTTCCCCCAGTCCTCGATAAACTTTTGGTCTTTCTGATATCGAATCTTCCCAGTCAATTTATCCAGTTCTGCATATTCAGTCAGTTTCATTCTCCATTCTTCCACAGTTGGAATTTCTTCCTGCTTCCATCTTTGCGCCAGAAGTATTCTTGCAGATGTTACAGTGTATTGGAAAAGTTTACAATCTTTTCTATTAATTTCATTACCTACCAATTCTAGTAAGAAGGCTTCTGGTTTTCTAACAAATGTATATCTCAACATCTTTTTCAATTCCTTATATATCATTTCCCAGAAGCCTTTCACCTTTTTGCATTCCCACCACATATGATAGAAAGTTCCTTCTTTTTCTTTACATTTCCAACACTTGTTACATGTTTTATACATTTTAGCTAATTTAACTGGCGTTATGTACCATCTATATACCATTTTCATTACATTTTCCTTCAACGCGGTACACGCCGTAAATTTTAAACTTTCATTCCATAATTTTGTCCAATCATCAGATTGTATATTATAACCAAAGTCTCTAGCCCAATGTATCATTACTGATTTCACCTCTTCATCTTTTGTATGCCATTCCAACAACATTCTATACATTTTAGACAAATTTTTATACTCATTATTCAATACCTCTATTTGAAATTTTGATTCTTTTCCTTCATATCCACACATTTTACAGTCTTTTTTAAACATTTCACTAATCTGGTAGTAGTACAACCAATCATAAACAAATTCTTTCACCTCTTCATAAGTCTTCATTTTCCATTCCCCCCCCCCCTTACTATCAATTCTCCATAAGTTATCCACCTCCCCCTCATGTTTATCTTTTTCACACTCATCACTTCCAATGGTGAAAGCCAATGGGGGAGTCTTGGTTCCAACAAATTTTTATACCTCTCCCACACATCTATCAATGATCTTCGGAAGATGTGGTTTTCAAAGCCTTTATGAATTTTTTTCTTTTCATACCACAGATATGCAAGCCACCCGAATCTATTATCAAATCCTTCTAAATCTAACAACTCTCCATTTACTAATTTAATCCATTCCTTTAACCAACAGAGGCATGATGCTTCATAATATAGTTTCAAGTCTGACAGGGCAAAGCCACCTCTTTCTCTCGCATCTGTTAATAACTTAAACTGAATCCTTGGCTTCTTGCCCTGCCAGATGCATCTCGAAACTATTATTTGCCATTCTTTGAAAATTGATGCCCCTTTAATTATCGGAAGTGATTGGAATAGAAATAACATCCTTGGCAGCACACTCATCTTTATCGTAGATATCCTTCCCCAAAAAGATAGCTTCAATCTTCCCCACACCTCCAGATCCCTTTTTATCCCCTTCCAAACAGGTACATAATTATTTTGAAACAAATCAATATTCTTGGGGGTTAACCATACTCCTAAATATTTCACTTTGTTCACCACTTCCAGCCCTGTACTTTGTTGCATTTCCTCTATTAATTCTTGGTCCATATTTTTCACAATAATTTTTGTCTTTCTTTTGTTTAAATAAAAACCTGCAACTTGACCAAATTGTTCTATTTCTTCTAGGATTCTTTTAACACTTCCCGCTGGCTCTTCTACCATCATTACAAGATTGTCCGCAAATGCTTTGACTTTATACTCATTTTTCCCTACAGACACCCCTTTTATTTCTTCATTTTTTCTTATTGATTTTAGCAAAACCTCCAGCACCAATTGTTTCTTTTCATGGGTGTCTGTAGGATTTCTCCAGGGAGGAGCAAAGCGAAAAACGGAAACTGGGGAATAGGCTAATCTCTCAGAATAAATGAGAATAGAATAGCAGAGTCTGTACGATTTGTCTATCTCATAATAGTCATATGCACTTTGCGCAGCATATGTAGAGTTCACTGTCAGAAGCTCAGCCTACACTCGAGTAGGACTCTGGCAGAGACACACGTCGGACTGGCATGTTCTCTCCCTCCTGGTTGATCTTCTGCCCAAACATCACAGCGACCGATGCCAACAGACACCGGCACACTTAGGGATCCGCAGAGTCTTTGCGTAACAGACGTCAGCAACTCAGCATTTTGGCTAATCTACTTCATTTACATATAAACACACACGGAGCACTGCAACATGGCTCCTTCTCTCTCTAGCATCCAGACAGCAAAGAGAAAAAACAAGGGACAATAGTTCCACTTCACAGTAACACAAACATCCTGTCTCCGTCACTTCCCACTCTGTGGAGTCAAAACATATACCGTCATGTGATAGACAAAAATCCCATGGCTGCAGTCATGGAGCAGGCAGTGATGGCCACCAACTTGGATGGCTTTAAGAGAGGTTCTTCCAGGTTCTATCCTGGCACTCTGGCCAGTACCATCCCTGTTATGTACTGAAGTTCTCACCCTGGGCCAGAAGGGGGATACTGTAGATAGTTATGCAAATAAGGGATCGAAAGTGATGTTCAGTGATTGGATAGTTTTAGGAAATTGTTACAGTTACGTTGTACTGGAGCTCTATATAAGCAGGCTGACTGAACCCTTCAGTTCAGTTCTGTTCTGGCCTGTGAATAAACAAGAGCTGTTTGAAGAATCACTGTGTCGTCTGATATGTTCACTCACAACTTAACAACCCCCCTAGCTGCATACACAGCCTTCCTGCCTCAGTGTTGTCCCAACAGCTCAAGAGCCTGTTACCAAGCCACCTTTGTTAAATTGTTTGCCATTTCTTGTTTACCTGCCTAATATTGCCCTTTTTCTTCTCTTTTCTTTTCAGGTTTTTTTTCTGTTTTTGTTTTTTTTTTACTTTTAGGAGTAAAGGCCAGTACAAAGAAGTATCAGGATGAAAAGATGGCCGACTTCTTGTTGCCACTGGGTTCTAACAGCTTCCACCGCTTCACGCCCGAATCCCTGGCTGCGATCGAGAAGCGGATCGCGGAGAAGATCGCAAGGAGCGCCAAGCAGGAATACAGGGAACAGTTGGGCGACGAGGAGATTCTGCGGCCTCAGTTTGACTTACAGGCCTGCAAGAAGTTGCCCGACATCTACGGCTCTCCTCCGTCGGAGCTCATTGGGGAACCTTTGGAGGATATTGACCCTTTCTACAGCGATCACAAGGTCATTCCCACCCGCTCTGCGCTTGTTGTTAAAGATGGCGGAGGGGGAGAGCGAGAGCGGGAGGTAGTGGGGAAGGCGTGGATTTCCCCTCTTCTTCCTCCCTGCCCCACCTCTTTCCCCAGTGGAAATAATTCCTCCTTCGTTTAAGGATGCAAGAATCAGGAGTTTGAAACTCCCAGAGCTTAATGTTTGGAAAATGGATGACCGGGGTTGAGGGTGGAGATGTGGGCGTCCGCAGGATATATTTTTTGGGGGGGGGGGCAGGCAAAAGTAAAACGCAGAGCAGTCTAATGTCTCACCAGCAAAAAAATGAGAAGGATAGTGCCTGTTTATTTTGTCTCATCTATCCGGTTCTACAAATGATTCCACTTCACTATCTTCTTTTTAAGTGAAATCTGGAAATCTGGTGACTCTGTGTCATTGGGAAGGGGAGGGGGAGAGTGGTGTTAATACTAAAAACCGTGCCAGAATCCTGCCTCCTCTGAACTAGGGGCATGTGAATGTATCATTTCACTTAATCGATCATATTACAGGAGAAGGGCAATGCATTTGGTTAACGTGCTATTAAAAACTGGGTGAGAGCAGAGATTCCAGAGGTCAAGTTTTTTCTAGGCATGCAGACTAGCGATGATGGAAGAAGGCTTAAACTGCTGGATTTCTACTTGCAACTCTGCTTTTAAATTCGGAGGAGCCCTGCAGGGGGTAGTGGGAAGTGTTGGCAATGCTAGTATGCCAAAATATAGCCGGTCCAGAATTTAGGGGGTTTGCGGAGTTGTCCGTTCAGATCCTAATGCATGGAAGGTAGGCGACAGCAAATCACTGGTTTTTCCCCTGCTCCTGGAGTGGAAATAGACCGTTGCAGTTGAGAATGAGTTGAGAATGGTTTAAAAATGTGGTGCAAATAGGACTGTGCAAATAGGTGTTACACAATGGAGGCAATTTCATAGAAGATGGTGAGCCTGCCTTTTTTGAGAAGAAATCCATGTAGAGTCTGCTATTTCACATGTGGAACAACGCATGATATTTTGCACTCTGTAGCAATGGGTAGACTTGCCCTTGCTCTACATATGTGTTGTTAAAGTGGCAATGAGGCACACAGATATTTTTGCACATGCATGCTACCCCTGGCTATTATGCATTGTACTCCAAGAAGAGCAGCCTGGACTATTGAGCTTAATTCTTTTGCCTGGGCAACAATGCCTTTATCTCTTCGTTTTCAAAGAGGAATGGTGGTGCCATCGTTTGTCATGTACTTTATGAGTAGCAAATACAATAGCCTTTGGTTTCTGGAGGGTCCTATCTCGTGAGCGCATAATGCAGACCTTAAATGTTCTTTCACTCTCTCTTTTGTTTTCCAGACATTTATAGTACTGAACAAAGGGAAGACAATCTTTCGATTTAGTGCCACTCCTGCCTTGTATATACTTACTCCTTTTCATCGAATCAGAAGAGCAGCAATTAAAATTTTGGTACATTCATATCCTTTTTATTGGGTTGTCTCCGTCAGACCTCTGCGTGGTGGAAAATACATGACATGTGATTGCATTCTGAGCATGTCGCTCCTGTTCATCGATATATACGTGAGGGTTGGAACCAACTGAAATTAGGATTTAGAGATCTGTGTTGGTGAGGAGCAGGGTAGTAATATACAGCGTAGGAAAATGAAGCAAAATCTGCAAACCTTAAACCAGCCTTCCCCAAATGGATGTCATTATGCCTGACCATTGGTCATGCTGGCTGGGACTGATAGGAACTGTAACCCAAAATATTCTGAAGGCACCAGCTGAGGAACACAGTGTCAAATGCTGTGTGTGCTCTTGCACCAATATATTTCTATATAAACCCTGCATCAAAACAAGCTGAATTATACATGATACAAATTGAACACCTTTGCATACTTTCTCAGACTTTGCATAATTCATTCTGGTTTTCCGGCTATGCAGGGAAAAAAAGGGAAATCACAGCACTGTGAATGTTGTTCAAGCGCTCCTCTGATGCTTGAGATATCTGAAGTCATTGTCTTAAACTTCCACTCATGAGGGATAGAAACCCATTTGTTTAGTTTATTAAAAACATCACCCAAGAAATATTATTATTATTATTATTATTATTATTATTATTATTATTATTATTGGAAAGCTGAATTCTTGGTCATTTCTCCTTGTTTACTTGCCAGCATGGACTGCTGGAACTTGTGGCAGCCAGAGGTGTCCTGTGGGCTCGGTGTCCTAGTCCCAGGATATCACACTCATTGTTTACCGCTGAAGATGGCATACAGAGGCAAAGGAAAAACTCTCTGTGCATGCTCAGGGGGACCTCCTGCTGTTATTTCAGTGAGATGTAAAAGTGGAACAGGTTCTGGGGGCTCCTTGCCCCTGCCCCGTTTGGATTATCTGTTTGCCCTGCAGTCATCCTTCCCTCTGTTGGCTCCCCTTTTCTGGCTGCCTTGGCTCCCCTTGACCTGCTAGTGATCCTGTCTGTCAGCTCCCTCCCCGTCTCTCTGCATGAAGTTCACTTAAAGATCCGATGGAAGGCTTTCAGGCCTCCAAGCAGGTGGCTTTTCTGATGAGGCCAAAGCTTTTCAGAGTCACTTTATTTTACCTTCAGCTGCGCTCCTTCCAATTAGAGGAATGTCAAACCTGGCTGGGCTTAGAGGGCCATCTGCAAGGAGCGTCCCGTGGCGAAGATGGCAAAACAGAGGATGCTTTCTCAAAGAGGGTGTGGGGGGAAGGATCTGTTACGGGAACCTCTCCGCCCAGCAAGACATTTGACTCCTATCCAACACTCTTTTTATTTATCTTCCCCTCCCCTCACCCGGTATAATATTAAGGCATCCAGGCTTCTTGCTGTAGCCCATCAGAGAAGAAATGCTTGCTGCTCTGCTCAGTGCTCTGCTCAGGGTCAGGGGTCAGTCACACTGCGGGCACTAGGAGAAGTGGGGCTTGGACTCTGACCTGGAAAAGGGAATTGGCGATCTGGGGGAGCCTGAAACAGCCAGTGGATGCAAGTCAGAAGCAGGAGGAGGTGCAAAGTCAAGGGCTTCCATACCTCCTTCTCCCTCCTGCCCAACCTCTCCTGCTTCCCTGTCTCCCAGGGCCATAGCTGTCAACCGTCCCTTATTTGGCGGGAAAGTCCCTTATCCCAGCGCCGTGTCCTGCTGCTGTCCCTCATTGATGATGTCCCTTAAATTTAAACCTAAGATCTTCTGGGGAACCGGGTTCGCGTCTCCGCTCCTCCACATGCAGCTGCTGGGTGACCTTGGGCCAGTCACACTTCTCTGAAGTCTCTCAGCCCCACTCACCTCACAGGGGAAGGAAGGGAAAGGAGAATGTTAGCCGCTTTGAGACTCCTTCGGGTAGTGATAAAGCGGGATATCAAATCCAAAAACTCTCTCTTCTGCACATACGGCAAATCCTCCACCAATCCTCCACCATGGTCCTTCACCTAGAATCAAAGAAGCAAGCCTTGGTTGTGTTTCACCAGTGCCAACGTCGAACACAGTGACAAAGGCATCTTGTCAAATGATCTTATACAAGAGGCTTTTCTGACCTCCTGTGGCACTGGGCGTCCAGCTGTGCTACATCTGTTTCTTTTCTGTGAGCAGGATGCACAAGAAGGGACCGTATGGTCACTCTCCCCTACACACACTTGTCCCTCCAATGAAAATTAAACCCTGCAGAACCAGAGACATCAAGAGGGCCTGTGGTACTTTTCCGTGCCAGGAGCGCTGTGACAGTTTGACAGTGCCTTGGAAGGTGGCGGCCTCTCTTTCATTGCAGGTTGGGTGGCCATCTGTCCGGGGTTCTTTAGTTCCGATTCCTGCCATTGCAGCGGGTCAGGCTGGATGACCCTGGGGTCCCTTTCGACCTGGTGCTTCTGTGTGTTTGTGACACCGGGCGCAGGAAGTCAAACCTGGGGGAATAACTTGTGGTTGTTCCTCTTGGAGAGCCGAAGCTGCGATTTTTGTTTGGCGTTTTTGAAGTTGCTCTGCGCTGCTGGGGCCGCGAGGGTCAGATTTCTCGCTCCCAACCATATTCATTGGCCACAAGACAAATACACCTCATGACATTTCCTGGGAGTCCTTGGGGCGGCTGCTTTTTTGCTCTACGGATGCTGTCAGTGCAATCAGGCTCAGAATGTAAGGCAAGGCAAATGTCATTCTTTATCCACATTTGACGGCCCGGCATTTTCAGTCTCTTCTATTTCCTAAGTACATTTTGGAGTGAATGCACTGTTTTGATTTTTATTTTTTTTAAAAAGTAAGTGTGGGTGGTTTTTTTATAGCAAGGATCAAATGTAGTTGCTCTGTTCAGCTTGAAAGCTCAGACACTTTTGGGAGCATATATTTATCCGAGAGAAGCTTAGCTACCTAGCCTGCCTCTGCAGCCTAACCGTAATATATATGCACAGATCTGTATGCGAAAGCACAGGGTTGATGGCTCTAATTCAACAAAGTGCTTGCATTATGGGCTGCTTTAAACAGATTATTAAAATGCATGTCACTCATGACTCAGCAAAGCATGCTTTCCGCTTCCACTGCCTTTGATGCTCTAGCAAAAGATAGAGCGTGCGCAGGATAAATGTGTATTTAATGAGTCTGCCTTATAATTCAAGAGATACAAGGGGAAATCTGGGGCCCTGGGCTGGGTGGCGTGTCATGTAAAACAAACGGAAGAGCTGTAGCAAGTCAGACTGAACCTGCAACTTGTTGAACCTTCTTAAACCAACATATTTTTTTTAATGTACACAAATGGTTTGGGGGGCATTTTACTGGCCTCAACCAAATTCTGGTGCTTCTCAGGGGTAGTAAAATACAGTGGTGCCTCGCAAGACGAAATTAATTCGTTCTGCGAGTTTTTTCGTCTTGTGAATTTTTCGTCTTGCAAAGCACAGTTTCCCAAAGAAATGCATTGACGGTTTCCCATAGGAATGCATTGACGGTTTTAAGAAAAAGGCGCAAGATGTTTTCATCTTGTGAAGCAAGCTCATAGGGAAATTCGTCTTGCGAAGCAACTCAAAAAACAAAAAACTCTTTCGTCTTGCGAGTTTTTCGTTTTGCGAGGCATTCGTCTTGCGAGGTACCACTGTATCTCAAAACAAATCAATGTGTGCTTAGGTCTTGCATTCCTGGATCAGTATTTGTTCCAAGAACTCCATGGCATAGTTTTTGTTGTTGTCCTAAATTCGTAATATAGCCTGGGACAAAAATGCGCTCCAATGACAAACACCAGTGGACTTATCGGTCTCAGTCTCAGTCTGGATTAAAACTCTGTTTTGTGCTTATTTCTACTGCCTGGGTCAGGTTTCATTGAATGACTTATTTATACCCAATGTGATTTCTTGAGATGCTTTATGTCCTGGGTTTTGAGATATTTTATGTCCTGGGTTTTGTTGTGGTTTACAGAAAGAAATTGTAAGTGGTATAACTGACATTTTTGGGGACATTTTTGGCTACCACTCAGGTGAGTGTCCTAAAAGCGCCACGTGGTAATTGTAAATTCTTCCCTAAAGTGCACCTGAAAAATGTTGCACTGTTACTCTTATTCTACACCAGGCATCCCCAAACTTGGCCCTTCAGGTGTTTTGGGACTACAACTCCTATGATCCCTAGCTAACAGGACCAGTGGTCAGGGATGATGGGAATTGTAGTCCCAGAAACGTATGGAAGGCCGAGTTTGGTGATGCCTTTTCTACACCAATGTTTTTACTATTTAGCAGAATAAATTATGCTAATCATAGAGAGCAGCAAGGAGCTATGTTTTAGCTTCAGCCTCTCTGGCTAATGGAAATCTTTTTCAAGTCAAATGTCAGCATTTCTGCAAATGCTGCATTCTAAAGTGGTTTACAACAGATATAAACAGAGTAGCTATTGCCGCTCTTGATTCAGAAGCTCCTCTGAGTTCTCAAATATTGCTAGACATTGCCGGCACACTTTCTGGCTGGTATTCACAATCATATGGACTAGAAACCCACTTTTTAAAAAGAAATTGGGATTTTAGAAAGCTGGACTAGTCTCTCCAAGAGCATGCCCATATTGTACACTAATACCTTTGCCCAGATTTGGGATTGATTATTCCCCTGCCCTCCTTGGAGACCTTATAATGGGGGACTTCAATGCCAGAATCGGAGCAGATATAAGCTTATTCACCGATAAGTCGCAATTATTCATAGAAGAGGAGTGGTTTCCTACGTGGAATTCACAGGACAAGACCATTAATAGGGCTGGCATCATACTGCTGGAGTTCACTATAAACTGCGGGCTGCACAGCTTGCACGGCACACCCAAAGACTGGTCCGGGGGATACTATACTTTTCTAGGATCTAGAGGGGCAAGTGTTATAGATTACATCTGGTCCTCCTCAGCATTTAATGATGAGGCATACTGTTTCAATGTGTTCAACAGAACCGAAAGTGACCACCTTCCAATTGCCATCTCCTTTCACCACACACAGCTGGGGCCTCCCAGCTCACCACACCCCCAGGATTCATCGACCCTGGCCCCCGGACGCAAGAAGTGGGACATCTACCTGGAGCAAGACATAAAAGTCCTCCTAAATTCCCCTGAGATCCTAGCCCTGAAAGCTCAGCTGTTAACAACGAATGTGAATCATTTCTCAATTTTCCAGCAAATTCTAGTCTACTTGCTCCCTTCGCTTACGAAACCTTCCCGTGCGATTCTATCCTGGAAGAATCAAACCTGGTTCGACCAAGAATGCAAACAGTGCAGAAGTAGGCTTAGATTTCTCCAGTCAGACATGAAAGCAGACAGCACTCAGAGCAAAATCAGGGAGTTAGCCCAATTTCGTTCATACTATAAGAAGCTGCTCCAACATAAGAAATTGCTCTTTGCGAAAGAACGCTGGTCGGCTCTGTCAGTGGCCATTAAAACCCGTGACGACAAGAAATTTTGGAATTTAATTAATGCAGGTCTAAGACCCCCCTCATTCATTGTTAATAACATCACAGCAGCCAGCTGGCACTCTCACTTTGCTCAGCTGTATTCCACCTCAGATTCTGACGTAAATGTAGTCACCACCTTTCCAGCATCTGCCTTGCCCACCTGGGAGCCAGTCTCCCCAGAGAGATGTACTCAACTAATTAGCATGCTATCAGGGGATAAATCCCCGGGGGAGGATATGATACCACCTGAGGTATTCTTATCGAACCAGTCGTGGTGGGCCCCTATCTTAGCATCTCTCTTTACCACCATTAATGCTACTCTTAAGATTCCACCTAACTGGAAACAGAGCATAGTTATCCCAATACATAAAAAGGGGGACCCACAAGATCCGCGCAACTACCGACCTATCAGCCTGTTGGACATATCATACAAGGTTTACTCTAGATTCTTGCTAGAGAAATTAATTGAGTGGGCAGAAGAAACAAAGCTATTCCATCCGGAACAGGCTGGCTTCCGCAAAGGTCACAGCACATCTGGCCAATGTCTTGTTCTACTTACCCTGATTGATAAATACCTAAACAGGTTCAACTGCAAACTACACGCGGCTTTTGTGGACCTGACCTCCGCCTTTGACTCCATTCCCAGAGATAGGCTATGGCAGAAGCTTAGTCATACCAGCATAGATAAGAGACTCCTCCTCCTTCTTATGGAAATTCATAATGACATATCGGCCAGAGTAAAATTCGGCCCTCTGGGAGCTCTTTCTGATTCTTTCCCTCTGAATAAAGGGGTCAAACAGGGCTGCCTCTTGGCCCCTTTTCTATTCAATTTCTACATCAATGACATCGTCACAACTACGAAGGCCCTAAATCAATCTGCCCCCTCCTTACAACAGCTCAAGATCCCCATATTACTCTATGCGGACGACATGGTGATACTGTCATTAACCAAGCTGGGCTTAAACAACATGCTCAGAGGGCTCATGACATATTGTGATACCAACTCCCTTAAAATTAATTTCGCCAAAACCAAAATTCTTACTTTTGGCATGAAAACTCGGAAGTCACTCTGGAATTTTGAGGGTCATTCTATTGAACATTGTTCAGCATTCAAGTATTTGGGTATCATTTTTCAGCATGGGCTTAGCTGGTCAGCTCACCTAAATACAACCATCCTGGCTGCCCGCAGAACCATCAAAGCCTTGGAGAAATTCTACTATGCAAAAGGCGGCCAGCTGGTTCCACCAATCAGAAAAGCATTTATCAGCAAAGTCCTCCCGATGTTATTGTATGGGGTTGAAATCTGGGGGTGGAATTTAAAAACACTACAACGGCTGGAGATTCTACAAAACTCTTTTGCACGGAAGATACTGGGTCTCCCCAAGGGCTCGGTTGCAGCACAGTTAAGAACAGAACTGGGCCTCCCCTCCATTGTTGCGAGAGCCCACATTAGAATTATTAGCTTTTATTGTAAATTAATCAATGCCCCAGGTCCCCTACTAGCCAGGCAAGCCTTTTTAACGTGTTCTCAAAGCAATAAATGGTCCAAGGCCATGGTGACTATTACTGCACGCTACTCTCTCCCAAATCTTGACTCGCTGTCCTCTTGGGACAAACATAAAATCCGGGCCTGGATTCTTACAAGAGACGAGGCCATGGACCGGGCACAGTCCACCTCAGCTCGCCTCTCTATGTGGCTCCCTAAAGTGAAAGTGGTAAGATCACTTGCCAACTACTTGATAGACCTGACGGAGCCCAACTTGAGAAGAGCGTTTACTATGGCCCGCTTCCATTCTATACCCACGGCCTTCCTGCAGGGGATTTATTCTAAGACCCCTATTACCCAGCGTCTATGTCCATGCACAATGAACGAAGTAGAGGACTTCATACATTTCTTTTTCTACTGCCCTATTTATGAGCCAATAAGATCTAAGCTCCTCCTTTTGATCCCGTCCACCATTACATCTAAGGAAGACTGTTTGAAATCGCTTCTTGTGGACGCAAATCCCCAAATCTCACGTGGGGTGGCAATATTCATAGTGCAGGCTCTGAAACTCAGGGCTACTCTGACAGGGTAGCGTGCCCTAGACCTGGACCTGTTTTAATCTTTTTATTACTTTTAACTCAATATGCTGAGTCTGTTCTGGGGCCATTTTGTGCTTTATATATACCCGCATACTAGTTTTTGGGCGCTGGCTATTATATCTTTGCATTATTGTCTTCGGGTAACTTAAATGTCACTACGCCAGCCAAAACACCTGAATTTTGCTGGGTTGCTTGTCTCTAGTTTGTCTTTTTTCTTTTTTGTATTGTCTTATTTTGCTATGGCAGTTTGCTAATGCAATAAAGGTTTTGAATTCGTTCTGCGAGTTTTTTCGTCTTGTGAATTTTTCGTCTTGCAAAGCACAGTTTCCCAAAGAAATGCATTGACGGTTTCCCATAGGAATGCATTGACGGTTTTAAGAAAAAGGCGCAAGATGTTTTCATCTTGTGAAGCAAGCTCATAGGGAAATTCGTCTTGCGAAGCAACTCAAAAAACAAAAAACTCTTTCGTCTTGCGAGTTTTTCGTTTTGCGAGGCATTCGTCTTGCGAGGTACCACTGTATCTCAAAACAAATCAATGTGTGCTTAGGTCTTGCATTCCTGGATCAGTATTTGTTCCAAGAACTCCATGGCATAGTTTTTGTTGTTGTCCTAAATTCGTAATATAGCCTGGGACAAAAATGCGCTCCAATGACAAACACCAGTGGACTTATCGGTCTCAGTCTCAGTCTGGATTAAAACTCTGTTTTGTGCTTATTTCTACTGCCTGGGTCAGGTTTCATTGAATGACTTATTTATACCCAATGTGATTTCTTGAGATGCTTTATGTCCTGGGTTTTGAGATATTTTATGTCCTGGGTTTTGTTGTGGTTTACAGAAAGAAATTGTAAGTGGTATAACTGACATTTTTGGGGACATTTTTGGCTACCACTCAGGTGAGTGTCCTAAAAGCGCCACGTGGTAATTGTAAATTCTTCCCTAAAGTGCACCTGAAAAATGTTGCACTGTTACTCTTATTCTACACCAGGCATCCCCAAACTTGGCCCTTCAGGTGTTTTGGGACTACAACTCCTATGATCCCTAGCTAACAGGACCAGTGGTCAGGGATGATGGGAATTGTAGTCCCAGAAACGTATGGAAGGCCGAGTTTGGTGATGCCTTTTCTACACCAATGTTTTTACTATTTAGCAGAATAAATTATGCTAATCATAGAGAGCAGCAAGGAGCTATGTTTTAGCTTCAGCCTCTCTGGCTAATGGAAATCTTTTTCAAGTCAAATGTCAGCATTTCTGCAAATGCTGCATTCTAAAGTGGTTTACAACAGATATAAACAGAGTAGCTATTGCCGCTCTTGATTCAGAAGCTCCTCTGAGTTCTCAAATATTGCTAGACATTGCCGGCACACTTTCTGGCTGGTATTCACAATCATATGGACTAGAAACCCACTTTTTAAAAAGAAATTGGGATTTTAGAAAGCTGGACTAGTCTCTCCAAGAGCATGCCCATATTGTACACTAATACCTTTGCCCAGATTTGGGATTGATTATTCCCCTGCCCTCCTTGGAGACCGCTTCTGAAGTTTTTCAGAGTTTTGTTTGGGGATAAGTATTTGAAACTAAAGCTTGGCATCTGTGTTATTCTGGACAATCCACTCTGGAATAGTAGTCAGTTTGGCTTTGGAGAGAAGAGATTCCACGCAGCCGCCAATTTCTGGAGCATATGTTTGCCAAAAGGTGCTCTATCTCAGAAAGTGTTGCTCCCTTAATGCCAGAGGTTGGCTGAAAGCTGATGGCTGACATGCATTTAAGGCAGGCAGATGCAACAGAGGACAGGGACCCTCCGCCTTTCGTGGCTGTGCTGAAGGGTGGAGCAGCTACAAAATTGCATAACGGAAAGTTAAAACCCTGCTTCTGCCATCAACCCACTATCCCAGAATTTCAGCTCCCCATACCCTTCATTTCTCTTAACACGGGGATAATACCTTGCAAGGTTCTCCTGGACACCGCAGCATGCACAGGCACTTATTGTAGCAGTGCCGTTGTGCAAGAGGGGGAATTTCTGAGATTGCAGCTCTTTTCTCTTTGTATGCCAGGTCTTGCAATGGGCGCAGCTTGGTAAGAGGGTGTGTGGCCAGGGGAGGGGCCTAGTGAGAGTCCCAAGGGCTGGACAGAGAGGCCTGGAAGGTCATCTTTATCCCCTGGGCTTAAGGTTCTCCTACCCTGTATTTAGAGCAGGTGCCAGCAAACGTTTTCAGCAGGGGGCCGGTCCACTGTCCCTCAGACCTTGTGGGGGGCCGGACTATATTTGGGGGGGGGGGAATGAATGAATTCCTATGCCCCACAAATAACCCAGAGATGCATTTTAAATAAAAGGACACATTCTACTCATGTAAAAACACGCTGATTCCTGGACCATCCGTGGGCCGGATTTAGAAGGTGATTGGGCTGGATCCGGCCCCCAGGCCTTAGTTTGCCTACCCATGATTTAGAGGCACAGAAGCCCCAGGCTCTGTGCGCAGCAGGGTTCAGACATGCTATTTGCAGAGATGGATCCTGGTTGGGACAGTGTCCTGCATAACCCCAGCCAGAATTTATTTCCTAATGGTGGCCCATATTTTGGAATGAGCCACTCTACACCATCCTTCCCCAACCTGCTGCCCTCCAGTTGTTTTGTCCTGCAACTCCCAACCATCATGAACAGCAGTGATGTCTCTCAACTTAGAATCATAGAATCATAGAGTTGGAAGAGACCACAAGGGCCATCGAGTCCAACCCCCTGCCAAGCAGGAAACACCATCAGACCACTCCTGACATATGGTTGTCAAGCCTCTGCTTAAAAACCTCCAAAGAAGGAGACTCCACCACACTCCTTGGCAGCAAATTCCACTGTCAAACAGCTCTTACTGTCAGGAAGTTCTTCCTAATGTTTAGGTGGAATCTTCTTTCTTGTAGTTTGGATCCATTGCTCCGTGTCCGCTTCTCTGGAGCAGCAGAACACAACCTTTCTCCCTCCTCTAGGTGACATCCTTTTATATATTTGAACATGGCTATCATATCACCCCTTAACCTCCTCTTCTCCAGGCTAAACTTTTAAGACTTCTTATTTTTCCCCATTCCTGTTTATACCTGTGGGAAAGTCAGAAGCTGGCTCTGGGAGATGTTCCTTTGCTGCTCATTCCGTAAGGAGCTGCCTTCAAAGACCCTTAGCTTACTTGGGAGGAGGTACCGCTGGGTGGCGGATCAAGGCCCTTTTATAGTGTTTATGTTCATCAGGTAATAACAGCAGAAAATGAGGCTTGCCATCTGCGATTCTCTGCAGTCATTCATCGGGAGGAACAGGTCCCAGTAGTGGAAAATGTTTTTGAATCAGTCTTGGGATGACTAGCCCCTCGAGTCCAATTACTAGTTTCTTAAGTTTTCATGCGGGAGTAACTGGGGTAGTTAGCAACCGAGCTGATTTTTTATTATTATTCTGGTGGTGGCGGTGGCAGTAGATGGGGAGAAACTGTCCCTTTCCCCCCATAACAGAAATGGAGATCCTGCTTAAAGGTTTGTGCTACTCAGATGTAGAGCATGCTACAAGTTGATGTCAGACAACAGTCCCCTGTAGCCTCACTGTAGTCACGGACTTAAGGAGAAGATTGAAGACATGTCCAGCAGGCTGGCATTTTCTTTGATGATCTGCCTCTGGTAATGAATCATGAGTGCAGGACACCCCGGGATATGTCACCACTTATTGGGATGTATCACTGCGTGGTTCCCTTGTTCCTCCACCTATACTTTGTTGTTGTTGTTTAGTCGTTTAGTCGTTCCGACACTTCGTGACCCCATGGACCAGAGCACGCCAGGCCCTCCTGTCTTCCACTGCCTCCCAAAGTTTGGTCAAACTCATGCTGGTAGCTTCGAGAACACTGTCCAACCATCTCGTCCTCTGTCGTCCCCTTCTCCTTGTGCCCTCCATCTTTCTCAACATCAGGGTCTTTTCCAAGGAGTCTTCTCTTCTCATGAGGAGGCCAAAGTATTGGAGCCTCAGCTTCAGGATCTGTCCTTCCAGTGAGCACTCAGGGCTGATTTCCTTAAGAATGGAGAGGTTTGATCTCCTTGCAGCCCATGGGACTCTCAAGAGTCTCCTCCAGCACCATAATTCAAAAGCATCAGTTCTTCAGCCATCAGCCTTCTTTATGGTCCTTGAGCTATTTGAAGGTCTCCTCCCTCTCTGCTTCTCCTGTGATGGTCCTTATGCCTTGAACTCCCCCCAAGAATAGCTACATCAGCTGTTGCCAACCGGCTGCCCTCCAGATGTTTTGGATTACAGCTCCCACCAGTCCTATCCAGGATGGCTGTGCAAGCTGGGGCTGTTAGCAGAGGTGGCCCAAACCATCTGAAGCACCCCTAGTTGATGGTGGCTGAGCTCCACGATACCACCTCTCTGTCCCTCCTCCTCTTCCACGAAATCTTAGATTTCACTCCCTTAGTCCTCATCTCCAGCTAGAACAAACCCTAGGTGTTTAAATATTAAGCAGCATTTCCTCGCCTCGATCTCTCATTGTCTTGCTTCCCTCCCTTTCTAAAGATAGATTGCAACCTCCTTGGGGCAGGGAGCTGTCACTTTTGCTCAGAATACCCTGCAGAGCCCCATGTGCTCCGATGAGACGATTGTTTAGCTCCCTACTTCCCAGCATTTGTGTAAGCAAATCTTGTTCAGCAAGCTTCCCTTCGCGTGGTCTTTGCAACATCTCTTTTCCCAGGCATTTCCAACTCCCTTCTTTAACAGAGCCTCTCTTTTTTAAAAATGCTGAGTTTGCACCATTGCACCTGTGCTCCCATTCAACGTGGACCCTTTTAAAATTTATTTTAAGAAAGACTTCGCTTGGCTACTTCACAATCCCATCTCTGTGGGCCCCCTCTTTCCCCATTTCACATGTAGGTCTCCCTCTCAGTATTTCTTTATCTGATTATGTATTTGTAGGTACCATCCCCATCCATACATTGTTATTTTAAACTCTGTGGAGCGGGGGGGGGGGGAATCAGAATTACATTTCTAGCAGCAGGGAGAGTGTACGATTGATTATTTAGCAGTTATTGCATTTTAATATATCTGTTTCCTCCAGGAGATTGAGGGCAGCATAGGCAATCCCTCCCACAACAACAACCCTGTGAGGTTGATTAGGCTGAGAGGCCACAATTGGCTCAGTGGCCAAAAATGGGACTTGAGCCTGAATTTCCCCAGTACCAGATCGCTATTCTGTCCCCTAGACTGTGCTGGCTCTTGCCGAAGTCCTATAGAGGGCACCAACGAAGGGCAAAGGTTGGGAAATTGCTGCAGCCCAGTGGCCAGTGGCGTAGCGTGGGGGGGTGCAGGGGGGCCGGCCACACCGGGCGCAACATCTGGGGGGGGGGCGCGCTCGCACTCGCAGCTCTCTGCCCCTACCTGGCTCGCTCACTCTCTCTCACTGCAGTGCTGGCTGTGCGAATCCGATCCGAGCCGCCGGGTCGCCGCCCACTGTGGAGAGGAGGGTGCCAGGCGTGCGGTGCGGTGCGGAGAGAGAGCGAGGGACTATCTGGGGGAGGGACAGTGCAGTGGGGGGGGGGCGCAAATTACTTGCCTTGCCCCAGGTGCTGACAACCCATGCTATGCCACTGCCAGTGACAAAAGATATTTGCATGCAGAAGGTCTCGGGCTCAACTGCTGCTGCTGGCCAGGCAGGGATGGGAAATTCTGCAGTGTGAACCCCTGGAGAACCGCTGCCAGTCTGTGTCAGTGATACCAGCAGAAACTCGAGGGCACTGGGTTGACGCCAGCTGCATTAGCTTGCTGTGTTTCTGACCGATTTGTGGCCCTGGCACCACTGCATTCCAGCAGGTGTCCCACTAGGGGCAGTTTCTCCATCTTCCATGTCTCTCCATCAGGTGCTCCTCAGTAATTTGATTGCTTCTGATGCAGACAAACCCTGCAGAGTCACTTACACTGGAATAAAGAGGAGCAGGTTTGACTAAATGGGTTTGTCTTACTCTGGGGAGGTGGACCACAGCTTCGTGGCAGAGCATCTTCTCTGCGTGCAGAAGGACGCAGGTTCAATTTCCAGCACCTCCAGCTACAACAGACCGCTAGGTAGCAAGAAATGGGAAAGACCCTTCTCTGCCCCAGACCCTGCAGAGCTGCTGCCAGTCAAAACAAGCAACACCAGCCTAGATGGAGTGTGTCAGCCTCCCAGTCCATGGGCTGGAAAACTAGAAAACATGGTACTTGGAACAAGCCAGCGTTTGCCCAGAATAAATAGCAGAGGTGGCTCCATCTCTCAGGAGTTCTTATGACCTTCGTTAAGAAGAAGAACATGTATTTAGAATCATAGAATCATAGAGCTGGAAGAGACCACAAGGGCCATCGAGTCCAAGCCCCTGCCAAGCAGGAAACACCATCAGAGCACTCCTGACATATGGTTGTCAAGCCTCTGCTTAAAGACCTCCAAAGAAGGAGACTCCACCACACTCCTTGGCAGCAAATTCCATTGTCGAACAGCTCTTACTGTCAGGAAGTTCTTCCTAATCTGTTTTGATCTGTTTTGCACTGATCTGTTTTGCACAGCCATTGTATCACTCGCACACTCAGAGAGCATTGGTTTTTGTTTGCAGAGGGGTGCTCTCTTGCCAGTGGAAGTTTGGTTTATTTTTATTTTTTTTAATAACTTTTTATTCACAATTAAAACAAAACATATTATCCAGAAATATATCATCCTTATTCCCCCCCATTTTTCCTCCCTCCACCCATAGAACCCACCCGCCCCCACCCCCCGACTTCCCTCAGTTCCAGTCTTTGATTTCTCTAAAAATGCTGTTTTTTTGCATGTTACACAGTTGTATCGATCCTCAAACTATTTAGCTGATTATTATCAATAAAAAGTTTGTGAATGTTTATTCAAAACCAGCCAAGGAGTCCAGTTCACTTTGTTGCGCCTTCAAATACTTTGTAAAGGGTTCCCATTCATCTTTAAAGTCACAGTTATCCTTGTCCTGTAGCTTGTATGTCAGTTTTGCCAGTTCTGCATAGTCCATCAATTTTTCTTGCCATGATTCTTTAGTTGGGGTTTCTTCAGTCTTCCATCCTTGTGCTAGTAAAACTCTCATGGCTGTTGTTGCATACATGAAGATGTTTTTCAGGTTTTTTGGCAGATCTTTCCCTACAATCCCTAATAAAAAATGCTTCAGGTTTTTTAACAAATGTTAAATGGAACATTTTCTTCAATTCGTTGCATAACATTTCCCATTTTTTTTTAATTACCTTACAATCCCACCACATATGATAAAATGTCCCCTCCTTTTCCTTACACTTCCACCATATATTTGAACTAGTTTTGTACATTTTCCCTAACTGCACTGGTGTTGTGCACCATCTGTACGTCATCTTCATATAATTCTCCTTCAATAGGGAACATTCTGTAAATTTTAAGTCAGTTTGGTTTATGAACTTGCGGTGAATTTGCTCACTTAAGATTTCTTACAGACCCTTCCTTAATGTGCATTCACACTTTACATGGGAATGATGAACAGGAACAAACCAGGAAAGGGTTGCGATGTTGCTTGTGGTGCGAAGTGCAAGGGCTGGGTTTTTGGTTTTTAAATACTCATTCAAAGTACTTTCCTTAACTTGTGCTTTTACATTATTCAGTATGTTTATCATGTGCACTATTTTAACCAACTGTGTGTTCATGGCATGGTCTGAACTCCCTCCTTGGAACAAATACGTTGAGTAAGTATTTTGCTGATTTTTTTCTCTCTCTCTATCCCTCTTTTTGAAACCTCCAATTTGCCCTTTGACTGCTTCGTATCAGAACCGCTCTGCATGTTCATTTGCGGGATCGAGGGCATTTCTTGGCATGCATTCGCCCTCTTGAAACAGATCCACTGAGAGACGGTGTGTTTGCCTTGCTCTAAATCACAAACCAGAACATTTAAAGAGCATTATTTGCAAGGCAGATGCCCCAATGTGTGACTGGCTGGTGTTTTCTCACCAAAAATGCGGCTTCTCTCACGCATGTAGTGAGCAGAAAAGAACCAAAGGAGCATAATTGTGCAGCCTCTGATTCTGGAGTTAATTTTTCTAGTTGGACTGGAATTCAGGAAAAGCAGATATGGGGGCAGAGGCAAAGAATTGGAGCCATCAGTGGAATGAAGTGTGTGTCTGTGGTAGTTGTGGTCGATACAGATCAAACATACTGTGCAGTTTGAAGGGACTCAGTGCCTAAAAACTGATTCCTTTTTCAATGAAGCATCGTCCAGACACATTAGATTGTTCAAAAGTTTACCTGTAGAACTTTCTTCAGAACAGAAGATGTATCAAATGATACATCCAAACAGTTCCATGAGACATATGGCAGAAAAGGCGTAGGCTCGGCATCTTACAAAATATGAAATAATTCCGACAGACCCAGAAACAGAGGTCTGTCTCTTCAGATCTTCATTTACACCCTCACACTCACAGAGCCTAGGAACGAAGAACTCCAGCCACCACCCTTCGGAGATGGCGAATTTGTCATTCAATACCTTCTCATGTGATCTAAGGTTAAAGCTCAGAGCTATCTGAGAACAATAACAGTTAATTATCAGCCCATCATGGCAGCTCAGAGAGCTCCTTTTTGCTCTTAATTTACCTTCAGTGGAATCTTCAAGTTAAACCCTTTCACCAATGCATACAGGTATTCCCATTTCGGTGTGAATTAAACCAGTTATACTTAACAGATACCAGCTTTAGCCTTCCATGAGCAGTTTTTCCACATGCATTTGATTTAGTTTGCCCCACAGAACGTAACAGGAGCTGTAAAGAACCAGCCCTCCTTCTCTGCATGTGACCCTGCCATAGCTCACTACAGGAAGGACCACAAGGGGGCAGGAAGCCTTTAGATCAGGCATAGGCAAACTCTGGCCCTCCAGATGTTTGGGACTACGATTCCCATCATCCCTAGCTAACAGGACCATCTGGAGGGCCGGAGTTTGCCTATGCCTGCTCTAGATCATTTCCCAAACTTGGGGTCTCCAGCTGCTTTATGGACTACAGTTCCCATCATCCCTGACCACTGGTCTTGCTAGCACAGGATGATGGGAGTTGTAGTCCAAAAACAGCCGGAGACCCTGTTCTCACAGTGACCAACCAACAACATCTGGAGGGCCACGCATTCCCCAGAGAGTAATGGCACTTGGGGAATTGGCTTTTGATTATATAAATGTCTCTGAAGCTTAGCTGGACACCTCATTTAGGAACACTCGCTGAGTTTCCATCGGCCTGGGAGGGAGCGGGGGCGGGGGGAAGGTATAATCCCTGCTTCCCTCCCAAGCCTGCTATTTAAAACAAAATAAAATTAAGCAGAGCAAGTTTGCATCCCTGCAAGTTCTTCCTTATGAAAATAGATACCAGATGCAAAAGCTTAAACTAAGTGCAGTGCATTAAACAATTAGTGTGGCTCATTGAGCCAACCAGAACCCACTTTTTATTTTTGACTGACGGATGATAAACACGGCCATCTGCTCCTGGTGGCTGGCGCTGGAGGAGAGGATGACAAAGATGCCCTTCTTTGAGTCAGGCTCGTGGGGAACACGCAGGCCGCAACTTCCAGAAACGGTGAAAATGCTGTGATATTCTTCCCCTCCTTCCAAATGTTAAAACCAGGAGCAGGGGATTTTTAAAATTTTATTGTATTTTCGGCAGCTCAAGGGCCACATCCCCCCGTGAGCAGCCTTCCTTGGACTGCATGACAAGGAATATTCCCTTATAGGAAAAAGCACTCCAGAACAGTGTTGGAGTAGCGGCAGTGAGAGATTTCAGCATGTGGAGAGCCCCAAAGGCTGGAAAGAGAGGGTGTGTGTGTGTGTGTGTGTGTGTGTGTGGAGAGTTACCTGCAGCCCTTGGCTATGAGGTTCCCCACCCTTCTGCTAGACCAGGGATTCCCAAACCATCCATTTTTTGGACTACAACTCCCATCATCCCTAGCCAGCAGGAGCAGTGGTCAGGGATGATGGGAGTTGTAGTCCAAAAACAGCTGGAGACCCCCAGTTTGGGAATCCCTGTGCTAAACCTATCAACAGCGGCATGTTTTCTTACCTCAGGGTGTGTGGCTTGTAAAAACTTTGCTTTTATTTATGAAGAATAGTTTGTGACATTTTTATTAGTTAGTGGTAGTGGCAACAGAACTAATAGTAGGGTTTGTCTTATGTTGGTATGTTTCCCACACATGGAAGTTCTGTTTAGGTGTCAGGACTGGTAGCCCATAATAGGCCTCCATGATTTTTGTCATAACCATTTTCTCCTGTTTAAAAACATTTAGGCTTGTTGCCATCACTGTATCTCAGTGCAGAATAGCAAATTCTGCACAGGAACACACTGTTTTACATCTTGTCTGGCTCTCATTTTGGGGTTCACAGAGGAATTTTGCCCCAGGTCAAATTGTTTTCACCTCCTGTGGGGTGTGTAGTCTGCTTCAGGAATTTGATATCTCTGAATTCCAGTGGGAACTCACCTGACCTGAACCCCCTGGACTAATGTGCAGATCAGCTTTTCGACTTTTAAAAAGTTTTAAAATGCATAATTTAGGACAAAATCCATTTAGAAATATGCACGTTGAGATAAAATACATATTTAAAAAGGCTGTGATGAAATGCCCATTTAAGTATTATTGAGATAAAAAAAATCCATGCAGATTAATAATAATTATTATAGTAGTTTAATGAGTAAATGAGGTGGAACAGACTTAGGATCCAACAAGTGCAAAATGGGCGTTCACTTAGGAATGGACTGAGACCTTCTGTCTCTGTGTGTGGCTTGACTTGCATGCATGAATTGCGGAGAGCTTCTCTGGAGATAAAACAACATGGAAAATCCCATGCAAATAGCCACTTAAAGCACAATGCAAAATTTAAGCTAGAGAAATGAAGAGAGCCAGCTGCCTTCACGTGGCTCTGTCAGCAGCAGATTTTAAAAAAGGCTTACTGCGGATGCTACAGTTCTTTGCAATCTTCACTGCGTCCCACAAAATCGTACTCCTTTATCATTTCCATTACAGCAAAGTACACAAAACCCAGGGCCTCTTAAGCAACTGGCAAATTATGCACAGGTGCATATTTGGCACATGCTTGGCATCTCCGGTATGCAAATAAGTAGGGTAGTATGCATGTTGCTAGGGATGCGGGTGGCGCTGTGGGTTAAACCACAGAGCCTGGGACTTGCCGATCAGAAGGTTGGCGGTTCGAATCCCCACGACGGGGTGAGCTCCCGTTGCTCGGTCCCTACTCCTGCCAACCTAGCAGTTCGAAAGCACGTCAAAGTGCAAGTAGATAAATAGGTACTGCTCCGGCGGGAAGGTAAACGGCATTTCCGTGCGCTGCTCTGGTTTGCCAGAAGCGGCTTAGTCCTGCTGGCCACATGACCCGGAAGCTGTACGCCGGCTCCCTCGGCCAATAAAGCGAGATGAGCGCCGCAACCCCAGAGTCGGTCACGACTGGACCTAACGGTCAGGGGTCCCTTTACCTTTGCTATGCATGTTGCCAGTTCTTGTGCCTCAGGCCTATATCAAACATGCTGGATAATCATGTGCACAAGTAAGGATTTCTCAAACATACCTGAATAGGAACCAGTCTCCGGTGATGAGAGGAAGGCCCTTATTTCCAGCAAGAAATCAAATAAAGCTCCTGGAGAGGATATGAGTCCACCTTAGAATGGTGGGTTCCTATCCTGGCTGGCTTATTCACCACCATATACAATACAGGCCAAATGCCCTCTGGGTGGAAAATGGGCATTTCACTGATTTATAAGAAAGGGGGTTGGAAGGATCCACAAAACTATCACCCAGTTAGCTTGTTAGACATCTCCAAGCTACAGTATATGCATGGTAAAGGTAAAGGTAAAGGGACCCCTTACCAGTAGGTCCAGTCGTGACCGACTCTGGGGTTGCGACGCTCTATCCCGACTTCCATTTCACAATATCAGGGCCGGTTACAACGATGAACACGTAAATATAAGATACAAAATGTGAAATGATCCAGTAGCACCTAAGGTAAAAGGTAAAGGGACCCCTGACCAATAGGTCCAGTTGTGAACAACTTTGGGATTGCAGTGCTCATCTTGCTTTACTGGCTGAGGGAGCCGGCGTACAGCTTCCGGGTCATGTGGCCAGCATGACTAAGCCGCTTCTGGTGAACCAGAGCAGCGCACGGAAATGCTGTTTACCTTCCCGCCAGAGCGGTACCTATTTATCTACTTGCACTTTTTGTGCTTTCGAACTGCTAGGTTGGCAGGAGCAGGGACCGAGCAACGGGAGCTCACCCCGTTGTGGGGATTCAAACCTCCAACCTTCTGATTGGCAAGTCCTAGGCTCTGTGGTTTAATCCACAGTGCCACCCGTGTCCCTGCATGGTATCTCCTTCAAAAAACAACCAGACCATTGCAAAAATAACATTATTCATGAAGAAGAAGTGGAATTCAGAGGAGGACACAGTGCCATTGATCACTGTTTCACTCTGAACCGTATTATAAGGAAATATACTAAGAACAATCTTTATGTAGCCTTTATTGATCTTTCTATTAATCGAAACAGACTGTGGGAGAAATTTCAAATTCCTAACATCGACTGCAGACTTCTGCTGTTGACCCAAGAACCATTCAGAAATGAGGGTCAAAGTAGGTTTAAATGGTAGTATGACTGATGCTTTTAAAATGTCACAAGGAGTGAAGCAAGGTTGCTTTCTGACTCCCATTCTTTTAAACTTTTATATTAATGATTTGGTGCCATGTAAACAAAGCCAATGCAAGCTTTAACTCTATCCAGTAATTAGGGACAGGAAGATCTCAATATTTCACGTATCCAGATTATTTAGTGTTCCTCTTTCTTGATTATGTCTCAAAAATTTCTTAGAGGTGTTCAGTGCATACTTTCTATAAATTATTCTTAAGACCAATGTTATGATTTTTGGCAGAGGCCTGTGTATAAATGGTGCTTAGATCAGAAAACTACAGTCGGTAGAGCATGAGAACCATTTCGATCATTTAGGTACCTGGGCATATTCTTTAATGAAGCCCTGTCTTAGAATTGTCATGTGGAGGCAGTGAAAGTCAAAGCACAGAAAATCATAGGGGCATTGATAAAGTTCTATTACAATAAAGGAGGGCATCTGATTGAACCTGCCTTAAAGATATTTGGTAGCTATAGGCTCTGTGGTTTGAACTCCATTAAAGGTTTGGAAACTGTGCAGTATAGGTTCTTTGGGAAGCTAAACTCTCTACCTTCAGGAACATCAACAGCTCTTCTTTGTACAGAATCTGTTTTTGTTGTTTAGTCGTTTAGTCATGTCCGACTCTTTGTGACCCCATGGACCAGAGCATTCCAGGCACTCCTGTCTGTACAGAATCTGGGTAGCCACATTAAGGCAGGAGCAGACTGCACTCAGTTAAAGTATATTTTAAAAGTTGCTACATGCCTGTTAAGCATTTCCCTGCACTGTGTTATACAGAATTGGGTGATAACCAACTCTGGAAATCAGCTTATCAAGATGTTTAACACTATTAATATTTTCTGGAACTCTGCTTTGACATTGAATAAATGTCAACTAAGGGATTGGCTCTTTGTTGCAACTAATTTGAAACACCAAATTTCCCCCTTGATATCTGTTCTTGAGAACAGAGCATTTTAGAGCTAGTTATTTGACCAAACTCTCACCAGTTTCCTGAAGAAATGCCTTTACTGAGCTGTGTTTTCAGTTGAAGCCCCCTGCAGTCTGGGATGGCTGCTACATACAACCAAGGTCCTGTACGTAGACAGACTTTTTATTTGTGGTCAACCCCAGGTGGAAGACATAACTCATTATCTGTTAGCCTGCCCCTTATATAGAGATCCAAGAGGTCACTTTCCAAAACCTTTGTTCACCCAAGCTAGCAGGCACATCCTGGCAGAAATGGTACAGTTTCTTTTGAGTGACAATAATAACTTCATCACACAAAGAGTGATACTATATGCAGTAGTTGCAAAAAAAAGAAAGACAAAATCAGGAAAAGGGAGATACAGTGGTACCTCAGGTTAAGTACCTAATTCGTTCCGGAGGTCCGTTCTTAACCTGAAACTGTTCTTAACCTGAAGCACCACTTTAGCTAATGGGGCCTCCTGCTGCCGCCGCGCCCCCGAAGCATGATTTCTGTTCCCACCCTGAAGCAAAGTTCTTAACCTGAAGCACTATTTCTGGGTTAGCGGAGTCTGTAACTTGAAGCGTCTGTAACCTGAAGCATATGTAACCTGAGGTACCACTGTAGATGGAATTGCTATAAATTGTTGTGGCGATTTGGAGATTTAATCTTAAATCAAGATGGATTTGAGTTTGTTGGTGTCTCTGGTAACTTACATCCATGGGTGTTAGCAAATTAGATTTTTAAAAGGCGGAATAATTTTAGAATTGGAGCTGTCGGAGATGCACAAGGAAACTGTGTTTTAATGCTCAGGGACTTGGCAAAGTCTCTTTTATATTATGGATGTATGTTCTGTTTTATTATTTTATTAATGTAGTTGCCTAATGTGAGTTTGTCATGGCCTTTGGCTGGAGCAATAAACTCAGGAAAATGAACATGCAGGTACACCATTTAATGATTTGCAGTAGCACGGGTGAAATGCACCCATCGGAATGCACTGAGTTTGAGGCAATTCTGGAGGGTTAAATGAAAGCTTTTGTGGTGTTTTGACCCCAGTGCCCTTTTCACACATGCCGATTGTTGTCGGTTGTTGAGTGATGAACGGGATATATATTATCTCTCCCCACAACTACTGACACACACACTCTGTCTCTCTTTTTCTTGGACCTTTTAACACTCCCCCCAACCCCTCCTTTGCAGGTATACCTTCACCGGCATTTACACTTTTGAATCATTGATAAAAATTCTGGCGAGAGGATTTTGTATGACGGAATTCACCTTCCTCCGGGACCCATGGAACTGGCTAGATTTTTCTGTTATTGTCATGGCGTAAGTAGCATTTTTCTCATTCCTCTCCTAAAAGGCGATTGGCTAGATCAGGACCGAGGTTTTCTTCCCCTGCTCCCATAAACTCCCCATGACTTCCCTGCTATCCTAGCAAGAAATTCATGTGCTTTAACGGTCCTGGATCAACGAGGCTGATATGGGATTCTTTTGTTCTTTCTCAGTTGTGCAGGCAAGCCATGTCCACCCATTTAACCCAAGCCAGGGCTCTTGCTGGAATGGAATTTATTAACCACTTCTATTGATGTAGTAGCCCCAACACATGGGACATGTTGCAAGTCCCAGAGCCCAGAAAAGCAGCTATTTTCACCTGCACCAAGAGAACCAAAATGGCATCAACAGTGATTTCGAATAAGTTGAAGACTTAAGCAACCCAGTTTATGGCTCCTGGGAAATCTGCCTCAAATGGAAGTCCTTCTACAGATAAGAAACAGTCCAGTGTGGGGAGTGTAGTCTCGACTACTTTGACTGGACTCCCAGGCAATTCCCAACCTGCTTAGAACCTGTCTTTGCATGGCCATGACCAATGACATGTCTGTAGCGCAGACTTAAAGTGGATAGGATAGAGATCCGCTCTCCTCAGAGAACCCCGGGAATTGCAGATCCATGAAATGTGGAGGATCTGGGAACTCCAGCAATCTACAGATCTTGTGTTTTTCTCTTGTCAGAGAATCCTGGGAACTGTGAGGTAGGGAGGAGGATACAGGATCTCTAATAACAGACTTTGATTCCCATTATCACCTCTGGGATGATCTTGTGTCATAATTTGGCAGTATTCATTCCAAGGGGAGTTCTAGGAGAGAGCGAAATATCCCTGGCAGCTTGCCAGTTGTGCTTCCCATTCCCATCCCAGAATAGCCCTGAAAACACCCTGAAATGCAAACTAGGAGAGGTGCATTTCATTTACTTACTTATAAATAAGTGTTTATTAACTGCTCGATATTTCAAAAGAAGAAGAAGGAAAAGACCATTTAAGCAGTTTTCACTATGTGCTGTGTCAGTTGAAACAGAAATACAACCTAAAACCGATAAAACAGCATTCCTTCATTGCGAGAGGCAGGCCTAGGGACCCTTTGGGTTCCTTCCAGCTCCTCAATTCTGTGAATCTAACAGTATAAAACTTATGGAAGCCAATAAAATAGAGAACCAGGGCATTCATACACATCAAGCAGGGCTCAGTCTTATGGGTCAGGAAAAGTCTGGGTCAAAACGTATGTCCTTACAAAACCTGTGAAGCAGCTGGTGGTTGCTTCTTCACATACAGCAGAAAGAAGGACACTCCACAGGACAACAGAAAATATCAATTTGGGGGACGCCACCCGGTGACATTCTGTAGAGCATAATTTCCTTAGACGATCTTCTGCCCATCACTTTCATCGCAAATGCTTCTCCCCCACCTCCAAAACTGGGACCGAACAGCTGAAATTTCAGCTCGGCTCCAGCAAATTCTTCTTTCCTCCATTGCGTACACCTGTAGTTTTACCTGTGTGAACATGCTGAAAGCCTGCACAGCCATTTCCCTTGGCGGCGAGGCTCCTTTAGAACTGCTGCTGGTAACAGATTGTAGGGGTCGTTCCCCCCCCCCCCCCGCTACCATAGCTTCAAGATCAAATGCCCACTTTGGCTTTCAAACAGGGCAAGCAACAGCAGAGTTATTATTTATTAATCAGAACTGTTTATACCCCACCTTTTAGGAGGCTCCCCAAGCGGCTTCAAAGTGCACTTCAAACCACAATAAACAGTATCAACACGTAGGGCAGATAATTGGGATCCTTTCCCATAGGGCAGCTGATGGTAGATGGTCCTTTGTGGGAAGGAGACAGTCCACCTGGACTTCATCTCCCCTTGCCTTCCTCCATCTCCTGGAACCCCTTCCTCCTTCCTCCTCTTTCCCCTCCAGTTCTTTCCACCTCTGGCTGCTGGAGAGGGATCATGGCTCAGGGCTTCAGCATCTGCTTTGCATGCTTCCAGGTTCAGTCCCCAGCCTCTCCAGGTAGCGCTGGGGCACCCCGTGTCTGAAACCCTGGAGAGCTTCTGCCAGTCAGTGTAGACAATACACTGGGCTAGATGGGCCAAATTCTGGACTCAGTATAACACAGCTTCTTAATCACTTGGGGGAAAGGCCATAGCTCAGTGGCAAGGCATCAGCTTTGCACATAGAAGGTCCCACGTTGCAATTCTGACACGTCCAGGTGGGATAGCTCAGTCAGTAGAGCATGAGACTCTTAATCTCAGGGTCATGGGTTTGAGTCCCACGATGGGCAAAAGATTCCTGGACTAGATGACACTTTTTTGGTCCCTTCCATCTCTACAATTCTATGACCAGGGGGCTTGAAATTTATTGTTTATTTTTTAAATTAAATTTGCACACCTCCTTTAATCTGTAGATCTCAGGGTGGTTCACAACATAAAAATACAAAACATAATAAGAACAACAACAGCAACTTATTATTTGTACCCCACTCATCTGACTGGGTGGCTTGTATAAAAACAAGAACTAAAAAACCCTAGAAACCAATAACCTCCCCAGACCCCCCCCCCCAAGAATGCATTTAAAAGGGAAATCCTGGAGAACCACTGCAGTCAGTCTAGACAGTGCTGAGCTGGAACGATCAAAGATGTGAGTCGGCATTATTATTATTATTATTATTATTATTATTATTATTATTATTATTTCATTTATATGCCGCCTTTCACCATAAGATCTCAGGGCAGTTCACAGAATAACATACAGGATAAAAACAGGTAAATAATTAAAACAATACAGCAAAACAACAACCTCCCCCCTTTCCCACAGACACATTTAAAAGGCTGTGGAATATTAATCAAGTATGTTACAACTTCCTATGCTCCTATGCTGATGTGCTAGGTAGTGTGGTAGACTTGCATAGTCCTGCCCTACTGATGCTTTCCAAGTTTTGGAAAACCAACAGTTGTGGTTTTTTGTTTTAAAAAAAGCCTTGCACAAGGACAGCATCCTGTTGGTCTGCGCTTTGCAGAACCTGGCAGTATCGTTGTGTCAGGACTCTAGTCTGGCATGGCAAAAGGAAAACCCACATGGCTGCCGTCCCAATTAGGGCCAGAGTGCACCGCAGGGCTGGAACCCTTTTGCTGCAGTGTTGGGTTGCTTTCTCTCCCCCCCCCTGCCCCCGCCCCCCGGCCAATCGGCAGATTCTGGCAACCGCCTGGGCTTGCCTATTAGGTGGACTGCCCGCCTGCTCTCTTGGCAGGATGGTGGCTGGCCTGGCAGCGTGCTGGCTTACGTCTTGGCTGGGCTCTCGTCTTCTGTTCAAAGCGAATTCTTAATTATCCAGCCCTAAGCCCGCTCCCTGCAAATGAAAACAAAAAAAGGATTCAGGACAGCTGCTGAGTTGGCCGGCCGAAGGGAACCGAAATAGGAACATCCAGAGCAAAGAGCAAATTAAGGTATCGCAGGCGACAAGGGCTGTAAAGGCACGCCGGCGGGGGGGGGGGGGGGCGCAGTCAATAGGCACTGCCATTTTATTTAATTTTTTTAAAAAATAAAAGTAATTGTACCGGAAAGATATTTTTAAAGGGAAGGGAAGTAATGGCGCAGAAAAGGGCATTGCCACGACAACCAGGCAATTCCGCCTGAGTTTAAAAATCTCGTCAATCCCCCCCCCCCTTTAAAAAAAAAAAAAAAGTCTTGGCTGCAGTACCGGCAAGCACTTAAGCGGAGGTACCTTAAGCTTTGACTCCCACTGTCATTGCAAGTATGAAATTGGCTTTTATAACCTGAACTCTGGCTTCATTGGCAACTGCTTTAGGGTTGTGTGCAAAAAAACCCCAAACACAGTTGAAAAAAATTAAATCAACTTTTATTTAAAAGTCTAAAGGCCCCTGCCATTTCCTGTTTCTTTAATAAAGTCCCTTCCGTAAAAATTAAAAAGAGCATTCTGACCCTCGGAAATTAACTTTTCCCATGGCACCTTATGCCCATAATTTGGGTGCCTGGTGCCTGGCTGGAAAGTCACAGGACTCCTGGCCAAAATGGCCTCAGGAGACCACAGGCCAGAAGTTCTCCATCTCTTGTCCTTTTGTATGAAAGCATTCTTCCTCCCTCACTTACAGGAGCACAAGCTGCCTGGGACTTCAGTCCAGGAAGCTTCATAAACGAAACCTTTAGATCTGCATAGCCCATCCCATTTAATGGTTGCCTGGATTAATTGGGCTGTTATCAGGTGATAAATTTGTTAAGTTAAACGCTGGCTCCATCAGGAAACGGTGGCAAGGCCTCATTAGCTTCACTGCAGCTACAATGGAAACCTACTGTGCTAATAAGCCCACATGAAGGGTTGCCGTCTCCAAATGTTAGGCTATCCTCTAGGCAGGTCTTTCAAGCATATGGTTAAGCGCCAATAAAACCTTAACGCTTCTAATTCCCATTGGGTTTCATAACCTAATGCAATCACACTTGCAAGGATTTCTCTGCTTGCCGCAAAAGCTGCAGGTGCCACAGTCGTATCCTGTTTCCGGAGAGCTTGGTGAGGCAAGGGAACATGGGGAGTGAGTGTGCCCTTGTTTTCCATAGTTACCAGAGGTCTTGAGTGCGCAACCATTGGGGAAGGCATGGAGCATCCTTTTGCAGTGGCCTTGGGCCTTTACAGTGCAATCTGACCCATCGTGGAGGAGAGGGCTATCACTGGCTACTAGTCATGATGGCTGCAGTCTTCCTGCAGAGTTCGAGGCAGCAATGTTTTCAAATACCAGTTGCGTGTCGAGGTCCCCAAGCCAAATCACAATTCACACAGAATTATGGTTTAAGGGTTTTGGCATAATTTTGGCCACAACTTTATTAAAATACAGAAATGTGAGTGGTTGCTTAGGCATTGGTTCTGACTATCTGTCCCTGTCCAGGGACAGAACTGAATTCCGGATTCCAGCGAAAGCCAGTTAGGGAAAAAAATATTGGGGAGAAAATGGAGCCGGGCACGAGACCCTCACCTCTCCCCGCATGCTCCCAGGGGCTTGCGCAGCCCGAGCCCCATGCCAGGGATTCGGATGAGGGGAAAAGCAGAACATCAGACCACTGACCCATCTATCACAGGACTGTCTGCACTGACTAGCAGTTGCTCTCCAGGGTTTCAGGCAGGGACCAATTCCTAGCCCTCCCTGGCAATGGATTGAACCCAGGACCTTCTGAATGCAAAGCAGGTGTTCTTCCACTGAGGTATGGCCCTTCCCTGTGTTTGGTATTGCTAGATGTTATCAGGAGGAAGAGGAGGATGAGCTGCAGAGCTCCTGCTCTCGGTGTCAGCCACACACCCTCCATTGCATCCAGTTCTGGCCTTTGGTTCCCACCTCATGGGAAGAGATGGGAATGCAGCGTCAGCACAAAGAAAGATGCTCTGGCTTTCTTTGAGCTCTCCATCAGAGTGTCTCGGTCATTGTGTCATGGTTCTTGCTGGTAGCAGGACCAAGAACTCTGTTGCACCATGTTCCTTGCACAGACAAGGTGAGCTGCTACGAGCAGATGGCAGCACTTGTACCTCTCTGTCACGTTCTTAGGTAACGAAGAGAACCACTGACTCTTCTTTTATCAGTCAATACTCTCTTTGCAAGCAAGTGGCCCTCCAAACACGAAAAAAAGTGTGCTGTGTTGTGTATCACATAGGATTTGGCTAAGGTGGTAGCTGAGTTTCACGTGATATCTGAATTTTACATGGTTAAGATAAAGTCCCCCTGCAAGGTCAAAAGCTTGATAATGCAGGCAAGCAGCATTATCACAGTTCAATTACATATTCCACCAAGGCAAAAAGCACCCAAGGAAGGCATGTTGAGGGGTCTTGAGAGAATCCTGAGGGCCAGATAGAGAGGATTGGAGGGCCACATTTGGCCTCCATGCCTGAGGTTCCCCACCACGGGGCTAAACCATGGCTAATGCCAACAAGAAAGGGGATGGGAGGGATTTGCCCCGGAAAGGGAAAGAGACAGGTAAAGGGAGGGATGTATCTGATTTTGGCCCATTGGGAAAACACACCTGTTTTTGAATCTGAAAGGGATACCCATGTTAGTCTGTTGCAACAAAAGCAAGGAAGGTCAATCAATCTTTATTGCGGTCAAAGATCAGACAGAGCAAGGAAGGTTCTTGTGGCACCTTAGAGACTGATCAGTTTTTGGGTGCCAGAAAAGTTTGCAGACTAGAGCCCAGTACATCAGATGCATAAAGTAGAAAAATATATGAGCATTAGGGGGCAGGGGCAGGATGGGTTGTAAACAGTGTAGTCAAAAGGCCATGAAACATAAGAGATGCTTCCTATGACATTTCTATGCAAAGCTCAGACATTAGGGCAATGCCTTGATTAGGCCAACCAAAATGTCACAAAACAATGTTCAAGCTTTCATGTTCTCCAGATAAGATAAGTACAATGACCATTCTGAACTGCAGGAATTAGTGAAAACAAAAGCATTCTAACTGAGATATTGCATTACTAGTTTTTAATCATTTATTTGCTTACGTAACTTAAATATTTTGGGGAAATAGAGAAGTTATTTTAAAAGGGTCACTGAGCCCCTTCCTGTTCTCTCTTTCCTGCCCCCACCCCATTTAACACTGGTCTGGTTCACACACAACACTAAGCCATGGTTTGCTTAGCCAAAGCGTAGCTTGTCTGACACCCAGCCCAATCAGCTAACCATGGATGTTTCCTGGCAATGAACCACAATCTGAAACTATGGTTTGTGGTTGACTCACAAACTGTGGCTTGGTTTGGCATTGTGTCCAAATCCAACAACTTTGCTTTGCCATGGTTTGCTTGAACACCCACCAAGGATGCTCACTAAGCAATAGAAACACAAGGCAAAACAATCTGTGACTCATTTGATCTTTTGTGAGGCTACTTGTGGTTTATTGAACAATCCGTAGTTAAAAGAAACTGTGGCTTAGTATTATGTGTGAGCATACCCACAGTGTGCTAGAAGCTAACTATCTCCCTATCAATCTTAAACCAAGGTGTTTTGTTTTTTTCTGTTTTGTATTATTTTTTATCCTTTAAATCAGGGGTGGGAAACCTGGACTCTCAACTCCCATCATGCCAGACCATTGGCCATGATTGCTGGGGCTGGTGGGAATTGGAGTCCAGAACATCTGAGTAGACACAGAGGTTTCTCACCCCTGCTTTAAACAGTTGGAAGCTGCCACAGGAGGATTCAAATCCATGAACAATATTTGTGGTTTTAAGGAAATGCATTTTCCAGACAAAGCATTCAGAATGGTCCTTTTTAAATAGAAAGATTAAGTTACCGAGTCTCATGATGTCATTGTCTGTCTGTTCTGACTCCTGCCCCAACGAAGAGGAGGGCTGGTAGGGTCTGTATTCATTCCAGGCAGAGTTCCTATGGAGGTAGCACTGAGCTTTGCTTTCTTTCGTTTTAATATCTCACACACACCCCCACTCCCCACCCCAAATTGCTTCCCTGTTGATGCATTTTAACAACTTAGTGGGAAGGTTCCCGCTCAAGAGCCCAACTTTAAAGATGAAATAACTCAGCTACATTTTAGAGCTCACATTTTGAATTCAAAACGTTTCCAGAATTGCATTTGAAAATAGGAAGTTTTGAGAAAAGAAAATGGAATATTCAAGTGTTTCTGATTATGGTTAGAGGACTTTGTTGCAAGTTGCCACATTCAAGAAAGTTTTGCACCTTGTTTCTGTCTCCCCCCCCCAAAAAAAAACCCCTCAGTCATTTAGTACAATATAATTAATGTTGAGGAAAATATCGAATATAAATTCAACTGTATGGCAAACACATTAAAACTGGAATAATTTGCATGAGAATTTCCCACAATATCCCTCTCAGCTCTCTTGTATAGAGCTGCGAGACTGTAAATTAAGGCTGCTTGGATTTTCCATCTTTTGACTTTGAAGTCTCTGCCTCCACCCAGATGCCCAGTCCTTGATCTATAAAGTTTGGAGGTTGTAGGTTTCCTCATTCCTCATTTTTTAAAAAAAAACAACACTCAGAGTCGCTTGCCGTAGGAATGATACTCTGCTAAAAGCAGAGTTTGCAGTACTTCCCAATTATTAGAACACATAAACACACTCACAATCCTTTTGCACCAGCCTTCAGATGTTTGGGGCTATAGCTCCCAGCCAACATGGTCAGTGGTCAGTGGTCAAGCTGTAGTCAAGAGCATCTAGAGGGCATCTGGTTGGGGAAAACCAACATAACATCATTATCATAATTATCATCCAGTAATATTAACTATTTCCAGTCCCCTTGAATTGACCTTCAGCTTGGAATAGATGCGTTGCTTTCTCCAAGAAAGCTTGCTTCTCTTAATGCCCACCCGCTCCTTAGCATTCAAACCTGGCTGGTTTTATGTGGTCCATGCCCAAAAACTCAATAGTTGCCAACCTTGCCTTCCCCTTCTGGCCTGATTGCAGGCAGCTCAGAGATGGGATTCCATTACGCTGTGCAGCAGAGGTACACACACACACACACACACACACACACCACCCCTGTCTTCCTGCTCCATGGCACTCACCAATGGCATCATTCAGTTGGCCTACAAAATCTAAGCCAGTCGTCAAAACCCATCTGTGTTCAGGAAGATGATTGCCACTCCATGATTCCAAAACCAAGTCATGATGACTCATGTCTTTGCCCCAAGTCAGTGGTTTTCCAATGGTGAGATGGTCTACCTTAGGAGCATTCTCAGGGGTTCCTCAATGAGAATATCAGTAATGGTGGGCAAGGAAGACGCTTCGCCTGCTAATACTGATCTTGCTCGGCAGTGCATTGTTGCAGGATGTTTTCGGTTGAGTTCCCGGATGCCCTCTGTATTCACAACAGGGCACTATAGCATATGGTGCATGGCACAAGGTGCAGCAGCCTTGCTAAGGCTATGTTTATCTGCGACTGATCAGTGCCTGGAAAGGAGACTGTGTTAGGAACCTCTGTACTCTGTCTTGAGCTCCATCCCAGAAGAAAGGTGGGCTGTAAATTAAACCCATGATGCCAGATGATGAAGCCTGAGAGCCCTGGCTAACATGCCACATAAGCTAACTCTGTGCCCCAAAGCAGATCTCATAAACTTCCGCAATGCGCAGAGCTTCTGCAGCAGGGAAGATAAGCTGGGGCAGGGCTTCCTGAAGGCAGGAGATTTGAAACCCACCACCCTAAGCTAAATGAGCCAATGCGATGTTCATGCAATCTCCAGCTGCATGTGCCCTGCTGTGTATTTCCAAATAACTGTGGTTTAATTCAACAGGTTTGTAGGAGAATTTACAAAACTAGGCAAAATTTCCGCACTTCGGAATTTCAGGGTATTGAGAGCTTTAAAAACTATTTCGTACATTCCAGGTAAGAAGCCCTGATCCTTGCATATCTGCTCTCAGCTACAATTGACTTTTTTTCCTGTCCCTCCCCAAACCCTTCTTTCTCTCTCTCTCTCCTCTTTCTCTCTCTCTTCTGCTGTCATTACTTTGCTGGCGTTGTTGTCACGGTCTTCTTCTTGTGTGTGACTTTCCCTTGTTTGCAGATACATAACTGAATTTGTGGACCTGGGCAATGTATCAGCCTTACGAACATTCAGAGTTCTTCGCGCGCTGAAAACAATCTCAGTCATTTCAGGTGAAAAAAACAATTTGAGGTTAAACACTTGGGCTGCGTGCACTCACAGAAGCTTATGCGCCATTCCCCGTAGCAAAACGGCTGTCGCTAGGACACAGCTTGAAATAATGAACGGCACTTGACCTGGGAATGGATGAGTGTGGGGAATGGGTCCTGTCAATAGAATACTTTTTTTTCATATGTTTACCCCACTCCCGGCAATTTTTGGAGGGGCTCTTCAGGGCTCTGAAATTTCCCAGCCCATGACAATCATGAGCCGAGAATGCGCATTGCAAAGTTTCCCGCAGCCCTGTTTTCATACAATTTGGGAACGGGAGTCCAACAAATTCAGATTGGCTAGTTAGACATAAATGACTAAATCTGAGTTGGGTTGCTTCTCTCTCCCCTCCCCCACTCTCTCTTTAAATAATAATCTTGGGGTAAATGGCAACATATGAAAAAAAAATATATATCAACCACGAGAAAAAATTGCAAGGCCGATCAATAATTTTTTTGTCAGTGTGCTGACCTCCAGGCTAAATTAAAACCGAATGCCATTCATTGCTTTGTTTGGGGTGGAATAAAGAATCTGAAGGATCTGTTGTGGGCTGCCTCGCCATTATCATTCGATCTGAGTTAATTCCGACCCAACCAATCAGTCGGTAGCTCAGTGCAGAGTGAATGTGGGCACAATTCCGCCAAAATGCTCTTCTGCACAAGGGCCACTGATATGAATGGCGTGGTGCTGCTGTGCTTTTCTGCGGCTCCTTTTCATTCCATTGTGAAGAATATTCCCGTAGATCGTGACCTTTGGCTCCCTCTCCCATTGCCTTTTTTTTTTTTTTTTTTTAGCAAAAGAAACATGCAGCCCCTGTTGCCTTTGTCAGCATTTAAAGATGCTTAGTTACAGTTGCTTTCATCTCTTAAATGGAGGACGGTGTTTTCTCTGAAAGTAGATCGATGGGGAAAACAAGCAAATGTGCCCTCGGTGTATCTATGGACAGGTCTCATTCAGCCTCAGTGTTTAACATTTCTGACCTGCATGGCAAGGTAGAGAAGGTGGCAAAACAACCCCGTGCATGGTAGTTCCTGTAGATGATTATCCTGAACAGATGTTGGCAATTACAGGTCAAAAATAGTCTAAAGAGACTGCTTTTAAAAAGGGGGGTGGGCGAGGAAAAACAACAACATCCATTTAGGAGATGGGAAGATTTTTTTTCACTCCATTAGATGGCAAACATCTTCACTGTGAACATCTTTCACGGTTGAAACAGGAACACCAAAGCAACAGCACACATTATCTGCACCCTTAGTATATTTTTAAGGTATGGTTTGCTGAAAATTTCTCCTGTATGTGTATTCTCTCCCCCCCCCCCCGCCCCCACCATTTCCTATCAGTTTTTGAGAAAAGAAATTGCATTTGGAAATGATCAAAGGGGAGAGAAATGTCAGTGGATTTTTCACAGGTGGGGTGCAGGTGCCTGCCTGGGAATTAAAGCCCAGGGGAAGACTTAGCAGCTCTCGGTGGACTTTTTTCAGATCAGGAAGTGTGGGCAGCCAGGAGGGCTGCAGAGTGCTGGGTAAATGTTTACTGGGAAGAAAAACACGTGTGCCCACACCCCACCCGTGGCCACCTTGCAACGATAAGTTGAGCTGAAAAACCAGCACCTCAGAATGAGGCAGGAAAGGAGAAGGGAACATGTAGTAACAGGAACTGAAGTGATTTGGAAATGGTTGTATGTGGGGGAATCGGTTACAGTCTCTCCCAGAACAGATTCTTCCCCTTACAACCATTGCTACATTACTTTACAGTGGTACCTCGGGTTAAGTACTTAATTCGTTCCGGAGGTCCGTTCTTAACCTGAAACTGTTTCTTAACCTGAAGCACCACTTTAGCTAATGGGGCCTCCTTCTGTTGCCGCACCGCCGGAGCACCATTTCTGTTCTCATCCTGAAGCAAAGTTCTTAACCCGAGGTAATATTTCTGGGCTAGCGGAGTCTGTAACCTGAAGCGTATGTAACCCAAGGTACCACTGTAGTTCCTGTTCACCTTACAGGACTGGTGTAATATACAACAGCATGGCACCAGCCCTCTGAAGTATGTGGCAAGATTTTATAGATCTAGATCTATAGATCTAAATCTAGGTTGATTGATCGATCTAGTCTCATCTACACTCGTTATGCAAAACTCTTGGCTCATCCCAAGGTTCTTCAGGGCTAGTCTTAACCCAGGCAGCAGAAGAAGGTGTGTGTGGGGGGGGGGGGGAATGGATTGAACTGCTTCAGATTTCAGATAGAGCTTTTTTGTTTTTTTAATGGCAGAAGCTTTCAAAAAAGGGGGTGTCCTCTTGAACTTTGAAGTGCAAATGGAAAATGATCTGCCAGTGGGAAGTGGGGAAGGGGTGCCCTCCTGTAGTCTTGAGGCATACAACACACTCGGCCATCTCATACCCCTCAGATGTTTCACCTCAGTAAAGGTAAGGTAAAGGTACCCCTGCCCGTATGGGCCAGTCTTGACAGACTCTAGGGTTGTGCGCCCATCTCACTCAAAGAGGCCAGGGGCCAGCGCTGTCCGAAGACACTTCCGGGTCACGTGGCCAGCGTGACATCGCTGCTCTGGCGAGCCAGAGCCGCACACGGAAACGCCGTTTACCTTCCCGCTAGTAAGCGGTCCCTATTTATCTATTTGCACCCGGGAGTGCTTTCGAACTGCTAGGTTGGCAGGCGCTGGGACCGAACAACGGGAGCGCACCCTGCCGCGGGGATTCGAACCGCCGACCTTTCGATCGACAAGCCCTAGGCGCTGAGGCTTTAACCCACAGCGCCACCCGCGTCCCTTCACCTCAGTAGGAACCACTAAATTCACGCTGAATTTCACCAGTGGCAGCCAAGGAATATGTCTTCCCACTACCCCCACAATCAGACACACACAAAAATGCTGCTAGTTTTGTTAGTGCAGCTCATCTGCTTTTTCTCAGTTTCCCGGGTTAAAAGGAACGAGGCTGAATGTGTGCGCGTTGAAACATAACACAGGCTCTCCACCACACAACGTATTTGATGGGCTTGGCATGTCCTGTCAACACAACACAGTGTGAATTTTGGGACTGGTGTGCAGATGAGGCGCACCGCCCTGCATAACTAAGTAATTCCGCTGAAATAATAACAGAGAATAATAATTGTGTGAGGTAGAAGTTCCTCTGAGGAAAGGCTTAAACACAGGAAGACCTGCCATAACTTTAACCGGAGTGCTGAGCGCTGTGATTTAGAAAGAGCATATGAGGCAGCAACCAAAATAAACTTCCTGTGTGCGTTCCTGTTGCCTCTGACTTGAATGCTAATCAGAAAGTACTGGCTTCCCCCCTGGGCACAAACTTCAGCTTCCATCTTGTCTCCATCTTGAGCCGAGCTGAGGCGCCAGGACTGGCCTGACTGTGTAAGCAGCCCAAGCGATATGTGAACCAGCGTCGCAGCAGAGGATGCTGGGTATCAGGAGTTGCTTGCAGGACTCAGCCCTCAGTGCCATGAGCCAGAACTACTTTCAGAAAGTAGGACAAGGCAGGTCTTCATGTACCAAGTCCTGTCCCCAAAGGGTGGCCAGATGTGAAGGAGGAAAGGGCTCCCTGTACCTTTACTTGCTGCAAAATATATGGGATTTGCATGACAAGCTACACCTGCTGAAGCTGCCCTCTTCTGCATGACTATTAAAGGGACAGAAGCCTCATCCTCTTTTGCATCGTGCTACCATGCCCTCCATGGGACGCGGGTGGCGCTGTGGGTTAAACCACGGAGACTAGGACTTGCCCATCAGAAGGTCAGCGGTTCGAATCCCCGCAACAGGGTGAGCTCTCTGCTCCTGCCAACCTAGCAGTTCGAAAGCACGTCAAAGTGCAAGTAGATAAATAGGTACCACTCCGGTGGGAAGGTAAACGGCATTTCCGTGCGCTGCTCTGGTTTGCCAGAAGTGGCTTCGTCATGCTGGCCACATGACCCGGAAGCTGTACGCCGGCTCCCTCGGCCAATAAAGCGAGATGAGCGCCACAACCCCAGAGTCGGCCGCGTCTGGACCTAATGGTCAGGCGTCCCTTTACCTTTACCTTTACCATACCCTCCAACAGGTTGAGGCTGAAAACTAGGACGTGTGTCTTCCTGATTGCGCTCTCATGCAAGTCACATGACTCTCATGAGACAGCAGAGGCAAAAAATTGTGTGTTTTGGGTGTCCATGGGATGTCCCAATTTAATCGGGGCAGTTGAGGGGTATACCTACTGCCCTATGTCCCCAAAGAGAGACAGGCCCTGGTGCTTCTTGCAATAAGCTGTTTATTTAGTTCAACTATTTGTTTAGCTCGAGACATTTAGGAGGTAAGCCCCCTTTGTCAGGAGCTACACACAATACAAATCATGATAATGCTGAAAATAATACAAAAGTGCAACATTAGTAATAATACTTAAAAGCACAATACTGTGTGTGTGTGTGTGTGTGTGTGTGTGAAGTGCCTTTAAAAAGTACCTAAAAAAAGACAAGTTACTGTACATGATTTTTTTTAAAGCCTCTGTTCTTTTAAATCACTTCTAATGTGCATGGTTTTGCACTTTTAAGCATTAATAAAAATGGTATACTTCTATGCTAATTTTAATATTATTATTATTGAAGCTAAATAAACAGCTTAGTGCTAACTGTGGGAGGCAGTGGAAGACAGGAGTGCCTGGTGTGCTCTGATTCATGGGGTCACGAAGAGTCGGACACGACGAAACGACTAAACAACAACAAACAGCTTAGTACAAGAAGCACCAGAGTTGGTCTCCCTTCTGTTCCACTGATCTTGGTGCTTTCCCCATCTCCTTGCTTAACCTATATCCTAAGTACAAAGTTTCCAGCTGTCTCATCCAAACCCTTAGGAGCTTCCTTGGAAAAGGCTTGAGCTGGTTTATTCTAAGCAGGCCCCTCCAAATTACCATTATTTAATTTATTCTTTAAAAATGTGTAAATGCTGCCCTTCATCAAAGTTCAGTTAACATTTTCAGTGAAAACGGGTGGGATGTGCAGACCCCTATGAAAACGGGTGGGATGTGCCTATGCTTGCCTTTAGTCTTCTTGGAGACCCTTTTTTCCTTTTCCCTGAATTATCCAGGTACTTTTCATTAGTGTGAACTCCCAAGAGTCACCACGAAACTTTGTTGTAGCTGCAATTAGCAGGGTGTTCCAGTTGTGGCACTAAGCCCAGCTGATCTCTGCCTCTTATAATATGTCTTGGCCACCACACCAGGTGCTGGAGTCAATAGGACAAGTCTTTTTTCCATAAAAATAGATAGATATTGATAGATACAGATACAGATTTACGAAGACTTCATAAGGGCTACAGACCCCCCCACCTTTGCCCCAGTCTAATAGGGATGAACATGGGTAGAAACTTCATCCAATGTGAAATTCATTGAGAATGTTGGAGTGTTGTGGGCCAGGAGACAGCTTCACCTTCTGAACAGCAGCCTGAAGTGGGAGAATGCGGAATGACCTTCTCTTCCTGTCCCTGAAGGCTGATCAGCTGCAAGTCAAGTCATTCCGCCTTTTCCCCCTTCAGGCTGCTGTTCAGCAGGTGAAGCTGACTCCTGGCCCGTGACAGGGTCCTTCTACAGGTGAAACATCTGAGGAACCAGAAGGGGAACCAACAGAGTTTTGGTAGGACTCGTGACATTTCTCATGGGGTCCCACAGCATTCCTAGGTTGCCGAAGTGAATATGAACTTCTTTCTCAGGTGGAACATGTGAGAACTGTCAAAGGGGGGCTCCATTTTTAGACAGTAATAATAATAATACCTAATGTAATGTTACAAGGGGACGTACATGCATCCCTATGAGCCCCTCAACAGAGCAGGGATTGGGAATCTGTGGCCATGTAGCTGTTGAGTACCAATTCCAGGAGGCATGGTCAATGACCAAGAGTTGATTGGTGTTTCACAGGCTCCTCATCCCTACACTGCAGTAATTGGGCAGGGCAGGAAAGATAAAATATTGACAAGATTGAATGAACTTCTGGCCCATGAGTTCCTCCCGTAACTAGCAATGCCGCACATTCACTGGAATCTATTATTTATTTCTGTTGCGCACCCACTTGCCCGACTCAGGAAAACACTCTTTAATTAACAAAGAAAGGAAGAAAAGGGAAAGCCTTCTGCAGGGAGATGAGACTAGACAAGGTGCTAACAAGCACAGTGCTAATCACAGTTTCCTCTGCCTCTCCAAGAAACAGGAAGGGGGAAAAAAAGTTTGATGTGTATCTTAGCTGATTGCCAACATCTGGTACGGATGCCACAAAGAGCAATAACACAAATAACGTGTTTGGTTTTTGTAGGAGAGCTTGGGTGGTGTTGAGGAATGCTCCCTGATTTCCAAGGCTCGGTTTTGCTTGCTGTTTTTAATGCTGCTTTCCCCCCCTTTAGTTGATCCTCATTTGCAGTTGGATGCCAGACTTAGAGGCAGAACCCACCCGGAAGTCACCCTGGGCACACTAACCATTGAAACAAATGGAAGCGGTGCAAGACCGCACAAGTCCTGTTTATTTCAGTGGTGCTTGTGCAGGAGAACTTCCCGGGAGGGTTGTACCACGCAAGAATAATTTCTGATGGTGTCCTAAATGTGCGTGACTCTGATAATATTAACAGCTTTGATGTCGAGCGCTGCTAATTATTTGTTGCACCAAGAGATTGAGACGTGCCAGTAAAACTGATCACTGTGGTATCACCTTGCTGAGTGTGTATGAGTTAGAGCTGTGCTGAAACTTTTGGTTTGGGTGGGGAGCTGACTCTGAAGGTACTGGAGAAAGTTACTGTCAATTTTGGTTGGTTTACCTTAAAACAAGATGGCCTAAGGGTCTTTTTTGTTGTTGTTCTCTTTTTACAAGTTAAAAGAAGGACTCATAGTTGCTCCAACCGCAAGCCTTTTTAGCAGCTGTCCTGGCTGAGATTTCAAGCTCAAATGGTCCATGGGGATGATAGTACTTTGTGTCATTTCTATGTACCTTTAAACAATTGAAAAGGCAGCCAATAGGATGCCAAGTCTAATAATAATTTAAAAAGCCACCTTGGCAATCTTGTCTTAAGGAACATCAACCCCACCACCTGCAACAAAAATATGTGAATTTTTTCCAGCCACCCGAAAACTGCCAAAAATCCCCCTTCCCATTCACAGGAAACCAACGGCTCTGTGAAATTGTTAGAGGGGGGATTTTTGGTCATGGCTTTAGTCTGAGCATTAATTGCAAGGTTTCTGGTTTACTGACTGTTGTTTGCTAGTTTAATTGTATTACAGCTTATAGTGGAGCAGTCTATGTCTGCATGCAAGTGTATAGACTGCCTGACTTACAACCTGCCAAGCTGAACTCGGCTCAGCATCTACCTGTGGCATCCTGCCAGGGACTCTGTAAAAGTCCTGGCCCTCTCTCTCCCTGAGGGTCAACCTGAACACAATTCTAATTGTGTTGATGCAATTAATGTGCGCATCTTTTGTTTTGGGACTTAGCAGCCTCAGGGTTGGGAGTAGAGAAGGGAGGTTGAACTCTTTGTCACCGTCCCAACAAAAACGTGTTCTCTGGAGCTGCTGTTTGAATTTCAAGTAACCTATGTTACCAAAAAAGGGGTGGGGGAAAGATGGCATGCTAGTTACATCCACACAATTCATGGCATATCTAGTTTGGCTGCAAAAAGCATTGCCAAGCAGCAAGCAAGCTACAACCCATGATCAGCGAGCTTTACGGATTTGCACTTCTGGACTACAGCTTCACATGCAAGCACTCTGGCTAATTCAGATGCTATCCTTCCAGGATATCACTGCTCCCACTTAGAATGTATGGTGGTGCCTTAGACCAGATCAACAGAGCTCAGTTGAGCCACTGACTGACAGCATCTCTCCAAGGTCTCATCCGAAGGTCTTTCCCACCAGCTGCCACCAGATCCTTCTAACTGCATTAGACCGGAGACCTTCTGCATCGAAAGCATGATATCCGTCATTGAATTATGGCCCTTGCCTACACATAAGCCCACCACACGGGCCTTCCTCAACAGCCTGAAGGAACTGTCTACGGACATAATAACATAAGAAGAGCCTGTGGGCTGGATGAGGCCACGGGCCAAAGTAGTCTAGCATCCTGTTCTCACAGGGCCCAGCCAGATGCCAGTGGGAATCTTGCAAGCAGAACGTGAGCATGACAGCAGGATTCTCCCCACTGGTGATGCCAAGCAGCTGGTTTTCACAGGCATGCTGCCCCCAACAGTGGAGGCTGGGAATCATTTTCCCTACTCCTTTGCAAATGGAGCCGGTGCAGTGGCCTCTAGAAGATGCTGGAATACCCATCATCCCTGAATATTGGCCACGTTGGCTGGGGCTGATAGGAGCTGTAGCCCAGCAACATCCCGTTTCTCCTTCAGAAAAACAAAGAAAAGATTGCAATAAACGTTGCTGGCCCTTGTAGCTTACACATTCTCCCAAGATGGCTGGGCACGTTGAAAGGTTTCACATCCAGTGCGATTTCAGACCCATCTGCACTTTTGAGCAGACAACCACGCCACAGAATGCTTTTGATATCCTCTCCAGGTCCAAACGTTGTTTATCATGTGGCATGTAGAGCCGCTCTTTGAGAGACGCGAGCCCAGAGCCCCGGTGGCACGTGGAAGCAGTTGCCCCATTCTGTGGATTATTAGAGGTGTCCCAAATATTTGCCTGTGAATGTTTTCAAGAGCCCAAAATATTCCCTGGAAACACCTTTCCGTTTTTAACTTTTCCCATGTCCCCTCCTTTTCCCCACGGTTCACAGCAGTTGTTTCCTCTTTGCTGCTGTTATGGTACCATTTCTTCCCACTGATTGCCCTCCTTACTTGAGCGATCCCAACCAATTGGGGAACTCATTTGGCAAATTGGATTTGTGTGGTGTTGTCGCAAAGCCAATTCCAGGTAAAGGTCAGGCAGTGTTCCTGTCTTCGTTCTGTTTGGGGGCGGCGTGGAGTGAGGGAGCCTCACTGTGAATTTAAGAACACAATAAAAGCTTGCTGGATTCGGCCAGAGGACCATCTAGTCCAGCATCCTGTTGCCACAGAGGCCAACCAGACGCCTCTAGGAAACACGCAATCAGGATTCGAACTCCAGACCCACTCTCCCCTCCTTCGGTTTCCAGCAACTAGTATTCAGAGACAATGCTGGCTGTAGAGGCACCAGCATGGCTAGTAGCCATCAATAGCCCTCCCTTCCTCCATGCATTTGTCTATTCCTCTTTTAAAGCCATCTAGGTTTGTGGCCATCACTGCCTCACGTGGTAGCAAGTTCCATTCAATTCTTTAATTTTATCACCCCTGCTTCCTCTCCGTCCCAGAAATCACTGCACTTTTTAATGGTGGTGGGCACATGTTCATGAAGATTGCTTCTTTGGGGCTCAGCCCAACCTGTAATATATCTATAATTTATTTTAAAGCATTTATAAACGGAGATACAGTGGTACCTCGGGATGCGAACGGGATCCGTTCTGGAGCCCCGTTTGCATCCTGAACAGAACATAAGACGCGACAGCACATCTGTGCATGCGCGGGTCGTGTTTTGCTGCTTCCGCGCATGCGTGTGACTTCATTTTGACCGTCTGCGCATGTGTGAGCGTTGAAACCCGGAAGTAACACACTCTGTTACTTCTGGGTCTCCACAGAGCGCAACCCAAAAATACTTATCCTGAAGCGTATTTATCCCGAGGTATGACTGTATATATATACAGCTGCAATATTGTTTGAACAGAAATGCAACACAAAATAAGAAAAACAGTAATATAAAGGCATATAAAAACAGGAATTCGAAAATATGTAGAGATGAGGAAGAATGTCAGTTTTGGTTTCTCCAGGCAAGAAATGCATATACTGAGGTAAAGTGTGCATAAAGAAGCATTTGTTAGTAATAATAATAATAATAATAATAATATACAAAATGCATTATATTAAGAAAAATTGCTCTGCAAAAATGTGTATATTAGGGTAGTGTCACACTAAAATGTCTATGAGTGATCAACATAGATAGATAGATAGATGATAGATAAATAGACAGATAAAACAGATAGATAGATAAATAGCTAAATAGCAAACTGATGTGGAAAAGTGGAGAACCAACCCTACATTTGAAAAAAAAGAAATTGATAGATTTACACATTCATGACCACTAATTACCACCTGCTGGACAAAAGCGCTTTCTGCTGTGGCTAGCAATTTACCTATACAGTGGTACCTCTCAAGACGAATGCCTCGCAAGACGAAAAACTCGCAAGACGAAAGAGTTTTTTGTTTTTTGAGTTGCTTCGCAAGACGAATTTCCCTATGGGCTTGCTTCGCAAGACGAAAATGTCTTGTGCATTCGTCAATGCATTCCTATGCGAAACCGTCAATGTATTTCCTATGGGAAACCGTGCTTCTCAAGACGAAAAATTCACAAGACGAATTAATTTCGTCTTGCGAGGCACCACTGTATTTTCTCTTTTCTCCCCGGCTCTGAAAAAATCACTAAAAGGGGCCTCCCAATTTGCCTCTTACAAATGGGGCAATGAAATGGAGAGGGTGGAGTAACAGTTCAACTTGGCCTTGTTTAAGAAGCAAAATAATCAGTGGGGTAAGCATAGCATAGCGCTTCTCAAAGGAACCAATTTCCAAAGGGCACCTCAGAAATGCCACAGACGCTCAGGAAAAAGTCGCCCCATTGGCCGTAAAAGGTCTTTCCCCTCGGGTCTAATGAGCGACTTTGCTTCCACGCAGTTCAATTTTATGCTTGGGTGGAAGGAGTTAAACCGATGCCTTTGCAGCTCAGTAAACAGCCCATCCCGTTAAGCCGTAATGCTGTTGCTTCCCATTGGCATCATATCAACGATGGATTATTTTCCGCTGCAGATTGAATCGCCGCTGAAGTTCGAATACATCTTAGCAATCACCTTTCAGAACATGGCAGCTAGCTCTGGGGAGCGCAGAGACCTTTAAGCAAAGTTTTCTCTTCTCTCTGCCCCCAAGAGATCACCTAAAGACCATTTAGGAAAAGGCTAGGGTGGCCAGCTGTAATTTTTACTTCCTCTGCTCTCGTGCCTGTAACAGCATCCTGACAGGCAGCTATCAGGCTTTCATGCAATGCTTTTATTTCTGTGGTCGGAAAGCCTTCACGCATCTCCTTTCTGCATGGCAGGATGCAGTTATAAATAAATAAATAAATAAATAAATAATAAATAATTTTTTATTTATACCCCGCCCTTCCCGGTTCAGGAAACCGGGCTCAGGGCGGCTAACAACAAATTTAAAACACTTAATTGATGCTACAAAAAAACCAGCACAAAATACGGTATAAAACGTAAATAACAATAAAATCGAGAATCAAAAATCAATTTAGGGGGGAAAGCCGTCCAATAAACATTAGATGATCACTAGGGCTAGCTGGCTAAATTAGTCCCACTTGGGCCAGGAAGGAGACCAGGGGAGAACCAGCTGTGGGATCCCAGAGGAAGGGGAACAAAAGATCAGGCCAGGTTCAGATTGAAAGCCAGGCAGAATACTCTGTCTTACGGGCCCTACGGAAGGACGTTAAATCCTGCAGGGCCCTGGTCTCCTGGGACAGAGCATTCCACCAGGTCGGAGCCATCACTGAGAAGGCCCTGGCCCTGGTGGAGGATAATCTAACTTCCTTAGGGCCCGGGACCTCTAAACTATGATTATTCATGGACCTTAAGGTCCTCTGTGGGGCAGACCAGGAGAGGTGGTCCCGTAAGTACAAGGGCCCTAAGCCATAAAAGGCATAGGAGGAGGACGACCAGGAAAGAAGATGGCGATTCCTGGGCATGGCTTTGCCAAAGGCAGCAAGAGAGATTTAAGGACACAATTCACCCTTCACCCAGTGGGACATTAATTACGTACAATATTTGTATCCCCTTTCAGGCTCTCGGACTGGCTTAACATAAATCAGATCTAAGCCCCGGACCCTGTCCTGAGGCTCACAGTATAAGAAATCATGACATGGGAGGGAAAAAAGGGAATGGGAGGGAAGATGGGAAAAGCAAGCTCTTCAGGTTGCAGCCGATGCCAGTGGCGGTTCTGGACGTCTTGCCCTTTGTAAAGAGCAGACCCTCCCCTGAAAAACTTCGCCACTCCCTTCGCCCCCCCCCCCCCCCGATCAGAGCCAGGAAGTTCAGAGCTGGTCACAACATCCAGGCCAGGAAGGCAGGACAGCTCCTGTCACACAGCTCTTCTCTCAGACAGCTGACAATGGTAGTCAGAATCAGGGGCCTGATTGGGTTGGCCTCCTCCCTCACTGTTGTCAATGGTGGTTTTGGCTCAAAATGGCTTTAATCTTCCTGGATTTATTTATTTAAACAGCATTTCTAAACAGCTTGATGTGCTGTTGTTTCTTAAATCTCTTAAGAGTACAACATACTTTTAATATAAAAACAATACTAGTTAAAAACAAAAAATGCAGCCTTGAAACGATATTAAAACATACAAGCAAATAGAACATGCGCAGGGGGACTCGCCTATGATATATATATATATATATATATAGGCAGAAACAGAGTTAATTTGAAGAGAAAGTTACATTCCCCACCGTTTTAGGGGTGGGTTGAAGTGACTCAACACAAAATTATCTGGAAGCCTTGTAAGTAATTTTAACACGTAACAGACACCCATTAAAATGGCATCCATATTCCTCCCTCAAGTCAAATCTTTGTGGGCAAAAATAGTTGGTCCTGACAATAAATGATGTCACTTTTCATGCAGTCTGCAAAGATCTTACTTTTCAAGAAGTGTCCTGCAAAGCGGCAGAGGATTCTTCACACCAGGATCCTCCGTAACGTGTTATCCGCCAGACAAAATGGCACCCATCAGCCGTGTATTGTTTCCCGCCATACTCGGGACCATATGTAGTCCCGGGCAGGTGGCAAACAGAGACATTTTGGGCCTGGAGGGCCTCCACACAATTATACTGGGTTGGTGGTTTGTGCTTGCTTTAATAGACAACACATTGCACACACCTGCCTGTAGGTTGAATTTCACGGGCTGCAGAGAGGGGGTGGGTTATAAGAATCAAAATGAAATGTTCTGATGCCTGAGAAGATTAAACATGAAAAAAAACCCAACACTGAGGGGATTATATTTCTATTTAAAACCATAATAACTGGATGAATAGAACACAGTTTGGAAACTGACCTGAAAAATTAGTAATATTAGGGCTGCATCTCCCATAAACCTACCCCGGGTGAACAACTGCTTTTTGATAGTTTGTTTTCTTTAAACATAAAAATAAGAAAACCGCTTACTATGTTCCTGTGTTGATTCTGCCCCCCCCCCCCTTTCAACGTTTGTTGTTGTTTTTTTTGCAAGTTTGGGTTCGATCTTTAATCCTCAACTGATTAAAAACGCTGCTTCATTCGTGATATGCATTGCTACGATGATTGCTTGAAACCCCTGATAAGAGACCTGGCATATTAATACTGTGATAAACGTGAGAAAGGGTTAGGACACACAGCCTGTCGCTCGATCACATACAGCAAGTCTCTTCCTAATAATAATAATAATAATAATAATAATAATAATAATTTATTGTTTATACCCCATCCATCTGGCTAGGTTTCCCCAGCCACTCTGGGTGGCTTCCAACAAAGTATTAAAATACAATAGTCTGTCAAACATTAAAAGCTTCCCTAAACTTAGAAGCTTACGAGCAAGGGACAGGGTTATGACTGTGGTTTAGCTATCTCTCCTTCTGTAACCATATCTAACACAGCAGTTCCAAGAAAGGAGTAAGAAATAAAAAAGAATGTTAATGGTTTATACACATATTTATCACACCCACACCCCTCCTCACAACAACCCTGTGAAGTAGGTTAGGTTGTGGAGTGGTGATTGGCCAAAGGTCATGTAACAAGCTCTATGTCTGGATTTGAACCCAGGTCTCTCCATTCCTACTCTGACATTTTAGCCACTATAATGCACTGACTCCAAATGGTAGATATAGTAGTAATGGGATTCCAGGCAAATCACACTTTTGGGACACGCTGAGAGGTTTTTATTGGTTTATACCAAGAAATCCTGCATGGTATGTCTTGCATAGTGCACACTTTCACACAGCTCGAGAACAAATGTTATTTTAGTCTCTTTAAGCCACATTTCCCTGTTGGGTTGAAATAAACAACAGACGAGTGACAAGTGTCATATGGGAGGCATCTCTCGAGCATGTCTCAGAGAGTCCCTTTTATTGAATATTACAGCATTGCCACATATGTGCTTGTTGGTGATTGGTTAACACAAATCATATGCAAGAGTTGCATATAGGCATTAATCATCAATAGATTAAAGGTTGGGAAAGGGAACACAGAGTTGGACAGGTATGAAAACCTCCTTATTAAACTATTACTAGTGATTGATATAGCAAAACTTAAAAGGGCATAACCATCACATTCATAGATGTGGTCAACCATGCAGTAAGAACCGGTCAGGGTACGATGTTTCATGAAGTCAATGTGAACTGAACATTCTAGGGTGGGCGAGGAAGGAATGCTTCAGCTCAGAGCGGTTTGCCAGACTCATGTACAGAAGCAAAACCTCCCATCATTTCCCCATGATGCTCAATCCACAAACCTGTGGTTTAAGGGCTCCCTGCTAATCAGGATATGAAAACTGGCTGCGAAATCCAGGTTTCACACCCTGGTTTGAAATGAGCCCTTGAACCATCATTTCCCAGTTCAAGCATCACCCTATAATGCCATTATACCAATCTATGGTGCCACCGCTTTAGGAATGCTGTGTAAAGTTCTTCTTGCCTCACCTCAAAAAGGACATTGCAAGGTTGGGAAAAGGTTCAAAAAGCAGCAACCCTAATGAGGAAAGCTTGCAGCATTTGAGGCTCTCTTTTTTCTGTTTAGAGGCAGCAAGTAAGAGGCGGCCTGCTAGAATTGTATAAAATTATGCAGCACGTCGACAGTGAATAGAGGAAAGTCCTTCTCTCGCTCATAATGCTAGATTGCGCTGACATTCATTGAAGCTGAACGCTGGAAGATTCAGGAGAGACAAAAGAAAGTACTTATTCACACAGCATATAATTAAACCATTCAATTCACTCCCACGAGAAACAGTGATAGCCCCCGAAAGAGGATTAGACTAATTCACGGAGGACAAGGCTATCAATGGCTACTAACTATGATTGCTGTTTTCTACCTCCATTGTCAGAGGCAATAGGCTTCTGAATACTAGTTGCTGGAAACTACAGGAAGGGGCGAGTGTTATCGCTCTCAGTTTCTGCTTGCATGCTTCCCGTGGGCATTTGGTTGGTCGCAGTGAGAACAGGATGCTGGGCTGGATATATACCGCGGGTCTGATCTTGCAGGGCTTTTCTGTCTGTCCTTAACTAGCATGACTTCGCCAAAGCCTAGCACACCTGGGGAGGAGAGAACGAAAGAAGTGAGTGAAGAACTGGAGGAGGGGAACAAGATGAAAGAACGCAGAAGCGTGGCTCATCCTTACTCTGCCAGACAGGGATATTTGGCCTTAGTTGTATGACTTGTCTCAGTTAGCTCTCTGCTCCTCAGGTCTTTGACATGGCAGCTGCCCAAATGGTGCCTCATTAAGTAGGTACTAGACTGTTCTTAGATGGGACGCGGGTGGCGCTGTGGGTTAAACCACAGAGCCTAGGAGTTGCCGATCAGGTGGTCAGCGGTTCGAATCCCCACGACGGGGTGAGCTCCCGTTGCTCGGTCCCTGCTCCTGCCAACCTAGCAGTTCGAAAGCACATCAAAAGTGCAAGTAGATAAATAGGTACCGCTCTGGCGGGAAGGTAAACGGTGTTTCCGTGCGCTGCTCTGGTTCGCCAGAAGCGGCTTAGTCCTGCTGGCCACATGACCCGGAAGCTGTACGCCAGCTCCCTCGGCCAATAAAGCGAGATGAGCGCCGCAACCCCAGAGTTGGTCACGACTGGACCTAATGGTCAGGGGTCCCTTTACCTTTAGACTGTTCTTGCTGCCCCTTACTTATGTTTGCTCAGACATTTTCTGGTGCCCCCTTATATTCCCAGCTCTTGTATTATATTGCCTTCCACCACCAGAGCCTTTTCAAAAAGCACACTTTGCCAGGAATATCATTTTAACAGGCTATTCATGTGTGCTAAAAGAAATAGAATGTTTCTGCCAGTTTTACGTGCACCTGCCCTTTTGCGGTAGATGGTTTCTGTTAAGCAAGTCTTGCTTAGCTTAGTTCATTTCTGTCTGCGCTCCCCCTTCAAGCTAGTTCGCAATCCGTCGAGACATCTTCATGCAATGGTCACTGATGTGTGAAAGGTGGTGCACAGCTCTTCTTTGTGCTTGATCAGCATTATTCTCTGAGAGAGACTGAGCTCACAATCCCGAGAGGAGGAAACATAAAGACTAATCCAGGGACAATGAAGACGGAGTCTGAGAAGCAAGCCAGCTTTTAACAAACTGCAACGGGAGGAGGTCTGGGCTGGACCTGCCTTTAGAAACAGGATCCAAATGGATTTCTAATTGATGGACTATTTGGCTGCTCTGTTCCCTGTTCTGTTGAAATAGAATCATTAGAAAGCTGATCTGCCTGCCTTTTTGCACCGACCCTGTTGCTGTGTGGCTCCGCGAGAACATTCCCTCAACGCAATGGCTTTCAGACTTTCCGCCTGCTCAGAATCCTTCCAAACCAGTTCTGCTGAGAAACCCATAGGTGCTTGCTATGGGACCTATCTCTCTTACAGAAGATGCTGGGGGGCATTTTAGGGTCCACACAGCTCCTCTTGGGCCTCTCTGCTAACGCATGTGAATGGAAGATGCTCTTGAGAACACATCCAATGCTCTTTGACTTTACATCTCTTAACAAATCGTCCTTCCCTTTCTCCATTTTTGCAATACTTCCAATAATACTCCTCACAAAACTTCCTGCAAACCTACAAACGTTGTCTGGTCTTCACAAATACTTTTCAAGTAGTCCGTAAATTTACTCCAGTCTTCCGTGAATTTCTGGTCCCGCCGGTTTCGAATCCTTCCTGTTGGTTTATCTAGTTCTGCATAGTCCATTAACTTCATCCTCCATTCTTCAATTGTCGGTAATTCTTCTTGCTTCCATTTTTGGGCCAGTAATATTCTTGCTGCTGTTATTGCATATAAAAAGAGCTTACATTCCTTTCTATTTATATCACTCCCCACAGTGCCCAGTAAAAATGCTTCTGGTTTCTTTATGAATGCATATTTCAACATTTTTTTCAACATCAGTCTCCAGCAAAAATCTAATGGCGTTCACCATGACAGCTCTCATAGCAGACGAGAGTCCGAAACGCCAGCCTTTTTATAAATGCACATAAACCCAAAGAGCGGCAATACACTGCATAAAGCTCCATTTATTAGGATCAGCATGAATACAATCCTGTTCATATTTTCAGTGGAATAAACTCCATTGAAGCGGGTGATGCTGCTAAATGATTACATTGGTTCAGCTTGTAAAACACATTGAGCTTTACCAAGAGACCTTCAGCCAGCTGAAATGCAACTGATAGCATTTAATTAAGAACACAAACAATCTCGCAAAGAAGCGTTACCATTAAAATGCTGGCAGGAAGTAGGAACGTCATCAAAGGAAAGAAAATTAAGCATCCCTGCCTCTGCTTGGTCTTCCTCTATGGTGATAAGTCACAAACAAACTTGAAAGCTTTGTTATCCCTTCATTGGCTTGCCGGGACAAGGAGAGTTTGCATTCATCACGGTGTCCAAGAAGATGACTCCATCTCTCCTGCTCTAAACTCCCCCTTCACTGCACCACTGATCTCCAGCAGAAATATTCTTGTCTGGGACCTTGGAGAGTTCACTAAAGGCAGTCGCTGCTGGGCTGGCTGGACCAGTGTAAGTGAAGAGCTCTCTATTCGTCTAACAGACCACAGGCTAAGCACACACTTCGCATGCAGAAGTTTCCTGCCTTCAGTTGCCAGCTGAGAAGGACCTGAGGTAGCTGGAGATGGGAAAGATTCCCACCTGGGTCTTTGGAGAGTTGCTGTCAGGTAGTGCAGGCAGTCCTGGTCTAGATGGCATTGAGTGGTGGCCAAGCTTTCTATCCAGGAAGCTTATTTGCCATGACTGATCTTCTCATTGAGGAACTCCCCGCCACAAGTTTCCAGTAGCCATAGGGGTTTCCTGAACAACACAGCATTAAGGAATTTGCAAATTTGGCAACAACTACCTGTCAACAACACAGACAGCCAAACCAACCCACTCCACTCACCTGAACACCTGTTTTTCTTTAAGAAGTTGCTACTGCGTTTCACCATTGGGCCAGTTTCTTTGGCTAATTACCTCTTGCATACCAAAATCTGGTCCTATCGAAGTCGAGCACTAGGGATTTCCTCCTACCCAACCAATGAATCACCAGAATCAAAGCCAAATTTTATATGCATTCTAAGTTTAACTAATTTTCCAAGTTCACCCCTAACGCTGAAATCCAAAATGATGAGAATCCAGTTGTAAACCTTTACATTTCTGGGCAGGGGATCTTACTTTCACCCGCTGTCGAAAATTCACAAAGGCAGCAATCCTATACCTGGTGTTAAGCCCAATTGAATTCGGTGGCACTGACTTCTGTAAAAGTACAGGGAATTTAGGATGTTGGTTTCTGGTTCTGTAGAGTCTTTTGTTTGAGAACTTGAAATCGCACACACACAAACCAGAAATACAAAGTTTATTTGAGTATATGTGTACACCCTATCTTGCTGGCTTGGAGCTTAGTTACAGCCTTTTCCTCATCTTAAAAAAACACCATTTGTTATCAGATGTTCTGCAAACATACACACAGAGTCAGTGTGAAGGGGTGGCACCTTCAGGAATCTGCTGATGGTCCACACTCCAGGTGGAGTCCAACTGACAAGAGCCCCCTGGACTTGCTATATTGCAGAGGTAGATAAATTGAGGGATGGGAGCTCATGTAGGGGAACTTGCCCAAGGCCTTCTGAAACCTTGGAGCTGATGCTATAGGCATAACCCCTTGGCAGCTATTACAAATATAGAACCAGCCATTGTTCTTGTGTTTCACCAGTTTTGACCCCGCTTCTTAAAGCATTTCATTGATCCCCAAGTGGTTGAGGACTGGAACCTTAATACCGCATTTACAAACACCAGGTGCAAGCCAAACCTTCTGGAATTAATGGCAAACGTCCCATTGAGATTATCAGAACTATACCAGATCAGTAGGGAGGAAAATGTCTGGAAGAAATTGGGACATAAGGATGGAACAGTCTTTACTTTCACATTGCACAGAGCGGGGCAGACTCCCTGCCTCATTTCACTAGTCTTACCAGAATTATTTTCATTTCCCTCAGACTTCCAACAGATGTTTTGCCTGAGCTGGAGCCTCCAAATTCTCTCCGAATTTCACTACCAGTGAAATTCGATGGGAACTCTACCTATGCCATGCATTCACAACTGGGAGATACTTGGGGTGGGTGTCTTGTAGATGCTACTAGTACTGACTTTTAATACCCGTACAATGCTCTTGCACTTTTGTATCTCGTCCTATAACCTGCTAACCTTTGTCTCCTTAGGTTTGAAGACCATCGTAGGTGCCCTTATCCAGTCAGTTAAGAAACTTGCCGATGTGATGATCTTGACCGTTTTTTGCTTGAGTGTTTTCGCCCTCATAGGGCTCCAACTCTTCATGGGAAATCTGAGGCAGAAGTGTGTCCGGAAGTTTAACACCACCATTAACGGCACATTCATACCGGATGACGAGAGGTGGCCATCCTTAGATGCTTTTTTAAATGATGCAGGTAAGATGCTCTCTTTGCTTCTGTGTTTTATGGTTTTTGCCAAATGCAAGTTTCTTCGCTTGCATTTATTATGAAAATAAATAAATCCATGTTCGACACCATGCAGAAGCTCAGAGCTCTGTGCCAAGAAGGCTCAGCATTGTGTATAGAAACATTTAAAAGGCCAACTAGCAACTTTTAGCAGTGTGTGTTTGTTTGTTGGGATACTTCCAGGGGTGCCTCATCCTATACGAAGTCTCCTAGATGCTAAGTTCTTCAGAGGTGTTTTTGCTTTGGGTCCCTCTGCTGTCTGGGCTAAGGAGTGATAAGGAGCAGGGCCTCCTCTGTGGTAGCTTCATAGCCAAGGTTGCCAGTTGGAACAGCTCAGTAGGGATATTTAGGAAGCTGCTGAAAACTTTTCTATGGGGGCACATTTTTGGGAGCAGAGTGGTTGTTGCTGCAACATTATTAGCATTTGCAGAGTGCCAGGGGTCTTGAACGAGAGACTCAGGTGAAGCTGGCCTCCAGGGAGAGAATGGAACTGAGGATACCAGCTCAGCAAATGTCAGGCTATGAAAAGGACCAGTGGAATTGTACCATAATGCTTCTGATTCTGGTTTAGTGCCTGAGGAATTCTGTTCTCTGGCTGTATCTTTCCCCACTGATCTATTATGTGGCTTCACTGCCCCAGTGTTTGACTGCCTCACAGTTTTCCCAGGGTTCTGTTCTACAGGAACCCAAGGCTGCCTGGGAGAGCTGGGCAGTGTCCCTCCCAGATGCCGAGGCAAGAGTTCAAGGCCCACAGAGCACCTTCAGGACCTTGGAGAGCTCCATAGCCACATAGAGGTAGCCTGATGAGCTGCTGCCTCTAGGAGCACCTTGCTCAAACTGAAGCCTAAAATACGATGCCTGGATTGTAGTGAAGCAACTCCCCAGAGGAGGGGACCTGCTGCTAAAGGGCTCTCACCCAATTATGTGAGGCACCTGTGTGGCTAAGAAGATGCTTCTGTACCAGACGAGGATAGTATGGCTGCATCTTCTGGTTGGGAAAGTGCTGAAGGTGGTCCTGGCAGTTCTTCACCCAAGAGCCTTGTCCCCCTTTGTGTCCATTTCTCCATGCCTGGCCTCTGAGTTGTGGGTCATGGCACCCAGCTTTAAAACCTGATTGCGGCTGCGTGCCTCCAAGCTGCCACCCGTTGCCATGCGATCTTGGCTGCCGTGGTGTTTATTGGCTTGTTGGTTTTAAGATGTTTTCTGATAATGGTTACTGTTAGCTCCTGTGAGATACTGCTTATAGGCTAGCTGGCAGGGCTGTAGCTTTAGGATGAATGGGTGAATGAAACAGTTTGAAATCTTTCAGGATTTGAAGGCCGGGCAAGATGGCAAGAGGGTTAAACAAAGGGCAATTAGTTCACCAAGAAAGCAGCTCAGAGGATCAAGTATTTGTATCTTGCTTTGGCCTGGACATTAACAGAAGCCAGTAGCTGTCACTGGGCAAGTTAGTTGCTCCGAGCCCTTGGGATGTGAGTCACTCCTTGGTTGCAGGGTGGGGGCTGAAATGCTGCCTATCAGGGTTCAAAGGATAGATGAGCCCGAGAAGCTTTGTGATAAGTGATTTTAAAATATATATATATGTGGGAATGCTGCTACTGTTGCTTTGGGATTGCAGCCCAATTGAGCATCAAAAACCACACTTTGGGTGGCATCCAGCAAAGTAGCTATGGTCACACTAGGATTTCCATTTGGGTAGTGGAACTTGCCCTGTCTTTCCCCCAATCCCAAATCTGAACTGGAGGATTGAGGAAACCCCAGAACAGATTTAAGTGGTGCATGGCGGTGAGGAGGGGAATTTCCATTGCACAACTAGATATTATTGTGCTAATGTTGCTGCTTCATTGCATGCCGCCCTTCATTTCTCTGCCTGCGATAAAACCCTTCTTGTGGCTCCCCGCCCCCCTTTCTGTCCATTGCATGCTCCTGTAACTGAACCAGGCATGATTTAATGCAAAAAAGGAGCAGGGATATAAATGTTTAAGATAAATGATGATAAGAAAATGAATAGTAGCATCCCTGTCCCTTCAAGAACATATAGCATTACCTTCTCCCCATCAGTGGGAACGCTGCATTGATTACGCTGCTGCCTATCTGCAAACTTCCTGGCCAGCAACAAATATGCAATTCCAGACTCTGCATCTAGATCAGTCCCAGTTTTATCAGGACAATGAAACAAGCAAACAAAAGCATTAAAAAGATGCATGTCTAGGCAGGCGTCTTGTGGAAGGGTAAAGAAATCAAATTAATAGATGAAGGATTGCAATACTCTGCTGCAAAACTAGTCTGTGCAGGGATCCTGAAACAAGCGAACTAGTGTGAGAGTGAGTGTCTGATTCGAATAGGAAGTCAGGGCTGGAATAATAATAATAATAATAATAATAATAATAATAATAATAATAGAGATTCCTTGCTGAGCCATGCCTTTGAGGTTTCAATCTCATATCTGTTACTTTCCCTTTATGAATGTATTTAACAGAGTTGCTGCCTTTAAAAAACAAAAGCAAACAAACAACAAACATCGCTTCTTTTTAATGGCAACACATTCATCCAAACCTCAACAGGAGTGCCATTCCTGGCATGCTAGACTGGGTACATCTGTTGGATTTCTGCCTATTGTGCGGCTGTTTAAAAGACAACAAGCCTGGGAGCGTGGGTCTCTAACTGGTGGTTCAATACCAACAATTAGTGGATAGCTCAATGAAGATGTCAACTCAGCGTGCAGCCACCATGAAAAAGGTGAATTCCATGCTAGAGATCGATAGAAAAGGGAGCTGAAGTAAAAGCTGCCGATATCATCAAGCCAATATACAAATCTATGATGCAACTGCTTTTGGAGTACTGTGTGCGTTTCTGATTGCTGTGCCTCATAAAGGATATTGTAGAGCAGGAAAAGGTGTAGGAAAGGGCAACCAAGGTTATTGTGGCAGGAAGAACTCCCCTGTGAGTAAAGGTTACAATATGTAGGACTTTAGAAGTGTTTTTTCCCCTTAATGAATGTGGACTCACGTGCATGAACTTGCAGCTGGCATGCTATCACCACACACCACAGAGTGAGCCCCATTGAATTCGGTGGTGCTTAATTCTGAATAGACATGCTTAGGAATGTGCTATGCAGTGTTCTGCCATGTAGCACTCACAGCCTCTCAATACCTGTGCTGGAGAGGCTGTTAGCCAATTGCAGGACTTCTTTAACCAAAGGAACAGAACACCTGCCGTGCTTTTGAAACAGCACAGAGCAATCCACTTCAGGGTGAATGAATACAGCAGCCAGCAAGCATGGCATTTTTCAGCATGGTAACTAAAGGGCTCAGGCAACAGTCCTTGGTGTAAGAACTGGGATGTGGTGAAACCTGCTCCTGTTTTCACCCGTGAAATGTTAGAGAGTATGGCCTCTGTCTGCCTCAGGAGGCAATGGAGGAGTGTGCCTTTGGGGGTGAGGTCAAGCTGTTGGAGGGTCGCAGCGCCTGCTGTGGCTGTAGAGACCGATGTGGGAGAGACATGTTTTGCTGCAGCTGGGGCAGGTGAAGGCAGGTGAAGGGGGTTTGGACTGGGTGTCCATCAATATGCAAATGATACCCAGCTCTACCTATCTTTCAAATCAGAACCAGTGAAGGCAGTGAAGGTCCTGTGTGAGTGCCTGGAGGCGTTTGGATGATGGATGGCGGCTAATGGATTGAGGTTGAATCCTGACAAGACAGAAGTACTGTTCTTCGGGGACAGGGGGCAGGCCGATGTGGAGGACTCCCTGATCCTGAATGGGGTAACTGTGCCCCTGAAGGACCAGGTGCACAGCCTGGGACTCACAGCTGTCCATGGAGGCGCAGGTCAATTTTGTATCCAGGGCAGCTATCTACCAGCTCCACCTGGTACACAGGCTGAGACCCTACCTGCCCACAGACTGTCTCACCAGAGTGGTGCATGCTCTACTGGAATGCGCTCTACTTGGGGCTACCTTTGAAGGTGACCTGGAAACTACAAGTATTCCACACTAATGTGTGACATTTTTGTGTATTTTTTGACTTTGTTGGAAGCCGCCCAGAGTGGCTGGGGAAACCCAGCCGGATGGGCAGGGTACAAATAAATAATAATAATAATAATAATAATAATAATAATAATAATAATAATCCAGTTGTGCTGCTGCAAATGCACCATAGTGTTTCTTCTGTCTGTGCTCCTCCCAGTGGTCATTCCTCCTCTGATCACTGCTGTGGATACATGACTTGCCTGCCTGTCTCCAGGCACTGTCTGCAAGAGATTGACACATGGCAAGGTGGATGGTACCAGCCTTTCATGTTTGCAGGCACCTTTGTAACGCAGAAGAAAAATGAGGAGTGAAAACTGGCAGAGAGTCAATCTGCACATGGTCAGGAGTTGCGGAAGGGAGGACAAACTACAAGAAAGAAGATTCCACCTAAACATTAGGAAGAACTTCCTGACAGTAAGAGCTGTTCGACAGTGGAATTTGCTGCCAAGTAGTATGGTGGAGTCTCCTTCTTTGGAGGTCTTTAAGCAGAGGCTTGGCAACCATATGACAGGAGTGTTCTGATGGTGTTTCCTGCTTGGCAGGGGGTTGGACTCGATGGCCCTTGTGGTCTCTTCCAACTCTATGATTCTATGATTCTATGCTGAAATGGCAAAACTGATTCTATGACTTGCACCCTGAACTGGTTAGGCCCTTTCATTTCTTATTTCCCAGGCTTTAGTGCTTCATTGTTGTCATGTGGTTGTGGGAGAAAAACAAGCCAACAACTCTTTAGGGCAAATATGAGTGGTGGCGCTGGGGAATCAATCATTTTGTAAGTATTGTGCGGAGATGAATGACTTAACATCATTTGAGGGGTATTGATCACGCTACATAATAAGATTCCGCATTTCAATTGCTTGAAGATTGATGTCGCGAATGCAGATAAAGCGAGGATTAGGGACGCTAAATTCGATCAAACGAGGACTAGATTAAGTAAAAGCCTGCCACTGTTCATTAGGAAGTGGTGTCTCAGACAGAATCCAGGGGGAATGGGAAGAGATGCCCATGCTTTCTCAGGGGATCGTGGTCTATTCGTGAAAATAGGGGCCCATGAATGAAGCATCTGGGGCAGAATCTAAATGAAATACCATAGGGCAATAATAGCCTTCCCAGGGGACTCAGGTTCAGCCCCAGGGGTTTGTGGGCCTCTGGGAAAAGACCTGGGGTGGGCCAGCATCCTCGTCTCAGTGAGCCTTCCCTTTACCACAGTACCCCTACCACAGTGGAGTATCAGGCATCAGAGAGCGCAGTGGGGGGAGCCAAAGATTTGCTTCCCTCTCCTGCCACTATGACGCGGGTGGTGCTGTGGTTTAAAGCCTCAGTGCCTAGGACTTGCTGATCGAAAGGTCGGCGGTTCGAATCCCCGTGGCGGGGTGCGCTCCCGTCGCTCGGTCCCAGCGCCTGCCAACCTAGCAGTTCGAAAGCACCCTCGGGTGCAAGTAGATAAATAGGGACCGCTTACTAGCGGGAAGGTAAACGGCGTTCCGTGTGCTGCGCTGGTGCTGGCTTGCCAGAGCAGCTTCGTCACGCTGGCCACGTGACCCGGAAGTGTCTGCAGACAGCGCTGGCTCCCGGCCTATAGAGTGAGATGAGCGCACAACCCTAGAGTCTGTCAAGACTGGCCCGTACCTTTACCTTTACCTTTACCCTGCCACTGGACCAGCAGTGAAGGTAGGTGCAGGATGGAAGATGGAGAGATAGGCAGGTTGGTGGGTGAGCAGGTGCCGGATGCTCACTGGAGCTTGGGAGAGGGAACAGAGTCTTTCACGTACCAGTCATTTGGTTTTTCAAGCCCAATGTGGGAGTGTGCCTATGACTGATCTTATGATGTTTCCACCCCTCTTCAAAAGTTGTTTTGGTCAATTCTAGTCCAGCAATGGTCCATCTGGAGGGCACCAGGTGGCCTAATGCAGTCCTAGGATATTGTCACTTGCTAGGCAGCAAATAATGTTCCTAAATTTCTTCTACTTACCGCTTATAGTTTTAATTCTGTAAATGCAAAATGCTTGGGGCAAAAAATAAACAAACAAAAAACCACCATCACAAAATCTACCCATTCTTTGCCATTTGGGTACTTTTTTATCTCAGCCAATGTCCCATGCTGGGTCCCTCCCCAACCTCCTTTTTTGAGGAAAACCCAACCCAAAGAAGCAGATAAGTGTTCCATCTTCTAACACATCTCACCTGGCTTTGGGAGGGGGAGGGGACAGTACCACCCCCAAGACACATCTGAATCCAGCTTGAGAAAGAAAAATACCCCCTAAAACTGCCTAAGTCAGCTTCTTACTTTGTATTTAAAAACTAATGTACTGAGGTACCGTAAAGGTAAAGTGACCCCTGACCATTAGGTCCAGTCGTGGCCGACTCTGGGGTTTCGGTGCTCATCTCGCTTTATTGGCCCAGGGAGCTGGCGTACAGCGAACCAGAGCAGCGCATGGAAACACTGTTTACCTTCCTGCCGGTACCCATTTATCTACGTGCACTTTGATGTGCTTTTGAACTGCTAGGTTGGCAGGAGCAGGGACCGAGTAACGGGAGCTCACCCCGTCGCGGGGATTCGAACCGCCGACCTTCTGATCGGCAAGTCCTAGGCTCTGTGGTTTAACCCACAGTGCCACCCGCGTCCCATAATGTACTGAGGTTAAAATACAAACAGCTATTAGCTCCTGGAACTATTGAGTTTTTAGTTTTCCTGGATAAAGGTTAAGACGCAGAAATTTAGAGCATCACTCAGCCATTGCCGGCATTAAGATTCCACACACTATTTCCTGAACAGAATGTATATATACATCATTGGCTGGCTTGGAACTGGTGTGTGTGTGTGTGTGTGTGTGTACACATATATTTATTTATGTGTGTGTGTGTGTGTGTCAAATGCATAATATTAGAAGAAGAACAATGTTTCGATGGTCAGAGGGGAAAACACACACATACTATATATGGATCCTTCTGTGTGGGTGGACATTACGGTTTCTAGGAAAGAAGCTTAAAATTTCTGGCCTGCCAGCCTGACAGTGGAAAATACATCTTGATTGAGATATTAAGGGTACATTTAGTAATAAAATGGAGTTTAAGATTTATGAGTCAGCCTAGATTTATGAGATGTAAATAGCAAAAGGCAAATATGCTGTTTGGCTTGGAGGGAAGCAAAACAGATCAATAGCTGGATGAATTTGAAGTCTGCCATCATTGGGAGGGGGTACATGGATTTTAAACCCCCAATTGAACTATTTTGGGGGGAGCCCCTCCCAATGCACGTGACCAAAAAGCCACAATCTAGTTTTGCTGTTCAAAAGCAGCATCCCATCCTGTGACTTGTCTATATATTGGGTTCAAGATACCTGAAATATTGTTCCACCCATTATATACTGGGGCTGTGCCTGGGTGGGTGGGTGGGTGGGTGGAATCACCTGCCCTGCCCTGGATTCATTCAGTTTGGGGACAGGGCTAATGGTTTTTTTTAAAAAGGTTTTTTAAAACCTTTAAAAACTTGATTTGAACCGTATTTTAAAATTAGTTCAGGAGGGGAGTTAGGCTGCTCCGTAGCAAGTGGCTTCCCCTTTGTGCACAGACCGATTTCCCTAACCATGGTTTATGCTCTGTAGTACATGTGAACGAGACCATTAATTAAAAATAAAACAGCCCTGCGCACAAGTTTGCAACCTAATCGTTCACAGCACTTCACAGGGAACGTTGTCTCAGTGATCGTTGAAGCAATTCTGAAAGGTTGACCGGTATTATTGCAGGTAGCTGTGAGGGGAAGGAGAGCTTTCTTAAGGTCACTCAGTGACTTCATAGTCAATAATGGTTGAGGGAGACTCTGCTAGTTCTCTTGACAAGTGACAGGAAGTTTTTGTCTGTGATTGTCCTGCAATGGGAGTTTCTTTGGAATCTCAAAGGCCATCTGGCTTCACCTACATAATTTCCTTTCTGGCATCTTTTCTGCATTGCATGAGGCAGTCGGAATCCTTGTGACTAAGGCTTCCTTGTCGTTTGAAAGTCTGCCTTTCGGATCCAATTATTCTGGCTAGAAGTGCCGGCTGGTTTTGCACCTTGGCTTGAGACGAGGCTGAGATACCTGCTGGAGGGGATGAGCGTTTCTTGATCGGTGGGAAGCCTGTTTCTGATAAATCTGTCTGGAAAGGTAGGAGGCTTTCTGCAACGCCAGAAGTGGGACAGAAAGTCAAGGAACATTGAGGGTCTGGCAACTGCTGAGTAACATCCCTGTCTGCTCAAATGCTCCCACATCACAAGTCCTGATGGCTGGCCTTTAGCAAAGGAATCTCAAATCACATTGTTGGAAACTGTTTGCGTGTTGAGGTCCCCAGGGCCACCCCAATAACTCACACATCACACAATATCTTTTGTTTAAGATTTTTGGCATAATTTTGGCCACAACTTTATTAAAATACAAATTTGTGAGTGGTTGCTTAGGCATTGGTTGCGACTATCTGCCCCCACCATGGGGGACAGACTGACATTCCGCACAATGCGAAAGTCAGAATAGGAGAATACACTTGGGGGTTATGGGGAGCAGGGAACCTGCCCTCACCCCAAATGCAACCAGGAGCTCATTGCTATGGCCCGAGCCCCCTTGACAGAGTGGACAAGCAATAGTTAGCCCCCAGTTCCTTTAATGGAATCCCTCGCAGCAGCAGCATTAGAGGGGCAGGCACAGCCAATCCATGCCCCTCAACCAACCAAACCATAAACCAATGCCTAACCGCAACCTTACAAGTTGTGACGATTTGCTACGCAGTAGGCAAAAACCAAATGGCCCCAGCCAATCAGCCAGATGGACAAAATTCCTACCGGGCCCCTGCCCCAAGAGCAGATGACCCCATGACAGGCATAGCAAGGTCAAAGCGAACAACCCTAATTCTAGGGAGGGGGGGACATGCTATCTGATGCACTGGCGAAAAGAGGAAGCCCTAGCCTTGTGCAAGGAGTTTTAGCATTTCTGGCTGTCAATCAACAAATGGCAACATTAACTTCCTCCCAACAACAAGGGAAGCCCCAATCGCATCAGTGGCCAACGATCAATTAGCCCGCCCCCAACTTCGGAGTGTCCTGGCGGCCCCCACCGCAACACGTACTTTCCATGAAGGAGAACACGCTATGTCAAGGAGAGAGAACTTGCAGTAGTGCAACGCTGGTTAAGCCTTTTTCTGCTGAGGGAGTTTGTGGTAGCTGAGGCTGGTTGAGGCCTTGCTTTTAGAGGGAAGTTAGTCAAAGGGAATTGAAACTGCTTGAGGCCTGTTTTTGTGGGGAATTGGGGCAACCAGGATTGGCTGATGCTGTGTATGTGTGTGTTGTTGTTGAATTTGATATAACAAACCCACTCGAACCCTTACAGACCCTCCAAGTGTCCCTATAGTCCAAGGACAGTTTTGGATTTACAGAAGCCATCCTGGTTTTGGATTTGATCCCACAATGTCCTGCTTTTCCTTAGAATGTCCCTATTTTCATTGGATAAACGTTGGAGGGGAAGCCCTTAATGTGTTCACAAGAGCACATGGAGACTTCAGCTGCAGAGGAAGAGTTGTGGGCACCTGCAAATGCAATAGACATCTTCCATTCTTCTTTAAATTTGTTGTCGTCTCTTCCTCTTAGTTTCATTGTCAGTTTTGCCATTTCAGCATATTCCATTAATTTAACTTGCCAATCTTCTTTAGCTGGGACACCTTCTTTTCCCCCATGTTGTGCTAATAAAATCCATTCGGCCATAGTTGCATACGTAAACAAATTCTTTCAGAAACAAAGGTCTTGACTGTGAAGTCTGTACCCTTCATTGCTAGCTTTCTAACTCCAGAGAGGTTTGTTGTTTTCTTTTTCTTTTTGGCATAGCTATTCATTGTGAGAACCCCCATCTCCAGACTAAAGTGGTACAGTCTCTTTTACCACCCCAGGGCTCTACCACTTCATTCCTCTGCGTTTTGTTGACAAGGCCCTCATCCAGCCCATAAGTGGAAGTGTCCCCAAATAACAGCCCCTTGTTTTTGTGTCAAGCTAGAGTGATTCCCCCCTTCGAATGGAAGGGGGACAGCTAGCACCGGCGTTTTATCTTTTATCTCTCCCGTAGCTGGTATGAGGCTGCTTTCTGAACATTCCTTCCTGCCGCGGTCACGCTGCTGTGCTTTATAGGCGCCTTGCTACATCCAGAGACAGCTAAGTTCCACTCAACACCATCACACCCAACATCTAGCTCCCTGGAGGTGGGGGAATGGATGGGAAGAATACTAAAAAATAGAAGCTGTTTGTTATTGATTATGAAACAATGCAGCTTATCTGGAAGCAAGTTGCTGTTCGGGTCCCTTTGTATTATTCATTGCAGAGATGAAAGACTTTCTTTTTTTCTTTATAGCAGAACTTTCAGCTCAAAATGAGTGTGCGAAAGATTCCCGAAATTTCTTTCTTGCTCATTTCACTTGCATCCCAGCATTTAGTCTGTCGAAGGCCACCATTTTTTCATGAGTGAGGGCCGGAAGTTTGATCCTCATTCTGCCCGGCTTCAGGATGCCAACCCATGAAAGTGTAGTGTTATTCTGAAGCCAGTCAAGAGTGACGGATTAAATTTATTTTTTTAAAGAAAGGCAAGCAAGGACATTGCTCTCAGGTTGGCACCACCACGCAACAGCATTCCTCACTCCGCTGGGGAAAAAATGGCAGCTGTTAACTTTTAAGATACCAGGAAGTGCTATAGAAGAAGAAGAAGAGAAAAAGAAGAGTTTGGATTTGATATCCCGCCTTTCACTCCCCTTCAGGAGTCTCAAAGCGGCTAACATTCTCCTTTCCCTTCCTCCCCCACAACAAACACTCTGTGAGGTGAGTGGGGCTGAGAGACTTCAGAGAAGTGTGACTAGCCCAAGGTCACCCAGCAGCTGCATGTGGAGGAGCGGGGAAGCGAACCCAGTTCCCCAGATTACAAGACTACCGCTCTTAACCACTACACCACAATAGGAAGTTCATTCCCTGCCTATTGCTTCCCTTCACTCCCCCCTTAAATATTGTTCCTGCAAATAGATGGTGAAATATGGAGGGATAGCATTTTGGCTTAGCCCTAACTAGTTGGTGATGGAAGTCATGGGCCAGAAGAAATCCTTAAGAAATGTCTCTGTGGGCTTTTTGTTGCATCTCTTGACTATGCTGTGAACGCAAGGAAAAGCCAGAAATTTCCAAACATAGGCGCGAGGATGTGCGCGAGGGATGACACCAAAAGCAGAACTCTCTTTCCCTCTTTCTTGCTCTTCCTTGGTTGGGCAAATGTGGTGCCAGGCGGACCATTATCTTGTATTTCGTTTCATTTCACTTTTAATTTGTATGCCGCCTTTCTATATTACTACACGCAAGGCAGTTTGCAAGCTGAAGAAACAACAAAATAAACAGCAAAAATCACACACCTAATAACAATCTGATTCGATACAAAAAAGGTCACAATAACTTTAAAATAAGCAACTCATATCAAATAAAGCAATGTTCAATGATCCATTAGTATATAATAATAAACAGTAAAATTAAATATAGCAAATAATACAGTGGTACCTTGGGTTACATACGCTTCAGGTTACATATGCTTCAGGTTACAGACTCCGCTAACCCAGAAATAGTGCTTCAGGTTAAGAACTTTGCTTCAGGATAAGAACAGAAATTGTGCTGCAGCAGCACGGCAGCAGCAGGGGGCCCCATTAGCTAAAGTGGTGCTTCAGGTTAAGAACAGTTTCAGGTTAAGAACAGACCTCCAGAACAAATTAAGTACTTAACCCGAGGTACCACTGTAATTGAACAGTTTACACTTAACAATTATAATAAAGAATTACTAAACTATAATCAGTAAAAATAATGGCAAATCACAATGCATAAAATACCACGAAACATGCAAAATCATGTAAAAGGATCAAGGTGAGAAACAAGGACACACAGCTTATAAATTTGTTTTGGGTTTTTTTAATAAATATCCATGCACTCCCTTCTTCCCCACTGTTTCTGCTGTTCTCAAAGTCATGGTCTGGGAAAGGCTCCTAGGGCTGGAATGGGTGGGGAAAGGCAGGTGGAAAAAGTCCTTGCCTGATGGACAGCACAAGCCTTTCTCCCCTCACTTGTATACAGGCCTCACCTGTGTTTCCCATAGAAATCCAGCCCCTCTCCTTATCTGCAGAGCAGCAGCATGAGGAGTCTGTGTGCCAGAATCTTATGCAAGAGGACGCCACCTCTATGGGGGCAATGGACTGGGGGCTGTAGTTTGGGGAGGATACTTAGTTTAGAGAGCGTGGCTGCCGCCTTCATAAAAGGGACTGCCCAAGGTATAGGTTCATAGGGCTGACGTTGTGGCATTGTTTTCATATGGTCCTCCATGTTGACAAAATGCAACCTTGCATGTAGAAAACTAGTACATCTGGGTGAAAGATTCTAGCCCCGTGCTAGCCTTCTGTGTTGCAAGGAGTTTTGCACCATTCTCCACCTACCGTAACCAGGCCAGGGAAAGATTTCTCCCAAGCTCGCTGCACCTTTTGTGAAGGAAACGTGCTGCAAATAAACGCTGACTGTGTTTGTGTTGCAGATAACTACTTCAAAAAAGAGGGCACCATGGATGCACTACTTTGTGGCAACAGCACAGATGCTGGGTAAGTAATATTTGATGATAGTTAAGCAAAACCTAGCATTATTACACCTTTTTAATGAGGTAGCACTTCATAGTTTCTACGTTGGCACCGGCATTCCTTCTGTCTAAATTATGTTTCTAAAACAGTAAAATACAGCCTCTATAGGAATGTTGTTAAGAACAGAGCTAATGAAACACCCATGCTAGGGCTTATTTATTTTCTAATATATATATTTATTTTGCCCCTCCCCCCCACCTCAAATATAGTTATTAGTTCAGCTCTGTCCTACTTACAGAAGAATGGAGATTTCCCCTTCTAAGGGTCAGCAATAATAGACATGGCCGTGGTGGTGAATCTTTCAGGCATGATAATGCAATTTTCCAAACAGTGGGGGAGGAAGAGTGATGTGTCTTGCCGGTTCAAAGCCGCATTCTTTCGGAGTCTTATTACCAGTTCTTTCTTTAGCCGTTCATTTCTTTTTTTTCCTCCTGGAAACTTGATAATGTGTTTGATGTTGTGGATTAGTGCCTTTTTTAAAAAAAAAAATGAAAAATGAAAAAAATATGAAAGAAAAAGAAAAGGGGGGGGGGGAATAAAAGTGAAATGTGGGAGTGAGACATCAGAAATACAAGGGAGAGACTGATTGATGATTAATTCCAGTGTTCTCCCTCGGGAGATGAGGGAACAGGCTTGTGTTCTTTAACGTCCTTTGGAAATCACTGAAATGGCAATTGATTCTGGAAGTCTAAAAACTGTGGCTGCTTCGGAGACTGACAGGTGCCCTCTTAGGAACATAGGAAGCTGCCATGTGCTGAGCCAGACTGCAGGTACTAGCCCAGGGTTGCCTACCCTGGCAGGCAGTGGCTCTCCAGGGTTTCAGGCATCAAGCTCTCCCCTGAACTACAGGCACACGAGGGCTCCTCTGCATGTTCAGTGAAGGACCTTATGCCCTCACCAGTTCTGGAAGGCTCCTATAGAAGAGTCCCGTACGAAACAGAGACTTTGTGCCTGCCCATTAGGGGAAATAGGAAGCCCCGAACATGTATTTTTTAGATGTCTTTTTTATGTTGAGATCCATTGATCCTTTGCTGAAGAGGCTCTCCGATCTTTCAGACAAGTCTAAACTTAATTCTCTCATCTTAGGCAAAGATCACAAGATGACCCGGCTGGTAGCCAGATTCTGCGCCCAGATTTGTAGGCGCAGATCATCCTCTAGAATAAAATAGCTCACTAGGGAAATGCTGAAGTCGCCCTTTGGGGCACCTCAGGGTCAATTTTTTATGGTAGCCCAAATCTCAGTTGTACGGGTATATGTACAGTGGTGCCCCGCAAGACAAATGCCTCGCAAGACGGAAAACCCGCTAGACGAAAGGGTTTTCCGTTTTTCAATGTGCTTCGCAGGACGAATTTCTCTATGGGCTTGCTTCGCAAGACGAGAATGTCTTGCGATTCTTGCAATTTTTTCCCGCTCCCCACCCCCTTTTTCTAAGGCACTAAGCTGCTAATAGCCTTTTAGCAGCTAATCCGCTAATCCCTTAAGCCTTTAATAGCCGCTAATAGCCGCTAAACCACTAATAGCGCTAATCCGCTAATCGGGTTGCTTCGCAAGACGAAAAAACCGCTAGACGAAGAGACTTGCGGAACGGATTCTTTTCGTCTTGCGAGGCACCACTGTATATATCTCAATTTTAACTCATGAGCTTATTGCTGCAATCTGCTCCAATTGTATATTTTATCTTTATGAACGTTGTTTTTATTGTGTTATGTTACACGAGCTGGTCTTTGACCATAATAAATTATCTATCTATCAATCAGTGAAGGAACTTAGCGCAAGGAAGCATTGCAGGAGCAGACTCTGTCCTCACACTACGCATGTTCCATTCAAACATCTTTAATATGTCTTAGTATATGTGATGCAATTTCATTGGGGATGTATTTCACAAAGAACGGATGGTACCGGAGGAAGGAGGTGGCAGTTGGCAATTGGCAGTTGGGAGTTGGCAGTTGGAAGTTGGCAGTTTTTCCCATTAGCTCTATCCTGACTGTGAAGGTGAGAGCAGTTTGTAAATAATACTTGTTGTTCAAGAGTTGGCAGCCTGAAAAGTAAAGATTTGTTTTCAACCATTTGTGTGTTCAGACCCAGAGACCTCCCCCCCTAAATAAAGACACATTTGACTCCAATTTTAGTTTGGGTATTTGGCAGAATTTAGACCACAACTTTATTGATTACAGAAAAGTGAGTGGTTGCATAGGCTCTGGTTTGACTAGTTCCCTACACCCTTGCAGGTAGCACTGACCCAGAGCTCTATCGTAGGTCAGCCAAGGGTGAACACCTGAGACAGGTGAAAAGCCTGGGAACAGACTCTGTTCACTCCCCAGATGCTCCCCCGGACTCAGGCACAGGCACAACCCCCTTTCGGGGGTTGACCAAACCAAGTTGAGTCCCTGGATTCCTTTAACGGAATACCCTTCACATAGGGATGGCGAGAGTGTTCTCCCATCCCTATCATCTGAACCAGAGCCTGTCTGCAACCTTACAAGTTGTGACGAATTGCTACGCGGCAGGCAAAACCCAAATAGCAACAGCCAATCAGCCACGTGGGGTAAATTCCTGCCGTGCCCCTGTCCCAACGACAAACAACACACGACGGCATAGCAAGGTCATTCGCAAAATGCCCTAAAATTAGGGAGAGGTGGGCGGGTGTTCTGAATGCATGCGCTGAAAGAGGAAGCTCTGGGACACGTGCATGGGTTTATATAGGTCCCTCGATCTGATTAATAATAATAATAATAATAATTTTTATTTATACCCCGCCCTCCCCAGCCAAGGCCAGGCTCCGAGCGGCTTACAAGCAATAATAAAAACAAGAAGAATGATTTCAACTTAAAAACAAAAATAAAATACATTAAAATAATGGAACATTAAAATATTAAAATGTAGCCTCATTGCAGGAGGAGAAGGAAAAGAAAAAAGAAAGAGAGGGAGGGAGGGAATCAAATTGGCTCCAAGCCAAAGGCCAGGCGGAACAACTCTGTCTTACAGGCCCTGCGGAAAGAAATCAGATCCTGCAGGGCCCTGGTCTCATGAGGCAGAGCGTTCCACCAGGCCGGAGCCAGAGTTGAAAAGGCCCTGGCTCTGGTTGAAGCCAATCTAACTTCCTTAGGGCCTGGGACCACTAGGGTGTTGTTATTTATGGACCTTGAGGCTCTCCGTGGGGCATACCAGGAGAGGCGGTCCCGTAGGTACGAGGGTCCTAGGCCATGAAGGGCTTTAAAGGTCAAAAGCAGCACCTTAAATCTGACCCTGTACTCCACCGGGAGCCAGTGCAGCTTGAAAAGCACTGGGTGAATATGCTCCCATGGCAGAGACCCCGTGAGGAGCCTCGCTGCAGCATTCTGTACCCGCTGGAGTTTCTGGGACAGCTTCAAGGGCAGCCCTGCGTAGAGCGAATTACAGTAGTCAAGCCTGGAGATGACCGTCGCATGGATCACTGTGGCCAGGTCGGGGATTAGACTGTACCCCATTGGCCAGATTAAACCCAGCAATGAGGGACCTACCAATATGGTGTTGTGGCTATCCAATAGACCCACCCACAACCAGGAGGTCAGTCTCCAGGTCTCACAGCAACACGTGCCCTCTTTTAGGGAGGACACAATTTGTGTAAAGCATATACAGTGGTACCTTGGTTTTTGAAAGTCTCCGTTGACAAACGTTTTGGTTTTCAAATGCCATAAACCCCGAAGTAAATGCTTCGGTTTTCAAACACGCCTTGGAAGTCAAACATGCCACGTGGCTTCCCTATTGAGTTTCCCATTTTGAGGCTTCTGTACTGAGTTTTTGGTTTATGAATATTTCGGAACTTGAACAGTTTTCTGGAACTGATTACATTCAAAAACTGAGGTAGCACTGTGTATATTTAGAGTGGTACCTTGGTTCTCAAACTTAATCCGTTCCAGAATTCCATTCCAAAACCAAAGCGTTCCAAAACCAAGGAGTGCTTTCCCATAGAAAGTAATGCAAAATGGATAAATCCGTTCCTGACTTTTAAAAACAACCCCTAAAACAGCAACTTAACATGAATTTTGCTATCTAACAATACCACTGATCTATAAAATGAAAGCAATAAACAATGTACTGCAGTCACACAATCAATCAATCAGTAGCTGAACTGGGTTCCACACAGTCACAAAAACAAAACAAAAAGAGCCGCAAAAACAAAAACGCAAAATAAATAGCAAAAACAGACAGACCTCAGCGTAATGCTCAAAACGGAAGTGCGGCACTCAAATCGGAAGCGTAACACTCAAAATGGAGCATGTTTGGCTTCTGAAAAAAGTTTGCAAACCGGAACACTTACTTCCAGTTTTGCAGTGTTTGGGTTCTAATTTATTTGAGTACCAAGGCATTTGAGAACCAAGCTACCACTGTAATCACAAATAACTAGCATTATCTGCTTGGCACCTCCCTCCCTACAGTCAGGGCCTACCCTGCACAGATGTTCATCGTAATGAAAGGTGGTACCTACACTTATGAAAGAGTGCGTTTAAAAAAGTAAACAATATGTGGATTTCATTCATGACAAGTCTGGCCTCTCAGGGTTGCCACCTTTTCTGTGGCAAGGCTCCTGGGCCTTTCACAGCTGCAGGGCATGCAAAAATGCAACGGGTGAAACTCCCACTGGCAGGCCTGCGTAGCTCAGTTGGTTAGAGTGTTGTGCTGATAATGCCAAGGTTGCAGGTTCTGTCCCCGTATGGGACAGCTGCGTGAATTCATGCATTGTAGGGGGTTCGACTACATGATTCTACAATTCTACGATTCTAGGTTTTTGGCTTCTTGCCCGTTTTGCCACGGTTAAATGTGCAGGAGTGCGGGAGGGGAATGGCCACCTGGAAACCTGTTTCTGTGGGCACAAGAGAGGCCTTTGCCTTCTGCCTCTTCTGAAATTGTCAAGAAAGCTCAGTTGGCAAATCCCAAGGAAAGAAATGAAGCCACTGGGGTGACTTGGAGATGTAACAAGAGAGCACCTTTGGCAACGGCATCCTAGCTATGGTTGCTATAGAAACCTTAATTGCCATTATCCTCTCTTGGACCCTCATTTTCATTTGTAGATTGAGACCAAAGTAAATTTTATGTTCTATAGGATGAAACATCTTTCTCCCCCGGTTTCAGATGTATTGTTTCACCTCAAGTCTATAAATACGAGTAATTTAGGAGGAGAACAAGGCCTTAGAAAATTCTCCAGTGAACCTCAACGTTATTTTTAAAACCTCTTTAGGGAACTATTTCTGTTGTTGTTGCTGCCGCTGCAGCGTTTCATTAGAAAATCCCTATTAGCACATTAAAAAAAATTCAGGCACCTGTTAGACACTCTGCAGAGGTAGAATTAAAGAAATGCTTTTTGCACTAAAGCCCTTTTGGAATATGGTGTGTAACGCAAAATTGAGAACCTATTTGTTAAGAGTAGCTAGCCATTGTTTCATCAGATTCTGGTGCCTGGAGGCAGAAGGGTGACTTAGCGGGTGGAGCTGGGCGGATTCAGGCAGGTCATGTGGGTAGGGATGCTTGAGAATTCGTTCTTTGCAAATTCCAGCATCCTGCTGGGTCCATCACATTCTGCTCCCGTTTGTGATCCTAGCCAGTTACCACCAAGGAGCTCACAAACAGGGAAACTGCCGTCCCCTCCTGTTTGTCCCTTGTGGTATTTGGGATAATACATTGCGTCTCAACATGGAAGTTCCACTTCGCTATTACGGTTAATGGCTATTGAGGAACACCCTCCATGAATTTGTCTAATCCTTTTTAAAAGCCATCTCAGCTAATTATGTTTGCCTCATACAGTAGAGGTTGATATCAGGGATATGCAATCTCTGTTGCTGATTTGACAAAAAAGGCCTTTAAAAATAAATAAATGGCCATCCCGCATTGTTGAGTACAGCCTGATTGATGGGTGGGCAGATTGATGCTGTTAACTGTCCTTAATCAATAGCACTGTACTTTTTTATTGTGATTAATCATATGGTGTCCTGTGGATGTTCTTCTGGAAAGATGCTAATGGGAAAAGTTCGCATTGCCACTCCTTGTATATCAGAAGATTTTGATAACGTGACAGGCTCATTCCTTCCCCCTGGGCATATAAATTGTCCAGAGTATATTTGCTAGAAAATCCAAAAGCAGAGACTTGGCTAAATCCTTTTGGATTCTGTAAAAAAGAGCAACAGTTTTCCAGCTGTATCCCGGGGAACTTAGGGCTTTTGCAGAAGCTTTTTGAGGGTTCTTCAGTGGGAACATGATTCCTGAAAGGCAAATTTCCCAGCCTCACACTTTTCGAAGCAGCAGGATAAGCAGAACACAATTATCCTTTGAGATTCGCATTCTCCAGATTTCTCCAGTCAAATATTGTGTACAAAAATTTATATATTAGGGCAAATTGTGTATAAAAATGCATACATTTGAGAAAATAACATACAAGTTCCATGCTATTAGGGGATATGGCTTGCAAAAAAATGTTGGGCGTTGGGATAAATTCTCACCAAAATGCTGATCCATTTTCATGACAAAAGAAGTAGTCACAAATTGCTACTGAAATGTGGAGAACTGAGTTTAATATTGGGGACATGAAAGAAATCAAAATGGGCGGATTCATCCATCCCTGTATGTGACCTGAGTGATATTTAATGTTCTAGGGGCCTTGGATAGAAAACAGATCACTACAGTGGTACCTCAGGTTACATACGCTTCAGGTTACATACGCTTCAGGTTACAGACTCTGCTAACCCAGAAATAGCGCTTCAGGTTAAGAACTTTGCTTCAGGATGAGAACAGAAATTGTGCTCTGGTAGCGCGGCAGCAGCAGAAGGCCCCATTAGCTAAAGTGGTGCTTCAGGTTAAGAACAGTTTCAGGTTAAGAACGGACCTCTGGAACGAATTAAGTACTTAACCTGAGGTACCACTGTAGTTGAGAGGCAGTAGAAAATGATGTGGTAGAATAAGATGAAGCCATTGTTACATACATGTCAATTCAGAGCTCTACCAGGGGAGGGAGGAGTGATATCTTTTCTAGGACTGTCCAGACCATGGAGCCAGGGGGTGGCAGGTTGGTTCAGGTTGCAGCATTTAGAGGACAAGGGAAGTCAGGAATTTTTGTTGCTGCAGCAAGACAGAGAGGTGTTGCCTCTGGCATGGAAGGATGAGTACCAGTTGCTGCAAAGTTTTGTGTGCCAGTGCTGTCCATTTTTTATTTATTAAAAAAACCCCAAACATTATTCAGTGACTCCGTTGCCATCAAACCTCCAAACTGAGCTGAGAGAACTTTCCCCACCAGTAGCCTTTATTGCTTATTGCTTCTCTTCCTGCAGTTCTTGTCCGGACAATTACATCTGTCTGAAGGCTGGTGACAATCCTGACTTTGGGTACACGAGCTTTGATACCTTTGGCTGGGCGTTCCTCTCCTTGTTCCGCCTCATGACGCAGGATTGCTGGGAACGCCTCTATCAACAGGTAGAAGACCGATTTGTCTGGTTGCTTTTGTTTGTGGATAACCTTCTCCTTTAACACATCACAGACTCTATGGGCTTTCCATTTAGGAAAGGAGGAAACTTGTCTCCCAGGTACAAATTATTATTATTATGCTATTTATCACCCACCCTTCATACTAAGGTGGGTTAAAACAACTAACACACAATATAAAAAACAGTTTAAAGCAGATTACAATCACAAAAATAAGGTGGATCCTAAAAATATACACTCCAGGTGTCAAAAGCAGTGAGCCTTTAGCCTTTGCCAGAAGCTATATAATGAAGCTGCCACATTAACCTTCCACAGCTTAGGGGCCAACACAGAGAAGGCCCTGTCCTGGGTTGCAGGCTCCCCTTCAAGCTTATGAGCATGGTAGAACAACTAAGAGAGCCCCCTCCACTGATCTTAGCACCCTACGGTCTGCAGGGAAGGAGACGGTTGTTCAGGTTTTGGGGGCCTAAGTCGCTTATATCATGTCCTAGGACAGTTGAGACTGGGGAAGTACCTGGAGCAGGAAATTTTCTCCATTTCCGCCATACGAACAATGTCAAACTCAAATATGAATTTCCCAGCGTAGTTTGTGGACTACATTTGTTGTTCCTTCACTATCATTTCCCACAAGATAAATCCCACGGTATATGTTCTTTCCAGCCATTTATTTTGCCTTGTTGACTCAGTCATAACAAACAAGAAACCATATTGTGTCGCTTCATAATAAGACTGGAAGATCAGGTGCATTTAAACCTATCTTATTAACCAGCCTGCAAATTAAATCTGAATTGTTAGCTGCAATGCGAACCCTTGAATATTTGAAGAATCGTTTGTTGACATGTGACATATAAAGTCATCATCTTTTTATAGTCCACTTTATAAACTGAGGACGCGGGTGGCGCTGTGGGTTAAAGCCTCAGTGCCTAGGGCTTGCTGATCGAAAGGTCGGCGGTTCGAATCCCCGCGGCGGGGTGCGCTCCCGCTGTTCGGTCCCAGCGCCTGCCAACCTAGCAGTTCGAAAGCACTCCCGGGTGCAAGTAGATAAATAGGGACCGCTTACTAGCGGGAAGGTAAACGGCGTTTCCGCGTGCGGCTATGGCTCGCCAGAGCAGCGATGTCATGCTGGCCACGTGACCCGGAAGTGTCTTCGGACAGCACTGGCCCTTGGCCTCTTTGAGTGAGATGGGCGCACAACCCTGGAGTCTGTCAAGACTGGCCTGTACGGGCAGGGGTACCTTTACCTTTACCTTTTATAAACTGAGACGGAAAAGGCACAGTGGTGAACTCAGCCGGCTTTGTGTATTTGTCAAGTCATGAATTAGCTCCATTACAGGGTCACAGGGTTGGAAGGGCTGCTGGTTTCCTGCGGTGTAATCCTACGTAGCTCTATGTGATTGTCACAGCCATGTAAGTGGAGACAGTCACGTGGAATTTTCCCATTTAATTGGCACCCACCTAGGATTAAGGGTGCCCGTTGGGTGAGGAAAACCCATTAATCAGCCTCACCCATATAGCAGCATTGTTCATGGGGAAATGGCTCTTTTTGAATAATAACACAGGAAGCAGTCCATATGCCAGGCTTCACTGAACCTGAGGACCTCCATGCATACAGCTATTTCCCCATTTTATGCACTGGGGAATATTTTGCACACACAAAAGTGTGGCCTCAAGCATACGTGATAAATGGGCCAGCTGCGAGAGCAGAAACAACAGAATAGAATAGAATAGAATTTTTTATTTATACCCCGCCCATCTGGCTGGATTTCCCCAGCCACTCTGGGCAGCTTCCAACAAAGTGTTAAAATGCAGTAGTCTGTTAAACATTAAAAGCTTCCCTAAAGAGGGCTGCCTTCAGATGTCTTCTAAAAATCTGGTAGTTGTTCTTCTCTTTGACATCTGGTGGGAGGGCGTTCCACAGGCCTTCTTTCGCACCCATGGAGTTCCATGTACATACCAGAGCTCTGCAAAATGTAAAGTTGTGACAACAATAGATGCAGTGATTCATGGCTGAAATCCTGGCTAGCTTCTGCTAGCCATTGTAGACAATATTGACCTATATGGACCGCTGACCTAACTCTGTGCAAGTGAATTAGTAACCAGCTTTCAGACCATGCTGCCTTCACCAATACCTGCCAGTGATTGATGCTTTGTAAGCGGAGGCTAAGTGGATTTGCTTGTAAATAAACGTTCGTGTTCCTGTGGAAATAATAATTTCACTTCCTCAATTTTATCCGTGTCTTGCTGTTCTTTTGTTTCAATAAAATATTTTTAGGTTGCGTGGTTGAAAAAAAGTTTTCTGGTTGGCTTGCTAGAAACATTAAAACATTAAAATATACAAACCTGTAAAAATAAATGCAATACTGCCTGTGCAGCTGACATTCATTTCAGAAAGCTTTAAACAAGCTAAGTGGCTAGGGGTGTTAGTAGCGACATGTGATTCTGTAACCAGGAACCGATCCCTAAGGCAGGGGTGATGGAACTCCAAGCTCGCGGGATCTACTTTGTCTTCTCTTAGACCACTAAGGCCCACCAGAGAATCATGGGATTGTAGAGTTGGAATGAACCATGAGAGACATCTTGCCAACCCCCTGCAATTGTCTGATGTGGGGCTCGAACCCACAGCCCTGAGATTAAGAGTTCCATGCTCTACTGACTGAGCTATCCCACCCAAGTGCAAAATATTGGCTTAGAAAGAGAGGCAGGCATAGAATTCAGCAAGAGGACACACTGGAGTGCCTTTCAGCTCAGGACGTTACCAGAACTGAGCTGCAGTGTTTTGCTCCTCCTGACTTGCCATATAATGAACTCCCTGAGCCAACCAGGCTAAGGAAGACCAATACATTGCATAGGCTCTTGACCTATCACAAGAACAGAAATGAAAAACTGCTTGTCCCTCCCACCAACCAAGCTTTCTTCATTTCAGCAGCCTTATCTGAGAATGTGGGAAGAGTTGCGTTTGATAAACACAAAGGTTAAAACTAGCAATTCATTTTAATAATGAACTCTCCCCTGCTCTCTCTTGGTCTTATTCAGACGCTTAGATCTGCTGGCAAGATCTACATGCTGTTTTTCATGCTCGTCATCTTTCTGGGCTCCTTTTACCTGATCAACTTGATCTTGGCTGTGGTGGCCATGGCGTACGAAGAGCAGAACCAGGCCACCATTGCTGAAATGGAAGCGAAGGAGAGGAAGTTTCAAGAAGCCATGGAGGCACTCAAGAAAGAGCAGGAGGTCTGTAATCATTCCAGGGGGTGGGTTTGGAGGAGCCCGTGTGGTGGTGTGTTCCTTTCATCTTTCTTTTGACAGCTGAGTTACGTAATTGGCAAAATCACGTAGTTCCAATCCCTGCCCACTGTGGTGTAGTGGTTAAGAGCGGTGGACTCGTAATCTGGGGAACTGGGTTCGCGTCTCCACTCCTCCGCACGCAGCTGCTGGGTGACCTTGGGCTAGTCACACTTCTCTGAAGTCTCTCAGCCCCACTCACCTCACAGAGTGTTTGTTGTGGGGGAGGAAGGGAAAGGATAATGTTAGCTGCTTTGAGACTCCTTAAGGTAGTGATAAAGCGGGATATCAAATCCAAACTCTTCTTCTTCTTCTGCCCCTTCATTCAGCCCCTCCTCCCAGTCTCCTCCTCTGACCTCTCCCACCACCAACGCCCAGGCTCTGAGCCTTCCTCCTCTGGGGTTTCCCTTTGGGGTACCCTGGCTGGCACCTCCCACCACTCCTTGTCATCCAGCCAGCCCCTGGCAGCATCTCCCACATGCAAACCTCGTTCTCAGCCATTCCCACCAAGCTTACCCACAATAACATAGTTAATTCCCAGCCGACCGCTTGTCACAAAGCAAAGTCTGATCTACAAAGAATCCCTGGCAGCATTAAACGTAATTTACAGCTATTAACCCACCTCCACCTAAAGCAATACAAAGCTGTACACACAGCAACATAAAGCATGCCTCCCACCCAGATTGGGCCTTTCTCTCTTTCTGACAGTTCAGTCTCTCACCCTGAGTGGTACTAAGCGTCTTTATAACATGCACAAACCTCACAACCCAGACTCCCTCACCCTGGGCTTTCTTTCCTATCTGTGTGCAAAATATGTCGCCGGTGGAAGCAGCTCTCAGCATCCCACTACGATGCCATGTGTTAATTGTGTGTGAGTGTGTTTGTGTGGAACACAATCGGAAAGAGCCAGTTGGTTTATTATTATCATCATCTTTAAAGATATACCCATGCTCAATAGAAGGAAATTAATGGCTCTTCATTCAATATTTGCTGCCCTCACCATTAGTTCAAGTTAATTAGCATTCTTTTTAGATTTGCCGTATTGATCTTGCAACTTCAAACAGCCATTAGTATCCCATTATTCAACAAGTGGAATAATAGACGGGGGGTCAGCTGTTTAAACACTGCCAATGCTCTTCTTGTGCAAATAAAGAGGCTCACCAACCGTAGGCCAGGAGCACTGCTGCTGAGTATAATACTACAATGGGCCTGATTAGCGTGAATGAAGCTGGCATCAATTGTTGTGGGATGGTTTGTTCCTGCCGCTGCTGTGGGTGGCTGTTAATTAAATCTGATTTCTCTCGGGGGGCGGGGGACAGTATCCCTCAAACCTTGGAGGTGAGAACATATTCAGTGGATCAGATCATCTTTCTGAAGATGCAGCTGTCTGTGGTATTATAAGGTACAGTCATACCTCGTCTTGCATTTGCTTCAGGTTGAGTGTTTTCAGGTTGTGTCCCACGGTGACCCGGAAGTACCAGAAAGGGTTACTTCCGGGTTTTGCCGCTTGCGCATGTGCAGACGCTAAAAATGACGTCACGCGTATGCGCAGAAGTGGTGAATCGTGACATGCAGACGCAGGTTGCTTTCTGCTCATGTTGCGAATGGGGCTCCGGAACGGATCCCATTCACAACCAGAGGTACCACTGTACAGTGGACGCTCAGGTTGCGAATGTGATCTGTACGGGATGCACATTCGCAACCCGCGTCTGCGCATGCGCGGGTTGCTATTCGGCACTTATGCTTCTGTGCATGCGTGACCGCCAAAACCCGGAAGTAATTCATTCTGGTACTTCCGGGTTTTGGTGGTCCGCAACCCAAAAAAACGCAACCTGACGCAGCTGTAACCCGAGGTATGACTGTATAGCCCTTTTGAGACTATACCACTTCATACATCAAATGAGTGATTTGAATGTTGCACCACCTTAATTTTGATATTAGTTTGGGGATGGGGGGTCATTCTAGATGTAACCCTGATACCCTTCCAATTCTCAGGATCCTGTATCTGTGGGTAGAATATATAAGAGCAAGCTTGCCAAGCCAGGTTCTTTCGCCAAGGTAATGTGTTTGGGCTGGCTAATTAAGTACCGCGATTCGGCATAACCAAAGAGCTGCGTTAAACCTGGGTTCAAATCCCTGCTTAGCTGTAAAGCTCATGGGCGAATTTTGGCAACCTCTTGGCCTGACCTCAACACACAGGATTGTTGTAAAGATGAAATTGCAGTGAACAGGATGCTGAGGGTGGTGGGTGATCATCACTCTGAGCTCCTTGGAGGAAGGCTGTAATAGGAAAATAAAAATAGGTCCCCCTCAACAACAGACAAGAGGGTACAGTCCAGAATGGTGCAATCTCTGTCTCCCACCTCATTTTACATAATGGGAACATTGGTGTGTGACTGAGTGGGGGGCAGGGGGAGGGATATGACACAGTTAAGGATGCAGTGCTGACCTCTATCCCAAATGTGCATTTTATTCTCCTTTTCCTAGTTATTGGCTTCCTTTTTCATGATTATTGTGAGGTGGAGGAGTTGGTTTCGTTTCCAGGCTGTGTTGTAGCAGCATTATTATTATTATTATTATTATTATTATTATTATTACTCTCTCTCTCTCTCGCTCCCCCACCTAATTTGGCTTCTGCTCCATTTCCAGCACCTCTTGGTGTTATCAGACTTTTCCTGCAGCGATTTCTCCAGATAGCTGGCGCAGAGGGCATGCTGCCCAGGCATGCAGAGGAGAAAAGTCTATCTTATCTGTGTATTATGTACGTGTGGGCTGGCGAGTGTGTGTGTGTGTTTGTGTGCTTTAAGCCCATGGTTTGTGTTTATCGCTCTGGATCCCTGGTCACAGCAGGTTCTGTCACTTTGCAGGATAAGATTTTGCTTGCAAAAAAGAACAAGAAAAATCTGTATCAGCAGAAATAACACGGGCTGTTGCTTCTGCTTTCTTGGGAGAAGCAGAGATTTCCCAGAAAGTCCAACTCCATTGCCCTCGTGGTGGAGAGCTTTGCCTGTGCTCAAATGCCGTAACATTATCAATGTTGGCTCTAGACTCTTGAACATGTTTTTTTTGGGGGGGGGCAGTCTGCAATGCCTCACACTTGAGAATCATGGCAATAGATGATGGGATGGAGTCAGGATTCAAGTTCCAGCCAAGACGCAGGTTTTCTGAGTGCCCTTGGTCATAGTACCACTTCACCCAGTTCAGACCATTATTGGGCCAGTGTGGACCGGTTGTGTTGTCAAGGAACTTTGCAACTCTCACCGAATTTCAAATTGAAAACTCAGCTCAAAACCGAGTTAAGTTTCCTCTTTTATATGTAGGGAAACATTTTCTAAGCACTGTTGTGATTTAAGGATTCTGTGAAACCCACTGTGGGGGGGAAATCACTAGCATGTTGAGTTGTGTTTAATTTTCTTCGTTTTGCTTGGTGAGGAATGCTGAAATTGGTTTGAACGAGGCTAACTCTATAAGTTAAAGATCTCCCTCTCTCTGCTATATATATAAAGTGTTATATAAATATAGTTTTAAAGGTAGCATATTTCTGTTTCGTTCCTCTGCCCCTTCCAGGCATTAGCCCGAGGAATCGATTCGATGTCACTTAGCTCATTTGAAATGTCACCTTTGGCATCGAAAAATTCCAAGGAACGGAGAAGCCGAAGAAGAAAGAAGAAATCCTCAGCGGGAGAAGAGGACGGGGAAGATCAGAAGGGTCCAAAATCTGAATCGGAGGATGGTCAGCAGAGAACGGTTAGTCTTTCTAGGGGTAAAACTAGGCCTTATTGCACCCAGGTCAAAGACCCAGTTTGGCGCCCCCCCACAGGCTGGGCGCCTCAATGCTGCCCCCCTGGAGGCTTCACCTGGGGCAAAGAAATCCTGGCTAGCCCCCTTCCCCTGTAGCTACAGCTCTGAGTCTTTCCCAAAAGTGGCAATAAAGGGGAAACTCCTCTCGAAGAAGAATCACTTATCCTGGAGATAGGAAAGGATTTCCCTCCAGGCTGGATCAGTACAAGAGTTGCCAGCCTTTCTAGGCCTGTGAGCATGTTTGGATTTTTCAGCATGTGCTACATGCAGAGGGTGGGGAGATGAGGGAAGCCTCTCCCCCCCCCCATGTTCTACGTTTGACCTACTGGCTGGGCATTGCCCACTCTTTTGTTCTAAACCAGTGGTTCTCAACCTGTAGGTCCCCAGATGTTGTTGGACTACAACTCCCATCATTCCTAGCCAGCATGACCAGTGGTCAGGGATGATGGGTCCAACAACATCTGGGGACCGGCAGGTTGAGAACCACTGTTCTAAATTATAGCGGTAGAACTAGACACCCTCTCTGACTCTGTGTAAATGCGTAGTAACATTCGTTCATTTCTACTCCACCCCTGGGCGCACCCACCTCTCTGGTCACTTCTCTGCCCCCCCCCCCTTTGGATCCGCTTACTTTAATCCTTGACCTCCAGGAGAAGGACTTTGTCACATACAGTATCAGGAATGGGAAAGGCCACCCTCTGCCCGGGGCCCTGAACAGCTGCTTCCAGTTACAGGAGACTGTACAGTGGTACTTCAGATTCAGAACTTAATTCGTTCTGGAGGTCTGTTCTTAGCCTGAAACTGTTCTTGACCTGAAGCACCACTTTAGCTAATGGGGCCTCCTACTGCCGCTGTGCCGCCGCTGCTCGATTTCTGTTCTCATCCTGAAGCAAAGTTCTTAACCCGAGGTAATATTTCTGGGTTAGCGGAGTCTGTAACCTGAAGCGTCTGTAACCCGAGGTACCACTGTACTAGGTGAGGTGAATCAGTGGTGTGATTCAGGATCAGGCCACGTTCCTGTGTTCATATCCACAGTCCCACAAGCTGAACCTGCGCAGTATAGATAGCGCTGCGAGACAAGCAGAAAAAAGAAGAAAAATAGCCATGCTCTGACATGTCATAAAGACGACCGTACCAGCGAGTTTTAGAAACTCCCTTTGCTGTGCATCCATCTCTTTCCCCAGGTGTTCCAATTTTCTGAACTGGACAAATTAACAGAGGCAGTCTGTCTAAAATATCCAGATTCTTGGCTGTTAGCGGAGTTAGCACTAAAATCGATCGGCACGCTGAAAGCCCTGCAAATGTTGGACATAAATTTGATAAATAAGCAGCACACGCACACGACTTTGAGAATGCACCCAGAACCACTGCTCTGTCTGTGATATATGAATGGGGTCCCCCCCCCCCTGTGTTTATTTTTCGAGAGCCTTCATTCTTGTTGCTTAATTGAGTGGGTTGCCTTGCTAATTACAAGGTTGTTAAAGCCAAAACGGCTGCGTGAGCTGCTCTGCTCTGCTCTGAATGGGTTTTTGGCATGCTGAATGCAAAGAGAGAGAGAGAGAAAAAAAAGAGTCAGACTGGACGTGAAACAAAGCAGCACGTTTCTCAGCATGTTCCTCCGACTGATGAGTCGTCTTTTTCATTCTGCATCCAGCAATTTGTCATCTAAGCAAAGAACACGACAAGGAGCAGGGCTGGGCTCACAGCGGGCATTTCCCTTGCGAATGGGTGCTCAGCACCTTTTGAAAGGGGCGAGGACAAGTTGTCTTAGTGCAGATCAGTTCTGACCCACCCCCGTTCCCCAGTTGTACTGGCAAAAGGAGTGGGAACCAGATTCTTTGCCCCTTAACAACCAGAAAGATTCGCTTCTCCTTCTATGCCATCATTCTGTTTCATTCCTTCCCCCTCTTACTTCATTGCATCATGGGACCAGTTCACACAGTTGTGTTGGCCACTAAATTTTCACCAAATATTCCATGCGTACAGTGGTACCTCGGGTTAAGTACTTAATTCATTCCGGAGGTCCGTACTTAACCTGAAACTGTTCCTAACCTGAAGCACCACTTTAGCTAATGGGGCCTTCTGCCGCTGCCGCGCTGCCGGAGCACGATTTCTGTTCTCACCCTGAAGCAAAGTTCTTAACCTGAAGCATTATTTCTGGGTTAGTGGAGTCTGTAACCTGAAGCTTATGTAACCCAAGGTACCACTGTACCTGCAAATGTGGAAGTAAAACAGCGTCAGTTGTCTTAGAGAAGAGCCAATGTTTCTCTGAGACAATGCCTGTGGTTTTTATTTTATTTTTTCCTCAGCGCCCCCCCGCCCCCATTTCCCTACCCTGGGTATTCTTCAATGTCCCCTTGTGTCAATTAGTCTTGGCCCCCCACAGGATTTTTTCAAACCTGATTACATGCAGAGGGTGGGGAGATGAGGGAAGCCCCCCCCCCCCCCCCGTTCTACGTTTGACCAACTGGCTGGGAATTGCCCACTCTTTTGTTCTAAACCAGTGGTTCTCAACCTGTAGGCCCCCAGATGTTGTTGGACTACAACTCCCATCATTCCTAGCCAGCATGACCAGTGGTCAGGGATGATGGGTCCCACAACATCTGGGGACCGACAGGTTGAGAACCACTGTTCTAAATTATCGCGGTAGAACTAGACACCCTCTCTGACTCTGTGTAAATGCGTAGTAACATTCGTTCCTTTCTACTCCACCCCTTGTATTTCTTTCCTTCCTCCGCCCTCTTTGGCTCCTTCAAGACCGTGCTGGGTTTTACTTCTGGGTCCATGGAAAACTCCGTGAAGCGCAAGGCCAGCCACGGGAGCGTCTTCAGCTTCCGGTTGCGCAGCAGGGACCTTGGCTCGGAGGCGGACTTTGCCGATGACGATATCAGCACCGTGGGGGAGAGCGAGAGCCAGCGTGGGTCCCTGCTGGTCCCCAGGAGCGGGAGGCGGCTGAGCGTGCAGAGCCAAACCAGCCACAGCTCTCCAAACTACACGCAAAATGGCAAGAGGAACAGCTCGGTGGATTGCAATGGTGTGGTTTCACTGATTGGAGGAGGAGGAGGAGGAGGAAGTGCGGACCCAACGACTCCGACAGACGTGCTGTTGCCACCAGTTATTACGGAGAAACCTGGAACAGGTGACACGGTGGGTCTACTTATCATTGTATGTCGTGTTCAGATTCTCTTTGTCATCCACCAAACCAAGCACAGCCCTGTGCTGTGTTGCAACTGCTTGCCACGCTGGCAGCAAAAAAACCCAGGACGTTTCTAAAACCTTTGGTGGGACATCATCCATGGCTGCTAAGGTGTGTTAGGCTTGATGGACCAAAATATGCCAACAATTAAGATGCAGTCCTGGGCAATGTGTTACTGCAACTACTAGGGGTTGAAAGTGTTTGGTATCCCCAAACACACATCTCTGTTGCAATGGACCCTTAGAGCAGCATAAGCCAATATGGTGTTTTCCAGATGTTGTTGGACTCCATCAGCCCTAACTAGCATGGTCAGTAGTTAGGGGTCATGGGAAATGTAGTTAGCCCAACAGCAACATCTCAAGGGCGTCATATTGGCTGCCATTGCCTTAGAGATATTTGTGAGCTTGGCTATGATGACTTGGGGATTAGTGGCTGCCTATGGTGGCACTGTGGGTAAAACCTCAGTGCCTAGGACTTGCCGATCGCATGGTCGGCGGTTTGAATCCCTGCGGCGGGGTGCACTCCCATCGTTCGGTCCCAGCGCCTGCCAACCTAGCAGTTCGAAAGCACCCCTGGGTGCAAGTAGATAAATAGGAGTCGCTTACCAGCGGGAAGGTAAACGGCGTTCCGTGTGCTGCGCTGGCTTGCCAGATGCAGCTTGGCACGCTGGCCACGTGACCCGGTTCGAATCCCCGCGTCGTTCAGTCCCAGCTCCTGCCCACCTAGCAGATCGAAAGCACTCTTAAGTGCAAGTAGATGAATAGGTACTGCTTTATAGCGGGAAGGTAAACGGCGTTCCGTGTGCTGCGCTGGCTCACCAGCTGCAGCTTCATCACGCTGGCCACGTGACCCGGAAGTGTCTTCGGACGGCGCCGGCTCACGGCCTCTAGAGCAAGATGAGCACGCAACCCTAGAGTTGAACACGACTGGCCCGTACGAGCAGGGGTACCTTTACCTTTATGCTAAAAAAAATTCTGAAGCTTACTCTTGAAGTGGCACCTCTGAGGGCCAAGGATGCAACATCCAGTTTAAAAAAAGCCCCTCTTAGCATCCTTTTATCCGGGGTACCTTTTGTCAGGAGCCCGCCCTACTCTCAAGTAGGACCCTGGTAGAGACACATGCCCAAGTGGCATGTTCTCTCCCTCCTGGTTGATCGTTCTGGAGTTTCAAAAGCTTTCTTCTGCCCGAACATCACAGTGATTGATGCCAACAGACATCAGCATACTTAGGGATCCGCAGAGTTTGCACAGGACTCAGTAGCTCAGCATTTGGCTAATCTACATTTATTGACATATAAAACACTAGGAGCATTCTGACTTGGCTCCTTCCTCTTTCTCATCAGACAGCAAAAGAGAAAGAACAAAGGACAATAGTCCCACTTCACGGAACACAGTAACAAAACATCCTGTCTCCGTCACTTCCCACTCTGTGGAGTCAAAACATACACCATCATGTGATAGACAATAATCCCATGACTGCAATCATGGAGCTGGAATCTTAACACCTTCTGCTTGTCTTCCCTGGTGTTTCCTCTCTTACTTTGCTTTTGGTTCTGTTCCATCCTTCAGCTGATCTTGCCAAAGTTTAGCTCCCAAGCCCTGATCTTCTAATGCCTTGACTGGCTCTGTCCAGATTGATATTGAGAGTTCCAGAATTTCTTTCTTCTCGGGGGCTAGGGCCAGCATTGGGAAAATTATTATCGCATGATTACTTGTAAGTTCCATCAGGATTGTGAGCTACTTCTAGTTATTCCGTTGCGGTTGCTGTTATTTAAGAAAAACATGGTGTTTATATAAGCTTCATCGGAAGTGCATCAAAATTAAAAAGCTCATGCTCTGTGTCTGTCAAGTTCCATATTGACTTATAACACCCATGTCAGGCCTGGGACTTGGCTCTGTAGCAGGATGCAATAGATACTTAGTCTGACACAAACAGGTGATGGCCAAATGGTCCAGAGGCAAGAGATGCGGTCAGGGTTGGCCTGGAGTTCATGTACTGGGCTAGGCAGACAGGAATCAAGAGCTGGAGTCAGGAGACATGGCCATGGGTGGACTGAGGTCAGATACCAGATCTAGCAGGCAAGTCCCTGAATTTCTGTTGCTACTCAATGCAGTGAATTATTGAGGAGTTGGCTTAGAAGGAAGTCTTACAAGCTTTGGTGGGCTCCGTTGGCATGTTAGCTCAACTGGGATCAACTGATGGACCAGTACTGAAGCCCAGGGGCACCAGTAGCTCTCAGAGCCCAAGCTGACTGAGGGACTAAGGCAGCCTTTCCCAAACTGGTGCCCTCCAGATTTCTTGAACTGCAACTCCCAACAAGGGCTCTAGCCAAGGGTCAGAGACTGAAGGAGTTGTATTCCCAAACATCTGGAGGACAGCAGGCTGCAAAAGGCTGGATTAGAGCCTGCTGGCAACTCACTCTGTGAAGTTTGCTAACAACTTATGAGCCATCCTTTATTTATTTGTAAACTCATTAACACAGTTTCTGAACCATATCTGAAGAATGCAAGCAGCTTAGCGATGGCAATGACAGTTCTTCAGTTTGCTCATTTACTGCTGCTGTTCCTGAAAGCTGAGAGTGCTGCTCTCGACTCCCACTTCAGTCAGCAGGAGATGAGAACACTCAGCCTTCCCAAAGAGGTATATTGGTCTAAATCTTGCAGAAGCTGATGGGAAACTTCCTGTTACTCTTCACATCAGCCCCCATTCCAGACCTTGAAACTATTGCTTCTCCCCTGGTGCTACTTTCTGTAGCATCCCCCCCCTTTTTTTACAAATGTCTGTTGAAAATTGGAGTGGGCAGCCACTCTTGGCACCTCTGTGGTCGTCTAGGAAATTTCACCAGGGCACTATAGCAACAGGTGCTCACTTTGGTGATGCAGAAGGAAGGGTGTTCTTGCTTCTACGAAGCACGTTTGGAATCTAATCTATTGAGGCCATGTGAAATGAACTAAGAGCTGCAAGCTTGTGACTTTGTACAGTTACTCTTTTTGGAAAGATTCAAATACCCCTACTAAAAAAAGGGACACATGAGTGTGGTTCAGTGTTGTAGCAGTTGTGGTTGAATTGTTTTTAAGGACTTTCTTCCACACTGGGCGTAGCTCTCCAGATGTTGTTTGATTACATTGTCTGTCGAAGAGTAGTGAACATAGTGCTCTCCAGATGTTGTGGACTAGAACTCCCATCACCCTTTGCGATTGTCCCTGCTGGCTAAGTCTGATGGAAGTCACAGCCTCATTTGCTGCCCTTGATCTTCATTCTACCCACATCAGTTTCATGCTAGTTGAACCATCATGACAGTTGAACTGTCATGACGTTCTCCAAAGAATTATGGGAATTGCAGTGTAGGTAAGGGTGCTAAGAATTCTCTGTTGGGGATCTCTAGAGCTCCCAGGGATCCCTGCAGAGAGCATTTTATTCATAGAATCATAGAAATGTAGAGTTGGGACCTTGAGAGTCATCTAGTCCAACCCCATGCAATTCAGGAAACTTTTACCCAACATGGAGCTTGAACCCATGACCTTGCGATTAAGAGTCTCATGCTCTACTGACTGAGCTATCTTGAATATTTGGAAGCAACATTTTCACCACAAAGATTCTAGACTGCTGCGGCTGTTTGAGTTCTGGGAAGTGATTTCATAGACTTTTCTCGGGTGAAGTTGGATGATTGTCATCTTGGCATGAGTCTTAGCAAATTCTGTGATTAGATGATTAGAATAAGCTCCAGTTCTTGCTGGAAATGTTCTACTGCATGTAGAGCAGATGCAATGGGAAGCATTGGATAATTGCATGGGATTGTTAAGAGAAGGGTAATTTCCAGCTGGGACTTAACAAGGACAGCCTTGGCACTTTTGCCGCCTGAAGCAAAACAATGCCACCAGCCTCACTCCCACAGCCGATCCTCTTATTTCTGCAGTGCGAAGGTGCTCCGTTTTGTCCTGCTCTCTCGGCAAAGGAGGCCATGACAAGCCTAGAAGGGGAGAGAAGTCAAGCCAGGTGAAAGCTGAAAGGGAGTTCCCCAAGGGTGTGTGTTTGCTCTATAGTATATCTTCAACCATACCCAGGTCCCATCATTAGCTCCTGGGTGCAAAAGGAGCAATTGCTATTCACAATTCCCTGTATGATCTCTGTGTTGAGTTCCCTTCCACTTCCCTGTTGTGTGCAGCTATTGAAATACGTGCCATAACATCATTCATTATATTGCATGTTGCTCCGCCTTTGACTGATGGTTGCCAGTTTTGTGGACTGGAAGAGGGTATGGAGTTGCTGTTTCTCAGAGGCAGTCCTGCGAATTTTATCATGTCTAAATGGGGGTGTGCAAAATGGCGTTGTTGTTGTTTTTTTAATTTAATTTCATCATTAAATATTTCAGTTTTCTTATTTATTTATTTGTTCTGGTCCAGCACTTTTTGGTACTTACGTTTTAATCTGTTATTTTGCTTTTATTGCTTGTGATAGCAGCAGCAGAGCTGATTTTAGCAGGAGCTGCTGGCAGTGCCCGTTTTATTTTTCTAGAATACTCTTGACGTTGGACTGTTCTGGAGCATTGTGTTGTGTGTGCATCATGGGGCGAGGGGATAGCAGTTGTCACTAAAAACGCCACCCCACCGCTGCCTGCTCCCATTCTATCCAGAAATGACCTAGAAAAAATACAGTGTCCAGGGCATTCTTTCCCCAGATACCATGCTGGTAAGCCCTTCGTTCTTTCTGAAACCAGATTTGTAACCATAATGTCTAATTCCATTCTGAGATTTCATTTATGAAAGACGCAGCTTGGATTCTAATGACATGCACAATATATTCTTTGAAAGCTCATTCTGGATTCAGAACATTTGTTGGTTCTAATATGAGTTATTATTTTCCTGACCCTGTGAAATTTGTTAAAATGGACCGACGGTATCTGATTTTAAGTCACACGTAAAAAGGAAGGAAGGAAGGAGAAGAAGAGTTTGGATTTGATATCCCACTTTATCACTACCTGAAGGAGTCTCAAAGCGGCTAACATTCTCCTTTCCCTTCCTCCCCCACAACAAACACTCTGTGAGGTGAGTGGGGCTGAGAGACTTCAGAGAAGTGTGACTGGCCCAAGGTCACCCAGCAGCTGCATGTGGAGGAGTGGAGACGCGAACCCGGTTCACCAGATTACGAGTCTACTGCTCTTAACCACTACACCACACTGGCTCATAACCCACACCCACACTGGAAGGAAGGAAGGAAGGAAGGAAGGAAGGAAGGAAGGAAGGGCTGTGGGATGGGGGCATTTTTCACATAACCCTGGATCAGTCCATGTCAGACCCCACCCCCTGAATTTGTTGAAAGAGTTAGCACAGTAGTTCTTCACAATTCCTCACTGCATCTACCTGTGTTTGGGTGGCGCTGAGCCTACCCCCAAGCTGTTCTGCCAGTAAAATGGTCAGCTTCCTTTTGTTACCCCAGGAGTATCACCTGCTCTGCCAGGAGCCTGTTCCTTTGTAAAATCAAAACTTGCCCATCACAGATTTGTTCCCTACCACGGTCGCACCTGCTGGTATCTGTGTGTCATTTAAAAAACATTAACGGAGATCCAGACAAGGAAAAACAAAGCTTGCTGGCTTGCCTAAGTTGACAGATGAAAATGTTCAGCATGTGCAGCAGGAAGGTCCATCGTCAAAACCACACATGGAATGGAAGCAATGTAACTTACCTCTTCACTAATGACTTCCAGAGGGGTAGCCGTGTTGCTACAAAAGTTAAGCCCATTGGTTTCAGTGGCTTGACTCTGTGACTAGCCTTGGGTCTCACCCAAAGAGTCTTGTAGAACCTTGAAGAAGAAGAAGAAAAGATTTATTGTGGCTAAGTGTCTGTGGTCTGCAGCACGCACCCTAATGGGTTGCTAAGGATACATAGTGGCTTGCCTAATGGGTACCCTCCTCTGAACAAGAGCCTTATGGTGTGAGACTTGGATGTTTTGCTTTCTTTTGGCATCTTCTGATAGGAGTAGTATGCCCTCTGCTCGCTGAATATATTCTGGATGGGGTTGTCTTCTGTGGATAAGTAGTCTAGCCTTTGACTAGGAGACTGAACTTTTGGGTTTTCTTGCTCTGTAGCTAGGCAGGCTGTGTGTAAGACACGTGTGTGTGTGTGTGTGTGTGTGTGTGTGTGAAACTACTGCTACAAATTGGAAGGATCCAGCATCATGGCTTCTGCACTGCCAGTGCTGTGACTCAACAGCTATTCTGGCAGATTGAGCGCTGCACTTCTGGGGTAGCACCTAGGCTGCAATAGCAGTCCTGGCTCTGGAGGCCAATTCCTCTTTTCGAGGTGCTATTTATGTCCCCCAATCTTGTTCCTCAGTTTGGGCAACTTGTTTCACTGGAGAGAACCTCACTTGGCCAATTCCCCTCTCGCTATAGCGTTGCCCTTTTGAACCCAACCCCCTGGTTGCCTGCCTTGGATTCCACAACCAGCCTCTGTCCATTTGAACCTTTTAACGGCTGCCTTTGGCATGTCACCCCTTGCCCCCCCCCCCCTGGGGCAAGTCCTAACAGGAGCAGTTGAAAGCACTGGGTCTTCTTAGCCTGGGGAACATAAATTTAGTGGGGGAGGGACCTGATAGTTATCTTCAAAAATAAGAAGGGCTGTCATGAAGAAGATGGAGGAGGCCTGTTCTCTATTGCTGTTGGGGGCAGGATTAGACAAATGAATGGACTGGATGGATCATTGGCCTGATCGAGTAGACTCTTCTTATGGTCTTATGACTCCTCTTCCTTGTCACCCCCAAGGCTTCAAGAGCAAAGGAGGAAGGATCTCAGGCAAGAGCTTTAGGCAAAGTACCTGGCTAGGTGTATGTGCGTCAACTTGGGAGGAGAGGGAAACTCATGTGAACACTTGCCTGGATCAGGACCTGGGTGAAAGCCTGGTAGAGGTGGGGTCTGCATGTACTATAAAGCTCTCAGTCTACACAGAAACAAAAAAGTGCCACGCTCCACTACAAAGCCTTTCCTGAACTGGGTAACAAACAAGTTGCCATTGGATGTTGCCCAAAGCAAATGGAGAGTGTAAATGTTTCAGAAGGACTTAAGGACAAGCAAGAAGGGTTTTGATCCGGCTGGCAAAATGTCTCAGTGTTGGGTTGGTGCTTCATTTCTTTGCAGAGAGAACTCCCAGGTGATGACATTCTGGGATATAATCCTCCATGTTTGAGGCCAATAGTTCATTATGCCACATCCCGAGTCTCATCAATTTCTGGTGCTTGTGTTGCATTAGGTCTGTCATTTACATTGCAGCCTGCTTAAGCAATCTTTAATGCTTTAAAAGCTCCCGATGTACATGGCAAATTAAAGCTTTGTCACTGATGGGCGAGCTTTACCTGGCTCACCTCATAATGACTTTGCTTTTTCTGAGCTTTCTTGGAAATTTCCCAGAAAATGCTCAGAGTCTTTCTGAGTTCTGGAAAACCGAGCTCAGAGGAGGTTGATCTCCCAGCGTCCCCTTCTAGTCTCTGCACAGTGGGCATTGTTAGACTCATCCTTAGGGCTTGGTGCTGCTTAACATGCTGATAATAATAATAATAATAATAATAATAATAATAATAATAATAATAAATTTTTATTTATACCCCACCCTCCCTGGCCAGAGCCAGGCTCAGGGCAGCTAACACTAGTAAAATTACAGTAAAAACATAATAGGGGGGAAAAAACCAATTTAAAATACAGGTTAAAATGCAATTTAAAATGCAGCCTTATTTTAAAAGTATCTCATAGATCAAAACCATAAGGGAAGGGAAACATAAGGGTCAGACTGAGTCCAAACCAAAGGTCAGGTGGAACAGCTTTGTCTTGCAGACCCTGTGGAAAGATGTCAAGTCCTGCAGGGCCCTAGTCTCTTGTGACAGAGTGTTCCACCAAGTCGGGGCCAGTACAGAAAAGTTGAGACCAATCTAACCACCTTGCGACTTGGGACCTCCACAATGTTGTCATTTGTGGACCTTAAGGTCCTCTGCAGGGCATGCCAGGAGAGGCGGTCCCTTAGGTACGTGGGTCCTAGGAAATTGTGGAAATTGTTGTTTCCCATGCCTACCTGTTTAGTGGATTGTGCCAGGAATGGTACTGTGTACCCTTGCAGCAAACAATGCTGTTGAAAAATCCCCCGGATATCCATGCCCAACTTTTATCAGTCCTCCCCAACATCACTCCCGGCTTTCGTAAGGGAGGGCTGGCGGGTAGCAGTGTTGAACCTGTTATGGCTCAGACCTGAGCTTCAGAGGCTCATAATGCAGGTGAGGTCTACAAACTGCCACTCTTCTGAAATTTGCCGCCACCTCTAAGATGCACCAGTGCCCAAATAGCTTTAGAGTGCAGCCGCTCTCCTTGTTGCCGTACTTTCCAACCGCAAGCTCTCAAAAGACAGATGCACTTGATAGCGCTATGGATCTTCATTTACATGTAAATTGTAAAGCAATTTATTTGTCTCCATGGTATTAGACCAATTCAAGTGGGAAACGTTTTCAATCAGTCCAAATGGAGAGAGATGTGGTCCACTCACTCCCTGGTGTATTCCCCCTCCTCTAGCTTCTTCACACTTTTCCTGCCTAGGTTTTTAGTCAATCTGTAGGAGGCTAATAGATATAGCAATGCACCTTTGACACATTTTCCTATGCCAAGAGGCAACAGAGCTGTCCCTTGGGATCTGTGGGCCTAGTTTAATTCCTAGGTCATGTTTCCTTCCTTGCCCTTCCTTCCTTAGATGTATATCACACACTCTATTCCCATCTGGCTTCTGGTCCATTTCCAAACAAAATTGGGAGTGCTGGTGCTTACCTTTAAAGGCCATAAACAGCTGAAAGACTAGGTTCTCTGGAGGAACATCAGCTCCCATATCAACCGGACTTTGTGCTGAGGTCATATTCAGACCTTATTCTGCCAAGTGCTACCACTATCCAAAGTAAGGCAGGTGGCAACCAGGAAGACAGAGCCTTTTCAGTGGTGGCAGCACTCTTTGTGGATTTCCCTCTCCAGGTAGGCCTGCCTGGCACCAGCATGGCTATCCTTTAGGCACCAGGCAAAGACTCTCCTTCCAGGCTTTATAAGGTATCTTAATGTAGTTCCCCTCCCGCTATCAACATGTTGTTGTACACAACTGCAGCTTAAAAGGCTAAGTGAGCACTGTCTTCCTTAGAACTTATAGAATCGTATAGTTGGAAGGGACCATACAACACACTGCAGTGCAGGAATCTTTTTGCTCAAATTGAGGACTTGAACCCACAACCCTGAAAGAGTGCACACCCTGAAAATGATCTCTTTCAGCTTCTGCCTTCTGGAAGAAGGTACAGGGTTATAAAGACTAAGACCAACCAGTTTCTATCCAAATTCTATTTTGGTTTTAAACACAGTGTAAGGAGTCCCTATGGGAGTGTATTGTATTTTAAAAATGGGGTATCAGAGTTTTTAGGGGGCTAACCAGGTTGGGATAGCTGGGATAGCAGGCTTGTTGGTTTTGAATGTCTTATGTAGATTCCCCTCCCCCCAATTTCATTGTTCAGTATGGGACAATGACAATAAAGATTATCGTATTTCCGTAAGAGTCTCATGCTCTACCAACTGAGCTATCCCATATGATAATAAAAGGCTAGTCTCCTCTAGTATATCTGCTTCTTTTGGAAGGGCCAAAAATGGAAACCAACCGGCAATTTAATAAAACAGTCGGGATTTACGTGTTGCTAACTGGGTGCATTTGTTGAAACAGACCACTCCATCTGAAGAAGTGAACAAGAAGCAGCTTCTGTCACCCCACCGCCTTTCTGTGGATCAATCTGAGGAACGTTTCCAAAGGCAACGAGCTGTGAGTGCTGTCAGCATCATTACCAGTGCCATGGAAGGTAAGACGTTAAGTCCAGCTGCTCTCTCTTAAGTACAGTCAGAGAATCTTGAGAGAATGGCAGGCCGTGGTCCATCTAGCTCAGTTGCTTCGCACCGCATAGGACCTTTGATATGGGAGCAGCTGCAAGAGATGCCCGTGTAGCTTCCCTTTTTAACTTTCCATGGAACATTACTGTGATTGCCTTTTGAACTTCCTTCCCCAGACCAGTTCTAAGCCTTTCCCTCCCACACTCCCACATTTGAAGGAGTCCTCCTACTTCTCTCAGTCCCATGGAAACCTGGGATCTAGCTTTGGGTCCTTGGCAGTGCAGTCCTAGACACGCCTTCTCAGAAGTCAGTGGGTTCACAGTCTGGATGTGGTGATTTATTCGTTTTCATTCATTTATTATATTTCTATGCCACTTTTTGGGATGCAGGTGGTGCTGTGGGTTAAACCACAGAGCCTAGGACTTGCTGATCAGAAGGTCGGTGGTTCGAATCCCCGCGATGGGGTGAGCTCCCGTTGCTCGGTCCCTGCTCCTGCCAACCTAGCAGTTCGAAAGCATGTCAAAGTGCAAGTAGATAAATAGGTACCGCTCCGGCGGGAAGGTAAACGGCGTTTCCGTGCGCTGCTCTGGTTCGCCAGAAGTGGCTTAGTCATGCTGGCCACATGACCCGGAAGCTGTATGCCGGCTCCCTCGGTCAATAAAGCGAGATGAGCACCGCAACCCCAGAGTCGGCCATGACTGGACCTAATATATACCTTTATGCCACTTTTTGCTCACACAAGTCAGAAAGCGGCTTACATGCAATATATAATAACACAGTGGAACATTACAATTACAACATAAATCTTATTAACAAATCATCTGTAAAACAACCACCTTCTATAAAACACTGTTCACAGAACAGTTTAAAAACTGGCTAAACAGCACAACCAAAAGAAGAGTCATGTTATGAAATTCAAAAGCATTACAGCACTCGTAATCCGCAAAACAATATTAACAACGTTAACAAACTAACAACCCAAAACAAACTAAGAACTGTGGAATACACATACTCCACACACCCATGACTCATCGTCTTCCACTCATCTCATTAGAAGACACATACATACAGACATAATTTAGACAGTGTTTCCAAAACTTGGGTCTCCAGCTCTTTCTAGACTACAACTCCCATCATCCTTAGCTTGTAGGGCCAGTGGTCAGGAATGATGGGAATTGTTCTCCAAAAACAGCTGGAGACCTAAGTTTGGGAAACCCTGATTCAGAGCTTAAAGGTTGTCCAACCTATTTTGGCCAAAAGTCTTCCTTGTGGAGGCAAAACGTCTTCAAAAATATATTTCTTAAGCCAATAGTTTTAATTTAGGTATCAGACGATCCTTCCTTTCCTCTTCCATTTTATTTTAAATATTATTTATTGATTACTTCTGTCTGCATTTCCTGCCTACATCTCTTGCCCAACTTTGGGTGCAAGGATTTGCCCTCAGAATTCCTCCTCCAAGGTTTGCTCTTCTGTAGAGGGGGCTGATAGATGTGCTGTGCTATCAGCACTGCATGAACGCTGCTAATTATGAACGTACGAAGGGAAGAAGCTTTGCACACCCACACAAAAACCTCCAAAATGGAATCTGACCAAATGTCTGAAATTTCTGCTATTATTTGGAAGTTATTGTCTGAGGCTAGTGTGTGCAGTGTGTGTTTTATAGTGGACTGCACCAGTTCAAACACCATGTGGGGAATAAAACATTTATTTATTTATCTTCTTAACATTTACATCCCGCCTTTTACCCACAGAAAACAAACATATAAAAAAATGAATATGGCACAGAGAAATGTTCTCATCCAGCAGTTTGCCTGCTCTGCTGGCTTTCTATTTGCAAGGTTTTGGGGTTTGGTTTTAATTTGGGAGCTTATTTAAAATTGTTACTGTCTCAGTCACTATATTTAGAAATGATGCAATGTATTGCCACCTTAGTGTTCTGCTACATATGCTGGATCAGGCCTGAGAAGAAGATGCTGTGGTTTGGGGTTCAGAGATTTTTATCTAAACAATCCAGTGATTCCTGACCTTGCTCTGCAAGAGAGAGAGAGAGAGAGAGAGAGAGAGAGAGAGAGAGATCTTGTTAAATTCTGTATCAACCACGAAGAAATGTAAGATGGCAGTGGCCCAAGCATTTCTGCATGGGTCACCTTTAACAAAGGCTGTCATGACTGCCGTGGCTTTCAGAAACTAAAGCTAGTAAGGAACAGACATATAGCTGACGCGGTTATTTGCCATGTCACACTGTGGTGCCAAAGTTGGCCAAGCGGCAGGAAGCAAGGTCATTTGGACAAGGTTGAATTCCGCTTTCGTTTACAACAACCAATAGTGGAATGCAGGAAACTGCCGTCGTGCATGTCAGACTGTTTGACCATCTCCTTTGACTGGCAGTGCCTCTTTAGGGTTCCCGGCAGAGGTGTCTGGCTTCACCTGCTGGCTGGTCTGCTCACTTGGATGTACCAGGGTTGAAGCTGGAACTTCTGCTTCCAACACATGTGCTCTGCAACTGAGCTATGGCTCTTCTCGCTGTATTATATGTCTGTGTTGTTGCTTATAGATGATAGATAGATAGATAGATGATAGATAGATAGATAGATAGATAGATAGATAGATAGATAGATAGATATACAGTGGTGCCCCGCAAGACGAATGCCTCGCAAGATGGAAAACCCGCTAGACGAAAGGGTTTTCCGTTTTGGAGGTGCTTCGCAGGACGAATTTGCTAAGGGCTTGCTTCGCAAGACGAAAATGTCTTGCGATTCCTGGGTGTTTTTTCCCGCTCCCCACCCCCTTTTTCTAAGGCACTAAGCTGCTAATAGCCCTTTAGCAGCTAATCCGCTAATCCCTTAAGCCTTTAATAGCCGCTAATAGCCGCTAAACCGCTAATAGCGCTAATCCGCTAATGGGCTTGCTTCGCAAGATGAAAAAACCGCTAGACGAAGAGACTCACGGAACGGATTCTTTTCATCTTGCGAGGCACCACTGTACTCCAAATGGGTGGGGTATTATTATTATTATTATTATTATTATTATTATTATATAGATTAGCTTACATGAGACTGATCTTGCATGTCTGCTTCAAAAAACTATATTTGCTGTCTTTCTTTGGCTAACGCTAGCAGTAATTCATGTCTACTGCAGAGAATGAGGTCATAGAATTGTAGAGTTGGAAGGGACAACAAGGATCAGCTAGTCCAAGCATACGCACACTCCGGCCCTAACAGGACCAGTGGTCAGGGATGGTGGGAATTGTTGTCCCAAACATCTGGAGGGCCGGAGTTTGCCTTTGCCTGAGCTAGTCCAGCCCCCTACAATGCAGGAATATGCAACTGGCTCATATGGGGATCGAACCTGCAACCTTGGTGTTATCAGCACCACGCTCTAACCAACTAAGCTATCCAGGCTCCAGTCCAGATACTGCCACAAATTTAGCCCTCTTTCTTGCCAATGGATGCTTTGGGGCGGTTTTGCCTCCATTCTATTGAACTGCAGAGCAAGCAGCAGGCTTTTGAATGTCATTTCTGTGGTATGATTCTACAGAGAGTTATTATAGTCTCTGTTTACCGTATTTTCGGCATTGTGTTGGTTCTAAGATTCTTTGTAAATATGGGTGTGTTTTTTAAGTATGCTTCTGTTTTAAGCTGCCAAATGTTCTATATCGAAAGCAGGGCAGAAACAAAGGCATTTAATGAATAAATGAATCAAGCGTGTGCTCTGCCACTTGCTGTGGAACTTAGTAGACAATATATTATTATATATATTAATATTTGCGTGGTGGCGGCAGTGGCAATAGCAATAGCAGATGATCGAAATGAAGAAACGCACCTGAAGGTATAAGTTGTCCTTTTGAAGAAATATAAAAAGTAAAGGTAAAGGGACCCCTGACCATTAGGTCCAGTCGTGGCCGACTCTGGGGTTGCGGCGCTCATCTCCCTTTATTGGCCGAGGGAGCCGGAGTACAGCTTCCGGGTCATGTGGCCAGCATGACTAAGCCGCTTCTGGTGAACCAGAGCAGCGCACGGAAATGCCGTTTACCTTCCCGCCAGAGCAGTACCTATTTATCTGCTTGCACTTTGACGTGCTTTCGAACTGCAAGGTTGGCAGTAGCAGGGACTGAGCAACGGGAGCTCACCCCGTCGCAGGGATTCGAACCGCCGACCTTCTGATCGGCAAGCCCTAGGCTCTGTGGTTTAACCCACAGCGCCACCCGCGTCCCTTTGAAGAAATATAACTGGGTTTAAATCAGAGGTGCCGGGCCTTTGTAAGCCTGGTGGCTGCATTCCATTTTGAGCAGCCTTCCTGGGGGGCTCTTGCCAATGATGGTTAGGGCCAGAAGCAATTGTGAGCAGAGCAACAGACATAACTCCTACTTTGACTTTTGTAGGCTGCATTGCAGCCATGCAGAATTCAGAGTTCCACCTACAGCCACATCCCCACAGTTCAGGGACATAATATTCCAACCGGGCGAGAAATCACTTGTGGAAGGTGCAGAGCCATGGCCGTTTGGAGGACGTGGCCTTGGCAGAAGGTGTGGCTGGATGGAGAGCCTTGACAGCCGAATGGAGAAGCTTAAAAGCTCAATGGAATGTGTCGGTTTCCTTGCTTGCCTGCCATTCCCTGACCCCTGCGTTGTGTGCCTTTCTCCTTCTCACTTAGAGCTTGAGGAATCCCAACAGAAGTGTCCCCCCTGCTGGAATCATTTTGCCGTCCGCTTTCTCATTTGGGAGTGTTGCCCGCTGTGGCTGCTGATCAAGAAGAAAGTGAGGTTCATCATCATGGACCCGTTCAGTGACCTCACCATCACCCTTTGCATTGTGATGAACACTCTTTTCATGGCCATGGATCACTACAAGATGACGGAGGAATTTGAGAACGTGCTCAACATCGGTAATCTGGTAAGAAGATTCATCTCAACGTGGATGCAGTGCATTCACGCAGGGGGAACCAGATTGACAAGGGCCTGTCCAACCTAGCATCCTGCTTCCAATAGTGTAGGCATAGGCAACCTTTGGCCCTCCAGATGTTTTGGCCTACAACTCCCATGATCCCTAGCTAACGGGACCAGTGGTCAGGGATGATGGGAATTGTAGTCCAAAACATCTGGAGGGCCAAAGGTTGCCTATACCTGCAATAGTGGTTGGCCGGTTGCCTGCAGGTGCTCATCACGCAGTGGAATCTTGAAGTTCCTTTTAGCTAACATGGCTAATGACTGTATGGCATCCAATTTTCTGTAAATTCTTTACTTACTTCACCAAACCATTTTTAGGCATTGCAAATATAGGCCATAAAAACACACACCCATATATGAAATTTTAAAATATATACAAATAAGCAGCTATGTAAAAATATGTAATAATGAGGATTTTCATCGGAGTTTTTCCCCACTAAAAAGTGCCATTCAGCACTCTTAAGAAATACTATTGATAAAAACTATTTTGTTAAAACCCTCTAAGATTTAGTCCACCATTGCAGTGAAATAAAGTGGCAGGATCTTGAGGTGCTAGACTAGACTGGACTGCTTTTAGCTGCAGGTGGCATTGTGGGCTGGGATGCCATTGTGGAATGCAGCAGGGCATAAGTCATGTCTCATTGATACGCAACATATTTTCTTTCCAGAAGGTCTCAAATTTGAGCCGTGCATCCCTGAACCGAACCCTTTCTACTCCCACTTCTTGCTTCTGCATGTGTGGAGTGAGCCCAGAAGGGACCCAGTTACTCTCATAGAATTGTAGAGTTGGCATGTGCCAGGAGGGTTAGCTAGTTCAGCCCCTTGCAGTGCAGGAACCTTTTGCCCAACGTGGGGCTCACACCCTTGCCCCTGAGATTAAGAGTTCATGATTCAAACAGCTCAGGTGTTTGCAGAGCCGTCTTAAGCATATCTGGCACTGTGGTGCAAAGATACCTCTGGCACGCCCCCCACCCGGCAACTCCAAAACAAGGGAGGGGGTGGTGGAAAATGTCCTCTGCCTCCCCCACTGCCCTGATCCCCGGTGTGACGGCGGCGATCAAGCAGGAAAATGTGCTGGCGGACATGCTCTTCCATCTAATAATAATAATAATAATAATAATTTATTATTTGTACCCCGCCCATCTGGCTGGGTTTCCCCAGCCACTCTGGGCGGCTTCCGCAGAGACCAAAAATACATTAAAATGTCACACATTAAAAACTTCCCTGAACAGGACTGCCTTAAGATGTCTTCTGAATGTCAGGTAGTTGTTCATCACTTTGACATCTGATGGGAGGGCGTTCCACAGGGCGGGCGCCACTACCAAGAAGGCCTAGGTTTCTGTGGGGATCATAGAATCATAGAGTTGGAAGAGACCACAAGGGCCATCGAGTCCAACCCCCTGCCAAGCAGGAAACACCATCAGAGCACTCCTGACATATGGTTGTCAAGCCTCTGCTTAAAGACCTCCAAAGGAGGAGACTCCACCACACTCCTTGGCAGCAAATTCCACTGTCGAACAGCTCTTACTGTCAGGAAGTTCTTCCTAAGGTTTAGGTGGAATCTTCTTTCTTGTAGTTTGGATCCATTGCTCCGTGTCCGCTTCTCTGGAGCAGCACAAAACAACCTTTCTCCCTCCTCTATGTGACATCCTTTTATATATTTGAACATGGCTATCATATCACCCCTTAACCTCCTCTTCTCCAGGCTAAACATGCCCAGCTCCCTTAGCCGTTTCTCATAAGGCATCGTTTTCACTCTCCTCCTGTGGAGGCTTGGGAAGGAAGCTGCTCGTCCACCAGCCATATAGTTGGCGGGGCGCAGCTGACGGGCATGCAGGGAAAGGGGAGGCTGCCGGCAAAGTCGCGCAGCTCCCCCACTCACTAGGGCGCCCCTGAGAGGCCGGCACCCTGGCGCAACGAACCACTAACACCAATGGGAAAGACAGCTCTGGGTGTTTGTCTAAAACTGTAAAGTTTCTAGCGCCCTGTGGCAGGTGGGAAAGGAGGTTTGGGAGGAAAGCACCCCTCTTCCTCCAGCTGTGCTCTCATAATTGCGGGGAGCCACCTGTGACGGGAGAAGCCTGCTTCCAGTATGAGCATTATGTTCCTTTCCACAGGTCTTCACTGGGATTTTTACGGCTGAAATGGTCTTCAAACTCATAGCTCTGGATCCCTATTACTACTTTCAGCAGGGCTGGAATATTTTTGACAGTATAATTGTCACGCTAAGCCTGATGGAACTAAGTCTTTCCAGCATGGGAAATGTGTCTGTGTTACGCTCCTTCAGACTGGTAAAGTATTACGTCTGCTTGTCTGTCTGTCTGTCTGTCTCTGTCTTGCACACCCATTGCAACACCTTTTACCAGTTTTTAGAGGGAATTACAGTGCTGCCTCGCAAGACGAAAAGAATCCGTTCCGTGAGTCTCTTCGTCTAGCAGTTTTTTCGTCATGCGAAGCAACCCCATTAGCGGATTAGCGCTATTAGCGGTTTAGCGGCTATTAGCGGCTATTAAATGCTTAAGGGATTAGCGGATTAGCTGCTAAAAGGCTATTAGCAGCTTAGTGCCTTAGAAAAATGGGATGGGGAGCGGGAAAAAAACCCCCAGGAATCGCAAGACATTTTCGTCTTGTGAAGCAAGCCCATAGGAAATTCGTCCTGTGAAGCACCTCCAAAACGGAAAACCTTTTCGTCTAGCGGGTTTTCCGTCTTGCGAGGCATTCGTCTTGCGGGGCACCACTGTAGTTTAATCACACTCTTTCACCTGTAAACTGCAGCTCTGTCGTGCATTATTTAAAAAATGACTTCTTGTTTCTCTTTTTCATAATAAGACCATTTGAAAGTAACAATTTTCAGACTAAAGGGTAACCTGCTATGGCTAAGCTGAAACAGCTTACTTTTGTTTGGTGTCTATGTTCATATATACTGCACCATGCCTTCCTTTGGAGGCTATTTTTTGTACTTTTCCCAGGAGCATATTCATATTGCTTTGATGTGCTTATTCTCAGCACTATTTTCCCATTTTCCTACATGGCACTTGCAGTCTTTGCCCTCAGTTTTCCACATTGACATGTCACCCAGTTGGCCTTGGTTGGTGACCCACATGGCTTTGCCGGTGTCACACAACGCCAGTGTGACGATGTCTCAGAAGCTCAAAAAGCAAGAACCTCCACAGCCGGACCTCGTTTGTGGGCAAATGACGCCGAGGTTTCTGAAGGCATAGAAGAAGATGGATAATAGCACCGAAAAGCAGCAGCACCCATAGGGCAAAAGGGTGCTGAAATGTACCTAAAATGTACTTGGCAAGATTAATAATTTATTTGTCTGTTTGCTTTTTTTCAAAGTAAATATCAACACTGTGGAGAATAGTTGGGACAGTTATGGAAGAGTCAGTAGCTTTTACTATTTGCTTTAAGTATGCTGGGGGCGCCAGAGGCAGGCCATGACATAGAAATAGCTAAGATTTTGGGGCCCTGTTAGTTTGCTGTGCTTCTTGGGTCCCTCTCTCTTGCCCAAACACATATATCCTCTTCTGTAACAGAAGATGCTCTAGAACTCCGGCCCTCCAGATGTTTGGGACTACAATTCCCATCATCCCTGACCACTGGTCCTGTTAGCTAGGGATGATGGGAATTGTAGTCCCAAACATCTGGAGGGCCGGAGTTTGCCTATGCCTGCTCTAGGACTAATTGGGTAAGGGGCGGGGGGTGTGTTTCTGCCTGTTCTATTCTACTCTCTAAAAACCTTCCATTGCACCGAAATCAACCCAACTGGTACAGCAAAAGTAGTCAGGTAGCCCATTGTATCTCTTTTGTGAAGTAACTCGTTGGGTTCTCTGCTCTGTGTTGGGTGTGAGGAACATCAGAAGCTGCCTTATAGAGAATTGGAACATTGAGCCATATATGTCTAATATTGTCAATATTAACTGGCAGCAACTCTCCAGGGAATGAACCTGACATCTTTTGCAGGCAAAGCGTATCCTCTGCTGCTGAGCTGCAGCAAAAGTGTTTCAGTCTGGATCCCAACCCAGTGGGTTTCTAGTCAAATCTCCTTGTGTGGTTTGTCATTTTGAATGCATCCTCCTGTGTTTTTCTTGTCCAGATGCAGAATTGTCTTGTGTGTTTGTTTGCAAGTTCTCAGTTGTTGGCTTGTGTTTTTTTGGTTTACAGCTGAGGGTCTTCAAGCTCGCAAAGTCTTGGCCGACCTTAAACACTCTCATTAAAATCATCGGAAACTCGGTGGGTGCCCTGGGGAACCTCACTCTCGTTCTCGCCATCATCGTCTTCATTTTCGCCGTGGTTGGCATGCAGCTCTTTGGGGACCTGTACTATAAGCATGTCACGAGAATCAGCACCACGGATCGGTTGCCCCGCTGGCACATGAACGACTTCTTCCATTCCTTCCTCATCATCTTCCGCATCCTCTGTGGCGAATGGATCGAGACCATGTGGGACTGTATGAAAGTGGCCGGGCAGCCTCTGTGTCTTCTGGTCTTTTTACTGGTCATGGTGATTGGCAACCTGGTGGTAAGTACGACAAGGCATTTTCTTCTTTTGGAAAGAGTTTCTCCGCCGCCATGCCATGCCCTCCCACTCACAGCAACCGCTGGTTTTCAGGGTCTCCAAGGCTCATGTTTAGGACATTGTGGCTTTTTATCCTGGAACCTAGGCTAGAAGGTGTCCTCCACATGTGTTACTCCTCTTGCAGATTCGTTGTGTGTGTGGCAAGAAAACCTATCGGAGAAGCTCACAAACGTGAACTCCTCCAGTCGATTGTGTGCAAAGTTGATCAGAACAAAACTCTGCTCATAGCCTGTCAGAAGCAAACAGATTAGAGTTGTGTTTGCAAAGACCCTTGAGTAGCCTCCATTGCTGCTGCCTCCTTCCTTACTCTTCCTCAGGGAACACACCTCAGGCGGGGAAAGGCAGAGATGATAGCAGTGGACACAAAACGCTCTGTGCACCAGGACACTGAGACAGAAACCCTCGGGGGCCTCTTTTCAGTATCCTCAACACACAGCACAGGAGCTTGTCTTGGCAGGAACTGGAAGACTACAGTCATGTTCTAGCTTCAGAGGGTGGTAGTCCATCTCTTGTGTTGCCTTTTCATGTGGTGGTGGTATGGTAGGGAGTTGGGGGTCCATGGATCTCCTTTCAGGTACCATGGTTCAAAGGCTTGCGCTCTTGAATTGGACACTCTGTGTTGTGTGCCTGAGACTGAGACATAGCATTCGCCTGTGTGTGTGTTATAGCTCCTGCTCTGGAGATTTTTGTCTTCTTCCGTAGTCTTTGCCCAAAACTTGGAATGCCAGTGTAATGGTTCTAGGGGTTGCTCGTGCGTAAGTTGCCGCCACTCCTGGCTAGGTTACCTGGTTGAACCCTTTCGGTCTGGACAGCCTCAAGTTTCGTGGCTGCCTCAGTCGCTGGCACAATCCGTCAGTGGGCGTTTCTTGAACCTCTTCCAGCATAAAAGCTGTTTGACACCCAGTCTCCTCCTACTCTGCCTGCACGGAAGTCTTCTGCGCAGGGTGGGTGTGGGCAGCAGAGTACCCGTGCTCTCTCCGCTGGTCTCCGGCAAGGAGTCCTGGAGCCACCTCTCCGATTCCCCCACCTGCCCCCCTTCTCCACTGGTGTTACGCTGATTTCCTTCCCCAGCGGATGGGCTGCCTCTCTCCCTGCTGGGACCCTCTCCGGCATCCCTCTGGAGCCTTCTCTCCGCCTCCAGCTCCGATGGCAGTTCCCTGACAGCCAGCCTTCATACACACATGCAACCACATGGAAACAGCTTCATCGGAATGGTATCTCATGTAGTCTCGCTCTCTCTTTCTCTCTCTCTCTCTCTCTCTCTCTCTCTGTGTGTGTGTGTGTGTGAGAGAGAGAGAGAGAGAGAGAGAGAGAGATGGAACCATGTGGGCTACCGCCCAAGTTTCTCATGCAATTGTACCCATGCACATCATTGCAGAATTCACACACTCACCTACCCCACAGCCATGTAGGGTAGCGCAAAAGAGAAGCAGCTCACATGTAATTGTATGTTTGAGAAGGAGACCTTACAATCCTCTATACTGGTACCCTCAAGATGTTGTTGGAATTCAACTCCCATCAGCCCCTGCCAGGATGGCCAATGGTCAGGGATAATGGGAGTTGTAGTCCAAGGCACCCAAATGGCAATCCTTGCTTACCCGGCCTTTAAATGTATTGCTCTATTGAGATCTATAAGCTGGTTGTGTTTCTACAAAGCCCTCCTCCTAGCTAGCCAGGCCTCGGTAGAATGCTTCCAGTATAGAATAACTTCATATTGGCTTGAATTTAAGATATGGGTGATCATCTAGGTGTTAACATTTGTAGCTGGAAAAGCATGTCAGCGATTCCTGAGCCTTTGGCATTAACTCATACTTCCTGAAATGCATTCTGGCACATTGCAGTACTGTGGCGAGGCTGCCAGTTTCCCATCAGGTTGTGTTAGTCATCCCTGTGGAATTGAATATCTTGACCACGGCCACCAAATTAGGGTCTGCATAGCTCTCTTTAGCGCCGTTACGATGCACAACTGTAATCTCGTTGCATTTGGAGTGTCATTGACAAATGCCGTCAAGGGTCTGATAGAATCAGGGAATGGGTGGAATGAGCCCCACACACTCGTGCCGAAACGGTTTCGGGACTACCCACCCTTGCATAATGATGTTTACAGTTAGATCTTGCAAAATGGCTTGGCGCATTTCAGATGGAAATGAAGGTCACGGGGTTAATACAGCAAACTGTGGCTTGGCAAGTTATTAAGGAACGATGGAGTGTCTCGTTAACGGCACTCTGTCAGGAGTCCCGGCGATTGCCAGCAAAATGTAATTGTACCCTTGTTGCATCATGTGAGGTGACACCAAGGAACCATGTGATGCCACCTGTCACTCAGAGGGGAGTTTTGTGGTGTGATTTTGAAAATTCTTAACACGCTTGCTTGGCAGTACAAATCTTGCTGCCAAGAGGGAGGGAGAGAAATACATTAGGAGCTCTGACCTCTAAACAGCTATGCTGAAATTTTGACCCTGAGATGCAGGGCTTATGACCGCATTGCTCACTTTAGTTCTGAACAAGACAGTAGATGAATCAGGTCACCTGATACATTTATCACAAGAGAGAGCCTGGAATTTTCTGTGCCACCACTGAAGAGATATTCACGCGGTTTCATACCTTACTGGAAAGTCAGATCCCGAAGGCATCCCAGCCAAGTGGCCAAGTGTGCCCCTTGCAGAAAAGCCACACAAGAGCAACCAGCAGCCAGCTATCCATGTTATCTGGTGATATCATCAGAATAAAAGATCTGGATGCTGTGTCAGTGTATGGTCCCAGGGGTCTTGAGCCAAGGACTTCAGAAATAAAGCCCAGGCACTGTTATCATGGCAGGAAAGGGAGCTGCCAGCCTGGTCTCCACTATTCATCAGGACTGTTGAAGACCAAGAGGTGGTATTGCTGGCGTCAGCTCAGCAGGTGTCAGGTGACACAGTGGACCAATAGGGTTCCATCTTGTCTTATAACCCCGCTGATCTTAGTTCTTCAGTCTTCTCGTTCACCATCTATCTCTGGGCCTGTTTCATCACCACCCTGCTTTCCAGACAGATCACCACCTCCGTCTCCTGAAATATGGAGCAAGCATTTCCAGGCCTCTTAAAGGAGCAACATGCTTTTAGTTTGTGATGGCTGAATGGTACTCTGCTTCATAAGCTCAAGAGTTCAGAGATGTCGAGGGCTGAGCATCTAGATTTGGTGAAGATGAGCACAAGAAATAGAAGAACAAGCCTGGGAAAGCATAGATTAGCTGAACTTGCCAGGCACTTTTTAGCTTAGAGAGCTATAGAGGACAGTGCAACCATTTTTGGGGACTGGTTTGTAAAGTAGCAGGCCTCAGTCTTAAATCTGAGAGATGGGTTTCCTCCTCTGCCTAAATTGCCATATGGGTTCATTAGTGCTAGTGGGACAGGGGCCCCCATAGACCCTGATTTAAATGCTGAGAGCCACTCCAAACCATTTCTTTTAGATGAGGGATAAGGACCATTCACTTGTGTGTATGCATGCATGCGCACGCACACACTCCAGGTTAGGAAGCTTGTGGAATGTGTTCAGAATTCTAGATGGTGCATATAAATTGGACAACCTACTGGTCATTTGCAGAGAGCTGCCACCACAAGCAGACATGAAAGGAAAACAGGGAGCAACAGTTCAGGGAGATCTGGAACACAATGCAACAAATCTCTCAGCAAAGCCAGTGGAGGAGGCACTCAGTGGAGGTTGATTCTTTAGGGCGAACGAAGCAGTGCCCAACCAACTTCAGTCTGTCCTCAGCCAGCCCCCTACCTGCCTACCATCTTACTTGCAACCAGTTTAGGAGGCTGTCCTACATAGCAGCTTCCTCCTCCTTAATCTCTGTACAACTCTGTAGGGAGGAAGATGGGGACAAAGCTAGAATTTGTTGACTCTTCCTGTCACTGGTTCTGGTGCCTCCTGTTGTTGGTCTCCCTGGCTTCTGCCCTGTCAGCGCCCAGTGGCACTGGACAACAGTACGTCCTTTTCTCTCCCTGCAGCAGCCTGACGAAATGTCTGCTGTCAGGTGGCAGCTGAGGAAGGAAAGGCCCAGTAGAATTGGTCTTTTAGCAGAACTGATAGAGTGGTCTGGCCTGCTTACCCTCTGCTGAAGCCTGACAAAATTCCTGCTGGCAGGTGACAGTTAATGTGAAAATAACGAAGAGTCCAGCAGTTACATTTTTTACATTTATTGTAGTTAAGAGACACTGTTTTATCAGGGGCTAGGAGAGGCTTCTAAAATTCTCCGCGTTGGAATTTCTACCCAGATATTGGGATTCCCCAGGTTAGCTGGTCTTCTTTTTTCAGGGGAAGCAATGCACTCCAAGGTTCCAGTTTTAATTTCTGAATTTCATACACACAACTGTGCATAAGCAGTTTGCTGAACCTTTCAGTTCATTCATGTCTCCTTCCATGTCTCTTCTCATGCCCCCTTCTTTATTGGGGTGCCTGAGCACCATGATAACTCCGCAAACAACAACAACAAACTCCTCTAAATAAGGTTGCTGTACTTATGACTGCATTAAGATTCTTGTTGTGCTGTGTTTTATCAATGCCCAGGAGCGAACGTACACATAAATAGGGCACAAAAAGAATTCTGATGGAGTCATGTGTACAGCTCACTGATTATGTGATCCTACTTCCCTATACCTACATGGGCCCAGAAAGGATGTTATCCAAACTCAGCAAATACTGTAAAGAGGAGCAATTAACCACAAACTGTTTGAAAACCAAAGTGCTGGTCTTTGGAAAGAAGCCTCTCAAATTTCACTAGTCAGTAGATAAATCATGCAATTGATCAATGTTAGGTCTTCAAATACCTCACAGTATGTTTCAGTGAGGCCCCTTTTCTTGGAAGGCTCATACAGAGAAAACTAAAACTTTCACTATGCTAAGGCTGAAATCCTGCACATAGTGAACAAGAAATAAGTCCCTTTTAATTTGACAGGATTTAGTTGTTGTTGTTGTTGTTGTTGTTCTTCTTCTTCTTCTTCTTCTTCTTCTTCTTCTTCTTCTTCTTCTTCTTCTTCTTCTTCTTCTTCTATTTGTACTCTGCCTATTCCCTGCCAGGGACTCAAGGCCACTTACATATAAAATAAGAATAGCTAAAGACACAGGAGAAAATAATAATTAAAACATTAATAGAATATTCACACACAACAACAACAATTGTTATTTATTTCTACCACACCCATCTGGCTGCGTTTCCCCATTCTGAGCAGCTTTCAACAGAACATTAAAACCAGAATAAAACTTCAAACATTAAAAACTTCCCTAAACAGGGCTGCATCCAGATGTCTTCTAAAAGTCAACAACAACAAAAACAGCATGGCACCAGCCCCCTCATTAAAAGCAGCCAATTCCAAAACCCTGCTAGAACAGGAAAGTATTCACCTGCTGGCAGAAGGACAAGTCTAGATTCTCTAGGAAGGGAGTTCTAAAGTCTGGGAGCAACAACCGAGAAGGCCCTCTCCTGTGTCCCCACCAAGCACCACCTCAATAACAGAACATCTGTCTCTACCAGAAACACTGGGTTCCTCTGGAATTTTTATCCCTTATGGGACTTCCATCTCCAAGGAAAATGAGAGAAGCCCATGTAATCCTCTTGCAAGGGTGCTAACCTATTCCAGTTCTGAAAATGTGTCACTGTCATGCGTTGTATTGTCGTTAATGTACTGGCGGAAAGATGATACGTTAAGGTCTGCCGTGAAATAAAAATGTTGGCAAATATTCGAGGAGATTCATGCTTGTGGTTGTTGAGAGGTTGTGGGGTTGTTGTTGTTTTTTTGCATAACCAAAAAGCTTCCAGTTGAATTTTGTAAAATGCATAGCGGCGAGGCTGCAGCTTAGTGGTAGAGCGTCTGGCTTGCATGTAGAAGATTCCTGGTTCAGTTCCTAGCATTTCCAGGTAGGACTGGGAAAGACTTCCTGTCTGAAACCCTGGCCAGCCACTTCCTGTCAGTGTAGACAATACTGGGCTAGACAAACCAACAGTCTGACTCAGTAGAAAACAGTTTCCTATATCCCATCTAGACATGTAGGCAAGGCTTTTCAGGAAGGCAATATGATTACCATCCAAGCTGATGCTAGCATCTAAATATACATATTTTCCCCACAGGAAGCAAGCCTTTTGCAAACAACAACAACAACTTTGAAATACTAATTTCCTTATAATTTGGAGAGAGGGGCGAAAGCAAAAGCTGCAGTTTTTAAACATTGTATTTCTGCTAACCGGTTTCCCCAAAGTGGATGTTATTCTTTAATCAACAATATCCTCTGGCTTCTAAATATTTATCAGACACAAAGTAGTTAAGAGTGTATTTATTCAAGAGATCAGGAGCATTTTTTTTTAACAAGCACAGTTAACTACGAGAGGGATTAGCTGTTGAAAGCAGGAAGTTCTTTCACCCTCGGATAAATAAAACATCTGAACTCTGCAGTGTTATAACCCAGGAAAAAAAACCCCAAATTATTCCAAGGATGAGAATGCACGTCAGCCTCTGTGGTATCCCAAAATCCCATAGGAGTTCAAGATTAGAATGGGGTAGTCGGTGCAGCCTCTGCCTTCTTCAGAATCTCACCCTAAAAAAACACACATAGGGAGATGTTTGTAGTCCTCATGATAACAGAAATATTCTGGAAAGCATATAGGCAATGGCCTGCTGAAATTTCAAGGCTGCAAAGGTGGCTGAATAAGATTTTTGGTGGTTCTGAGTGAAGCTTCAGCATCCTTGCCCCTCCTATAGCTTGCAAAACCACAATTTTGTTGTTGTTGTTTAGTCGTTTAGTCGTGTCCGACTCTGCATGACCCCATGGACCAGAGCACGCCAGGCACTCCTGTCTTCCACTGCCTCCCACAGTTTGGTCAAACTCATGCTGGTAGCTTCGAGAACACTATCCAACCACCTCGTCCTCTGTCATCCCCTTCTCCTTGTGTCCTCAATCTTTCCCAACATCAGGGGCTTTTCCAGGAAGTCTTCTCTTCTCATGAGGTGGCCAAAGTATTGGAGCCTCAGCTTCAGGATCTGTCCTTCCAGTGAGCACTCAGGGCTGATTTCCTTCAGAATGGAGAGGTTTGATCTTCTTGCAGTCCATGGGACTCTCAAAAGTCTCCTCCAGCACCAGAATTCAAAAGCATCAATTCTTCGGTGATCAGCCTTCTTTATGGTCCAGCTCTCACTTCCATACATCACTACTGGGAAAACCATGGCTTTAACTATACGGACCTTTGTTGGCAAGGTGATGTCTCTGCTTTTTAAGATGCTGTCTAGGTTTGCCATCACCTTTCTCCCAAGGAGCAGGCGTCTTTTAATTTATATTATGTAAAATAGCAAAGATGAATCAGTTATGCGAAGTATGCAGTGTGGTTTACACTGGTCTCATAATTCAGATTTTAAATTGCAGGCCAAGATGTGTCTTCCTTCTGGTGCTGGACATGCACATTTCAGTTCATAATTGAGAAACGTTGAAGTACAATGTTTGGGAAATCTTTATTCCTCACCCTCCACCATGTGTTGGGTTGCTACCTGGGTCGCCCTGACCCCCATTAAAGTTTAGAGAGTGGAAGCACACAGTCTCCTTTCTGTTCTTCCATCGCAGGGCTGTAATTGCTTGACCTTGTTACACTCTTTTCAAAATACAGTATTAATCGCTTGCTTCCGGGGCAAAGGCTGCACCAGCATTTGACCCATGTGGATTCTGCTCTTGAGTCTTGACTGCTTATTCCTCCGGTGCCTGTGAACAATATTCTGTGTTATGGGAAAGGGAAAATGGCAAAGGCTTTGTAAATGAAGGGCTTCCCTTCTGTTCCAAATACATTGTCCCAAGGGGTTAACCTTGATATGAGGACTGCTAATTCTAGGGTGACAAGATGCAAAAGAAGATAGAGGCTCCTGGGCCTTTGAAAGGTGTGCAGAACATATCCTGAAATGCAGCAGAGCAATTTCCCCCTATAAAATTGAGCAGTAACCATTCATTTATATGGGGGAAAGTAAATGAATACATCAGGGATATTTGGGTGTGAGGGTCAACAAACCTCCCCTCTAGCAGCCTGCTACACATTGAGACTCAATCCTGATTTGATCTGCATGGACCCACGCAATATCTTGTTTCTCTTGGTCACGCTAGAGCATGACGGGATGTTAGGAAGGTAAGGGGGGGGCTTTTTCCTTTTTAGACAGACAAGACAGAATTAGAGCAGAAATGTAATTTTTTTTGCAAACGTGTATACTTTGCAGATGAATTATATCTATTTATAGAAAGGATTTTAGCTGTCCCTTTACCTACTGTGACTAAGGGCTTGTCCACACTTCCGCTCGTCCCCTAGAAAGCACAGGTCCGATTGGTTTCCCCCTTGCCCTGCACCTTTCACAGGGAAACCCCACTGCTCAGTTCTAAGTGGCAGCAAATGGCAATTTGTGGAGAACCCAATTGCTGTTTGCTCTGATTGAGTGCTAAAGAGTGGTTTTCCGTAGGGGGAAGCAGTGAGATGAGGATGTGTGGATAAATTCTAGGAGCACTTGCTACGTTCATGGCTGTACCCAGTCCCCCTTTTAAACCCATCAAAGCCAGTGGTCATTGCCAAAACTTGTGGCCATGAGTTCCATACATTAAGCAAGCACTGGGTGAAGAAGTAACCCTCTTTCCACGAAGTGAAACCTCCAGAGTTTTATACGGTTTTGCTAAGCTGCAGGCTGATGCACGGTCAAACTTATCTTTACTTTCTTAAGGACTAGAGGCTTGCTTAGATTTTTAGAATGAAAAGCACAGGTTCTTGTGATGCTGAATATTGGGCCCCGGTTCCAGTGTTTCAGCTTATCCCGGCATGATTGCAGAACAACACACACACACACAGCCATAGCTCTAGGAAAGCGCCTTAGAAAGAAAGTTGGGAAGCAGCCAGGAAGCCCAAGGCAACGTCTGAGATAAGGAGAGAAAAGTCGGAGTATATTACATCACCTTGGACACCTCATTAAGCAAAGTGAATTCATCTCCAGACACATCCTGCTTAGCCAAGGAGAGGAAGCTCTAGCAGATGAATAAGCACATTCTGGGACACAAGCGAGCGCAAGAGACTCAAAACAATTGTCATCCCATTTGTAAGCTTGTTTGCTTCTGTTCTGCTTGTGAAGATGCTAGCTAGTGCTGTGTTAAGGTTCGGTTTTGAAGTTCCCCACCCCCAGTTCCTTCCAAATTCCTTTAAAAAAAATGTTTTAGAGAGAGTCAGTGGTTTTGTAAGTTGCACTTAGACCATGGAGATCTCGATTTCAATTCCCCCCAGTCAGCTGAAAGCTTACCTTATCCTTTGACCGCTAATTGCCTCTCAACTTTACCTGCCTCACACAGTTGTTATGAAGATAAAATGTGGGGTGGGATGTACATTGCCCTGCGGGAATAGGCCTAAGAGATGATGAAACAACTTTACAAAGCAATCTACAAAATTTAACGGTGCATAGAGTTTAGTAGGTTGAAAGAGGGCAGGATGGGGGTTAGTAGCGAATTGCCCACCAAATGGCAGGACTGTGTGTTGTAGCAGCTGAGTTTTAAAGATGGGCTGCAGCGGAGCTTTGAGTTGCCGTTTCTTCTTATCTGCTGATACCTTTTGCTTGCTTTCTTCCATTTTGTAGTTGCATCCTCTAGGGTTGTCCCTCTTTTTGTGGCAGGGTTCCTGTGCCTTTAAGAAGGTGTACAACTGGGACCATAGCTTGACAGTTCCAATTTTCCCTATCGCTGTATCTGTATCCTTTGAAATGTCACTGTTGGATGGATCCATAGGCTGCTGCTGCCACACCAGCCCTCAACTCTGCATTGAAAGAGCCTTTTCTGTGCTGCTTTTTTTAGGAAGAGGAGTATTCTTCTTCCCAGTTGAAAGGCCACAGGTTCTCCATGACTATTATCTCCCCTTCCCTTAGCTTTCTGGTGGTCCCTCTTCTGCTTCTGTCAAGTAAAGAGATTCAGGAAGAGGGACAACATTATTTTAGAAGGTTGCCACAGCAATTTACAAACCTTTTTGGAAGCCTTACTCTGTTTTTACAACAGCAGTATTAAGCAGGCTGCTACAGTTAAAAGTATAAGAGATGTGGGTGGCGCTGTGAGTTAAACCACAGAGCCTAGGGCTTGCCGATCAGAAGGTCGGCGGTTTGAATCCCCGCGATGGGGTGAGCTCCCGTTGCTCGGTCCCTGCTCCTGCCAACCTAGCAGTTTGAAAGCACGTCAAAGTGCAAGTAGATAAATAGGTACTGCTCCAGTGGGAAGGTAAACGGCATTTCCGTGTGCTGCTCTGGTTCTCCAGAAGCGGCTTAGTCATGCTGGCCACATGACCCGGAAGCTGTACGCTGGCTCCCTCGGCCAATAAAGTGAGATGAGCGCCGCAACCCCAGAGTCGGTCACGACTGGACCTAATGGTCAGGGGTCCCTTTACCTTTACAGTTAAAAGTATACAGTGGTACCTCTGGTTACAGACACTTCAGGTTACAGACAATTCAGGTTACAGACTCCGCTAACCCAGAAATAGTACCTCAGGTTAAGAACTTTGCTTCAGGATGAGAATGAAATTGATGGCAGCGGCGCGGCAGCAGCGGGAAGCCCCATTAGCTGGTACCTCAGGTTAACAACAGTTTCAGGTTAAGAACGGACCTCCAGAACGAATTAAGTTCTTAACCTGAGGTACCACTGTAATGAACTGGGTTGAGGAACTGAAGCTGAGGGAGAAAGCTGCCTGCCATTGGATTCTCAGAGAATGCTTTCAAATAGGTGTGGATGCATTAAATTTATTGTGAGGGATTTTTGAAGCTCAGGGTAGATAGGGGAGTCTGTTCCTCCGAAAGCATCTTAACGTTGAAGGGTCTTTTCATCAAGTGAGACCCTCTGTGCATTCTGAGGTGCCACAGTTCTGCGAGAGGACTGTATCAATTGATTTCTGTGTCTAGAACAGCTTTGCAGCAGAGGAAAGATACAAACCCGAGACCTTATATGTCGGAGCACAACTTTCTATCCACAGGATCACACTGGCACCAATCTATTTCTTGTCAGTACGAATGACATCAAATTAGAACAGCCGTAAAGCCCAACTGGGAGAAAGTGAAGGGGAAAGTTTCTGAAAACCAGATGGATACAAAATTAAAAGGGAGCCCTTTCCTCTCTCCTTTCATTCTCAAGGAATTCCCAAGTTGAATGTGTTTAATTAGAAGGGGAAAAAATCCTCACTGTGGCTGGCATTCTTATTTAGATTTATTTATTTCCAGGTGAAATAAAATCTGTTTCAGTTGTAATGTAATAAAAATACTTTCCATTTACTTGCTCGCTGAATATTGGCATATATATTGCCTCAGTAATATGTACAACAGGCATGTATGATGCAGCTGGCAGGGGCTGATAGGCCTTGTAGTTCAAGACACCTGGAGGGCGTCCAGTTGGGGAAGGCTGTTCTAACTGCTATGGGACATTGGTTGTGGATCGAAGAACAGTGTCCACAGTAGCACATCCACTACTATTTCTGCGTTGCTTTATAAAACACTTTGGACAAGCTTATACTCCGTAAGTTTATACTTCGTAAGAATCAAGTGGAAAAGCTCTTCTGTGCCACCTTAGGCCACAAACAAAGGAGGACTACATGTTTGAAGGTTTCTTCACTTTGGGGGGTTGTCGTTTGGCAGCCGTCTGTCTCAAGAGACAATGGAGGAGCCTCAGGGGGTGGTCAAACCACTGTCTCTGCTTCACAGAGATGACCTCACTGGGCAGTGTGTATGGAGGTCCAGCGCTGCCCAGACGACAAGACCTCCCTCTAGGCTTTGCTGATGTGGTCCAAGGTAAAGCAGAGCAATATGTTTGGCACCAGCTTGGCTGCAGGAGTTGCTGGAAGGAGGTGTACAAGGTACCATCCAACCGTCTTTGAAACTTAGCTTCTGGATTTGTGTATGGTTTAATCCTTGGCCTTCTCTTCTACCAAAGGTGTCCTGCAAGGGTTTAGGGTCAAAGTTTTCCTTCTCCTAGATGGGCTCCCATCCCAGGTTAATGAACCCCATCAGCCCTTTTACTTCCCAGTACAGCATGTGCAGAAATCGCCTTCTTGACCGCTGGATCCACTACAGTGGTACCTCGGGTTACATATGCTTCAGGTTACAGACTCACTAACCCAGAAATAGTACCTCAGGTTTGAGAACAAAAATCATGCTCCGGCAGCGCGGCGGCAGCAGGAGGCCCCATTAGCTAAAGTGGTGCTTCAGGTTAAGAACAGTTTTAGGTTAAGAACGGACCTCCGGAACGAATTAAGTACTTAACCCGAGGTACCACTCTATTGGTCTCATCTGCTCAATCTGCCAGAACCTGTCTTCACATGCAGGCGAAGTCCCTAACTCACTGAGGGTTTGAGACCCAATGTCTACCTCACCTGGTTTGGCAGCCCATTGAAGCCATTCCAGGGATGTGGCTGCTGTCACATGCTGACAAATTGACTTGCCCATGTAATTCAGAAGCCCGCCATGCTGCATATTGACCATTAGCTGTCCTGATCATGAAGTCTACGCTTGCTCGCTTCCCGTTCTTTGAGGACATATCAGCGTTTCGTTGTTTTGACTTCAGTTCTCAAAAGTTGTACGGCCACGGTGCCCATTTAAATTCAAGTCTTGGCCTTTTGCTTCTGTCCCCGGTATCGTAGCCTAACCCCACGTCTGTCATTTCCAAAATAGGCAGGGGAAAACCTTGCTGTGGAATCCAGAGGTTCTCTGAAGTGGAGCACCGAGAGAGCCATCTCCTTATTGGGGCTGGAGATGGCTGTGGTCCATGCTTCTCTGCATTTATAAAATGTTTACAAAGTGAAGGAATTTGTTATTGATTTCCAAATAGCATTATGAGAAAGGACTACATTATGAGAAAGAGGACACTGTGTTCTGGAGGTAACACAGCGTGAACCAAAGCAGTGGGGTTTAATGTTAGCTATCCCCTAAAGCAGAGCTCAGATACATTTCACAATGAAAAATAAACCAGTTTCCTCTCTTGAGAGTGGCTGCCCACTGTTTGTTCTTAGCCCTACGCTATCTTCAAGCGAAAAGCAGTGATTGCATTGCTTTAAGATAGTTGCATTTCAGCAGCTTGCTTAAGACATTTGCAGGGCTATGTTGCGGGGATAGGGGAGGAATTTACTTGGTTTGTGTTTTATTTGAGCTACATGCCCCCCCCCCAAGATATGCAAACTAAAACTCAACTATCCTTTGAAATTTGCGTTTCTCCGAATTTTGCAATGCAGTTGTCCAGTTAGAAAAGTGTACAGACACATGCATATTAGAGGGAAACGTGGAAAAAAAATGCACATACTAATGGGGGAATGTGCAGTTTTTCACTAGTTTTTCACTAGTTTTTCACATGAATATCAGTGAGGTTGAATGCAAAAATGTGTATCTTAGGAGAAAGGCATGCTTTTTACCATATGTGGTAAAAAGTTAAATAATGGATCCCCAAATGTATGTTTTGGGTTTAAAGGTGGCCCCTGCATCTGAAAATGTTGAAGACCATTGTTGTAGTCCACAGCCCAACAAGAAATTAGCATCATAATCTCTGGTTAAAATGTAGTCCTCTGAGAGTTCACGAGCAACATCCATGATTATGATTGAGTTGTTGTTGTTTTGTTGTATTTGACTTACTAATCACTCACAACTTACACTCTTGATGTGGATTGCGCTATGAATCACGGTGTCCACCATTAATTCTGGTGTGTGCTAATATCCCCAGTCAGTAATGTACAGCTATGAAGGCATATTGATATAAGATGTTAAAACCCTGAACAGGATTCTGTGTGATAGAAGAGGCTGTGCCCCCGATTCAGTGAAAGTTAATTGTATCTCATTGAAATCAACGGGGGACTGTTAATCATAATGGGAGTGCAAGTTCAGTTTTAATTTTATTTATTTATCATTTGCATTTATAATTTGCCTCAAAAAACAAATTATCTAGATATCATGGGGAGACCCTTAAAAAAATAAGCTTAAAATGCATCAAGCGAAAAGGCACATACAAACACCAGTGTAATATTTTTTAAAAAATTAAAGAGCTAAAATCACTATCAAATACAGGAGCTAAAAACTGCTAACCTTACCACAGAGTCTTAAAAACAAGATATTTAAAAATTAGGGAGTTTTAGAATTCCATGGGTGTTTAAGTTGGTATCAGGATTGAAGGCATCCTAAAACCTCCTAACTGTTTTGCTTTCCCTGGTCCCTGGGAATCTAGACTCAAGTTATCTAGACTCAAATTATCCAGACGAAAATTAGTACAGCCAAGATGGCTAAGTTTAAAGTTTGATAAAAGCTTTATTGAGGGGAGACACACACACACACACACACACACACACACACAGCCTTGCACAAGGAGACAGAGGTGGCAGATAAAAGGTTTCTCATACTTCAAAAGACAGTCTTCTACTAGTAAAGGCGACCAGTCAGCCTGGGATCTCACATGTTCCAGGAGATAGCCCCAAAGATCACAATCCAAGCCCAAGACAATCCCTCCAAACTTCTCTCTCCATCCCTTTTTTACGCAGCTCTGTAGTCCAGCTCTGAACTTGTCTCCCCCTTACTGGTTCTCCCCCTTTCCCCCTTTTCCTTAATGTTGGGCTTGATGGCTACCCCAAGCATTTGTCATTTGCACACTGCAGATGTCACCCACGTGTTCTGCCCCTGAGTCAAAAGTTCCAAACAGTCCCTAGATGCTTATTTTGATTCTTACCTTTTCTGTCTCTGTTTGTGTCATGTTGTAAATGCCCATGTGCAGCGTGCCTTTTCAAATGAACTCTAAATCTCACTTTCCTTGTTTGGTTTGTTCCACACGAGAAAATATTCCCCTTTTTCTTTTACCCTTCAACAGTGCAGATGGACTCCATTTGGATGTTCTTGTCCTATTCTCACTCCATCCTAACTGCAGGCTTACCTTAGTTGGTCTCTAAGGTGCTACTGGGCAATTTCTTAATTTAATATGCAGGCTTACCTTTTATGGAACACCTAGCTTCTTCCTATGAACTAACCTTCCTCCCTCCCCATTTTCTACCTTTATCAGCCTAAGCTTGTGATGCCATGCAATTGATACAAATTTGTTATGTATTGATTTCTCCCACATAAGCCTTGTGGCTCAGGTGGATTCTTTAGGGAATATGTGGACCCTGCTGGATCCAACCAGAGGGCCACCTTTTCCCAGTCAAGGGCCACGTTCTATAAGGTTCAATCTGCCAGGGGCCTCATGCAGATTTTGGGTGGCGCTGAAGCTAAGCAGTGCTTTCTGCCACCACCCATCTCTGCCCAGCAGGCTTGTGAGAGAAGAACAGAGAGCTTGTCAGAGGTCAGTGCAGAAGGCTTTTGAAATTAGGCCAAGGACTGCATAGAAAAACAGGCTAAGATGTGTGTTTTTTCCTGTGGGAGATGAAGGTGGGGTCTAGTGAAACAGCTGCTGGCACAGTTGTGGCCCAGAGGGACTGCGAGTTGTTGACTAAGGGAATTTACAAACAGTGGGGAGTGCCTGATGGTAAGTAGAGGAGACAGAACTCGTTTTTAAATCAGCAGCACGATATGCCTGTTTGTACACTGAATCCTTTGCTCCTTTCAGGGTCGCCAGTTGCCCTTTATTTCAGGGTATATGTTGACCACTCTCTCTGAAGTGTATGGAATGAAAGTAGCTTATCAAACTTGCTAGACAGGAATTAGCATTGGCTGTGCAGGTGTGTTGAGCAGGTGGGCACACCTTTGCATGTCCTGAATTGCACCTGCTTTCTCCCTCCCTGGACATTTCCTGCTCTTCAGGGCGTATGCCCTGTCACAGATTGCATATGTGGGAAGCCACCATATTAACATACCCATAAAAGTGCTGTGTTCTAGACCATGGGTAGGCAAACTAAGGCCTGGGGGCCGCATCCGGCCCAATCACCTTCTAAATCCGGCCCATGGACGGTCCAGGAATCAGCGTGTTTTTACATGAGTAGAATGTGTCCTTTTATTTAAAATGCATCTCTGGGTTATTTGTGGGGCATAGGAATTCATTCATTTTTTTTCTTCAAAATATAGTCTGGCCCCCCACAAGGTCTGAGGGACAGTGGCCTGCCCCCCACTGAAAAAGTTTGCTGACCCCTGTTCTAGACAGCCATGCCCCCATCAAAGGAAATGGGCACCTTGTGTTCTAGAATTCTTATTCAGGCTTCTTGAGCCTGTGAACCACCCAAACAGAATGCGGACTGATAGCCAGATCCAAAAATCGACTTGCCACATGGAAGTGCTCCTGACCATTTGATGCACAGGACACTTCACAGCATGCACATCCTATCCCCAGACCTCTCCTTTGACTCAGATTTGGAGAAGGTAAGAAACAACAAGCATCTCTTTGAAGTGCTGGGAGACACCTGATGTTTCTTATCTTAATGTCTTAGCCAAGGGCAGTGAAGCAACATGGCTGATGAGGGACCGTCGCTACTGTGGTTCCCCTTTAGTGATGCCACCTTCCACTGCAGTTTCTCAACATACACCTGAGTGTATATATATACATGCTATATCAACTCTGGAACCCTGTGGGCAGTTATAGTGGTGACCACCCTGTCTGCACCCTCACAACTCCTCTTTGGTAAACTCACCCACTCGCTTTCCCCTCTGGTGGGAATACATGGGAGGGGTGGGAGAGGCTGCCTGGCCACAGAGCGGGCACCTGCTCAAGCTGAAGGTCCACTCAACCACCAGAGGTTTCTATTCCAGTGGCCTCCTCAAAGCTGCAACCTGCCCTGGCCACAGCACAAGAAACAATGCTTCTCCCAAGCCCTCTATCAATATTACAGTACCTAAGACCTTTGCACTGGGATTTGGAGAATGTCTGCAAGGGCAGGAGTCTCTCTGTGCAAAGGAGAGAAGTGTCTGCCCCAAGCACTTCACACATGATGGGGAACTCAGAGGAGAAGTACCGTATTTTTCACCCTATTGGGCGCACCGGCCCATAGGGCGCACTTATTTTGGGGGGGGGGAATAAAGGGGAAAAAATCCCCCCCCCGAGCCCCAAAGAGCAAAGAAGCCATGACAGCAAGCGGGATGGATCCCGCTAGCTGTCCTGGCTTCGTTTTTAGCCTCAGGTCTGGGGGTCTGGGAGCGAAGGCAAGGTTGTGCAACCTCAACATCGCTCCCGGGGCTTGCGGGGCAACCCAGAACGGGTCCTGTAATTGTTGGCAGTCATATAACAGGTAACTAGTAGGCAAGCTTTTTATGGCTGTTGTTAGCCATGCTGGGCTCTCTAGGAAGGAGGGCAGGATACTGGAATAAAACGGCAGCAATATTTGTGAATCTCTGCCAAAAACAAGGGGGTCCACTCCTTGTTGCTTGCCTGGGATAGTGGCATGTGGGCTGTGGTTTACTGTTGTGGTTAGGCACTGTCCTATTCTCAAATCCGTTTCCTTCTACTTCCTGGCTTTTCTTTCTGCTCAGCTCACTGCCGGCTGCTTGAAGTTGTGAACTCTCCGTCATTCCAGCATCAGCAGCATAGGATGTCAAAAGCATGGGATTATGACTTCAGCACGGGATAAAGGAGGAAGTGGGCTGGGAGGGATGGAATAAGCCTCTTAGCCCAGCACAAATAGCTGAAATAACCCAAAAGGGAACAATATAGCAGATAACTGGTCATGTAAATTGCTTTTGGGAGGAGTGCGTCCTTTTATAAACTTTACTCTGGGTTTGACAATATTACAAAAGACCTAGGAAATATACCCCTGTTACAAGGAATGATTCTCTGTTGGCACAGAGGAGATGGATTAGATAGCAGAGTCTCTGGCTTCCTCTTGCAGCTGTAAGAGTGCTGATTCAATGAAATTGCCTTTCAGTACTATCTCCGTTTGCAGCCTCTTTGGCTTCAGCATTTCAGGAATGAATTGATTCAGTGTTTCGCCATTCCAGAAATTAGAGAGCCATGGTAGTGTTCTCACAAGGACCTTGTCTAGCATATTTGCCAGGACTGTGTCTACGTTTTGTACCCAAACATGCTCAAGTTCTGCAACATGGAAGCCAGAATTCTGCACTGCAGAATGTCCAGGTTCTGGGATTGGAATAAATTATGCAAGTGACTATCTGTCTGCTGGAATCTGATCTGTTTGTGCTGGGCATAGGCAAAGCACAGGTGGCCCTGCTGGTTGAAGCTATCCCAGTCCCACTATCAATTTTAGTAAACAAGGCCAGATACTCAATATGAAGGTTTTGCTTGCCATCCACTTTCTGGCTATCAGTTCTACTGGCCCAAGTGCAAAGTAGCTGTAGCTCAGTGACAGATCAATCCTAGTATCTGTATCTAAAGCAGGGATAGGCAAGGAGGTGCCCTCTAGCCATTTTTGGACTCCCAACTCGCATCAGCCCCGGCCAACATGGTCAGTGGCAAAGGGTGATGGGAGTCAGAGTCCAACAGCATCTAGAGGTCGCTGCCTGGAGCTACAGGACCATGCAGCAGGTGATGGGGAAGACTTCCATCTCAAATAGAGGAGACAGTAGTAGGGACATAACCTGACCTGGTCCTTAGGTTGGGTCCACACACACACACGGCTCAATCTTTATCTTTGAATTTCCCACACAAAGCTTCAAAGAAATATACACATACAACACATTTAGAGCAATCAACCCCTCATGTCACCAGAGCATGGATGCCTGTGCCCAGGCTGTCTCTGTCCAGGAGAGACTGCAGTCAGCTTGCCAGCCTAAGCAGGTGAAAGGCACTTCTTGCCACAGGGATTAACTAACCCCACAATAATACTGCTGAATCCTGTGCCCCCAAGCTGCAAACGCCTTCCTTTGGGGCAGGAGTTGTTAGCCTTTGGCCCTTCAAATGTTATTGTACTGCAGCTCCCATCGTCCTCGACCATTTGCCCAGAACAGTTGATGTTCCACAGTCCTGCTTTAAGAGAGCAGTGCAACCTTATCTAGTACCAGTGGAGCAAAGTCTCTCTGATCAGAAGAACCGCAGAGCCCCTCTCTTCTCAGGACTGAGTTTTCTTTATTTTTACCAGCTCACAGCCATCCCTTTGAGATGCTGCCTTGAGTCCCCCAGGCTGATGCTAGAAAGGTAGAGTGTAAACATTTCAATAAATCAACAAATAATAAAACACACCTTCAGATTTTGAGGGCACATGCCGAGCAGCCCCAGCGCTCTTTAAAAAACATGTTGCTGCGTTTCACTCTCACCCCGTGAGTCTCCCTGAGCCAGGAAAATCCATTTTCTTGATGACACGCCTCTCAAACCTACAAGAGGATTTTCTGCCTTGAGCGACCCCAAGCAAGGTGTTGAGTGAATGCTGTCAACACTCGGTATAACCTCTATGATTTCTGAGAGACAGGGGCCTCTTGGCAGGAAGGGGAGGGGGGACAGGAGAGTGGATTTATGCATTGTTTGGTGTTGTAGTCGAGAGAGAACCCTTGTCTGAATGTAGATTTACGTTCTCTGCCGGCAAACTGCAGTAAAGGAAATGGGGAGCAAAAAACAAAATGCACGGCGATGGAAGGGTGTGGATTCAGATTTGAAATGCATGGTTGTACAAATAATGGTAGTAACCACAGCAACAGAGAGGTTGCATCTGCTCTGATTTGACAATGTAATTCAGGTGGCGACAGGGCTTCTCCCCCTGCAAACTCAGGTTGTTGAACAACGCCGGGTTCAAATTGCAAATGGGAAAGTGTGATGCCTTGTTATCGTGGTGGACATTGATGGACAGGAGCAGCTCTGGGTATCTCCTGTTTGTGCATTTCTTCCTGAGAGATGTCAAAGGAGCCTGGAAGGGAGAAATGACTTAATAGCTTGCCTTTCCTTCCATCCTGGAACTCAAGGCAACATAGAGGTCTCCCATCCAAGTTCTGACCAGAACCAGACCTGCTTAGCTTCAGCAGGGTGGTAGGCGTAGGTGCCTTCAGACTGCACCATGGAATCTGTCATCCTTGGACACAACTTTGGCCAGGCTTTACTCATCTGGTGCCCTCCAGATGTTTTGCACTACCGTTCCCATCAGCCGCAACCCGCCAGCACAGCTGATGAGAATAGTGGTCCCAAACATCTGGAGGACACTGGGTTGGTGAAAGCTGGCCTATTAATTTTGTGGCCATCCAGCAACCTTCAGGGAAATTAAATCTATTTACTCTGGGTTGATCCCAAAGTAGACCTGTGCATATCCACCTGCTGCTGGTTGTTGCTATGTCAGTAGCACCACGGGAAACCCAGTGCCAATCCATTTCACAAGAACAGCAGCATCCAAGCAGCACGGAAGGTAGCGCAGCATCTGAGCGCAGGAGCTAATTCATCACGAGGCATCCCTGTATTGGAAACACAGATGCAAGCGCGCCCTGGGTATTGTTAAAGATCGTTCACAGTAAGAGCAGCAGAAGAGACAATATAAGCGAAGAGATAGCAAGCAAATGGGCATTGCATAGAAAATGGTTTGATCTGTCTAAACACTAGACATCATGACTCCGAGGCAGGCTGTTAAAAAAAAAAAATACAGCAGCGGCAAACAATGATAACTGATGTTTACTTTATTCTGGTTAAAAGCAAGGACTTCTAAGTATGCTGCATCTGTGCGTTTGTGTGTGTGCTTGCGTGCACGTGTGTGTGTTGTAAAAGGTCTATAAGAGAACGCAAATAGCCTATGATAAATGATACCTAGAATGAAAAAGTACTCTCTATGCAAGAGTGCAGGTGTGCCAGGATAAAGTTACACAGCTATGAAAAAGGAAACACTTAAAAGACTTAAATAAGGAACGTGGCAGAAAGAGATTTAGAGGTCCTCTGTACCTAACTAGGCACCTGGATGAAGGGGGTCACCTGCTTAAAATTGGGTGCAGATGAACTGAGTGGTTGCCTCTAGCTAGATAAATGAATAGCTCTAAAAGGCTGCTGGGAGCCATTAGTGACCTTGAAGTCTGCTGTCCATGCTCACAGCAGCATTTAGTGTAAGCATGAGAAACCTGTGGCCCACCAGATGTCGTTGGTGTTGGACATTGTTGTAGTCAAACCAACAATTCATGTTTTGCCAGATAGGCACAGGAAGGGGCTTAGGCTTACAGAGTTCTCCTGTAAAATTTGCTAGAGAGAACTCTGTGAGATCACTTCCTTTGCCTTGGCAGGAAGCTGTAACACTCCATACATACATCCTTCTTTGGTAGCCTCGTCTTTCTTCATTATGCTTCCAAGCTGACCACGTTTGCATATCTTTTTGAACTTAGATTTTGTATTTTCACAACTTAGATAGTCGTTATAAACCTGCCTCCATGTTTGCTGCTGTAACTGCTGTTTCGAGACTTAGATTATGGAAGTAAACATTGCTTTCATTTCTTCAAAAAACAATGTGTGTGTGGTGGTTGATTTTAAAGGGGAGAAAAGGGGCAATACCAGGAAAAACCCCTCCGCATTAAAGCATCCTGGATTATTGTTTCTAGAAGGTTAAATCAACCTTTGCTTCCAAGTTTAAGCAATACTGTAATAACTAAACCTCTCCTAGCAGTGGCGTAGCGTGGGGGTGCAGGGGGGGCCGGCCGCACCGGGCGCAACATCTGGGGGGGGGACGCTCGCACTCGCAGCTCTCTGCCCCTACCTGGCTCACTCTCTCTCTCTCACTGCAGTGCTGGCTGTGTGAATCCGATTCGAGCCGCTGGGTCGCCGCCCACTGTGGAGGGGAGGGTGCCAGGCGTGCGGTGCGGAGAGAGAGCGAGGGACTCTCTGGGGGAGGGACAGTGCAGCGGGGGGGGGGCGCAAATTACTTGCCTTGCCCCGGGTGCTGACAACCCACGCTACGCCACTGTCTCCTAGTGTCTAAATCCATCCCTTGGATTCCAGCTCCCACTAGCATGGCTAGTGGTCAGAGATTATGAGAGCTCTAGGGTAGATGCACACCATACATTTAAAGCACACAGAGCACACATTTAAAACACATGACTCCCCCCCTCCCAAAGAATCCCGAGAACTGTAGATTGTTAAGGGTGCTGTGAATTGTAGCTCTGTGGGAAGAAAACTTCAGTTCCCAGGATTCTTTGGGGAAAGTGATGCCCTTTCAATGTGCATTCGATGTGCTTTAAATGTATGGTGCGAATCTGCCCCTAGGGAAAGATCTGGATGGCTGCAGCCAGTGATGACGGCCTTATCCTTCAGGTTTGTTATGAGACAAAGATCTCTGAGAAAAAGTAACACCAGTTTCCTACCAAAATTGACAGGACTGTCACTGTCACCCTGTTCTCACCTTTAAAAAAGCCTGAGCAGACCAGGAAAGTTAACAATGTTGTTGTTGTTTAGTCGTGTCCGACGCTTCGTGACCCCATGGACCAGAGCACGCCAGGCAGTCCTGTCTTCCACTGCCTCCCACAGCTTGGTCAAACTCATGTTTGTAGCTTCAAGAACACTGTCCAACCATCTCGTCCTCTGTCGTCCCCTTCTCCTTATGCCCTCCATCTTTCCCAACATCAGGGTCTTTTCTAGGGAGTCTTCTCTTCTCATGAGGTGGCCAAAGTATTGGAGTCTTAGCTTCACGATCTTTCCTTCCAGTGAGCACTCACTCACTTCCAGTTAACAATAGATTCTGGTAATTGCTATCAGTGGATGTAGTACTGTGATTGAGGCATTTTGGAATATGAAAGCATGTACCACAAAAGGGTCCTCTCTCAAAAGTTGCGGAACTTTTTTTTTTTTTTTTTAAGCTTTACCTGTTGGTGAACTTTCAATGTAGAAAGTTTGGGGGTTCCTGGCTTTTCTTCAGAGATGGTTGAAATTCAAGTATAACTGCCTTCTCTCCTTCCTCTGTAAGAAAGAGGCGACTTCATTTGCTTCTTCCCCCTCCCTCTCCAAGCCATAAAGCTGCGGTGCCTCCTCTGTTCCTTTTCCATACAGAATGCGCTTGGCATGGCAGAACCTGAACATGTGGGAACTTGAATTCCTGGGGTGGAACGGAGCCAGTCACTTGTGTTGTGTTCCATATTATGCATGTATTAGGTGGCTGCTCACTCTTGTACCCGTAATGCCATCCCTGCTGTGAAGCCATTCTACACCGAACATGAAATTTACAGGGATTGAAAAGGTCACTTTACTATTGTGAAATTAGCTTTTTCCGTGCCCCCCTTTTGGATTATGCTTCGGCCCCATTCATTGAATTCAAGCAGCTGTCTGTTCAGTTCTGAGGCCGACGGAGGTTATTTTGGATGGACAATGGGATATGTGCCATTGATGCCAAAATGCATTCATGCTAATCATGGTGATTACGGTGAGTGCCTGATGGATTAATAATGACAGGATACTTCAGATCGAGTGGTAGCGGTGTAATTAAGGTCGTGCTGGCTTGCAGGAGTTCTTAGGCACGGATTTTCGTAATTAAACCGAAAGAGACCAAGAAATGCCAGGAACAGCAGTCTTCTGTTCTACAGGCATGGAATGCCACATGGAATTTGGTATTCAGACACCTAAGGATCTCTGCTTTTGTAGACTTCATGGTTCAGGGAATACCTGCAAAATATATTGTCCATACCTTGTTGTTGTTGTTTAGTCGTTTAGTCATGTCCGACTCTTCATGACCCCATGGACCAGAGCACGCCAGGCACTCCTGTCTTCCACTGCCTCCCGCAGTTTGGTCAAACTCATGTCGGTAGCTTCGAGAACACTATCCAACCATCTCGTCCTCTGTCGTCCCCTTCTCCTTGTGCCCTCCATCTTTCCCAACATCAGGGTCTTTTCCAGGGAGTCTTCTCTTCTCATGAGGTGGCCAAAATATTGGAGCCTCAGCTTCAGGATCTGTCCTTCCAATGAGCACTCAGGGCTGATTTCCTTCAGAATGGAGAGGTTTGATCTTCTTGCAGTCCATGAGACTCTCAAGAGTCTCTTCCAGCACCATAATTCAAAAGCATCAATTCTTCGGCGATCAGCCTTCTTTATGGTCCAGCTCTCCCTTCCATACATCACTACTGGGGAAACCATAGCTTTTACTATATGGACCTTTGTTGGCAAGGTGATGTCTCTGCTTTTTAAGATGCTGTCTAGGTTTGTCATTGCTTTTCTCCCAAGAAGCAGGCGTCTTTTAATTTCGTGGCTGCTGTCACCATCTGCAGTGATCATGGAGCCCAAGAAAGTAAAATCTCTCACTGCCTCCATTTCTTCCCCTTCTATTTGCCAGGAGGTGATGGGCCCAGTGGCCATGATCTTCATTTTTTTGATGTTGAGCTTCAGACCATATTTTGCACTCTCCTCTTTCACCCTAATTAAAAGGTTCTTTAATTCCTCCTCACTTTCTGCCATCAAGGTTGTGCCATACCTTGGTCACCTCCAAACTGGACAGTTGTCACACACTCAACATGGGGATGCTTTTGAGGACTGTTTAGAAACTCTAGCTCATGCTCCCTTAACCTGGTGCCCTCCAGATGTTGAGGACCATGGTGGTGCTAGCTAGGGATGATGAGAGTTGTAGTCAAAAACATTTGAAGGCACCAGGCTGGGGAAGGCTGCTGTAACTGGTTCAGAATGTTGCGAGCCAATGACTAACTGTGGCTAAACGCAAGGACCATATTTAATATTATTTTTTGATTATATTTGTTAGTCGCTTTACCTTGTCCAAGGCAACTCAAAGCAATTTACAGCCATATTACACCTATTCTGGAAGAACTGCCCTGGGCCACCCCTGGCAATTCCAGGTGCTGATGTTTAAAGTCCTAAATATGCTTTGATGTCCCAGTCCAGCCCTCAGGGAATTCCCCTCCAGGTGGAGACCTTCTTAAGCACCACAGTTGCTTGCTTCCACATGAACCAAGGCAAAAGGAAAGGACTCTGTCTGGCAATCTCTCAATAATCAGACACACAGAACAGTGGCTTGCAACAAATTAGGCACATCTGACATAAAAAAAGATAATTGTGGTATACTTTTAAACCCATATTTTTCTGCCAATGGAACATAGAAAAGTGCCTTGGTCCATCAAGTTCGCTATCATTGACACTGACTGGTAGCAGCTCTTTGGGATTTTAGATGGGAAATTTTCTACAGCCCTCAATAGGTGCTCTGAATAGATAAGTAAATGCTCTCAACAGATATCCTTTTAGCATAATCCAGTGTGTGCCTGCTCAGAATAAAGTCAAATTGTATTCAGTGGAACTATTAGCCAGGGAAAGGTGTACAGCAGGGGTTCCCAAAATGGCTGGTGGACCACAAGTGGTCCATGAGCTTCATTCAGGTGGATTTTTGGTAGAAGACAGGAGATGGCATTGCATATTCATAGTTGTTTTTAATTGTGTTTTTATTGCTACTTTTATTTCTTGTATTGTATTTTATTGTCTTACAGTATGAATTCTGCAGGATACAGTATTGCTATGAGTTTGTGGGTGCCTTGACTCCCCTAAGTTCCTGGGTGCCAGATCCTCCCCTAAGTTCCTAGAGTTTAATCAATGTTTGGACTATTAAATGGGCTGCCAGATGCTTGAAAAAACAAAAGGGACCCCTGACTGTTAAGCCCAGTCGCGGACGACTCTGGGGTTGCGGCGCTCATCTCGCGTTATTGGCTGAGGGAGCCAGCGTACAGCTTCCGGGTCATGTGGCCAGCATGACAAAGTTGCTTCTGGCGAACCAGAGCAGCGCACGGAAATGCCGTTTACCTTCCCGCTGGAGCGGTACCTATTTATCTACTTGCGCTTTGACATGCTTTCGAACTGCTAGGTTGGCAGGAGCAGGAACTGAGCAACGGGAGCTCACCCCGTCACGGGGATTCGAACCGCCGACCTTCTGATCAGCAAGTCCTAGGCTCTGTGGTTTAACCCACAATGCCACCCGCATCCTTGCCAGATGCTTAGCAAGGTGTTAAAATACAGGCCAAACCAGTTTCTGGTTCAGGAAATCACCAGGGAGAAGAGCCATTATGGAGAACAAAAGGCAAGCTGAAGGCCATTAAGCCATTAAGAAGGCAAAGTCTATGCCAGTCGGCAAAGGGTAGGCCCCATCCCCTCAGCTCTGGGTTAGCTGGCAGGACAAATGCCAGAGCTGGAAGGAGAGTTTAGGGTTGTAGTTCTCAGGGATATGAGCTGAGAGAGAAAATGTGGCAGTCTGCAAAACGCAGCAAGCTGGAGCAGAGAGTCAGGGAGCCATGGCAGATTTCTGTTTGGATCCAAGGCCACAGCCATGGGAGAAGGAAGGCCCTCTTGGAGTGTTACTGCTGTGAGACCCTCCATCAGAGGTTCAGGTTATATATGTGTGTAAATAAACCGTATCTTGGAGATTGCAGTGGCTTTCAGCAATATATAGGAAATAAAAGAAGCAATAGAAATGCAATTAAATGCCATACAACATATGGCACAGTGCAATGCAACTGCTACAACAGGCAGAAAAATCATTAAGTGGTCCATCAAGACCTTCAGAAATTTTCCATTGGTGGGTGGGGTGAAGTATAGGATTGCAGCATTGCAGCATTTTGCTTTCCTGCAACTTCGTCTTCTGTCGTTTGGGTCTCTCTGGAGAGTCAGGTTTCATCCCTTGCCAATTTTCATCTGAATTTTCTTCTAGCACTTGGTTGAAGGCTGAATCAAGAGCCTGAATTGGCAAGCTGATACCCTCTTTTCCTCCAGCCAATGGCGAGTGGAAGTTTAAGGTGGTGTTTCTGCCGGCTAGTTGAGAAGGACGTTAGGGCCACCTCTGACAGCTTGGACAAGGGGGTGGAGCAAAGCTGATGGTCTCTCTTCCCCAATCTCTAGTTAGACCCATGGCTAATCAGATCACTTCTATGGAAGGAAGTAATGAAACTTCAGCTAGGGACACAGTTGAGGAATGTGTGGCTGCTGCTGCTGGAATTCCCCAGATCCAGTGACTTCAGTGTTAGGGGAAAATGTCTTCCCAGCTATAGTCTGCTGTAGGGAGTTGTTGATGCTATAATAGGGGAGATGGGCTCTGCTTCTCAAGATGTGTGAAAAGAACAAGGGGACATTCTGGAAGTCCCTCCCATCTGGACTCTCTTCATCTAAGACCTTTACATTGAAAATCCAATAGATCTGAAATAACTCATTCCAGATAACTGCACATGCCTTCATGTCGTGAGATATAAATATAACAAAACCAAAATGCATCTTGCCCGCCTTCCCCCCGCTCTTTTCTTTTAAATCACCTAATTTTGTAGGCACTTCTATTAACTCTGCAAATTAAGAATGAGCACAGTGCGAAAGGAGGAATATTATTGCAGTGGTCGAAGGCATTCTCTCGCCATATGTCAGGGTTCCCCTCAAAGTAGGTCATTCAATTCCCAAAATGAATAAAGCTTGGGCAGGTTTTCCCTTCTCCTGTGTGAGCAAATGAGTGTGGGTGAGGTGTGTATGTATTCTGTGTGCTGTGATAAAATCTGGGCTTGCAGCATTGAGGGTGGGCTCAGGAAGCCTGTCCCAAGCTGTTGTTGGACTACAACTCCCATCATCCCTTGTAATCAGGATTAGTGGTCAAGGGTGATGGGAATTTTAGTCCAACAACACCCAGAGGCCCAGGTCTAAGAAACACTGTGTCTACCACTTGAGCTATGGCCATTTCCCAAACAAAATGGCTGACACCCCTTCCTTTCCTTTCAGGTGTTGAACCTGTTCCTTGCCTTGCTGTTGAGCTCTTTCAGTGCCGATAACCTTTCTGCTCCGGATGAAGACGGGGAGATGAACAACCTGCAACTCGCCTTTGCGCGCATCAACAGGGGGCTCAATTACGCCAAACGTGCCATGTGGGATTTCTGTTGCAGCGTCCTCCGGCAGCCGAAGGCGACTGCTGAAAAAAAAGCCATGATGAAGCTTGCGGCTCAGAACCCAGCTGTCGTCCACAACTGCGTCAACAACCACACGGGCATGGAGTTTGGCAAGGAAGAGGACCACCACAAGGAGAACCACACCGCTAGCGACGGGGTTGAGGGAAACCGGGAGAAGCAGCAGGTGGACCACAACGATGACTTCATGACCAACCCAAACTTGTCCATCTGTGTCCCCATTGCTCCGGGAGAGTCTGACATTGAGGATGATGAGCAGAGCACATTTACGGAAACGGACCAGGTAAGCTGCTCATCCTTCAGTAATTCTTTGATGTGGTGAACAACTTTGGGGGGCCTGGAGACAGTGTGGTAGACACTGCTACTGTAGCACATGCTATGTGGCTTCCCACGCTGAGGGGTGGAGGTTTTCTCTTGTCTTCTTAGCCCTGTTGCTAGCAGTGGTGCAGCACTGGGGGAAGAGGCTGCAATTTGATCCTTAATCTATGGTAGCCTCACAAACCCAGGCCTACGCCACAAGTGGCACCCAAACTGCAGGTTAGACATCCATGGGTACGACCATAGCATCTCCCTTGGCTTGGCTTGGTATTATAGTATATTTGAAGTATATTTGAAGAAATAGCTGGATATAATTTTTTGTATATTTGTATATTACTGGGCTTGCGCCTCCTGGTCACGACAGGGATGTTTGTCTCTATTGAAATGGAGCTGAATAATGTGTTTGAGCTTTTTGGTATGCAGAGAGTTCAGTGTATGGCTTGTGAATTTGGCTAAAGTGTAGACTTTGCATGTTTCAGTTGCACACACAGAGAGATGCTTGTAGAGTAAGAAAATAATGGTGTTTATTATAGGAAACAAATAACTCGGATAGAAAAAGTTTCTTGTTTTAAGCTAGCTAGCTAATTTGGAGAAGGGAGAGGCAGCTATGTCTCAGTATCCTTTGTTTCTAGAGGATGGAGCCAAGGTCCCAGAGAGAGGTGTGAGGAGGAGGAGGTTGCAAACTGGATGAAACCTAAGATGTATCAGTCTAACTGTAAAGACATAGGGAGGTCAGCAAAGAGACCGAAGGTCTAGGAATCTGGAGGTCCCTTGGTCTATCTGTTTTCATTCCATGCAAACTCCTCTAGCAAGCTTCCAACAATGTCTGTGGCCTACAAGGACATATCACTACACCCCTGGCTTGATTTTAGCTGTCATTCCCTCTCCATAGGGAATCATGGGAACTGTAGTTCTGTGAGGGATCTAGGGATCCCAAGCAGAAAATTCTCAGTATCCGCATGAGGATACTAGGATTCTTTAGATAAAGCCATGACAGTAAAAAGCACACAAAACTGGTGCAGCTTTGTAGAATAGATGTTTTCCAAACGTCATTTCTGCCTGCGTTGTGGTTTCCTTCAAAGCCTTGGCAAAGTAGAGATGGGCTTTTATTCAGGCTTTGGAGTTTTGAGCGGGGAGAATGTCATAGTGTGACTCAGTTTCTTATACCCTCTGAATGCTTTTATGTTTGAAAGTGATTACTATAAAAATGGCTGTCGATAATTCAAGTTATAAAATGGAAGAGAGCCTCTTTGTAAGAAGGTTGTAGAGTTCCTTGGTTCGATCGCCAAGGCCTCAGTATTGTGTATCTCTTTCTGAGGAATCCCAGAGACTGAAATGTTACTTCGGGGTGATGTGTAGGGAAAGGGGCCAGCATGTTTCACAGGAAGACAAGGCAGTAAATGAGTTCCTTATCTTGTCTCCATTTTTGACGTTTTAATGTGCTTTTGATGTCTTTGGGGCAGTTGAATAGGGTTTTTATCTTGTGCACTGAAGTGGGTGTTTTCATGGCATTCCCATTTTTCATACAGAGATTTCGTGTGTGTGTGTGTGAGAGAGAGAGAGAGAGAGAGAATGAGAATGTGTGTGAAACATTGCTAGTTGTGAGCGCGTAAAAGACTGAGGAGAGGACACCGGAAGACTCCCTTCTCTAACACTTTCTCTCAGGCCTTAGGGTCATGGTTGTGGGAAATTTTGAATTGATCAACGATTGAAAGGGCTAGCAGAAAGGGTCTGCTCACAAACTCCTGTCAGAACCAAAACTCTCTGGTCAAGACCTGTTTTCTCCAGCAACAGAAGCTTTTATGGAGCCCTCTGCATATTGTGCCCTCTTCACACCTTTGCTTCTGCTAGGAAGCGTCTGGCTGTGCCGCATAATAAAGGGAAGCAAAACTTCTGTTCCATTTCCCCCACACTTCCCCATTTCCCATCAAATTTCCTTCCTCTTCTCCAGCTGCCGCCAACCTGCAACCCTATGCATAGGGGAAAGCGGATGAGGGCTACAACAGAAGGATGAGACGGGAAAGGGGTTCTCACTGAGAAGCCTGTGGGGTCTGGAATCAATGTGCAGGTCATCAGCTGCCTAGCTCAAGGGTTTTCAATTCTTTTGTTTTCCTTTTTTAAATTCTTCATATTTGGGCGTCATCTCCATCAGGACCTTTGCGTACTGCAGGGAAGACAGCACCTTAGGGTCCTTGCACAGTTTTCACATAGCAGTGACCCAACAGATCTAACTAGGTGCCCTGTATGAACTACAGTGGTACCTCGGGTTACATACGCTTCAGGTTACAGACTCTGCTAACCCAGAAATAGTGCTTCAGGTTAAGAACTTTGCTTCAGGATGAGAACAGAAATCTTGCTCCAGCAGCGCGGCGGCAGCAGGAGGCCCCATTAGCTAAAGTGGTGCTTCAGGTTAAGAACAGTTTCAGGTTAAGTACGGACCTCTGGAACGAATTAAGTACTTAACCCGAGGTACCACTGTATTGACATTAGGCAGGTCCCCTTGCTATATTGTTTTAGGCACCAGCTGAAAACTTTAAAAAACAAACAAACCAGCAAACCTATCCCAGCATATAATTTAGTTACTATTTTCTGTCTGTCTGACTCTCTGTGAATTGTTTTGAGGGTTTAGGCTGTGTTTTATCTTCAATGTTGTCCTGTGCATCAGTTAGAAATCTCTGTAAGCAGTTAATAAATCTTTCCAGAGAAATAAATGATAAACTGAGAGTGCCAAACAAACACCAGAAAGTCACAAATGATGCTTGGCTTCTATTCCGTTTATGATCCTTTCCACCACGGAGCCTCCGCTGAGCTTGTCCATCTGCGTCCCATTGCAGGGAACCTCTGATGAATCCAAGGGAGTACAGTCTGAAGACTGCTATCCCAAATTCTACAGTAATGGATTACCATAAATTAAGCAGCTTTGGGCTTGATTTCTTACAGCTTGCAATCCACACAGATTCAGAGGCCCTTGATCAAATCCTTTATCTGGGTTCAAACTGGAGTCCATTTCCTCCTCCACCCAGTCTTTGTGAAGAACATTCCAAAAGCTGTGCATATCTAATTATTATTCCTCTTGAAGGACTTATTCCATCTGGAGGAATAATTAAGCAAATGTGCATAATTTAGACCTAGACTCACACAGAACAATACTGATGTTTTCAGTGCTGCACCAGTGGGGGTTTTCTTGACCTTATTTCTCCATCCCTTAAGCAAATGTTGCTGCAACCTTGCAAGTCCTTATCTAGGTGGTTCCTCGCCATTTTCACGCTGCGCCTCCAAATATTTAGTTAGTGGTGGCGGCTTGATGATGTCGCAGATGCAGTGTGCAATCAGGTTCATTGAAGAATGAGATCAGTTGGGTTGATATCTTTCCCTAAGCATGTAGAGTCCACCTGATAGAAAAGCCTTGCAAATAAGTTTGGAAATGTTTCCAGCCCTGGAAATATTTTACTTGAATACTTGACTACCCACACCTGTATTAACCACTTTTGACCTAGAAGTTGCCGGCTCACGTAAGTGGTTTTTAACAGTCTCCGTCCACAGAATGTCCTCCCACGAGGACAGCATTGCTGGATCAGTACAAAGGTCCGTCTTGTTCACTATAGGAGCAACTGCAACTGGGTAGGGTGCCAGCTTTGCATGCAAAAAGCTCTTGATTCATAGAATTGTAGAGTTGGGAGGTCCTCTATTCTAAGCCCTGCAATGTAGGAATATTTTGCCCAACGTGGGGCTTGAACCCACAATCCTGAGATTAAGTGTCTCATGCTTTACTGACTGAGCTATCCCAGGTCCACAGCATCCGTCTCCACCATCTCCAGGTAGAGGTGGGCTGGGGACCCTGTCTGAAGCTCAGGAGGACCACTGTCCATCATCTGATAATCCCCTACTGTTAATGATTTCTTCCCTTTCTAACATCCACCACTACCTCCTTTCCCTCAGAATAGCTACTGCAGGAGACCCTTTGTCAAGGGAAGCCCAGTGGCTTTGCAAGGGATGGTTGTGTACTCCTCATCTAACTAATATTCCTGATCAGACATAATCTACATGCCTGAGGAGCTGGCTTGCATCTCAACTATTTTCTTTTAAACACTTCTTTTTTTAAGTTGGTTCTGGGAGTTGGAGCATGTTGTCTGGGTAAAGAAAGCTCATTCTTTCCGCTCATCAGTTGTCCCGAGCTCATTGATCGTTGGCCAATGCACATTTTCTGTACGGCATTAATTAATTCCTCCCAACCTTCAGCAGTTGGTTTTCTCGGTAGTTCTGCGTCTGTCTGATCAAAGAAACGAATCTTAGTTCTTGATTGCTCGTGCTTGATTAACTTTGTTTGTTTTTGTATGGCTCCATTAGCAGATTTACTTGTGTTTAGTTCCTGGCAGTGGGAAGAGGAAGGCGCAGAGCCATCTCACAGAACTGCAGGAGGAGAAAGAAGTGTTATCAGAACAGAGAGCAGGAAGTGTGTGTGTGTTTGTTTGTTTGTTTGCTTGTTATTGTTTGTTTGTTTGCTGAAAGTATTTACCTTCTGCTCTAAAAGGCATAAAAGAAAAACTGTTTTCAAAACAGCCACAGCAGCGCTCTGTCCAATACAGCGGAAAGAGGGCTCTAGGTTACAACAAACCTGAAAGGTGACAGAAAAAAGGCTGGGTTAGATGAAAAGGTCCTTTCAGCTGCCACCACAACAACAAATAGACGCTAGGCAAGTTTCCTTGGGGAGGGCATTTCAGAACAGAAGGAGCCCCGGTGGAAAATGTCCTTTCCTCCATCACTGGGTTCCTTACTTCTAAGGCAGGAGAATGCAGAGCAGACCATCTTAGGATGATCTTAATGTCCAGGCATATTTGCGTGGGAGACGCTGGTTCTGCAGTTACCCAGGTTTTCAGCTGTTCAGCACATAAAAGGAAAGAACTGTCATTTGGGAGAGTGCTTGGAAGCAGGCTGGTATCCAGGGTAACTGTTTCAAACCTGTCGTGATGTGCTCCCTTCCACTGGCCCTATTAGAATGGGAGCTGCCCTGTATTGTAGTAGCTGAAGTGTTGGGCTAGTCTACAAGGGCAGCTCCTCTTGCAATGCATCACAGTAGTCCCATGTTACTGGAGCACAGGTAACTGTGGGAATGCTATCTCTGTCTAGAAGAGGATACAGGTAACTTGCCAACCTTAACTAGTGGAAAATGCTCCAGGCCATGAAAAGCCCCATAGACGCCTCCAAATTTTGTGATGCAGGTTCACTTATTTTCAAAGATTTCAGCCTGATTGCAACATGCCAGTAGCAGGAGAGGGCCAGAGCCAAAAGTGAGCAGAGCAATAGATGTGACTCTTACCTTTGTACCTTAGGGAATAATAATAATAATAATAATAATAATAATAATAATATTTATACCCCGCCCATCTGGCTGGGTTTCCCCAGCCACTCTGGGCGGCTTCCAACAGAACACTAAAATACAATAACCTATTAAACATTAAAAGCTTCCCTAAACAGGGCTGCCTTCAGATGTCTTCTAAAAGTCTGGTAGTTGTTTTTCTCTTTGACATCTGGTGGGAGGGTGTTCCACAGGGCGGGTGCCACCACCGAGAAGGCCCTCTGCCTGGTTCCCTGTAACTTGGCTTCTCGCATTGAGGGAACCCCCAGAAGGCCCTCAGCACTGGACCTCAGTGTCTGGGCAGAACAATGGAGGTGGAGACACTCCTTCAGGTCTACTGGACCGAGGCCGTTTAGGGCTTGAAAGGTCAGCACCAACACTTTGAATTGTGCTCGGAAACGTACTGGGAGCCAGTGTAGGTCTTTCAAGACTGGTGTTATATGGTCTCGGCGGCCACTCCCAGTCACCAGTCTAGCTGCCGCATTCTGGATTAATTGTAGTTCCCGAGTCACCTTCAAAGGTAGGGTGCATTGTAGTAGTCCAAGTGGGAGATAACTAGAGTATGCACCACTCTGACAAGACAGTCTTCCATGCAAACACCAGAGAATTCTAGGCACCCAATTCTCTCCATTCTCCAAGCAAGAGGCAGTGCCACACTTCAAGGGTGTGTTCCAGCTAGAGGAGGGTGTGGAGCCAATGAAATGAGTGGCATGGGAATGGAAAGTCCTGAGGGCCAGACAGAGAGATTTGGAGGGCCCCATGTGTCCCTCCGGGCCCGGGGTTCCCCACCCTCTCCTAGGAGGCTATGTCTCTGCCAGCCTCCAGAGTGACTCCAGGAAAACTAGTTTGGGGTCGCGAATGGCTTCCAAAGGCCACAATTAAGGGAGCTAAGATTTTGGTATACACATTAAAACACAAGTGTGCTGTGACTGAGATCTGGGATGAGCGAATGGGGCAGCAGGACAGCTTTGGGGAGGGAACTTCCTCTTGCCCATTGCTACCCCCTGGAGTTGTCCTCGCCCTGCTTCCTTTGCCAGGTTTGCCTCCTCCATTTGTTTCTTGGTCTGTTTCCCTGACCTGCCTTGCTGTATCCTGAATTGCCCTCAAGTGCCCCATCTGACCCACAAAGCCCCCTGCCACCCCACCTGGCTCCTAGGTGGCTGGGCCTCTACCCGAGAATACCAGAGAGCAGAAAAAGCAGAGATCGCTTTCAAAGAAAAGGCAAAGACATAAAGACAGCATGGGAATACATGTTGATATAAAAAAATCCTTATAGTCAGTCAATCTCCCTATAATCTATTCAGCTGATATTTAGCCTTCACAAGATGACAACTGCACTGGCTCTCTGCATCACTTCCCTCTGTGGGTTGAATTTGCTGTCGTTCACCCAAGAAACACGGCAAAGGCAGCAGATGGGTCAGTGTTCCTTAATGAATATCCGTGTCTGACATCCATCACAGGGGAACCCACCATTCTGCCCCCAGATTTTTTCCTTGGGGGGGATTCCTGTAATGAAGTAGATTTGTCTCGGGAGTCGCTGCTGATATAAATCAGGCAAAAGGAACTCGGATACATGTGACGGCAAGTCCGGAGCAAAAAAGAACCATTCCCTCCACACGCACAGGAACCCATCTCATAACAAGGTCGCTTGCCAATGCGATTAACCTATTGGGCTGGGAGAGAAGTCGGAATGTTGACATACTTATTTCTGCATTTCCCCAAAGTGCAGTTAACGTAATGGACCCAATACCAAAGTCCACTGAAGAGCCGAGCAGTCAGTGAAAAGCGTGGGGCCTTGCATGATTCAGCTTTGTGTAGGATCACTTGAGGCGACTGATTAAAGCAGTTATTGTATTCGTTTCTTACTATGTTATGCATGATTGTGTTTTCATTTTGTAAAGTGCCCTGTGATCCTCAGATGAACGGCGGCATAGAATTATTATTATTATTATTATTATTATTATTATTATTATTATTATTCTCCCACTACCCTGCCACCAAAGACTCGGGTGGAAGATTGTTGTGTTTGGGAGACCTTTGCCTTGGGGTTTCTTAGTCAGTGGGTCTCTGTGTGGGTAGTACAGCATGGCTGTCAAAAGTGCTATGGATCTCAACCTGGAAACTGAAACTGCTTGTTTTGTTACCCAGGGAGAAAAACCAATGCTAGGATATGCAATCTGACACAAAATTGTATTACAACTTCCTTCCAAACACATAATTCAAGGGAAGACAATGCTTCGTACCCTCAGTATGAATTGCCTTTTGTGTTGATGCCAGAGAACTCATCAGATTAGATTAAGTGAGGAGCCACAAAGCCAATTCAAAGTGAGGACAGTGTTCCATTGCCTGAATCTGAATTGGCTTCACAAAGTTGCCATGTTGCCAGATCTGGTTAGCTATGTGCCATCACATTTATTATTGCCAGTAGTACATGTGAAAAGGATCTAGGGATCTTGAGTAGGCCACAAGCTTAACGAGTCAGCAGTGTGATGCAGCAGCAAAAAAAAAAACCTACTGCTACTCTACAGGCTGGGGGACACGGGTGGCGCTGTGGGTTAAAGCCTCAGCACCTAGGACTTGCCGATCGAAAGGTCGGCAGTTCGAATCCCCGCGGCGGGGTGCGTTCCCGTCATTCGGTCCCAGCGCCTGCCAACCTAGCAGTTCGAAAGCACCCCGGGGTGCAAGTAGATAAATAGGGACCGCTTACCAGCGGGAAGGTAAACGGCGTTCCGTGTGCTGCGCTGGCTCGCCAGATGCAGCTTTGTCACGCTGGCCACGTGACCCGGAAGTGTCTTCGGACAGCGCTGGCCCCCGGCCTTTAGAGTGAGATGAGCGCACAACCCTAGAGTCTGGCAAGACTGGCCCATACGGGCAGGGGTACCTTTACCTTTACCTTTACTCTACAGGCTGCATCAACAGAAGTATAGTGTCCCGATCAAGGGAAGTAATAGTACCGCTCTGTTCTGCCTTGGTCTGACCCCACCTGGAGTACTATGTCCAGTTCTGGGTGCCACAATTTAAGAAGGATATTTGCAAGTTGGAACACGTGCACAAGAGGGCAACCAAGATTATCAAGGGTCTGAAAACAAAACATTATGAGGAATGGTTGAGGGAGATGAGTATGTTTAGCCTGGTAAAGAGGAGATTGAAAGGAGATGTGGTAGCCATCTTCAAATATCCAAAGGGCTCTCACATGGAAGATGGAGAAAGCTTGTATTCTCCTGCTCTGGAAGGTAGGACCTCAAGTTACAAGAAAGGAGATTCCAACTAAACATCAGGAAGAACTTTCTGATAGTAAGAACTGTTCCACAGTGGAACTGTCTCCCTCAGAAGATTGTGGACTCTCCTTCCTTGGAGGTTTTTAAGCAGAGGTTGGATGGCCATCTATCATGGATACTGTAGTTGAGATTCCTGCATTGCAGGGGGTTGGACTAGATGACCCTCGTGGTACCTTCCAATTCTACAATTTTATGATTCTATGATCTGTTTTCTATACCAACTAAATTTCCTTGGCTTAAATTGTGCACACTAAGCACACCTGCATAATTTCTCTTAACTTTATTCCATGATTGTTGCAAATGAAACCTGCATTTCTCAGGAAGCTGGGTTCTGCACACAGTTCTGTGCTTTCCGCTGCCAGCCCATGAAGCCATGCTGCATCAAGCACTGTATAGGAGTTCCTGTCCTAATAATAATAATAATAATAATAATAATAATAATAAATTTGTTATTTATACCCCGCCCATCTGGCTGGGTTTCCCCAGCCACTCTGGGCGGCTTCCAGCAAAATATTAAAATACAGTAGTCCGTCAAACATTTTTTTTAAAAAAAATATTATTTATACTCAGTTAAAGGGGGCTGTACTTATAATAATAATAATAATCTAATAATATTTTTTTATTTATACCCCGCCCTCCCCAGCCAAGGCCGGGCTCAGAGCGGCTTACAAGATGAATGATTACAACTTAAAAACAAAAGTAAAATACAACATTAAAATAATGGAACATTAAAATATTAAAATGTAGCCTCATTGCAAGAGGAGAAGGAAAAGAAAAAAGAAAGAAAGGGAGGGATCGTTGCCCTTCATGATCTTGTACAGTGGTACCTTGGGTTACATAAGCTTCAGGTTACAGACACTTCAGGTTACAGACTCCGCTAACCTAGAAATAGTGCTTCAGGTTAAGAACTTTGCTTCAGGATAAAAACAGAAACCGTGCTCCGGCAGCACAGCGACAGCAGGAGGTCCCATTAGCTAAAGTGGTGCTTCAGGTTAAGAACAGTTTCAGGTTAAGAACGGACCTCCGGAACGAATTAAGTACTTAACCCGAGGTACCCCTGTATAGTATAGAGAGACATCAAAGATTAGCAACAATGGCCGCTCTTTTTTCTTTTTCCTTTTGTCGAGTACTAGTGTTCCTGAGCTCCCACTCCAGTGAAGAGCATCAGATAACAGTCTTAACAACAACAAAAAAGTCCAGGAATTGAGTTTGGGAGAAGCCCAGAGGATTTCAAGAAAGCAGGGCGCATTGTGCTTTTGAGCACAGCAATTGGAAAGTTCAGATGGTGAGATAGCATTTCTCCTGCTGTTGAGCGTTGTGTAGTTTAACTGAGCAAAATTTAATTTCCACAAGTATTTCTGTTATCCAGGCCTACACTGGACAGCAGCCACCTTTGCTGAGCAAGGACCAGTTTTGAGCAGTGCAATAAAATAGCACACCTCTGAAAATATCCCGTGCCTAAATAGGAAGCTCTGGAAGAGGAAGAGCGGAGCAAAAAGTACACATCACTTTCCCTTTGATGTTTTCTATGGCACCCAAATGGCATCCATTTGGGCAGGTGCACCATGTCTCTTCGCTCCTCCACATGCCAGTGTGTCGTAGTGATTAAGAGCGGTGGACTCTTGATCTGGTGAGCCGGGTTCGCGTCTCCGCTCCTCCACATGCAGCTGCTGGGTGACCTTGGGCCAGTCACACTTCTCTGAAGTCTCTCAGCCCCACTCACCTCACAGAGTGTTTGTTGTGGGGGAGGAAGGGAAAGGAGAATGTTAGCCGCTTTGAGACTCCTTAAAGGGAGTGAAAGGCGGGATATCAAATCCAAACTCTTCTTCTTCTTCTTCTTCTTCTTCTTCTTCTTCTTCTTCTTCTTCTTCTTCTTCTTCCTCTCATTGGAGAAAGGCTATGACTTAATGGTTGAGCAAACCTTTTGCATTTAGAAGGCCCAAGACTCAGAGTATGGCATTTCCAGGCAGACCTGGAAAGAATCCCAATTGAAGAGGCATTACCAGTCAGCGCAGACAATAATGAGCAAGATGGACTCAGTGTGGGCGTTCTTATGTACTGTCTAGCCCAAACCTTTAGCTGTCTTTGTGGCATGGAAAGGAGTTGAATGTAGGATTGACTGGTTCACATCTAATAGCACTCTGTTGTAGGGATCATAGGATTGTAGAGTTAGAAATGGGGGAGAAATTTGCTTTGTCCACTTCTTCCAGCAGACTGACCCTTTCTGAGCTCCCAAAGTCACCAATTGTTCAAAGTGCAGCTTCCAGTTACACCACATATTTCTCCAGGTTTTGAAATCCATTTTTGGCACACAACATGTTCTCAAAAATAAGTTCTTTACATAAATGTTTGCACAAAATGCTGTGTTTACTGGTTTTAAGGAAAATAATGTATACAATGGCACAGCACAGGCTGGAATAGGGTGCCAGGGATGGGAAGAAATTTGATTAAGATTGTGCTCAAAAATGAACCAGCCCAATTCACACTTTCCAAAACAATGCAACAACTGAAAACACAGCTGCCCTTCAAAATTCACACTTCTCTGAATTTAGCAGTCCCGTTCCCAGCCAAGGAATGTGTACAAAAATTGCATCTACTAGGGTAAACTGAGTTAGGGAAAATTGCTCAGCAAAAAACCCTGTGCTTTAGGCAAAATTGCACGCAAAGGTGTATATTTTGAAACCAGAAATGGGAACCCATGTCCCTCTATCTGGTAGTTGTAGTCAGACATCATCATCCCTGACCCAACAGGTGAGTCCAACATCTGGAGGGCCAGACAATCCTCATCCCTGCTTTAGATGGTAATCTTCTACACAGCTGCTTGGGATTAAGCCCCACTGTAGTAGGACTTATATGAGAGTGAGTACATGTATAACCGCCCAGGTAGTAAGGCTGACTTTCTACCATTAGCAGGGCCTTTTCTTGGGCGACTCGGGAGTTGTGGAATGCTGTCCACTGTCTCTATGTACCCTGTCAGGTGGTGGTGTGGTTGCTCAAGAGCAAACAGGCAAGACTCCGACCTGTCTTTTCCAAGCTTTATTCTCAGTGCAAACTATTTACAATGAAGAGCGTCGCAAGTTCATGTCTGGCTCAGTTGCTAACAGAATCTGGGAGTGGCCGGTCCTTGTACCTCCCCCAGCATAACAGTCACGTGACCCCCTTCCTTCTCCTCCCCTCTCTGCGCTGAAACCACTGAAAAGAGTGGGCGCTGGCAAAGGGGTACTTCCCTCCCCTCCGCTTTGCTCAGGCTCTGTGTTGAGGCTCTCCCTAGCATCTCCTGGTCCCTGCACCTCCTCTCCACTGGAGGCGGGGCTTTCCTCCTTGCCAGAGGAGGAACTGCTTCACAAGATCTTCAGAGGTTCCCTATAACACAACTGTCCTTCCACCTCTCACCTCTGAGCTGATGGCAGTTCCATGACATACCGCTTTTGCCATTAGCGAGAACTGGTTCATCGCATTGGACACTGGGGATTTGGCGAAGATTCTCATTGTTTTCATGTAATTTAAAATGTTTGTTTTATTGTTTTTTACTCTTTTTTGCATGGAAATATTATTATTATTATTATTTAATTCCTGAAGATGACCTGTGACTATTCTCTACTGAATGGCAGTCTAGAAATATGGTATTTATTTAATTTTTAAAATGGTTAGAAATCAGAATTTTGATGTGCACATGTGTGCATGCGCGCGTGTGCACACACAGAGTGTTGTGGCTATTTCACTGTTGCCATTTTTGACCAATGAGGCAGCTTTGTTCTTCACTGGCATCCTTTGGAACGCAGCACACAGGGGCTGTGCTAAACCAGCAGCATTTGCTCACTCGTCTTTGGAAGTTGCCTGTATACATTTGTTATGATGGGCTGACTAATTGGGTCATATGGACATGAGTGAGCTGCCTGCTGCTGCGAGGGAAGCCTTTGCACTTCTCCAAAGCACCCAAATGTAACTTCTAATTTTGACACACAAGCATGCACACACATCCTTCTTTTAAGCTGTGCTCCGTTCTGCATCAGATTTGAGCTGCGGTGATTCTGCAAAGCAGAGGAATGCAATGGCACGGAGGAATCTGCCGTATCTTGAGCAAGATCATTGGCCCACCTAGTCTCCTACTGATTGGCGGCGGCTCTCGGGTGTTTCAGGCAGGGGTCTTTTCCTAGTCTGACCTGGAGATGCCAAAAATTGAACCTGGGACCCTTTGCATGCAAAGCATGAGCTCTGCCATTGAGCTACAGCGCAGTAAAGGGGTGGGAGGGAGATATGTACAGTGTTGTGTTTGGGTGGTCCACAGGGTAGATCAAATATTTCACTCAGCCTGGAGTCAAGGCAGGAGGGAACGTAGGTCAGCAGGAGTCCATCGGGGCATCTGGACAAAACACTTAGAGATCTAACACCACTCATATGCCCCTTTCAGACGTTACTCCATTTAAGAGGTCTCACTGTGGTCTAAGCCAAGGGACTCCTGCAACATGGAGACCAATTCATGCATGAAGGGGGCTCTAGAAGTTACCTCTACCCCAGTGCTATTTATTGACCCCCTTCGCATAGATGCTGGAGATTTAACCTGAGACCTTTTGTATGCAACACATGTGTACTGCCATTGGTCTACAGCCTTTCGCTTCCAGCTGAAGCCCTTGACTGAACACTTTCCAGTCCCAAGTGTGCCAGGTCTCGGTGAGTTATGAACTCTGTGCATTCCCAGCTTGACGCCTTTGCCTCTCAGTAGGTTCTTGGTGAACAATGAGCTTCAGAATATATCACAGTGCAATAGAAATATTAGCTTCTACACCTGCTTTGCAAATGCACACAACACAAGGCAGCACACTGTTTAAGATTCTCTGTCCACCATTGCCAGGTGGGAAGGATCTGCTATGCTAGCTTCCCAACAGGTGGGTCATGGTTGCTTACCAAGAGGGAGAGGCGGAGGGGTGTGGAGGTCAGTGCGGTGCAAATGGGTACCAGATTGGCTCCTGCCAATGTGTTTGCCCTGGGCTGATCTCATAGAATCAGAGAAACCTAGAAACGTAGAGGTGGACATGATCCCAAGGGTCATATAGTTCCAATACCCCAGCGCAGCTCTGCATTTCTGTGATTCTGTGATGTCAGTGCAGCACAAACACATTGGCAGGAGCCAGTCTGGTGTTCTTGCATAGTAGCTTCACCCCACACAATGAGCTGCTTCTGCTGCCTCTCTCCACCCCAGAGTCTTCAGTACCCCTGTATTCCTATGCCTGCCCTCCTTTCAGTTAAGACCTGGTCATTGTTTTTCCTTCCATCACTTACTTTCTCCAGTGTAAGGGACGCTGTCATACACACCTTTGCCCCAAAGATTACTGAATTGCTTATTCAGGACAAGGTGGCGTAGTATGGCACCTAAGGTATGTGAAGCAGAGAAGACAAATGTAATAAACCACTAGTAGCCACAAAAATCCATGGCACTCGAATGAATGATATCAGGCATTGCTCATTTGACAACATGCATTTGGACAAATGCCCAGACTTTAGCCTATATGTCACTCATGCTCTGCTGGGTAGTATTTCAAGGATTCCTCTTTCACCCCCAGAGCAAAAACTCTGCTCTGAAATGAGCATTTCACACAATTTTTGCTTTTGGGGAGAAGTCACGCTGCTACTCAGAAATAATCAAGGGTTTTTTTTGGGGGGGGGTGTACATGTGTGATTTGAGCTGTTGATGCTATCCTGGAGCCACAAACCAAGAAACACTGAATAGATACCCAAGACTTAAGTATGTGTTTCTTTCCTCTAGATTATCAGAGCTTTCATTTCATTTGCAGAAGTAATCTCTGAGTATCTGTCATATATTGCAAGGTTCTGGGGCATGTCTTCAGCTGCCCACTCAGTTCAGACAGGGTTCACAAGCAGATTTATTGGATCCTATCACTTGCTGTGCCCATGAATGCACCAAACTTTCCTCCTGCAATGTTGGCTAAGGAAGGTTGCTTGCGGGTAGACAGCTGTCATTAGCAAAGTCTGAAGAGTCCTGCTGGATCTGACCAGAGGCCCATCTAGTCCAGCATCCATCTCACAGTGGCCAAGCGGATGCCCATGGGAAGTCCTCAAGGAGGACATGGATGTAACAGCCCTCTCTCCACTTCTGAGGGCCAGACAAATTCATGAAAGGCAGGGCTATCAGTGGCTACTAGCAATGATAGATATGTACTTCTTCCACTGTCAAAGGCATCAGGCATCTGAATACCAGTCACAGGTGGACTGGGTGGGCCATTGGTCTGATTCAGCAGGTTTGTCTTACGTTCTTATGGCTTGGCTTCCTTTCAGAGTAGAGGAGGCTGGATAATTTATGGTGGTTTTGTAATATCGGTCTTATTTGCAAATATATACATAGAGCACAAGTGACGTTAAGCAGCACCGGCACTCCTACAAGGCAGGAGTCTACAAGTTCTGGCACCCCAAGTTGCCTTCAGCTTACAGCTCACAGCCCAGCCCTCTCTCCGCTTCTCCCTTTCTCAGAGTTCTTCAGTTTTTACGTCTTGTTGCACATAGAATCACACAAATCTGCCCCCTCCCTTTAGCTCAGGCTTGAAGAACCTCAAACCTGGAGACCATGTTTCTGTTTTACTTACTATATGTAGGGTTTGGTGTCAGCGTTGCTTGTGCAGGTTCTTTGCTGTTCACTTGAGTTCCTTTGATGGTGAGAAAGGTTGGGGTTGGCCTAGGATGTGGTTGTTCATTTGTGGTTGGCTGTGGTGGTCTTTGTTTTCATGTGTGAGTGGGGTGGGTGGGTGTTTTGGATCAGGTTAGCCACATTTATTTTTATGCTGTTGGTGGATTTTTGTCGTTGTCTTGTTGGGCTGTGTATGTGATAAAGGGGAGCCATACCGGGGTGAAGGTGTCTTCTTCTATTTGTCCCCGTGTCAGTTTCAGTTTATTGGTTAATTTTTCTAGCAGGGCTGTTTCCTGTGTTTTGTTCTGAAGTGAACTCCCTGGGGTGCAAGCTTGGGCAGTGTGTATGGAGGTCCTGAGCTGCCCAGATGACAAGACCTTGCTACTGTGGTCCAAAGGAAAGCAGGACAAGACGTTGGGCACTAGCTTGGCTGCAGGTGTTGCTGGAAGAAGGCATACAAGGCGCCATCCATCAATCTTAGGGAATTCACTCCAGATTTGTGTAGGGTTTACTCACCAAGGGTTTGAGACCCATTGGCTACCCTCACCTGGTTTAGTACTTGTGCAGATATCCTGAAGAATCATTGAATTTGAGGGCAGGGGAAGCGTACTCGTTCATAGTCCACAACCTGAGTAAGGTAAAGATAAATGGACCCCTGACCATTAGGTCCAGGTGTGACCGACTCTGGGGTTGCGGCGCTCATCTCGCTTTATTGGACGAGGGAGCCGGCGTACAGCTTCTGGGTCATGTGGCCAGCATGACTAAGCCGCTTCTGACGAACCAGAGCAGCGCACGGAAACGCCGTTTACCTTCCTGCCGGAGCGGTACCTATTTATCTACTTGCATTGGCGTGCTTTCAAACTGCTAGGTGGGCAGGAGCAGGGACCGAGCAACGGGAGCTCACCCCGTCACAGGGATTCGAACCGTTGACCTTCTGATCGGCAAGTCCTAGGCTCTGTGGTTTAACCCACAGCGCCAGTAGTGAAGTTTAAAATGCCACATTGGCTCAGCCCTAGAATATCTTCCAGTTTTATATATGGTTTTGGACAAGAGCACACGAGCCTGAGGATAGCTTCTGATTGCAAACCACAGTCTCTGCTCCAGAGTCATTTCTTGTGTGAGTTCTCTGTTTTTCTTACGGGTTTCTCAAAGCAGTGAAACTGTAAAGCTGCGGTGGCTTTGGTTGCTCTGACACCTCCGACTGCTTTGGGTGGACGTGATGGTACGAGGCTTTCTCAATCACGGTGAAAATGTACAAAAAGCCCTAATTGATTGAAAAGCATCTTCTGTGGTTATTTCAGGCAGTGCCTGGGAGCGGGCGGCAATCGGCAGCGAATGTTAGAAAGCGCACTCCAGTCTTTAAGAGACCGTGTTTGTCAACCCATTACGTTATAATACCTGATTCTTCGTATTGCATTGTGGAGAGAGCCCAATTACCAAGAGGAAAATAAAGTGCACGCTGATTAAAACATCGTCGACGAGCAATTTCTGCTAAAGGTAGTGGCTTTGGGCGCTGCACAATGAACACTTATGAAGCACTCTTGTGCCTTTTGAACTGATAACAGGAGAAATTAGCATTGCCAACGCTGCCCTCTGCCAAGTTCTCCCACTTAAGGCTAATTTTAAAAACAGAACCCTTAGAGGAATGAAGTTGTGTATGTTTTAGAGGAAATAAAGCCGGGCAGGGAGATTTGTATGAATTTAGGGATTGAGGGTGCACTGAATATTCATCATTGTTGATGGGAAAGGGGGTTGCTGAGTGTGTGGGGGGCAGTGTACCTCCCAAACAGAGATTTACAGCCTGGTATTCTCCCCTCTTCTGATGCTGATGTTTTACTGACATCTTCCTTTGCCTTGACGTCCTTCATCTTCTAGTAATCCCAGTAATCAGGGATCCTGTGCAGAACATAATTGCATGGCAGGACCATGTAACCAACCTGTTTGGGTTGTGACGGTGTCCCAAAGCCAGCCTTTTATCCTCAGATGTTCCCTGTTTTGTTGTGCTGTAGGAAGGGGATGTGGGTGGTGCTGTGGGTTAAACCACAGAGCCTAGGACTTGCCAGTCAGAAGGTCGGCGGTTTGAATCCCCGCGATGGGGTGAGCTCCCCTTGCTTGGTCCCTGCTCCTGCCACCTAGCAGTTCGAAATCACTTTGAAGTGCAAGTAGATAAATAGGTACCGCTCTGGCAGGAAGGTAAACGCCTTTTCCGTGAGCTGCTCTGGTTTTGCCAGAAGCGGCTTAGTTATGCTGGCCACATGACCCAGAAGCTGTACGCCGGCTCCCTCGGCCAATAAAGTGAGATGAGCGCCGCAATCCCAGAGTCGGTCACGACTGGATCTAATGGTCAGGGGTCCCTTTACCTTTACCTTTAGGAAGCTTAGGAACATAGGAAGCTGCCTTATACCCTATTAGTCCATCAAGCCCAGAATTAATTACACTCTTTCTGGAAGGGGCTCTCTAGGAATCTTTCCCAGCCCTGCCTGGAGATGTCCGGAATTGGAGCTGGGATCTTCTGCATGCACACAGCACGTGCTCCACCACAAAGACATGACCTTTCCACTCAATAATATTAGTTGAAACTAACTTTGTTCCTGATTCAGATGTTCAGAGAACCGCCATCCACCTGCATGCACAACTGTTGAACTGCTGCTGTCAGTGTTGGAAAGGAAATGTGCGCAGGTAGGGTTTGTAAGCTTTAAGTGAGCTTCCAGTTTGCACCTCTATGAACACTCCTGCTCAGATATAGCAATAGACTGTGGTAGGGGCATATCTGCAAGGTCTGGATCCGCATTGAGATGGGATAACAGGCTCTTGCCACTGTATTTGGGCCTAGCGCAAAGGGTTAATTAGCTGGTTACTGCCTTCTAGCCTGAACTACGTGTCAATGCCGGACAAAATCAATCCCAGGGACCGTTGTGTTGAGCTACTCAAGTCAGTGCTTGATGGTTCTTAGACAAAAGAGTAAATTGGGGTGAAGAACCTTTTACATCATGGGCAAATCTCTGGGGCCTGTGTTTCAGTGGTTGGTGGTGTCAGAGGTTCAATTTTGACTGGGGGTGGGAGCGCAGAATCCATTTATAATAACTTAAAATATGCATTGAGTCCCCATGCCCTTTGCAACAGGAAAACAACAACATGATTTCAAGTAAATTTACTGAGAAATCATAGCAATGTTTGAAGGCGTGTAGTTATAGTATGAACTCAACAAGCCGAAAGCATTTTACAGTGGTACCTCGGGTTACATACACTTCAGGTTACATATGCTTCAGGTTACAGACTCCGCTAACCCTGAAATAGTACCTCGGGTTAAGAACTTTGCTTCAGGATGAGAACAGAAATCGTGCTCTGCCGGCGCGGCAGCAGCAGGAGGCCCCATTAGCTAAAGTGGTGCTTCAGGTTAAGAACAGTTTCAGGTTAAGAACGGACCTCCGGAACGAATTAACCCGAGGTACCACTGTATTTCCTTGCCTCCAAATTACTGCAGTCAGTGACGACCATAAGTGAACTGGCCTTGAGGATACATCAACATTGCCTTGTCAACTGCCCTGGGGTGTATGTATGTTATGAAGAGCAGTATAGAAATTGGCTTTAATAGATAAATCAGCCTTCCCCAATCTAGTGCTCTCCAGATGTTTTGGACTACAACTCCCATCAGCCCTCACAATTGCCTGTGCTGGCCGGGACTGATAGGAATAGGAATAACATCTGGACAGCATCAGGTTGCAGATGGCAGAACTATGAGTTAGGGTTGCCATATCTGAAAAAGTGAAAATCGAGACACAAAAGCTGTGGAGTTTTTTTTATTTTGCCCCAAAGCTGTTGGGTTTGTAAAAATCTATTTTAAAGGAAATTTGCCAAAAATCTACACTTCTAAGTCTTTCTAAATCTACATTTAAGTGAATTCCACCTGGACACTGTTTCTGATGGCCAGATCCCGGCAATGTCTGGGAAATTCCAGACATATGGCAACCCTACATGAGTCTAAGCAGAAGCCTTAAGTTCTCAGTTCTTATTGAGACAGAAAAACTGTATCTGGGCTGCAACGGTTCACACTGCAGGTATGAGCTCCTTTGCTGGATGTTTCTCAATATAGAAATGTCCCTGCATATGAAAAATGAGATATCAAGGTGAATGCTAGGCTAGAATCCTCCTCCTTAAGATGTGCAGGGAGGGACAGAGGATAATTTTATGTAAACTACGTATATCTCTCCTTTCTGTATGGTAAGGTACTCAGCCTTGTGAACTTCTGCCTGCAGCCTGAAATGGTAGTGCTGAAGCACAGGGAGAGCTCTTCACAGAGAACGAGGCTGTAGTTACACAATTTAAATTCCTGTCTCCAAAAGCAACTCACGGAAAGCTACGCTCACACCCCAGTTTCCATTTGTATGCATGAATTTATTGCCTCGCTTGATGTTTTCTACCTTATAAATTACAAAAACCACTGATTCAATAAATATTAGTATGATGAATACTGCCTTGGCAACTCAGCGCTTGACATAAAACAATTACCAACAGATTACATAAGCATCCCACAGTGGGGGATCTTTGCTGTCAATAAAAGTATTATTGTTGCAGCAAACATAATGAATTGTTTGGAATTCAAAAGAAAGTTGTGTGTGTGTGTTTGCACACATATACATACACATACACATGCATACAAATCTGGTTGAGCAGGAAACAGGCCTGGCAGTTGTCTGTGATGTAGTTATTTCTTTTGGAAAACAGTTATCCATTTTCTTTTTTTTACTGATTTTAATGCAGAATTCCTGCCCGCGTGTTCTCAAATTCTGTAAATTATGTTCGGGTATGGGGGGGGGATGAGTTCAATTCAGTTCAAATTTTAATGCAAACCTTCCTAATTTGTACTTTGCAACCCAAAATAAAGCTTTCCGTAGGAAGCGACACTTCTCTGAATTTTGGGGTGCAGTTTCTCCAACTGAATAATGTATTCAAAAATTGTGTCTGTTATGGAAAATTCTGCATAAGATGCATGTTTGTGGGAAAACAATGAATTATGCATTATATATGGGGAAATTGCTTGCAAAAGTGGATATGTAAGGCAAACATCCTTGCAAAAATGTGTACATTTGGATACGATTGCTCTAAAACGCTGATGAATTTTCAAGAGAACTTTTTTTTTTTGAGGTGGTGATTACAATGTAATGATACAGATAAAATGTAATGTTAAAAATGCTGTGGGAAGGGGGTAAATAGGGTTGATTTATTTATTGCACTGTAAACATAGAACCTTGGAGAAAAGCTGAAGTGGATCTCATGTGCTTCTGGTTGATCAACCCAGAGATTTAACTCCTACAGGCTCTGAGAAAGAGGTTAACTGCCCCTCACCCTGACTCCATGTGCAGGGACAGTTCCTGAGATGTGGCAATTCTGTCTCCACTTCCGCTTTCCAACTGGATTTATGGCTGCAATCCTTGGCCCACTTACCAGGGATCAAGCCCCACTGAACTCAATGGTGTCCTCAGAGCGGAGTAGGCATGTCTAGGATTCTGCTGTTTTGTGTCATGTTACATTTCATTGATTATGCAGAATGCCTCAAGTGTAACTGCTGCATCTTATTGTCTTTTGCATAAAGCCCCAATTAGTGCGAAAGAGCCGTATGAATAAAATTATTTGTATTATGCTTGCAATTCGTTCGGGGGAGGGAATGTCGATTTTAAGGAAATGAAAAGTTAATGCGGCTGATTTCTGGCACTGCTTAAGGTTCTCCCTTGTCCATTATGGACTGTTTTTGATGCAGACAAAATTCCAGCTCCCCTGATTGTATCAATGTGATCTTTTGGCCTGTGGAGAATTGATTAAAGTACATGCCCAGCATTTACTTGCAGCACTTTCTTAAGCCCAGGGTACAGTTTGGGGCTGGGGGGGGGGGGGCGGGGGCGCTGAATCAATTGGTAGTAAGTTAAAATATGCATTGAGTCCCATGCCCTTTGCAGCAGGAAATCAGGAATATAATTTCAAATAAATTTCCTGAAAGATCATAGCAGCGTTTGAAGGTGGTGGTTATAGTATGAACTCGGCAAACGGAAAGCATTTATTTCCCCGCCTCCAAATTACTTAGCCAAAAAGCTTTCTTTTGTCTTTACTGCTATTTCAGTCTGAAATGAAACATTTTTCTCTGTTTCTGCTGTGCTGTTCCCCGCAGTGAGGGAACTGTCCAACCATGGCAGGTGGGCTAATAACCGTGACATCAATAATATTAGGCTCATCAAGCACGGGCAGTAAAACATGAGGATGTGGCATGAGCCAAATGCAAAGAGTTGGAAATAACTATTGTTTAAAAAAACCTGTTCTGCTTGTAATTGCCTTTTTAAACAGCAGGGAAAGCCCCTCCTCAAAGCTCTCCTTAGCAAACCATTGAAACCAGGCAGAGCGTTGTTAATGTGTTTCAGTAGCAAGGGGAGTTAAGGCAGTTTGATGCAGTTGTACAATGGCCACGCACATCACCCAAAAAGGAGAGCCAAAGAGAACCTAGATTTTGCATAAAATTCGCATATGCTCAAGTGTTGGTGCTGACCTTTCAAGCCCTAAACGGCCTCGGTCCAGTATACCTGAAGGAGCGTCTCCACCTCCATCATTCTGCCCGGACACTGAGGTCCAGCGCCAAGGGCCTTCTGGCGGTTCCCTCGCTGCGAGAAGCCAAGTTAAAGGGAACCAGGCAGAGGGCCTTCTTGGTAGTGGCGCCGGCCCTGTGGAATGCCCTCCCACCAGATGTCAAGGAGATAAATAACTACCAAACTTTTAGAAGACATCTGAAGGCAGCCCTGTTTAGGGAAGCTTTAAATGTTTAATAGGTTATTGTATTTTAGTGTTTTGTTGGAAGCTGCCCAGAGTGGCTGGGGAAGCCCAGCCAGATGGGCGGGGTATAAATAATAAATTATTATTGTTATTACAATTATTATTTGTATGTGTAGGTGCAAATTTAGAAACAGTTATTGCAATTTAAATAGAAATGCAAACTATCTGATCATAGTGGGGAAGACTCTGATCAGGTAATCTGCATGCCTGCTTAGTCTGTTCTCCAGGTGCCAACCGTTGACAACACACTTCAAGGTCCCTGCTCTCTCTTCTTATGTTTTTTAATCTTCAAACTGTATTTGGACCAGGCAGCCCTGTAAAGAGAGGGCAGCCCTCTTGACGCACAGCCACTCTGCAGAGTTGGCAGAAAGACTTGCGCAATGAGAACAGCTTGGGCGTCTGGGCACAAATCTGCTTCTCTTTCGGTTGGGAGCATGGTGTGGAGGCTGGCTCCTGTATTGGGCTTGGGCCTAGAAATAAACATGACAGTATGTTACTCCCAGGGAAATGAATGCAGGATTGCACTTATAGCTTACCTCAAAGGAGAGATGAACATTGTTGTTGTTGTTTAGTTGTTTAGTTGTTTAGTTGTTTAGTCGTGTCCAACTCTTCGTGACCCCATGGACCAGAGCACGCCAGGCACTCCTGTCTTCCACTGCCTCCCACCGTTTGGTCAGACTCATGTTTGTAGCTTCGAGAACACTGTCCAACCATCTCGTCCTCTGTCGTCCCCTTCTCCTTGTGTCCTCCATCTTTCCCAACATCAGGGTCTTTTCCAGGGAGTCTTCTCTTCTCATGAGGTGGCCAAAGTATTGGAGCTTCAGCTTCACGATCTGTCCTTCCAGTGAGCACTCAGGGCTGATTTCCTTAAGTATGGATAGGTTTTCAAATTCTTCTTTGGCTCAGCTTGCAGAAGGGATCTTCTGTCCTTCAGCCCTGCTTTGAAGGTCTGCCTCTAGGAAAACTTGGGCCAGAGCCCCCCAGAAAAATTCCATGCGGGATGAGATGGTCAACTGCAGGAGTATGCTTTGGGCTCCAGCTCCCAGTTTTCCCATGGGCCAGTTTTTCAAATCTGTGCCCTCACAAAATAATGGAGATATGTTCCACCTTGACTTTCCTAGTGGAGAGCTCCGAAGAGCAAATATGTATTGCTTCAGCTTGGGTGAGAAGCAGTCTGTTTCACTTCCGATCTAATGTGAGTTGTGAGCAGTTCCTCTGTCTCTAAATGCTGGGGACAGCTGGTTTGAAACCTACCCTCCTTCCTCAGGCTACCGTGCCCGAGCCGCAGAAGAAAGCAAAGGGCATGGAGCAGTGGGCCAGTCCTCCCCACTGTTCACCCTTCTCTACCCACACCCAACTAACTCATCAACCTCCTATCCTCCTCCTGAGGAGCTCAGGAGCTCGTTCTGCGCCGGATTTAGTCCCTAGCAGTTTTAACATGCAAACCTGGGAGGTCTTGTCTTGGCTTAGCACAGGGGTGAGGAACCTCAGGTCCAGGGCCTGAATGCAGCCCTCCAGACCTCTCTGTCTGACCCTTAGTCTCTCACAAGAACACATCACTTCCCCAGACAAACCCCCTACCCTCCTTAAGAGATTTTTGTCTGGCAAGAAGATGTCCTTCACCACCTCTGGCCACTTCTACAAAGGTTAATATTTACATTCAGTGCTCCGCCTCCTTTTTTCTCTGGCCCAACCCCACAGCTGACAAATGGCCCTCAGGGAATGCAGGCCCTCTGACATCCCACTGATCAAAATGGGGGTCCTCGTTTTTTGGCCCTGAGCTGTTGCAGTGTGTGTTTTTCTTTTTGTGAATCTGGATGAAGGGGTTTTCTCAAGGCGGTGGAGGGTGTGTGTGTTTTGTCCCATTGGAGTAGCCCTTCTTCTGATAGGAAATGCTCTGCGGGAGGGGCAGGGGTCCAGGAGGGTCACTTGCGGGGGAGTGAGAAATGTGCCTATTTTCTCTGGGATTTCTCTATTTTCTTCTGAGGAATGTTGGAGGGTATGTATTAGTGAGCAGGTTAGCCTGGGGTATCTGACAAAGGGCAGCGAGGCCAGAGGAAAGGGCAGGGACTAATTAAGGAGCAGAATCCACCATCTTCGCGAGATGTGTGTGTGTGTTGCTGCATAAAACCAGTGCTGCTGACAGGAAGGGGAGGTTCACGAAGGGGCTGCGACCAATCCCAGAGGAAAGCATGGAGTAAGGCCAAGAACCAAGTAAAGCTGCTTTGGCCAAACGAGGCCATGAGTTTCCCAGAGAGCTGCCGTAGCTCAAAGGTCTGTAGTTTGAATTTGCCTGAGTCTGATGACCCTGTCAAAGTGCAATGGAAATTATTGTAAAAATTGCACAGTTAATTAAATGCAATCTTGTTCCTTCACCCTTTGCTGCCCCAAGGTGCCACTTTTAATGAGCATATTTGACGCTGATTTTTCTGTTCTCACTGGGGCCGTAAGTGTCTGTCTGTGTGTTCTGCTTATGAAATGAGCATGCTGGAGAAAGAGGGGGAATAAACCCATTTAGGATTATTTCCACCAGGACAAACAACAGCAACTGAAAGGGCAGCGCTACAAAAGCCCAGCTGTTCGGAGTCAGGCCTCTGAGATTTGCGAAGAGTTAAGTGAGTTGCAAACGGACAAACAGTCAAAGGACGAGCCTCCGGTCCCACCAGTAGGGGAACAAGAGGTAACCGTTTGCTGCCTGCTTTTTGCATGCTGTCCGTTGCTGGAACACTGTAGTGCATGCAGTAGAAATTGGCGAGGGTTGCATGGGGCATGGGGGGGGGGTCATTTCCTTTATAAATGAGCCTATCCAGTGCCAAAGAAAAACAACGCAGAATGGCCACTATAGCTGTGGTAAGTATGGAGAGAATTAAAAGCAGAGAATTCATGCAATGTCCAGGAATGGAATTCCAGGATGCACCATTTGGAAAAACAAAAAGCTGAGTACAATTGCCAAGTTTCAGGCTCAGGCTCTGAGCTGGGTTCTCTGCTATAAGCCTGAAATCATGTCTATCATTTGGAGGAAATGGTGGTCATATAGCAGTTTCCGTCCTAAGCATAAATTCAGTTGCACATAGCATACATTCACAAATGCAACCATCCTTCAGAGCACGGGGGAGGAAGTTGCATAACTGGAGGTGCCTGAAGTTTCTCCTGGGGGTGGAACCACACATACGAGTTAACTGAGGCAGCAAGCTGTTTTTCTGCTTAAAAGGTACCTTGCCTGCTCAGCAGAAACATTAAATATATCCCCGGCTGCATACAGGGCACGTGCATATAACTTTGTTGAATTGCAGACCCCGTTTTTACAAAGTTGAATATTTAGTAGTTAGGGGGATGGTTTTACCCCATACAGCATGAGAATCGATGCACACTGACTAAATGAACAAGAAACTCATTGCCTGGGACCCAGGTGCACTCTATACGAAACAAAGTGGGAAAAGGAAAACGGCATGCTTCCATTTCAAGTCGGACTTTCTGAATGGCCTGATCGTAGGAAGCAGCAACAGCAACAAGCTTGCTTTCCTCCGCCACCTTTAAATGTGAGCAGAACACAAATGCCATCTCCAAAGAGCACAATTAGTTTCTATTTGTGACTGTTTAAGAGGGAGATCAAAGAGCATGGCACCTGTCCATGGAACAGTGAAAAATGAGGCAGAAGTTCATGTGAGGTGACATACGCCAGCAACAACGCCCAAATGATGCTATTTTTGAAGACTTAGCACCGTGTGGGACAGCACTGGACCCACAATTTCATGACCAAGCCCTGTGAAGCAGACAATGGCTAAACTGTCTGGTGGCTAATATGGCAACTAGCTCATGGGGCAACCCAGGAAGTACGCCAACAGCTTTGTCAAGCCGCCAAGAGAAGAGTTGGAGGCAATGCAGAAATCACAAGCAGAATTTACAAGGAGAATCACATGCACTGGAGTAAGGCCAAGCGGAAAGCTCCGATTTCTGGACTTTTGGCTACAAATTGAGGAACAGGGGTGAAACAGGCCTAAATAGAGGAGGGACAAGTCCAAATTAGCGATCCGCACCATCAGCTTCTTGATATTTTCCGTACCACAAAAGTGTTTCACTGCCCCAGCCCCCACCTCTGTTTATATGGATGACTCTAAAATGGCTCTTAGATCGCTTGCAATGCGCTGTTGTTGTTGCTTTTTAATTGTGCTGCTTCGTTTCTGGTTCCTCTCTCATCCCTCCTGCGGCTGTGCTGCTGAGTTTTGCAGATATTATAATCTTTCCTTTTGTCACTGTCAGGTTATCAGGCTGGGGCTTATGCATGCTGATGCAACAACCAATGTATTTTCTCTGTTCACCTGCTCGGTTAATCTAATGTTTTCTTTTTGGAGTCTCTTTAAGGAACTTGAAGCTGAACCATATGAGAAGGGGGCGGGGGGGCCCTTGGTGCCTTTTCCTTCTCATTTTGAAGCCTGGCTGAGCTGATTTAAAGATCAGAGACACAGTGCTATTAGAGATGGTGCTTAACTCTTTCCTCCAGTGAGGCGCCCCTCAATGGGCTGGTGTGTTAATTTGGGGGTTGTTGTGGGGATGTTTTCTCCGATAAGCTTGGGGGGGGGGGGGAGGCAGGAGGGATCTGAACTGAAGGATGGGTTTGAGCACCCTCTCCCAGAGCACCACATCACCATCTTCAAAGCAGGCCCTATAATCAAAGCAAACATTGCAAGCAATCCTGCATTGCCTGCCTTGTGTCGAGTTTACCATATTTTTCGCTCCATAAGGCGCACTTTTTTCCTCTTAAAATCTAAGGGGAAATGTCTGTGCATCTTATGGAGCAAATGTGTGGTCCCTGGGGCTGGGGGGGGGACCTGAGCTTCTCCCGCCAGCCCCGACAAGCTCCTGAGTAGCTCTGGGGTAGCCCGCGAAGCCTCCACAAGGCAGCGGGGAGCCTTTATCCCGCTGCCCTGGGGGGGCTTCGCACAGCTATCCCTGGCTTTTGTGGGAGGTGGGGGAAGGGACAGAGCGAGGCTCTCTCACTTTGCCCACCTGCTGCAAAAGCCCCCAAGAGCCGCATATTTTTTTCTTGAATTCCCCCCCCCCAAAAAAAGTAGGTGCGGCTTATGGTCAGGTGTGCCTTATGGAGCGGAAAATACGGTACTCCTTCTTTTCAAAGTGTGGTATGATAGTTCCAACTCCCCCTGCCTTCTTTTCAAGCATTTTAAGAAGAGTTTGGATGTGATATCCTGCTTTATCACTACCATAAGGAGTCTCAAAGCGGCTAATATTCTCCTTTCCCTTCCTCCCCCACAACAAACACTCTGTAAGGTGAGTGGGGCTGAGAGACTTCAGAGAAGCGTGACTAGCCCAAGGTCACCCAGCAGCTGCATGTGGAGGAGCGGGGAAGCGAACCCGGTTCCCCAGATTACGAGTCTACCGCTCTCAACCACTACACCACACTAGCTAATAGGAGAAGACAGACAAACAGGCATCCTGGGATGTTTTATCAAAAAGTAATCAGTTTCTAAGGGCATCACTAGATGAGACATTGGAGATCTTTACAGCTCCTAGGGGCTTTTGGATTGGGACCTCAGTACTGCAGATGGTTAATTATCCCACCACCACCACCACCACCACCACCATTCCACCCAGAGCTATTATTTCCCTACTAAGGAAAACTTAGGTTGCACCATAGATTAAAAAGCACATTGCTTTTCCGCAAAGAATCCCGGGAGTTGTAGTTTGCAGTCTCTCAGAGCTACAGCACCCATAACAAACTGCCGCTCTCCCATGATTCTTTGGGGGAAGACATATGCTTTAACTGTATTTTAATGTATGCAGCCTTTGTTACTTCTTGTCTAGTTTGGGCTGTAGTCATCCATGTAGCTTGGTTTACCAAACCTTTTCTTTAAAAAGGGTCCATCTTGGTCTCCCTTCATAATCCATCTTTGAAACAGGATCTCAGTTCCTGAAAATGGCCCCATCTTTTATGTTCCCAGCAGCCAAATAATCAGCTGCTCAGATGTTTTCATTTCCATTGCAGAAGGGTTTGGGGTTTTTTTTAGGAGCATTCTTCACGTAAATCTCCAGAGAGCTGTTATTTCTGCCCTTAATCTCTTCTTCTGAAGGTAGTGCTTTCTCTCTGTCTGGTGGATTCATTTGAATTGGGGCGGGGGGAGGGGCGGGAGAGAAGCAGGAGGCAGCAATTAGCCACAAGGTAAGGATCATCTCTTCTCTCAGACATTGCTGAAGAGGCAGATTTGTCCATATGGAGGCAGTTCCAGATTGCTCTTTGAAAACTAGGTGGTTGATATTTCTTCCTTTTTATCCTGGAATATCAACCACGCAAGCAACAACAAACCCAACACCCTGTGTGCTTTGGCAGCACAGGAGCTCATGAAAATGTTTAAAGACCCAGGACGCGATAAGATTTGAACCACCAAGTAATATTTATCCGTGGGAGCGGTAAACATTTTTCTGCCTCTACTTCCTGAGGAACCTATGAGCACGTATTCCAGGAATCTTGCCTTCTGCAAAGGATTCTGGGCCGTATTCTAGAATGTGCTTTCAGATGGTGGAAGGCTCTGGCCAAGCTGGTAGGGCTTACTGTCACCATAGATGAACTGGGAGTGTATCTGAAAAAAACATACCTGAAATATGCTGACCTAGTTCTACCAAGGACTGCCAGTTGGGAAAGGTGTGGCTGGATGCTCCTAACTGAACCAAGAAAACTAGATGTTAGGAAGAAGCACTCTAGACTTCTCCCGGACATGCAATTTTCCTCTGTATTTGAACCTCCCCCCCCCCCCCAATGGAGGACCAGTTAAGGATTGGTGGGTAAATTTATTCAGTTCTTGGAAGAAGGTTATGAACCTGCACCCATGACACGTTATAAGTGGAATAGGGAGGTAAGCCACGTGGCACGTTAGTTTTAAATTTCTGTATTTCTATTGGGAAGGGCTATATATTAATAAAAGCTATTTTTTTAACAAAAAGTATTCACTACTCATTTTAACACACTCTTACTAAATTTGCATTTTTCTGAACCTATATGCAAACAGAAACACAGATCTCCTTTGAAATTGGCACTTATCTTAATCTTTCCCATCGCTAAGCAAAAACGTCGCCTTTATTACAAAATGCTGCTGTGCAGTTGTTTCATTTTTACATATTTCGTTCATTTGTCGTATGCTGCATCCCTTTTGCAATGGTCACTGGGTGTTGTATGAAAATGCATGAGCAAATCTTTTCTTCCTTTCATCCTCTCTCCAGCTAGCTGAATCATCCATTGCTGGCTCCTTCTTTAAAGCACAGCCACTTCCGTTAAGAGGAGACTGATTCATGTTCTTCCTCTCCTCACCTTTGCCCCTGTTTCTCCCCTAGAAGTTTGATGAAATCAGTCTGTCGGAAGGAAGCACAGTGGACCTGGCAATCCCGCCAGAGCTTCTGGAGCAGATGCCTGAGCTGGCAGAAGAGATGATGGAACCAGAAGACTGTTTCCCAGAACGTAAGGATGGGCTGCTTTCCTTTCTTTTCCTGACTTTAAGCTAGAAACGCATTATCAGAACTGTCACAGCTTTCCTGGGCTATTCCACTTCAGGTTGAAGCTGGAGAATCACAGAAAAGAGGGCAGAAACTTGCTATCTGCTGCTGCCCCAGAGGGCAGGAGTAGATCTAAACTTGCAGGAAGCAGATCTAAACTTCCAGATCTAAATTGGTTGTACATGAAAACTGATGATGGCGAGAGTAGTTTAATTATGGAACTAGTTACCTGGAAGAAGGAACCTGGGAGAAAGTTGATTCCATTCACACTGAAAGATGAACTTACCTAATTTGTGCTTTCCCAAACAATATGTGAAACAAAAATCTCACATTAATGAAACCACCGTCAAAGCACAGATCACACCTGTCTCCATTGACTAATCCACAGAAATCAAGGGTCCTGCAGTCTCCAGCACCGCCATGGTGCAAAAACCATGCATCCAAGGCACAGGTCCTTTAGGGGTCCCAGAGGCCCTTGGGATCCAGGAGGGTTGATGGCCCCCAAACCAGGCATCACAGAGGGGAAGGGAGAAGCTGTTGTGAGGCTGTCTCCTCCACCCACTGGACCCCGTAGCAGTTTTGTATATATATATTTGTAGCTGCCCCAGTTCCACCCTTGCGTCTCACCACTGGATTGCACCAAGCCGACTCACGGGTGTTTCCTGTAACCTTGAGCTGATTGCATCAGTCAAGATGCCTTTTTCACTCTTAAGATGAAAACATGCCTGTGTTTGGTAAACACTCAACTCCACCTGCCACTGAAAAGACAGGGATGCAATGTAGATTTTTGCTGTCTAATTCTCCAGTTAACAAATGCAATCACTTGACAGCCTTGAGTCTCTGTTGCAACTGATTGTTCCATGAGGTTCTTCCTGATGTGTTGGAAGGTGGGGAGGGATGGAGGAGTAGGAGAATAAGGTGAGCTAAACTGTCATATATCCACGAGCGTGCATATCCCAGAGGATTATTTAATTCAGAAACAAGCCTGCTTAGTGGGGATCAGATGGGGATAACTTGCAAGAAATGCAAGAGCCCCTACAGTCAGCAGAACGGCATTTTGGCATGTGAAGGATGATCAAATGAGGTAGCAGAAGCCCTGCAAGCGAAGGGGATGTCTGTAGTTCCCAGGGATTTTCTTGGCAGCTCTTCTTAGATATAACAGCTTAACATGAATTCACTTGTCAGAAAAGGGTGTGGTATGACGATGCAGGCATTCCAGTGTATGCGATTCTTCAGTTGTTTGTTTCTAGATGTCTCCTGTTTTCAGTACAGTCATACCTCAGGATGAATACGCTTTGGGTTAGGCAAATTCAGGTTGTGCTCCGCAGCGACCCGGAAGTAACAGAGCGCGTTACTTCCGGGTTTCGACGCACGCACATGCGCAGACCGTCAAAATGACGTCATACGCATGCGCCGTCGCGCCGAAACGCGGCACGCGCAGACGCGCCATCGCGTCTTGCGTTCCATTTGGGATGTGAACAGGGCTCCCGAACGGATCCTGTTCGCATCCCGAGGTACCACTGTACTTTTTTTTTAGTATAGCGTAATGCACAAAATAAATAGTTCAGTAAGACAATGACTCAAGCATCTCACCCTCTTCTCGGCGCCAGATCCATTTCAATCCAGCTTTGGCCTCTGTAGATGATCTGTGCCAGAAACTGGAAAGGGAGAATACTTTTCTGTTGGTTGTGCTGGACCTCTCAGCACCATGCCACTGAACAAGGCACACTTCCAGACCAGTTTCGTTCTAGACCTTTCTGGATGGCTTGTTCCAGATGGTGGTGCTCAGGGCTCCAGCATCTCTCTGGCGGGCGCCATTGCCATTATAAAAGAACAAGGGAGGCATTCATGGTGAGCTCCAGCATGTGGATTCCTATTCCATACCTTAAGAGGTGGCCTTTGCAGTCCTACATGCCCCTACCTTGTTCCCCATGCTTAATATTTAGATGTAACCACTAGTGGAGGTGATTTGGGGTTTGGCACCACCAGTTTGCAGATGACACCCAACTCTATCCCAGCTGTCCATCTCATTCAAGTGAGACTGTGGAAATCCAGAACCATCGGACTGGATGTGGGAAAACAAACAGCACCTTAATCCAGACCAGACAGAGGTGCTCTTGGTCAGTACATCAGAAGAGGGGAAGGTCTTCCATTGAAAATGCAGGCACATGGCTTGGAGGGGAGGGGTTCATTTGGACCTGGCTTTGAATTTTGGTGCTTTGCCCAGCTGAGGCTGGTGTGCAAAACACACCCATTTCTGGAGACTGCAGTTCTGGCCTCAGTGAAACATCTTTAGTTACATCACATCTGGATTAATGTAGTGCGCTCTGGATTTTGTAGCTGACTTTAAAGAGTACTCAGAAGCTGCAATTGGTCCAAAGTGCTCTGGCCAGGGTGTTAACTGGGGAATATAGGAAGACACAACACACCCACCCCTTGAAGCAGCTGTATTTCAACTTGTTTCTGTGGGTAATTGTGATGAGTCTTAAAGCCAGGCCAGCTCTGCCAGCTCTGGCCACAGTTAGCAAATGGATAATCAACTCCTTACACATAATTCCTAATCATTCTCTTCCTAGATGTTTAGAAGAGCCAGTTGTGGGGTGGGTATTATGCTGCAATTTGTGTTAATCTCCTTAAATGGAGATCCAGAACTTGTATTCTTTTCCACAATCCCACCAGAGATGTCTATAAGTTCCTACTAGCTGGTATCCCCTCCAACGGTATGGTGATAGTGTAGAATTTATACAGGATAACCTCTGTGGTGTTAAGCACTACCTATGAACCATTTTAAATTCCGTTTCTTAGTCTCTAACTGAGATTTACCTAAATGGGGATTTGTTCCATCCTGCCTGCCATTTCTGTCCCTTCAGTTTCAAACTCAAACCTTGCCTTCTGTACCATTCGCTTCTAATAGCAATAAGCAATGGTATAGCCTTGAAATTAAACCCATAGCATTACTATTACAGCCTTTCCCCAACCCTTCAAACTCTGAAAGTTTATGTGTTGCCTCTTTTCTTTCCACCTTTGGTGGATCTGCCTCCACAGAAGCCATGGTACTTGTGTTTCTTCCAGTTTATCCCTCCATGTTAAAAATCATGCAAATAATAGATTCCCTGAGCCCACCACCCTCTTAGTGTGGTTTATGTGATAAAAGAGTGGATGGAAAGGCAATGGAATTAAAGGGGTTGGGACTAGAGCAAGGACAGCCACCTTCTAAGTCAACAGCGAAACACTGTCTGGAGAAAAGAGTGTGATATATGTGGGCTATTTTGGAATTATTGCTATTTTTAAAAAACCGGCTACATATGGGCAGACTACGTGATAAGCATCACGTCTCCTTTGGCCCTCTGCTCAAGGCTTAGAATATTTCTATTAAATGTACAATAAGTTGGCCATTTCTAGCCTTTAATTCATTTGCAGATGTTTTTCTCTGATTGAGCTTTCCTGAGCTGTGACAACCTGGAATTATCTTCCACTTGTAGCAGCAGTAAAAGCCTGCTGTTCTAGTATACACTACGCTCAGCTTGCATGCATGTACACAGACAGAGAGAGATTTTATTGTGATTTAAGTTAGGATTTTTCAATGAAAGCCTAGAGCTGGGTGGGGCGGGGCAGGGGACCTGTCCACTATGAAAAGAAAATGACTGCATTCAACGGAAAGGACTTTAAATGTTCCCTATTGTGGGGGGAGGTGACAGTGTCTGTGTGAATGATAAGGATCATTTAAATGGCGTCAAAAGCATTGCCATCTCTGGAACACATTGCCCAACAGAGCTACAGGGATGCTGGCAACACTGTACCTGTTGTTAATGAGTCACATCAAACATTGTAAGTTAGATGTTATTCACCATTGACAATAAGTATAGGAAGGAGACAAAACTGCTGCTTTAGCTCAGGGATTGGGGACCTATGGCCCTTCAGATGCCATTGGACTACAACTCCCATCATCCTTGACCGATGGCCAAGCTGCCTGAGGCTGATTGGAGTTGGAGTCTAATAACGTCTGAAGGGCCACAGGTTCCCCATCCCTGACTTAGCCAGTTAAGGCCTTTTCCCACAATGCCTTTCAATTCTTCATTTTCATCATAATAGAACTAATCTTTTCTGTATCTGTTTTTTTTTTTTTTTTTTGGGCAGAACAAAAGGTTATAAATTGGGTCATAGGAACCATGTATTTCAATAAAAACCATAAAGACTAAAATAGATAGTGTACATAATTCATTTTATCAAGACTATGGATAAGCATAGGTTGTTGTTGTTTAGTCATTTAGTCGTGTCCGACTCTTCGTGACCCCATGGACCAGAGCACGCCAGACACTCCTGTCTTCCACTGCCTCCTGCAGTTTGGTCAAACTCATGCTGGTAGCTTTGAGAACACTGTCCAACCATCTCGCCCTCTGCTGTCCCCTTCTCCTTGTGCCCTCCATCTTTCCCAGCATCAGGGTCTTTTCCAGGGAGTCTTCCCTTCTCATGAGGTGGCAAAAGCATTGGAGCCTCAGCTTCAGGATCTGTCCTTCCAGTGAGCACTCGGGGCTGATTTTCTTCAGAATGGATACGTTTGATCTTCTTGCAGTCCATGGGACTCTCAAGAGTCTCAGTTATTTGTAAACTAGCCATGAGCCCGTTTCCTCCAGGTTGCATCCCACTAATGGACTTAATGTTACTAGAGGGTAGATTTTTGTTCAACACCAAGAGATAGACAGCAAGAGTGGTTTTACAATGGAAACGCTTGCCTCAAGAAGTTGAAACCCATCTACTGGGGTTGCTCTAGCTCTAGGCTTCTTTCATTGCGTAGGGGGTTGGACCAGATAGCCTACAAAACCCCTTCCATCTGTGTGAGTCTATGAAAGTCTGTAACGAAGTGGAAGATGAACAGAAAGACAGAAATGAACTTCAGTAAACTGAAGGGACTGAAGACTGCATTCATGCACAGTAGCACTCTGTACAAGATTAAGATGTTTAATAATGTTGAGGCGAGTAAGGGGTGACATGGTAGAAGTGCCTAAAATTATGCATGGCATGGAGATAGTGGATAGAGAAAAGTTTTTATCCCTCTTTCGTTGCCCTAGAACTTAGGCACATCCAGTGATGCTGAATGTTGTCAGATTCAGGACAGATAAAAGTGGCCACATTGGGAACAGAACTAGGTGGGCTATTGCACTAGGTGAACCATAGACCTGATCCAGCAGGCCTTACTTTTGTTTTTAAATTGGGACAAGGGAGAGCCCTCCGAGTAGCTCCTAGCATTAAACAACTCTTTCTGGTCTTCCTTTATCATTTCAGCTTGCGTCCGATTCTTCCCGTGCTGTTCAGTAGACACCACAAAATTTCCTGGCAAGATTTGGTGGAGACTGAGGAAAACGTGCTACCAAATAGTTGAACACAGCTGGTTTGAAACTTTCATCATATTTATGATTCTCCTGAGCAGTGGAGCTCTGGTAAGCTTAAAACTTGTTGTTTTCCCTTACTGCGTTCGACTTTTAAATATGTGTGGTTGTGTGTTGAGAGAAGACATGCCAGCGAAGCTTGCTTTACTTTAAGATTGGATATAAATTTCAGGCATTTATAATCCCCATCTCTAATAAGAAGCGAGCATTAATTAGACCCCTGACTTCTTCTCTGGCTTGGGTTAAATCCAAGCCAGGGAAGAATTCCTGACACCTCTTGTTTAAAGGATGAGTTGGCAGGTGATGGGAAGCATCTCTGCCCAAGATCCTAGTGCAACACTGCATATACCCCTCCTCACACACCAGGGTTGCAAATTATCATATTTCTTGCAGAACAAACAGTAGATTCATGAATTCATTGTTTGCCACCATATGGCTTCATTGGTCAATTCTGACAGGGTAATAATCAGTATAAATATTCAGTGGCATGTAGTCATTTATTCACAGAGCCTTTTATTAAGGAAAAAGAATTCCCCCCAAAGACAACATCTGGAGAATGTAGCACTCTAATTCACCACTTTTTACTTCCAGGCATTTGAAGACATCTACCTCGACAAGAAAAAGAACATTAAAACCATGTTGGAATATGCTGACAAGATCTTCACTTACATCTTTGTTCTAGAGATGCTTCTGAAATGGGTAGCTTATGGCTTTAAGAAGTACTTCACCAATGCCTGGTGTTGGCTAGATTTCCTCATTGTAGATGTAAGTATTGTGTTTTCCTTCTGGGTCGGTTCATACAGCAATGTGGAATGAGTTCAGTTTTGAACTATGTGAACACAGTTCACAGTTTGAATGTGGATTGAGTTACATTTGGGTCCTATGAAGGACAGCTTAAAATGCACTTGTGGCATTAGGCTTTTTTAAAAAGTATCAAGTGAAATGATAGAATTTGCCATTATTTTCACTGTAAAATGAAATCTATAGATGCGAGAGCTAAAGGGATCATTCAGTGGTGACATCTGAGCTGAGAGCCCTGAGCAAAACTCCCATAGAATACCAGGCTGTGGGACAGTGATGATTTGTGATAGCAGTCCCCGTTCAACGCATTCACAAGAAACCATTCAAAGTTGATATTTCTGCCGAACTCAAAGTACAGGAATTATAAATGTATATGGCCACCTCGTGCTTTAAGGATTCTCAGCAAGGTAAAAGAAAGGGACACTGTTGTACCAGAACTTCTGAAGAGGGCATATGGAGCAATGGTTTCAAATTTGAGGGAGCTTATTTAGTCTGGTTCTTAGGAAATGCTTCCATCCTAACCATAAAGCTGTTTGGGTGATGAAACTCACCAGGGCATCTCTGTGGCAGGGAAGGTTGAGGTCAAAATAAACATCTTACACAATACCATACATACAGTGACTTCGCCTTCCGTCATCCATTTAATTTATCCACCATTCCTGCATATTTTACTATAGCCATTTTATTCAGTTCTCCTATCTTACATCACTCAAGTGTTTATTATACTGTTGAATTTACCTGAATGCTGCCTGTGTTTTCACAGTTATTTTCCATATATTCAGCAAAGATTTTCCACTCCTCTTTAAATACATCTTCTTCTTGCTCTCTTATTCTTTACATTAGACCATCTAGTTCCACATATTCTATCATCTTAAATTGCTAATCCTCCTTAGTTGGGACCTCCCACACTTTCCACTTTGGGGCTATCAAAACTCTGGCCGCCGTTGTTGCATACATAAATAAGTTTTTCTGACACCTAGGAACCTCTGTCTGAATGATTTCTAGCAAAAATGCCTCCGGTCTTTTGGGGAAGGTTGTTTTAAGCATTTTTTTCATCTCATTATAAATCATTTCCCAATATTCTTTAACCTTTTTACGTGCCCACCACATATGAAAAAAGTTCCCTCCATTTCTTTACACTTCCAACACAAATCTGATTCTACTTTATACATCTTAGCCAGTCTTCTCAGGCAGAGATTTCTGCCTCAAAAGGCCTTTAATCACTCGGGGGGTTTTAAACCAAGGTTCTCCCAATGTCTTTTTTGGTACAAATGTTGCCTTTGTAACTCTATTTCACGTGCCCTCCCCAGAATCCCTGACCAGATTTTGACTTCAGAGCCTGGAGATTCTATGGACTCTGGGCACATCTAGAGATTCCATGACAGGTTATGGGCCCAGGAGAATGGTATTGGGGGAAGAGCAGGCATCCCTTAAAAGATCTCAAGGCGCAGGTGGGTCCCCTCCCCCAAGCAAGGGCTCCTCGTTTTCACTCTTGGTTTGGTTCTTCCCTTTCCCAGCTTCTCTCCTCACTGTGTTGCCAACAGTTGCGGCTCCCAGTGCTGTGGCTGTGACAAGGATGCTGAAGGAATCAGGGCACAAACGTTCCTTCCTCCCAACTGCCTGCCACTCATGCAGTTCACACACTGCTTGGATATGTGGCCCTGGTAGTAGCAGTGTGGCATTCCTTTTTCATGTCCCTTGCAAGTTCTTAGCTATCCAATCAGTCCCGCTGTCAGCACATGGCATTCTCCTTCAGCTGCCCGAGTCCCCTACATCTCATCAGGGCCCACTGCTGATGTTCGCCTGGGACCCCTTTTAAAATCAAACCCAGAAGTTAAGGGCCAAGGAGGAGACATGACAATGCAGCAGTCACCCATTAGAAGGCATGGCATTCTGCAGAAAACAGAACAGTGGAAACATTTGAGGCTGGCAGCCACTTCTTCCTGTAGTTTCAACCATACACGAGCACCCCAGCACTGCCTTGGGGGGCACTTAGCTTCCTCTTTGCTCCAATCAATGCTCACAAAGTGTTAGACGTTGATCCTGCTGTTAGGAAGAGGGTTGTTGAGCTATCAGAAGAATGGTGCCTTCCATACTGCACAGATTTGCAATAGTGTGTGGGTCATTGGGGCTGCTGAGTTGTAAACTGTTTCTGCAGCCATCACACTACTAAATTGGGTTTCATTGGTTTTATACCGTTGCATAATTTCTCACCAACCATGAAAAGCCTGGATTTTCTACATCTCTCTTAATTCTAGAACCAGGGGCTGACCATCCAATGAAGGTGAAATGTGGGAGGTTTCAGAAGGGAAGGACTTCTTTGCATAATGCATTTAGTACTATGGGGTTTGCCAGCACAAGCTGTGGTGATGGCCACAAGCTTCAATGGTTTTAAAAAGAGACTAGAAAGATTCCTGAAGGAATACTAGTTACGATAGTTGCATATAATCTTGCATGTCAGTGGTCTAAACCACTGAGCCTCTTGGGCTTGCTGATGAGACGTTCGGTGGTTCGAATCCCTGCAACGGGGTGAGCTCCCATTGCTCTGTCCCAGCTTCTGCCAACCTAGCAGTTCGAAAGCACACCAGTGCATGTAGATAAATAGGTACCGCTGTGGCGGGAAGGTAAACGGCGTTTCCGTGCGATCTGGTTTCCATCACGGTGTTCCATTGTATGAGAAGTGGTTTAGTCATGTTGGCCACATGACTTGTAAAGCTGTCTGTGGACAAACGCCAGCTCGCTCGGCCTGAAGTGAGATGAGCATCACACCCCACAGTTGCCTTTGACTGGACTTAACTGTCCAGGGGTCCTTACCTTTTTACCTTTGCCTCTGGACACCAGTTGCTGAGGAGCACTAGGGTGGACAGCGGTGGCACTCCTGTCTTAATAGGGGGCTGCTTCCCACAGCAGTCTGCTTGGCCATTGTGGGAACAGGATGCTGGACTAGATAGGCCTTTGGTCTGATCTAGCAGGGCTTTTCTTATGTTCTTAGGTAGGTTTGCTTAGCAAATATTGGACAAGGCCCTTCTGTAGATCACACATCTCTCATTTCAGTAGGAAGGGGCTTATTTACACAATCCATGGCATTTGTAGATGCTGCAGACTAATTATGATGTCATTGTTACCTATGATGTCATTTACGATGTCATTTACGATGTCATTTATTACCTATGATGTCATTTATGATGTCAATTATGATGTCATTTACGGATCATGTATTCTCCAGACTCAACTGGTCAACGTCCACCTCCTGTGCAAATGTCTTCCATTGGGTGCTGCCCATCTATTTCCTGCTCATTTATATTCTGCTGTGTCCTTAATATATTACGTGGTACAGATAATATTGTTCTCCTCCTTCCAGCCTCCCTATTAATATTTTAATTTACCTAAATTTGGAAACATGGGCACTCCTCCTTCTCACCTTTTGATACCGAGAACCACTTTTTTATTTATTTATTTTTTAAAAAATTCTGAGCAGCATACAAGATCACACTTAGCACTTGTGGCTTTTCAAGTGTTGAGAGTAGTGCTTAGATGAAATATGAACCCTAACGCATGAGGAGACGTTTCAGTGATTTGAGTAGAATGGAGAACAAATTTCAGTGAGGTGGAGCTACCTTCTGGCTCCAACAGAGTCTCCTTTTAGTGGTTGTAGCCTGGGGCTGAGAATTTTTTTTTACTGAAAAGTCAAACTAAACACAAGGTGGGCATTCTGTCCCCTACTATGGAGAGGGACCGATTTGCATTGGGGCCACAGTGCAGAGGGAGGGAGGATCTAACACATTGCTTGCACCAATTCCCTGATTTCAATAGCTTCCCCTCCCCAAACCTGCAAACAGTGGTGGATGAAGCATGAAGGCTTGAATGTCTATGACCATTAAATGTTCCCTTCTGCAGTTTTTTGCCTCTCTCTTTTTTTTTTTTTGAAAGCTGGCAATTTGATTTGGGGCTATTGCATAGTGGCAAATAGTTAGATTCCCTTTTCCACAAGCCCAGTTAAAATTGTGGGGGCCATGTGGCTGCTTTTTGTAAAAGAAAAAAAGAGAGAGAGAGAGAGAGAGAGAGAGAGAAAGTTCAATTGAAGGAACTTTTCCATCATGTGCGGTTTTACCCTGAAATCTAAAAACAAGATCAGCAACTTAAAAGGGCAGGAAATCCAATTCGTTTTTAAAGCCAGTGCTTGGGGCCATTCCTCCCCCTGCTCCCTCACCCACTACTTACCCAGCTCTGTGGCAAGTCTTTGACACTGATTTCTACATGTGGCGCAGTAAAAACCATTTCATCATTGTGGATTATTGAAGCAGATTCTCGCTTGCTCCCATAATCCATCAACTAAAGACTATTTTTGTCCAGTAGAGAATCCCTGAAGGATGATCTCTGATAATGGGCTCCAATGTATCTCAAAGCAATGTGCCTCTTTTGCAAAAAGCAAAAGAACCAAAACTTGAAAAAGCTGCGTAAAAAATTGCATATTATCTGTGCAGCCCATGCACCATAACCAGCAAAAGCATGTGTGAGATAAAACAAAGCAATTTCTGACAACAGGCGTTCCATCACTTTCTTCTGACCACCTTGCCCAAAGTCAGCTCTCTTGCTGAGTGCCTTTATTTCATATTCCTGGAACTGAGCTTGTAAATAGGTTGCTGAGCAAGAATATGTCATGTCACCGCATCTTTTCAAAAGGCGACTTCAAGCATTAGCTCCATTATCATAATAGTCCATTGCACTTCAGAAAGTTTTGCCTAGGAACTTGGGCTCTGAATTTTCATGGTCTCATTTCCTTATCTCTCTCTCTCTGTACGTTCCACCCTTAATCTTTCCATGCTAGCTGCCAAACTTCAGGTGCACTTCCCAATTTTGTTTCAAACATGCCAGTTCTCCCTCAGTCGAAAATCACAGTGGAGGCCTGCAGACTTGAAACATTTGCTCCCAGGCATGGATTTGCTTCCGTTCCCACACTCTACTCAGACATCTCATGTGATTTATACTAATCACACCAGCAGCATCGGCTGCATAAAAATCCTAACATCATGCATTGTGTTGCACTGTATGATACTAAAGTTACCATAGCCAATACTGTTGTTACTTCCACTTTTTCAAATTTAACTTTCCTCTGTTCTCCCCTGCAGCCTCCCCCACCTCTAAATCTAATCCAGAGGGTTGGAGGATTTGGCAGAACAAAATTTAAGTGTGCACAGGGAGAAGAAGGGAAAGTCTCATTGTGCTAACAAAAGTTTGCACGCACAGTGTTGGACAACCCTTGTAGCTGTAAGCCGTGATCACCTGCCATCTTTTTTTTTAAGGTGTGTATCAAAAGTTTTTCACATGTGCACCTGTGAATGTGATAAACAGGGTGCTTCAAAAACACATGCATCATGCAAGTCCATTATTAGGAGAGCCATGGTTAGCTTTGATCCCCTGTTGAAGGCACGGAGATCAACCATTGCTGCTTTGGTGGGGCTGTAACTGTACCAACTATACTGATTCTGCTCTTCCATGTGGACTGGTGTCAATCAGCATGGTGTGGCCACCCAGGCCACCCATTTACTGCAAGCGCTTGGTGAAACCCAGTCAACGATCTTCCACTTCATCTGTAATCAGCTCTAGGCAGAGGAAACCCTCAGTGGTCCCATGAATTTGGGGCAGTGGTTCTGGGTCATGAATTGTTCTAGAACAACAATGTGGCTCTAGAGGAGAAGTGGGGAACTAGATCTCGCCAGATCACTCTAATAGTTGGATGGGCCTGTCCACCTGTCAGTCACCTGACATTCTTTGACACCAGGTGAGTCAAAGGTCAAGGTGTGGCTGCAAAGGAGGGTTCTTCTTTCACAGCCCCATCTCTTCCTTCGCATCCCTGGCTTGCCTATGGATTATTCCTTTGTAGCCAAAAGTCACCACTTTCCACAGGATGACAGAAAGAGGCACCAAATCCAAAAAGTGCAGACTTTCGGCTGCAGAGTAAGGCTCGAGAGCAGACCTTGTGTGCTCATGCTTTGCAGCTGCAGCTAGAATTCAAGCCAGGGATGCAACGATTATTCCTTGAACTTTCCTTACGACATACGAAGTGGTGGCTGTGGTTTGCTCAAAATGAAATTTCTGAGGCCTGGAGGGCCTAGCTAGTTTCCCCATAGCTGTTCTAGAGCAACAGTGTTTCTAGGGCACAACTCTGCATGCACATCATTTGTCACAGGCAGCAAAGCTCTTCCCTCTCTTTGTGTTTGTGGAGGATGTGTGTGTGTGTGTGAATGCTCTACCGCTCTCTCAAATGGTTTCCTGGAAAGCTGTGCCTCTTCCAGGATTTCCCCATTAAGTGTAGAATGTCTGGCTGCAATACAAGTTTAACAAAATGCACACACGTCTGGGCCAAAAGAGAGAGAGAGAGAGTCTTCTATACAACGCTTGAGTGGCTAGCAGGTTAACAACATCTCATTCAAGAATTAGACTGAGTGCCAGCCTTCTGCCAAATCGGCTTGAAAAAGAAGTTGCCGTATGGAGTAGATGCATTGATGTCTCCTAATGACTTTTAATTGTTTTCTGGATTTCTTTCCCCTGTTGATTAGCAAGATGGAGGTTTGTGTTGCCTTGGCAGTAATTGCGCAATCTGCTGTAATCAGTTGTTCCCAAACAGCCACCATCAGACTTAAATCGTATGTTGTTGTTTCTAAAAGTCTTTTATGCGAAGGTAGTGGATTTCCAATGCATTTTTGTTGTAAGAGAAACAGCAGATTGCTTCAAGAACAATGTGGCACTGGATCTAGCAATAACAATGGTGCCAGCTTGCTAAAGAAGCCTTTAGCAAGTTAAGGAAGCCCACAGAGTTTGTCTAAACGTATAGTCTTTTTTTGCCTTCCTTCTCCGTTGATGTTAGGGCTGATGTGTGGCCACCACAAAAAACCTCAGCAATCAGACATGCCCTCGCTAATGTTTAACAATTCAAAATGTGTGATGATGTGACATGGCGAAAAACCAGTGTATCGATTTGGTCCCCAGTGAACTTTATTGGCTACTACTTCAACAATGCCCCAAAAAAAATCATTGGCTTATAGTGAGTGTGTGTGTGTAGCTTAGAATCAGAAGATACCCCACCACCCACCATCTCTTTAATTAACACATAACTAGCATTGCTAAAAGAGGAGAAATAAAATGTGCAGGAATCCTACTGGTAAATAAAACATGCTGTTTATTTATAGTTGCTTCATATGCACAAGGATGCCTTTGGAGTCTGAGCCTAAGTCATGTGAGGTACTTTCATGGCTGCCTTGTGCAGGATGAGAGAGTGAGAGTGTGCAAGAGGAAGGGGCAGAGCTTGGGTGTTTAGTGGGAAACCACAAAGTGTGTTTCCTCTGACTATCTCTTTGTCTCAACCCTGCCCTCTACTGACCGGAGGAATGCAAGCAGCCATGTCACATGTTTTAACCTCTATCATCCGCCTATCAGTTTATTAAGTTAAACAGATTTATAAACCATTTGATGTTTTAAAAATCTCTTAAGCACTGCATAACACAAAAATAGGCAACTTAATTAAAACAAAAATACAGCATAGAATGGTAATATAAAAGCATATGAAAACCAATAAAACAGGAATTCAAGCACACAAAACAGACTCAGGGAACACCTGCGGCAAAGGAAGACTTTGGTAATATGGTGCCCTGAGCGAAGACAAGATTTGGCGCCCCACTAACTTTGGGAAAGGTAAAGGGACCCCTGACCATTAGGTCCAGTCGTGACCGATCTGGGGTTGCGGCGCTCATCTTGCTTTATTGGCTGAGGGAGCCGGCGTACAGCTTCCGGGTCATGTGGCCAGCAGGACTAAGCCACTTCTGGCGAACCAGAGCAGCGCACGGAAACACTGTTCACCTTCCCACCAGAGTGGTACCTGTTTATCTACTTGCACTTTTGATGTGCTTTCGAACTGCTAGGTTGGCAGGAGCAGGGACCGAGCAATGGGTGCTCACCCCGTCGCAGGGATTCGAACTGCCGACCTTCTGATCGGCAAGCCCTAGACTCTGTGGTTTAACCCACAGTGCCACCCATGCCCCCCAACTTTGGGTATATACCTGTAAAAATATAGGTTTATTATATTATTATTACTTTGTGCCTCCTCGGCTCAGCGCCCTGTGCAGAAGAACTACCTGCTCTGCCCTAAATCCAGCACTGCCTGGGCAAACGGGTTAGGTATATTGCTTTACAAGATACCTGAAGCAACTGATAGCAAAGGGACCAGCACTCCACAGTACAGGGGGAGTAGCAGGAAATGCCCATTTCCACATCACCGCCCTATGATATTCTATAGGGCGGTGACACGAGCTGAATTTCCCCAGGTGGTCCCATTGATCTTTCAGGTCTTTACAGGGGCAAGTGGTCTTTCTCACATTTACTTGAAAGCATTATGAGTCAAGTTTTCTACAGTCATACCCAAAGTGACCTGTGAGCAAAAGAGAGAAAAAAAAACCCAACCCCCCCCACACACTCAACAATTAAAATAAATAAATAAAACAGCAACCAGTTACAGATGCAAGCATCAGTAAAAGCAAACAAGTGAGAAAGACAGCAACTACAACAGCATAAAATAGTAAAAACAGGGAAATAAGTCTCATTGAATGAAAAGAAGTTTTAATTTGGTTCCTAGGTGTCTTTTTTATTTATTTATTGCATCTATGAGACACTTCGTGAAATAAATCCGCTAGGCATTGTTGATGTAAAAACGTAATAACATGATTGTACTGTGGTACGGAAGTAAACATAAGAGATTCCCAGCATAAAAGCCCAAATACCTGTACAATAAAGCAGTATACATCACATTAATGAAGGCTTCTCCTGAATCTATTTATGAGAATGAGGCCCTACCACTATAAGCATCCCATCCCCAAGAGCTGCTTCGTGGGACATCTTCAGAAGAAAAGGCTGAGGAGTAAAACCTTGTCAAATCCAGAGTGGGGTCCCTAAGGCAGTTGGACGGCGCCTTGCATGCCTCCTTCTGGCAACTTCTGTAGCCAAGCTGGTGCCAAATGTCTTGCTTTCCTTTCCTTTGGACCACATCAGTGAGGCCAAGAGGAAGGTCTTGTTAGATAGATAGGTAATTTATTACGGTCGGAGCCCAGCTTATAAAACACACTTGGGGATACAATTCCAGAAGGAAATCAAACATTTAAAACAATGTACAACAAAAAATTTAAAATTTATAAATGTGATAAGCGTATAGACACTTAAAACTTTAAGATAAGCTACCACAGAGAGATGTCCCAGAGTCAACAAGGAACTGAGTTTGGGGATTTTCTTAACAAACTAGTTTAGTTTGGGGGATGGTCTGCGCCTACAGATCTGTACACAGAATCTGGTGATCGTCCGGGTCATCTTATGATCTTTGTCTAACAGGAAAAAGTCAAATTTTTGCTTTTCCGGGAGGTCAGTGAGCCTCACCAGCAGGGGATCAATGGTCTCACTACGTGCCTCTTCATAAAAGGAACATCTAAAGAACAAGTGCTCTGGATTTCCAATATCCCCCAGTGAACAGGCACAAAGTCTCTGAGCATATGAGACTTTGTTAAAGGATCCTTCCAGGACGGGTGAGGGCAGAGCCGAGCTTCTGGCAAGTGTAAAAGCCCGTCTTGCATTTTTGGATGCGAGAAAGAAGAGATATGCTGCCGGTGCGGCTATAAATCTCTCGATTTCTCCAATTTTATAGTCGGGGCACCTTGAGCAGTCCTGTTGTCTCTCAGTGAGGGCCTTGTTGTCTGGGCAGCCCAGGACCTCCATAAACACTGCCCAGGCATGTGCCCCAGGGAGGTCCCTTTGTTTATGCTGACACAGTGGTTTGACTTCACCCCCAAAGGCACACTCCATTGTCTCTCAAGAGAGATGGATACCAACCACAACTATATGCAAATAATAGGGGAAAGTTCACACATGCCTACAGCTTGTCATAGGTGGAGGAATAGGGTGTGAGAGAGAGAGAGAAGAGAGAGAAGAGAGAGAAGAGAGAGAAGAGAGAGAAGAGAAGGCCCACTGAACGTTCAGAAACATCCCACACCATTTGGTGGGTCACAAACAATATGTGTATGATATAATCTGGAAGCAGGAAGAATACAGTGAACAATGTGGGCGTCTCTCAGTCAGACAATGCAGATTTGCTACCAAAAGAGCAAATTCACAGTCAGTGACACTAAAAGAAGCATTTTACTAATTAGCCTCCAGGCAGTACACGTTTCCTGCCAAGAAGTTGTTAACACCAGGTGATTCAACGGAATCTGAAACTACTCTAGAAAGTGCTTAGTTTCAACATTTACATACTTAGCTCGTTCCCTGTCACAGCTGATTAGTAATAGTATTGTTTGGTCTACTTTGCTAATGATTCTTGATCTGCATATTTTCAGTCGATTCAGAGAGATTTTGGTAAGCGTTAGAATCAGCGCTTCCAGTGCTTCCGCAGGATTTAATTGCCTGGGACTCACTTTGTATTTTAATTGAAGGCTCATCACCGCCTACATCCTCAGCACCAAATAGGGGGAAGGTGGATGGCTATTATTTTTTATTATTACTACTATTAAATTTATTACACACCCTTCATTAGCAGTTCCCAGGGCGGGTTACAACAATGAAACATTAAAAACAGTCAAAACAAATTACAGTCACGGTAATAGGGTGGGCCCTTCAGGTGTCAAAGGCAGGGTGAAGAGGTATGCCTTAAGCATTCGCTAAAAGTTAGATGTACCGTATTTTTCACTCCATAAGACTTTTTTCCTCTTAAAAACTAAGGGGAAATGTCTGTGCATCTTATGGAGTGAATGTGTGGTCCCTGGGGCTTCCCCCGCCAGCCGGCTTCCCCCGCCAGCCCCGCAAGCTCCGGGAGCAGAAGCAAGGCTGCATGCAACCTTGCCGCTGCTCCCCGACCTGTTCTGGGGGCTAGGGTCGGGAGAAGCTCAGGCTTCCCCAGCCCCGTGGCTAAAAAGGAAGCCATGACAGCAAGCGGGGGGGGGGGGGGAATAAGTTTTTTTTTTCTTGATTCCCCCCCCCTAAAAACTAGGTGCGCCTTATGGTCCGGTGCACCTTATGGAATGAAAAATATGGTACCTCTGTGAGGAGGGAATTTCGCAGCTGAGGGCCTGCCACGGAAAAGGCCACCACCACTTGAACTTCTGAGGATGGTGGAGCTACCAAGAGGGCCTCCTCAGCTGATCTTGACACCCAGGAGGGTCTGTAAGGAAGGAAGCGATATCTCAGGTTTGTAGTACAGTCAGTGGTTTTTCCCCTGAGGGGACGCAGGGGTACGCATACCCCTAAACATTTTGTGAATCTTAAGTTTGGCCTCATTGAGGGGCAGTATTTCAATATGAGTAGGAAAATGAGAGTACCCCTAAACATTTTTTTAGGAAAAAGCACTGAGAACAGTTGTACCTTGGAAGTTGAATGGGATCCATTCTGGAAGTCCATTCGACTTCCAAAACATTTGGAAACCAAAGCACGGCTTCTGATTGGCTGCAGGAAGCTGCAGAAGCCCCGTCGGACGTTCAGCTTCCAAAAATAGTTCGCAGACCGGAACAGTCACTTTCGGGCTTGTAGCATTCGGGAGCCAAAACGTTCGAGAACTAAGCTCTTCGGAAACCAATCTACAACTGTACATATTTATAGTACAATATGTCATAGAAAACCGATTCCAAGAGAAGGCCTCATGACGGAGGAGATACATAGGCAAAACATGGATGTGGAGGGAAAGTTGAAGGAGGAAAAGGCTCAGCCCCTGAGGTTCCACAGACTGCTTCCATGGCTCTCTAGAGCCACATCCACACTTTACATTGAAATCACATAGCTTACCCCCAAAGAATCCTGTGAATGTTAGTGTGTTAAGGGTGCTGGAAATCATAGCTCTGAAAGGGGGTAAACTACTTGATTCTTGGGGGGGGGGGGCATCTGCTTTAAATGTGGTTTAAATGCGGTTTAAAAGTACAAGGGTGGACATGACCTAGGTCTGTGACCTGAGCTGTCGCTTCCGATGGCTCTCCCAGGCACAATGTTCCAATTTCTGCATCTTCCCTTGGACGCAGATCTGAACGAACAGGGGACGGTCAATAATTGCCGACAAACACAGCACTGATGGGAATGCTCTGGTTTGTCCGGATGCCAAAAGGTATTGAGTTTTTGCTTGAGTGGATACCCAGCAACCGGTTTCCCCCAAAGCTTAACATTAAGTCACCAGCCGTGATGAGCTAAAAATGTCCATAGCCAATGAGAGCATGAAACAGGTGGGGCCAGGATAGCTATAAACGCTGAGGATTACGGGAGGGCTCAGTGCGGAAGAAGCGAGGGTAAGGGGGGCTGAGGACAGCCTGCATATTTTGGGCCTGAATTCGCCTTGCGTGCCCTCTTCTCCGAGGCTGGGTGTCACACAATGCCACATATCTGCAGCCATACCCCTGGGACAAATGCTAGGAAGTCTTTAATGATGTTTGAGCTTATCTTTCACTTGGCTCCAAACGGATATGAACGAGGGTCTGGAACAACAACAACATGGCCTGCTCATTATTTATGTTCTACGCCACTGTTCACCATCCAGTCATTGCCGCCTTTCATTATCCTCACAACCAGTCCTGGGAGGTCAGTGAAGGTGTGAGAGAGAAATGGCTTTCCCATTAGCTTAGCAACTGAAATTGAGCATGTGGCGTTAATGTAAATTCTAAACCAGATTTTCTCTTTGCCGCTGGATAGGTCAGTGGGTAAGTGCTGGTGGTTCCTCGCCTTTGCATTCTTGGCCCTTTATTTCCAGGACTCTTAAGCATGGCGGCCTCTTCCCGTTGGAAGCTAGGCATGCAAATTGTTCTCGGTGGAAGATGGTTATTTGCCTAATGGCTGCTGCTGTCGCAGGGACATTGCTGGCTACCTGAATGGTAGGGTTGTAGCTCAATGGAAGAGCAACTGCTTCCCATGCAGTAAGTCTCAGCTTCAATCTGCGGCATCTCCAGGTCTGGCTGGGAGAGACCCCATGCCTGAAGCCCTGCAGAGCCAGTCAGTGTGAACAATGCTGAGCTAGATGGAGTAATAGTTGAACTTAGTGTATGCCAGCTTCCTGTGTTCCTAGAATGGTCAACCCCAGTGCAGTTCATAGGATCAAGGGTCCTCTCTGAGGATTCTGCCCCTTTCATCTGGAAAAGAGGCATCCAAGTGACCCTTCCCATGGGGAACTGCATAGGTGTCATGGACTGGTTCGACACAGAGGAATGGTGGGAGGAACCAGCTGGGGAACCACCAAGGAAAGCAGGATCAGAACCTGGGGTCAGAGGGAGAAGGCTGGGAAGAGGTGTTGGGAGCTGGGGAGGTAACAGGGCTTAGTGAGCAGGGAGAGTCTGTGGCAGAGAGAAGCCCAGAATTGGAGGCAGAAGCTGAAGCAGGTGAAGCCAAGAGGAAGAGATGAGTCAGGCTGGCGAAGAGTCATGGGTGCCTCCTGCTCCTGCTGCAACAAGCTCACCTCCCCCATTGTCTTACAGAACCAGAAGAGGGCTGAAATGGATAGAACAGTGCCAGGCCACATGCAGGAAAAATTTGCTTGGGGAAAGCCCTGGAGATGAGGGGACTTAGATGGCCATGGAGAAGCAGAGACTTTGAGTCTTGGCAACTGAATCATGGGGTACGACCTACCAAGGATGAGCTGCTCATTAGGCCTGACACTCAGCCAAGTCTATAAAGACTGTGTTTTTGCTAATAAAGAGTTAAGGTGTGATTTACTGTCGGCTCGCTCTTTGACAATAGTTTTAGGTATCCACCAGTGCTGATGTGACAGCAGCCGCCATTTCACTAATCCCCACCCTCCTCTCGGATCTAGTAACATGCCTAGCAACCAATGCTGGGTTTTGCTAGCAGAGTTGACCACCTTCCCCTCCACCCCAGCTTTCTAACAGTACTTCTTCCAGCTGCATTGGCAAGTAAGTTCAGGTCAGGAAGAAAAAGTGGTCAGCCTTGCAGCCTCACAGGGCTCTGGGGTGTTATCCTGTGCAAAAAACGGATGCTTTACTCATCCAAGAGATTATGGCCACCCAAGTTGACGTAACATTTAGAATCTTGCCTTTACTTTCCTCTCAGAGAACTTTTGTTATCGGGCATCATACAAATGTTGTAAACAGGAATTGTGATTAATAGGAACAATGTGTGAAGCAAGCAAGCATTTCCAGAGGCATAAAACCAATTCCGTACAAATTACTAGAAGGCGCATGGAAGTCTTGCATTTGGAAGCACTGCTGTGTGGCATTCTAGCAGGACAGGATTATGGGTGCAACATTCATCGGGAGAGAGAGGCTCAAGCAGATGTGTTGGAAAGAATCAGGTCTTGCTTAACAAGCTTGCATGAGGGGGGGAGAGCGTGGGGGGCAGGGAAGTTCTCTTTGAAAAGTGCTGACTTCCGCGTTTGCCTGGGCTATGTGGGGCAGTCAGCACGGATTTTGAAAGCTGTTTGATTATTTTAAAAATATCTTCCGAGGTCACATTTAATCAAGTCCAAAGCGCCAAGCCTATACGGTTGAGGTTTCTCCTATGAATAAAATTTGACAGGGAGAAATGAAATACCTCCAAAATCAACAGCGGAGTATTTAGTCAACTCACCTCAACCTATGGACTGTGTCCAAGGCTGCAAAGAGTTGCCAGCTATTGCAGCCTTTCCCTGCCTAATCCGTAGAACAGACACCTGATAAATCTATGTCAGGAGGACAGCAGCACCTGTAGTGCATTTCACGGTTTAAATTTACAAGAGCTGTAGAGTTGGAAGGGACCCTTTGGGTTGTCTGGTCCAACCCCCTGCAATGGCAGGGACTGTGGGCAATCTGCAGGCAAAGCAGGTCTTCTCCCACCCAGCTGTGCCTCCTTCTCAAGGTTTTGCCTTACTCATGAACGAATTAGGTGCACAAGTCAATGAAAGGAGGTTGCCCCTGTTGCATCTAGTTTCTTTAATCAATTCAGCTGTTGGTTTTGTGAATCGCTCTTCCTCCCAAGGGAGCCCAGGACAAGGTACGTTAAAGATTGAAGCAGCAGAGTTCATCTCGTAAAGATAAGCGTAGCAAATCCCCACATAAAACGATAAAATAGCCGTAAAATCAGAATGATAAACACAAACATAAACCAACCGGCAGCTGGGTACTAAAACAACCTAATTTGATTTGTAAAAACCTTGTGATGGTGAGGAGGAAGACTGGGGAGTACTTGGGGCAGAAAACTGGGGGGCGGGGTGGAGAAAATTGAAAAACTGGAGCGGAGGCTTCTTGGGACAAGCTAAAGTGGCAGCACCTCCCCCCTTTTAAAATACCATTTGGGCACTGTCCCAAGAGGTGGTGATGGGACTCTACTGGTGGCCCAACAGGTGGCTGTGTTTTGTCTGATTGTCTCCTTGGAATGACACTGTAAAGTAGATCCACTAACTAGCACAATGATTTCCACCTGTGCAGCAGAACTTCCCTCCCCTCCTCTCTCCCCTCACATCTCCTGGGCTCTCCCCAAATCTGCTCTGGAGGGTTGGAAGAAAACCTAGAACAAATATGGGGGAATGCAAGGGGAGGAGAGGGAGGGGAAGTTCTGTTGCCCACTCAAAAGTCCCTGAGCCAGCAGATCTGCTTCTTTGGATACTGCCCTGTAGTGTGTTGTACCTGAAGCATTGTTGGGAGCAAGGAAGATGGCAGCCACACTGCCACTTATCCTGGTAGGTCCCCTGTCCCAACTCCAATTCCTCAATTTTATTCCCACCCTCCCCAGATTTTGACCTTCCACCACTCTTTCATCCCTGTGACCCCGGAGCTGAATGTTTAGTTTGGCATTCATTCCGCTACACAGCTCACTTTAAGCACTTTGGTGAGCCTCGTGGCACATTGAGTCACGGTGGAGCAGATACTTCATTAGAAACGTAGCCCCTGTTCGCTCACAACCTTCACCTGCACTTGTATCAAAATGGCCAAGTGACTTTACCTGGGTTCTCAGAATCTTCCCCTGATTGTGCTGTTCCTATTTTCTCTCTGTGTCTCTTCCTTTCTCTTTGCTCGCCTTGACCAATAATTTCAAATTCCATTCGATCTGCACAGATTTCAGTTATTTGCCAGATAGGATCAATTCTCGGCTATGACCACCTGGCCGCTATGAAATCCCTCAGGACGCTGAGGGCCTTGAGGCCCCTCCGAGCCCTGTCCCGATTTGAGAGCATAAGGGTAAGGGTTGTCGTCTTTCAGTGTCTATGAAGTGTGTTCACCTCCAGTAATCAGACCTTCTCTCTCTTTCCCACAGGTTAACGTGCCATCAAGTCTTTCCTTAAGGTGGCACATGGCGGCTTCATTTTGCTAATCCAAAGCAAGACAATGGGTTCAGTTCTTTCTAGAGAAGGGTGTAATATAGTGACACAGGTCCAACACCATTTAAAACGCACACACACACACAACGAAATTGGGTATTACAGAGATACATCACAGTCTATGGCATTCTTTTTCAAAGGATCGTAATAAATGGCTGGGTCTTGCAAAGTGATTCATCTTGAGGCCACAAAATTACAGTGTTTGCATAATTTAATAATGGGAGCTGTGCCCACATCCCTGCTGTTTCCATTCAATTATATATAAAAAAATCATATCAACTGCACACAAAAAAAGTTTGTGTTTCAGGAAGACACTGCCAGAATTAGACTTTGCTGGTCCTTCTTTCTTCCTTTTTCTGACCAACTTTTGATATCAGTTGGACCTCCATGTGGTCACCTTGAGGAAAGTAAGACAACATTTAAGATGGGGGTTCCCTCTGGTTTTGAAGTCTTGTGGTTTCATTTTGCACTGGAAATCAGTGAATGGGTCTATATCCTGAAGGTCTCCTGGAAATGATTTTTATACATGAGAATGCTGATGGGGTTGTTTTGCCCCTGCCTTCGTGTTGGGTTAATGCTATATATTTTTCCTCCTTTTAGGCTCTTTCTTCATCAGTTGATTAACCAGGCTTATCTTTACAGGTGAAAATCCAGAGAAGAGAAGCTGAATGGTAGGATTTGTGCTAATGGTTTGGACTTTTCCATTTTGTGTCTCCATTCAGGTCTCATTAGTAAGCCTCATAGCTAGTACACTTGGATACTCCGAAATGGGTCCCATTAAATCCCTTAGGACCCTCAGAGCTCTGAGACCCTTAAGAGCACTATCACGATTTGAAGGGATGAGGGTAAGATTCAGTTAAAACAACAACCCACATGACCCATCATCGAAGCCCATCCTGTCTATGGAAATCCACAGCATGTTGTGAGGGCCATCATTCCTTCCTTCCTCCCATCATTTGTTCATTCATTCCTTAGTTGTGTTTTTGTTTTCCTTTTTCATCCTAAGCTGTAAATGAAACAATTGATAAATGCCATATGTTGCAATATACCCCCCCCTATTTCGCCTCCCTCCTCCTCTGACAAATTCATCCAGCTTGCTTGTAGGAGTAGCTTCAGCTTTGACTGATACCCACCCTGGTGGATTCCCTTATGAGCTAATCCTGCCGCATTCCTTGTCCTACGGCACTTTACAAACACATTTCAGGCTGAGTGCATATCTGGCTGACAAACCTGCCTCAGTAATGAGGTGCTCCAAAGAAAACCATTTGGCTTCTCCAGCTTTAAGGTGGCCTTTTGTGCACCTGCAAAAGCTGCCAGAAGGTGAGGCAAATGTTGCCATCAACCAGACCCCTCACAGAAAGGCTGCCTTTGGGTGTTACAGCAAACCATGGTTCATAGTGATGCGAAGGAGCCTAGGTGAGCCCCCGATCCATGCATTTCCCCCTTTTCTCCTCCAGCGCAGCTACAAAGTGGAGTCCAGAAACTTTTGCTTCCACTTTTGATTAACCACTGATATCAGAACCCTAAATGATAGTATTAACTCTGATTTGTTTGAACAAGCCAGCTTCATAAACCATGGTTTGAAGTTCACATTTCAAAGAAGCCATGGTTAAAAATAAACCACTGGTTAAGCAAAAACCATAGGCTTTGCTTCTGGGATGGGAGGAAGAGTGTCTAAGCCTGCATCTCATTCTTGCCTGCTAAACTATGGTTTGGTGTGATGTCCAAATTGGTACACTATATAGTTCTACGGTTCCTCATTCCTACTATATCCTGCATTAAGAGTTAACATAGACAGATAAGATTCCTCTTCTGCCTGAAGCTATTTATCTGAACAAGGCTTTAAATGTAGAGAGCCATCCCCACGTTAGGAAAAGATCTCACCTATCTAGCATGTGTGCCTCTCTTGCTTCTGTGACTACCAAATGGCCACACGTTATAAGTAATATTATTATGGGCAGTTTAAATCCAGCTGTTCTGGGCTTCGTGGATGTAGGTGTTAGGCAAATGTTATGTCTCAGTGTGCCCAAGGAGAGGGCATGGCATGAGGGCACCACCCAATTTCCAGGGCACATACATTCCCTACACTTACAGACTCATCTAAACCAAGATATTTTACTACTTGTCTGTATCTAGACCAGCGCATGAGCTGATTAACATTTTGCTGCTTGAACTCAGCTACCGAAAAACCCCCACATTTAAATGGCATAATAAAACCATAGGGCACCCGCTGCAAATGGTGCACATGGCTTCAAATGGGCTAGCCGCCCAATAAACCAACGCCAAGGCAGTGTTAAGAGAAAGACTAGGCTCCCAGTGCCATGTTTGTTCACAAGAACCCAGCCACTGGGTTCTTGTGACGTCCCTAACCCACAAGTCAGATATTTCTTGAACCTGAAAATGTCAAATGCATGAATCAGCCATAAGTTATATTGGCTACAATAGCCTTCCTCAACCTGGGGCTCTTGAGGAGTTTTGAATTTCCATAGGAATGCTAATACATTTGGGTGCCTGGAAGCCATCTTTCAGAAGACAATACCAAACATCATTTCATGTTTGCTGTTGCCAGTCTTTCTGAGGCTTTTTCGTCTCCTCCACTGCATACATTTAGGGCTCATCCAAGCTTTGTGCCCTTCACTTTCTATGTACACGTCTGGGCATTAAAGCGCTGTGTCTGCATCCCTTTTTTCCATTCTTCCCAGTGCTTTTTAACACTAAATTTGAACAAACGGCAATTCGGGTTTTCCTGAATTGTTTTGCTCCCATTCAGCAGTAAAGAGTGGGTTTTCACGGGGAAAGCTGGGGAATAAAAAAGCATTCAGACATAGAATTGTAGAGTTGGAAGGGATCCCGAGGATCATCTAGTCTGACCCCCTGCAATGCCAGAATCTTTTGCCCAATTTGGGTCTCGAACCCAGGACCCAGAGATTAAGAGTCTCATGCTGTACCGACTGAGCTACCATCATGGTGCTTTAAAGCGCGGGCCTGTGTCTAGAAACGCAGCACAAAAGGAAGTCTGGATGAGCCCTCAAAGCACTCTGTTCCACTTTAAGAGTGACGGTTTCCCCTGAGAATCCTGGGAACTATCATTGGTAAGGGAGCTGAGAGTCCTTAGGAAACAGTGAAACTCGAGTTCCCAGGATTTTGGGCATGGGGGATCCATGACTCTTAAAGAGGAATAAGAGCGCTTTAAATGTATGGGGTGGATGTGGCCATAGTTTGCATCTTGGCTCTAGAGTTTACCAGGCCTGGCGGAGCTTTAGCACACAGCACTGATCTTTATGTAGGATTAAGGATTGAGAATGGACCCTGAGAATGTGCTGTCTTTCCCTATAGCCTCTCGCCTCTCATGCACAAATTCGTTTTCACACCCTTTACCAAATTTCAATTTCTAAAAACCCAAATAACCTATAACCAGGTGGAAAGTTTTCTCAAAAAGCTGCATTTAAATGTGAACATAAAAGAAATGTGGCCAAATTTGGAGGATTCCTGCTCAAGAAATGCCTGGATTAGCTGCGCCTGCCGTGCATGCCGTTCCCTGCGCCTATCTCTCCTCTTTTCCATTTCATTGCACATGTCACTTGCCATCCCATAATCAGTTTGTGCATGTTTCCATTCGGGCCATTTGCATGCAGGTATCAGAAGCGTTGGCTTGACATGATGAGTCGCACCTTGCTCATTCCTATTCATGGCTTGTGACATCCTGTGGCCTGCTGTTTGCTTGCACCCACACAATGGGTGAAGGATCCTGCCTTCAGCTGGGAAGGTGGAATTGATGGTCTTCTGCCTCACTTCCCATTCTGTGTTTCTGTGTTTGCCGTGTTTCAAGCTCCCCTCTATTTCCAAGAGTTCTGAGCTAGATGCATGTAAATAGAGGCGATGCAAACCACAAAGTTCAAATTCGGAAACAAAAAGTGCAGAATTCCGTTGTGCAAGCACATTGTCAAAAACAACAAAATGTTTTCTTTTTGAAAAAAGAAAAGGAGCGTTTGCAATAAGCAGATACGGCTGTTTCTCTCCCCCCCCCCCCTTTTTAAAGCAAATGCTCACAAATGTGCCAAATTATCATTGCTAGCATGTGATGTTCTGTCAAATATGCAAATGTTTGGAAGAAAGAGTTTGCGTTTGCAGCCCATGGCTTGCTTTCCTTCAAAGCACCTTTGCAGTTGGAGATGTAGACATTAATATGCTTGTTTACGCCCTCACTTGTTTGTGAACATAGCATTTGTGTGTGTGTGTGCAGGATTGCAATCCCTTCTGTATTTTTTGGTTCCCTTGTGCATGTCTGTGCCATATTTGCATATATAATTTTCTGTCTATGAAAGCATTTGGACCAATGTTGCTTGTATGATTCATTTTGTCAGGACTCCACAATTGTATGATTCTATGTAACTCCCATTGGCCCCAGCTGCTGGGTGCTGGCATCACTTAGGGGAAGGCTGGTACAAAGTGTTAATGTGCTCTAAAATATATATGTCATAGGGTCAGATCAGCCAACCTGGTGCCCTCCATATGTTCAGGACATTTATTTACCACTTCCTTTCCTTTGTTCCTCTGTCAATCAAGCAAACATGCAATATGTTTAAAAGGGGCATAATGCCTTTGTTCAGATGCACTGGTTATATGAGTGTGCCTGAGTTATGTTCGCTTTGGTATACTAAAAGTGCAAAGATCAATGCAGAGGTAATGACATCGGTCAATGCCCATTTTGCCAAATCCATTTCTTCTGCAGCTGCTTACAATTTGGGCACCCTAAAAACTGCTGTGAGGCCTCTTAGTCCTGCAGGTTCTTCTAATTATTACCTCTTAAGAGTCATCAAATTTCAGGGCTTGGGCAGCCTACACAGGTTTTCTTTTAAAGCAGGATTTCAGCTTCCAAGTATAGTGGAGCTTAGTCCCATTTGTTATATTCTTGCCTGCTGCTAAGCTGACACTGCAGGTTTAGGCAGAAATCCTAGACATACTTCCCCAGGAGTAAATCCCACCGGGCTCAGTGGGGCTTACTTCTGAGTAGACTTACATAGGATTGCACTGTTTGTTAGTTGTTGTTTTTTAGTTTTCTCTGCTTTGAGAAATCATTTGAATCAAAAAGTGAGAAGTCATCAGATAAACAAAATCATCACTCAGCTGTTCCTGTGTGTGTGTGTGTGTGTGTTTAAAATAAAGGCTGCTTTTCAGCTGTTGCGATTCTCCCTCCCCAAAAGGGATTTACATGAAAGAACAAAATGAAATATGACCACCATGTAACACAAATTAAAGCACAAATTAGGTCCAGTGTTAGTTATATTCAAATTAAACCCACTTAAATGAGTGGACATGACAAATTTAGGCCCATTAATTTCCATAGGTTTACTCTGAGTAAAATGTTGGTGATACAATCCATAAATCTTAAAAAGCAAAAGTTAAAAAATTTCAATTATATATTGCCAAGCCATACAGATAATAGTAATAGTAGTACAGTAATGATTTTATTATTTATACCCCTCACATCTGGCTGGGTTCCCCCAGCCACTCTGGGCGGCTTCCAGCACATAAAAATATAATAATAAAATGTCAAAGATTTCAAACTTCCTGATACAGGGCTGCCTTCAGATGCCTTCTAAACATTGTGTAGTTCTATAATAATAATGAATTAATTAAGATTTAGAATGTATTCACTGCTTGTGCAAATGCCACAGGAATGGAGCTTGTACTATAAAAGGGAAGTTCTTCCATTAGGAAACCACCACAAAAAAGGCCCTGCCTGGTGCTCTAAACCAACTGAACCTCTGCATAATGTCTCTGTTAAAATCATACTTTATGTTCATTTTTAAAAGGTCCATAATTTTATTTTATTTAAGCAAAACATCTGGAGGGCCAAGGTTGAGGAAGCCTGATATACATAGGTGCAAATTTAGAAAGAATTATTATCAGTTAAATAGGACAAACAGTAGATTTCTGCCTGGTGGGAAAGAGCAGCAGGCCTGTTTGCCCTCAAAACAGAGGGTTGTTGTCTGTAAAGTTGGGCACAGGACCGCCCTAAAAATTGAGGATAATTTAGTTGTGATTTGAACACAAGCCTCCTATTTCACCACCAAGGCAGACAACTACTTTCTGACTCTGTGTATGTGTTACTGCTAGGGAGGGAAGAATCTGTCAGTTTTGTTTCTTTCCTTTTCTCAATCTTAAAATCAGCCCTCCACATTTTGCACCAATTTGCAAGCTTAAAGAAAAAACATCCTCATGAAAATTCATTAGCATTTTAGTGCAAGTTTTTCCCTAATTAACATAATTCTATATGCAGTTTTAGGGACACAGGTGGCACTGTGGGTTAAACCACAGAGCCTAGGGCTTGCCAATCAGAAGGTTGGCGGTTCGAATCCCAGCGACGGGGTGAGCTCCCATTGCTCGGTCCCTGCTCCTGCCAACCTAGCAGTTTGAAAGCACACCAGTGCAAGTAGATAAATAGGTACCGCTCTGGCGGGAAGGTAAACGTCGTTTCCGTGCGCTGCTCTGGTTCGCCAGAAGCAGCTTAGTCATGCTGGCCACATGACCCGGAAGCTGTACGCCGGCTCCCTCGGCCAATAAAGCGAGATGAGCGCCGCAACCCCAGAGTTGGTCACGACTGGAGCTAATGGTCAGGGGTCCCTTTACTTATATGCAGTTTAGACTAATGTACATATTTTTTCAAGCATATGCATTTTTGTACGCTATTTTCACAAATACCTTCATTTAATGCACCTTTTTCCTGAATAATTGCATTTTTGCATGTTTTGGTTGGAGAACTGCATCACAAAAATCACATAAGTGCAAATTTCAAAGACTAGCTGTGTTTGGTTTCTGAAAGTGCGAATCTGATACATTCAGCTGTAAATGTGTTGTGAGTCGAATTTCTCCTCCACCCCTAGTGCCTGCTGTGCTGGACTGGGGCCTTTTCTTCCTCTCTTGGTGCATTTACTTGGTCAGATTTGAGTGAGGAATAATTACGAACACACGCCCCAGGAAAATCAAGTCATTTTATTTTTAGTAGATTTAGCCACACTTAAACCATGGCTTACAGACAGTAAAACTTAGCATTATTACCAGCTGACGATATGCTCTAGAGTGCAGAAGGAAATTCAGCCCCTATAAGACATGTATTAAGTAGTTTTAATACCCCAGTACAAATACATCAAGCGGGAAGGATGATAATAGCTCGTAGGTTCATTCTGTGGGAACACATTAGGAGACAATAGCCTAGTTTTCAAGCCAATGGACTTGGCAAAACTTCTTTGAAGTTAATGGGGCCTATGATGGTGGGCTAATCAGAGCATCAGGACTGAATGTGAAGGGAAGGTACCCTGAGGCAAAGGGTCAAATGAAGTTTCCCCATCCTTGATCTCTGCGAATACACCTAGGTAGTCGCTCCATCCCCCGCCCTCCTTCCTGTTTTCATTTTAAACTCTTGCTCAGGACTGGTTCATGCAGTGGTGGGCTACACAGTGAGACATTGAACTGTGGCACACATGCAGTAGACTAGGTTGCTGAGGGCTATTGCCAAAACTTGCCCAAGCTCAGAGACAGCACCATAGCTGAGCTCTAGCACAGGCAGATCAGAATTCAGATTCTGGAGAGGCAAACAATGGTCCACAGACACAGAATGTGGCCCAGGTGGGCTGGTGGTTAGTTCTGGATCAGAGTGCAAAACGAGGCAGAAGTCAGAGGAGGGGCTACTTGCCACAATGGCTATGCTCTACCTTCGCTGTGATGAGAGACATGGTGCTTTTGAATACCATTTGTCAGGAATTGCAGGTGTCTAGGCCAACACGTTAGGGATGTGGGTGGCGCAGAGCCTAGGACTTGCTGATCAGAAGGTTGGCGGTTCGAATCCCCGTGACGGGGTGAGCTCCCGTTGTTCGGTCCCTGCTCCTGCCAACCTAGCAGTTCGAAAGCACAAAGTGCAAGTAGATAAATAGGTACCGCTCCGGCGGGAAGGTAAACGGCGTTTCCGTGCGCTGCTCTGGTTCTCCAGAAGTGGCTTAGTCATGCTGGCCACATGACCCGGAAGCTGTACGCTGGCTCCCTCGGCCAATAAAGCGAGATGAGCGCCGCAACCCCAGAGTCGTCCGCGACTGGACCTAATGGTCAGGGATCCCTTTACCTTTAGCAACACGTTCTCTTTTGCAACACGGGTTGTTTGGATAAAAGAAATTGCAGGTGGGCAGAGTGCTGTTGTATTCAACAGGCATTTGGATGGCCACTGTGAGAACAGGGTGCTAGACTATACGAGCCTTTGGACGGATCCAGTAGGTTCATCTTCTGTTCTTATGGCATTGGTTAGAATGAGGAGCTGGCTCACAGCCTGGTCATGGAGGTTGGCTGATAGCATTTGGGCTGTTTCTGAAGCCTAGAGGGTGGCCTTGACCCTACAGAGCTTGGTAGTCTGCTTGGTTTGCTGAGTGCCCAGAGTGTTGGCATTGTAGGAAATAAGGTTCCAAAACCAGGGTTTTGGGGACCTGTGATTCAAGACACATAGCCTCCAGCACCTGAAGGAATGCATGTGCACATTTGTAGCCATGCATGCCCAACTGCTTCAACGGGGACCCAAGTATGTTGCACATTCAGATACGAATACATATGCCCTCCATCACCACTCACTCTGCTTCCTTTAAAAAACCTTCTGTTTTGGCATTTTGTCCTGGCAGCAGAGCAGAATTGCTGGCAGAAGCTGCTGCTTCACTGCAACAGGTGGAGAAGGGGCAACTCCCTATGTCCAAGCAAGGAGTTGAAGTGTCATTTTCAGGGGCAAACTAGATGTGACATTTGTTGTTGTTGTTGTATTGCATTTATATCCAAGGAGCTAATGGTAGCATAAATGGTTCTCCCACACCTTCCCATGTTCTCCTTGCAATAACTCTGTGAGGCAGATTAGGCTGAGTGGCAGTGACTGGTCACCCAGCCAGCTTCATGGCTAAGGGGGTTCTTGAACCCTGATCTCCCTAGTAATTGTCCAATATGCCTAACTATTACACGCTGGCTCTCAATCCTTCTATCAGCAACCAGGTGCCTCTCCTCATTTCCTGAACTGGAGCAATGGGGATGGCTTTTTGGGGGGTGGGTAGAACAGTGATCCAAAGCAGGACTTCAGCAAAAGGTTAAATTCCTCGCCCCTTCTCATAGTCCCACCTAGATCAGGAGCTCTTTTATAAAAGGCCATTTGCAGAATTTCTAATCTCATGAATAAAGTCATGTCTCATTTGTCCTTCATTCAGTCTGAGCTCAGTTTGGGTTCCTTTGGCCTCCGCAAGACAGAAAATACTGAGGAAACAGATCTGTTGTTTTTTTGACACATATACAATTGGAGAGAGCAGGTGCTTTACAATCTGCTTTCTTTTCAGTGAAGCTAAAGGAAAGGAAAAGAAGCTTAGGTTAAACATCCTAGACTCTAGAACAGCGGTTCTCAACCTGTGGGTCCCCCACAGATGTCATTGGACTACAACTCCCATCATCCCTAGCTAGCAAGGCCAGAGCTCAGGGATGATGGGAGTTGTAGTCCAACAACATCTGGGGACCCACAGGTTGAGAACGGCTGCTCTAGAAGGACAAGCTTTCTTAAATTTGCAAGTCACCATTCACGCTGAGTCATGGTAATAACCTCACATTTTTCTAAACGCCCAACTACTGCCATCAATGGGTGTCAAAGAGAATTGTGCTTTGTTGCCCTGGGACATACAAGGAACAGGAGGCTCAGCCCAAAGGTCTCTTTAGTCCAGCATCCTGGCCAGCTAGATGCCTCTGGGAAGCCTGAAAGCAGGACCTGAGTGCCACAGCACTCCTTGCTATGTGTGATTCCCAGCAACTGATAATAATAATAATAATAATAATAATAATAATAATAATAATACCTTTATTGTCATTGTACAATGAAATTAAATGAGTCTCTCCCCCCCAACACTCAATCTCTTATTGTGTCTTGTGTCCCTGCACATAGTGAGTAGCCATGGGTAGCTTTGCCCTCCAAATGTTTTTGTGTCCAAGTTTTTTGTACCTTGTCTTGTTACCTGAAGGAGCTTTCTTTGACGTGTTCAGGAGGCAACAGGAGAGAAGGGAGAGAGAGGGCTGGGCATTGCATGGCCTGGTGGATCCTTTTGCACCCCCACCCCGCTTAACCCGCATGCTTGTGTCTTGAATGTGTGCATGTCCCTTTCCCCACAGCGTTCCTCATTTGGAAATTCAAGTCTTACAATCTCACATGTGTGCCATGCAGTGTATTCGCAGTAGTTCTGGGTTGGCACAGAGGGACATTGAACAAGGACCAAATGTGTGTGGATGCATTCACCGCACACACAGCCAGCATAAAAGATTTTGTTTTGGCCAGTATTCAAACAGGAGCTGCTTTCTTAAAAAGTGGTACCTCATGTTACAAACACCTCGGGTTACAAACACTTCAGGTTACAGACTCTGCTAACCCAGAAGTAGTACCTTGGGTTAAGAACTTTACCTCAGAATGAGAAGAGAAATTGTGTGGCGCTGGCAGCGGGAGGCCCCATTAGCTAAAGTGGTACCTCAGGTTAAGAATGGTTTCAGGTTAAGAACGGACCTCCAGAACGAATTAAGTTCGTAACCAGAGGTACCACTGTACTTTTAATTTGAATAATGTTAATTGGGTCAACAAAAATGCCACAGACATCACAGAAATGCACGAGCAAGCACAAACTATAAGCAGCTCTTAAATGAAATGTTTCTGGACATTAGACAGACAAGCCCAAAGTATTTTATCCGCTGGTTTTCATGCGAAAAAGGTGGGCAGATATAAACACATCCACATGCATAGATCTCACTCATAACCACCACAGGCTACACTGCTGTTGAGCACAAAATGTTCTACGACTCTTGCTTTCCAGGCTACCATGAAGGCTATTTCTTCCTCGAGCCAGGAATACAGTGACTGATTTATGATGAAGGAACAGCCATGAATGACAAACGACAATGAATCTTAGGAGAGCTTTACGATTAATTGTTCACATCCCTCCCCTGCTCTTCTTTAACTTTTTTTTTTAAGTTGGGGTTTGTTTTTTTTACATTAAGCTTTTTACTCATGCAAAATTGAAAAGTACAGAGAGACTATAATCAGAGTTGCAAAACATAAAAGCAGTACAGTGATTGTATTTTCCAAATAGATAAGGGAGCAGATATTGTAGAAAAATAAAAGCAAAGCACATAATGAGAGCCAAACTGCAATTTGGAGTTTTGCATATCTGAATTCGGCACATAAGAAATGAAGTGCCACCAAACACTCTTAGAAAAGCAGACTATAATTGTGCAAATCTTTACCCTGCCCTCCTTTGAAAAGGAAACCAGAGGGGAATACAACAGGGACAGAGCCTAAGGCTAATTAGGGAGAGGCCATGACTCAGTGGCAGAGTGCATGCTTTGCCCGATTTAATCTCTGGCACCTCCAGACAGTGAGATCTCGCTGGAAGCTGCCCCTTCTTGCTTCCATGGCGTCTGTAGGGGCACCGCCCTGTGAGATTCTGCTGCCCAAGGTGGCTGCCTCAGTCCACCTGATGGGCCGGCCAGCCCTGTTATCAGCACAACACAGTTGTGCACTCTCATGGATGCTATTGTCTATTTTATTTGAGCTTAAGTGCTCACATAAGTCCTCCTGGCATGCCCCGCGGAGGACCTTACGGTCCACAAATGACAACACTTTGGAGGTCCCAAGTCGCAAGGTGGTTAGATTGATCTCAACTAGGGCCAGGGCCTTTTCAGTACTGGCCCCGACTTGGTGGAACGCTCTGTCACAAGAGACTAGGGCCCTGCGGGACTTGACATCTTTCCGCAGGGCCTGCGAGACAGAGCTGTTCCGCCTGGCCTTTGGTTTGGACTCAGTCTGACCCTTATGTTTCCCTCCCCTTATGGTTTTGATCTATGGGCTACTTTTAAAATGAGGCTGCATTTTAAATTGTATTTTAACCTGTATTTTAATTGGGTTTTTTCCCCCTTCTATTATGTTTTTATTGTAATTTTACTGGTGTTAGCCGCCCTGAGCCCAGCTCTGGCCGGGGAGGGCGGGGTATAAATAAAAAATTTTATTATTATTATTTATTACTGCACACCCCAGTCACACCTTGACTGCATTCCTGACACACAGTCCAGTTCCCTGCAGGTTAGTCAATGACCACATCTCTCCTGTTTCCATAGAAATCCTTTGTCCCACAGCAGTCCCTCCTGTTTCCTTCCAGAGATAAGCAGCACAACTTTATACGGCAGACATTGTATTAGAACGTACTAAACGAGAGGCAGCCAGTGCATAATAATAATAATAATAATAATAATAATAATAATAATAATAAATAATTTATTTGTACCCTGCCCATCTGATTGGGTTTCCCCAGCAAATTATTACATTGCAAGTGTCAGTACTAATGTTCTATACCAACAGAACACATGGGAACTTGAGACTCTCCAGATGCTGTTGAGACTACAAATCCCATCACCCCGACCGTTGACCTGTGGGTGATGGGATTTGGAGTCCAGCAACATTTGGATGGCCACATTCCCCCCCCCTTACAAAAGAAGAATGTTTGTTCACAATTAAAACAAATGACTGCCCTATCCTTGATTTCTAAAATACATTTTTTAAAAAGTCATCATCATTAGTATTTTTTTTCAATGCACTAGAACAAATCGCCTTCCTCTGATGTATAGAATCTTATGTTCCTGCTTCTTTTCTTCTCCTTTACAGACACTGCAAATGCTAATGGTGAAATCAATGTTATATTATGGGCTTGTCAGAAAGTCAGACACTGGCCTGTTAGACGACAAGACGTTTCCCGTAATTTAATTCACACGTGACTCAAAATGTTATCCCCTCCCCAGTTCACTGCCACTTTGTCTCAGTTTCCAAAATGTAAGCAGAAGGGGAGGAAGGTTAAGGCAGGAGCTCTCGGAAAAGCAGGATGCGGCAAATTCAGAGAAAGCCACAAAGGGTAGACCAATTATTGCACTCCTCTCCTTCAGTCTTGACAAAGAGTTGGCAGTGTCTGTGATAATGCCAGATTTATAGAAGACTTCCCAAGCCTTTAATATGTCTCAGTAAGGTGGAAACAGTCCAACAAAAGTTTGCCATGACTGAACCAAGCGCAGTTTTAAATCAATAGAACTTAAGTTAATGCATCTAAGCTCCATTCTGCTGCTGGATCGTGACTTACCTTTTGCTGGATTGGGCCCCAATGTAATGCTCTGCATGCATGTAAACCCTTTGTACTGTACATATGGTGGTTCAAAATATTGAGTGATGTGTCCGTAATTTGATGGTCATATTGTCCATTGGAATGCATGTTGCCATCATACTATTTCCTGCCAGGGACGATACTGTGTGTTTGCTACATAATTCATTTTTGCTGCTTCGGAACCATATTGCAAATGTGACTTTTCTTCCCTTGATGGTATTATCTTGATTGATCTATGTCTTATTTGGTCCCAAACCTTTCCAAAAGTCAATTGGCATCATTCTCCCTGACATCATTGGGCTTTGGGCCGGATCGTACATTATCATATCCTTAATTGTACAGTATTATTTTGCATGCCCGATTAAACATGTTGTGTTGCTTATGATCCTCTTTACAGTCCATGAAAAAAATGTAGATTTTTATAGATAATAAGATGCGGGAGTTGGCAATATACTGTGTACCGGGGAAATGAAATCAAGGGTTAAATAGTGGCAGACCCAGTTGGCCCACTTACAGGATGGCAATCCAACTCTAAATTGGGACTGGAGGGACAGGGATGCATCCCTTTCCCCCATCTTGCATTTTAATATGTGAAATAGAAGCTGGTGACTAATTCGTTCCTCTTACAAAAGGGGGGAAAGATTGTGCAAATCAGCACCATGGATACCTCACATAATGCTTTTGAACTACAATTCTCATCACCCCTTTCCATTGGCTATGCTGGCTGGGGGCTGATGGGAATTGGAGTCCAGCAACATTTTGAGGGTTGTGGAAGGCTGTTTTAGGTGCAAGGTGCGTATAGGGGTCTGTTCCTCTGCCACAGGATTGGAACACTGACTGGATAGAATGTATATGCCATGGCTATTATCACGAGCCTTCTGGCATGTCTTTGTTTTCTAATCAGTGGTGTCTTGGCCTCCAGCCCAGATTATATTTAACTTTTAGATCGAGAGTCGTTGATATGGTGAAGTTGGACTACAGGTCCCAGCATCCCTGGCCATTGGTCAATATGGCTGGGGCCAATGGGAGTTGGAGTTCCAACATTATCTGTAGGGAGCCATGCTAGCTATCCCTGTTGTAGACCTTTGAGGAACAATACTGTCCCAGTTGAAGATTATGTTAAGGTTTGGATTATGAGTCTCGCTTTCAGCCACAATGAACTAGTTTAAGCAGTTATGTAAATTGGGCTGCTTATGATGGTAGTACACCATTATGGACTTATACCATTTCATTAATTAGTCTGAAAAACACCTGGAGGGTGGCTGCTCCATCTTAGACCTTTGAGGATCAATGCTACGCAGCCCACTACTAACCAGGAGGTAGCTGACAATAAATATTTTTTACAATAGCCAATCTGTCCAAAGGACTTGTGAATCCTATACATGTCCACTTAGAAGTAAGTCTGATTGAGTTCAATAGGATTTACTCCCAAGTAAGTATGTATAGGGTTGCAGCTTCATAACCGTGTATAAAGTAACATGCTTCTGACTAGCTGAATAAACTAGGAAGCAGGCTTCATTTGGCACCAGCTGTAGCTAGCCTTGAACCAGAGGCTTCGCTATTGGTATATCTGCTCTAGCTCAGCCAAACATTGTACGTATGGGTACTGTGGCTTGCATTCTGGCACTGCAGTCGGTCATTTCCCCCACTCAGCTGTAGGAAGCAGAACTCCTGTTGTGCTTCTGAATAATTTCTCGTTTCCTTGGAGCTGTTAAAAAGCATGGGTGTCCCTGGGTCAGGAGCTGGCAACTTGATTTTCCATCAGTCATCAAAAGCAGCCAACACATTGTACACTCAGTATTATGGGCATGGTGTTGCCTAGTCTTTACTAGGCTATGTTCATTCAGTGACTTCATCATACATAGACAGTTTAGAGGATGTTCCTCAATTGAAGGATCCTAGATGAATTCATTAAAACGTATTCTACTAGTTTAACATCGTTCTTGCTAAAGACATCGAATGTCATTCTGCTTTTCTGTAAGAGTCCCAGCCAAACTCTTGATAGTGGGTGTAGAGTAGCAACTTTGGAGTTGTGACTTAAAGCAGAACCCCTGCAATAACTGTGTTATTTCTTCTCATTCATCGAAGGTGGTGGTCAATGCTTTGGTAGGCGCCATCCCTTCTATCATGAACGTCCTGCTTGTCTGCCTTATCTTCTGGCTCATCTTCAGCATCATGGGAGTCAACTTGTTTTCTGGGAAGTTTGGGAAATGCATTAACAACACGATAGGTGATGACCCTATGAACCAAACATTGGTCAACAACAAGAGCGATTGCCAAAACTTGAATGAGACTGGAGAGTTGTACTGGACAAAAGTGAGGGTCAACTTTGATAATGTTGGCGCAGGTTACCTGGCTCTGCTGCAAGTGGTAAGTTCACTACTACTTATTCATGTTGTTATTAGGCAGTCACACTGACCAAAGGAATCTTAAGTCAATGTTTTTATTTAGTAATAAATTCATTTATACACCCCTCTTAATTTAAACACACCCACCCCGCACAGAGTGGTTCACAAATGGTCAAATGTATAACACAGCAAAGCAAAACAGTAAGACCATCTTCAGCCTTAACAGAGTAGCAAGTCAATAATCATGTAGACTGTTCGATGAACCAGGCACTCCCAAGCCTATTTGGCAATAACCACAGGCAAGTCCAGGGCATTAGAGAAGAGATACGTTTTTAGCACTCAATGAAGCTGGGGTAGACATTATGACTGGAACATTATGATCTGTAGATGATTGAGTGATTGAATCAATTTGCATAAATTTGCCTTTTGGGGAGGGCAACCCAATAGTTCTGAAGCAGGGATGGAGAACCTGTAGCCCTCCAAGGGTTGTTGAAGTCCCATGAGCTTCAACCAACATGGCCAGTGGTCAGGAATGGTAGTAGCTGTTAGCCAGCAACATCTGGAGGACAACAGGGTCCCCACCCCATCCTTACTGGAATGCCTTTTCTAAGAACATGTATGGCACTTGAAGCTTAGATAGACAGATAGCTAAATCTGTTGGCCAATTAATTGGAGGAATCCATTTAGCCAGTCGAAACAGTTTGAACTGATTAATCTAACCAATGAACTGTATTAATCTTCCATGTTGTTATGCCAGTATGCCTGTTATTGGGGTAGGGTTGCACATCAATTAATTTAAGGAATTTATAAGCTACCCTTCAACACAAACAATACAATAACAGTTAATAAACTTCAAACAGGAAGCAACAGCATTGATCCGATAAAGGAGTCTGAATCATAAAACAGTGTGGAAAATAGGATGTCCAGGCTAGAGTTCAGACAAATCTGATCCAAGAAACAGTGGGTTAGAATAGCTTGAGTAAAAATCTTTTGAAGGGTCTTTCTCATATCTCCACTGCAGCCCCCCCCCCCGATGATTCCCAAGATCTGAGGGACCCTCTGGAATAGCATGAGTTGTACATAGGAATCTCCTTCATACAGAGTCAGGCTGTTGGCTTACACTGAGTGGTAGTGGCTGTCCAGGATTTCAGGCAAGGGTCTCTATCCCACCATACCTGGAGATGCTAGGGTTGAACCCGGGACCTTCTGCAGGCAAAGCATGAGCTACATCCCTTCCCCAAAGGAAGACTGCAGAGGGAGGTGGAAATCAGCAGAGAGAAGGGGGAAGGGGCTTGTGTGAGTGGTTGCTCTTCATAGATGACATCCCACAATGAAATAGCTTTCCAGTGGGTGCAAGAGGTTGCAGTGGTCAGGGAAAGTCGTGTAACTGAATTTCCACTTGCACTACTGCGGATCCAGGACATTTCTCCCCTCAAACAAGTTCTCTAAATCAATCACCAGCCAGATGAAGATAGCCAATCCCTGTTATGTGTCCCCATCAGCAGGAACTGAGAGCTATACCGCTGCTGATCATGGAGGTTTGGTTTCCCTAATTTGGCTAATGGTTGTGGATAGACTTCTCCAATGTGCCTTTATCTAACCCCTTTAAGGGGGAGGAAAAGGCCTTCTCAGCTAGTGACCTTCAGCACACAGGAATCTGCCTTGTATCATATCTGTCCATTGTTCCACCTGGCTCAGATGTTCTGGAGTACAACTCCCATCAGATAGGTTGGAGAGCACATGAGACAGAGCCTTCTTGGTGGTGGTCCTGCTTGGTGGTGGCTGGGGAAACCCAGCTAGATGGGCAGGGTATAAATAATGTTGTTGTTGTTGTTGTTGTTGTTGTTGTTGTTATGGAACTAACTCTCTTCCATTTAATATTCACTCAGCCTCTTCAGGCATTCAAGAGAGTCTTAAAATATTTTTACTATTGCATAAGAGAGCTTAGCATATCAGAATCGGGCACCTATTTCTCCGTATCCGCAAAATGCTTCATATTCTGCTTATTTAAGCTTCTGTTGTTTTTATCCCTCTTTGTGTGCCGCTGTGCCATGATGGCTCGGCCCTGGAATGCAACTAGTAAATATCTGGTATTAAGAAATAAATAGTTCATGAGTACAGTCAGACACTGGTCCAGGACTGAGATGGCTGGTCAGGGCCAGGAGAAAAGTGGTGCAAGTCGTTTCTTAATTTGGTGGAGGGAAGGTGGTTTAAGGCAAATATGTTCCACTACCAGTTCAAATGCCTCCCCAAGTTTTTTACATGCTTTGCTCTTATATGACCTTTGCACTCTTCAGAGAACACTGAGCAAAGAATGTTGATGAGCCTATGCTGGAAGCTGTTGTGCTCTTCCGGACATCTCTGAGCATTCAGATTACAGCTTGACTTACTTCCTACTTTGTTAGCCAATATTAAGCCAGTGTCCCCCAGTTTGGGCATAATGGGGCACTCTGGTTTAATGCAGACCAGAAGTTGGTGCAGAAGTTGGTGTGTAATGGGAGAAATGGAAGAGAGGGTGAGGGAAGATGACTCAAGGAGCAGGACTCGGCCTCTGCACTTATTCCTGGTTTAAGAATCCAGCAATGATGAGTCAATCCAGGCCTGAATGTGTGTGGTAGGGGAGTTCCTACTTTCAGAAGAGAGTATTAGATTGTAGGCCCCTGTCTTCACTGCTCACTCCTGGTGAACCAGATGCGCTTATTAGCTTGCATGTTGAACACTGCAGAGCAAATATATCCCTGCTTTTTCCTGTTTCTACCCTGAAAGCAAAGCTTGCAAATGTGTGGCTTTTTATACTGATAGAAACAGTCTCTTTTGAAAAAAAGAGGGAGCATTGTGTGCTGTGCTGCAGTTTCTAACTTTCTGCTAAATTTACTAGGGCATTTCATAGATCGATGTCATGACGCACCAAATATTTCTAGACTCTGCACAATTTGAGAGCCAACCTTTTTGTTTGTTTTTCCCTACTTGCAATTAGTAATATTCAGACAGGGGACTTAAAATAGCAAAGAGCACTTTAAAACGAAAGAGGAAGCAAAATTTGACACATGAATTTGGGAGGGCCTACGATGGATCACCATTTTGTGTCCCCATTAGTACTAGATGGAATTGTGGGGGGCCACGGGCCTTCTTGATGGGGAGCAGTCTGCCCCCTGGCATTCAGTCTAATGCATGCTATCACTGCAATCCTGCACACACTTATCACAGAACCATAGAATTGTAGGGTTGGAAGGGGACCATAAGGGCATCTAGTCCAAAGTAGGAATCGCAGCTAAATAATCACTGCCAGGTGGCCATCCAAGCTCTGTTTACAAACCTCAACTGAAGCAGAGTCCTCCACCACCTACAGCAGTCCATACCACTGTTGAACAGCTCCTACTGTCATAAGGTTTTTCCTAATGTTTAGTTGGAAGCTCTACTTATTAGGAGGTGAGTCTCACTAAACTCAGCAGGACTTACTTCCATGTAAACATGCTCAGGATACAATGGTCTGTATCTTTTGAACATGCTCCAGCCTCACCAAGGCTGCGTGCATACATTGGTTGTTAAGCAGGTTGGGAGTTTTGCTCTATAAAAGTCAAACTAGGGTTCCCAGGACTCTTGGGGGAAGTTATGTGCTTCAAATGTCCTTTAAATACATGGCGCGTTTGTAGACTAAGTGAGGAATGGCTGTTCTTTGTATCTGTGATACAGCACTGCAGGCTGAGTATAACCTTGCACCTGTTATTCAGGTCTGATTCTGCTTCTCCCTTGATGATCACCATGCCACTAAGTTCTTCTCTATATGATCCCCCCCCTGCTTTTGTAGCCCCCTGTGCAATGACATATCCCTTGCTCGCCTGCCCACTTCGCAGGATGCAGAAAGGATGGAGAGATTGGAAACAGCATTTTGGGTTCGGCCCTCCCAGTTCATTCAACTTCCTTGGGAAATGTTGGCTTTCTTTCTTCTTCATCCTCCAAGGAGACAGGGTTGCTTAGAAAGTGTGTGGGTGATGCTGCCTAATGAAATTCCAGAAGTCAGAGAGGGGGCTGAGCAGAACTTCCTGTGGACATATGAAGCTGCCTTATGCTGACGCAGACCATTGGCTGGGACATGTAGCCCAGTACTGTGTGCTCAAACTGGCAGCTGCTTAGGCATATAGGTCTTGCTTAGCTCTGCTGCGTGAAGATCCTTTTATTCAAGTCTGGGGATTGCTTTTCCCCAAGAGGAGCCTCTTGGGGGCCCTGTGCTGGTGGCAGGCGAAGGCCAGAGGCAAAAGCAGGCAGAGGAATAGATGTGACTCTTGCCTTTATACAGTATAATCTTGCAAAAATTGGAGGTTTTTGCAAAAGCATTTGAGCAGGGCTGGTGAGGGTGCGGCACAGGGAGTCGAGGTGCTGTCTGGAAAGAGTGCTAAGGGCCAGGTAGAAAAGCCTAGGGGGCCACATTCAGGCTGTGGGCCCAAGGCTCCCCATCCCTGCTTTAATGAAGGGACCAGAGGTTGAGGTGGGATCTTATGCCTGCAAAGCATATGCTCTACCACTGAGCTATAGCCTCTTTGTTAGGCAAGAGACCAGACCAGACAGCAGTGCATAGGAGCAAGAAACTATTCCCCATTGCACTGGGACAGACATAGTTCCATACCATACTATTTCTCAGCTTTCCCAAACAATGTTATTGGTATTGGAGGTAAAGTTCACAAGAGCTGAGTTATAGATAGCTGAGATCTAAGGTTTTGCAACCAGCTTTGGTAAGTGGTGGTGATAACATTATACATAGTAGACAAGGGGGTTGTTTGTTTCCTACACAGGCAGGTACAGCAACCAGCCCTATGGGGTGATTTAGGCTTGCCCACTCCCATAGCTGGCCCAAAGTTATGCCAAAGCATAACTTGACCCCTTTCAGGCACAAACTTGAGATCACTGCCTTCCTCTGTTGCTTATCTGGTCTTGTTTTAGTTTGATTCAGAGTTAGCCACAGTCTGATGGCACCTGCCTTCTGTGCAATAGCCTAATCAGCAGCTGTAAGCGAGACCCCAAGATGTATTTATCAGCAGTTAAGTCTCACCCCAACACACACACACACACCAGCCCATAACTAATTTCAATAGCAGACAGTATTTTAGCTGGACCTATGCCATGCAGGACAATATCACACAACACTCCCATAAAGATCCCACCACCTTCAGATCTGGTCTGTAAGTGGTTACTAATTCCCCCGTAATTTTATTTCCCTCCCAGTTACGTTTCCCACCCCTGCCTTTCACGATATCACCACTTCTTTGCAGAAGTGTCTTGCGAAGGATTCCAGAAGCCTAACTGAGCTCTGGATTATCTTACAACTAGGCTCCTCAGGAGTTGGGGGGGGGGAGAGAAGGGGAGGGGAGCTGAATGGGACAAAACAGCTTTATAATTGACAGCTCTGCCATCCAACAATGCCTTATTACCATCCAGATCAGCTCATGAACTGCAATTGTGAAGTTCAGAAATTGTCGGGTTCTTTCTTTTTCCAATGCTAAACGCCCCGTTTATAGTCCAGCTGGAATCTTGGCCAAATCAGGCCCCCAGATGGGAATGCCATGCAGAGATGGAAGATTGCTTTGCCAATGGGAGAGAGCTGTGAGGAAAGATTAGAGCAATTTGGAGAGTGAGTGCTCCACAGAGCAAGCAGTTCAGCCTCTTTCTCCTCCTCCTAACCTCGGCTTTTAAGTGGGAAGGGACTAGAAGAGGCTCAGGTTGCCACCCGCAGGATTACGGAAACATTGGGAAGCAACTATTCAACCACCTGCAAAAGGGATCAATAGTACAGGATTAAATCATCATTTGTTTCAGTGAAACAAGCTGCTGTATCGCCTCAGGCCTCTCAACCCTCCTTTTTCATATTACGAATCAGTCGGTTCCAAAAAGCACACTCAAGTTTTACTGAGGGAGGCTGGTGCATTACAGGAAATGAGGCAATGCAGCTCCAACTAGCTTTCATGTGCCCTGCCTTCTCACTTACATCCAGTCCAGGGGGTGTCACTACCTGTCACCTTCCTTCTCCTCCTTAGTTTCAGTGTTTCCCCTTGCGCAACTAAGCAGGGATGGGGGGATGGATGACAAAACTAGGACTGGTTGGCTCTGCTTGTCATTGGCTCTAGCTCCCCCTACTGTTGGCCTCCCAGCTCTCTCACCTACCAGTACCAATGGACATCAGCCACACAGGTAGGAAGTATGTGTGCCATTACAAACCAGGGTGCTACTTAGGGCAAAGCAGACTGCCTCTCCCGTTTCCTCCCTTCTCCCTATCACACACAGACCAGTGTTTCAGATCACAGGTGATTACCCCAGAGTTCATCCCACTGCCACCCCACCCGGTCCCAGCAAGCACAATGCTGCCTGTGACCCACACCATGGCTGTTCAGTGGGGCGGCGAGAAGAGGACGGCAGCCTTTCCTTCTGTGAACTTTCTTGAGCTAACTTGCCTTAGGATCTAAGCTGGTGCCTGTTAAAAGCTCGCTTTCAGTCATTAAACAAGCGTCCCCCATAATAGAAAACAACCTGCTCAATAGCTAACTCTGTTCCTTTACATAATCCAAAATTCATGGGGTGGTTTGGTTTTTTTTATTGTATTAACAGTGAAAAATATTTTCCCCCACATAATAGTGCAAATAAGGTACAAAGCTATAAAGTAACCATTAACGCAAATGCATATTATGATTGTCTTAATTACATGCATTGCTTTTCTTTTTCCTAGGCAACTTTTAAAGGTTGGATGGAAATTATGTATGCTGCGGTGGATTCACGAGAGGTGGGCTGCTCAGATAAAGGACTTTGGTCTACTAACGTCTTGCATTATTTTATTTCTTTGTATGGTGGTTGAAGCAGTGTCTCCCGCTTGCCGGTAATGTACACAATCTACTGGGAAGTTCTCCTGCAAAGCCCCCATCAAAATAAATGGGAGCTGCACAGAAAAGCCAAGGTGACTCATTCTGAGCACCCTACATTGTACTAAAATGGGAGCTTCATGAGTGATGCTCATTGAGGAGGCTTGTGCAGAAGATTTTTCCAGTGAATCATTCTCACTTCTGCTCATGTTTTAGCATCAATTTGGACTTTTCTTCTTATACTATTTTTTTTTTTTTGATGATGTGTGTTATTTAGTTTACTACTTAATCATGCTTTAATTGGCAACTAGAAACACCAAAGTCCCTCCCTTGATAATGGATAAAAAGATCTTGCAAAAATGTAGTGAGCCTTGAAATTTTCACTGTTTTAGCCATTAACTCTTTTTTTAACAGAAGAGACACATTAAATGCAATTAGCCCCATCGGAAGAAATAGCCATCAGGCTAACATAATTAAAACTCAGTTCACACAACAAATGTCCCATAGTAGGTCGAGACATTCATGATGAGCAAATACTGTCATCTGAAAAAAAAGTTTTTTAAGTACCTTATTTTTCGCTCTATAAGACGCACCAGACCATAAGACGCACCTAGTTTTTGGAGGAGGAAAACAAGAAAAAAAAATAATTCTGAATCTCAGAAGCCAGAACAGCAAGAGGGATCGCTGCGCAGTGAAAGCAGCAATCCCTCTTGCTGTTCTGGCTTCTGGGATAGCTGCGCAGCCTGCATTCACTCCACAAGACGCACACACATTTCACCTTACTTTTTAGGAGGGAAAAAGTGAGTCTTATAGAGCAAAAAATACGGTAATTCTTTTCAGATGTTGTAGGCTATGCAGTAGGTGAGGCTTGGTATCCACCTAGCAGCCAAATAATTTCTCTGAGCTGCATAGAATGTGTTGTGCATTTCAAATGAGGAAACACACACCTTGGTTTTAGTTTAGGATGCCAGTGGACATTCATCACCCTTTGTTTTCTCCATGTTGCTTTTTTTTTGCAGCGTGAGGAGCAGCCCGTCTGGGAATATAACTTGTACATGTACCTCTACTTTGTGATCTTTATCATCTTTGGCTCCTTCTTCACTCTGAATCTCTTCATCGGTGTTATCATTGACAATTTCAATCAGCAAAAGAAAAAGATAAGTAACACCTTGTCGACCAGGCAGCCATGAGTTGTGGAAGTGGGGCAGGGATGTCCATAGCTCAGTGGTGGACCACAGACTTTGCCCAATAGCCAATCCCTGCCGTCTCTAGTTGGAAGCATCAGGTAGCAGGTAGACCTCCGCCTGAAAGACACAAGAGCCCTGCAGCTGGGTCAAGCCAATAACCCATCTAGTCCAGCATCCCCTTCTTGCATTGGCCAATCAGATGCCCATTATGAGAAGCCTGAAAGCAGGACCTGAGTGCGCAATGATGCAAGACTGCCAGGACAGTGATTGAGTAGGGTTCCTCCTCCCCTTGTGATCTGGTTAATTCTTAGAGGCCAGAGTAGTTGTCCATCCAGCCCATGATGGTCTACTTCAACCAGTCATGGCTCTCCAGAGTTGTCTCCTCCTCCTTGAGCCTTCTAGCTAGAGATACCAGAGATTGAACCTGAGGGCACCTTCTGTGTGCAATGCAAGTGTTCTGCCATTGAGCTGTGGGGTTCTCCCTGTCGCCTGTTTTCATTCAACTGCTGGTCAGTATGTTGTGATGCACCTATTCCCAAACAAAATACCCAGAAGGGAAAAGACAAAGTCATTGAGCAGTATCTCCTGAAGTTTGCACAAATGACCAAAGAGGACCACAAAAAAAGGAAAGGAAAGAGGTTATATAATTACTTCCATTGTGCAAAACGGTAACAATGAAAGGATGGAGGAAATGCAATCAAGCACTCAGCTAATTGTATGTAGCTATTCCAAAATTGAAATAAACATGGAAATCTTGTGGCCAGTACATAGTCCAAGCCATACTACCCTGAGCTCCTTGGGGAACAGGTGGCATAAAAATGCAATAAATAAATCACTGCTGAAAAACAATGAATTCTAATCTGGTTCTGAAAAATGCTGGCCCAATAATCCGTATCAGTTCCTCCTCTTAGGATGGAGGGATGAATCTGTCAGTTTTGGTTTCTCTCCCTTTCTGTTTTCCAGTCTAACATGCAGTTCACCAAATTTCCCATATGTTTGCAATTTCCATACCGCCCCCGTCAAGTCCTCATGAAAATTCATCAGCATTTTACCATTCATTTCTCCCAATGTGGGGCGTATGGGGTGTTAGGGGAGGGGTAGTAGGTCTGGTGGGGGACACATCCTTCCTTCTGTGGTCCCTACCCTGCACTTAGAGAAGAAAAACTCTTATCTTAAACCTCTGCTGCCTTGTGGGATGTATTCAGGAGAAGAAAAGGCTAAGGAGTAAACCCAATACAAATCCAGAGTGGAGTCCCTAAGATGCTTAGATGGCGTCTTCTATATCTCCTTCTGGCATTTCCTACAGCCAAGCTGATGTCAAACGTCTTGCTCTGCTTTCCTTTGGACCACATCAACAAGGCCGAGAGGGGGGTCTTGTTATCTGGGCAGCCCAGGACCTCCATACACACAGCCTAGGCTTGTGCTTCAGAGCAGCCACTTCAGTGCTGCTGATACAGCAGTTTGACTTCACCCCAGAGGCGCACACCATTTTCTCTTGCGACAGATGGATGCCAGCAACAATCTCCCAATGTTCATATTTTGTATTCAATTTAGCCTTCCGGCAATATTTCCCTTAATACAATGAGTTTTTTTGTATTATTTTCACCAATAATGTGCATTTTTATGTGCACTTCCTTCTCATACACCCATTTTGGGGGCTGGAGAACTGCATTTCAAAATTTAGAGAAGTTTGCATCTTGACGGAGAGCTGAGCTTGAGTTTATGTATTGCTCTGGGAAGTGTGATTTAGTCACAGACTAACCCCTCTGGTGATATTTCTCGTGGAATTTCATGGTCATCCGCTGGCCGATAACTGATAAGGCAGACAGCACTTCTTCCAATTCCATGGAGCTGTTGAATTTTGGTAGGATCAATATCTCAGTAAAAATGATTAACTAACTTTCTTTGGGATACCTACGCACGGTTTTAATTCTTACTGAAATATAATTAGATAGCTTAATGATTGCTACCAGGAATGGAGGGGAAGGAGGGGAAGGAAATGGAGACCTTTAGTAATTAAAAATGGTTTTGCTTTCCACAAACAGCCATTTCTACCATCCAAATTAATGTTAGTTTTATCTCCCTATACTTAGGTGGACAAGACATCTTTATGACGGAGGAACAGAAAAAATATTACAATGCCATGAAAAAACTGGGGTCTAAGAAACCCCAAAAACCCATCCCACGGCCAGTGGTGAGGCATTCTGTGGATTTCTTTAGCTGATACCAACTGACCCCTTCAAAAAAATGTCCACCAGAATCGTATCCATTGTAGTTATTTATATACTACAGATATTTTTACACAAGCATTCTGTCATATTTCTAGAGAGGTTTATAGCACCAGTTAAGAGGGGGGGAGTATGTAAATTGAGCTCTATTAAAATATTTTGGAGTTTTCCCATTGAATGGAAAGTGTTTGGACCAATGCTTTGGACCAACACCCCCTCTGAAGGTCTTCTGGTGGTTCCCTCACTGCAAGAAGTGAAGCTGAGGGAACCAGGCAGAAGGCCTTCTTGGTGGTGGCGCCCTCCCTGTGGAACACCCTCCCACCAGATGTCAAGGAAATAAACAACTATCTGACTTTTAGGAGACATCTGAAGGCAGCCTTGTACTGGGAAGTTTTTAAAGTTGGATGTTTTATATGTGCTGTGGGCCGCCCAGAGTGGCTGGGGAGGCCCAGCCAGATGGGTGGGGTATTGTTGTTGTTGTTGTTGTTGTTGTTGTTGTTATTATTATTATTATTTATTATTGTTATTATTATTTTCAAATTGCATGGTAGGGTTGTCCAGCCTGTGACTTGCCACCTCTGGGGCCAACAACTGCTTCAACCAACAAATATTTGAGGCAGCTGCTAGGACCACAGTCCTCCTGACCACTGCCACACTTTCATATGGTGCTGTGCAAGTGTGAACACTTACAGGAGCTGGTGACAAAGAGGGAACAGAGAGGGGGTGGGGAAGCGCTGAACTGGCTCCACCAGGGCTCCCGAACTGCCTGATGACACTGCCACTCAACCCTGACCCTGCACAGTCCCTAGACTTGCCAGTTATACTGTTGTCAGGAGCCCACCACTGTGTGCATAGGTGCTCCTCCCTGCCAGCCACTGCTGAACTGCATAAAAGTTCAATTTCAGGCCCAAATAGGTGCAAACATATGGCGCTATCTGAGTTGGCTGCTTTGATCTATTGCAGTAGTTTGCGTAAGCTCATCCCCAGTGTCCCGTACCCTATAAAAAAGCATTATTCAGAGTAGTGGTTTGCACGACTCACTAATAATGACCCAATAAAATTCAAAACAGTAACAGTTAATTGCATATTTATTCAAAATCCAATCAAAACTATTCAGTTTAACTGATGAGCTTGATTCAGGGATACTAGCTTTTCGAAGTCTGATAGTCATTTGTACCTTCAGCACTGCCTGCCCCCCCCACCACTCCCTTATCTCTTGGTAACCCCCTAGGTAACCCCCCCCCCCAAGCCATACCACCCATTTTGGGAACCACTGATCTAACGTGTCTTTCTAATATCTTCCAGAACAAGTATCAAGGCTTCATTTTTGATGCTGTCTTGAATCAAGCCTTTGATGTCTGCATCATGCTCCTCATCTGCCTCAACATGGTCACCATGATGGTGGAAACGGATGACCAGAGCCCAGAGAAAGTGAACATCCTTTACAAAATCAATATGGTCTTTGTTGCCATCTTCACAGCAGAGTGCATATTAAAAATGGTGGCTCTGAGGCACTACTATTTCACCAACGGGTGGAACATTTTTGATTTTGTCGTCGTGATTCTATCAATAGTGGGTAAGTCAAACCCTCAACAAATACAGAATTTGGAGTGGTGGAATTGCCTAGATCCACGTGGCCCGATTGGCTTCAAGGGGTAAACCACATGTGACTATTTCTTGGGAGCAGTGACACATTGGAGCATGCAGACTCTTCTTTGGCCTACTCCAGTGTGTCTGCAGCACATCTGTATAGCAGTTCATGGCCTCTGGGCTGAGCCCATGGTGCAGAAGGCCCACCTGTGCTGTTGGTTTCCTCTGCAGTGTTTTAGATGACAGGTTACTCAACAGGATGGATGTAAGGGAGCCATGAGCTATTAGTCATGCTGGCTATACACTGCCTCCATGATCAGAAGCAGTATGCTGAGAAAGAACAGTGGGAGAAGGCTATGCTTATGCCCTGCTTATGCCCTGGCCACTGTAGGAAGGAGGTAAAAGGTAAAGGTAAAGGGACCCCTGACCATTAGGTCCAGTCGCGACCGACTCTGGGGTTGCGGCGCTCATCTCGCTTTACTGGCCGAGGAAGCCGGCGTACAGCTTCCGGGTCATGTGGCCAGCATGACTAAACTGCTTCTGGAAAAACCAGAGCAGAGCACGGAAACGCCGTTTACCTTCCCGCTGGAGCAGTACCTATTTATCTACTTGCACTTTGATGTGCTTTTGAACTGCTAGGTTGGCAGGAGCAGGGACAGAGCAACGGGAGGATGCTGGCTTAAATAGACCCTTGGTCTGATCCAGCAGAACTCTTCTTGGGTTTATGAACAAGCCTCCTGGTATCCCAAGGGCAACATGGTAAGATGCCCCTGCATGTGTGTATCGAGCCCCCAAAGGAAGGAAAGAAGGGATGCAAGAGCTCAACTGAGCTCTGGGCGGATCCTTACTCGCATACTCAGTTGAGCTTCAGCAGGGATGTCCCATGCCCTTAACTGGTAAATCTGAGATGCTACTTTCAACCAAAACGCCATAACCTTTGCTAGTTCACTAACTGGTTATTCCCTTTCCCCCCAAGGCTCTGTACTTTCTGACATCATCCAGAAATACTTCTTTTCCCCTACCCTCTTCAGAGTCATTCGCTTGGCTCGGATTGGCCGGATCCTGAGACTTATAAGAGGGGCCAAAGGAATCCGAACTCTTCTCTTTGCCTTAATGATGTCCCTCCCTGCGTTGTTCAACATCGGCCTCCTGCTTTTCCTGGTCATGTTCATTTACGCCATTTTCGGCATGGCCAACTTTGCCTACGTTAAGCAAGAGCACGGGATCGACGACATGTTCAACTTCCAGACGTTTCCCAACAGCATGCTCTGTCTCTTCCAAATCACTACATCTGCCGGCTGGGATGGTCTTCTCAGCCCCATTTTGAACACTGGGCCGCCATATTGTGATCCAAGCCATATCAACACAAATGGCTCGAGGGGAAACTGTGGCAGCCCCGCGGTGGGGATTCTGTTCTTTGTTACTTATATCATTATATCCTTTCTCATTGTTGTAAACATGTACATAGCTATTATTTTAGAGAACTTCAGTGTTGCTACTGAAGAGAGCACAGAGCCTCTAAGCGAGGACGACTTTGATATGTTTTATGAAATCTGGGAGAAATTTGACCCCGAAGCCACTCAGTTTATTGAGTACGCCGCGCTTTCCAACTTCGCGGACGCTCTGTCAGAACCTTTACGCATTGCGAAACCAAATAAGATCAAGCTCATAGCTATGGACCTCCCCATGGTGAGCGGGGACAGGATCCATTGCTTAGATATTTTGTTTGCTTTCACCAAAAGAGTGCTGGGGGAGTCTGGGGAGATGGACGCCCTCAAGATACAGATGGAGGAGAAATTCATGGCTGCCAACCCCTCAAAGATTTCTTACGAACCCATCACAACCACGCTCAGGCGGAAACAGGAAGAAATTTCTGCCATCGTCATTCAGAGAGCCTATAGGAGCCATCTCTTCCAACGCTCCCTCAAGCAGGCCTCCTTCCTATACCGCCAAAAAGCCTGCCACCTAGGGGAGGACGCTCCCGAGAGGGAAGGCCTCATCGCGTTCATGATGAGCGAGAACTATGGGAGGCCGATCAACAAGTCAGAAACTCTGTCCTCCACCTCCTTCCCTCCTTCCTACGACAGCGTCACCAGGGGCACCAGCGACAACTTCCAGCTAAGGTTGACCGACTCTAGCAAAAGCGATGAGCATCTAGACGATCAGTTGTCGCCCGACAGAGACAAAGAGTCGATGGTTTAAAAAAATATACATGAGTTTTTCATTTAGGACACTTTAAGGAATATTGTTTACAGAATGTAACCACACAACAGTTGAAGCAGCCTTGTTAAACATTAGTTGCAAAGGACGCAGGAAGGGAGGTCAGCCCTGAACCAGGGTATGTCAAGGGGTTGGCAGGCGTCTAACCTTTGACCCTTCTCTTTCCAACTTTGCTCAATGTTTATATTTCTATATGCACAGGGAGGGGTCGGGGCGGGGGCCGGGGGGGTTCCAGCACAAGGTCCTGGGGCTGTCCTAGCACTGGTGTGTTTATGGAGACGCTAGACTGTAACACAGTAAGTACTTTATAACTATACACAGATAAAACCTGACCGCATACTTTTCATTTTAAGGTCTTACTTATATTAGTGCGTTTACTTACGGCAATGTATGACCTTGCATTCTATAATAAGAGAGTGAGGGCGAAAAGAAAGAGAGAGAGAGAGAGAGAGAGAGAGAGAGAGATATGGGCGGAGGAATCACGTAGCTCCCGTAGCAGCAATGTAACACTTATTGTATATGTTGTGAATGGTCTTTCATAAATTTATTATATTTGATATTTTTTTACTTAATATATATATATAAATATAAATATATATAAATATAAAATTGTCTCCTTTTCCACGGAGATTGATGATGCTAACGCTCTACGTGATGAACTAGGAACCAGAGATGCCGCCCCCCCCCCCCAAAAAAAATGACGGGAGTTGCTTGCCGAGAAAATTAGGTTGCAAGGCAAAATACTGAGTCGGCAACATTTCTAACCTTGTATTACCACAGAGACACCCGCCTGGAATCATCAGCCGCTTCCTGGCAGTTGATAACCAAGGGAGCACAGAAGGAAGGAAGTGACGTCAGATAAAGCAAGACATGGGTTGCATTTTATTTTTATTTTTGTTCTATCCTGCAGGATATTAGACACTAATGGATTCTGCTTGTAAACCTGCCAATAAAAGCACTATTTTTTTACCATGCTTCAAGAATCTGCTTTGCTTCCAGCAAGGGATCTGCTCCGACTCCTTTTCTATATATATATATATAAAAAGGCTCCTGGCTTTCGAAAGTTGTCCCCCCCCTCCCCGCCCCCCAAAACGCAGTACCATGTGGCCCAGACGCTGTCAAAGTGCCCGGCTGCTGGGATCTGTTTTCACCGATAATTCCGTTTCAAGCTGAACAAGCTTCGAGTTCATCAGCATTAAATAGTGTTGTTTTTATGAGACCAGACTGGTTAACTGATGTGGAAGAACTGCTATTGACAGCATAAGAGGAGAATTGCCTAAGGAGGTTAAACAAAGGGTTCCTCAACGGCGCAACAGAGCCAGGCTCTCCCCACGTTAAGGAAGTACCATATGAGATTCCCCCGAGTGTAACGAAACGACATCTGGCAATTTTGAGGGCAAAACACCTAATTATAAGGCTGATCCCTGCCCTCCGCCCACTTCTCTGAAATTTGATCACTGCGGTTCATTCTAGACATGATAATATGTGGTGTGATAACTGGGTGCCCAACTGTCTGATGCTGCCTGCTTCTCGTGCTTCTCCATCTTGTCTGAAATGAACCAAGTGCTTCTAAATATAGCATGCAGTTATGTAATTGTGATGACTTGGTGAAAAAGATTACAACAATTAATCAAGGATAAGAACATTCACAGCAGGGACAAGGGATCTATGGCTCTCCATATGTTGGACTATGCTTCCCATCATCCCTGGCAAAAACTCCAGCACTAAACATTGCCTTAATTCCTTAACTGAGGCGCCACCACAGAGGAGGCCCTGTCTTATGTTGCCCAGAGCTGGATTAAGACCTTTAAAGGCCCAAAGCAAATGTTTTGTTGCTATCACATACATCTAATTCAAATATATATAATAATAACCTGTAACATAAATTGTTAGGGATGTGGGTGGCGCTGTGGGTTAAACCACAGAGCCTAGGGCTTGCCGATCAGAAGGTCAGCGGTTCGAATCCCCGTGACGGGGTGAGCTCTCGTTGCTCACTCCCTGCTCCTGCCAACCTAGCAGTTTGAAAGCACGTCACAGTGCAAGTAGATAAATAGGTACCGCTCCAGTGGGAAGGTAAACGGCATTTCCGTGCGCTGCTCTGGTTCACCAGAAGCGGCTTAGTCATGCTGGCCACATGACCCGGAAGCTGTACGCCTGCTCCCTTGGCCAATAAAGCAAGATGAGCGCCGCAACCCCAGAGTCGGTCACGGCTGGACCTAATGGTCAGGGGTCCCTTTACCTTTAACATAAATTGTTATTTTTAAAATGAAACAAAACCTACAGTACGATGGAAAATGATGTTTCATTTTCTGTACTTCCATTTTAGTTATATTTTTTAAAAAATCTACTTTTCCTGATTGCAAAGTCTTTGATCAGATCCTCAAAACTAATCTTACATAACACATCTGCTTCTATACTTAGTAGAGATAAGGCATCCATCCTGCTTTGTTACAGAGTTGTTCTGTTGGGATTTTTAATATACTCGAACAGAGAAAATGAATGTGGCCAGTAATGTGAAAAATCCAACAGTGGGAAATTTATGCGGTGCCCCCCTTCCCTTGATGCCCTAAGCATGTGCTTATTTTGCTTAATGCTTAATCCAGCCCTGATGTCACAACTCAAAACATTTCCTCCAGACCTACAAGACAAAGGGTCTCCTGGAACCAGGCAGGCTAATACTAGGAGAGGCATTCTTTAGAACAGAAAACAAAACACCATTTCCTCTTCAAAACACATATACATGAGACCTATTCGTGCATGACTCATGTAAAGGTAAAGGTAAAGGTAAAGGTACCCCTGCCCGTACAGGCCAGTCTTGACAGACTCTAGGGTTGTGTGCCCATCTCACTCAAAGAGGCCAAGGGCCAGCGCTGTCTGAAGTCACTTCCTGGTCACGTGGCCAGCGTGACATCGCTGCTCTGACGAGCCAGAGCCGCACACGGAAACACCGTTTACCTTCCCGCTAGTAAGCGGTCCCTATTTATCTACTTGCACCCAGGGGTGCTTTCAAACTGCTAGGTTGGCAGGCGCTGGGACCGAACGACGGGAGCGCACCCCGCCGTGGGGATTCGAACCGCCGACCTTTTGATCAGCAAGCCCTAGGCACTGAGGCTTTAACCCACAGCGCCACCCGCGTCCCTATGACTCATGTAGGGCCTTGCCAATTCAACAAAGAGACAGGACCACACTTTTAGCCCTGCTCCCAACATGGTTGCATTCTGCAGCAGCCCATCCAGTGTGAAATTCCAACACCTGAATAAGGGCTCTGCACAATTGGGCCATGTTGGGTCATTGGGTTCCACTCAGCATAAGGCAGTTTCAGATCGTCCAACTGCAAAAACAGGATTGTAACAGAGGCTACAATAAGTAGGGCACAAAATACCTGCTGTAAAAAAATAATACTACTAAAAACTGCTGTGTGCCGTTTATTTGCCTTTTCTGCAGCTGTTTGCAAACTTTGCCACCTTCAGGATAAATGAGTCACAGCCATAGCACTGGATGAGAAGGAGAGCCTAGGACATCTTTGCTGCCTGAGGTAGAACAGCAAATGATGCCTTTCCCTGGTCCCCAAGCCAAGGTGCTTGGTGCCCATAGGCCAAGGTACAGTCAAGTGAGACAAACAATCCCAGAAGCACCTCTTTCCACTCCCTGGCAGTAAAAACACAGTCATAACAAATTAAAGAAATAACAGTGTTCTGCCCTTTCATGTCACCCAAAATTAGCTGCCCGAGATAGTTGCCATAGTTCTCCTAAAATGGACCAGCCCTGTTGCCTAGACAACCAGGTGGCCCTATCACTTCCCCTGCGGTGATCCAACTCAGGGCACTGACTGGGAAGAGAGGAAGGGGCTTCATGGGTGTCTAGGCAATGAAATGATGCACTCCCTTTCTCCTGTGAACTTTGGCACTTTGGGGCAAAAAACCCACAACACAACCATATTGAGGAAAGTGAAGCAAATTTCACAGCCCCCAATGAGGCTGTGAAACTTATATTTTGGCTAATCATAAGCTGATACCGCAGAACCGCAGACACTGTTTTGCATCCAGGAAATGGAGATTTGATTACATCCTTTTATGAACTGGATACCTTCAGAAGAGGACGCTTTTCTGGTGCCAAATGGCCTGGCTGCCCCAAAAGCTGCAGCAATACCTCCGTGTCTTCTTCTGCAGTTAAATGCAGACCGCTATGGCTCTTGCATCTTAAGAGAAGGTGAATCAATGACTCCTTCTCAGGTAACCCTTTTATCGGGAGGTTAATTGCTACACTTGAAAAAGCTTGCTCTGAAGTGTGTGGTATGATCTATAGAAAGACTTCCATTAATTTTAGGTCACATTAAACTGAGCTTGTGAAGGATTCCCCACCCCGGCCCCTACTCTCCAGTTGCCACTTCTGGAGGTGGGGCTGTGGAAGGAGGAAGCAACGGAGAGCTGGGGCCTTGTCGAGATTTCAGGAGTCTGATCTTCCCTTGCTCAACAGAGCCAAAGGGGCCATAAAACAATAGTCCCAGTTCAAACCAGCAGCCTTAAAAGCAAGCAATTGTGAATATATTTCAAGAGCAGCGATGAAGAAGCTAAGAAGGGGCCTGCAGGATCAGAGCAAATATCAACCTACTCCAGCACTGTGACTCCTACAGTGGTCAACCTGGTGCCCCTGGGAAGGCCCCAGGCAAGACTGGTCCCTCTCCAGTCTGGGTTTCCCACCCACAGGTGTTCGGGGGCACCCTTGCAATGGGAAACTGCAACCAGAAATCGTTGCAACCAAGCTCTCCATCGGAGATAGGCCAGAACAACTCATGACTCGACAAGCTCGGCGCAAATCCCTGCTTGTGGTTTGTGACCTGTCAGATAGTGTATGTGTTAAATAAGGAGCACGAGGGAGGGGGGGTGAGGCTGTGGAAACCGAACAGCCGTTGGCAGAGAGCAAACTCAAAATAATAATAATCCTCCAACGGTGCTGATAGCCCCAGGGTGACGAGTGAAGGTGCCGGACTGCAGAGCAGTAGGTAAGCTTTTGTCAGGTCCTCAGTGTGAGCTATTTTTGCAGCCTGACAAGCCAGGAGCTCAAGTAACTTCACATGCCCTGGGCTTGGACTAGTGCTGCGGGAGTGTGTGTGGAATCAATGCCATGCTTGAAAGGACGGTCATTCTTTCCCATGCTCTTTGTACTTGGCACATTCACCCAGGTGCAGAGGTCCTCTTAGGCTTCAATTTCTCGCTGGGTTGGACTTTCCCATTCATATCACAAAGCTTACACAGCGATTAGATTGTACGCATTCGTGCTGATTTGCTTACAGGGAGGTTACACGGCGAGCATTCATCCCGATTTCATTGTGGGGGTTTTATACATCTTCCCACAAATCCTTCATAATTCCCTCACATTTCCTGCCACTTTCTTAACCGTAAAAAAAATATATTTTGCTTATTTTCGAAGTGGATTTGTCACAGTAACAGAGAGAGCTTTACTCCACTTTATTTGTGAAAGCCTACATTTTTGCTATAGGGATGCGGGTGGCGCTGTGGGTTAAACCACAGAGCCTAGGACTTGCTGATCAAAAGGTCGGCGGTTCGAATCCCCGCGGCGGGGTGAGCTCCCGTCGTTCGGTCCCTTCTACTGCCAACCTAGCAGTTCGAAAGCACCCCTCAGTGCAAGTAGATAAATAGGGGCCACTTTCTAGCGGGAAGGTAAAAGGCGTTTCCGTGTGTGGCACTGGTGCTGGCTCGCCAGATGCAGCTTCGTCACGCTAGCCACGTGACCCAGATGTGTCTTCAGACAGCGCCGGCTCCCGGCCTCTTGAGCGAGATGAGCGCACAACCCTAGAGTTGGTCACGACTGGCCCTGACGGGCAGGGGTACCTTTACCTTTACCTTTTTGCTATATACTTGAATCTCTCCGGCAAAATAATAACGGTCTGCAGGCACCCTCAGTCTGGCAACCATGCTGAAGACATGCCTCCACCTCCGTAACATGTTCCAGCATCCTCTGCAATGCGCTGTGGGGCCATCATGTGCAGCAGACAGCCACCAAACACATGTAAAAGAGGCAGACCCAGTGCTTGAGATGTGGCCTGTAGTCCTTGCCCTGCAAAAATGCTACACGTAACACACCAGGCTAAATAAAAGACCCCCTTCCATTAGGAAAGGGTGCAATCTCCCCCTCCCCGATCCCAGTCACCTGGCCCACTTTTATAGCTATGCCCCAGTCCTGAATGTCTTTGTGCTTAAAAGCCACACACCGGAGGCACTTTGTCAGCAGATCTGAGTCAGCTACTGTGACTCACCCGCATATCTGTACAGACGACCTGGGTCTTCTCCTAGCAAGTGGCTGGTTTGGCTCATCACGGATACAGGCAAGGGTTTTTGTCCCAAGCACTTGCCTCCTTGATAATCTGCTTGAAGAGTCAGACAGGTCTGCCTGCAAGGCGAATGGCTTATTTATTTCTGAGTGTCGAAGACGACGCATTGCAGTCATATTCTTATAGCTGAATTCGGGCATGGGCAGGGCAACCCTCTAGCTGGGCTTGCTACCCTCTCCCTGTAGAGATGGAAATTGTCATGGAAGGCTTAGAGGAGGCTGTCTCTTTGCTTTTTGGGCCAGCTCCTAAGTCTTTAGTCGTGGCCCAACAGCACACAACCACAAGGTTGTTAAGCCTTTCCCATCACTTTATCTCATGGTGGGGTTACTCTTTGAGCAATAGATTTACATTAGATTAAACACTGCATTGTGCTAAAAGCATGGGGTACTGCCCAAAACAGCAGCGGTGCCCATCTTTTCACTTGCGTATTGGGAATCTCTTTGTTTGACGACTCCCAGGGGGGCACACGACAATCATAAAAGAAAGTCCAATTCACAATGAGAACATGTCCGTTCGCAGTTTACAACTGAACAGCTAGCTAGAGGACTGAAACAACCAATGATAAAATTGTGCTAGCAAATCTGTTAAGCAAACAAACGTTGCAACATTCAAACCAGATTGTATGGATGGCCTAGGCAAATAAAAAGGTCTTCTCCTGGCTCAAAAAGGACATCAGGTTTGGTGTCAAGTGAATCTTCCTACGGAGGGCACTGCACCAATGAGACGTCACAACAGAGAGATCCTCCTCTCTCTCATGACCAGAAACAAAATATTTTAGAAATGCACAATCAAATTGAACAAGCTCCACATAAGTCACAACAAGATATAAACTATAATAAATTTCCACTAAAATTCTGGTTCATTTCATGAGGCTTAATTAAAATAAAAAATTGCAAACTGATATGGAAATGTTCAGAACTGAACTTCAGGTTGGAAAAATGAGAAGCTGAGAGGAACTGAAATGGACTTAATTTCCCTCCCTAGCTGCAGATCAAGCTGCCATCAAGAGACACAGGAGCTGGCTGAGCTGTATTTTTCTAGCCAGTTGGCAACCATGGTGTGATCAGAGGCATGGGGTCTTCCTGCCTGCTTGCAAAAAGCAGCCACTGGAATGAACTCCACAATCCTAAGTGAGCTGCTTCATAATCCCTTCTATCTGCTTCCGTCTGTCTCATTTTAATGCTATTTGCCAGTCACTTTAAAAAAGAAAAAAGACAGAAAGAAATATTTTTAGCCTCCTGACCGATCTGACATGCAGGATGTGTTTTGCAAATAATCCCACTGTCTCGTCGTTCGAGGGTGTTTTATTATCATCATCATCATCATCATGCATCACGATTTTCATATGTTCACTTTTGTACTTTGTAGCCAGTGGCTAATGCCCCAAATTAGTGTGAGATCTCTTCAAAGGGGGCTTTGCGATGTAATCAAGGCAAAGTTGAAAACATTATCTGTGCTGCAGAAGCAACCCTGAACAAAAAGGGTTTGTGATAAAAATCCAGAACAGATAGCAGTGAGAGACATACCGTGGGCCATCAACCGTCTCTCCCCCACCCCCTTCCTCTCTCATTTGGAATCAGGAGATGTCCCTCTTGCCCCCACCCGCAATTTTAACATATCCCAATGCAAGCCAATTGCGGTTATATAATACTGGCTCCGAAACAGATGCTACCATGTTAGGGATGGCAGATTATAACTGGAATGCAAAGCTAATGGAAGCTTTTGGACAAATGCAAACTCCTCTGCCAGAGAGAGAGAGAGAGAGAGAGAGAGAGAGAGAGAGAGAGAGAGAGAATGAATATCACAGATGGATTGTCCCCTTTTGACTGTCTCTTTCTGGAAATCCAGAGATGGGGAGGCAATTCCATATACTGTACACCCCCACCCATTTGCCACCCTATTGAGTACTGGAATTAATTTTACAAGACTGAAAAGGTCCCAAGAACATGTCCCAAGATATTTTAAATCTGAAAATAATTGTGGACGTAAGGGATAAATGTATTTCGTCAAGGCAGGTCTTGGCGTTTGCATTTGCTTTTGAAAACTCACTGTTGAGGGATTTGCGGGGTGAGGAACACTTTAAAAAGTGCTGTATTGGACAAGCCTGTACTTTACATTATAGATGCCCAAGGTGAAATGCAAAAAGGTTCCAAAATAATAATAATTCTAAAAATGAATTTTGCATTCTGAAACAAAATGCCATTTCGCCTAGTGAATGGCCACATCACTCATGACGCACCTGAGCACCTGAGCAGACGGCAGGTGAGCGGGTTTTGCCTTCCCATGGAGCTAAAGGCGATCTGCGCATGCACAGAGACAAGCTTAGCAGCTGGTTGAGTTGCAAGCTGTTTCTGGGACCCATTTCCTGTCTCCCATTAAGTGTGGAGCTTGGCTCCTTTGCTTTGGTCCTTGTCCACAGAAGGAATGCCGGGCCACTTGCCTGCTTAGCAAGAATCCTCCCAGCTCAACTCAGCGGAATGCATAAGCAGGTGGGGCTGGGCGGGTGTTGCGGGGTCTTATCGGAAAGCTGACGGACAGCCCCAGTTGTCCCGCCTGGGCATTTCTCATCAGCCATGCTGAGCATGGCTGAGGTGGCCTTGTGGCTCCACAGGGCTGCATACTTCTGCAGGCTCTTTCTTTGGAGCCCAGCTGCACATTGGATGGATCAAGTATCCCACTGCCTGTCTGAGCAAGACGGCCAAGACACACGCCAGGGGAAGCGCAATGCCATTGCCACAAAGGGAAAGGAACTTTCTGTCCGTAATGAGAAAAGGAGCACAGGAACACCAGGGATGAGGGGCACCTGCAAGAACTTCTGAAAGTCTCAAGTACATAGAAACTCCAGCAGGTGCAGAATGCCACGGCGAGACTCCTTACGGGGTTCTCACTGCGAGATCACATTCACCCGGTGCTATACCAGCTGCACTGGCTCCCGGTGGAGTACAGGATCAGGTTTAAGGTGCTGGTTTTAACCTTTAAAGCCCTATACGGCCTAGGACCCTCGTACCTACGGGACCACCTCTCCTGGTATGTCCTAAAGGAACTTACGGTCTTCAAACAAAAACATCTTGAAGGTCCCAGGCCGCAGAGAGGTTAGGCTGGCCTCAACCAGAGCCAGGGCTTTTTCGGCTGTGGCTCCAATCTGGTGGAACGCTCTGTCACAAGGACTAGGGCCCTGCGGGACTTGAAATCTTTCCGCAGGGCCTGCAAGATAGAGCTGTTCCACCAGGCCTTTGGCCAGGGCACAGCCTGACTCCCTCCTTTGGCAATCCTCATAAAACTCTAGCCCAATGGTTGTCATTAATCTGGAATTAATTTTATAATGAAATGATTTTAGAATGTTTTATCATTTTACTGTTAGCCGCTCTGAGCCCAGCTTCGGCTGGGGAGGGCGAGATATAAATAAAATTTATTATTATTATTATTATTATTATTATTATTATTAGGGCCAGGGCCTTCTCAGTGATGGCTCCGACCTGGTGGAATGCTCTGTCCCACGAGACTAGGGCCCTGCAGGACTTGATCTCCTTCCACAGGGCCAGTAAGACAGAGCTATTCCGCCTGGCCTTCAGTTTGAATTAGCCTTATCCTCTATTCCCTTTTCCCTTTCCTCTTCTATGAAGAAACCCTTTCTGGGACCCCACATTTAAATTCTTCCCTGGTCTCCTTGCTGGCCCTAGTAGGACCACCAGTTAGCCCTGGTGATCATTTGATGCCTACTGACTGGGTTTTCCCCCTCCAACAAAAATGACCCCTGAATTTTTGAATTTTATTGATATGGATGCCGACCTGGCATCCTCCTCTTCACAGAATCATAGAGTTGGAACAGACCCCAAAGAATGCAAGCAATGCAGGAATCTCAACTGAAGCATCTGAGACAGATGGCCAGTCAACCTCTGCTTTGAAACCTCCAGGGAAAGAGAGTCCACCACCTTCCAAGAAAATTCACTCCACTGTCGAACAGCTCTTACAGCCAGAAAGTTATTCTTAATGTTTAGTCAGAATCTCCTTTCTTGTAACTTGAAGCTCATGCCCTAGCCTTCAGAGCAGGAGAAAACAAGCGCACTCCATCTTCCATGTTACAACCCTTTAGATTTTTGAACAGGCATAGGCAAACTCGGCCCTCCAGATGTTTTTGGACTACAACTCCCATCATCCCTAGCTAACAGGACCAGTGGTCAGGGATGATGGGAGGTGTAGTCTCAAAACATCTGGAGGGCCAAGTTTGCCTATGCCTGTTTTTGAAGATGGCACCTGATGCCTCTACATAGCTTCATCCTTATTTCAGACATTGTGGTGTATTGGTATATCACAATGCTTAGTTAAAGGTAAAGAGACCCCTGACCATTAGGTCCAGTCATGACTGACTCTGGGGTTGCAGCACTCATCTCGCTTTATTGGCCGAGGGAGCCGGCGTACAGCTTCCGGGTCATGTGGCCAGCATGACTAAGCCGCTTCTGACAAACCAGAGCTGCGCACGGAAACACCGTTTACCTTCCTGCTGGAGCGGTACCTATTTATCTACTTGCACTTTGATGTGCTTTCAAACTGCTAGGTTGGCAGGAGCAGGGACCGAGCAATGGGAGCTCACCCCGTGGCGGGGATTCAAACCGCCAACCTTCTGATTGGCAAGTCCTAGGCTCTGTGGTTTAACCCACAGCGCCACCCGCGTTCCATCACAATGCTTAGCTGATGATATATCACAATGCTGAAAACCAGATATTGCCCAGCCCTACTGCAGATGCCAGTCCTTGAAAGGGGTTTCCAACTGATCCTGCATTTTAGTTGGATTCCCGACTTCAACCACGAGACCTGATTGGAACTTCAAACCCCGTAAGAAAACTTGCTGGACAAAATCTTAGCATGTACTGTTGAGGTGCTCAAATGTAGGGAGTGTCCTATGCAGGGCACCCCACATGACCTCTGCTTTGCAGCTGTCACAAAATCAGCTGCTCTTGGGTGGCGCATATCTGAGCAAAGCCAGGCAGGTGCCCTGAGAATGAGCAAGTGTTGGGAGGGAATGTTCACACTCCCAGGCTGTACACAGCGGATGCTCATGACTAAGACCCTGCAGCTCTCGGGGGCTCCAGACATCCAAACCAAATGCCCTCTGTCACCCTGAGGCAAACAGTGCTCCCGTTTTAATCGCTAAGGATTTGACTGGTGTGCCTCTTTGCATGGCTCACATGCTGCTTAGACAAAAGATTGCATATCTTGGCAAGCGAGTCTTAAAGGAAGTTCTTGCCATTTGAATTGATGAACCAGGGGAAACCTGTGGCTTTCCAACGGCTGCTGAACTGCGACTTTCGTGATCCCTGAGCACTGGCCGCAACAGGTGGGAAAGTTTGGAATTGCAGTCCAGCAATACAGCCATACCTTGGGTTAAAGTCACTTCAGGTTGAGCGTTTTCAGGTTACGCTCCGCGGTGACCCGGAAGTAATGGAATGCGTTACTTCCGGGTTTTGCCCCTTGTGCATGTGCAAACGCTCAAAATGATGTAATGCGCATGCACAGAAGCAGCAAATCGCGACCCGCGCAGACGCGGGTTGCGTTCTGCTCAGGATGTGAACAGGGCTCCAGAACGGATCCCGTTTGCATCCAGAGGTACCACTGTATCTGAAGGGCGGAATGTTCTTCCATCACTGCTGTGGGGAGATCCTTATGCTCTAGCACAGCCTTTCTCAACCTGTGGGTCCCCAGATGTTGTTGGACTACAACGCCCATCACCCCTAGCTAGCAAGGCCAGAGCTCAGGGATGATGGGAGTTGCAGTCCAATAACATCTGGGGACCCACAGGTTGAGAACTGCTGCTCATGTTTCCAGATCCACAGAGGTTTCTATCCCACCTTTCTGGGATCTTTCAGGGCAGCTTGCAGCTTTATAAAATCTCGATACAAACATAGGGCACCAATAAAGAGCACAGCATGAAAATGCAGCAAAGGCAGAGGCCACAAGTAAAACAACCGTTTGCAACAGGTGCTTAGGCAAAAGCCTCCAAGAATAGACTTGTCTTTACCGACTGGGGAAAGCCAGCCAGAGAAAGGGCCACTCATGCTTCATGGGGCAAAGTGTTCCACAGAACTGGTGCAACCACTGAGAAGGACCCGTCTCTTATTGCCATCAGCTATACTTCCATGATCACATGGCATCGGTGGGCGCATGTATACAAAGAAGTCAATTACTAGTGTGTGAGTGTGACCTGCTGTGTTAGCTGGCTGCAGAAGTGTGACAAAATATGTGGTTAAGTAGAAAGAACGTAAGAAGACGTGACGAGTCCTGCTGTATCAGGCCAACGGTCCATCTTGTCCCGCATCCTGTTCTCACAGTGGCCAACTAGATGCCTAGGAGAAGCCTGTAAGCCGGACCCGAGTGCAATATCTCTCTCCCCTCCAGAGTTTTCCAGCAACTGAGATTCAGAAGCGTGCTGTTTTTGACTACGGAGACAGCCACTGTGGCTGGTAGCCATTGAAAGCCCAATCCTCTTCTGAAGCCATCCAATTTGGTGGCCATCACAGCTCCCTGTGGCAGTGAGTTCCACAGTTTAACTAGGCACCGTTTGAAGAAATGCTTTTCTTTTCTCTGAATCTTCCATCATTCAGGTTCACTAATGTCCACTAGTGTTATGAGAGAAGGAGATCATCTCTTCTCTATCCACTTTCTCTCTACAATGCATAATTTTATATACTTTTACCATGTCGCCTTTTCTCTAAATGATGCTGCAACCTTTGCTCATAGGGAAGTACGTGTGTTCACAAGTAAATCCTCAGCTCAGGTCTTGTTTTTTTATTATCCTGTTGTCTTGCTGAGAAAAATGGAGTTTGCCCATCTACTCACCCAGGCACTGGGAGATTCATAGGACCCACGAGTGAGTCCTCTTCTGAGATGAGTCAACGGGCGGTGAAATGTGGAAACGTAAGTCACTCGTTTCTCTGCGGAAGATTTCAGGGCAGGCAAGAGGAAGGACTTCTTCACACAGCATGTGGCTAAGCTATGGGATTAACTCCCACAAATTGCCGCGATGACCACTAATTCAGAGGTCTCTAAACCTGAATTAGACAAATTTGTGGTGCAATGACTGCTAGTAGGGATGGAAGGGTCTGCCAATTTTGGTTCTCAGTTTCTTGTTTTTCCAATCTTAAATTCAGTTCTCCACATCTCTGCAGCAATTTGGTTTTGGGTTTGCTTGTTTTTTAAGCCTCCATGGCAATTCAGCAGCATTTTAGTGCAATTTTTCCCCCCAATAAAAACATTTTGTGCACAGTTTTGACTAATGTGCACTTTTTGCCAGCATTTCCAGATAATATCACACACTTTTGTAAGTTATTTCCACCAATATATTCATATTTACGCACAGATTCCCCCTAATATTTGCATTTTTGTAAACATCATTTGGTTGGAGAATTGCACTGCAAAATTCGGTTCAGTGCGAATTTTGAAGGATAGCTGCGTTTGGGTTTGCAAGTTGCTTTGGAAAGTGCAGATTCCATAAATCCCCCTTTAAATACAAACTGAACTGGATTTCTCTCCCATCCCTGGCTACTAGCCATGATCAGAGAAAGCATGCCTGCTTCTGAAGACCAGTCGTTGGGAGCAAGCAAGTGTCCTCATGTCCTGCTTGAGAGCTTCTTATAGGTATGTGGTGGGTCACTGTAGGAAGCAAGAGGCTGGTCTCTGCAGGTCTTTTAGTTCTTAGATTCTTCTTCCAATCTCTACCACACATTGCAAGGCATGCATCCACCTGCAGTGTAGAACGGGGGGGGGGGAGCCTGGGGCCCTCCAGACATTGCTGGATTCTGTAATGTTGGGGACTCCAGTTTTAGGTGTGCTTCAGTTCACCATGGTCTGGAGCAGCTCTGGTCCAGGTCCTACAAAAATAACTCTAGCGACTGGACCCAGAGGCAGCTAAAGACATCCATTTCTAGTAGGCTTTCCTTGTGCTTGGTGCTTGAGCTAATTGGAGGGTTTGGGTCCCCCTAATTCATGCACAGAGTACTGTTGCACTGAGATCTGGGCTGGAATGCTCCAGACCTTGGTCAACTGAAATATACATAAAACACGGACTGGGCTGCCCCGCATTATATCCCTCCTCTCTTCAGCTAAATGAAACCACCCACTGGCTTGTTTGAGATTGTTCTAAATGGAACATTTTGAGCTTGCTATGCTTCATGCATCTTATGGACTCTAGCTCCCACCATCTCCAACTACTGCAGTAATTGTAGTAAATGAATACTGGTTACAAAGTCTTGGGCTGTCTTGGAGTCACAGGTTCCCCAACCCCTGGCGTTGGGAGAAAAAAGTAAGCTGGTGCTGCCTTGTGAGTGCATTAAAACCTGGGGGGAGAGAGAGGCCTTGTTGTCACTGCACGGCAGGTGCCGCAGTGCTGAATAGTCCTCTTTGTGGCTAATACCCGTGGAACCTACTTGAGCGCAGGACCCTTGCGAGGCCCTTTGCGGGAGAGAAAGACACTGCTCCATCAGCACAGCGGAGATGCCAGCTCAGTATGGATTTCAGGTAAATGCCTTCAATTTTCCCCTTGCCTTAGGATAATATTTTAATCCCTTTTGTCTGGTTTTATGTTTGACTGGATATAGTTAAGCTACTTATAGGAATATGAGGGGAATGTTTACGGTCAGGCTGCGAAGCCTGTGGGGAGCCGAGGACAGGTAGGGCTTTTGCCCACGAAAGGGAAAAAATGTGTTTAGAAACAGACAAACAAACACCCCAGCTTTGGGCCACAATCCACTGGAGAGATAGATAGGGCAGGGTGGGCTGTGGCTCACTGGGAGAGCATTTACTCCCTGGTGCAGAAGGCCTCAGGTTTAATCTTTGGCACCTATTTGGTAGGGTTGGGAGAGACTCCTGCATAAAACTCTGGAGAGCTTCTGCCTGTCAGAGTAGAGAATACTGCGCTAGATGGACCAAAGATCTGACTCAGTATAAGATAAGCTTCCTGTGTTTTGATTAGGATCTAAGTTCCAATGACCCAAGCTGAGCTTCAGTGTATATCGCTCTCAACTAGACTGTGGTCTTGATTACTATTTCAACATGAAAGTGATGTTATATGGAAAACATCTGGATATGGCTACTGGATAAAAAAAAAATATCCACGCAGGATTACAAACTGTTCTAACCAGCTTGTGGAGACTATCAGAGGTCACAAAGAGAAAGGAAAAATATATGAAAATAACAACAAGAGATGTGGAAAAACAATAAGAAAGGACTGGATAGTACTGTGAACATCATAAGGTTAGATTTGTGGACATTAAAACAGCAGTAAGAAGCAAGAAATTGATTGGATCCCCTTCGGAACTTGAAATATGGGTACCCCCAACAAAAAATTAAAATTCAGCTGTGTAATTTGGAATTTATGTAATTTGGTTTGGTTTGATTTGATGTGATTGGTCAGTTAATAAAAAAATATTCTTACTATTTCAACATGAGACTGCAGGGACCTGGATAAAAAATAATAATACTCCAGAGCATTGAAGGGCTTGCCCAGTTTGTATCTCCCCCTTCCAATGGAGGTGGGGACCTGCTGTTCAAAGTCCAATGTTCCAAAAGATCCATCCTTGGGGCGTTCGGTGCTGAATGTGTAAAACAGCCATGTTTCATTCTAGTGATGGCCAACCCCTAGAAACGTGGTTATGTCGTTCAAATGGTCCAGTGCATTGTTCTTCAACTTTGGGTCCCCCATAAGTTGTTGGACTACAGCTCATCCCTGACCATTGGTTAAGCTGACTAGGGATGATGGTTTTGTAGTCCGACAACATTGGGCAACCCAAGGTTTAACAACAGGAGTCTAGTAGAGACACCCAGGGGGTTTTTTTCCTGTTCTGGCACCTCTCAGGTGGGCGCCATTGCCATTATAAGAGAACAAGGGAGCCATTATGAGAACAAGGGAGTCGTTAATGGTGAGTTCTGGCACCTCTTTTTCTAGAAAAACAGTACTGGCATCATGTCTCTGCAAAGGGAAGTCATGATAACAAAAGCTTCATAATGTCTGCCAGTCCTATGACTAAGGCTGAGGCTGTGCACTGTACCTTCACAGGCCTGAGGCCTAAGTACACGTAGTCTACAGTTGTTTGCCAGACCTTAAATCAGCCTTCCCCAACCTGGTGTTTTCAACTACAATTCCCATTGGTCTTAGCCAACCATGGAGAAAGGTGAAGGGTGATGGGAGCTGTAGTCCAGGGTGCCTTCTACTGAACCTATCAAGCTGCCATATACTGGCTGTAACACGGTACTCAGCAATGCCCACCCTGACTGGTAGCAGCTCTCCAGTCTCTCAAGCAGAAGAGGTCCTTGCCATCACTAGCTACTTGAGATCTTTTAATGGGTGGTGCTGAGAACAGAACCAGGAAATTTGTGGATGCAAGGAGCATGTGCTCCAATACTGAGCTAGGGTCCCCCTCTTCGCCCCCAGTTCCGCAGCTTGTCACTTTGGCATGACAAACCAGTGTCAATGCTCATCCGAATCAACCTGCACCACGAGAGCTTTCAAGTGTCGGTTGTGTTTGTTTAAACAGTGCTTCTTGATCTTGGGTCTGTCGTTGGACTACAACTCCCATCATCCCTGTCTACTGGTTCTGCTACCTAGGGATGATGGGAGTTGTAGCCCAATAACAGCTGGAGAGTTTGAGAAACACTGGGACTTCAACGTAATAATGGCGTTTCCTTTCTCTCTGTGCAACTCAACCAAAAGGGTTTTGATTTTATTTTTGCCGGGGGGCAGAGGGGGCCATGCTCTGTGACAAGGGTCACTGGACCCTGAACTTCTTGCCTCTGCCAAAGGATCGCTTTTAGCCCAAGGTGTCATTTGATAATCCCTGCCAAGTGGGATGCAGATATGTTTTGGATGCCTCTCGCCTTCGCGGGGAAGGACAGCTGCAGTCATGCGAGATGGCCCCGGCATCCTCTTCACGGATCAACGGCAGTCAAGTTGCGAGGGATGGCATGTGTGTGTGTGTCCGTATGTGCACACAACGCTATGATGACTTATACTGCTGAGTCAGACACAGCCCTCCGTTTCCTGGCCTGAGGTTGCCAGCAAAAAGGATGCTTGCAATGAGCAAGTCATTGTGTTTTCTCTCCGTCTTTCAGTGCGGTTAAGAGCAGTGGACTCGTAATCTGGTGAACTGGGTTCGCTTCCCCGCTCCTCCACATGCAACCGCTGGGTGACCTTGGGCCAGTCACACTTCTCTCTGAAGTCTCTCAGCCCCACTCACCTCACAGAGTGTTTGCTGTGGGGGAGGAAGGGAAAAGGAGATTGCTAGCTTTGAGACTCTTTAGGGTAGTGATAAAGTGGGATATCAAGTCCAAACCCTTCTCCGGAAGGCATGCCAGTGATTTACTGATCCAGCCAGTCCTGAAAGCCAGAAAACTGCTTGATTCTGCTAAGCACCACCCACCACCCAGCAGCTTCTTTTAGGGCTCCTCCTCCACCCAAACTAGTTTTTGTCCTGGTTTACATAATCTTCTCCAAGGTTATGTTCTTTAAAGTCAAACAGGGACAATCCAACTGCCTGTGAAGCCTTGTGAAAAGGGGGTGTCTTGGTAGGCAGTCATCAAGTGGGAACTAACTGCATTAGCACTGTTTTTTTTTTTTTTTTTAATTATTATTATTATTATTATTATTATTATTATTATTATTATTTATCATCATCATCATCCTGCCTTTTCCCCAGACTGGAACTCAAGGCAGCCTATGCAAATTAGAACAATGCAGACAAAATGCAAAAAGATAATTAAAAAGCAATTAAACCCCCTGAGAATTAAATGCAACATTAAAACAAATCTGTTAAAATGCAGGTGCTAAAAATGGTAAAAAAAACCAAAAACAAAACAGACCAGAACTATTAGAAGCCCTTTCCTTAAAAAAAAACCAAACCGTTCCATTCCCAATGGCCTGTCAGAATACAACCGTCTTCACTGTCTCTCTTCCCTACTAAGTATGCCTGTGAGGGTGGTATAGGTTGAAGACCAGGGGCTCAAGCCAGCAGTAAGAGCTAAGGGGTAGAGCAGGGAACCAAGCCAAGAGCCAACCAAGAGCAAAGGATACAGTTGTGCAGGAAAAATGAGTCCCACCGCAAACAGTAAACCTCTGTCTGCTGTGCAAAGGGCTCAAAGTTAAAGGCCTCGCAGCTTTGGCCATAGGAACCCATTTCCAGACTCCTCTTCAACCTCAGCCTTGGACTTCCAAGACTGAGGTGGCCCAGCCTTGAGCGACTATCCTTGCAAATGGCTGGCTTCCAGTAGAAAAGCCGAGCCAATGACTAGCAATTGTGTGTTTTTTCAATGGCGAACCCCTGTCGGTGGGATTCCCTCGCGAGGGAGACCTGCCACATCTGTCCTGCAGTAGCTTTTGAAGCAGGGTGCGTTAAGCAATTATTCCTCTCCTCCCTCGTTTATTTAACAGGATGTTTCATCTCCTAATGGATCTGGCTGGAGTCACTATCAATTACTTGCAACTTAAATGTAGGACACCTGGGAGGTGGCAGTCTAGGAGAGGGCATTTTCTCTCCTACTCACCTGGAAGTAAGTCTCACTGAACTCAATGGGACTTGATTCTTCATTGATATGCATAGACTTGCACTATGAATGCACGGAAGTGATTTTAGTCATTTGAATTGAGTTTTTAAATTGTAATTTGAACTCTCTCTCTCTTTTTAACCCAAACTTGCATTCACATATTTTATTGTAATCTGATTTGAGTTTGTTTTATAATGGGAAAAAAGGTTTAATTTTTTTTAATTGAAGGAATACCTCTTTTAAGGACAGTTCCAGCACAGAGTTAACCGATGGGCATCCCCAATATATCTCCCTATAAGGCAAAATGCAGAGAAGGGGATTTACCAGGAAGAGAGGGCCCAGAAAATACAGCCTCTGCCTTGTAAGCAGGGCTACACTGAACACAAGGTGCCCATTTCTGATTGCTGGAAGGTCGGTGATAGATAGGGACCACTTGTTTCAGGAAGAGATCCCTGCAATCGATTCCTGGAGTTGCAGCAATGAGAAAGCTATAGAGCAGGAGATGGAGTGGCAGGATTTGATTTCTCTTTCAGGGAAAGCAAAGTGGTCAAGAGGGCTTGGGAACAGGCTCCCTTGTCGAAAGAGCAGAGAGCGATTTCCTACTTAAAAAGTGATTAATCCAAATGCTCTTCAATTTACAAGGCAGAGATCAATCAATAATTATCCCACTTAATCCCAACATAAATCCTTTAAAAAAATTTTTTTAATTAAAAGCAATCAAGCCCCACAAGATGCGATCATTTGCCACACAACATTAACCCCTTGGGGTCCGACGCCCAGGCAGCCTCCAGGACTGCAGAGGATTCCTATCTGCAAACTGTTTCCCAAGCCCGCTTCACAGAGCCTCTGAATCGGAAGAGTCGAGAGGGACAGATTCCAGCACTCGTTTTCACAGCCGCCATGGGAAGACTTGCTTGTTATAAATGCCCACCTAAGGCAAAGTGACACGTCTATTAGGCCCTTAATTAGACAAAATCCACAGCTGACATCCCTGTGGCAAAACCGTCTCTGTTAAACAGTCACTTAAAGTATGAATTGGATCGGGCTAACCTTGCTTTAATTAACAAAGCCGTCACCGAGGCGAGGAACGTGCGGGAGACTTAAAATCAACATGCCTGAGTTGAAACAGAATCCCACTCTGTGGTTTTTCAAACTTCTCAGACCTGCAGTACAGTGGTGTTGTTTTTCTGAATCAAAATGAACAGCACGTTTCTCGTGGAAGAGGCATGCAGCTTACTTCTTGCACCCAAAAAGAGGCATACTTAGAGGAGCTTCTCTATTGCATATGAAGAAGCCAGGAAGTGTCATACCTGGATCATGTTATCTATTGAAGAACAGGAAGAGGTGTTCTGGAAGGAGCTTCTCTATTATACCTGGGGGGAAACCAGGAAGAGGTGTGTCTGGAAGAGCTATGAACACAGAAATGCAGTGGGAGATTTCTGAGAGCAAGTCATTCTAGCATGTGTGACTGGGTCATTCCGATGTATCAAATGAGAGCATCAGTGTTGAGTAATAGAAATTTAACAAATAACAACCAAATGAGAAAAGTGGCTTAGAGCTCTGGGCTAAAGGTGGACTCACTCTGCCATGGCGTTCATTCTTTAATTTTGGACCACCCTACCTAGCAGTGCAGGGATGCGGGTGGCACTGTGGGTTAAACCACAGAGCCTAGGACTTGCCGATCAGAAGGTTGGCAGTTGGAATCCCCGCGACGGGGTGAGCTCCCATTGCTCGGTCCCTGCTCCTGCCAACCTAGCAGTTCAAAAGAACGTCAAAGTACAAGTAGATAAATAGGTACCTTTCCGGCGGGAAGGTAAACGGCGTTTCCGTGCACTGCTCTGGTTCTCCGGAAGCGGCTTAGTCATGCTGGCTACATGACCCAGAAACTGTCTGCGGACACACGCCGGCTCCCTTGGCCAATAAAGTGAGATGAGCGACTGGACCTAATGGTCAGGGTTCCCTTCACCTTTACCTTTACCTAGCAGTGCCGAGCAAAAAGGAAGGCCCCAAAGACTGTGCCAATTGTCCTTCGAATTTGCTTCTTTGTCCCGATTCATGTACACAAGCCCAACTTGTGTGTCTGGGTGTGGCGTTCCCACACTCAACTACAATTCCTTTGCACAAGTGGAGTAACTTCCCATCACTGATGTGAAAGAGAAAGCTCAGAGCTGCTTCACCACAGGTGGAGCTCTAGAGCGGGGGATGCAAGATTTCCTCAACAATTTGCTCTAGGACTTTTCTTATTGGCCTTTTTGCTTCTCCAGGGGGAAAATACCTTTCCGAGCCTCGCCTAAAATGGAAGTGAGGAAAAGTAAGGAGGCCCTCCAGCCGGGACTGTGGATCCCCTGCACTCTCAAATAAATGCATAAATGGAACAGATGCACCTCTGTAGTTCAGCACCAAGAAAAGCTTGATTCTGCAACCTGTATATATTCTGCAACCTGTGCATATTTTGCTTCCTTTGCGTAATTTCTTTCGCTTCCCGCAGTTGGGAGTTACAACAAGGATGGAGGAGCGAATCCCACCTGAGGAAATGTACTGATCCAACCACATTTCTATTGCTTCCCTTGAAATTCCTACAGCAAGATTTTCAACTTAAATTTTGCTGTAAGTGAAACATGTCGGCAGTACTGAAGCCCCGACCCTTAACCTTCCCCCTCTCTCCTTGGGTGTCTGAAAATCACACGCTGCCAAGCTTAATTCCAAGACCATAGCTGTGCTCTTTTAAAATAAAAGGAACAGGGAAAAACTAAAGGCGAAATTTTTAGGAGGCTAAATGAAGTGCCTTATACTAAATTCCGTAATTGTGCAGAATTGTGGGTATCCCAGAGAACTGAACAGCATTCTATGTGTGCTTTTATCTCAGAGAGATTCCCCCATGATTTTGATCCTCAAAGAGGCATGCTTCTCTTCCGTTACAGGGATTAGTTTTTCTGCCGACTCACAGAACAACTCCAGAATGTCACAGGGACCTGCCGGCAGCTGCTGCTGCTATCACAGAGGAGATAGGCTGCAAACTCATTAGTCGTCGTTATCGCCATGGCGGTTTCTCAGCGCTCCGGTGAACAAGAGCTACCGTGACAACAACAGACAGTGTATTTCCCGGCACAGATTCTGGGTGGGTGCAAAGCTCGAGGGAGGGAAAGTGCAGATCTTGGGCAGCAATTACTCATTTGGGAGCAACATGAATGCAGAAGGGAGATGGCAGCATTCTTATGCACGCTGCTAGGATCCTCGGCAGTCTGCAAAGCTCTCCAGTCCCACTCTGGGCTCTGCTTCTGGAATTCTTACTGTGAAAATCAGTCCCTTACTAGCACACAACAACAAAGCACGCCAGGGGTTGGCATCATTTCAAGGCCTGATGGGGCCCATGCTACAATAGGGGACTCGCTATCAACTCCTGGTGCCTCCTAGCTGTCGCCCGTCCTTGCTATTGATGCCTGTTCACTTGCTCTCTCTAAGCTAGCAAGTAAGGAGATGAGCAAGGAGGAGGAGCAGAAAAACTAAGCATTGATCCATGTAGTTCATTATTGCCTACATTGACTGGCCGTGGTTCTCCAAGGAGTCTTTTCCCATCCCTACCCAGAGGTCTTCTGAATGCAAAGCCACTCAGCTACCCTGAGTTTGCTTTCTCCCTTGGGGCAGTGGTACAGACTGAGGAAAAGGTGACAATGGGGTTCCTTTGGAAGCAGGGCAGGTGGGAAGTACACTTAATAAGAATAATAGTCATTAACAATGTAATTATGTAACTTGTGTAATTTCGCCACAGCAGAAGCTGAACTGCAGCAGAAGAGAAACTGGTGCACGCAATGAATACCGGGTGAAACGGGAAAAGATGCCACACATCCCTAGTCATATCCAATGTTAACAATAGAAACCCATTGAAATTAACATGGGCCCATTGATTTTGATGGGTCCACTATGACAAATATTGGATGCAACCCTTGTGCAAGGGGGAGCAGGGCTTTGCTGCAATGCAGGTGGTCCTCAAATGTGGGTTTCTAAGCCACAGTTAGGTCATGTCAGCAGGCAGATGACCACCTCTTGAGAGGAGAAATAGAGACAGAAGAAGAAACTTAGAAGAAGAAGAGTTTGGATTTGATATCCTGCTTTATCACTACCCTAAGGAGTCTCAAAGCGGCTAACATTCTCCTTTCCCTTCCTCCCCCACAACAAACACTCTGTGAGGTGAGTGAGACTGAGAGACTTCAGAGAAGTGTGACTGGCCCAAGGTCACCCAGCAGCTGCATGTGGAGGAGTAGGGAATCGAACCCAGTTCACCAGATTATGAGACTACCACTCTTAACCACTACACCACACTGGCTCTCAGAGAAGAGAACTTCCAGACTATTTAGCTACATGGTGCTTCCAGATGGGTATTTATGGAGGGATTAATCCAGGTTCTCTCTTTTTGGGGAATATCCAGTACATTAAAAAAACACCTGTCTCCAGAAGAACCCACCCTTTTAAAAAGTTTTAAACTCCCATAAGGAAGCACCCACAGATGCGATGAATTAATAGTGCCCAAAAAGTTTCCCGTTTTGGAAAATACTCCTGTTTTGTACTAGGTTTGTAGTTTACACTGAAGCTTGCCAGCCAACTCAGGCTTATTTGGGATTCTGAATATTTTAGTACTTTGGGAATGAGATGCATTGTGAAAATAAAAATGTACTAATTTATGCTATACACATGTAAACACACACACACACACACACACACACAAACAATGTGTGTCCTTCTGAGTTGCAGGGAAATGAGGTTAATATCTGAACATTTCTCTAGTTGCAGATTCCCACCCCCTCTGTACTATGTTAGGTCCCTAAACTTGTTTTGATCCCAGCTTTCTTGTGTATCACAGAACATGTCAATGAAGGGATGATTTGGTGCTCGCTACCGGGTTACTATGGCAACCTTTGCCAAGCAGGTGCCCTCTAATTTTGTTGGATGGGGCTGGTGGGAGTTATAGGCCATAATGTCTAGCAGGTGATGACTGTGCTATGGTAAGTAGAAAATGTGGAGTCTTGTCCATTAGGATGAATGGGGCCCTCAGACAGCCGCTGTCTTCCCTTGTTACTTACAACCAGTCCAAGGGGTAGCACTGGCTGTCACCTTCTCCTTGGGCTCAGTTTTGCCCTTGTAAAACTCAAGAGATAATCTAGAATTAACCAATTCTACTGGCCATTGGCTGGGACGCGGGTGGCGCTGTGGGTAAAACAGCGCCTAGGACTTGCCGATAGCATGGTTGGCGGTTCGAATCCCCGCAGTGGGGTGCGCTCCCGTTGCTCGGTCCCAGCGCCTGCCAACCTAGCAGTTTGAAAGCACGCCCGGGTGCAAGTAGATAAATAGGGACCGCTTACTAGTGGGAAGGTAAACGGCGTTTCCATGTGCGGCTCTGGCTTCATCACGCTGGCCACGTGACCCGGAAGTTTCTGCGGACAGCGCTGGCTCCCAGCCTCTAGAGTGAGATGAGCGCACAACCCTAGTGTCTGTGACCTTTACCTTTACTATAGCCATTGGCTATGGCGCCACCTACTGCCCGGCTCCCTGCCTTCCGCCCTACCAGCCCCAATGGGCACCACCAACCATTGCCTAGGAAGCAGGTCTCCCTACATCCCAGAGAATCAGGAGGGGGGAGAAAACATGCATGAATGGTTGCAGCACAGAATCAGGAACTGGTGAATATTCCAGATGAACAAACCCAGGGGTGTGTGAGCAGCCATAATTTTGTGTATGTAGCATTGTTTACACACACACACACACACACACACACACACACACACACACCCTTTAGCTGCACCTTTCTCCCAAGGAATAAAGGCCCATTCCATTTGTAGCCAGGAGGCTAACTTTTTAGCAATTCCACCACCACCTCCCCATCAAAGCTCCCATCTTTTTCAGCGCATGAAATATTAGAACAGCTGCTGCCAATTCCACCTCTGAAAAGCAAGAACATGGTGGGTTGCTTTTTTCTCTCCTCTCCTCTTTCTCTCTCTCTCATTGCCAGTGATGATTTAATCCTCTTTGAACTCTTAAACTCCTAAATATCAGATGGTTGCTCTGTGGGGTAAGAGGCTGCATGTTTATTATTGTCTGTTCTTTACAGGCGCTTCTGAAAGGTGAGCTAGAAGTTAGGAAGTGTATCCCGGGGAGCCGCCGAAGAATCGGGGAATGCAAAGCAGACAGCGACTCTGGCCCTCCGACAACGGGAGGGCAATAAAGCACGAGCCGTATCAGGTGTTAAAATGGCAACAATGCCCAAAACATCCTGGGAAAATGCTCCATTGCAGGGGGGCGGGGGAGAGAGCATTGCAACACTCTTGTTTCTTTACTAAACAAAGTCATGGTAACTCCAACTGCCCAGTAAAGGAAACCCTGGGTAGATTTGCATGAACCTTTGCTGCTTGCCTTGAGATGTGGCTTGTTCTGGGCGCATCGTGCTCCGAGCACAAAGTGAAAGTGGAGCACTTTTTTTACTTATTTCAACTTTGCATTTCTCTCTTCCTTTTTTGGCAGAGGCGACCCAGCCAGATGGGCAGGGTATAAATATTATTAAATGCGAGCCCCTACACAAAGAGACTTACTTCTTATTTATTATGATGCTGATGATTAACAAATATGTTTCATCATTTATTCCCCACCTTTCCTCCTAAGGAGTTCAAGGCAGAGTACAAGGGAAAAAATTAAGCATCTCCTTCTTCGTCCACGAGGTGCCCAACAGAGGGACCAGGATGTCCTGCAAGACTTTTGTGTGCACCTGACTTAGCCCATGACTCAGGGGAAACCCTGAAAGCTGGGATGGAGACATTTCAGGGAAACAATCAGCCAAAAGGATCTGGCCTCTCAGTGGGGTGACCCCCATCTTGGACCTCTCCCTCTGCTGCAGCCTGACGTAAGGACAAGATAGCAGTTGAGGGAGAGGAACAGCCAAAGTCAGCTGAACTGACGGAGTAGCCCTGCTTCTCATCTCTCTCCCTCTCTGCTTCCGTCTTCGGTTATCACTCGTAGCCAAGTAAGATTGCCTTCCATGAAAATGGTCTTAACAGTGAGTCCATAAGTGACTGTGGAGGCCAATTCTGGATCCACACGTCCTTCCACCATGGGGACATAGGTTTCTGGATGGGAGTTGATCATGGTGAGGGTTTGCCAAACATGCCTTCCTCTTAGCTCGTTTCTCCTTTTCGCCCTGATTGTGCTTCTTCGAAGCCCATGACACCAGTTGGAGTGCTCGCAGATAAGTGTTTCCCAGTTATCAGTACTTATACGACTTTCTTTTTTTAAGATTTGCCTTGTAGTGTGCGCACACTCAGAGGATGCCCTCCAAACCATCTTAAATATCTTTGCAGAAGCTTATGGAAAGCTGGGCCTATTGCTCAATATCCAAAAAAAACCAAATTGCTGAACCAACAAGCACCAAACCACCCCTCTGCAGCACCACAAATCCAACTCAGTGGTGTAATGCTAGAAAATGTTGACCACTTTCCCCTCTCTGCTACATCCTTATGGAATGGCTGCTTCCTGGTGGCGGTTGAGAGCCAAAGGCAGCTAGTCTTTAAGCAGATCTCATGGAGTGGGCCCTGCTTCCATTCTCTCTCTTTCTCTCTGTGTGTGTATATGCTTCTCTCCACCACCCCCTCCCACCCCCTACTGCCTGCATTCTCTTGCCTTTTATAATGTAATAATTTGAGCTAGGTTGAACTGAGCCACCCAAGATCAGAATCTCACAGCTCCCCGACAAAAGATCTCCCAAGAGTTCCCTCTATACATCTGCTTCAGGGACTTTGCAAATCAATGCGAGCTCTAAAAGTACGGTTCCGAGCAATTTTTAAAATATATCTATGGAGAGAGAGAGAGAGGGAGATGCAAGATAAAGCCTATTCATAGGTGGAAATGGCTGCCTCGCTTTCCCTTTCATCAGGAGTGTTTCTCAGTAAGCACTCTGCCTGGGCTACTACCTTCAATATATTGATCCCACTGGACAGCCGTTTCCCCACGGTACACTTTGCTCATCGAGACCGAACAGTTCTCTCCAATCTATTTTAAACAATACTTACCTTCGTATATGAATCCCGCCAGCCTATAGCCGTTTACAAAGCCTTTATGGATTTCTGCTGCAGCATCAAAGGCTGCTTAATGTGACTTTATGTGTTTCTCCCCCTGCCCCAAATCCATAAGCTTTAATCAAGTGTTGCAGTTGTAGCACATTGGGATGAGAAAGCCTGTTTTACTGACTAAGGTTCCGTGTGGGTGGGTTTTGCAGGGTGGGTGTGTTCCGCTCTCAAAGGCAAGGATGCAGGTACCTTTATCCCACTGCCCAAATCAGGTTCACCAGGGCTTCTGTTCCGGCCCTGCGAGGTTATTTCCCTCCAGCCCCACACTATATGATGTCAGATCCAGGGCAAGGCAAAAGATTCCTGCATTGCAGGGGGTTGGTCTAGATGATCATCAGGGTCCCTTACAGCTCTACAGTTCTATGGTTCTAAGTTGGCCTGCTGCAGGTGGGGATTGTCCTCTCTCCTTCCCCCAGAAAAAAGGCTGGGAGAAGTGAATTGCGGAGGGTTGGGCCAGATGACTCTTCTAACGCTAAGATTCTACAATAAGACGCAAGCTTCGGTGGGAAACACCGGAGTCTCTTTAGAAAGGAAAAGCAAGCAGCTCCTTTTGCAGGCTCGTTCCATACCCAACAAATCAAGAGCAAGACCTCTAGGTAGCCACGGGTTGTGTGGGCCAGCTATTAGCCACAAAAGCAGGCCCTTCCACATGGCTTCAGCCAAGCCTAATAGCTGCAATGATGAATCAGGCTACAGTCAGGAGACGCACAGATTAATTAAAATGCTCCTTCTGACACCACCACAGTCAGAGACCTTCTGTGTTCTTTCTGATGAAGACGCTTGAGCATCTTATCCTGCCTTGGCAGCATTGCAAAAAAATTTAAATGAACTGGCTGCGCTGGAAGGGAAGAGAAAAAGCATCTAAAATGAAGGGCTGTGGGTTTTTTTCAGAACACAGAAGAGGAAGCCAGTCAGATTACACAGTTCCTAAAACTGGGGTGTGGAACCTCAGGTCCAGGGGCCCAAATGTGGCCCTTGGTGACTTTCTTTCTGGCCCTTGAGACTCTACCCCAGGCCACACCCCCTCTGCCAGGCCACACCCCCTTCCCAGCCCTACTTTGCATCCTGTTTGAATGTATTGGCCTGGTTTGAATGTGCCCTTGGAACTCCAACAATGTCTCCCAGGATACAGGACAGAGAGGGGTGTGCGCAGAAACCTGCTGGCTGCATAAAGGTAAAACCTACATTCCTTTCTCTGCCCACGTCTGCCTCTGGCCCCCAGAAGCTTTCCCAGAAGGGAACATGGCCCTGAAAAAAGGGTCCCCCGTCCCACTGCTAATGTGACAGGTTCCAACGTGATACGGCAACTGCTCGCCGCCCGCTACGCATCCCCTGTGCAAAGCCAGGAATCTTGCTCCGCATAGTTCAGCTTGGCACTCTTGACTGCTGGCCTGCAGCGTACATACAGAATGCACCCTAAGTGGAGCCGATAAGATTGGTGCTCCAGAACGTGTAATACTGAGAATGCTCGCTGCCCTTTTTATCAGCCAACTGAAAAGGGGGGAAAAAACTTTCCAAAGCTTCCAGGCCATCAGCTCCAACACCCTGATGGAGACCAGACGACAGGCGGACATGATACCCAACTGCTCTTGTGCCTCTGGGTGATACCAAAGAGGCTGAGGAAACAAACAAAAAAAAGGACTTGCGCTCAAATGGCATGTGACAATCGGGTCGTGTAACTTTTTTCCCCTCGAAGGGTCGTGGTTGTTATTTTTAAAGCAAGGCTGTAAGTGGAGGAGCAGCATCAGGGAAAGTGAGGGGCCTGTTGAACCCTTTCCCTGCCAGCTATTTGAGCAATCCCGCTTCTATCTCTCGCCACAGTGAGAAAACAGCACATAAAAAAGCAACTGGGCAGGTAGAGCCAGTTTTGAGCAAACAGGAAGGAGGGAAAGGGTCAAGCAGGCCCCTCCCCTGCCACAAGACCCTTAACTCAAGACTGCGGTAAAGAAGACTGTGTTTTTGTTTCAAGAACAGCTGTTTTTAGTTTTATATGTGCTTGATATTCTTCGTTTCGGGGTTTTCAAAAGCAAAAGTTTCATCTACATATGTAAACGTGAAATAAAATTTCATAAAAGCATTTTTGCATATACAAAAAATACAGTTTAAAGATTGGTATGTACATCTATTGTCCTGGCCTACTGTTGTATTTTAAGCGGGATGTCAGATATTATGAGTGAGAATAAAATATAAGGTTCAACATCGCCTTGGAATTTTACACGCCATCAATCAACAAACAAACTGAATTTTTCAATATATTTGTTTGGTGTGTGTTTTAAGGATAATAAGCATCACAGGAAAAGTACCCAGAACTGTTCCCAAAACATTTTCTACTATGGGTGGAAATGTACCTTGCTGGTGTGTGTGTGTGCAGGAATTTGAGCATAAATTTGAGCTGCCCCACTCCCCAGAATTCCTCCTGTCCTTGATCACAGCCTCCATGGCTGCTCTGCATTAAGAAAAACACTAACAGAAAAAATCGCACCAGCGAGGAACCACACATAGTTTGAATCTAGAAGGCAAGGCATTTCTTTGGGCCCGCTGACTCCTTGTGGTTGCCGGGAATGCCCCGCTAAGAACCTGCTGGCTGGCTCGGTTTTTTTTACTTCCTTTCATCCTCCATGGTCTACACAAGAGCCCCCCCCCCAAAAAAAACCCTTGGACATCTTCACTAAACATTGTTACCAAAACGCCACTCAAAATTCCTCAGAGGTTTCCCCCAAGCAGTGACATCCAAAGTTGTTGTGAAATTTTGATTTAGGTGAAATCTAGAAGCCGACCACAGATCTTGTCAGCTTTCTGACCCACAGAGGGGTGGGGGTTTTGGAGGGGTTGCAAGCCCCAACCTCCCAGCAACGCACACTATGCTGGCCACAGTACAACGTGGTCCCTCTATTGCTAGCCCACATCAGCTCTGCAGTGTGTTCATCCATAAGTGTGGTGTAGTGGTCCACATTCACACCACACATTTAAAGCACTATGATACCAATTTTAAGCAGCCATGGACTTCTGCATGGAATTCTGGGAGCTCTGGTTTGTTATGTTTGCTGAGAGATGTTGGGAGGCTACAATTCACAGGTTTCCCTGTATTAAACCACTCTGGAAATTGTTGCTCTGTGGGGGGAATAGGGACCTCCTAACAACTCTCAGCACCCTCAACAAACTACCGCTCCCAGAATGCTTTGGGGAAAGCCATGACAGCTTAAAATGGTATTCGGGTGCTTTAAATGCATGATGTGAATGTGGCCATTTTTTACTTTCAAGGAGGGGCCGGGGGACCTGTGGCACTCCGCATCTTCGTTCTATTTGTACGCCGCCTTTCCTTAGTTAAAACCATGCTCAAGGCAGCTTACAGCACGGAACGATCTACATCATTGCAAACACAGGAGTCATAAACAATGAATAAAACATGTCAAAATGTACACAACCAAACTGAAAAATTGCCACATAAATCGTAGTATCAAAAAATAATGATGCAAAAAAAAATCAAAATAAGATAGATAAATTATTAAATTATAATTTATTACGGTCGGAGACCAGCTTATAAAACACACTTGGGGGTACAGTCACAGAAGAAAAACAGACCATTAAAACAATGTACAACAATAAATTTAAAAACAATGTACAATAAACTATTGCAGGGAGTTGACCCAGAGTCACCCATGGAACCGAGTTTGGGGATTTTCATGACGGACTAGTTTGAGTTGGGAGATGGTCTGCACCTACAGATCTGTACACAGAATCTGGCAACCATCCGGGTCATATTCTGATCTTTGCCTAACAGGAAAAGGTCACATTTTTGCTTTTGCGGGAGGTCGGCGAGCCTCACCAGTAGGGGATCAATGGTCTTACTACATGCCTCTTCATAAAAGGGACATCTAAAGAACAAGTGTTCTGGGCTTCCTATCTCTCCCAATGGACAGGTGCAAAGTCTCTGAGCATATGGGACTTTTCTAAAGGTTCCTTCAAAATAACAGCAACAACAAAAACTCCAACAAAAAAACCCAAACAATGTCCCAGCCTAAGAGTCTGTTCAGCATCCTCAACTTTTGTAGGTTGAAAGAGGCAAGGCAGGGGAGAGCAGATCTTCCAAGACTCACTGACAAGATGGTGTTGTGCCTCCTCAGTGGCCTCGGCTTTTGGAGCCATAGTCAGCTGGGCTCTCACCAGCCCCACCAGAAAGGCCAATAGCCTCAGGGATGGTGGGAACTGGGGCCTATCAATATCTGGAGGGCACTGTGTTGACTACCCGCCCCCCTTGTTGCAGCCCCATCTCCAAGTACCTATGGCCTGACAGCTGTGAATTTGACAGCCTTGCTTTCAGCACCTTGTCACCAAATCATTCCTTGCAGAATCACTTCAGGGGCTTATCCCTTCCACTGCGCCTCCATCAGCTTGTTCACACTTGAAGGTCACATAACCTTCTATCCCAGATATCACAAAGCCCTCCTGGAGCAAGATTAGAAGCGGAGCAATCAGGGGAAAGAACTCTCTCCCTCTCACAGGGTGTTTAAAAAATAAAAAAAATAAAAAAAATCTCTAGCTAAAAAAATAAACAAACAGGACACACACCACTGGGCCCACAACTTGAGCTTTGTGGCATTGGTGGGGCCTCAAGGTGCACAACAAGAGGGAGGGCATCCCAAGGCAGCCTTCCCAAATGGGGCCCCTCCAGAATACCCCCTAGGTGTCCCACCAGCCAACGCAGCCATAACGGAAACAAACTCCTCAGCTCAGATTTATTCAACCCTACACATTACTGGACCAAATTTGAAGTACTGGCCTTAATGTTTAAAAAATCTGTACAACTTAAGATCCAGCGTACTTGAAGGAGCGCATAGAAGTCACCCTGACATTAAGCTGTATGTAAATCAATAATTCTGGGGGCAAATTCTATAGATCAACTACGTTCTTTGTGGGAAAGATAGTTCTTTTTGCCTGTCCTGAATCTTTCAACATTCAGTTTTATTGGATTGCCCTGGGTTCTATTATTATATGAGAGAGAGAGAGAGAGAGAAATAACCTTCTCCCTGTTCACTTCCTAAGGAGGCAAGCTGCTATAAAACCCTGAGTCTAAAACTACAGAACTGTTCCCTCTGTCTTATTTACCAGATGGCTGGGAAGACCCCCTTTCACAGTGTGAAGGCTACAAACTCCCTAGGTGCTTCTCTAGATGCCCAGGCATGCTGGGAATCACAAAGTGGCCAAAACCCCAGTTCATTCTGGAGTTCACCTGCATTTCAGCATCTACAACCTTGCTCTGCCAAACCACAGCACTATCTGTTTCTCTGAACCATGTTTAGGGATAGCTGAATCACGCAATTTTGCGTAGAGCTACCCAAAGCCCCGGCGCGACTGCTCAGCGCGCCGGGGCTTTGGGATAAGAGGCAGCTCTGCGCAAGCCGGGGGAGCCCTCCCGCGGCTTGCGCACAGCTACCCGAAGCCCGGGCGCGACTGCTCAGCGCGCCCGGGCTTCGGGGTGCAGGCAGCTCTGCGCAAGCTGGGGGAGCCCGGGGGGAACTCCCACGGGCTCCCAAGACTTGCAGATAGCTTCATAGGATTCGCCCCATAGGACGCACACACATTTCCCCTTCATTTTTGGAGGGGAAAAAGTGCGTCCTATAAGGCGAAAAATACGGTACATATATTTGAAAAAAAATACATACATTTAGCTCTGCACTCTTTAAGGCAGTAGCCTACATGATTTGGGAAAGTGTGCACACGCTTTTGTGCCAGAAGCTGTGCCAGATTTTGCCTGCAGGTTCTCCTAACCGTAATCAGGGTGCAACGTAACACATCACGCACAGAGGCAAGGCAGGCGAGCGCTGATAGCACAGGCAGAAAGGCATTTAGAGATAAATAGGGATTTGTAAATATTAAATGTGAATCTTAATGGCCTCAAACTCTCTGCCAATGCAGTTTACAAGTCAAAGGGGTTGCCATGCAGTAAACAAAGGACTCCATCCAGCTCATTTGAAACTGTTTTTTTGTTGTTGTTTTTTACTCTGCTGTGCTTGTAAAAAAACAAAAACCACCCGTTACTATTTCGGTGTCTGGGTAAGGTAAACCTATTTACACTGCAATCCTATGCATGTTTACGCAGGTGTAAGCCCTACTGACTTCAATGGAATTTGGGCCCAGATAGGTATGTACAGGACGGTAGCTTCAGTCATAGGCAGTGGGCACACCAATCTGTTCATAGAACAAAAAATGTAGATTTTCTCAATCGTCAACATGCTGCTTTCAACCTAGATTGAGTCTGGATCCTGCCATCACAAGGATGAGTGTATTTCACTGATCCGGATGTGAAAATATGCCCCTTGTTTGGTTTTCCTCCCTGCACCTGCCCCAGGTAAATGAAAAAGGAAGTGGCGATTGCAAACTCGGTATATATGCCCACCTGCCACATCCCTGGGAAGGTGTGGATACATACCCGCGCTACTGGGACCACCTACGTCTGTTTCCAAATGGACACACTGCAGAGTAATGCAGAATCATGGTCTTCCAACCCCAGATTGTGTTTTAAGGGTAAAGGTAAAGGGCCCCTGACCATTAAGTCCAGTTGTGACCGACTCTGGGGTTGCGGCACTCATCTCGCTTTATTGGCTGAGGGAGCCAGCGTACAGCTTCCGGGTCATGTGGCCAGCATGAGTAAGCCGCTTCTGGCGAACCAGAGCAGCGCACGGAAACGCTGTTTACCTTCCCGCCGGAGCGGTACCTATTTATCTACTTACACTTTGTTGTGCTTTCGAACTGCTAGGTTGGCAGGAGCAGGGACCAAGCAACGGGAGCTCACCCTGTCGCGGGGATTCGAACCGCCGACCTTCTGATCGGCAAGTCCTAGGCTCTGTGGTTTAACCCACAACAAGCCGAGAGCGAACCAAAAATAAAAATAAATGGAGGGGAGAAGCTTTCTCACCCTCCACTCCGAGCCAGACCATAATTTTCCTTTGGCAGGCAACCCTACCCGTGCACCACCTTCTCCCACAGCAAAACTCTTTAGACCCAGATGAGGGGAACAGGCTCTTCCGCAGTCTCAGCTCGAGAACTACCAAGAGGATGTTACTGCCAGTCTAGTGACCCATTATTGGTTTATATAAGAGTCTTGGTTGACGTGCAGGTGGTAGAAACATCTTGCACAAGCTGTGCATCTTCCATAGTTTGCAACTGCAATATGCAGCTGTTGGCCAGATGTGAATGATGCTGCCCCACCTGGCGCTGTGCTCCCACACTATTTAGGGTTTCTGCTGAGCCACGCTGAACGATATTGGGCACGTAAGACACCCAAGTGGTTAGAATAATTTGTCGACTTCCAGATCATACAGTCGACATGTCGGGTTGCTTTAGCAACCTCGTTAAGGTCTGGCTGAGTCATGCTGATTAGGTCCCAAGGCGCTGAACAAGCTTTCTCAGAAGCAACTAACACCACTACAATCTCCAACAAATCATTACTGCTCTTCAGCCGGGGTGGAAATGACGGCTACCTTCTATGAAATCCTCCACGAATGGTGAACGATTCTGTGTCACAGCCAGAACCTGGCATAATTACCATTATAACATCATCATATCTAGTCGGCCTTATGTGAAAGTAACAGCCAAGGAGAAATTTGACAAGTAATGAGATGATTTCCTGAGCAAATAATTGCACAGGGATCCAAAGCTCTTATGGCTCTCTCATCAAGGATGGAGCGAGAGCAACATCTTAGGCTGAATTCACACATAAATGTGCATGCCTGGATGTTCCGCAGGTGTAAAACGGGCATCATAGATAGGATACTCTGTGTCCTATTTGTGGAAGGGTATTGTAGAACCTGGTACCACCTGATGCATTGCACTTTTCAATGGACGCCATATTCGTCTTCCTCTGTAAGTAGGTATGGAGGAGTAATTCAGTTTAGTTTCGCTTTTAAAGACAAATCTACCTAAGTTGCGCTTCCTGAAACAATGGGTGAACTGAACCACAGGCACGCCTCAAAAATTGAACTTCTCCGAATCTTGAAATGCAGTTCTCCGGTCAAGAAATGTATGCATATACTGGAATTAAGCTTGTAAATTAGTTAAAGTAACACAGAGAAATGCATTATAGTAATGGAAATACAAATACAGTGGTACCTCGGGTTACATACGCTTCAGGTTACAGACTCCGCTAACCTAGAAATAGTGCTTCAGGTTAAGAACTTTGCTTCAGGATAAGAACAGAAATTGTGCTCCGGAAGCGCAGCGGCAACAGGAGGCTCCATTAGCTAAAGTGATGCTTCAGGTTAAGAACAGTTTCAGGTTAAGAACGGACCTCCGGAACGAATTAATTACTTAACCCGAGGTACCACTGTATTAAGGAAAGTATTCTAAAGCATGCATATTGAGCAAAATTGCACACCCAAATACAAACGTATTAGGAGAAATATATTAGGAGAAATCTGCAGGCGAATTTTCATAAGGATTTTTAAAAAAACAAATTAAGGATTCTTTTTAAAAAATCACAAACTGATGTGGTAATGTGGAGAACTGAACTTAAAATGGGAAAATGAGGAATCAAAGCTGACAGGTTTGCCCATCCCTGGAAGGTCGAAACCACAGGGGGATAAAATGATGTAAAGTCATGCACGGATCAACCTTTAGATTCTCACAATAATAAGCATGTTGAATTAAGATTCCAGAGTTTACGGCTGCAATCCCAACCCCACTTACCAGGGAGTAAGCCTCATTGAATTCAATAGAATTTACTTCTGAGTAGGCATATATGACATCCTTTTATATATTTGATAGCCATGTTCAAATATATAAAAGGATGTCACCTAGAGGAGGGAGAAAGGTTGTTTTCTGCTGCTCCAGAGAAGCGGACACGGAGCAGTGGATCCAAACTACAAGAAAGAAGATTCCACCTAAACATTAGGAAGAACTTCCTGACAGTAAGAGCTGTTCGACGGTGGAATTTGCTGCCAAGGAGTGTGGTGGAGTCTCCTTCTTTGGAGGTCTTTAAGCAGAGGCTTGACAACCATATGTCAGGAGTGCTCTGATGGTGTTTCCTGCTTGGCAGGGGGTTGGACTCGATGGCCCTTGTGGCCTCTTCCAACTCTATGATTCTATGATTCTAGGCAACGTCAGGATTCTGCTGTAAATAGTTTCATAGAGTTGAAACTGGTATGTGACAGATCGTCTAAAGAAGTTGGGGTTCCATGCCCTGACCCTCCCCCCCTTGACCAGCTGAATGAATTAGGGAAATGGAATTTCATATACACAGGCTGAGGAATTCTGCAATTCTTGGCACGAAATTTGGGCTGCCTTAGTGCAGAATTCTGAAACATTCAGTGGAAACCAAGTACTGTTTACACAGGGCTTAGTTCTCTTTGCACTCAATCTCAACTCGTTTTAACAAAAATCTAACATCAAGATGTGTTCCAGGATGTGTCTGTCACCCTGGAGCTTTCCTGTTAGAAGGAGTTTGTGCTTAGCAGCATACCACAACGGGAATCTTCCCTCTATTTGCACAACACGCTGATCACTATGCAAAAAAAAAACCCCACTGCCTTTCATAATACTCAGTTTTGTACCAGTGGCAGGGACATAAATCCCACCGAGAGCAGGATTCAGAACCCACCCCCTTCCTACCTCTCAAACCTAAAAAACAAAGAAACCTCCATACAGGGAATACTGAGCATTCTTTTTAAGGAATGGGGCTGGGGGGAGAAGGAGAGAGAGAGATTATGAAGAGGTGGGATGCAAGGGAAATTGTCCTTGAAAGGTTAAAATTTTGCAACGTCAACCCTTCCAGCAAATGCCTTGGTGAGCCGATTTGCTTACAACCTGAGAATTTAAACTCCAGGGTAGAGTCAGACCTCAGGCTCCGTGAAGCTCTGTTTATTCATCATGGCTTTTCAGCAGAATGTTTATTATAATCAAGGAGAAGCCTATGTAGGTCAGAAACACAGAAGCGAGTAACCGCCGCCCTCCCTTACTCTGGAACGAAAAGCAACTAAGCCTGTGTGTGTTGTTCCAATCTGAACTTTTATGAATCTTGGCTGAGGTGGCCCAACATCAGGGCTCAGCAGGGTCAGGCCAGAGGCTGAACTATTCCGGCATCATGTTCTCACAGCCACCAACCAGAAGCCTAGGGGGAAACTGCAATGAGGGCTCCAGCGAAGCAGCCGCCTCCCCAATCGTGATCCCTAGGAACTGATACAGTGGTACCTCGGGTTAAGTACTTAATTCGTTCCGGAGGTCTGTTCTTAACCTGAAACTGTTCTTAATCTGAAGCACCACTTTAGCTGATGGGGCCTCCTGCTGCGGCCGCGCCGCCAGAGCACGATTTCTCTTCTTATCCTGAAGCACTATTTCTGGGTTAGCAGAGTCTGTAACCTGAAGCGTATGTAACCTGAAGCGTATGTAACCCGAGGTACCACTGTATTCAAAAGCAATTCTGAGCAAGCCGTACCAGTGATCTCATTCATTTCCAAAGTCCTAAATCCCAGACATCAAGTCCCTCCTCTTCATCTTTTTGCACAGGGATGAGACGTTCTTGCAACTTCCCTGGAAAGGAATGTGCAGACACATCATGCAAAGGTCAAAACGCGGTTGGATTATTCTTTGTTTGATTGCATGGCACAGAGCCAACATTACCATGCAGAAGAGTGAATTAATTGCTTCAGGTAACAGCACCCAAAACAGAGTGAAAGAGCTCGGTCAAGAGTGGTGGGGGTGAGTGGCTGAGAGATAGCGGCCAGGTTTTGCCGCAGGCACATGAAGGTTATGTCACTGCCTCTTCCTAGCTAGACTACAGCTCCCCTAATTCTTGACCAATAGGAATGGGACCAAAATTCTCCTTTGCACATCCTGAACTGAACATATAGCTATCCTTGAATTTTGCAATGCCGTTTTCCAGACCCACCCCCAAAAGTCTATTAGGGGAGAATGTGCATAAAAATGCAAATATTAGTTACCTTAACATATCAAAAAGTATTGTATTATGGGAAATTGCTTGCAAAATTCCACACCAAAACATGTGAATTAGGAGAAATGCACTCTAAAATGCTGCTGAATTTTCATGAAGACTTTTAAAAATAATTCTATTTATAGTTTTCATTTATATACGTTACAGCAATTATTCAGCAATAATTCTAACATTTCAAACTCTGACACCCTTCCCTCTCTTCCTGTGTTTCTTTGCATTTATTTTCGTCCTTTCCTGTATACTCCAAATTATCTTATTCTTTTATTCATCTATTCTCATCTATATCTCATATATGTTTTTGAAACTGCAGGTTTTTACAAATAACATTCCTGCAGCTGTGGTTGCATACATAAATAAATTTCTATACTGTTTAGGTAGTTCTGATCCCATAATTCCGAAGAGAAAATCTTCTGTTTTTTTACAAATGCTGTCTTAAGCATCTTTGTCAATTCACTATATATCATTTCCCAGTAAGCTTTAACCTTATTACAAGACCACCACATATGAGAAAAGGTACCTTCTTTCTCTTTACATTTCCAACACTTATTTGATTTGATTTATACATTTTTGCCCATCTACTAGGTGTTAGGTACCATCTATATAACATTTTCATATAATTTTCTCTTAAATCATAACATGTGGCAAATTTTATATCCGTATTCCCTAATCATCCCCATGCTTCCATTTCTATGTTATGACCAATATCTATTGCCTAATGTAGCATTGAAGATTTCACTTTTTTGTCCTTTGTCTCCTATTCCAATAACATCTTATACATTTTAGACGTCACTTTAACATTACAGTTTAACAGGTCTCTCTCTCTCTATTTGTGATAGTTGTTCCACAAATCCCCACTTCATTTCCTTTTTAAATACTTCATTCAAATGACGGTATTGTAACCCTATTGTCAACACCACTGATAAATCCTTAAACTTTTTAAATTTAAATTCCCCACCCTCCCTCTCTTAGCAAATTTCTATAAGTCACCCAACTTTCCAACATATTTTCTTTTTCTTTTTCACCGCTATGGCTTCCAAACGCGAAAGCCAAAGTGGTGTTTTGGTCTCCAATAAGTTTTTATATTTACCCCATATTCTATACAATTTTTTCCTGATTATGTGGTTTGTGAAGCCTTTATGTACTTTCACCTTTTCATACCACAAATAAGCGGGCAAACCCAAAACTATTATCATGACCTTCCAAATCTAAAATATTCTTCAATAACAACCATTGATGGAGACCTGTGTGTGTGTGTGTGTGTGTGTGTGTGTGTAAAATACATTGCAAATGGATGCTGAGAAGTAGCAAACTAGATTGAAGATTGGGAAAATGAGAAAGAGAAGAGAAGCTATATCACTGGCAAATTTTCCATCCCTAGCTCAGCTCAGCGAGTGCTGTACCTGGGAGGCTTCTGTGTCTCTGCCTGGGATGCAAAATGCAGTTAGACTCTGCCCACTAATGGTTACACAGCACCGGCAGGAGATAAGATGCTAAGCAAGAAAAACTACCCCTCAGCGAGGGGGAAGGAGCATTCAGGGAGAGAAAGGTTTTCCAGCAATATCTGAGTGGCTGAATAATAAAAGGGAGTGATAAAAGACAGCCCATAGACAAAGCAATTTTCTCATTCTTCCTACCCTTCACTCTCCATTAGCTGAATGGCTTGGGCCTAGGCTTTTAAAAAATTACTATTAAATATACAAGATTTTTCATTATAGAATTTCATTTCCCTCATCTCCCCACCCCCGGCAAATGCCCCTCTTAGGTTCTCCTTTTGTGCATTCGACAAATGGCACAAAAAGTCAGGAGCCAATTAAAACAAACATGATTTGGAAATTCAGGCCGGCTCCCGCAAGGCCAGGTAAGAAGAGATTAAGGTGCAGAAAGTGCCTTTTGGGTCGGCAGCCAGAGAAGCAGGTGGTGTAACCTGGGTGTAAATCCGTGTTGGTGGCTTGACTCCCAGTTTGCTTTCTCAGGCCAAGGGCTTAAGTTCTAAAAGGAGATTCGGCAAGCATTAGTGGGTGACCATGCCAGCCAGCCGGACAGTGTTTTGTTGCTGTTACCAGGGCTCCATCAACACTTTACATTTAAAGCTGTACCATAGAATCTTAGAGTTGGAAGAGACCCTGAGGGTCATCTAGTCCAACCCTCTGCAGTGCAGGAATGCCAGCTAAAGCATCCATGGCAGATGGCCACCCAACCTCTGCTTAAAAACCTCCAAGGAAGGAGAGTCCACCACCTCCCGAAGGAGACTGTTCCACCGCGGAACAGCTCTTACTGTCAGAAAGTTTTTCTGACTGTTTAGTCGGAATCTCCTTTCTTGCAACTTGAAGCCATGGGTTCAAGTCCTACCCTCAAGAGCAGGAGAAAACAAGCAGGCTCCCTCCTCCACATAAAAGCCCTTAAGATATTTGAAGATGGCGATGATATCTCCTCTTTTCCAGGCTAAACATATACAGCTCCTTCAAGCTCTTAGTTTCCAGACCCTTGGTCATCTTGCTTGCCCTTCTCTGCACACATTCCAGCTTGTCAACATCCTTCTTAAATTGTGGTGCCCAGAACTGGACACAGGACTCCAGGTCTGGTCTGACCAAGGCAGAATAGAGCGGTATACTATCACTTCCTTTGTTCTGGACACCATACTTCTGTTGATGCAGCCTAGAATAACATTAGCTTTTTTTTTGCTGCTGCATCACACTGTTGTCTCATGTTAAGCTTGTGGTCCACCAAGACCCCTAGATCCTTTTCACATGTACTGCTAGTAATCCAGGTGTCCCCCATCCTATCTGCAAATTTGATAAGAAGATGGCAGCCAGTGGGCCAGGTGACAGAGCCTGGCTGTGCCTGGCAAATCAAGGTAGAGCCTTATAAACCAGGCATAGGCAAACTGCAGCCCTCCAGATGTTTGGGACTACAATTCCCAGCATCCCTAGCTAACAGGATCAATGGTCAGGGATTATGGGAATTGTAGTCCCAAAACATCTGGAGGGCCGGAGTTTGCCTATGCCTGTTATAAACTGCTAAGGAATGCTCTCAAGCCAAGCAGAAAAGATCTGATCTTGCATCTTTAGAGTGGAATTGGGCTTTTAGTGTAGTGACACCTGCACTTTGGAGCTTCCTCCTGTTACATATTAGACAGGCACCATCTCTATTTTTAAAAAACTTTTTTAAAAAAATATTTCTTTTGGAAAACATGTTAATTCAAAAGGCTTCACAAGCATGCACAAGAATTTTTAAATACATTGCTTTAGTATCCCTCAAAGAAACAATAACCCACAGCTTTACATTACCTAGATATCCGAACACAAACATTTAACTATCAATATTCAGCACTCCATTGAATATAATGTTGCCCGATAAATGGATTCTTCTTTTTAGCCAGTATCAGACAACATTGTAGTCTAGTGAGGTGTGACTGGCAAAGAAGCTCTGCTACAAAGAGGAGGCACCATCTCTATTGTCTTTTTTCATGCCTCCTGAGGACCTTCATTTTCCAACAAGCCTTTTAAGAGTAGTTTTTCTTCCATTTTTTTTAACCTGCATTTGAAATTGCTTTGACTGTTCTAATATTGCCATGTATGCTTTTATTGTTAAATGACTTTTGAGAAGCTCCACAGGAAGTATTCATAACTGACATGCAATCACTCTGCCCTGATGGCCGGATGCTGATCTGGCAAGTCCCATTCTGGATCCATGAGAGGTGCAAGCTCCGAGATTGGGGTTTTATAGGGCCTGTTGGATAGGGACTGGCCATTAGGGTCAGCTGACTGTGTACTGAGCCACGTGATAGGGCTTCGGTGGCAGCCCAGGTGGCATCCACAACATGGCTGCTGGGAGCCCAGGGTCAAGACACCGCCCTACTGGAGTCTTGCTCCTTCATATGCCTATTGCATTTATATTTCATTTAGCTGTATTTTCTTTTAAAGACACATTCACGTTGTGTTTGGCAGTTCGCAGGACTGCTGTTTTCATTCTCAGAAAGTGGAGGAGCCTGCTTCGGAAAATGCCAGCAAAATGGGTCGTGTTCCTCTAATTCTGCCCAAACTGAACTCCCGTGAACTTTTCCACGGCGGAAACGCAGAGGGTATTGTGTGTGTTAGAACATGCATTTACAGCATATTACAGTTTAAGGGAAATTGTCACTGGCGTTTCATAATGTGCTTTGCTGAGCAGGCCTGGAAGAGAAGGTCACACAGAGACAAGGGAGGGAGGAGGGTTCTGACTTTGCCGGCGCTTCATTCCTCCCATTTTGTGATAAATACACTGCAGGAAAAGGAAGCTATTTGAGCAAAAGCAGCCTCCGGGGTTCTCCCTTTGGGACAGGGGCAGGCGAGACCATGATACACAGTAAGAAAGTGGTAGGTCAGTGGGCTGAGGGCCATGTTCCTTTCTTGTCAACCTTTCAAGGGCCACATGCCAGCAGTGGGCAGGACCAATGGAAAAAGGGGCATCCAGTCCAACCCCTGGGTGGCGCTGTGGGTTAAACCACAGAGCCTAGGACTTGCCGATCAGAAGGTCGGCGGTTCGAATCCCCGCGACGGGGTGAGCTCCCGTTGCTCGGTCCCTGCTCCTGCCAACCTAGCAGTTCGAAACCACGTCAAAGTGCAAGTAGATAAATAGGTACTGCTCTGGCGGGAAGGTAAACGGCGTTTCCGTGCACTGCTCTGACACACTTTGACATGCTTTCGAACTGCTAGGTTGGCAGGAGCAGGGACCGAGCAACGGGAGCTCACCCCGTCACGGGGATTCGAACTGCCAACCTTCTGATCTGCAAGTCCTAGGCTCTGTGGTTTAACCCACAGTGTCACCCGTGTCCCATGAATTCTATAAAGATTGTCTCTTATGTATGTCTATGGTCATTGTTGCTGATCCTGTTTCAGGCAGGGGACATTGCCAGGCCTACCTGGAGATGATGGCTGAACCTGGTGCTTGCTGCACCTGCAAAGCAGGTCTCTCTCACCAAGCTACAGTGAGCCCATGTCATGGAATCACAGAGTTGGAAGGTACCCAATGGTCATCTAGTCCAACCCGCTGCAATTCGGTTCTGTATGTTTCGTCGGAATCTCCGCCCTTGTCACCTGAAGCCAGTGGTTGGAGCCCTGCCCTCCAGAGCAGGAGAAAACCTCTTCTACGATAGTGGAGGTCATCAATGGGCGCCTTCCCAGAGTGCCCCCCCCCCAAACAACAAGATGCTCTTGCAGGGCAAAAACAGAGTCAGGAGGAAGGTAACAAGGAAGAGAGCCCGTCCCTGGTAATTAGGAACAGCTGGAGAATATGAGACGGAGTGCGGGGGTGTGGGGGAGAGAAGGATTCAAAGAGAGCTGCAAAACAGCAGGGCATAGAATATGCAAGCATGTCGCCTTTCCAGACTCCTCCGGGGGAACAATAAAAAAAAATTGCACAAGAGTCCTTATTCAGAAAGGCAGCTATGCCTATTTTGCTCGATTTGCAGAAGTGGGTTTAACAAAGCGCCTGTTAAGAGGCTTCTCTCTTCCGTGTTATTTAGCTAGTTGCCTCAAGGACTTTTAAGGAGGAATTCCCTACAGGTGGCTCTTGCATGCTATCAAAAGCCTGCGCCTCAATTAACACCTACACCGGATCTGTCTGCCGGCTGACGTGGTGTGTGGATGCTGCCCTCTGCTGGGTGGAATCTGAGCCTCTCGGGGAGCTTGGCTGTCAATCATAGGACACACCCACATCCCCCCAGAGCATTTCATTTCTGCTTGGCAGGGCTTGTATTCCTTAGGGCGCAGCTAAACCAAAGGCTTGAATAGGCTTAATGGTCACATCTCTGCCTCAGGGAATTCTGGGTACTGTCATTGGGTTGTCTGTTGTTGTTTAGTCGTTTAGTTGTGTCCGACTCTTCGTGACCCCATGGACCAGAGCACGCCAGGCACTCCTGTCTTCCACTGCCTCCCGCAGTTTGGTCAAACTCATGTTAGTAGCTTCGAGAACACTGTCCAACCATCTTGTCCTCTGTCGTCCACTTCTCCTTGTGCCCTCCATCTTTCCCAACATCAGGGTCTTTACCATGAAGTCTTCTCTTCTCATGGGGTGGCCCAAGTATTGGAGCCTCAGCTTCACAATCTGTCCTTCCAGTGAGCACTCAGGGCTGATTTCCTTCAGAATGGAGAGGTTTGATCTTCTTGCAGTCCATGGGACTCTCAAGAGTCTCCTCCAGCACCATAATTCAAAAGCATCCATTCTTCAGCGATCAGCCTTCTTTATGGTCCAGCTCTCGCTTCCATACATCACTACTGGGAAAACCATAGCTTGAACTATACGGACCTTTGTTGGCAAGGTGATGTCTCTGCTTTTTAAGATGCTGTCTAGGTTTGTCATTGCTTTCATTGGGTTGTCTAGGAACCTACAATAGAATTGTCTTCTGCACCAAAACTAATTCTCAGGATCTTCCGGCAAAGCCATAACAAAGTGGGAGTGAAATCAATACTAGATGGCAGCTGCCTATTTCACATTTTATTTATGCCCCGCCTCCAAGGTGGCATTCAGGAACCCACCCCACCATTTTGCTTTCACAACAGACCTGTGAGGTAGGTGTGCGAGAGAAAGACTGAGCGGCTTACACTTCTCCAGTTAAGCATCATGACTAAGGTAGGATTTGAACCTCAGGTCTCCCTTGCCTAAGTCCAAGACTCTACCCACTACACCGCACTGCCTCTTATTGGGTACGGCTAATTATTATTGGGATGGTGTGATGCGGCTGGTGGGTAACCTGCCACCCTCCAGAAGTTGTTGGACTCTGTCACCTATCAGTCCCAGCCAGCATGGCCAATAATTGTCAGGGGTGATGAGAGTTGTGGTCCAGCAGCATCTGGGGAGGCAGCAGGTTCGGAAAGGTGGTTCTGCAGGGCATTGGTACCCTTCCATTGTCCCCTTGTTCATACTTTCCTTTTCTCAATGACAACCATATTAGGCCCATTAAAACCACACAGAGAGCATTTTTGTAATCCTCAAGCAAGCATAAATATAAATATAGAAAGAGTAATAAAAAGAAATTGTTATTTAGGGGAATTGAATTTAATACTAAATTATATTCCGGAAACACGGGAGATTTCAAGGGGTCAAAAAAAAATGGATGTACCGTGCTATATTAGAAGCAAAAAAATCTTGTTTTGATGAATTGGAAGAGCCTCAAAAAGATTCCATTGAGCACATGGATTGATGATATGGGCAGATTAGCTACATACGAACGAATTGCATGTTGACGCAAATTAAGAATGGATAAATATGAAGAAATCTGGAATGAATATTTAAGCGATAAGGCGGATAATGGGGGGAGGTGGGGGGGAGGAGAGAGAGGTGGGGAAATATTGTTAAAAAGGTGTAGTCATATTTGAATTGTCAAACTGTGTTATTATTGTTATTATGGTTTTTGATGGATGTGTCTTTTGCGGTTGTTGTTTGTATCGAAAAATTAAATATATATATATATATATTAAAGTAAGCATAAATTCCAAGTAAGGCTAAATGTGAAGAATGTGCCTCCAATCTGTATTCCCTAGCATTTTACATGCAAAACACTGGTGGCCTGCATTTGGGCTGCAAGTTGTGCAGGCCTGAGCTAGACGGGTCCATTAGAAGAAGAAGAAATGACCAAATATAGCTACTAAGTGCGAGCTCACACAGAAGTGTATTACATTTGAAATGTGAATGAAACTTACGCTCAAACTATGATTGGTCTCCACAGGAGATTGTTGGAGTCAATGGCCGCCAAGAGCATTTCTCAACTAACATTCACAGTTCTTACTTAGCACAGGGTTTATGTTGGAGATAACTTTTAAATGATATGTATTCATAGAGACTGTAATGGTACGTAGCAAAGAGGTGCCCTCTAACACAATGTTTCCCAAATCTGGGTCTCTGTTTTTAGACTACAATTCCCATCATCCCTCACTACTGACCCTGTTAGTTAGATACATAAGATGGGGAGTAACACAAAGCACATGTGTGTGTGTGCATGCGCATGTACACACACCTGATTAGCAGGTGAAATCATTACTTTAGGCACGATCGACTGGAAATGTCTTCTGGGCCATTGAACAGGATGCAACCCAAAAGCACAGGCCACAGATGACGAACCTGTTGCCCTCTAAATGATGTTGGACTTCAAGTCCTATCAGTCCCACCCAGGATGGCCAGGGGTTAAGAATGATTGGAGTTATAGACCCACATAACATAGGTTCCCCGTTCCTGGCACAGAGGAAGGAATTTTGCTGTGCTCTAGCAGCTGAGCTCTTGCAAAGCTTAGCTTATTAGCAGCTGAGCTCTTGCAAAGTTTCTCCTACTGACAACAGTTGAAGCTGAGCAGAAGGAGGTCAAAGTGCCAGAAGGATTCAAATGTGGATCCTAATAGGGGGAATGGTTTACTTCTAAATTAGGGACAGCTGATCCTTCTGGTCTCGCCTGACCTGATTCCCCTAGTGCTCGCAAGATTCACACACCACAAATTATAAAGTAATGTCTTCCCCAAGATTATCTAACCACTTCTGTGCTACTTCCCGTGACTATTTAGATGGAGTTTTCTTTGAGACACACGTGGACCAAAAAATTGCTCTAGCCTCTGTTAAGTTCTCCCTTCCCTCATTAACTTCTAAAATAACTGCACCAGTAGAAGGTATGTTTTTCTGCCCTTGATATATGCATGTAATTCCCATCTGAGTTCTGCTGAGCGTTCTGACAGGAGAATAGACCCCTATTAGGAAAGGTGGCAGCAAAGAACAACACAGTGATTAAATGCAAAATTGAAATTATAATGAAAATTGGGGCACTGAAAAGAAATTTAATTAAGTAAGCAACGGCAAATCAAACAGAAATGTATTCATTATTTAATCAAGTAGTGAAGTGCAAAATCTCTTCTAATCAGGAAAAGTCTCCGAGAGCAGATAAAGAAGGAACGAGAGAAATCAAGGAACCAATTTAAAAGCAGGAGGAAAATACCACACAGCTGCAGTACAAAAGACCATTTGTCTGAGAAAGAAAAGGTTAGCTCAGGGGTCTGTGGGGTTTTTCTCCCCCCCTTAACCCAAACACCGTGTCTGTGTGATTAACAGAGGCTTGTAAGCCTCTGTGCAATTCTCAAACTAGCAAATGTACAAGGCAGGTTGGCTAAAAAGCCCAGCCCAGCCCCAAATCAGCCAAAAATATTATCAGCAGGCCTTGACCCATGGAATATGGGTACACAAGTGTTTTCTTCATCCCTTTCCCCTCCCACCACCCTTCATGTTTCAGACTCTGAGCTGCCAACTTTCTTTTTTAAATCTGGCACTGTTCCTGTGCCCTTAACAGCAGCCTGACTTGCAGAAATTAAGCAGGTGGAGTTCCCCCCCCCCTCCTTCTTGCAGGCAGAAAAGCTTCACTGATTATACTTCTCTCCTTTCTCAGATGGGGTTCCCTGAATGCCTCTGCGCTGTAAGGGACATCGGAAGTTCTACTTACTTCAGCGGGTGAGGGAGGCTGATGGGCCAAAGAATCACAATCTGGAGAAACATGTAGGGACGCCCCTCTTGCAGAGATCAATAGCATCCATTAAAAGGTAAAGGTACCCCTGCCCGTATGACAGACTCTAGGGTTGTGCGCCCATCTCACTCAAGAGGCCGGGAGCCAGCGCTGTCCGAAGACACTTCCGGGTCACGTGGCCAGCGTGACATCGCTGCTCTGGCAAGCCGGAGCCGCACACGGAATGCCGTTTACCTTCCCGCTAGTAAGCGGTCCCTATTTATCTACTTGCCCCCGGGGGTGCTTTCGAACTGCTAGGTTGGCAGGCGCTGGGACCGAGCGACGGGAGCGCATCCCCGCCGCGGGGATTCGAACTGCCGACCTTTCGATCAGCAAGCCCTAGGCGCTGAGGCTTTTACTCACAGCGCCACCTGCGTCCCTAATAGCATCCATTACCAGGTTGCAACTTGGCCGACTTACACAGGAGTAGTAAATATGAAGATGAAGGTGGCAGCCTTTCATGTGGAGACTCCTTCCCCGCTCCCCCTCCCTCACCAGGCTTGGCAGCTGCTTGTTCATGGCAAATGCACCAGAGCTTGCTCAACTGCAAGAATTTGAAAAGATTCCATGCCGCCCCCCTCCCCAAGCACCAAAATTCAAGAAGACAAGACCACCCACAGCTTGTCCTTCTAGCAAATGAATCGGATGGCCTCTTTAGCTCAAGGAGGCAACTGCCTTGCACACAGGAATGAGCATTCGGTGTAACTATTGGATTGCCAACTGGTTTCCTACAAATCTCTTTCGCATCTGAATCCTTCTAGTAGTTTGACTTCCTTCTGTTCAGTTTCATTTGAAAGGTTGCCAGTAAGCTAAGCTTTGCAAGAGCTGAGCTGCTAGAGAGAAAGAGAGAGTTCCTTGTGCTTCTGTGTCAGGGATGAGGACCACAAGTTGTTGTTCTAAATGAAATACAGTGGTACCTTGGGTTACAGACGCTTCAGGTTACAGACGCTTCAGGTTACAGACGCTTCCGCTAACCCAGAAATAGTACCTCGGGTTAATAACTTTGCTTCAGGATAAGAACAGAAATCGTGTAGCAGCGGTGCGGCAGCAGCGGGAGGCCCCATTAGCTAAAGTGGTGCTTCAGGTTAAGAACAGTTTCAGGTTAAGAACGGACCTCCAGAACAAATTAAGTTCTTAACCCAAGGTACCACTGTATTCTAAATGCAAAAATATCCATGCTTTGCTTTTAATTTTTTTAAAAAATCTAAAAATAAGTAAGCAGCTTCTTTAGAGTTTGAAGAGACAAGCAAGACAGATGGCTGAAACAGTGATCAAATTTTCTGAAGCATGTCTGCCATGCAAATTAATCCACTGTGGCTGTTCCTTAAATAATATGCCTCTCTTCACCCTTGCAAATGAGACTAACATACTACAGTCGTACCTTGGAAGTCGAACAGCCTAGTTCTCGAACGCTTTGGCTCCCGAACGAGCGAAACCTGGAAGTGACTGTTCCAGTTTTTGAACATTCTTTTGGAAGCCGAACGTCCGAGGGGGTTCCACAGCTTCCGATTGGATGTAGGATCTTCCTTCAGCCAATCAGAAGCTGTGCTTTGATTTCCGAACATTTTGGAAATTGAACGGACTTCCGGAATAAATTTCATTCGACTTCCAAGGTACGACTGTACTTAAAATCGTATCATTCAAACAATGGCCAGAAATCAGTTTGAGCTACACCATATTGAAGAGTGAGCAGCAAAAATAAGGAGGTTTCCTGAAACTTATCAAAGAGGTACAATGTTGTAATGCACAGGAAACTGTTTAAGACTTCTGGAACTGCTACAGAAAAGGCTTGTCAATCTTTTGTCACTTGTTATTCGTGTATGTGAAACAGGCCTGTGGGATTATAGTCAATTACAAGCTGAACATAAGTTAGGGATGTGACGCAGCTACAAAAAGTGATTCTAAGCTTACATGGTTGGAGCAAGTTTCATGGCTGCCTCTCAGGGGCGGGGCAGAGAGTGGGGGAGCAGGTCAAAGTCTTGGGGTTTAATGGGAAAGTACAAAGTGTATTTCCTCTGACTATCAGCTAGATTCAACCCTGCCCTCTCCTGACCAGAGGAATGAAGTTCCAGGAACTTTGGCTTTTTTTCTAGTAGGGCAAGAAATTGAGAGGGTGATGCCAATGGTTTGATGGAAAAGGCGAGGCTGTGATGGAAGTGAGGGAGGCAGAATCTTGGAATTGACTTTGGGAGGAAGAAAGGGGCAGAGTTTGGAACCATCCTCATTTGCGTTTTTCCTAAATTGCAAGCGCTTGGCATAACCAGCCGAATTTTTATACAGCAAACTCAAATCACTTCCACAGCTTCTGTAGAATCTGGATTTAAAATAAAAAAAATGGCACAACCTCAAGGCCCAAAGAGAATTGGAATCTGTGCCTCTGCAAGCGCGGGCTTGTCTTCGGTTCAGTCAAGCTGAATGAAAAGTCGTTGTCCCCCCCCTCCCCCCGCTTTTAAGTTGAGGAAAGATGCAAGCAAATAATAATTTAGCGTGCTGTTTAAGTACAGCGTGTCTAGAGCCTTAACAAGAAAACCCTCATATTTAATTAGCAGCTTAATTTAGTGTTGTGTGAATAGTGACTCACTGTTATTAAGCAAGGGAGGATGAGACTCATGCAGGCTGCCTGTGGGAAGGAAAAGGAAAAAGGAAGGAGGAGGGAGAAAGAGAGACAGATATTTATGAGTCTAGCACAGCTGAAATTGGACAAGGGTCAAAGACAACCATGACACAAATATTTTACAAATCTATAGCATAGGTGGTGATTAGGCAGAGGAGGGGAGACTTTGCTGAAGGAACAAAACCACCCTCTCCCCCTGAAAAAAGGCTTTCGAGCATGTGAAAAGGAAGCAGAGCTGGCGCAGCCATGAGGCAGGTGAGGCCGCTGCTTCAGGCGTCAGAAGCCCCCAGGTGGCACACCTTTGTCAAGCACTTGAACAAGCTAGGGTACCCATGTGGTGCATTTGGCTTGATGGATCATAGATTTTGCAGGCCTTCCCTACTGTGCATTATAAAACACTTAAGGATTTCCAAGCAATACAAGTGCTCACCGAAGCGAATGCTCTGTTAAATATACAGCGGGAATTACACCAACCCAGGAAATAACATTGTTAATTGTTTGCAGAGCGGATTTTGTTGAAATACAATTGCATTGCAAGGCAGGGGGAGAGGAATCGGGAGATGAAGAGCAAAGGCGAGGTGGGGAAAGGGGAGGCCGTCGTTGGCGTTTGGAGACAGAACCATTGTTGCTCAAGGTGCTTGAACACCTTGTACCACTCCTGTCTTTGAGCAAGCAGGTTCTGCAGGTTCTTGTGGGGCTGCTGTGAAAACCCACAATGCCTGTTTCATTCAAGGATGAACCAAGTCCAGCCATGATAGGCCACCTCCTGTTTTCTTTGCCTGTGTAGGCAAGTCTGGCTCATCCATGAGGCAAGATGAGGTGGCTGCCTCAGGTGGAAGGATCTACAGGGGTAGCAGAGCCAGCCTCCAAGGAAGGCATTGCCCCTGCTGTTGCCATGGTGGTAGCAACAGCTGTTAAGTGCTCCTTGGATCCGCATCAATTTCAACCTGCCACCATGGCGCTTTGGTTGCATTTTTGTATATTCTGTTGAAAGCCACCCAGAGTAGCTGGGGCAGCCAAGAAAGATGGGTGGAGTACAAAAAAACATTATTTGTTGTTTATTATTATTATTATTATTATTATTATTATTATTATTCAGTGGTACCTCGGGTTACAGACTCCACTAACCCAGAAGTAGTACCTTGGGTTAAGAACTTTGCTTCAGGATGAGAACAGAAATTGTGCGGCGGCAGCAGGAGGCCCCATTAGCTAAAGTACCTCAGGTTAAGAACAGTTTCAGGTTAAGAACAGACCTCCAGAACAAATTAAGTTCTTAACCCAAGGTACCACAGTACTATATATTATATTATTATTATTATTATTATTATTATTATTATTATTATTATACTACAGTGGCCTCTTGGAAAATGGGAATTGCTACTGGTCTCCCCGCCCCCATCCTGACCTGATGTGAAAATCTATTCTTCCCTTCTTCCCTGGTGGCAGTGTGTGACATTTTGTGGTTTGCCTCAGGTGCCGAAATGTATTGGACCAGATCTTTGTGCTGGACTGCAAACAGAAGGTGCAGGGTGTGGCTGCACATAACTTCTCTTGTGTGTGAAAACTTCGGAGCAGATCATGCCTCGTGTGTACTGCAGGGGCTGAATATGATCCCTTCCATTAGGCTGGAAACCGATGAGACACACATACAGGCAGCCCGAGTTGAGGCCAGTCTGAATGATGGAGTACTGCACACTATTTGCACTTGAAGCAACGGCTTCAAGTTACAAGAAAGGAGTTTCTGACTAAAGAAGAACTTTCTTACAGTAAGAGCTGTTCAACATTGAAAAGACACCACATAAGGTATAGGGCTGACATTTTTAAAAAAGCAATTAGCACATGGATTGGACTGTTTGCATGGGTTATCGGGCAAGTGCATTTTGCATTCTGAGTGCCCCATCTTCTCTGACCTGAGGAAGGGCCATAGCTCAGTGGTAGAACATCTAGCATGAATGCAGAAGGAGCCATGTATTGATCCCTGGCATCTCCAGGTAGGGAGCCAGTGTGGTGTAGTCGTTAAGAGCGGTGGACTCGTAATTTGGTGAACCGGGTTCGCGTCCCCGCTCCTCCACATGCAGCTGCTGGGTGACCTTGGGTTATTCACACTTCTCTGAAGTCTCTCAGCCTCACTCACCTCACAGAGTGTTTGTTGTGGGGGAGGAAGGGAAAGGAGAATGTTAGCCGCTTTGAGACTCCTTAGGGTAGTGATAAAGCGGGATATCAAATCCAAACTCCTCCTCCTCCTCCTCTTCTTCTTTCTTCTTCTTCTTCTCCCACCTGGAACCCTGGAGAGCCACCCCCAGTCAATGTAGACAATACAGAGGTAGATGGACCAGCGGTCTGACTCAGAAGAAGGCAGTTTCCTCTGTTCTTACTGGTTGAGAGGTCCACCAATGGCCCTTTCCTGGTGGCCTCCCCACTCCGGGCTCTGACTTGTTAGGTGCTTTTTCTTTTTCACAGTTTTGTACCATTTGCACACACTTTGCACGTTTGCCGAGTGGCAAAATAAATGTGTTGCTGCACACCATGGGAAACGAGGCCTCTCCAACAGCTTCCAAGCCTCTTAGAAATGACCGTCTGTCTCCAGCCTTAGCTTCATGTAACCGTGCCCCAAGATTCACTGGGTGGCCTTTAGGAAAAAACCACAATTAACGTCCCAAGCCAGCTTCCTCTCTGATATGGCTGTAACGAGAGCCAGCATCGCGCCGTCTGGCAGTCACATTGGCACATTTGTGCAGCGGGACTTGGCCTGCATCGCTAGCCAAGGACTTACCTGGCAAGAGGACAAGAAATCACAGGAAACAAACACTCATGACAAATGGATGGGGTTCAGCAGCCGTATTGATTTTAGACGTAGAGATTACTGGAGATGGAGAGAGGCTCAGAGGCTAGGAGGATACTGTTACAGACTCTTGGTCAGGGCCGTTTCCCAGAATTCGGACACATTTGCAGCGGTGTCCTCTTACTAATCCGAAGGAGAGGACTTAATCTTCCTGAAAATGGGCTAGATCATGTCTCCTTCTGCATCTCGCTATGCCCTATGCAGCCTCGGCAACAGGTAGAGGACGAGATAAGGTCCAATTGCTTCACTCTCCTTATTCCTGTTCCATGTGATGCATTTAAATACAAGGAAACTATTCAAAGGGAAGCGGGAGAGATCTGATGTGGTGTAGTGGACCTGGAATAGGGAGACCTGGGTTCCAATCCCTGCTTTGCTATGAGGCTCACTGGGTAGCTGAGAGGAAATCACTAGCTCTGCAACCAGCACACATTCATATCAAATAATAAAATGTGTATTTAATGAATTTTCATATGGATTTGTTTTTAAATCACAGGTTAATGGGGTTTGAGCACTAAATGCAAAATTTAGTGCTTAATTTATGCTGCAATGGGACAGAACATGTGTGAATGAAATTGACAGAGGTTGGAAATGTAAGAAAAACACTAGGCCCTAATTTGAATAGTAGAGTGCTTGGTATCTGGTGGGCGGGGCTTGTGTGTTTTGCTTCGGTATCAGCCCCTCTCTTCAGTGTGTGTTCCGTTAAGAGTGTCACTTAAGAGGACCAACGGTCTCTTCTTGTTTTCTTGCCTCATGATGCTGTTTTAGTTTCTCTCAGACATTATGTTATTTTGTTAAGGTTTTCTCTCAGTTTGTTATTAAAGCTTGTTTACATTTACGTGAGCCACTTAAAGAAACTGCTGAAGAGTGGTGGAATAACCTAAACTTGGTGAGGGAGGGGATATTCCCAGTTTGCCAGGAGGATTGATTTCATTAATCACGCCCCCATCTCCACAACAGGAAATAGGTATGGGGATGGATCACTAAGAGCCTTTTAACTGGAGATGTGGAGTGTTCATTGCAAGAAATCTCAGGTGCAATCAAAATGTGTGTACACACACACACACACACACACACTTTTGAACTCACTCCTCTAAAATTTTATGTGGGTTTTCTTTTTTGCATTCCAAATTCTATTAATGTGTTTATAACATCCATCCTAATGAATCTCTTACACATCCCATTTAGTGCTAAATAAAGGTCAGGCTGATCACCTAGAAAGCTCTTGATTATTTTAATTCAATTAATTAATATCAGATTTTAAAATTACTAGGCGCTTAACAAGATTTTTCTTTTCTTTTTTTAAAGAAAGCAGCAACAGAAAACTGGAACAAATCTGCCTGGAGCTCTTTACATTCATGGAATCATTTTTTTAATTTTATCTTTTTGTAGAGTTGGAAGGGACTCCTAGGGTCATCTAATCCCACAACAATGCAGGAAGCTCGACTAAAGCCTGGCATCTTGAAATCAAGTACAGTGGTACCTCGGGTTACAGACGCTTCGGGTTACAGACTCTGCTAGCCCAGAAATAGTACCTTGGGTTAAGAACTTTGCTTCAGGATAAGAACAGAAATCGCGCAGCAGTGGAGAAGTGGCAGCAGGAGGCCCCATTAGCTAAAGTGGTACCTCAGGTTAAGAACAGTTTCAGGTTAAGAACGGACCTCCGGAATGAATTAAGTTCTTAACCTGAGGTACCACTGTAGATTGGCAAGGGCGTCTGACTCCCAAAAGTTTAACAATGGCAACAAAATGAATCTCAGCACCCACCCACCCCACTAGGAGTGGATCCTTGCATGGAAGGGGTCCATTTGGGTACAAATTCTTGGGCTCAGAATTCTAGCACAGCACTGTTCCCACAGCAGCCAACCAGATGCCTATGGGAAGCCCGCAAAAAGCAATCTCCACCCTCCAGCAGCTGCAACAGCATTCTCTCCTAACATGTGATTCCCAGCAACTGGCTTTCAGGGGGTTAATGCCTCTGGGAGTTGAGGTGTTGAGGTACTGTGTCCAGTTCTGGGCACCACAGTTCAAGAAGGACACTGACAAACTGGAACGTGTCCAGAGGAGGGCAACCAAAATGGTCAAAGGCCTGGAAACGATGCCTTATGAGGAACGGCTAAGGGAGCTGGGCATGTTTAGCCTGGAGAAGAGGAGGTTAAGGGGTGATAAGATAGCCATGTTCAAATATATAAAAGGATGTCACATAGAGGAGGGAGAAAGGTTGTTTTCTGCTGCTCCAGAGAAGCGGACACGGAGCAATGGATCCAAACTACAAGACAGAAGATTCCACCTAAACATTAGGAAGAACTTCCTGACAGTAAGAGCTGTTTGACAGTGGAATTTGCTGCCAAGGAGTGTGGTGGAGTCTCCTTCTTTGGAGGTCTTTAAGCAGAGGCTTGACAACCATATGTCAGGAGTGCTCTGATGGTGTTTCCTGCTTGGCAGGGGGTTGGACTCGATGGCCCTTGTGGTCTCTTCCAACTCTATGATTCTATGATTCTAGGTGGGACACAGCCACTTGTTCATAGTAGTCACAGATAGTTTTATCCTCCGCTGATGCTTCTAACACGTCTTTTAATGCCATCCAAGTTGGTGGACACCACTACTTCCTGTGGAAACGAGCCCCACAGTTTAACTAAGGGCTGTGTGAAGAATTAGTTCCTTTTGTCCCGAATCTTCCAACATGTCCCCAGATCCTAGTAATAATAGCAATTATAATAATTGTATTATTTATATGACGCCCATCAGACCGGGCTGCCCCAGCCATGCTCACAGTGCTACCTCGGGTTAAGAACTTAATTCGTTCTGGAGGTCCATTCTTAACCTGAAACCGTTCTTAACCTGAGGTACCACTTTAGCTAATGGGGCCTCCCGCTGCCACCATGCCAACCCTCGAAATTTTACCATCCTGAGGTAAAGTTCTTAACCCAAGGTACTATTTCTGGGTTAGCAGAGTCTGTAACCTGAGGTACCACCAGTGGCGTAGCATGGGCGTGCAGGGGGGGCCGGCCGCACCGGGCGCAACATCTGGGGGGGGGCGCACTCGCACTCGCAGCTCTCTGCCCCTACTTGGCTCACTCACTCTCTCTCACTGCAGTGCTGGCTGTGCGAATCCAATCCGAGCCGCCGGGTCGCCGCCCACCGTGGAGGGGGGTGCCAGGCGTGCGATGCAGTGCGGTGCAGAGAGAGAGCGAGGGACTGTCTGGGGGAGGGACAGTGCAGTGGGGGGGGCGCAAATTACTTGCCTTGCCCCGGGTTAGGGGGCGCAAATTACTTGCCTTGCCCCGGGTGCTGACAACCCACGCTACGCCACTGGGTACCACTGTATAAGAGAGCAAGGAAAACTTCACCATATCCACAACATGCTGAGTTTTATACCCCTGCTGTCATGTACTAAGTGTATATCTTTTGTATCAGCCCTCCACCTGGCGGGTCTTTGTGTTCCAGTTAAAAGCAAAGTGGATCTTGCGAGCCTGAAGGCCTGCCCAACCCTGATCTAGCTACCATATCCCCTGACCCCAAGTTATGGCAGCTATTCTGAAGCTGCATATCCAGCATGCTTATAATTCATCACGCTGCTGTATCATAGATCAACTGAATAAGCCATCAGATCTCTGGCCCTGGTTCTTTCCTTAGCTTGCACACGGTCCAACTTCCCCCATTAAGCTAGGACAGCCCCTATTTTCTCATACCTCTCTGCAGTCAATTGCTGTAGCTATTCTGGGTTTGGGGTATTAGGCTGCCTTCTTTTTTTAAGGCTGCTAATGTGTGGATATTTGCACCAGCTTCCATCCCATTCCCACTCTCCCAGCTGCTTATCCAGATAATAAAATGTTTGAGTGTGTTCTGAGTGGCAGCCATTTCTATAAAAAGCACCACCAGATCTATTTCGAAACGAAGTAAAATAAAACAAAATGAAGGCCTACTGTGGAACATTGAAGGCCAGCTCCAGCCAGAATTAAGCACTTTCAGAGCCCATCGATTGTCACAAAAGGGTGACGTTTGAGGGTAAACCATTTCCCATTCAAATAAATACGTTTGAAAAATGCTTAACTTTTGCACTGGACCATACCAGGGTAGGGCAATCACACAGGGGCAGGAGAGTGAGAGTCTGAGGCAGAGGAACAAGTACAGTCGTAACCTTGGAAGTCGAACGGAATCCATTCCAGAAGTCCGTTCGACTTCCAAAACGTTCAGAAACCCAGGAAGCTCCTGTAGCCAACCGGAAGCCGTGGAAGCCCCATCGAGACGTTCGGTTTCCAAAAATAGATCGCAAACCAGAATCCGGGTTTGCAGCGTTTGGGAGCCAAAATATTCGAGAACAAAGCTGTTTGAAAACCAAGGTACGACTGTTAGTGGGAAAACTGTGCCAACATTTCCCCTTTTCCACCTTTCTTCAGGTGAGTTGTTTTCCTGGATTTTCCCTTCTGCTGCTCCCAATGGAAGCGATAATAAGTGTGCCAGCTCCAGAGTTGGCTGACAACCTCTCTTCCTGTTCCAGGTGTGTCAGAGGAACAAAAGGGCTTTGGATCCAGCAGAACACACTATCTTTTAAAGTTTTAGGAAATTTTTATTGTAAGAAACAAAATATTCCTAAATATTCCAACATAAACAATACCCAACTGTATAGCCATCTATAGCACCACACACTAACTTCAAATACCAGATGCAGGTGAGGAAAATGATTTCTAAATTATACTTTTGCATTTCTCTAACTTTTAGGTCCTCTTGGGGACTATCCTTAAAAGCAGCACTTCCAACTCCAGACTGTCGTTGCAAATTTAAACAAACCAGTTATGAGACCCAGATCTGTGTATACTTGTGTTTCACCATCTTCCGATTAACAGAAAAGAAGGTGGTCACTCCAAGTTGCTGAAAATCTGTTGCCTTCGGGTATCTCAGTGACTCAAGGTGGCATGTTAGTTTCTTCATTATTGCCACGTCCCAAAGTCTGAATGCTCGCTTTGTGGCAAAGGCAGCAGAGATTTCGGCACACTCAGAGGAGTAGATTTGAGAGGAAGACCACCTTCTCCGTGAATGGAGAGGGAGATCCGATCTATGCAATGGCCCCTGGAGGCTCTAGCACACAAGTGCTACTTTTCTCTTCTGTTTTAAAGGAAACCAATGCTTAGTTTGCTACCACACCTGTTTCTGAGATCTCTTTCTGTTGCACTGCAAAATCATTTCTTCAGAGGAGAGGCTTCATCACCATGGAGGGAGTGTGATAAGGGTGTAGGGGTGTTGCATGAAGACAAGACTGCCCCCATTTTCATCTTCAAAATGTGGGAGAGCATGAATTTGCGCCCTGCCAAAATAAGCTCACAGTGCCCAATGAATTCCTGGCCCAAACGCAGAGCATTCATGGCAGGTGAGCCAAAAGGATTAACTTGGTTGCTTGACTGGCTATCCTCAAATTACCAAGCATGGGCAAATGGCGCCCTCTGCCTTCTGGAGACAGAAGGCTGGCTCTCTGCTTTCGATTCCCTACACGCCGTGGTGCCAAAACAACATGCAAATCTTCCGTCATGTAATTCCTAAATCGCTAGCTCAGCTGAACCAGTCCTGATCCAATACAGAGTTGAAGATCTCCAACTCTGAAGCTGTTTACTGTGGACGTCTTTCCAAGATCCCAGCAAATGTGTCATGTAAACTACTAGTAATTCTGCATTTAAAGCTCAGGCGTGTGTGTGTTTTAAAAGGTTAGCCCACCCCAACCCCCACAATGTTGTGGCCTACAAGTCCCATTAGCACCAGCAAGTTTGGTCAATGGTCAGAGATGGCGGGAGCTGAAACGGAAAACTTCTGGAAGGCTTCATGTTGGCTACCTCGTGTTACATTCATAGAGGAAGTCGATCTTTCTGAATAACATGTGTTAGTCATGGAACTTCCACCTGAGCACTAGGTGTTGGGAGTCATACATTGGGGGTGGAAAAGTTACCATCATTGCCCTGCTTAAAGAGTTCTCAGAGGTTAATACCTATACTGGCAATAATATAATCAATGTTCATTGCACTTTACAAAGTACAAGAGGACAGAGTATTTGCCCTGAGGAATGTAAAACTCAGCAGAAGTGAGACAACAAAGGGAGTGAGCTGGAGACAGGTATGCATTACTGAATGAAAGGTCATATTTAGCCCCAATTATAGTTGTGGTACGGTATGGGGATTTAAGGCTTTGTGTGTGCCAAAGAACACAGAAAAGGTGGGCTTTTGAGGTATTTGTATTTTAACAAATTACAGTTCCCAAGATTGGGGGGGGCGGGGCGGATGTGCATTAAATGTGTAGTGTTTACATAGTGTATACTGGGTTTTTCTTTATTACTTTTTAAAAATCATTTTTATTAAAGATTTTCTTGGTTTACAAAAGTACAGGCATTGTCTCTTTTTTCAGGTTGTAAAGTTCTTTCTACAGATCGGTTACATTTGTTGTGAGACTGTGTTGAGTACAGTATAAGGTCGGGGAAGAAAAGGAAAAAAGAGAAGGGAAAAAAGGGGGAGAGGAGGGGGTAAAACTTATTTTCTTTTTTATAGTGTATGTGTGGGGTTTTGTGTCAGCGTCAACTGGATAGGTCCTCTTTCTATTTGCTTGTTACATTTCCTTGGTAGTGAGATGCATTAAGGGGGGTTCTTTTTGGCCAATATTCCCTAGAGAAAGTGAGAATTTTTAGAGTTTTTCTCTGCTCAGGACACCCCGAGCACTAGCTGTAGAAACCACCTAAAAATGTTGCTCCCAAAAAACGTTGCCTCTTAAGCAAGGGAAAACTGTCCTTTTTCCTCCCACTTTGTCCTGCATTTGCTATCCAGCGATTTGCAGAATCTCAGTGTGTGGGGGAAGAAAAACTCTCAACGGGAGTGCCTTACTAGACAAATGCCTCTTATTTTGAGCTCAAGAGGTCATGATTTCACAGCAGCAATAACATTATATCTAATTTTACCCACTTCTTAAAAGATGAACCCCTCCTCCCCCAGCCAGTGTGGATGCCTTTCTGCTCTTAAAGCCACAAAATTTAAAGCTTCCCAGTTGCAGGAAGCAGTATGCCACAGGTCTTCTGACAGGGGCCATTATATTTGGGGTGGGTGGGTGGGTGGGATGTGCCCCCTTGATACCGTGAATTCCCGCGGCCCAGCTTGTCTCCCCCACCCCTTCTCATCCTCCATGGAAAGTGAACATCTGGTTTTCAACGAAGACCATCTTCTTTTCAAGCAGCACCCCCCAGTGGCAGTTATTGTAGGGGGAAAGCAAAAGGCACAAGTTTCAACCGACCAGGCAGCGGCCATTTTGTTGGGGGCCCTTGGCAGCCATCTTGCAAAAGGCTGCTGCGAATGGTGTCAACTTTTCCATTCTCACAATAGGCAATAAAGCACTTCCGTGACACTTCAAGAAGAAGCTGTTAAAGTAGCATTACAACAGCCACCAAACAGGCCACTAAACCTTATCTCGGGAGATAAGGCATCAAAGTGATTCGATTCCTAGCTGGGTATGTCATTGCTAAAACTTCACCAGCCAGCAGCGGGACATGAAAACTCAATCGCTGCCCAAGTGAGACTGAGGGCGGAGAACAGGTTGTCAAATTCTCGATGCCCATTTTTGGGCAACTTTTATCTTCCCGCTCCTTGCGATAATTCCCAGGAAGAACGGAAGGGCATAAAGCTTTCTCTTTCCATTTTGAATGTCATTTTACATGCAAGCATTAAGGTTAAATAAAAAATCTATGGAGGGCCTCCTCCAACAATGCAGGCTTAAAATGGTCAATAGCGAAACGTGCAGAAAAAACAAAATGGCTGCACCATGGTTTTGTCAGGGTGGCCATGTTTAAAGTCATTTATGTTTTCCCAGGAGTCGTGGGAGACAGGAAAAGTACCCGACTCCTGAGAAAATGTAAATGTGTTTAAACATGGCTGTGGGATATTCCCCAGAAGAACGAAGTGTGGGTTGAGAGACTCCCGATTCATTTACCTGGAGGAACATTTTCAGCTAGACTGTTTCCTCAGAGTACTACTACTCAAACCATTTGCCTCACGCAAAGCCAGCAAATGAAAGGAACACAATACTCTTAAAAGAGGCTATTTCTGCTCAAAACATATATACTATGCCTGGATTCTAACAAATTGCATTGCTGTTTTGGTGAGTAAGCACAACAATTTGCAACAGGAAAAACAATGTTCCATGCTGTGATACATCCTTGTCATTTTTCAGTGGTTTGAGTCGGGGGTGGCAAGCCTAATTCAACCCAATGGCCACTCCCCCTCCCCTTTTTTTTCTTTTTAAGAGTATTTATAGCCTGCTCTTCGCGGAGTATTTCCAGGCCCGGAGCAGGGAACAAAGTAACAAGAAAAACAATACGCAAAAATCAGACGAACTGATCCAACCAACACCAAAGTAACAATTCTGTCGTAAGGTAAACAAGCTAAACGACATTGTCAAAAGCATTAGATTTCCAATCTAACCAAACAGCTAGGAAAAAAACAAAACCTAGGACGTTTAAACAACCAATGGACTTGGCAACTGAAGGAAGAAAGCCCCATTCTGTGCAAACCAACCCCACACTTTTGAGCAACTTAACACCCGCTACAAATTGCTCCCCACAAGCATCTGCAACAAGAAACGCCCACTGTTTATCCATAGAAGCAACAGAGCAAGAAACAAACGGAAAAACTCACAGGCCTTGAGATCGGCAAGGCATGCAGGCAGATTTGCTGGCCTCCCTTGCTTTCTCTTCTCCTTGCTAGCCGGCACAAAACAGCACCCTGGCTCCTCAAGGGCCTTGGGAGAAAGGGCTATGGCAGCACTCCTTAGATAGGGATCTCTAGGCTGAAATTCAGCCAGGAAGCCGCAGCTGGGGCTTATCTCCTGCTTACGAGCCCTGAGGAAACTCACAGGCCTCAAGATTGACCTCCATCCAGGCAGGCAAGAGGCGCTATCAGTATTCAAGGGCAGATTCCAGCCAGGGGAAAACACTTGGGGGTATAAAACCAGGCAATTTCAGGGGTGCAGCCTGAGGAGAGTTTCACGGGCCAGGTAGAGGGGCCTGAAGGGCCACACTCAGCCTCTAAGTCTGAGGTTCCTCGCCCCTGAGTTCAGCTTTAAGTAAATACATGCAGAACATGGGCTTGGTTATATATTCAACAGCTGGGCCCGAGGCCTAGTTTGTGGCAGGTGGCCACAGACTCTGGATCCGACACAACTCAATTTATCCATTATTTATTTATTTGATTCTTATACCGCATGTACAACATTCAAGGCACATTACAAAACAATGGTGATCAAAATGTAATAAGGAGCGTACGGACAGACAGCCTAATATTAAAATAGTTATCACAATAACAGCCCTTTCCCGGACCACACAAATGGTCTTGTGTGAACCAGAGGTAGGAAGTATAAATCATGGCTTCTGGAGATCCCAAAGCAAATCAGATAAACAAAGCGAGTTAGGCCAGAGTCGGTACAAAGCAATGTGGTGTTAGGTAAAAGAGAGCCTGCATTGTTTGCTCAGACTGAGGGGCTAACCTAGAAAGATGGGTTTATAAGTCTGGTGTCGCTCTATTTGGGGGGTCAGCTGATAGCACACAGACCACCACCACAACCTGGAGTGTCCTCACTCTCTAGAGCAGGGATGAGAAACTTGTGCCCTTTCAGAGGTTGTTAAGACTATAATCCTTATCATCCCTAGCCCCCAGCCCTGCTGGCTGGAGCTCATGGGCATTGGAGTCCAACAGATCCCCTTGTCCTGCTAAAAAGGCTGTGCTGGCAGGCTGGTTGAAAGCCTAGAGCGTTTGCGGCACAAGAGGTTAAGCACTTAAAGCTCCCACCCCCAGTACATTACCATCATATTCCTATTTAAAAACACTACCATTTTCCAGACTGTGATTGTTGTGTAGGTGTGCGAAATTGCTCAGGAGTTTGTGCATAGAGAATTGCTTAATATACAAGACGTGAGTGGCTGAGTGGCTTTTGACTCTGCAGGTTTGAGCTGTAAAAGGCTACCCTTGCAGGACCCTAGAACAGCCCATAATATCCCACCCCAGTCTACACACTTAAATAATTTTCAGGGTTGAGAAGACACTCATGACAGACTTGGTTTATTTACAAGCTGCCACTGAAATGACTTCCTATGCTTGGGGAACATAAGAACATAGGAAGCTGCCTTATACTGACCATTTGTCCATCCAGCTTGATAGTGTCCACACTGACTGGCAGCAGCACTCCAAGGTTTCAGGAAGGGGACATTCCATCTGCCCCACACCCTGCCTGGAGATACCAAGTTGGCTTAGTTTTACACATTGTACTTATGTTGTATTCCTTATTGTTGATAGCTGCTTTGAGACTTTTGTGTGGGAAGTGATGCAGAAATAAAATAAGTAAATAAACAATAGCTTTCCTGTAGGCTTATGCCCTTTACTTTGCCAGAGAATTGCTTACCCGCGTCCCCAGGACCGAGAAGAGAATAAAAAAATTCCAGGAAAGTTTCTTCTTTGGAGAAAAGAGTTTTATTGCGAATCTGTGCACAGAGACAGTCAGCAGAATATAGTTTCTGAAATCTGACTGTGCAGCAATACGCATCTGCAAGCCTTCTTATACTTTAGAGTATTTACCCACCTCCCAGACCTCCCCCCAAAACTTCCCCAATCAGCTGGCAAGTTTCCAACTTATTCCTTATATGGCACATCTATATTTGCTGGCTAAGGCTGCTAGCTAAGCACTTCTTCTGCTGGTTAAGCATTTTCTCTGCTCAGTAAGCACCCCCTCCCACCTCCTTGTACACGTGTATTCTTTTGCTAGCTAAGCATTCCCTTCGTATCTCTTCTTATCTTGCATTACTTAAAGCAGAAGCAAAGCAGGAAACATCTTGCTAGTGGTTTTTAGTTGACAGCAGTTTTTGGCTAGGCAGGAAACGACCTTCTGACCTGTAACTAACATCAGCAGTTTCAGATAGCTGGTTAGACAGGAAACGGCCTCCTGACCTGTCTGATTTAGACTTTGCAAATAACTGCATTTTTGGGTTTGAGCTTGTGTAACCATCCTAGCAGAGTGCCGGAATTTACTATGTGTAGATAATATTAATGATTAACCGTTCCTCTCTCCCTTCACTCCCTCCTCTTCTTCTGAACAACCTAATACTTAGGTTCGTTCTGGGGTATGGGCCTATACTCCCTCATCACAGCGATGACTGTGGGTCCTAGCTTCCGTGACAGGAGTCTTTGCATCATTTGCTGCAAGCATTGCAATAAGCAGGGGATACAGAGGCAAAGAAGCAAAAGGATTAATAGAGGTCCTGCTAATAATACTATAACATTCCTGAGCCAACTGCCATCAGGGAGCCAGGAATACATCCAACCCCATGCATCACTCCCTGTGGCTTTCAGCGGGTTTGCAGCTATCATTGTTTCCATGTGGTTGATGGTGGCTGAAATATTTGCTGACTGGTCTGAAATGTACATGCAGCAATGGGAATGAATTAAGGCACAAACTCCGCCCTTAGAGGCAAGGACTACATCCAAAGCGTAACGATTTTGAAGGACTACCTCCCTTATCTCTGACATTTCCTTATTAATTGCTTTTAAGGCCGAGATGGTGGAGTTAAACAAAGCCTCGGTCCAGTTTGCCAATCTATGCAGATCCCGGTAATTCATGGCTACACCCAAAGGGGGTAGAAGGGACCTAGAGATGGCTGTGCCGGTATACTGGTTAATAGGTGATTTCGCGTCCCTTTTGTTACGCAGACGGACAGTTGGGAGCTTATCCATCTTATACACCAGGGGTACGACTACTCCTAAAGTACAGGTTCCAGAAAAGGCAGAGGGGATTTCTTTGTAGGCTCTTGTGCCGCAGAGCAACCACAAATCAGACTGGAGCAGGCAGTTAGATCTGCTGCGCGCCGTCATCCAGGTAAACCAAGTATAAAAATCGACACACATAGCATCATAAATGGAAGTACCTTTTTGGAAGCAGGAGGATCCGTTAATATACTCATAAGTCCAATTGCAATATGGATAGTGACCTAAAAAATTGCTGCTGTTATGATTGAAACGGAGACAACGAGGTGCCTGTTCCATGAGTGACAGAAACACTGGGGGTGAATAGGTGCGACCATCTGACATAAGATTACTAATTCTAAATGACTCATTTATTGGAATACTATGCAGTAGTATGCCAGGCTTCTTAAATTGTGGAGGGATATGCATACAAACCCAGCATTCAGAAAGATTAAGCATAGAAGAGAAACGATCTATATCTCTAACATAGGTATTATTACTCCAAATCTGATGATAGGGCTCTGACCGGCCGGTTTTCCGTATATGTGAGTCATCTCCCAGACCCAACCCAAGTAGGGCTAGTACCAGAAGGGTCAAGGGGATGGGGGCTGGTTGTTCCCTCCCACAAAATCGGTGACGCTCATGCCAGCAAAAGAAAACACACATCCATATGACAAGAGCGGTTGAGATAACCCCTATCCACCAACCCCAATCCTTCCATGGTTCCTCCCACCAATATTCAGGGGGTGTGCTCATTGTTGAAGAGCTCACTGATATTTGTGCCCGACTATCTGTTGAGCCTCAAGGATGAGAGTCCACTGGTGAGCTGATGCTCCCACTACGTGGGTCAACTTTTCTGCTAACCCTGATGGGTGGATTGAACCACTTGTTTAGCAATTTCAATGCACACCTGGTTAAGGCTCCCACCCCTGCAATACTTGCATTAAGATAGGTTCCGTCCCATCTATCGCCTGCATTAAGAGTAGGACCTGGTCTATCAAATGAGGTTGGTACAGTGCTCTACCTCCCATATAACAGTTGACTACCCTCCCACAACAGCAAAAGCGGTCCAGAACTCGATAGAGTTCGAGCGTCTCTGCAACTTCCCGTATGAGCACGATCCACGCATGCCGGACAGTGGTGTGGGAGAGGAGCCACAACGGGGCAGTGGGGTGTTTTAAGACGGCAATCTCATCAAATCCCAGTTTCCAATAGCCATAGAGCACACCATCTCTTACCACCGGTAAGACGAACCAGTCGTAGCAGAGTCCATCAGGCCAATAAATGCGGTATGGCTCAGTGGGGTCAGGGCTGTGGGACATAAAGCAGATAACAAAAAGAAAAGAGAAAGTCCCTATGGAAATATTAAATGTCCTGGTGAGCTTCCTGGGTTAGTCCTGGCACGGAGTTGGGGACGCTGCCCGCGGGCGCCCCTCCCATCCAATTCTTCAGCTGTGCGTTGAGATATCAGCTTCCGGTGTGATATCAGCAGAGCGGTCGTCTGCCAGGCGTCTGGAGATGGTCAGCTGGAGGGGGTCTTGTGAATTGGGGATCACTGTCCAGTCAGTTATTGCCCTTTTCACACGAGTATGGTGGACCCAAGGGGTGATGCCTACAACCTTCACGGCAGTGGGTGTGGGAAGTAACACGGTGTAAGGTCCCTTCCAGCAGGGCTGAAGCGGAGTCTGGGACCAGTCTTTCACCCACATTTCGTCACCAGGTTCAAAGTGGTGCAGGGCTCGACTAAAACACAGGGAGTGCGAGCCTGGGTCCACCTATTGAGGGAAGGAAAACTCGAGAGAGAGACTGAACATACTGGTCTATTTGTGTACAGCTATGGGGTTAGCAAAGGGTTTGGGTTTCAGAATTACGGGCGGTACATTTTTAGCCATTCCTGGAGGATTATCTTCTGCCCATACAGCTGGATTTACTTGCTCTAAAATGCAGGTGGGAATAGGCCCCTCCTCTTCTTGTACCATCATGAGGCGCCAATATTCCCTCAGCGGGGCTTCCATCACTAATTCCCCGGGGGGCATTGTGGCCTATATGCTTCTTTCAGTCTTTCAAGGAAGACACCGGGCGGCTGCACAACTTCAGCAATTTTGGCCATATTGATAGGACGCTTGGCCGCCCTCTTCATGCCCTCTATTACTGTTCTATGGTAAGTCTCCAGGGCATTTATTCCACCAGGGTCATTATAGTCCCAATTGGGAGTCCTCCTGGGGTAAATATTTTCTATCTCTGCCTCCTGTCTGTTCTGGGATCTCAAGTAATCCCTAGCTCCTGTGTGTACCTTCCTGACTTCCTCTGTAGTCAGGAGGGAGTCTAGCAGAAGCTGTATATCATCATAGGTGGGCTTGTAGGTTTTAAAGATCCCTTCAAATAACCTAATTATCTTTGCAGGGTCCTCTTCAAAGGCGGGGTTGTGTGGCACGCTCTCAGCCAAGGGGGATTTTTGTCAACATTTGTCTACCAGGTTGAAATATATGGCACCTGGTCAGGGTGAACTTTAATAATGTTCTGCCATAAGGGGTTTGTTAGGTTTTCACCAAAGGTTCCTTTGGAAGGCGATCCAGTCCCTTGGGTGGGCCTGTCTACTTTGCAAAGGGTTCTTAATCTTTCTTTCTTCAATTTAAAACCCCAATCATCATCCTTTGTGGCGGCTTTCCATTTGTTCAGAAAACATTGCAAAGGGGTGCATTTATTACCGCCTGACTCCATTTTATAAGATACTCCGCACCTAATCCAGCAATCACACACACTCCAATCTCCACGTCCTGTCAGTGGCCCAGACGAGCTCGCGCTGCTGGGAACCGCACTTCAAGGACCACACATCGCTTGGCCGATGGCTCTGAGCCCCAGCCTCTCATCCACTCATCTACATGCACTGGAGTATCTTCACTCAACACACACCTCCCCTCCCCTGTTTCCCCCTTCCCTTTCCTTCCCTTTCCTTCCCTACCTAGCTGACGGCACCTTATTGCCACGGCCAGCCGGGGGTGATCAAGCCCCATTATTCCTAAGCTCCAATACCACTTCCCGGAGCTTACCTTAACTTCAGAAGTCACCCACGTCCCTTCGGCCGTCTCCTTTCTCCCGCGACCAGGTGTCTCCACTCAGGAGCGGTGTGGCTGGCTCCCCCCACGAACAGGCAGGGTGTGCACTGGAACCCCAACACCGGTCCAAGCTGTTCACCTGGTCGAGCCTGGCTCTTCCCGGCCCCCTTGGGGTGGGGCAATTTCCCGGCCAACGCACCAAGCTGTAGGCTTATGCCCTTTACTTTGCCAGAGAATTGCTTACCCGCGTCCCCAGGACCGAGAAGAGAATAAAAAAATTCCAGGAAAGTTTCTTCTTTGGAGAAAAGAGTTTTATTGCGAATCTGTGCACAGAGACAGTCAGCAGAATATAGTTTCTGAAATCTGACTGTGCAGCAATACGCATCTGCAAGCCTTCTTATACTTTAGAGTATTTACCCACCTCCCAGACCTCCCCCCAAAACTTCCCCAATCAGCTGGCAAGTTTCCAACTTATTCCTTATATGGCACATCTATATTTGCTGGCTAAGGCTGCTAGCTAAGCACTTCTTCTGCTGGTTAAGCATTTTCTCTGCTCAGTAAGCACCCCCTCCCACCTCCTTGTACACGTGTATTCTTTTGCTAGCTAAGCATTCCCTTCGTATCTCTTCTTATCTTGCATTACTTAAAGCAGAAGCAAAGCAGGAAACATCTTGCTAGTGGTTTTTAGTTGACAGCAGTTTTTGGCTAGGCAGGAAACGACCTTCTGACCTGTAACTAACATCAGCAGTTTCAGATAGCTGGTTAGACAGGAAACGGCCTCCTGACCTGTCTGATTTAGACTTTGCAAATAACTGCATTTTTGGGTTTGAGCTTGTGTAACCATCCTAGCAGAGTGCCGGAATTTACTATGTGTAGATAATATTAATGATTAACCGTTCCTCTCTCCCTTCATTCCAAAACGAATGCTATAATTTGTAATAGAATCGTCGCAGCCATAGTCCTGGAAATTGTACTTTTCAAATGAAAATTATTTGGGTTTCCTATTGCCTCCTCTCAGACTTCCCAGAGCTCCCTGGGAATCATAGGACTATAGAGTTGGAGGGAGCCTCGAGGGACCTCAAGGATCATCTAGTCCAGGGTTTCCCAGCTGTTTTAGGACTACGATTCCCATCATCCATGAAAACTGGTCCTGCTAGCTAGGGATGATGGGAGTTGTAGTCCGACAGCAGCTGGTGACCCAAGTTTGGGAAACCTTGATCTGGTCCAAACCCCTGCAATGCAGGTGGAGCGACTGCTGAATCATTTTAAGTCTGTGGTGTTGATCTGACCCAATAAGTGACACATTTGCTGTGGGAATCAGGAGACAGAGTATTTCTTGGGTTAACATCATCAGACTCAGCTGGAATGGACTGTTTCTTTATACAGTGGCACCTTGGGTTACAGACACTTCAGGTTATAGACTCCGCTAACCCAGAAATAGTACCTCGGGTTAAGAACTTTGCTTCAGGATGAGAACAGAAATTGTCCGGCAGCAGCGGGAGGCCCCATTAGCTATAGTGGTATCTTGGGTTAAGAACAGTTTCAGGTTAAGAACGGACCTCCAGAATGAATTAAGTTCTTAACCCAAGGTACCACTGTATGAAGAAAGGTGGTTGGTGTCTCTGGGATGGAGAAACAGGCCGCCTTATTCGTCTGGGTGTTAAAGCGCTGCAGGGTTTGCTCTGTTAACAGATTTTACACTCCTAAAGGATTTGCATCTATTGTCTACTCGGGGAGTTGCTGCCCGGCTATTCCAGTCCCCGCCCCGTGTCCGCCCAGCGTTCTGCCTGCCACCAGGTCCCAGAATGTGTCATATCAAGCCCTTCAATGGGACTGCGGGGAACAGCATGTCACCATGCGAACGGACCTTCAGGGTATAAGAACATCACTTATCTGAGCCTGGAATGGTGTGGAGAAGGTGCTGGCTGATGGGAGATAGGGGCAGGCGTGTCTGAAAGAAGAGCTTTTCCTCGATAAGTGTTGTGGCAGCAGCTCCCTCCTTTCGGTAAGTTGTTTTGAGATTTAGCTCTAATGGACACCTGTCAGGACAAGGGTGGCGGTTTTGGGAAATCGAAATATAAGCGCAAGGAATGTGTTTACGTGCATGCCCTGCCAAATCTAAAGGGTTCGTGGTAGTACTGGCTTTACATAAATACATGGGTGCGTCCCTAATCTCGAGGTAGCCGTGAGCCGCCATTGTCCATGCTGGCTAGGACTGATGGGAGATGGGAGCCCCCACAGCAGCTGAAAGGCCACAGCTTCCCCATCCCTGTTCTAGAGGAAGAGGCAATGACAATGGCTCTTGCAGGCATTTGCTTAGAGGAAAGATATTTCTATTTTGTCCTGTTGCTTTGCTCTTACAAGTCTGCCTTCAGCAAGTTGCAGGGAGAAGTGAGGCCTCAGTTTTAGACACCATGTATTCCAGAAGCGGTGGGACACAGGTGGTGCTGTGGGTTAAACCACAGAGCCTAGGACTTGCTGATCAGAAGGTCAGCAGTTCAGTCCCCATGACGGGGTGAGCTCCCATTGCTCGGTCACTGCTCCTGCCCACCTAGCAATTCAAAAGGACCTCAAAGTGCAAGTAGATAAATAGGTACCGCTCTGGTGGGAAGGTAAACGGTGTTTCCGTGCGCTGCTCTGGTTCGCCAGAAGCGACTTAGTCATGCTGGCCACATGACCCGGAAGCTGTCTGCGGACAAACAGCGGCTCCCTCGGCCAATAAAGCAAGATGAGCGCCGTAACCCCAGAGTTGGTCACGACTGGACCTAATGGTCAGGGGTCCCTTTACCTTTACCTTTTACTCTGGAAGCAGAGTACAGAGTACAGAGCCATCAAAGTCTCAGACCCTGATAATGAAAAAGATGGATCCAGAACCACTAGCAATTCTCTCTCAGGGAAAGGGGAATAGTTCAAGCCACCTTCAAGTGTGTCACAGGCTATATAAGTAAACTCAAAATAGTTACTGCTTGGAAGCCTTAGCTGGTATGATGAATCTCTTGCGCGACTTTTTGTTTTGTTTGCATATGTATGACAAAACTGCTTTCATGCTTGTTACCAAACTGCAGATAGGCTTGAGTCTTGCATATTAACTCGTGTCTGGCAGCTGGACTATAATTTGGTCTTTTTTATTTTAGTTTTTTATTTTAACTGGAGTATTATGATTGGATATATTAATTGAATGTTTTTTATTGGGAAATCAATAAAAATCAATAAAATCAATAAAAACCACAGAGTGGGCCAGCAAAAGGTGCTCACAGAGGGAGCCACCCTGAGTGACCACCACCATAGCTTGCCTTTAGTACCTGCTGCGGCAGTCATTCAAAATGACTCCCTGCACCACCAGCAAATCACCACTGGATTTTCTGCCAGGGTTAGTCAGTAGTTAAGCAAAGGCGGTTTGAAGTTCTTCAGATCTAACACTGCTTGTGTAACTGTAATGTTTTTAGAATACATTTTTTTATAGCTTATGAAGCAATAACCCACAACCAGGTGGTTGGTGTTCTTGCATACCCATAAACAAAACTGTGAATAACTTCGTAAGCCTTATAAATAGTTCAACGAATTCCACATTAATAGGGGCATTAAGTTCATATTTTGCTTGGATGCCTCCAGTAATGGTTATAAAAGAGGCATCTAAAATGCATGAAACTGACAGCTGCCACAGACCAGTGATCCGAAATCCGTATGAACATAAGAAGAGCCAGCTGGATCAGGCCAATGCCCCATCTAGTCCAGCAGCCTATACTCATAGTGGCCAAATAAATGCCTGTGGGGAAACCCGCAAGCAGGATTCGACCACAAGAACACTCTCCCCTCCTGCGGTTTCCAGCAACTGGTATTCAGAAGCCTTACTGTCTCTGACCGAGGAGGTAGAATATAACCACTGATAGCTTTATCCTGTGAATCTGGCTAATCCTCTTTTAAAATCAGTCAGCTTGGTGGTCATCACTGCCTCCTGTGGGAGCAAGTTCTGTTGTTTAACTACGTACAGTGGTGCCTCGCAAGACGAAAAGAATCCGTTCCGCGAGTCTCTTCGTCTTGCGGTTTTTTCGTCTTGCGAAGCAAGCCCATTAGCGGATTAGCGCTATTAGCAGTTTAAGGGCTATTAGCGGCTATTAAAGGCTTAAGGGGTTAGTGGATTGGCTGCTAAAAGGCTATTAGCGGCTTAGATCAGCTGTTAAGCGGCTTAGGGGCTTGGGGAAAAGGGGGTGAGGAGCGGGGGGGGGGGGAACCCAGGAATCGCAAGACATTTTCGTCTTGCGAAGCAAGCCCATAGCAAATTCGTTTTGCGAAGCACCTCCAAAACGGAAAACCCTTTCGTCTAGCGAGTTTTCCGTCTTGCGAGGCATTCGTCTTGCGGGGCACCACTGTACTGCCTGAAGAAACACATTTTTAAAATCTTCCTCTGAATATTCTAACGTTCAACTTCAATGAATTGATGGGTCATCATCCCAAGTAAATTTGGTCTTGTGGACCACCATACTAAAAAGGCTGGGAATCACTGCTTTGAACTTTAGAACAGGGAAGGCAGCTGGGGCTTGTAGCTGCCTCCTTGCTCCTCCTGCCTTAACAGGAGATTCAGAGAAGACAGCTTTTCCAAGTCAGACCCTGCTAACTCTGCCTAGTGTCTCCACTTGGTTCCTTTGCTCCTGATGGATGCTATTTTTACTCTGCCAAGTTAAGACTCGGAAGCCATCTTAGATGCTCATAGAACAACCTAAGTCAGGCATGTCCAAAGTCCGTTACAGGGGCCTAATCGGGCCCGCCAGTCAGCTTAATCCGGCCCCTGTGGCAGTTTATTTCCTGAGGTAAAATCCTAAAAAAACACCTTCAACCCTAAAAAAAAAAGCTAAACAACTTTGGTCAACCCTCACAGCCCTTCCCTTCATCAAATCTGGCCCTCTTTGAAAAAAGTTTGGATACCACTGACCTAAGTTATGTGTGGGCACAGCAGAAGGAACAGGGAATTCATAAACATTTCTGAAAGTTATCTTGGTATTATTTTTGTATTTTTCTCTAAGGGGATTCAGGGTTTTTGGGGTGTTGCTCAGGAAAACTCAAGCAAGCCATGGCTGCAACAGTTAATTTGCTTTATGGAAATGCTTTTGCCTCAAGATGTATTTTCCACAGGACTCTCCACTTTTCCTCCTCTTTGCCATAAGGAGGCTTGAAAGGCCTCTATTACTTAGCAACCAAAGCAATTAAAGCAACGTAGTTTCCCTCAGGTTCAGGTGGGTGAGGGAAGATTGCTAGAGATGTGTGCTGTTTTTTATTATGATGCTATTTTATAAGGTCCTGTTGACATGCAGATGAATGGTTAGGAATCTGGGTAGGTCTTTCCCACCTTTTCGGAATGGATAATGGTGACTGCATTTTTGGATCTATTGCTCAGCAACATCAAGTACTTTGAACCAGATAAGCTGCACATTTTGAAAACAACCCTTTCCACGCTTCAGAACATCCCAAGAACACTTAAGGTTCAAAGAAAAAGATCAACTTGCAGTATTTGCTACAAGGCTATGCTGACAGCCAATAGCTCAGATGAGGTCCAAATGGATTTGATATAAGCAACGGCAGCTAAATATGGAACATCTCTTTTTAGAGGTGGAGCACCTCTGATTTCCACTTGCTTGGGGGCAACCATTCAAACCTTAACCTAAATTCAGTAAGGCAAGCAGTCACCAACCTTTTGGGGCCATTGGGCACATTTGGAGTTTTGAGAAAATGCTGTAGGTGCCAGTCATGAAATGGTGGCCACTTCTAAATAAGCAGAAAGAGAGACCAAACCTCTAGACTGGTGACTGGGAGCGGCCGCCGAGACCACATAACACCAGTCTTGAAAGACCTACACTGGCTCCCAGTACGTTTCCAAGCACAATTCAAAGTGTTGGTTTTAAAGCCCTAAATGGCCTCAGTCCAGTATACCTGAAGGAGCGTCTCCACCCCCATCGTTCTACCCGGACACTGAGGTCCAGTGCCAAGGGCCTTCTGGCAGTTCCCTCGCTGCAAGAAGCCAAGTTACAGGGAACCAGGCAGAGGGCCTTCTCGGTAGTGGCGTCCGCCCTGTGGAACCCCCTCCCACCAGATGTCAAAAAGAAAAACAACTACCAGACTTTTAGAAGACATCTGAAGGCAGCCCTGTTTAGGGAAGCTTTTAATGTTTAATAGAGGGATGCGGGTGGCGCTGTGGGTTAAACCACAGAGCCTAGGACTTGCCGATCAGAAGGTCGGCGGTTCGAATCCCCATGACGGGGTGAGCTCCCGCTGCTCGGTCCCTGCTCCTGCCAACCTAGCAGTTCAAAAGCACGTCCAAGTGCAAGTAGATAAATAGGTACCGCTCCAGCGGGAAGGTAAACGGTGTCTCCGTGTGCTGCTCTGGTTCGCCAGAAGCGGCTTAGACATTCTGGCCACATGACCCGGAAGCTGTACGCCAGCTCCCTCGGCCAATAAAGCGAGATGAGCGCCGCAACCCCAGAGTCGGTCACGACTGGACCTAATGGTCAGGGGTCCCTTTACCTTTACCTAGACTATTGTATTTTAATATTCTGTTGGAAGCCTGCCAGAGTGGCTGGGGAAACCCAGCCAGATAGGCGGGGTATAAATAATTTATTATTATTATTATTATTATTAGTGAAGGAAGAGGCATCTCGCTTGTGCTCTGTGCTTGCTTGCACAGAGACGTTTTTTGCACTTTCCCACTGTTTAGAAACAGAAGGGAAGGTGGGTGTTCAGTCCTGGCATCCAGTCAAATATGGACATGTTTAATGGGCTATGTTCAATGTAGGAGAGGCCAAGCCAGGTCAAACAGCAGCTGAGCAGGAAGAGCAAGCAACCTCTTGTGAATTTTTGAAGGGATGCTTACTGAGATGATAGAAGGTACTGGTGGGCACAATGGCAAAGGACTGGTGGAGTGAGACAGATCTTTCAGAAGCAAGGAGAACCTCAAGATTTTGTGGGAGTTCCCCACTTTCATCCAAAATAAAAATTTTAAAAAACCCTGATGCATGTTCTCCTTGGCCAGAACATCAAGGTGCGGCCTGAATTCCACCTTGGCGTTTAGCGCTGAACAACAGCAACCCTTAAGTTCAGTAAGTGAATAAGCCCCCCCCCCCCCCCCGCTTTTTTTTATTTCCAAACATATTCAGCTGAAGATAAACTATCCAGGACACATGTCCCATTTACATCCTAAAAAGAAACCCCAGGAAGCATTTAATGCTCAGTCCTTTGGCAAAAACCCTCTGAGAGAATGCAGGGACAATTAAAACTGAATGCTTGATGGCTTTCATCATGCTTTCATTTTTCCCGGATAGCATTAAAATATGTCACTGTTAATTGTAGCAGGCTATATTTCCCCCCTGACAGTGCCTTTCACTTAGCATTTGATGAAAGGATTTTTTAAAAATCATATATTTTTGCTATGGAGTGGTGTGTGTGTGTGTGCGCGCGCGCGCGCGTGTGCGCTTTCCTCAGGACAATGATGATGCTTTACATTTCCATGTGCTGTACTTGATTAAATTGCTGCACGCAATAAGCACGCCATACTCTCAGCCCCCTGAGAGTTTATTCTCTCTGGTCAGCCATGCACACCATTCACCATATAGTAAAGTTTCTGTAAGTAAGAAGAAGAGTTTGGATTTGATATCCTGCCTTTCACTCCCTTTTTAAGGAGTCTCAAAGCGGCTAACATTCTCCTTTCCCTTCCTCCCCCACAACAAACACTCTGTGAGGTGAGTGGGGCTGAGAGACTTCAGAGAAGTGTGACTGGCCCAAGGTCACCCAGCAGCTGCATGTGGAGGAGCGGGGACGCGAACCCGGTTCACCAAATTACGAGTCCACCGCTCTTAACCACTACACCACACTGGCTCCAAGTAAGAACACGACTACCTTTAACGAAGCTCATTCATAGCAGGAAAGCTTCCGTGAGGATAAAGAAGGTACATTTTATCATATGTGGTGGGAATGTAAGAAAATTAAAAATTATTGGGAAATGATATATAATGAATTGAAGAAAATGTTTAAATATACATTTGTTAAGAAGCCAGAAGCATTCCTGCTAGGTATTGTGAGAAATGAGATAAACAAGAAAGACAGGAAATTATTTTTGTACACAGTAACAGCAGCGAGAATATTGTTAGCCCAGAAATGGAAACAAGAAGAACTGCCAACACTAGAAGAATGGAGAATGAAAATGATGGACTTTGCAGAATTGGATAGAATGACAGGAAGAAGAAGAAGAAGAAGAAGAGTTTGGATTTGATATCCCGCCTTTCACTCCCTTTAAGGAGTCTCAAAGCGGCTAACATTCTCCTTTCCCTTCCTCCCCCACAACAAACACTCTGTGAGGTGAGTGGGGCTGAGAGACTTCAGAGAAGCGTGACTGGCCCAAGGTCACCCAGCAGCTGCATGTGGAGGAGCGGAGACACGAACCCGGTTCCCCAGATTACGAGTCCACTGCTCTTAACCACTACACCACACTGGCTCCAAGTAAGAACACGACTACCTTTAAGGAAGCTCATTCATAGCAGGAAAGCTTCCATCCATGAACCGTTTTGTAGTAAAAGGCTCATATCCCCATCTCCTTCTTTTTAATGCCTGAAATAAACAGTCAAAGGTAGCCCTAGAATGACCACATTCTTGCTCCTTTCCTGCTACTATGCTGCTAGGAGCTGTACATAATATACACCAGACCAAGGGCTAAAATACACGTGACATGAAATGTGTAAATGCATTTATGTGCCTGTTTTTCCTGTAATAATAGCAATCACGGGAACAAGGGATGAGCAGGATCAGGACCACAACACAAGGGAAGGGGATATTTAACCCTTTTGTCTTGCTGACAATTGCCCTAAGCTGTTGTTGTTGTTGTGTTTATTACCTGCCCTTCACCAGCAGGTCCCAGGGTAGGTTGCAACAATTTTATAATTCCAAATTTGTTGTTGTTTAGTCGTTTAGTTGTGTCCGACTCTTCGTGACCCCATGGACCAGAGCACGCCAGGCACTCCTGTCTTCCACTGCCTCCCGCAGTTTGGTCAAACCATGCTGGTAGCTTCGAGAACACTGTCCAACCATCTCATCCTCTGTCGTCCCCTTCTCCTTGTGCCCTCCATCTTTCCCAGCATCAGGGTCTTTTCCAGGGAGTCTTCTCTTCTCATGAGGTGGCCAAAGTACTGGAGCCTCAGCTTCAGGATCTGTCCTTCCAGTGAGCACTTCCAGTGAGCATTCCAAATTTAAAACAGTTAAAACAAATTACAGTGGTACTTTGGTTTATTCCGGAGGTCCGTTCTTAAACCAAAGCATTCTTAAACCAAGGCGTGCTTTCCCATAGCAGGGGGGAACTCAATTTACAAACGGAACACACTCAACAGGAAGCGGAACATGTTCTGCTTCCAAGGCAAAGTTCACAAACCAAAACACCTACTTCTGGGTTTGCAGCGTTCTTAACCCAAGTTGTTCATAAACTAAGCTGTTCTTAAACCAAGGTACCACTGTACAGTCACAGGAACAGGGTGTGTCCTGAAAACAAACATCTCAAGTATCAAAGGCTAGGGTAAAGAGGTGTGTCTTTATCATTCACAGAAAGTAGTGTAGCGAAGGTGCCAGGCACACATTTATGAGGAAGAAATTCTAGAATGTAGGGGCTGCCACAAAGAATGCCCATTTCCATGCCACTAGACACACACTGAACTTCGGGGAGGGGTGTAGAACTACCCCCCTTTAACACCTGAGAGAGTCTGTAGGGAACAAGGCAGTCTCTCAGATATTTGAGGTATTAAGTTGTTTAGGGCATTAAACACCAGCAGCCCAAGCACTGTCAATTGGGCTTAGAAACAAATACAGGAGAAGGCATATAAAATCTTCATTTAGCCAACGCTTTCCCCCTTTCTTTCTCTCACACAGGAAAGACTGACTTTTCAAGATGGTACATTCTGCTACATATACAAGCAACAAGCAAAATTCCCCTCCGTGCATGCAAATGAATGCAGATTTAATCAAATAAAATCCCTTTAATCAAGCAGGAGCCCAAGCAGTTTCATATATATGGGGTCAAATTTGCAAATCATGCTTATTCTTATCTCAAAGTTTGTGGAGAAGGGGCAGCAGGTGTTTTCCTCTCTCTCTCTCTCTCTCCACACACAGCCTCCCCTCCTCCCTGCCTGTGTTGCAAAAATGATTTCAAACACAGAAAGAGAGAATAAGAAGCAACCAATCAATAAGCTTCATCCAAATAATACGTCCTGTCCTTCAGAGATCACTTTGAAAGCAGGCAAGGACTTGTACTTTTTTTTTTATTTAGAGGCTCCAATTTTGGCAAAGGAAATGTCTTCCTGATTCTGCTCATAATTTGCAACCCAACAAAAAAGAGCATTTCAAATGTCACTTGGCTGATCTTCTTGACTGGTTTGTTTTGTTGAGGGTTCTGTCTTGAGTTATATACCAGCTAAGCATTCCACATACCTCAGCATTCTTTTGAGGCCCACTATAAATATATATGGGACGCGAGTGGTGCCGTGGTTTAAACCACAGAGCCTAGGATTTGCCGATCAGAAGGTCGGCGGTTCGAATCCCCGTGATGGGGTGAGGTCCCGTTGTTCAGTCCCAGCTCCTGCCAACCTAGCAGTTCGAAAGCACATCAAAGTGCAAGTAGATAAATAGCTCCGGCGGGAAGGTAAACGGCGTTTCCGTGCGCTGCTCTGGTTCGCCAGAAGCGGCTTGGTCATGCTGGCCACATGACCCGGAAGCTGTCTGCGGACACACGCTGGCTCCCTCGGCCAGTAAAGCGAGATGAGCACCGCAACCCCAGAGTCATCCATGACTGGACCTAACGGTCAGGGGTCCCTTTACCTTTATAAAGATATATAGGATGTGGAGCTGATTCTATATGCAACATGGGGATAAAGCAATGCTATTCTGCAATTCCAACTCACAATCAAACTTTGGTAGAGTGTGTGACACATAGCCCTGCTGGGAAAAATTAACACATCATCTCAGACCCTCAGAAGAACTGACTGGAACAGATTTGTTTTATACAATGTGACAATGATTTATTAATTACATCAAAAATGGTGTCTCTCAAATGCATCCAGCACCCATTAACCAGCCCTTCCGGAATGAGCTGTTAGGATAGCCCTCATAAAGCTCGATCCCATATTCTGGTCATCTTACATCTGTTTCTGTTTAAATATATTTACCTGTACCCAGTGTACTTCAGTGAAAACAACAAAAAGTCTTATCACACCTTAAACATAAACACATTTTATTATGGCACTTCATGCAGTCTAATCCTCAGTTACACAGATATTATTTTAGGCACATGGTTGTAAGAGGGAGGTGGAGTTGTAAGCGGTGGGACTCAAATGAAATGAAATGAAATGCAAGACGTGCAGATAATGGCACTTCAATCAGAGTTAGAATGTGTGCAAAATAAGCAGGGTGACCCTTTACAACACGGATACTAAAACAACCAACTGGACAATGCTGAGTTAATTAATATCTGCAGTGGGCTAGGTAGGAAGCCATTTCTTCTATTCAGACCCATATGGATAGAATTCAACTTCTTGATAGATTGTGATTCAGTTTCACACTGAAGCCTCCATCAGTGTGGAGGGACCAGCTGCCATTTGTCATCTTCCCTCCCAGAACTTTTTCCCGCATCAGCTGTGGTACTTGAATGTTTCTTATTTTCCTCTTCCCTTTCTCCAGCACCACACAGGACACTGAGCCAAGGGGCTGCAAATTTGAGAAGATCCATAATTGAGAAGGTCTATTTGGGGGACGGGAATTCCCGAGCCGGAATTAAGATCGCCGGAAGAAATATCAACAACCTCAGATATGCAGATGACACAACCTTGATGGCAGAAAGTGAGGAGGAATTAAAGAACCTTTTATTGAGGGTGAAAGAGGAGAGCACAAAATATGGTCTGAAGCTCAACATCAAAAAAACGAAGATCATGGCCACTGGTCCCATCACCTCCTGGCAAATAGAAGGGGAAGAAATGGATGCAGTGAGAGATTTTACTTTCTTGGGCTCCATGATCACTGCAGATGGTGACAGCAGTCACGAAATTAAAAGACGCCTGCTCCTTGGGAGAAAGGCGATGGCAAACCTAGACAGCATCTTAAAAAGCAGAGACATCACCTTGCCAACAAAGGTCCGTATAGTTAAAGCCATGGTTTTCCCGGTAGTGATGTATGGAAGTGAGAGCTGGACCATAAAGAAGGCTGATCGCCAAAGAATTGATGCTTTTGAATTATGGTGCTGGAGGAGACTCTTGAGAGTCCCATGGACTGCAAGAAGATCAAACGCATCCATTCTGAAGGAAATCAGCCCTGAGTGCTCACTGGAAGGACAGATCATGAAGCTGAGGCTCCAATACTTTGGCCACCTCATGAGAAGAGAAGACTCCCTGGAAAAGACCCTGATGTTGGGAAAGATGGAGGGCACAAGGAGAAGGGGACGACAGAGGACGAGATGGTTGGACAGTGTTCTCGAAGCTACAAACATGAGTCTGACCAAACGGCGGGAGGCAGTGGAAGACAGGAGTGCCTGGCGTGCTCTGGTCCATGGGGTCACGAAGAGTCGGACACGACTAAATGACTAAACAACAACAACAATTTGGGGGATGCCAAATTTTGGCCTCGCACGGAGTGCCATATTGCAAAAGATTATCAAAGTCTGCCCCTGCTCTCCCCTTTTGCATTACGTCTCTGTTATTGTAAGCCATTATTTTACACTACGAACCACTTTGATTGCATTGGCAGAAATGCACTAAATCAACAAACCCTGGAAGATTGCAGTCTGGGGCTGAGAGTGGCTTGCCCAGGCCTGGTGAGTGTAAGGAAAAGAACAAGACTCAATTTGGGGAATCCCTGATTCATAGAGCAGCCACTACAGTGAAGGGCAGACACACTCAAAGACTCACCCTTCTGCAGCCCAGTGTTTGATCTGGCTGAAACTGCCTCCCTATTTTCAGGTTGTCAAATTAGCATTTGCATCAAGTTAATTTTCACATGAGTCACTGCTAAATGATTCAGTCTCTATTTGCACAGCCTTGAAATGGAACTGACCTTTCCTGTTCAGCTGCAGGCACAGGTAGGGATTTTAAAGTGGGAAGAGGGAGGGGAGCTACTCACACACACAGAAGCTAAGGATCAAACAGCTTAGGTAGCCAGCTTGTAGTACACACATGGAGAATTGCTTCCTGTTGTTGACCCCCCCCCCACACACTCTTTGATCACTTCACAATCCACTTGTTACCTTTAGAATTCCTAAAAGTGCCTTAGTCAAACATAATGGCAGGCTTCAACATCTAAATGTATGCCACTGACAAGCTCCAACACACACACACACACACACACACACACCAAAAAACAAAACCCCAGGAGAGTGGTGTGCAAATGATAAAATCTGTTCAGACATTATTTGGCACTATTTCTTATTTTTCCTTTCACTGCTGTTGTTGGGAAAAGGTTTTGGAAACAGAGTTGCCTGGTTTTCTGAAATATGGAGGTCACTGGGGTTGTTCCTTCAAAACGAGAGAGAGTGGTGAGAGTCACTGTGATAACAGCAGAACATGTCCAAAAAAACGCAGGGCAATTTAACCTGGATGGAGAAGGGCGGTTGTTGAGTTCATTTCATTCTGGAGATTGCATATTACTTTTCCCCATGGAAATGAATGGCACCAAACCACTTAGGTAGGAAAAATAAAGAGACGCCCCTGAATGGAGACAGTATTGCATTTTTCTCCTATTAAACATCATGCCTGTTCCAATCTTCATAGCTGTTAGTGTAGGCAAACATGTGCATGCCCAAAATGCTATTATTCCTGAGAACGTATTCACCCACGAAGCCACTAATTTTGTCTCAGGAAGTTCTAGTTCTGAAATCTTTATAATTCAATGTTTTTTTCCCTCCTCTCTCTGCCCAATATTTTATTTGCCAGGAAAGAAGTGCAGCTTCTGCTCTAGAGGTGGACTTCAAGGGCAATCCTAATGTAAATGTTAGATAATAATCCCTAGGAAAACGTGTCCATGTGTCTGTGTTTATGTCCCTAAAGGAGGTGCAACAAGGCCCGCGGGGCTTGGACATAGATGTGCAGAACTGGCAAGTGCTCTAGATTGGAAACGAAAACTGATAAACGTGCACTTTGGTTTTCTGTCCTCAAAAGGGGGCCAAGGAGAACTCAAAGAGATGGCGCATGCTATCCCCTGTCTGTTGGCAGAGTGAAACAGGCAGAATGCTCACACAAGGAGCACACGGTGAGCTCCAACTCTGGCTCCCACTCGGTTTCCTAGCTTTTGCTTGTGTGCTCCAGATTCTACCTATGGTTATGAGAAGAGCTTGGAGCAGAAAAGCACGAGTCAAAGGATAATAATAATAATAATAATAATAATAATAATATTTTTTCTTTATACCCCACCCTCCCTAGCCAAGGCCAGGCTCAGGGCAGCTAACAAGCAATAATAAAAACAAGTTGAATGAATACAACTTAAAAACAAGATTAAAATAGAACATTAAAATATTGAAACATTAAAATATTAAAATGCAGTCTCATCACAGGAGGAGAAAGGAAAAAGAAAGCGGGGGAGGGAATCAAATTGGCTCCAAGCCAAAGGCCAGGCAGAACAACTCTGTCTTACAGGCCCTGCGGAAAGAAATCAGATCCTCCAGGGCCCTGGTCTCAATAAGGCAGGGCGTCCCACCAGGCCGGAGCCAGTGTTGAAAAGGCCCTGGCTCTGGTTGAAGCTAATCTAACTTCCTTAGGCCCGGGACCACTAGGGTGTTGCTATTTATGGACCTTGAGGCTCTCCGTGGGGCATACCTGGAGAGGGCGGTCCCGTAGGTATGAGGGCCCTAGGCCGTGAAGGGCTTTAAAGGTCAAAACCAGCACCTTAAATCTGACCCAGTACTCCACCGGGAGCCAGTGCAGCTGGAAAAGCACTGGGTGAATATGCTCCCATGGCAGAGACCCTGTGAGGAGCCTCGCTGCAGCATTATGCACCCGCTGGAGTTTCTGGGACAGCTTCAAGGGCAGCCCCGCATAGAGCGAATTACAGTAGTCAAGCCTGGAGGTGACCGTCGCATGGATCACTGTGGACAGGTCGGGGAGGGAAAGGTAAGGGACCAACTGCTAAGAGCCTAATGGAGACTTTGCTTTGCTTTGCTCCTCTAGGGAGATGGGTCTGGCTTTCTGTACTACTGAAAGCCAGCCATAAGGACAGACAAAGACCATAAGCAAAGCATATTCTGAGAATCCTCTGGAAAAACAATCTCTCAAAAGACCTGTTGATGGCATTTTACCATTGTACCGTTGAGAGTGTATTAACTTATGGTCTGTGTGTGTGGTTTGGGAGCTGCACGGTCAGGGGAAAAGCAACGCTGTCCAGGGTTGTAAAGACTGCGGAGAGAATAACTGGGTGCACTCTTCCCACCTTGGATCAGATCTATGCTTCCAGGTGCCATAAGAAAGCTGCAGAGATAGCGCAGGGTAGTGCACACCCCAGAAACGATTTCTTTCAGTTTCTGCCTTCTGGAAGAAGGTACAGGGTTATAAAGACTAGGACTAGCCGCCTGAGAAACAGTTTCTATCCAAATGCTCTTTTGGTTTTAAATGCAGGGTAAGGAGTCTCTATGGGATGCAGGTGGTGTTGTGGGTTAAACCACAGAGCCTAGGGCTTGCCAATCAGAAGGTCGGCGGTTCGAATCCCCGTGACAGGGTGAGCTCCTGTTGCTCGGTCCCTGCTCCTGCCAACCTAGCAGTTCGAAAGCACGTCAAAGTGCAAGTAGATAAATAGGTACCGCTCTGGCGGGAAGGTAAACGGTGTTTCCGTGCACTGCTCTGGTTCGCCAGAAGCGGCTTAGTCATGCTGGCCACATCCCTCGGCCAGTAAAGCGAGATGAGCGCCGCAACCCCAAAGTCGGTCATGACTGGACCTAATAGTCAGGGGTCCCTTTATATTGTATTTAAAAATGGGGTATCAGAATTTTTAGGGGGCTAATCAGGTTGGGATAGCTGGGATAGCAGGCTTGTTGGTTTTTGAATGTCTTATGTAGATTTTTAAATTTTGTTGTTCTGTATGGGACAATGACAACAAAGATTATCGTATCGTAAAAAAAATATATATATATCTAGTCCAGAATCCTGTTATTCAGAGGGTGACGAGCCAAGTGCCTTGGGGAGGCCCACAAGCAGGATATCAGGATATATAAAAGGATGTCACATAGAGGAGGGAGGAAGGTTGTTTTCTGCTGCTCCAGAGAAGCGGACACAGAGCAATGGATCCAAACTACAAGAAAGAAGATTCCACCTAAACATTAGGAAGAACTTCCTGACAGTAAGAGCTGTTCGACAGTGGAATTTGCTGCCAAGGAGTGTGGTGGAGTCTCCTTCTTTGGAGGTCTTTAAGCAGAGGCTTGACAACCATATGTCAGGAGTGCTCTGATGGTGTTCCTGCTTGGCAGGGGGTTGGACTCGATGGCCCTTGTGGTCTCTTCCAACTCTATGATTCTATGATTCTAGGACAGTGGCCCTCTCTCCTGCCCAGGAACAGTGATTGATACCTATAATCTTGGAGGCAATATTCAGCCAGCCACAATTATTAGTTGCTGTTGATAGCCTCGTCCTCCATTTATGTCTAACCCTCATGAAAGCTGTCTAAGTTTGGTAACCACCGTGGGTTAAACCACAGAGCCTAGGACTCGCCAATCAGAAGTTCGGCGGTTTGAATCCCCACAACGGGGTGAGCTCCCGTTGCTCGGACCCTGCTCCTGCCAACCTAGCAGTTCGAAAGCACGTCAAAGTGCAAGTAGATAAATAGGTACCGCTCCGGCTGGAAGGTAAACGGCATTTCCTTGCGCTGCTCTGGTTCGCCAGAAGTGGCTTAGTCATGCTGATCACATGACGCCGGCTCCCTCAGCCAATAAAGCAAGATGAGCGCTGCAAGCCCAGAGTCGGTCATGATGGACCTAATGGTCAGGCGTCCCTTTACCTTTACCAAGCTGGCCATAGGGGTGAGCCTTTTCCCTCTTCCCAGCCCAGCCTGGAGAAGAGAATTCACTGCATGTACACCTTAAAGCACAAATTTAAAAACTGCAATCTCAGTTCTTATTTTCTATAATAATAAAAACAGAATGTTTAGAAATACAGATTTGTCGTTTCCCCCCCCCCCTCAGATTTCAGCTCCACTTCATCATCATCGTCACCTGTCAAACTCAGCATCTTCACACGCTACTATGTCACTGCTGAAGGGGTTACACAATCTCTCAACCCCACCTGATAACTTTGCTCATTCATTTATCTAGCTGGGAGCCCTGCTGCTAACAAGAAAAGGGGAAAAGAAAGAACATGATTGGTGTGCAACAATGGTGGTGTTATTTAAAAGCAGCCCTGTTGCACTGGGAAGCTGTTAATGGGGGCCATCTCATCTTTTGAAATAGCACAACTGTTAAAAATCCATCTGGGAGAAAAGAATCTTAATGCAAGGTAATAAAAGGAAGGGTGATGAATTTCCTTTAGTAATCCCCCTGTTTGTTGCCTTAATTGTTTAATGCACTCCAATAGACAGTAATTCATCAACACCCCATCTCCTTCATTTGATAGGCACTAAAAGCAGTACCAATTGGGGAGAATTCTGTGCAATCCTACGCATGTCTACCCAGCAGTAAGAACTGTTGACTCGCTGGTAGGTGTGTAAAGAATGGCAGCCTTACAGTCTATAATTTGCTGCACAACCTTGTGGGAAATATAAATATGTGTATGCATATGTCTGTGTTATATTTAGTGATGAGTGACCATGAAAAAGATATCTGGAAATATTTTGCAGGCTTTGGGAGAGATTCTTATTTTTATCATATGCTTTCATTTAAAAATCTGTATTCCCCCCCCCCCAAAGAACCCCAAGCCTCTAATGGCATGCCAAAGCTTTGAAATTTCATTCGTTTGAATTAGAGCACATGCTTAGATCTCCTCCAGGGTAAATCAGTTGAACTATGAATTGGATCGTGTCCATAGCATAAAAGCAAAAATACAAACTCAACTCACATAGAAAAACCATTTAAAATCACACCATCGTAGCAACATGGTGACGTGTGCCTAAACTTTATGGCATAAAGGCTTTCCCAAGGAAGATTGCTTTAGAAGTTAATTATTTAAATTTTTATTTGAATTAAAAATGGCCAGAATTTGAAACTGGCTTGGCTACGTGTGGAGACTCACACAGAATCAAGGAAGGGATGAAGACATAGAATTTGTGAAAATGGCAGCTTTTCTATTAAAATGAGGCAGTGAAAATTAAGGTTCGAAGGTTACAGATTGTTCAGACACTGGTGCCACAAACTTAAAATTAAACTTTCTTTTCCAACACTGTCATAGCAACAGATAGTTATGTATGATTGATAGTGCAGCAACTATTTCTATATTTATTACATTTTATGCAAACTCCTAATGCTCAAGCTGCTTTCAGAAGGTTTTTAGGGAGGATGTGTGAAATGGAAATGAGGGGAATTCTGTTGTGAAATTCTTTTTTCATAGGTCAGAGTCACAGCTTTCGGATCTTGAAGTGCTGCTAATTAACACCCTGCTCATTTGAATTACACCCCCTCCCAGGTGTTTTCATGCATCGCCATTGCACGGTGCACTGTAAGTTTTGTAGCCTTCTGCAAAGATATTTTGCTCACAGGTCGCAGAACATCACACAGATAGGCAACACCGACCTGATTAGAGCAACGGTGCATCCTGGCAAGTTTTTTTGTCTTAAAGGTAAAGGTAAAGGGACCCCTGAGCATTAGGTCCAATTGTGGCAGACTCTGGGGTTGCGACGCTCATCTCGCTTTATTGGCCGAGGGAGCCGGCGTACAGCTTCCGGGTCATGTGGCCAGCATGACTAAGCTGCTTTTGGTGAACCAGAACAGCACATGGAAACTCCGTTTACCTTCCCGCCGGAGCGGTACCTATTTATCTACTTGCACTTTGACGTGCCTTCGAACTGCTAGGTTGGCAAGAGCAGGGACCGAGCAACGGGAGCTCACCCTGTCGCAGAGATTCGAACTGCCGACCTTCTGATCGGCAAGTCCTAGGCTCTGTGGTTTAACCCACAGTGCCACCCGCGTCCCATAGCGCCACCACAGCGCAACTGAACCCCAAATGTTTGTTCTATAAATTCTGTTGCAGATGGAATTTGACAGTGATGCTGGGTTTTGAGAGCATACTGCAAGGTCCCGAGAAAGAACGAGAATGAAGGGAAGGGAGAATGAGATAAGAAAGAACAGAGAGTGTATTTTGCATATAGCACCATGCTAGGGTCAGGTATGGATTGTACATTAGCTTTGTGCCATGACCTTGACATCCAGCATGAACTTGGGCATGGACCCAAGGGGCGAGGCATCAGTGGTGCTGACTGAGGAGGCGCAGGGCTCAAACCCCACTGCTGAGCCCAATTCCAACCATCAGGGACCTCCTATGCCTATAGAGACTGCAACTCTCAAGCCTGGTTACACTGAGAAGGCAGCTTCCACACTCCCAAGGGATTTGTACTCCACCCTGTGATCCTCCAAGGCATAAGATCTTGGAGATGTGGCAAGAGTGGCAGGCTCCAAGCCAGAGGGTTGCGCCATCAAGGCTCTTCAAGAAGCAGAAAGCAAGAGGGATTGTAGTCTGCACCAGGCAGTGATGGGCGGTGTTCACTGGCAGGGTGACTGACATTCGGGACAGCCAGAGCCAACCAATTCTATCTGCCAGCCTCCCTGTTGAGGAGAAGGAAGTCAAAAAGCAGTGCCACCTCCTGGACTAGTTGTGAATAAGGAGGGCAGCAAGTGGGAAGTTGGCTGGGGTCAGAATGAGGTTGCTGGGGCATTGCTCCATTCTGTGGGATGTGAAACACAGGGGCAGTCAATTACAACATTCCTAGAGTGTACATGTTTAGACATCTGGAGGGATGTTTGTCCAGCCAGCAGATAAACTTCCTGGGACAGACTTCCTCCGCATGTGACTAGAGGTGGGTGTGGCCTCACCTGTGCAGGTAATGATAAAAGCACAGGGCAGGGGCAGCCATCTCTCTCTCTCTCTCTTCTCTTCCTTCGAAGAAGCAACATCTACTAAGCTAAAGATGCCCTCTTGGCTCCCAGCCAAGAGAGGACAAAGGGACTATCTTCTTATAAGATAGATACCAAATGTATATTACTTTATTAAGCCTGAGTCTGCCTTTCTGGGATCTGATGTGAACAGAATGTGAGTAAACTCTTTTTCTACTTTTGTAAAGGACTGTGTCGTGTCTTGTATTTTAAGAGGGAATAAAGGGGAAATGACCAAAGCGATTATTATAGAGGTTCTGGCGAACCTGAGCAAACGCTACCGTTGCAAACTTAAAATAAAGGGGAATGTTTTACTCTGCTGATATTGGGAACTTGTTAACACAAGTTGGTTAAGGATATAATCTGACTCCTGCATCCCTGAACATTCCTACACATTCTCCCTAACAGACCAGCCTCCACTGGGGCCAGAAAGTATAAAAGGGCTCAGTTGAAACTGCTGTTCTTGTCTTAGCAAGTCATCTGCTCCTGGGCTCTGTCTGTGGTCCTGAAAGCCAGGCCTTCGGGGAGGGGATTCCTGTTCCACACTGAATCCTGCCTGTCTGTTTCCCCGCTTGCTTGCTTGCTTGCTTGCTTGCTCGCTCCCCCACCCTAGGCTGCTGGTCAAGTCTGCCCCCGTCCCCAACCCTGCATTCTGCTCTGCTTCACTAGGACTTGGCACTTGAAAAGACATTACTAACCTGCTGCTTATGGCTGCTCCCCTTCTCGCCTTTTTAGCAAACAGCAGGGACAGAAGGGCTTAGGCCAGGCATAGGCAAACTCCGGCCCTCCAGATGTTTGGGACTACAATTCCCATCATCCCTGACCACTGGTCCTGTTAGCCAGGGGTGATAGGAATTGCAGTCCCAAACATCTGGAGGGCTGGAGTTTGCCTGGCTTAGGCTGTTGGGACAGCTGACACGAAAGAGCTAACTTTAAAGCACCCATACTTTTCCAGCAGCATATAAAGTCTAGACTAGACTAGATGAATGTTTGAGAAGTCAGCAGTGCTCTTAAAAAACACATCTGATTTTTTTACTTTTATTTTTTACATGGGACAGTGTTGTGGGCACACACCTCGTTTTCTTATCTGGCCTGTTCTTCCTCTCTTCCAGCCACACCCTCTGTGCTGCTTAATAAACCCTGATTGAATTAAATAAGTGTTTCATGCCAGATACATGGACATGCGGCTAGCCCCATTTCCTCTGCTTTCTAGTAATCTAATCACAGCTGGATAATTAATGTATTCTCCCCTCCCCCGCCTAGTGTGTTGAGCTTCAGGCATGTCCTGCTTTGAGGAGCAGACACAGGCTTCCTCCTACACAGGTTGCACAGCTGCATTGCTGTGCCACGTGTCTGTGAGTGCGCACGTGTGCAGGCATGGGCATAGCTGTTTGTGCATGGATTCCAAGTGGGACTGATGGGACTGGGAGTCCAAAACATCCGGAGGGCACCAGGTTGGCAAAGGCTGCTCTGCTTTGACTCCTGCATTCATTTAGTCTGCAGGGACTTTAAAAGAAAAGCCAGTGCTTGTTCTTTAAGTTAAAAAAGTGGTTCTCAAAGGGTGTGACACACCACATTGGTGTGGGCGGAGAAGATGGCAACTGTGGGGGGAAGATTCAAGGACAATCAAGGAAACATTTAAACATTTCAGTATAGTATAGTATAGTATAGTATAGTATAGTATAGTATAGTACAGTGGTGCCTCGCAAGACGAAAAGAATCCATTCCGCGAGTCTCTTCGTCTAGCGGTTTTTTCGTCTTGCGAAGCAAGCCCATTAGCGGATTAGCGCTATTAGCGGTTTAGCAGCTATTAGCGGCTATTAAAGGCTTAAGGGATTAGCGGATTAGCTGCTAAAAGGCTATTAACAGCTTAGCGCCTTAGAAAAAGGGGGTGGGGAGCGGAAAAAAATCGCAGGAACTCGCAAGACATTTTCGTCTTGCGAAGCAAGCCCATAGCAAATCCTTTTTGCAAAGCACCTCCAAAACGGAAAACCCTTTCGTCTAGCGGGTTTTCCGTCTTGCGAGGCATTCGTCTTGCGGGGCACCACAGTATAGTATAGTATAGTATAGTATAGTATAGTATAGTATAGTATAGTACAGTACAGTACAGTACAGTACAGTACAGTATAGTATAGTATAGTATAGTATAGTATAGTATAAAAAAGTAAAGGGACCCCTGACAATTAAGTCCAGTCGCGAATGACTCTGGGGTTGTGGCACTCATCTCACTTTACTGGCCGAGGGAGCTGGCGTTTGTCCACTTCCACAGACAGTTTTTCCAGGTCATGTGGCCAGCATGACTAAGCCGCTTCTGGAGAAACCAGAGCAGCGCACGAAAACGCCATTTACCTTCCCGCTGGAGTGGTACCTATTTATCTACTTGCACTGTGTACTTTTGAACTGCTAGGTTGGCAGGAGCTTGGACCGAACAATGGGAGCTCACCCCGTTGCGGGGATTCGAACCGCCGACCTTCCGATCGGCAAGTCCAAGCAGCACAGTGGCTTAACCCACAGCGCCACCCGCGTCCCATAGTATAGTATAGTATTGCATAATATATAAAAAATGTGCAGACTATGGATAGACACCTTTTCAAAATGAAAGCAAGTGAAACGGAGGACAATCCTAGTTGTGTTTGTCAATGTATTTCTTGCCAATAAAAAAATTGGTGTGGCACAAGCAAATGTTTATTCTGAATGTGTAGACCAGAGAAAAAAAATTTGAGAACCACTGGGTTAAAGATGAGCTAGAAAAAGAAACCCAACCATCTACTATCAGCAGGTCAAATTGTGAAATGCTGTGTGGGAGTTACATAGCGCCTTAATGTTTCTGCATGCGAGGATACATATCTGGGCATTAAATGCAATATGTACCTGTCCACTCAGATATCTTTGTTCTAGAGGAACCTGGGGAGAGAGCTGAAACCCAAAGAGGAGAACTCCTCACAATTTGCCCTCACAAAAATTGAACAGGACTTCTCCAGAGGCAAAAACTGGGAGTGGGGTGGGGAGGAGTGATTTATCTGGGATTCCCCCCAGAAGAAAAGGAACTGTCTCTAGTAAATGGGGATGAATGGAGTGCAGGGAACAATGAGAAGACGGATGCAACAAGCAATATTGATGCAGATATCAACTTATATAAAAACTGCAGTTCATCCTCTCCGTTTACTATGGCAAGTGTGTGTAACCCTTTGCAACGAGCAGCGCTGATGCAGACATCAGCACCTTCACACTGTAGCTGGTCCTCTCTCTTTACTGTGGCAAGGCAAACACGTGCAATCCTGTGGCAAAAGCTGCTGGCTATGTGACCAGGCTGAGTAGCTCCATGGTTACCTGTCCTTTTGGCAGCAATTTATTTTTCCCAGCTCTCAGGCAGGTGGTTCCCTGCCTGTGTCGACTTTTTTCAAAATGCCCATCCTTAATCCCCCCTTTGTTAAACGTGCCAGCAATAAACCTGCACTATTGTGCCTCTCAATGTTGCTCCAGCGAGAGCTATAATCTGCAAGCTTTTCGCGAGGCTTTTCTCAGACTTCGCACACCGTATGTTTTTAGATGCGATTAAGGGGAGGGGCGGACGCAAGTCCTCCCCCCCCCCTTTCTTCTTGGTCATGTTTTAATGTCACGTAGCAAGGGGGACGGGACGGGGGAAGGGAGTTTTCCAGGAAACAATCCAATCAATTTTGTTTCCTTAATAGGCTATAATAAGCACATGATTTGCGAAGGCTGAACGGCGAGAGAGCCTGAAGCAGTCAAGTCAAGCTGCCGGTGGGCCTTAGGCTGAAGCAAATGGCCAGGCAAGGTTTCGTGTAAACAAGCCCCAAGGTAGAGGCTTTTTCAACAGTGCTAGTGGGTTTGCCGGGACGCAGGTGGCGCTGTGGGTAAAAGCCTCAGTGCCTAGGGCTTGCCGATCGAAAGGTCGGCGGTTCGAATCCCCGCGGCAGGGTGCGCTCCCGTTGTTCGGTCCCAGCGCCTGCCAACCTAGCAGTTCGAAAGCACCCCCGGGTGCAAGTAGATAAATAGGGACCGCTTACTAGCGGGAAGGTAAACGGCGTTTCCGTGTGCGGCTCTGGCTCGCCAGAGCAGTGATGTCACGCTGGCCACGTGACCCGGAAGTGTCTTCGGACAGCGCTGGCCCTCGGCCTCTTGAGTGAGATGGGCGCACAACCCTAGAATCTGTCAAGACTGGCCCATACGGGCAGGGGTACCTTTACCTTTACCTTAGTGGGTTTGCCACAGCTATCAATGCTTTGCTTAACAGTTATCGACCAATAAACATGCTTGCAGCAAGTTTGGAAAGAGTTCCTGGCTTGCAGCTCTCCTAAAGCGACTCCCTTTGTAATGCTGCAGCTGCATAAGTTTAAAGGGATTGTAGCCACAGCTGGTCAGTTAAGAGAGACTTCATTGGGAGCAGGTTATCAAGAACAGCCTGAACCAAAGCCTTATTATTATTATTATTATTATTATTATTAGACTTGTGAGTTGCCTGAAACCCAAAGGTCTCCAGGTGATTTAAAACACATTTAGAAACATATACCATTAACAGATTTCATTATTCAGTGGTACCTCGGGTTACATACGCTTCAGGTTACACACTCCGCTAACCCAGAAATAGTGCGTCAGGTTACGAACTTTGCTTCAGGATAAGAAGAGAAATCGGGGTCCGGCAGCACGGCAGCAGCAGGAGGCCCCATTAGCTAAAGTGGTGCTTCAGGTTAAGAACAGTTTCAGTTTCTGGAACAAATTAAGTACTTAACCTGAGGTACCACTGTATATAACACTCCCCCCTCCCTCCCAGATACTTATGTCCACCTACTCCTTTCACCCAACAGAGAGAACAGGAGAACATAAAGATATTCTGTCTTCCTGGAGCAGTGCTTGCATAGAGAATAGTTACACCAGGACTCAAGTGTCACTAAACCCCTATGTGCAAAAAAAAAAAAAAATAAGTTTTATGATTAAAAAGGTGTTGCCTAGTCTAGTACAGTTCATCACTCTTCTTTCTTTCTGCTTACATGGGAAGTAAGACACTTGCTTTAATATACACACACACACACACACACACACACACGTGTTTTAAACAGCTACAACGCAAGCAGGAATACATATTGCTCCACTAGGTCACTTCTGCTTGCTGAGGATGGAACCCGTTGTTCACTGCTGCTAGGAGGTGAGCAAAGGGGGCTGAGTAGGGCTGAGTAATATGGCATCCAGGTACATGTGTGTTTATCTCAGATCATGATTGCCTACCATGCATTTTTCAGACCTTGAGTCCTGCAAACAAGGCAGATTAGGCTTTGCTGATCAAGGGGTCTCTCTAGGCTGCTGTCAGGGAAACCCACAAGCCACTTGGGGCAAATCAGGCCTCGTGAAGACCTTGCATCCAAAGCGGCTGTGCAATTTGCCTCATCTGACCCAGAGCCTGATCCCAGACCCACCTCACTTGCCCGCGACCCTTTCGAGCCTCATCAACAGTTCCGAAGTTCTCAGCATTCCCAGAGATACAAATCTGCTGCATTTCAAAGGGGGGGGGGAGTTCACCGCAAAAATGCCAGCTTAGAAGCCTTTTCCTCAATAGAAGACTTAATGTATCCAGTCAAGGTTGGGTTTATTTTGAGAAGGCGGAAGAGGCAAACTGGAAAGGTGTGGGCATGCCACGCGCCGAGACGGGATTTCCTCTTGCGACGTTCCTCAGGGAGCTGCAAATCCGAGCCCCGCTCCAGGAAGACAGGATATCTTGTATTTCACTCTCTGCCAAAACCTAATTTGAACTAGAATTAGACAGGCATTACTAATGTGTACAGTAACTCAAATTGATTAGCTGGCTATTAGAAAGAGTTGGTTGGTGGCTGCTGTTATTTTGTTGTTGTTGTTGACGTTTCAGAGCAAGAGCCGGCACAGCTTTACCTCAAGAGGAAAAGGAATCCTCGAGATCAGGCAAGTTTTAAAATCATGGCACGGGTCTAAAGCTTTGCTACTCATAAAAAAGCTTGCGCATCAGTGGAATTGCTCTTGTGCCCCATTTTTCTTGATTTCTCCGCTGGTGAAATGTAGCAACATCGGGGCAGGAGTCAAAACACTATGTGCTTCTTCACGCAGTGCACAGTTAAAGCATGGAATTCAGTCCTGCAAGAGATAATGTCGGCCACCAACTTGGATGACATTAAAGGAGGTTCAGAGAAGTCCACGGAGGATAAGGCTCTCCTTGGCTTCTAGCCACCATGGCTCTCTTCTACCCCCACTGCCTCTGAAGACCAGCTTCTGGGAATCGCAGGTGCAGAGGATGCTGTTTTGCTCCAGTGCTGCCTTTGGGCTTCCCATGGGCATCTAGCTGGCCACAGTGAGAACAGGATAGGATGCTAGACTAGATGGGTCTTTGGCAGAAGGATGCCTTCTTCTGTTCTTGCTGGCATGGGTTCCAGGTCTGTGCTTTTCATTTCCTGATTAAGGTCTTCTTCATGTTTCACCATGCAATCTTTTTTTGCCAAAGGTTCATGTCTTTTGGCAACTAAAAAGAGACGCGTCGTCTGCAAAGACTTGTGTTCCAGAAGTACTAAAGGAGTGCAGTTGGCTGTGGGCCTTGGAGACATGCATATTCATTTTTAGAGGAACGATGACAGTGGCCTTATAACGATTCAGACCACCGGTCCACCTTGTCTATACTACGGTGACTTTCTAGGAATGCAGACAGAGGTGTTTCCCATCACATGCTACTTGATTCACTCACTCTGTAAATAAATAAGCGAACTGGAAATTTTGAGGCTTGAACCTGGGGCACTTTCCTACTGAGCTTCCTACTGAGCTTTGCTGAGCTTTGCCAAATCCTGCACAATTACGGCAACGAAGTGCTTGTGCAACCACCACAAACCTGTGACGGGATTGGAAAATGATGTTGCATGACTTCTGCAGGTGTATTGGTAACAGGTAGCGCTAGCAAAATTTACCAGGGGCATTTTGCCCAGTCATGGGATTCTAGCTAAAGCATCATCATCATCATCATCATCATCATCATCAAAACAATTATAAAATGAAGTTTGAGGTGGAAAAATAAGAATGAAAATGAAGTGTGCTGGATCAGGCCAAAGGCCCATCTAGTTCAGAATTGTTTCCCACAGGCTCTTACTATTGGAATTTCGAGAGAAGCTGAAAGAACAAAGGGCAGTTGATTAAGACTGATTGTTTTTTTCAGAGGGCTTTTGCAAAAACTTTGCTATGCAAGTCATAGCGCTTGGTGGTCTGTTCCAAGTATGTGATGAATTCCGGCAGAGGACTGGACAGGTTAATGGAGGATCAGTGGGTACAAGCCAAGATAAATCCAATTAGCCTCCAGGTTGAGTTGTGGTTTACTGCTTGGTATCAGTCGCTATAGGGACGCGGGTGGCGCTGTGGGTAAAACCTCAGTGCCTAGGACTTGCCGATCGTATGGTCGGCGGTTCGAATCCCCGCGGCGGGATGAGCTCCCGTCGTTTGGTCCCAGCTCCTGCCCACCTAGCAGTTTGAAAGCACTCTTAAGTGCAAGTAGATAAATAGGTACCGCTTTATAGCGGGAAGGTAAACGGTGTTTCTGTGTGCTGCGCTGGTGCTGGCTCGCCAGCTGCAGCTTCGTCACGCTGGTCACGTGACCCGGAAGTGTCCTCGGACGGCGCCGGCTCACAGCCTCTAGAGCGAGATGAGCACGCAACCCTAGAATCGGAGACGACTGGCCCGTACGTGCAGGGGTACCTTTACCTTTTATCAGTTGCTATGGGCAAGAGTAGCAACAGCAGGAGAGTTACCAGTTGCCTCCTTGCCCTGTTTGTGCTCTTTCTAGAAGAATCTGGCAGGCAGGATGCTGGACTAGAGAGGCTTTTGTTTTGATCTATCATGGCTGTTCCTACATTCATATTGCAAGAAAAAGCACACAAAAAACCTGCCAGGTGGGAATGAAACACCTCAGCCTCAGTCACTTTCACACTATACACTTCAAGAGGCTAACATGTCTATCGGGTTTCCGTGGAGGGCAGGTGACCTGAAGTCTCCCACACACAAGATACGGGATGGGGAAATGGATTTGCATAAATTGTGTTGATTTGCATAACTTGTGCAATTTATTTTGAATGGCCATCCCGACTTGTGCAGAATGTGAACTCCTGCTTTGACATCTCAGCCATAGTCCGATTTACAAAAGGGCACTTGCTGCCGGCTTTCTCAGTGGAAAAGCTTGTTCACTGGAGCAGAAATCCGGTACAGGAAGGGAACGAAACTAGCCAGTCAACCTGCTTGATTTTGCCCCGGGGTTCCCCTGCACTGCTGGCAGCCTCTCCTCTTTTGTCTCACTGTTCAGATGCATCCATCTGGAGCAAAATGCTGTATGAGATCTGACCAGCAGCTGCCTGCCTGCTTCCTCCACTTTCTGTTCAGAGCTAACCAGGTTGAATCCGTCTCAATCTTACAGGTTCAGCAAACTCTAAGCATTGCTAGGGATGTATAAAAGATGTTCAGAAGTTGTGTCGTCTTCCCCTGCTTTGTATTGATCACGGGGCCAGGCCAATCTGTAAAGACCTTTATGAAACTGTGTGTACTTGTACCCATTTCTGGGCCGGGCAGAACCAGGGCAAATATTTGGTTGGGTAGAGAAATGCAAACTCTGTGACTGGGGAGCAATGGGCACTCACAATAGCCAGGATAGAAAACTGGTGGTAGTGGTTGCGGAGTGCTTGTGTGTGTTATATTTCATTCTGTTTTATTGCTGCATGTGCTGGTCCTGTGGGTTACCTGAGAGGCAAGGCCCAAGTCCAGTCCGTGGTCAAAGGTGCAACGTGGAGGCAGTCTGTAGAAGCTGAAGCTGGGTGCAGGGCAGAGAGTCAGGTGAAGTCAGGAACAGGCTTGCAAGCACATAGCCAGGGCGGGACACGAGCTCAGGCAGGAAAGCAGGACAGGGTTCAGGGAGGAACTAGGAACCAACAATGTTGCTCCCGCAACTTGGGACAGGGCTGGCTGGCTTTTATCTGCCCCGAAGCATAGGGCGGCCCCAGTCCACAGGTGACTCTCTTCTCCTGGCCTGGAGGCGAGCACTCCTCCTGCAGGAACTTAGTTCCCTCTGCCTCACTGCCCTGAGCCTCTGCAGCTCAGGAGAGGCTGGAGGGTTACCGGACCCAGAGGCAACCTCAGCTTCCTCTGACAGAGCACCTGCAGGCAATGGGTCCTCCACCACCTCAGGAGCCAGAGCAGACTCAGCTGATGCCTCACCTGAGGATCCAGCACAGGTGAGGAGCCTTCAGGCTCATGCCCCAGCCTCGGTTCAGCTGGTTCTGGAGGCGGGGAATCCTGTGCAGGCTGGGATCCCTCAGGTTCAGCATCCGAATCCCAGGCCATCACACTGCATCAGGTTCACACTTGCACATCTGAAGAGCTGGAATAGACATTTATTCAGGGGAATGGGTCAATATAGGATCCAGCAGATCCATGCCTGGCCCTGCTCTGTGCTCACCTCTGCAGCACCCAGTTTCAGGGGCTTCCAGGGGGGTTCTGATGACAAACCAGGAATTGGTGGGGCAGCAGCACAGACTATAAAGCTGCTCAGCTAAAGCCTAGCCAGTGTTGAAGCAACATCTGTCTTGCTGTGCTCAATCTAACTCATGGCTGGACAGCTCCCCTGCACATCTCCCCTGTGAGGCAGGGTTTTGAGCCGCATGGCAGGAACTGAACACTCAGTGGGGATACAAAGTTGGGTCTCTCTGCTCCTAGTCCAACACTCTAAATGCACCATTACATTGGCTCACCTTTACCACACCAGCTCACCCATCATTTAAACGTATTAGGTGAGTCCTGCCCACATGTGGCTGCTGGTGGATAAAGGGAAACTCATGACAAGATGGGCAGGATCCATGTGACTGAATTATACTGAAGAATAGAGGTGGAGGATGGGGCACTCAAAATGGGGAGCCGAGTGCAATGGCTAGACCATCTCTACATACTCATTCATCAACAGTATGCATTGTATAGCTACTACACAGAGGTGGCTTCAAATTGCTTCACATAGTAGCTGTGTGGTGAGCTGTTTAGGTATAGCGGACCATCAGGGAGATCAAGGTATTTTCTCAACAATTCAGTCGGCTATTTGTGATGGCATGAAGGAAACCACTGCATCTGTATACCAGCTTTCATTTTATAGATGGTTGAAAAAACAACCACAACCACCAGCAGAAGACTATTAAGTACATTGCAACTGGTTCTTTGCATGCTGCAAGTGAAACCTAAGCAGAAATTATGAGCCGGCTGACCTCTATAAACACTCAGGCTTCAAACTCGCTCCGTTTTTAAAAACTGCAAGATTGGATAAATCTAGAAATGTGACAGAATAGAAAGCTAGGCAAGAATTTACCTAACCCACGGCAATGATAAAAGTACAGCCTGGGACAATCTGCGCCCTTCAGAGATTGTCCTAGGCTAAAACTGTCCTAGTTCAAAGCCAGAAGAAGCTCTTCTGTTGCCCCGTCAGCTTCCAAATGGTGCCTGCAAGCACAGCAGCCAAGCAAACATGCTCTCCCAGCTGTCACTCAAGCTTCAAAGAGAAAACCAGGAATGGTGTTGGTACCAGGACAGCCCACAGCTGACTCCTATCTGGATGTCACGCAGTCCTCAGGGTGGTGGCCCTGTATGTGGCTGCAGCATGGATTCTATGGTTCTGCTTCACTTTGGTGTGCAATGGATCACTTGTGGTTGTGCCTCAACAGTCAGTCAATGTTAAAAACAACCATAGAAAGACACGAGTAAATGCCTGGGCTCTTTCACAACTCATAAATGGTCATTGTCAGCGGTAAAGGTAAAGGACCCCTGGACAGTTAAGTCCAGTCAAAGGCGACTACGGGGTTGCGGTGCTCATCTCACTTTCAGGCTGAGGGCACCGGCGTTTGTCCGCAGACAGCTTCGCAGGTCATGTGACCAGCATGACTAAACCGCTACTGGCGGCATGCTTGCACTGGCATGCTTTTAAACTGCTAGGTTGGCAAGAGCTGGGACAAAGCAACGAGAGCTCAGCCCGTCGTGGGGATTCGAACAGCTGGCCTTCCGATCAGCAAGCCCAAGAGCCTCGGTGGTTTAGACCACATCCCACCTGCATCCCATTGTCAATAGATGACTTTGAAGCTGCTTTTCTTAGATAGAAGGTTTGTGGACATCACAAACTTAACATTGGCTTGGTAGTCATTTATCGCTTCCCCTGTTCAAGAGTGCTAAACTGTAGGGTTTTTTTTGGGGGGGGGGGTTGGATGGGGGTGTTAGAGATCTCTAGCAGAGAATTCTCAGCACTGTAACCTAATTTCATCTCCTAAGGTGGCACGGAGCCATGACAGTTATATTGGTACACTAAAATGGATGTACGTTTGTAGGTATCTCAGAAATGCCACAAAAAATTCTATTATTTGTACTATAATTTATAAGCCACTTTTCAGCTCAAGGGCCCCCAAAGCAGCATGTAACCAGACACAATCACTAATATCAAAAACATCACCAAACCATCAAAAGAAGATAATTCCCATACGTGATGGATTTTTGTTAAGAAATCTATTTTACTGGAAAGAACTTGCTGAAATTATTGAAAAGCATAAGTAACACAGCCTGGATATATTGAAGGTATTGTGCTAAAATATATACAGGAATTTCCAGAGCACTCATTCTGACTCATGGGAATTACTAGGACTGACCTACACTATCATCTTAGGTGGTGAAGTTTTCTCAAGGCATGAGTCTATGAGCTGGTACTATTCTGCCATATCATTTTCCAGTATTTAATGCTGTCATGACATACGGTGACTCAGCAAAATTGGTCATTTACTGGAAAAAGCCGCCTCTTGAGTACTTCCAAGGAAGAGACTGAGAGTGTTGAAAGCTGCTACGCAGATTAAAGGTAAAATTACACGTGTTAAACTTAGGGCATTGTTCGTCTGCCACCCTCTTGTTCAAAGTCTTCCCATTATATGGAAGTGAACAAAGCTAGCCTGCATGTCTTGTACCTTACTTATTTCATGCCTGGAACAGAAAGCTAAGGAACAAGGTCAGCATGTATCATCCCATCTAAAATAGTTCAAGAGCCCCGTGAAAACTCCCCACCCACTTTTACATTTGGCTAAAGCTGTTGCTAGGGTGATGTGTGCATTGGTCAATCACTTTATATAACCAAGGGATTTAAATATTAAAGGAACTGTGCTATGTTTTTGGATTTTCTTGAAGTCCATTCAACACAACTAAAGACCAGAAGAACTATTGCACTTGTCCAATGCATTTGTCATTGCTACTCTTTTAAAGTTTTTGGCGCGCTTGTAGGTTTTCACAAATTGTTGTAGTGAACAAGTTTCACTGCTTAACAATTTAAGTTTTTCCTGGAGCAGAGTATGGACATTAAAGAGCATTAAAGACAATAATGAACTAGGTAAAGGTAAAGGTACCCCTGCCCGTATGGGCCAGTCTTGACAGACTCTAGGGTTGTGCGCTCATCTCACTCTAGAGGCCGGGAGCCAGTGCTGTCCGCAGACACTTCCGGGTCACGTGGCCAGCGTGATGAAGCTGCTCTGGCGAACCAGCACCAGAGCAGCACACGGAAATGCCGTTTACCTTCCCGCTATCAAGCGGTCCCTATTTATCTACTTGCACTTAAGGGTGCTTTCAAACTGCTAGGTGGGCAGGAGCTGGGACCGAACGACGGGAGCTCACCCCGCCGCGGGGATTCGAACCGCAGACCATGCGATCAGCAAGTCCTAGGCGCTGAGGTTTTACCCACAGCGCCACCCGCGCCACCTAATAATGAACTAGCTGTGCTCTGAAGGTAGCTTCCTATGTCCATATTTTGCAAAACATATTCATAGGTTGAGAGTTGGACTTAAAATACCTGTAAGACCAATATCTGCTTCTGGGGCACCCTCTTGAGCCAATCATTTGGGAATGTGCTTCATGGCTTATATTTATTCACAAATTCTCTACATAGCAACCATTCCAGGTGCAAAATGCTTCTCTCCAACATAGTTACTTTGCCCAAGCAGTGGCTGCAAAGATTTGACAAGGGTGAAGCGTGTTGTGAATGATTTGCTGTGCATCAGGACAGACGCAAAGTCCCCGTTATTCCACTGTGACTCCTTACAACATATTTCTGTTAGGAGCGTCTTACTCTCGTGTAGGACCCTGGCAGAGTCACATGCCCGACTGACATGTTCTCTCCCTCCTGATCGATCGTTTGGGAGCTTCAAAAGCTTTCTTCTGCCTGAACATCACAGCAACTGATGCCCAAAGGCATTAGCACACTCAGGGATCCGCAGAGTATTCGCAGTTTGCGTAACAGAACCAATAGCTCAGCATTTGGCTAATCTACGTTTATTTACATATAATACACTCAGAGCATTCTGACTTAGCTCCTTCCTCTTTCTCATCAGACAGCAAAGAGAGAAAGAACAAAGGACAATAGTCCCACTTCACAGAACACAGTAACACAAACATCCTGGTTCCATCACTTCCCACACTGTGGAATGAAAACATACACTGTCATGTGATAGACAACAATCTCATGACTGCAATCACGGAGCAGGAATCCTTAACATCTTCTTCTCATCACAAGGCATGTTAGAAAAAATGACTTCGGTTTTGCATACCATAGAGGCTGCCTGTTCACCACCACCACCATACATGTGGCATGTTCCATCCCAACCTCTATGGTCAGTTCATGTCATCTTCTTGATAGTTGGACAACAAATGAAGCAGAGCAACCCCACAGTGCCTTAAGGCTATGAGGAAAGCTTCAGACGATGTTCACAAATAACACAACTCTATTTTGCATCCTCGGCACATCCGTCAAAGTTGCATTTTTTACCTGATAAGGCCAGCCCTTTTCAGTAGGCAACTGTAGGCAGTTGACTAGGATAGTTACTCAAGATAGGTGTGTGCAAGATTCCCCGCCCTCCATCACTTAAAGGCTAGTCAGCTTTGTGTTTAGTTAATTAAAATCTCATTATTTTGGAGCTCCCCTTTGTCTTTGGGTATTTCCATCCCACCATCCTTGTGTTAGGATATTTCCGTTCCACCTTAAAAGGGAGCAGGCTTTTTGTGTCAGAGTCTGCGTATTTCCTGTTGTCATAGGATGTTTATGTTGTGTCTTTGCTTTCGTTTCTCTCTCTCTATGCCAGAGGCTCTGAAGCAGGCAGTCATGTTTTTCTTTGTTCTGACCAACGCTGAATAAACTTGAAATTAATGCTCTCCTGACTGCATCTTTCGCTGTGCGTTATCTGCTGATAGAGCGTGCACGGCTCTGGAATGTGGGAAGTTATTTCTGGAGCTCGTGTCGCTAATTGCTGATACTGCGTGTCTACGGGAGATCGATGGACGTCCGGAGATGACATGGAGTCATGATGGACTTTGTCTCCCTGGCAGTAACCCAACACCTTGATCATTATTCACTGTATCCAAGAAAAGCAGCTGCCAGAGGGAAAAGGGAAATTCCCTATCTAACAGTGTTTTGTAGTCCTCCTTGTGTTCAAAAAGATTTATTCAGAAATCCTTTGCAATCCAGTTCTTTCCCTTGGATTTGGTTGCAATAGCCCAAATCCTACTTCTGAAATATTTTAATGTTTAGACTTTCCTTGCTGCCTTCCTTGACTTGCCATTCTCTGAAGACCAACATGCGCTTAGATAGCTTGAATGAAAACTAAGTCTTTCTCAACATGCTTCTTTTGAAACAATAATTGTTCTACAACTGCTAATTTTGCCCTCCCCAGGTGGGAAAGCACCTAGACGCAGCAGTCTAGAGACTATCACAGCAGTGCACTGCAACGCAGCATGCCGTGCCCCTAAACAGGAGAACAAGAAGTCCTGCATACATCTTCCTCGACTCCTTTGACCTATTCCATCCAAGTGGACCCTCAATGTATTTTTAGTCAAAACCTTGAACCATTGTTCTGCACATCCTTGCAACTTAAGCGAACACCAGGTATCCCATTAATTATGGCAGCAGGCTGCTATTAGGAAATGGCACTGCTAAAACTATGCGTAGGTGGGGTTGATTAGACAGACTTGAATCAAGGGAAGGTACATTTCCCTCCGTCCCCGCTGATTGCAACTCTTTTGCAGCGTGGAGAGGGAAGCTTTTCCTGTGCACTTATGGGAGGAGCCCATTCAAAAATAACATGGCAAAAGATTGCTGCTTGTCTCCCCAGCAGAGTCAAAGCCCCTACAGAGCACTTTCTCATATATTATAGTGTGTGTGCGCGCGCTTTCTCTCTCTCATGTACAGTCATTGCTAGGCAACACACATTGCCACAGGAAGAATGATCAGACCAGGCAACTTGTTTAAATACAGCTGAACAGCTGATGATTCTATTTGCTATGTGATGGCTAAATGGAATCGACAAGTTCTGAAGCAGTAGGCTGCTAAACACCAGCTGTGAGGGAAGGGGCAAGAGTGCGGAGACGGGGAAAGAGCTCTAGTGATTGGATCCTGCTTGAGGATTGCCTACAGGCTTCTGGGTGGCCACTGCGAGAACAGGATGCTGGACTAGGTTGGCCGAATCCAGCAGGTTCTTCTTATGTTCTTAAGGGAGTGTCCATGCTTCGCTTGCGGGTCTCCTGGGGGCATCTGGTTGGGTTGGCCACTTCAGGGAAACAGGAAGCGATCCTAGATGGACATTCACCTTGATCCATGAAGGTTCTTCTTAGGCTCTTAGCTACTGAGAGCTGGTGTGGTGTAATGGCAGACACTGACCTGTCAATCAGGAAGTTCCCCCAGTTTGAATCTCACATCAGCCGTGAACTCACTTAGTGACCTTGGACAGGCCAGTCTCTCGGTCTAATCTGCAAAATCGGAAACCATAATGCTGGCTTACGGTGCTGTTGCAAAGACTGCAGTTTGAGAACTGGTGTGAAGCTCTGGCCCCATGCTGACCTTCTGGAGGGAGACAGCAAGGAGAACTTGGAGAACTTCTGGCGCCTAACTAGGCCAGGAGAAGGACGATGGAAATACAGGTAATTTCCTCTTTGTTTTAGGCCTAAGGTGTGAGGATTTTACTGTCGGAAATCAAGCCTTTATCGGGAGAAACTGGCAACTCTCCCATGCACCCGGCTTGGTCTCCTGTTGGCCTCCCTGGCTTCATTCCCCAGCAAGATCCAGGCTAGGTCACGACAGGCGATTCTTCCCAAACGTGGGAAGAACACCCCCCCTCCCTCCTGCTCCCCCAGCAGGGAAAAGGAGATAGAAAGAAATGTATTTACATGCCTTTGCAGCATTACAGAAAACATGTCTGCTCACTTCAAACTCCAGCAGTCAAGAGACAAAGACTTCCTGTACTTCCTGTACAAGAGCAAGAGGAAGAGCTCAAATTACACTCTGAGCTAATTCCGGTGCATTGCCCTGTGAACTGACTGTCCCACTGTTTCCCACGGACTGTCCCAACATTCCCATCATGTTTTGTTTTCAAGCTAGCAGTTTGCAGCTGCATTGCATCCATATCGTAACAGACTCCCGCATATGAATCAATGTGAGCTGTGAACAAAGCTTGATCCAGAGAAGAAAACAAACAGTTGTTATACATATAACAATCCCCTGTTGTTTCAGTTCCACCCTTGGAACTACCCGCCACTGGTTTCCCCAGTGTACCTCTCTGGTTCATGGTGACAAGTCTCTTTTCCAACAGCCACGCTTCCTCAGTTTCAGAAATAGTATCACTGTCATGAAGGCACAAGGTGTAACAAGTTGTGTATGTAAATAAAACTCCTAAATTGAGCTTGACCACGTTCTCTGTATGCAGCCGCCTGCAAGGTGTCTGACGAGGCTCCAAGCAGACAAGACCAAGTACTGGGGCACATGAGTGCTGTTGTTGTGCTCAAGTCCTGCCCTCAAACCTCCCATTGAGGCATCTGGTTGGCCACGGTGGGAAAAATGCTGGACTAGGTGAGCCTTTGGTTCTGATCCAGCAAAGCTCTCCTTCAATGCAGAGCAAAAGAATGGTCTAGTTTAGGACAAATTCCCTCTGTGGGTACTTCCAGACAGTGTGCTTGTCAAGCAATCATCCAGATTTCTTTGCAAGGAGATGAGATGACGTTGGCTATTCCCTCTGATTTTTTTATGGGGAGGCTAGACGACATTACATCAAAGCAAGTATTGCCCCACACACTTTCCCCATCACTTTCCTTATGACAAAAAATCTGCCAGTATGCGATTGAATCCCAGTGGGAAATAGCATCAGTCTGGTAGCACCCAGTAGGCTCCCAATGAAAGCACCAGGGGTGGAAACTAGGCCCTGCCTATCAGCGTTATGCCTGGACTCCAGGGTAACAGTAGTAGTACAGAGAACAACAGAGGAAGTGTCCCTTAGTAGATGAAACAAAAGAAAGAGATGGTGCTACAATAATCAGAGAAGAACGGCACATTCATTCACCCTTGAATTCCATTGCAAAACCCCCAGCACAAGGGTGCCATAGTCTCAGTGGAAGACTCCAACTCTCACTGTTAAAATAGGCAAAGGACTCCCACAGGAATTCTAAAGAATACCAACATGGAAGAAATTGTGTGGATTGCTTTTTTAACATAACAAAGACACACACCGTCACATACAGTCAAGCCTCTGGGTATCCCCATCTGAACAGGATTGTTGCAGAAATGTGGGGTGCTGCACCTGTCACAGAATTTGATAGACGGAGAATTTCAAGATTACCTTTCGAGAAATAAAAAAAGCTCTCTCACACAACTATACATGCCAGTCCTCAAGTTTATGCCTACGGAAAGTAGTTTTAAAACATGCAATGAGCCTCTTGTGCAAGAGCAGAAAGCAGAACATGCTTTTTAGCAGTGCTCAGGGTGGCTGGGCAGGGATTCACTGCCCAGCATGTTTCTTTGGCTTCCAAAGCAAGTATAAACACTAATAAATTGCAGTTTCTGGGAGCTTGTGACCAGGACTTGTAAGCAGGGACGTTTGTGAGGGTGTTTTGAGGGGGAGGCCCAGCAAGCTGTGTCACAGTACACGTAGAACCAAGAGACACGGACAGTGATGGAGCTGTCTCAGGAGCTGTGCCATGTTTGTCTCCCTGCCTGAGAATGTGAGAAACTACACCTACAGCAAGTACAAACTGGTTGCCTTGCTGGAAGAGGAGATACATCAACTCAAGGTCCACCTATCCACACTTTGAGCTATCAGGCAAGATGAGGAATTTCTCCATAGAGCAGAGCAAGTTGAAATATCTGAGATACTCCCTGGAAAGTGAAGTTATCTCACGTGTTCTGCTACTGCGTACTGTACTTCTGTCCGTGCCTGGATTTTTCTATTGCTTTTATTTTATTGGCATTATATTGTATCCATTTCTGAGTGTTTATCAGCACAAACCATATACACTGTGGTATAATTTGGCCTACAAAACCATTTCCCCCAGGTCACACATCCGTCATATATGACACCCATGAGTAGGGTAGGAAAAGGCACAGCTCCCTGCCAAAAGCAGGGTTTGGGAGGATGTGCAAAGAGGTTTTTCATTGCCCACACTGTTTGATTTCAAACCCTGCTTGCAGGCAAATGAAAATGCTTCATCTGATGTCATTGTGACATCAGATCACTGGCCCATGGGGAGTTCAGGAAGGACAAGATCCAGCCTACTGGCCAGATCCAGATTCCCATCCCTTTTTTACATGACTTCTCAGAAGTAAATCCCATTTAGTTCAATGAGGCTCACTTTCAGGTTAATTGGGCAAAGGATTGCAGCCTCAATGTCATATTCTCAGCTGCCCTGAGCATTTTCTTTCACATGTAAAGGCAGGATATGAATACTTTAATAAATAAATGTCCTCAGCCACCTGATTCCTGATCTCTTCACTGTCTCCACCCAGTCTCCTTGATGCCTGATGTCCAGAACTGCCTCCCAGAATGACGATACAGTGCCAACTCTTCTCCACACCCTTCACAATTCTCCCCCAAACCCCGACACTTCCAATCAATGACCGCAGCAAATTTAAAAACAAACAAAACAGTTGCTATCTTTCAGAAGGCATTTCTCATCAGCTGGGGAACTAGAGCTTGGTATCAAAATATTTTTGCTGCGTGAGACAGTGGCATTACTTTCACGCAGTTGACGTTCCATTATGTTTTTGTGGAGATGCGGTGACTAAGAAACCAGGAGGCATTTGTATAACTCTGCACCGCTCAGCTGCTCTGTGAAATTCATGCGAGGGCAACGGGAGAATGTGGCACAAACCAAGTGGTAAACAAGGCACAGTGCAGGGGAGAAGCTATTCACAGGAGCAAGGGGGGCACATTTCCTCACGCTATCACATACTGGCTGTGTAAATGTACTCTTGTAAGTGCTCTCAATCGTTTTAGGCTTTCACTTTCTTCTGCTGCTCTCATGCGGCTCAAAGGATGCTGCAGGAACATTGAGTACCAGTGGTGCTGGGGTAACGTCTGGTTGGCATCCGTTTCGGGAGAAAATGGAAGAGTGCGCCTTCGGTGGTGAAGTCAAACTGCTGGAGAGTTACAGCGCCTGCTGTGGCTATAGAGACCGGTGCAGGAGAGACATGTTTCGTTGCAATTGTTGAAGATTGCCAGCAGAAACTTCTGACAAATGTAGCAACAAAATGGCAAGGCTTGTCTTCTGATTTTTGCAGCTTATGAAATTGCACTTTAGTACCATTAATGAAAGGGACGCGGGTGGCGCAGTGGGTCAGAGCCACAGAGCCTAGGGCTTGCCAATCAGAAGGTCGAAAGTTCAAATCCCTGTGACAGGATGAGCTCCCGTTGCTCGGTCCCTGCTCCTGCCCACCTAGCAGTTCAAAAGCACATCAAAGTGCAAGTAGATAAATAGGTACCACTCCAGCGGGAAGGTAAACGACGTTTCTGTATGCTGCTCTGGTTCTCCAGAAGCGGCTTAGTCATGCTGGCCACATGACCCGGAAGCTGTACGCCGGCACCCTCAGCCAATAAAGCGAGATGAGCGCTGCAACCCCAGAGTCGGTCACGACTGGACCTAATGGTCAGGGGTCCCTTTACCTTTACCATTAATGAACCATGCAGACCCTGAATGGGTGCCTTGACAAAGATGTACTGCCTTTTTGTACACTTATCAAAAAGCTGGAATTATCTGACGTGTCGGGGTGTTCCTCCCACACCCCCATGTTTATTTTTATTGCTTGCTCTTATACAGAGCTGCCAGTGGTTTCCCATCCAAAGGCCTGATCACATCAATAGCTTAGCTTCAACTATGCTGCTGTCATCAGGTACCCCCAGACTATTCACTGGGCCTAAGATGGTGTCCTTGTTTTTAAAATGCAATGAAAAGATGCCAAATACAGAGCCACCATAATTATAATCTGGCATGCATTTCTGTGGTACCTTTGCAGAAGACCTCTTTTCCTCTCTGTAGCTCCACAAGTCTTTTCTTTTCAGAAAACTACATTTATTTGCTTCATCTGGGTTTTCTGTAACCAAGAGCATTTTGGTTTAACGTTAATATCAGCTGCAAAAGGGATTTAAGGTGCCCCGCCCTGTTGGAAGCTTAAGACTCCAGAAGATCAGCCTTGTAGAATCATAGAATCATAGAGCTGGAAGAGACCACAAGGGCCACTCCTGACATATGGTTGTCAAGCCTCTGCTTAAAGACCTCCAAAGAAGGAGACTCCACCAGTCTGTGATTATGATTATGAAGATTGTGATTGTGATTATGAAGAAACAATGGCAGGATAAATATGGAAAATCATGTTTCAACTCTCATCTAATTACTAGAACTGTTTCCCCCATTTCAAAAACAGAGGTTTTTAGTTTTCAATGTCAGGGAACTTTAAGAGAGAGAGGAGAGAGAGCGCCTTCAGGCATTAAGTCTTCTATCTCCATTCTTCTGAATGTGGGTGAGTAACAAGGTACTGCAAGAGAAGCACCTCCACACAATACCTTCTTCCTCACTGCAGGTTCCTTTCTTCCCAGCCCAGTGCTAAGATGGGGAGGAAAATCCCATCCCACCCGCTGATTGACGGAAGTGCAGAGGGGAAGCTGTAGGTTTTCTTGTGTGTGTGCCGCATGCCTGTCCACATTGCATGTGCTGCTGTGACTATAGTGCAATGCCCACTTTGACTACACTCACTTTCACTTTGAGAATAAAAATGTCAGCCGTCCGTGTTCTAATAAAAAGCAGTTCCATGCTTTCCTATGCTTGTTTGCTGGTGTTGCTCCTTTGCTCTTTCTGGAAGAAACCCAAGTCCTTTATCATCTGAGAGCAACCTGTGTTATTATTGTTAGGCAATATTATTAAGAACGATACAAGGAAGTGTTCTTTCTGTGACTTCAAGTCATTGAAGTTTGTGAATTTTTTAATATCAAGGTAAGGCAGCCCCAGCAACATCTGCTGACTTTAATGAAGTGTTCCATGTTTGAACAGTCCAGCTTGCCTCCTTATATATCAGAATGAGATGGAAGAATTGTATTTTAAGGAAGGAAATTTAAATGGCCACGAAACAATACCATGTATGACCCTTACTCCTCCTAAATTTGAAGTTCTAGCTTAAACAAATCCTTTTTTAATTCTCTTGTGCAGTTTTTTATGGAATGGCGATAACAATTAGCATCCTCCTTCTGTAAAGTTTATCCATATATTTAACATGAAAAACACTAAGTGCCACGTATTGTACAATTTTAGCTAGATTAGATTGTGGTTCCTTTGTTAAATCTGGGCCCTTTCTCTTCATATACCAGACAAGAGTGGAAAATTTATACAAAGAAGGAAAATGTAGGCATGAAATGTAGGATTTGTAACTGGGTTATACTACTGAATAGTACTGGCATGTCAGTCAATTGACCACATATCATCAGCTGATAGCCAAAATTATCTGATCAGTCATATTGTTTAAAAAAATAAGGATCCCACTGTGTTGGCAGCTTACCATTTTTTATTCCATTATGGTGTCATTTGGTAGAAAGGGCAACAGCGAGGCTACTTGCACTCTAGCCCTATCACAGACAGGGGCAAACCTAGCAATGTAGCAAAGCTTCTCTTGCTGGCAACCTGAAATTATAGCAGGCTGTGTCCAAACACAAGCAGAGAAACACAAGCAGCCATTGGTGGCAAAGGTCACTGCCCAGAATTCAATCTTGCTTGTTACAGGAATCAAGGAGGAGGACCCTGTCAGTAGGAACTGGCTGTTTCCTCTATAAAGTTCTTGCGAGCATTTAGACTGCGAACTTAGCTGTCAAAAGAACCAGAGATGCTGGTTGAAGTAAAACACGTAACATTTTTCTCTAAGAAGGCTTTCCCCTGCGGTATGTAGAATAAAAGCAAGAATCAAAATCTTGGGGAAACATTTATTAAAAACTTGCTTGGGAACTGCCCCCCATCCCCCGGTTCTTGAATCGTCAGTTTATACAAATAGTCACTTACAAATGAATTTGTTCTTAAGAGGCATTTCTAGAGATTTAGATGAATGAAAACAAAGAAAAGGCTAAAAAAAAAATACAGCTGGCAAAGAATTATATAAATAATATAATACCATTTCTACAGCATCCTGTTAGAAAATGAAAGTTATATCTAGGAGAGGTCTACTTATATTCCCAAGATGACCATTTTCTATTTTTCTTGTATTCCAGAAGAGATTCAGAATAAAATTTACAACTGATGATGGATTTAGTAAAGGGCACAAACGAGTGACCTTAAGTCTCATTGCCAACCTGTGCCACAGGAGGTGTTTTAATTTCTCAGCAAAGTGCTGCACTTTCAGCATAGGCACACAACCAATGGGGAGGCTTGTCCAAGTTTTCTTCTTAGTAGTAGCAGAGTCTCTGTACAACAGTTCTTTATATTAACCAGATCTCCCTTCTCTAGCTTCCATTGATTTTTGCATTGCTAATTCCTCCTCCTTCTTTTTATAAACCTTTAAGAGATATTCATCGGGCTCAATTCCCTTTTCCTGTAATTCAGACATGATCTTTCTCAACCTTTCCAGTGTCCTTGCACTCTGCAACTTCCGAGTGGTGATGTACAGAGTGAACTCTTCCAAACTCATCAGCTTACAAGTATCAACCTCGCAGATATTTCTAACGTCTTTAGTTTTATTCACCTGTGGGAAGAAAACAAGGCCTGACATTCTCTCCAGGTCTTCAATACTAACTTGGAATTCCGGCAGCTGGTGGTCAAAGCCAATTGCGTCATTGGGTACCACGAAGGCCCCAAGTACCAAAGGATCTGTGGATGTTTCACTTCTTCGGGCCAGAATCACTTTGTAAAGATGCGAGGGTACAGCCACATCATCTTTTCCAATTACCTATCAGCAGAGCAGAGAGATTATATCACTCAAACTCATCAGAAAGGAGGCCATAATCCTCCCATATCTAGAACTAAAATTTTCTACATAATGTGCAGCTGCCAAACAGATTAAAAGGAACACCATACTGAAGACTCCACTACCCCAACATCAAACCAGCTGCAGTTCTCTCATGTAGAGCTGCCAAAATAAACTCAAGCTGATAATTGACAATGTTCCTATTCATGAAATACATAAATGAAATATGGTAAAAGGAAAATGTGACGACTACCTTCTATAGTTTATAAACCACAGACAAAGCCCATGGAATCTGTGAATAGTACAAGAGGCAATCAATATAACAGATTATTATAACAATGACATTGAAGTAATAGTACATAAGAATTTATTTGAAATGGTCTCCAACTGTAACACATGGAAATTAGGCACAATGTAGTCAAAAAAGCACTAAAAAGACAAAGAATATAAATTTCCTGTTGAAGAAGAATCTATTACAGAGTTCTTGGTGAGATCTCTCAAAAAGAAAAGATTTTGGAGAAAGACAGTAAAAAGCATCATAAATTCTCTGTGAAAGCATGTCTACCCTACACACAATCTGATTAAATAGCAGTGACCCTGCCTTCTTTTATGGTATCCTGGGAACAGATTAGCAGTCTCAATTATCAAGAACAAGAGGGACAAGTGACAAAATGTAGAGTTTTCAGTTCAGGGCCATCACCTTTTCCAAGATACTGTATTCCCTTTCCTTCTCCCCTGCCCTCCGTTTCCCACAGCCAGTCAGCATTTTGTGATCATTGAGCATGCTTTTTATTTTTACTTTATTTATACTTATGCATCATACGAACACTAAATAAAACAAGCAAATAATACCAAAACAGAAAAAATGCAAAGCCAGAAATACAAAAATACAAACATAATGACACACACATAGGTCACTGAGCACGTTCAGTCTTCTTTGGGCTGTTTTTTTAGGTGTGTGTGTCTCCCCTCCCTTTTTCTGGACTTCTGCAAACCTTGGGGTTCTCCTGAGTCTGCTGATACCTCACTCTTGTGCATGGATATAGCAGTTTTGACTAAATAGATATCAGCTTTCAGAGAATGTTTGCTATTAGTATAAATGATTCTTTGATCTTCTGGAAAGCTGACGAGTCTACTGTAGTTGGTTTTAGGGGAACCATGACAATGAAACCAGTTTAAAACTGGCTTATAGTGGTGCTGCCAAGCTTGGGGAAAACATTTTATCAGGACGGTTAAACAGATGCTGTATAAATCAACAATGATGTTTGTCTTTTCCCCACAGATTGTTTCAGAACACTGATTGCAAAAAATTCCTCTTGTACTCTATACAACTGATTTGCCATTAAACTGATCAAAATGAAGAGGTGCTAAATTTGCTGTGATTGCAGGAAAAGAAAATATTTACCAAAGATGGATGTCTTTCATTCATAACACACACAAGCTGTTTTCCAGGTCATAGCTGATTACTTAAAAACAAAATGGTTTTCGTATCAGTATGTCAGACTTAGGACCAACACATTCTGCTTCACATGCTATATAATATAGTCACATATATGAGAGCAGGTTTTCACCCAATGTATGGAACTTTTTTCACAACAGTAACTGCATGAAGACAGGACTGCATTTCTATTTGAAAGCTACTCTGGGAGTAAAAATGCTTTAAATAGGCACATAAAAGCACGCTGGAGCATGTATGCACATATCTGAGGGTAGAGCAAGGCCTGGGGGGAAAAACTGCTTCCATGTGACTAGAGGCTCCATGTTGAAAGTATGAAGTATATATTTGTGCAATATCAACCATCTCTGATGCTACAATCAGCAGTATCATGATCATGTTGGTGGTATCATCACTGAGGGCTGCCCAGCTGGCATTGAACTGTGACAAGGTCTTTTCAGTGGTAGCTCCCTGTTTGTGGAATGCCCACCTAGTGAGGTGTGTCTGCCTCCCTCATTACTGTATTGACTTTCAGAAGCAATTTGAAAACATTCCTGTTTAGCCAGGCATTTAATGGCTGAAAGGAACTATTCCTGGCAACCTTGAGATCTCTGGTTGAGATAATGGTTTTATTACAGTTTTCAGAATATTTTTAATATTCCAGTACTGTTCCAGTACCGATGTGTTTGCTGCCTTGGGCTCTTTTGGAAGGAACGTCAGGACATAAATAAATAAATGTATTTTTTAAAAATAAATAAATGTAAAGGGTGATATATGCTGGGAGGGAAGAAGAACATTGGCAATGGAGGATCGTCCCCGTGCTCAGTTGGAAGGATACGCTTGTTAAAAATTCTGGAATTCTCAAACTGATCTTCCTCCTCTTTCATTCTATTCCATGTAGTAAGTCTTGAGTGACACACACACACACACACACAGCACTCAGCTATGTAGATATAGTAGCTTTCTTGTTCTTTTCAAAGTTACAGAACCCGTTTTGTGAACAGCATGGAATCCTGGACTTCCACGGCTCATGAGAAAGAAGTGGGTGGTCTCTGCATGTAGGACCCGCTCGCCCATGAGGCGGAGTGAAGCAGCCTGCCTTGGGTGGTGATATCCTGCGCAGAAGTGCCCCCACAGGTGCTCCACCCACCACAGGTGGAGTTGTGCAACTACTGCTGCAACTTCCAATGAGATCTCACAAGATCTCTCCGGAAGCCGTTGCTGTGTGACCCCAGGAAGTGAGGCTTGGGGTGGGAGGCAGCATAGCACAGCACCTTCCTGTTTTGCCTCCAGTGGTGAAATGGAATGGACCGCCTCTGCCTTCATGCACAGAGCTCCGACATCCACAAGGATCCACCAGAGCCTCTGGAGCACAACAAAGTGGTTAAAGACTGTGTACTTCTATGCGATCAGCTATGGTAGTGCATTCTTATTTGTAATGGGAGGTAGCAGTATCTTGCACAGAAGTAGCGAAAATACCCATCAACTGACAGAGCAACAACAAGAACAAGAGACTAACTCCCACCACGTGAACGGCACTGCAAAAGACTTTTATGATTATAGTGCATTTTCGAGACAGGTAATGTGCATTGTTCCACATGATTGCTCAGCCCAAGGAAGCTGAAAAAATATCAGCATGTTCATAAGCTATGTCTTTGTAGTTTTGAAAGTAATGTCTTCATTCTGAGAAGCGGTTCAAGCATGGGACTCTGGATATTTTATGCCCGAGTGCCACCTAGTGGCTTTTTAGATGTAGGTGCTCGACTCAAGAGCTTGCACATCAATTTCCATAATTTAGATCCGACACACATTCCTCTCGCTGCTTGACTGAGACAGACAGAGAGCATATGCCCTTATGGTAAGTGAACAGAAAGCATCTGAAAACTATTCATGCACACATGTCTTCTTTGATTTGTGATCATCTATTCACATACAAGGGATGATGAGAGAGTCACCATTTGCATCTTCTGCTGCAGCAGCGACACAGTCTGGCCAGAGAACAGCAGTGGCCTTTTTACACTGTCAAAGACTTGCTGTGATTTAAAAGCTAGCACAAATAAAAACAAACCACAGTATTACATAGTGGAATTTGGTCCTCCCATCATGCTATCTAATTTACTGTTTCATTTGTACGATTTGTATCCAGCCTTTCATCATAAAATGGCAGGTGACAAAATACAAAAACAAACAAACATAAAAACAGCCTTTAAAAATAATACAACTTTAAAAATATGGAATCTGGTTTTGTATATAGATTGTTTATTTTAAATCATTTTTATACAACCTTTCCTTTTTTTTAAATAACCTCAAAGCATGACTCACACCTCACAGCGTAACTGAGGTGGTCTAGGAAGATACCATGGTTAATGGTATCAGAAACCGCTGAGACATCAAGCAAGAGCAACAATGTCACACAGACCCTGTCCCTCTTCTGGGTCATCCATTAGGACAACCAAGGCCCATTCCCTCCTGAAACTCGAATGGATCTAGAATGGGTCTAGATAATTGGTCTTCCTCCCACCTCAGAGTCCTGCAAATGGACTACTAAGTACCTTCCACAAAATGGGCACAGTAGCAACCAGATGGCGCTATCATTAGCACAAAGAGAGAATCCAAAAACACACAGTTCATAAGGAAATAGAGCAAGGCATTGCTTAGGGGGTGGGGGAAATAAGTGGTTTAATTCACAATATAATCACAGTTACAGGACATGTTGCTGAACCTCTATCAATTTTGTTCTGCTAACTTACTATATATAAATTTGTTGACACCACTGGGTTAGTTTGGAAGACTTCAGTATTGTGGGAGACCAATAGAGAGTGGCTGGCCACCACACTGTTCTGATTTTGCTGAGACTGGTATAAAAAGGAACAGCTAGCAGAGGCATACCTTTATGTCAGATCTATCTAACACTATTACCTCTACCCAAGTTGATTTAAGATAAGGTGACACCTAGGCTTTCAACAAAGTCTCCTTGCTAGTTGATTCCAGGATGGCATGTCTGTTCCATCAGTGAAGCTTTGTCCTGGGCTGACCAGAAATGCTCTCTCCTGAAGACAGGAGGGACCAGCCACACCAAATGTGTACAGTAAGCCACCATTGTTCAGTTATGATCATCTGTTGTAGTTAAAACCTTTTGGGACCAGCAACAATATTTATTGCAACAGGACCTTGTGAGTGATTTATTCAAAGCTGGGAAAAATGAGCTACTTTGTTGTTTTTGTCTATGCTTAACCCACATAAATGCCCCAAATTCACCAGCCACTGCTAAATCATATTTTATGAGATCCTGTGGCTGAGAAAACTGTATTTCTGGGGCACTCACAATGAGGGGTGCTAGCCCCATCACCTGCTATTAGCATGTCAGGGCTTTGTTCCAACCTTAGTACGAGGAAACTCTTCCCATTTTGCAGCCCACCCAAAGAAAGCAGCTACAACAGGTCACTAAAGAGAATGCCAGTCTGCTATGACAGGTAAGTGTGCAAAGCGAATGATTACAACACATGAAAAAAAGCAATGTGTCTGCATTTCACTACCAGTATCAATTACTGAAAGTATACCTGGAACAATGGTCCAGTGTAATAGCTTCTCTCGGTTTCGTACTGCTGCAGAAATCTGGGTCTCATGACTTTGAATCGTTTGATGGTGTGTTTCAGCTCGAATATTGGTCAAAATTTCTAACTTCACTAGACACCTACCACATTATTCATTGGTCTGAATGTCAGGTACCATTGTCCCTTCTATTCTACCCTAGTAAAGGTAAAGGGACCCCTGACCATTAGGTCCAGTCGCGGACGACTCTGGGGTTGCGGCGCTTTATTGGCCAAGGGAGCCCGCGTACAGCTTCCAGGTCATATGACCAGCATGACTAAGCCACTTCTGGCGAACCAGAGCAACGCACGGAAACGCCGTTTACCTTCCCGCCGGAGCGGTACCTATTTATCTACCTGCACTTTGATGTGCTTTCGAACTGCTAGGTTGGCAGGAGCAGGGACCAAACAACGGGAGCTCACCCCGTCACAGGGATTCGAACCGCCGACCTTCTGATCGGCAAGTCCTAGGCTCTGTGGTTTAACCCACAGCGTCACCCACATCCCTTTTCTATTCTACCCTACCTGGGAGCAAAAATAAATTACCCCAAACAAACTGTGTTCACAGTGGCTACTGCACAACCCTGAAACTGGCATCAGTAGACAACCTGACCCAAACCCAAATCTGAACATCTTGTAGGTGTCACAAAAACATTTATTTGAACTTAGCATTTGGTGGTGGGAATAAATGCTGGCGATATGATGGGGTTTTAACATTCAAGGCATAATCCAAATAAAAGTTGGTGTGCAGTTAAGTAATTATAGTGCAATCCTATGTTTAGTCATGATTATGTTGAGGTATATGGGCCATAGCTCAGTGATAGAGCATCTCCAGGTCTCAAGATTCAATCCCTGGTATCTCCAGGTAGAGCAAGGGAAGACTTAACCTCTGCAACCCTACCACTAGACAGCATAGACAAAACAAACAAACAAAAACAGCTAGATGGACCAATGGTATGACTCAGTATAAGGCAGCTTCCTGTGTTCTCAAGGAGATCAGAGCAATGTAACTGTGCTGGATTGCACAGTTAAGACCCATTTATTTCAATGGAATTTAGGCACTGACTAGGACTGAAAATCAATTGAATAATCATCTGCCTTTGAAACTATTTATTGATTACATTTAGATAAATCAGCATATTACCCAATGTCAATGTTTTTTTGAAATACCGAAAGTAAAATAACTTTTCATAGATCATAGAATCATAGAGTTGGAAGGAACCCATCTAGGCCAACCGCCTGCAATGCGGGAATATGCAGCTGTCCCATATGGGGATCAAACCTGCAACCTTGACATTATTTTAATATTTGATAAACAAAAACTACTTCTAATTGTCAGAAAGAAACACCACCTTTAACATCTTATTGTAATTTTCCAAACAAAATTAGTATTTAAAAAGCAAAACTAGTCTAAATTTGCTGTCCTATGAATTATGTGACCTTTGATTAATCAACTACAACTTCCATTGACTAATTTACCAGTTATACTGTAGCCCTATTTATGCTTCACTTTTTAAATTGTAAGTGGTATCTCTGGGAGTATGTGAGCTAACATCACATCTTCCATTTACAAAATGTGGGTTTTGTACGGCACAAAACTGGCCTCATTTTTATGAGACAGAGAATACATAAAACTCTCTAAAAGTATCAAGTTTTCCAAAACAAAAATCCAAATGGGTCATAGAGGCAAGTAGTGCTTCATGCTTCCAGAAAGTCACTGAAAAACCCACCACTTAAAACTTAGAAGAAAAATGCATTTTCACCCAGCCTTTCCCTTAAGTTGGTAATATGAAGCATAACAGTAGAACTTTGCCTGCCAACTGTTCCCCAGACCAAGCGTTCTTTTAGCAACGTATATAAACAGCTATCATATAGGCCTTCTCCAGCTGTAGCAGAGAAAGTGACCTGAAGAAACTATTAGAGAAATACACCTTTAAAAAAAGATACTTGCTCTGTTGGCAACATAAACAGGCAGAGTGTAAGAAGAAATATATCAAGATCTTTGTGAGTCAGTGCCCTCTAGTGAGTGGGCAATGCAATGCCGCCACTGTAAACAAAATTAGTGGATATCACTGGACCTTTGCCTCAGAGATGGCAATTACCTGAGATTTCTGCAGGGTACGGTCAATAGAAATCAAATTTCATCAAGACTTAGCTGCCAGCACACATTATCCACCGCTGCACACTTCGCCTTGCATCAGAGGCAATGTTGTCAGATGCATTAAAACAACATCCACAGAAACTCTGTGTGCCCCAGTGACCCTTTCCTTCCCGAATGTACTTCAGAATCCTTGAAATCTTGGTGGAACTCTGTAGGCTCAGAAAAATAACCTTATTCCACCTCATCCACAAACTATGTCGTTCCGCTCCAGGCAAGGCTGCGCCACAAGAACTGCCATACCAAATCAGGCTAAAGAGCCATCTAGCCAAGTCCTCTGCCTCTAATGGCGGCCAGCCAGGTGCTTCAGGGGAGCTCACACGCATGATGGAGATAGCAATCCCCTGTAAGCCTACTACCCCTATGAGTGATCTAATCCATTTTTAAAGCTGCTGGTGCTACAGGCCATCAAAACATTCTGTGGCAGTGATGACCACCACAGATGTGGACATACCGCCACACTGGTCTGCCCTGAATCAAATTTTAGTCAAGTTCATTGGATGACCTTAGAATTGTAGCCTTTTAGAAACACATAAATCAGAGGAATTATCTTAACTTTCAAAGTGAGCCACAGACAACATTACCGATACTCATTTTTTAATCAGCTATGTAGGACCAGAATAACGATAAGGTGGGGTCCAAAAATTCATTTAACGGCAATATAATTGTGCGGTGATTACTAGACACACTATCCTTCTTGTTTCTTGCTTAATCAGCTATCTAACACCAGAATAACGAGAAGGTGGGGTCCAAAAAAATCGTTTAACTGCAATATAAGTGTGCAGTGATTTCTAGACACACTATCCTCCTTGTTTCAGAATAAGCCTGTGGCTTCCTTGGGCACAGCGTCTCCAATGAAGTGTTTGGTTTTCCCAAGCTGTTACTTGAGCGATGACACTGACCATTAAATATCTTCCTGGAGATAACATTATTCTAACAGATATCACCTCGGGCCTGGCCCGTTCACTCGAGCTTTATTATAAACATCCTTTACAGAAGGGAACTAACATTGGTGCTGCGAAGAATTCGCTTCTTCATTAGATTTATTTTTCTGGTTACAATTGTCTTAAAACAATATGAAGTGTCCACTACTCCATTACTCTCTGGATTACTGTTGTTATTGGGTGCTTTTTACTGCTTTTGTCCTTTTTACCCAGCTTTTCAGAAGGCTCTATCAGGAGGAGACTTCAGGGAGCTCCAAGTTAACATGAAGTGAAACCTAGACTCCGAAGGGGCTTCTGCTTGATGTTACTTCAGTATTTACTCCCGCTTTGGTCATATGTACTGAAATAGCAAAACCATGAAAGCCAATGAAATATAGGACATCTCTCTTGACCTGGATATGATTGAATCCTTTTGTGTCCCCCTAAAAGGTGTAGACAGTACCACTAGGCAGCAACAAATGTATTGTGTCCTGCCTTCATTGTTTAAGGTAATTGTCCTTGAAATTAATGAGAAAATGATAACATATTCTTAGGAGATATTATTAGCATTCATATTAATTCTGCATCCCTCCTTCAGACATTGTTATTCTTTTGGAAGGGTGTTTATCATTCCAATCTTGTGTATTAAATAGAAAATCTGCCTACTGTGTCTATCACACTCTCTTGTTCCCCATCAGCATATAATTTATTTTTTTAAAGCATACAAAATTCCTTAGCAAAATTATGAGTTGGTACTGTTAGTGATACACTTATTTATTTTCTCATAATGCTATAAAAGCTACTAGTAATACAGGCTTGCTTTTTGTAAAGTCATCCCCCCAAATGTACAGAATATTTGCAGAGAAAATGCCAGTAATTCTTGAGAAATCATAGAATTGTAGTCTGAAGGGTCTGCGAGGGTCATCTAGTCCTACCATCTACAATGCAGGAATCTCAGCTAAAGCATCCATGACAGATGGCCATTCAACCTCTGCTTAAAAACCTCCATGGAAGGAGATTCCGCCACCTCCCGAGGGAGTCTGTTCCACTGTCGAACAGCTCTTACTATCAGAAAGTTCTTGTTTAGTCGGAATCTCCTTTCTTCTAACAAGTATCTATCTTCTAAACTCTTTCTTAGAAAAAATTATATTAAGTTCTTCCAAAAAACCCTCAGTGAAAACAGCTGCTCAAAGTTCTTTAAAAACAACTGTTTATGACAGACAGACAGAAAAAAGTTCTTTTTTTATTTAAAAAAAACCTTGTCATTAAAATTAAAAATATTTGATAAAAGCCCACAACTGCTTGCTAAGGCTGGCAGGGGGAAGGGTTTGTCCCCAGTGTTGTACGCAAATCTTTTTCAGATCAATAATTAGTAAAGTATGATTCCACAGCATCCCGAGAAATCCATCAAAGAAGCATAATGGTTCCAAATGTAGATGATCTGACCTTCCTCAGAATGATAAATCCGGAGGTTTCATACAGGAGGTTTGTAAGACCCATTATCCACATGCTATTCACATTTTTAAAATAAAGTGAACAGAATAATTCAACATCATTAACCATGAAAGGCAAACATAACTGAATAGCTATAATTGAATAACAAGGCAGACATTAATTAATGTGTATGCTTAATCAGCTAATTCACAAGCCATTTAGATTTAAGGCTTTGTAGTTGGAAAATCCCCTCCTAAAGTGTAAGGGCAGTTCTGTAAGAGAATGACCTGCCTAGAGGGCTTGTATAAATTCCCTTCTTTATTTGGCTTGTTTCATCCACTTTTAAATCTGTTGGGGGAGGCAATCCAGGGCATTCTCCAACTCAGGGAAAAAAACTAGGGATCTGATCCATGCTTATTTAAAACAAATCCAAGCCAGAAAGCCATTTTTTGGGTGGCAAATGCTTCCTCAGGCAGTTGGCACTGATACATTAACACATCAGCAAGAGCCTCTGAACAGCTCTCATAAACAGTGGGCTGCATCCAAGCAACAGATTCACAAAGTAAACCTGATAAAAATCATCTTATAATGTTTTTAATATGCCAAAAGTCAACATGAGAAATAATCCCTCTGAACATCTTGCTTTCTGGTGGATGTGTTTCATGGCAGAAGTAACCCTGAGTCCTGTAGGACTCAAGAAACTGTGTATAGCTGGTGTGGGGAACCTTTAGCCCCACAGATGTTGTTGAACTATGACTCCCATCATCATGATAACTGTGCTTGCTGGGTGTTGTAGTTCAGTAACATTTGGAGTGCCAAAAGTTCCTCACACCTGGTGTATAGAGATGCCGCCTAATATGGTTTCTCACAGCCGCACTGTATTTATTCATTTGTGAGAGTAATACTATTTACAGTCTTGTTTGCAAAAGAATTCATATTTTTGCTAAACATATTCCATTTTATTCGTAATTTATCTAGTCATTCTCTTTGTTTAAATTAAACATAGGTTAAAAATAAAAGATCCAAGTCCATATACTTCAGCAATGAAATCCCCTCAAATAAGAGACTTTCAATGAAATATAAAGCACATATAAGGGGGGAAATCCAGAGTCTGGGAATTATGGGTGACAAAATTATAAATTTTGCCTTTAATATGGGTTCAATCTGAGTGAAATGTAGGAGGAAAAATGATTGCAAAAAGACACATTTAGAAACAAAGATCTGCTAGCAGACAAAAGTCCCTAAACTGACATTCTCCAGAGAACAGCAGTATATAAAGCAAGATGCTGTCATTTTGATTTGCTCTGGACGAAGATGGAAAACCTGCTCCTGCCTCTCCAGTGACACAGAAGAGATTCTTCCTGTTGGCATTCTCTTTTACGTTTTCAGACATACATTTATATTCTGCAAATGTGTCTCCCAAATATCAAGTGTGGTCATCAATCTGTATTTGCAACAAATGCTTCACCAAGGCAGACAAAACGATGGCAAAGACCTTGAGACACACCAAATTCAGCCAACAGATAGCAGCAGCTTCAGATTAATTTATTTGGTAATGAGAAGTAAGGAGTAACATAACCCAAGCAAGGAGCAATGCCGTAAGCAATACTTTGGGACTTCCTCTCTTTGCTTAAGAGATCTAAAAATAATCACATGTCCATAAGGGCAAAACAAAAACACAAAAACAATAGTATAAAGCCATTAATTTAATAGTTAACTTTAAACAGTGCACAGCCACTGGCTGAAAACAATTTAAGTGATCTTGAAGAGGATATTTCTATAAACCAGAACTAAAATTATTAATCTATGCATGTTTGTTTGTTTTTTTAATGTAAAGCGTATTTTAATCTCGTATTTCTAGAATTCACAACATTACTTGCATCATATTAAGCAAGTCACAGAACTTCACTTTTCTGGATGCATAATTTTGATTTGTTTCACACACAGTAAGCACATCTCTGTTAAAAATCCACCACTTGATTCCTAGTATCTACTGCCTGCAGAGATGGCGTGCACTGCATTGCCTCTTACTGTTCTTACTCGGTTCTGTTTGCTGCCCACAAATTGTCACTACTCCTTCCTCACAATACGTGACTTAAAATTTGCTACTTGGGCCACTGGACCTATTCTATGCATGTGATCCCATATTTATATTCATCAGCTGAGACCACAAAGCAAATTCAAAAGGACTACTCAACAGTATAAGGCCTCAAATCGCGCAACCTTACCACCGGTTGTTATTACCTTTCTCACACATGCAGTTCCAAGGCTGCATCCAGTTCAACTCCTAAGAAAACCTGCATGGCAGAAAACCCCCAACAAAATCAAAGAGGACTTTGTTCCAATTATATGGCTAGATTCAATAGCTTACCTGATACACAACCCTTTTTTTCCCATCATCATCCATCTGAGGTAATGTCAAAGGTCCAGAAACAATCCAGACATCTTCAAATCTGTCAGTCAGTTCCCGGCAATACATTTCTAGCCTGAAATTAAGCCAAAATAGTTTAAAGATATGGACTAGCCTAGGGCTGGTGAATTCCAAACGTACCTAGAACAGAGAAGGGCAGTGGGGCATTTTAGGGATGGGATAACATTTCCCAAGCTAAATATATTACGTAAGCATGATGAGCAAATGTGAGCTTTAATCTTCAGTTTATTCCTATATGGCGCTTTAGCTCGGCAACCAGATCACAAATCAGGTCTCTGCCTTGTTTGCTTCCATTCATATGTATCTTTGCACATGCTTGTGTTATTGTTTGGTCTGTACCTTGGGGAAGCTATTAGTGGAAATGCTTTGTTTCCAGCATGCTGAGTCAATACTTTAAAAAGCCAATACTTTATTTGCACCTTTTATATTCAAGCTGATTGGTAGAAAGTGCTTTGTTTCCAACATGCTCAGCAAGTAGGGGTCAGAGTGTATCTGTTTACAATGAGTAGTAGGCAGAGACCCATTCCTGGACTCACCCACGTTAGTAGCTACCAAATTAACAGAAACCATTATCATACTGTTTTCCCTGCTTGAAGCGAGCTAATTCTATTTCTGTGCTAGTGTGTGTCTAATTAATTGAATTCCATTCCATTCCATTGGATTTGTAGGCTTTAAAATGCCGTGCACTGTATGCCTTCAGGAAGAGAAATATTATAAATCTCAATAAATAAATATATGAACCCTGGACTAAGGCTTAATACGCCTGCCACTTGCCCTGGGCAGCACTTCTCTCTTTGCATAAACAGACTATAGGAGCTTTCTGGCTAGATCACCAGAATGCTAATATGTGTGCTCCTCCCCAGAGAAAGCTACATAGTTTCTCTAGTTTATTTCTTCAATTTTGGTGCTTCTTCCCTTGCCTCCCTTTCTCCAGGTTAGGCTGACACATTATTAAAATGTTTAAAATAAATTTTACCTTGAATTTAGTTAATCTAGTAGCAATTTACCTATTCCAGAATCCAGCATTATTCTGATAGTTCTGGGGTACAATGTTGGATAGATAAAATGTTTCTGCCATAGCCTTCTGTAAGAAAAAAGAATTGTAAACTAAATTTTGGATTGATACCTAGACCTACTTAAAGGCTCAGAATGAAACAGAATAAAGCAGTCATTTGTCAACGTTTATCTCTTTCAGCAAGAACCACTAAGAAGAACATTCTAATACATTTACACACAGAACAACAGTGCCCCAACATCATTCTGTTACATGATATATTACATTTCAAAACCGGTGCCTTCAAATTCAATCTGCTGTTTAAATTACCCACTTCCCCCTGGTCACTACGGCTAGCACAGTCTTCCCCAAATTGTTGGTCTCCAGATGTTCTGGAATACCTCTCACCATCTCTAATCAATGGCCATATTAGCTGGGGCTAATGTGAGTTGTAATCTAAAATGTCAGTTGGGTGCCAAACTGGAGAAGGCTGGGTTAGCAATATTTTCCAGTTCTCTCAAAGCACTTTCACAGCTCTGTCATTGATTTTAGGAACCATGGATTCTGTTCCAGTCCCATGTTTAAACCACTGCCTAATTCTGCTGAAAACATGATGTACAAATTGGTTTTTAATGTTCTTTCCCCTCCCCTTCAAAGAAACAACAAGCCAAGAATTAAGTAGCAGTCCTACTGGTGAATATTTGTTATCCCCAGCTGGTGCCATATGGCCTCGTGACCAGCCACTCCCAATGTAGTCTTCATTCAAGGCAGTAAATATTGGAGGGATGCTAGGATCCGGTCTAAATTTGCAATGTTTTCTGTCTGCATTGCCTGAGGAACAAAAAAAAGTTGTTCAGCAAAACTTTTCTTTTTTTAAAAAAACAAAAACTAAACTAAATGCAACTGAGAAAACTGCAAAATAAACAGCAATCCTAAACAATATCCTAGAATACAGTCCGTTCACATGGAGCACTGAGAAGGCTTATTGATCTCCATTATTATCCTGCGTGAGCTGGCAGTGTGCATTCAAGACTCCCATGAAACTCTGCATTGCAAGGAAAAACCAGTAGGTGAGCTGTCTTTCAGGGAAGATTGTCCTCTATTACTGATGTTTCTCACCGAGAAATCTGGTAAGCCTCAGAGGAGTTCTCTACTCCTACACACATCATGTGCACTTTGCCAATCACCCTACATTGCCTGCAGAGATCCACATGTTTAAGGGTCACAAAGGGAAGAGGATGTAGAAAGGGCAAGAATCACATGGAAATGAAAGCCTTCATTGATTGAACAAGCCCGTATCAATGATAAACAAAAAGAAGGGGTTATTTAACACTGACTAAAATGCCTACAAGCTTGCACCAAAATTAGTAGACATCCATAGGATGTGCTCTAAATAATAATAATAATAATAATAATAATAATAATAATAATAATAATAAAATTTATTTATACCCCGCCCTCCCCAGCCAAGACCGGGGTCAGGGTGGCTAACAACCAATAATAAAAACAAGTTGATTAAAATACAATTTAAAAAACAAGATTAAAATACAACATTAAAACATTAGGATGCAGCCTCTTCACAGGAGGAGAAAGGAAAAAGAAAGAGGGGGAGGGAATCACACTGATTCTAAGCCAAAGGCCAGGCGGAATAACTCCATCTTACAGGCCCTGCGGAAAGAAATCAGATCCCGCAGGGCCCTGGTCTCATGAGATAGAGCGTTCCACCAGGCCCAGGTGTTGAGAAGACCCTGGCTCTGGTTGAGGCTAATCTAACTTCCTTAGGGCCTGGGACCTCTAGGGTGTTGCTCTTTATGGACCTTAAGGTCCTCTTAAATTCCACAGACATCCACTAACTATCTTGCACCTACTGTATCAATTTGAAGCCTCACCCATAGTTGAAAATATTATTTCTGGGCTAGCAAGAAGCACCTTCATGCTCACATATGCTTTCTTCAGTATCTATAAATTTTGGCTGAATTTGGCTTCTAGCTGGCAGTGAGGTTCAGTTTTCTCATGCCTTGATCCATGGAGGCAAAGCATCCCTCTTTTGTACCTGCTGCCCATCCACCTCTGCCAACCACATCTATGAAATCTTGTGCTCTTTACAAGACTGAGATTGTTGCCTATTGAAAGCATGTGTATGTGGACAACATAATTTACCCACCTGACAGAAGAATCCTATGCATTTTTTACTCAGAAGCTCCACTATGCTCAATGAGGCTTACCCTCAAACAAAGGTCCTATTACTCATGCACAGCCAGTGAACGGCTTCTAATCCACAAGTAATAAATTAATTACAAGCAATGAACAAATGCACACAAGAGTTCACTTACCCAAAGTCTTATGTTTGGAAATATGTTCAATCACCCATCTGGGCACTCGTTTTGCCTGATCATAAGATAATGCATGATTGGTGTAATGTCTGATCTGCGTTCCAGCTGCAGGAAATCCATACTTTTCCAACACAGTCTCTGTTATGGGTTCTAAGAGAGAAATAAAGAGTTTTAAGGCCAGAACATGTGGGGTTTGTTTTCTCCCACTGAAGAGTAGCCAGAAAGGCATCAAATGCCCAAGAACCCCATTAACAACTGAGAATTTACCCAAGACTTACAAAACCCTTTTCATTTCTGGTAGTTTCAAGTGTATGAGGCTAAGCTTTCTTTCCATGCAAAGCACCACATACATGGATGGTGCCAATATTACTGCAATGTGCTCTATGTAGGGGTACCCTTGGGCCAGGTTGGGATGCTCCAGTTGGTACAAAATGCTGCAGCTTGACTGCTGATGGAGCCAGACTGCTGCCAGCAAGTAACACCAATGATTATGAGCTTGTACTAGCTACCCTTATGTTACTGGGCCAAGTTCAAGTTTCTTGTATCAATTTTTTAAGGCCATTAACAACTGGGATCCAGAGTACCTTCAGGGTTGCCTGGCTTCTCAATTGCCTGATCACTAAGACCATTAAGGAAGTCTCTGTTAGTTGTCCCTCATAGCTCAGACTCATGGATTGTATCCACCAGGAACTATGCATTCAGTACAATCAACTGATTCAGTGGAACTAATGATTAAAAGGGACGCGGGTGGAGCTGTGGGTAAAAGCCTCAGCGCCTAGGACTTGCCGATCGAAAGGTCGGAGGTTCGAATCCCCGCGGCGGGGTGCGCTCCCGTCGCTCGGTCCCAGCGCCTGCCAACCTAGCAGTTCGAAAGCACCCCCTGGTGCAAGTAGATAAATAGGGACCGCTTACTAGCGGGAAGGTAAACGGCGGTCCGTGTGCTGCGCTGGCTCGCCAGATGCAGCTTGTCACGCTGGCCACGTGACCCGGAAGTGTCTGCGGACAGCGCTGGCTCCAGGCCTATAGAGTGAGATGAGCGCACAACCCTAGAGTCTGGCAAGACTGGCCCGTACGGGCAGGGGTACCTTTACCTTTACCTAATGATTAAAAATACACCAGTTTTAATCCTCACAACAACCATGTGAGGTAGGTTATGCTGAGAGAAAAGTGAAATCACTAGCCCATGACCACCCAGTGAGCTTCCTGCCTGGTCACTGTGATAATCTAATTGTCGTTAATATTATTTTATTATATTTCCGTACCACCCTTTGTCTGAAGATCATAGGGCAGTTTATAATATAAAAACACAAAAATATATACCATAATAACAAAAGCCTAAACCTCAATTGAAATGGATTAAAAAATCAGTTTCTTCCAAGAGCACCAGGATTTGGTCTGCAATCACCCCCGTTCAAGAACCTTTCCCAAGAAGGCCCTCCTAACAGTGTGGTAAGTTCTAGTGATCCATCTTGATTACCCAACGCAGAGCCTTTAATGTAGTGGGTCCTACTACAGTGGTAACTCAGGTTAAGTACTTAATTCATTCCGGAGGTCCGTTCTTAACCTGAAACTGCTCTTAACCTGAAGCACCACTTTAGCTAATGGGGCCTCCCGCTGCCACCGTGCCGCTGGAGCACGATTTCTGTTCTCATCCTGAAGCAAAGTTCTTAACCTGAAGCACTATTTCTGGGTTAGCGGAGTCTGTAACCTGAAGTATATGTAACCTGAGGTATCACTGTATCTGGAACAACTTTGCCCTGGAAATAAGGCATGCACTAAGTATTGCACCATGTGCTTTCAACACCTGCTAAAAGCTTTAATTTTTACCCAGGCCTTCCCAGATTAGTCTGCAGGCGACGATTTATAGTATACTATGTTGGTTTGTGTTATTTTATTATGTACTATTGTTCTGAATTGTTGTGCAATGTTTTGTGGTTTTCAAAATGTTGAATGGTTTATACATGTTTCAAAATAAAATAAATAATAAATAATAATAGTTGAAGTGGAAATTGAACCTGGGCCTCCCTAGTTCAAGGCTGATATTCTAACCAGTACACCACGCCGGCTTATCCAGAGGCATGTGGTGGCTACTGATGGAAGCAGAATTATGGGCTGGATTGACTTTTGGTCTGATGTGTTCTAACAGCAGAGGAGTCCTGCCACAAAAAGAGATAGGACCAACCCAAGCATCACCCAACAACAGAGAATTTGAAAGGGAGGTTGATGAGAGCCTACTTCACTTATCACAAAATTAAAAACTTTCTATCCTTTCAAAACACAAAACATTTTAAAATGTTGAGGGGTTGAGAAGTGATGTGGGCTTATTGTGTACTTGTAACCTTTCGCCCACCACTTCAGATTGATTTTTTGATAACAGTTATACAAATACACTTAAAGCCACCATAAAATGAAAAATATGTCATTGCTAGCAATTTACTGCTGGTGTGATACAGCCAGACAAAACCACTTTCTCAATACAGTGCTGATTGATTTTCAATGTATACAGGGAGAAAAGTGGCAGATGTTATTTTTAATTCAGTTTATATTTAACAATTCAGGAACAAACCACAGGTTGTTTGGTTCGATTTTTGTGCCATGGTAAAAAAAAACCCAGTTGTTTGCATTAAAAAACATACTACTTTTGCAGAAACAAAAGCGAACAAATGTTTAAAAACAACTTATTTCAACATAAATTGTTATAAACAGAAAGCAATAGATAAAAGAAACCAATACTTTGTTCTCTTGTGTGCAATTTTTTCAGACCATGCTGTAAAATGTAACTAGCATGACTCCTAAGGGCCTAAAATGCCATATTAATAAAAGGCAAATTCACTGTAAATTTGTGCAATACTTTTTTTCTTTAGAAATCGCTAACAGGGTTTTAGTGGCTAGAGAGGGAAATTTTTAACTAAAGATGGATAGATAAGAATGGGAGACCACCAGGAGTCCCATTTAAAGGTTGAATCTAAATAAACTGATTTTTTTCTCTTTAAAAAAAGATATTTAAGTGTTGAAGAGAAATGTAAGCATTTGAGGAAATGTGAACATTTCATTTTCAACTGCTGGCCACTGTAGAAAACAGTATGCTGGGCTAAATGAGCCCTTGGTCTGATCTTGGGGAAGAGTGATAATCAGCTCAGTCACACAGGGTTTCCAAAACTTGGGTCGCCAGCTGTTTTGGACTACAACTCCCATCATCCCTAGCTGGCAGAACCAGTGGTCAAGGATAATGAAAACTGTAGTCCAAAAAGCAGGTGGAGACCCACATTTTGGAAAGCCTGGTAGAAGACAAGCTGTCTCCAGGATATTCCTGGTTCAGTTCCCAATGGCATCTGCCTGAAACCCTGGGGAGCCTCTGCCAGTCCGTGTAGGCAATACTGAACTGGATGGCGCAAGAGTCCCGATTCAGTGCAAGGCACCTTCCCATATTCCTATTTAATTTGAAACTGCGCCAGATCAACAATAAGGTAAAAGGTAAGCACCAGGAAAACACGGAAAAAGCTGGAGAAAAATCAACAGCAAAAACATCATGAACAACACCTGAAGTTTTTTTTTAACATGGCGCTCAAATGCTACCCAAACAGGTGCCCGGCGGGAAAACTCAGAAAACTCTTCAAATTATCCCGAAACTGTCGAAATTGCGTATCCCAGAGAAATCCTTTTATTACCAAAAAGAAAAAGATGTAAGCATTATATCAGCAATATTCCTCCCCGGTTTCCTTTTTTTATATGATGCTCTTGAATGGAAAGCTCTGTGGGCGCAGACCCGCCGCTGACTGAGGGCTGCCTGCTGTATAGCAGGCCCCACTTTCCCCCTCAGCCGCGCGTCGCCAACGGGCGCCCTCAGCCATCGCTCCGGCCGCCGTGGCCGGAGAGCCGCGCTCCCGCCAGCGAGCCGGGTCGGCAGTTGCGCCTGCGCACTCGCTCGCTTACCCTCCTGAGGCGGCGGCAGCGGCGGTTGCTGTTTTGCCGAGGTGGCGGCGACCACGGAGCTCTGCAGGGCCGCGGGTGGGAGACGGGGCTCCCCGAGGAGTTTGCGGGCAGCCAGCGCAGAGGCCGCGGCTCCCAGCGCCGCCCCGCACACGAAGCCGCCGAAGAAGCGGCTCCAGGCGAGGCGGGCGCCCAGCGACCCGGCCATGATAGCGGGCCTGAGGGAGGAGCCTTTCCGCCTCCGCCTCAGTCCGCCTCTCTTTGCTCCGCCTCGTGAGGGGAGGAAAAAGGGCGCGAAAGCCAAGCTCGACGCCGCCCTGCTTTCCTGAAGCAGGGCAAAAATCTGCTATCCTCACTTGTACAATTAATTACTCGTGAGACGGGTTGAAGAAAGAGTCCATAAACTTATTTACTACAGTAAAATGTCGTCCCCCCAAGGAAACACCTGGAGTAATAATGTGTCCTCGTTTTGGGTGCCACATTTTAAGAAGGGTGTTGACAGGCTGGAAGGTGTGCAGAGGAGGGCGACCAAGATGGTCAAGGGTCTGGAAACCAAGCCTGATGAGGAACGGTTGAAGGAGCTGGGTAGGTTGAGCCTGGAAAAGAAGAGGATGAGGAGAGATATGATTGTTGTTGTTGTTGTTTAGTCGTGTCCGACTCTTCGTGACTCCATGGACCAGAGCATGCCAGGCACTTCTGTCCTCCACTGCCTCCCGCAGTTTGGTCAGACTCATGCTGGTAGCTTCGAGAACACTGTCCAACCATCTTGTCCTCTGTCGTCCCCTTCTCCTTGTGTCCTCCATCTTTCCCAACATCAGGGTCTTTTCCAGGGAGTCTTCTCTTCTCATGAGGTGGCCAAAGTATTGGAGCCTCAGCTTCATGATCTGTCCTTCCAGTGAGCACGCAGGGCTGATTTCCTTAAGAATGGATAGATTTGATCTTCTTGCAGTCCATGGGACTCTCAAGAGTCTCCTCCAGCACCATAATTCAAAAGCATCAATTCTTCGGCGATCAGCCTTCTTTATGGTCCAGCTCTCACTTCCATACATCACTACTGGGAAAACCATAGCTTTAACTATACGGATCTTTGTTGGCAAGTTGATGTCTCTGCTTTTTAAGATGCTGTCTAGGTTTGTCATTGCTTTTCTCCCAAGAAGAGAGATATGATAGCCATCTTCAAATATCTTAAGGGCATAGAAGAGGGAGCATGCTTGTTTTCTCTTGCTCTGGAGGGTAGGACTTGAACCCATGGCTTCAAGTTACAAGGAAGGAGATTCTGGCCTAAACATCAGGAAAAACCTTCTGATGGCAAGAGCAATTTTGACAGTGGCAGGGTCTCCATCAGAAGATGGGGAGCCTATTCCTTCCTTGGAGGTTTTGAAGCAGAGGTTGGATGGTCCTCCATCAGGGATGCTTTAGTTGTTCCAGCATTGCAGGGGGGTAGACGGCCCTTGTGGTCCCTTCGAAATCTACAGTTATTCGATTATAAAGTACAACAATTCCGCATTCCGTTGTTTTATATTGGGAAATGTTTTTTTAACTACATATTTATGGATAGAACTGTTTAATTTGCTTTACAGGTGCATATTTCATTGCTTGTAGCCGGCCTTGGGACTTTGCAGTGAGGGGGGGCTAATGAGCCTAATAAAATTCAAACCGTTTCATATGCAAACGCAGTTCCAACTCCCATACAGATACATGCTGGGATAAATAGGGCTGCTTTGCGGGAGGCTGTTTTGAGGGGGGAGGGGGGCTTTATTCCATCAAAATCCCATTTCTTTAAAAAGAATAAAATAAAAATTATAGAATAAGAAACCACCTTTTCCCCCTCAGCTGCCATGTCTGTTTGTGACATCACTGACAGTCCTTACATAGCCAGGGATGGGGAAACATCTGCCCAACCCTACTAGGCCTCACATTTTTTTTGGGGGGGGGAAGGGCACTTGGTAATAAAGAAATGATGACTGAGGAGTCCCCTCACAGCCTTCCCCTGCATTTGCTAAATAACCACATCCCTCATTTGTGTTGTTGAGATAAATTTATATAACATTCCAATGAACTTACAGAAGAATATATCTGATATACAGAAGAATATCAACAATCCAGCACAGATAATTTTACCCATGGTGTTTTGTTTTTCCAGAATCTGCTAAAACAGAAGGGAGAGGTCAGCCGTTACCAGTAAGGGAAGAAATATTCTGCCGAGAAGCTTCTCCCGAGATGGAAGGCACACAAGACTCTGTAATTCTCTTCTTTGGGAGGTGGCTGTCGTGTGGGTGGCCTTTGGAAGCTGAATGCGAAGGAAGCAGGTACCAGCCCTTTGGATTGCAGCAAGGACAACCTGGGAGCATCTCTCACCTGCTGTGCTTGTACCTCCTCACTCTCCCATGCGCTACCTCTGCACCAAGCCAAGAACAAAGACCAACATCTCGTCCTTTGAGCTCCATGTTGGGCAAAAGATTCCTGCAAGGGGTTGGACTCGAAGACCCTCGTGGTCCCTTCTAACTCTACAATTCTATGATTCTGTGATCTAAGGGCATTGCTTTCAAGTGAACACATCTTTCTCAGTGCCCTGAAACACATTTAAAAGGCATTCAAAGGTTTTTATAAAAATAATCTTGATAAAAAATAATAATTTATTAGTTTTCCAATTGAAATTGTCATATGATCTCAACAATCAAGCAGAAACCACCTAAAATGGCATGAGATATAAAGTCTTTCTTCCTGTTCCCAAGAGATTTGAAGCTGTTAAAAGGGACCAAATGGGGAAATCCTTTCAATTCCTAAGAGGCAGTGAGTTGAGGGAGGCCAGGGCCATGTACCATCCACACCATTCGTTTAAAGTGCCGTGAAGCACTTTAAACACTCATGGCTTCTTACCCCAAAGAATTCTGGGAGCTATAGTTTGAAAAGGGTGCCCAGAGTTGTTAGGAGACCCCTCTGTTCCCCTCCCAGAGCTACAACTTCCTGAGTGGTTTAACCACCCATCCTCCTTTCCAGGGAATTCTGGGAATTGTAGCTCTGGGAGGGGAACAGGGGGGTCTCCTAACAACTCTCAGTCTCCTTAACCACCTACAGTTCCCAGAATCCATGGGGGGAAGCCATGCCTGTTTAAAGCGTCACAGCACTTCCAATGAACGGTGCAAATGTGGCCTAATGTTTCCTCCCCTCATTTTTGTCAAACTGCTTGTCTTGCTCCTGCATTATGGTATATAAGCTTCCATGAACCACAGCTCGTTTCATCAGATTGATGATGTGATCTCCTGAAAATCACAGCCACAGTGGGGAATGCAGAGGAGAAGAACAGACTCCATCACTTGCAATCCAGCAGATGTCCGCCTTCAGTCTCCCTTCAAAGCTCCTTCCCTCAGTTATGGCCACGGCCTTGTCCATTGCTCACTGTCGGTATTTCACATTCATTTCTCCGATGCAAATAGGGACATTCTGCGGTTCTCTTCATGACTTTCATGGCTGGTCTCGTGGAAAAGCTTGCCGACTCCGGACATCCCTGAAAGGCAAAGGCAAACAGACAAGTGGGATGGCCACCATCTGACAGCGTCCACCCAGACACCTCCACTGGTTTCTGCCTGCCTAGGGCATCCACTGACATCATTTAAATGCAAATGCAAACTCCACCAGCTTCCGCCTAGGGACATTCACCCGCTGCCGTTGGGCAACTTTCCTCCTCTGTTTGGCTGCCTATTAACAAACAAGGCTTCCAAACCAGTTTGCATCCATTTCAGCCAGCGTAGCCTTGTGACATCCACTAGCCTGAATGCAAACTCTTCCAGCAACCATCCACCACCTGCAGCCTTGCCAGGTCCATTGCCAGACGACCGCCTGCTTCAGAGCTGAATATCAGCTGCCTTCAAGTAGCAATCCCACTAGCAAGTAAACTTTGAACTTGCCTTCTCCTTGCTCCACAACATTTCAGCGCTGGGTGATTGCCTCCTTCCGCCTGCCAGCTTGCTGCCATGGGGCAGGAGACCACTAAAGCTGAGTGCCACCGCTGCTGCCTATTTCTCTCTGGGGATGGCAGCTGCCTAGCCTTTTGCCTTGGCCAACATTTATACCCACTCAGCTGCCTTTTTTGTGTGTGTGACATCACAGTCAACAATGGTAGCAGCTGGGGAAGCATCACCATCACCCCCTCAGCCCTCACAATGGTGGGTGTAGCTCAGCAACCATTGGCTCCTTGGTCTATTACCAAGGAGATATATAGCCAAAATCAGGTGGCGAAGGAAGAGCAACTGAAGAGGGAACACCATTCGCAGTACACAGACAGGAAGCCACGGGACTTGGGAGCAGCTGGGCTGGCACCATCCCCATCCTCCCCTCTAATATCAGTGCCACTCTCAAGTCTCCAAGGTGTTCCTTCCACCAGCCTTGTTTTTAGATGTGCAAGGTTTCTCTGGTCACTGAGGACAGCCTCCCAAGTCCAATTCGTCCACATCCTGCAGAAATACACCTGTGTCCGGCTTTCCATGTGAGACCTTTAAATTACTTGAGGCTCCAGAAGCCGCTTCAGTTTCTTCCCAGTAACATGGACCTTCTCATGAGCTTCGACATAATCTCCTCCACCAGATTTGATGAGCAAGTGAGTGGAAATCTCCTACAGAGTGCTTACTTGTGGCTCCCATTCCAGAAGCTCTTTCTCCAGTTGCATTAATTCTCTTTGGCTCCTGAATTGCATGAGGATCAGCATTTCTTTATCCCAGCTTTTTTCTCCAAGGAGCTTGAGCTGGTATACTTTGCAGCAAAAACAATGAACACAGCTACCTTGCCTACCAGAGACGAGACTAAAGGAGCACGCTTCTGGATGTTGTTGCTTACGGTAAAGTTTAAGCATGTGTGAATAGCAGTTTGCGGACAGTGATCCAGGGGATCCTGGGAAACATCACACATTGCCTGTGAGATTAGGATAGTAGATGCAATTGAAAGGCACTTTGTTTTCTGGATCTGCCACCTCTACAGTGGCTTGTTGGTGAATTGGAGGCACTGCTGGGGTCCTCTCACCCTTCTTCCTGATGCAGAACTTCACTCACCTCTTCTTCCCTGACAGAGAAAGTGCCATTTTGTGGTTTGCCTCAGATGCCAAAATGTCTTGAGCTGGCCTTGCCAGCAGCCATAAGGCCCAACCAGCTGTGTACAACTTAGTATGTGTACTCTGTAGAACATTTAAGAATTGTAGAGCCTTTTTGGCAGAAGAAGCAGGTTCAAATGCTTTGAATAAATAAAATCAGTGCTTTTTTCCTGGGGGAATGCAGGGGTATGCATACCCCTAAACATGCTGTGAATCTTAGTTTGGCCTCACTGAAGGGCAGTATTTCAATATGAGTTGGAAAATAAGAGTACCCCTAAACATTTTAAAGGAAAAAAAGCACTGAATAAAATAGCCCGCTGCAGCACAAAGGGGTTGCAAGGCAGATGCTCTGTGACTTCTCTTTAGGAAGGTCAATATGCAAAGTTCTTTAAATCCCTTCATCAGACTGAATGGGGATGAGGGGAAAGCTGGCATAGTGTGAAAGTCACAAAGTCTGCAGTTGTAATAGTTTAAAGCAGAGTCCTGGAGGAGACTTGCAAGCTAATGAATTATTTATTATTCATTGAATTTATATAACGCCCTATACCAGGAGGTCTCAGGGCAGTTCACAGAATAAAATCAAAATATAAAACCACAAAATACGTAATCAAAATAAAAACACCAACCCAATAACCACCCAGGTTCTTGTCAGGCTGCAACCCTAATCCTAGTTACTTGGGAATAAGCTCCATAGAATTCAATGTGGCTTACTTCTGAGGAGCCATGGTCAGCAAATAGCCATGGCACATGCCCTGATCGGGGGGAAATAGGGAAGTTGTCCCTACAAATCACCAACACAAAATATTTGTAATTTATTGTTTATTTTAATATACAAAAAAAGATAAATTTGAAATAGTTCTTTCTAGGTTTTTTTCTCCTATTTGTTGGAGCGGAGCTGCTTCACACAGGGCAAAAATACTACATTCATACTGGTTTATTCGGGCACCCTGAACTTAACTGAAGCAGCAATACCCAAACTTGGCAGATCTAATTTCAAACATGAGACTCGTTTCTAAAATACCACAGTAAAAAGGAACAAAGATCCATTGCAAATTTATGAATTATGATACAATGTTTCAAAACATTTCCATTTCATAACTGCATACAGCGGATGTCTTCTTTAGGCCATCTTACATATGTATATCTATATTTATTTATATATATAATATATATAAAAAATCAGCACAATCCAAAAGGGGTTACAGCAATGAGCTCAACTCTCTGTATACTTTTTTGTGTTTGTGTGTGGATACTTTAATATAAATTTTGTTAAGTCAGTAGTACAAGCTATCTCTGGTCTACTTTTTTTTTTTTATTTTAAGCTACAAGAGTGAAATATAACCTACAACATTTACGTTTCACGTATCTTGGTATACAAACAGTACATTGGAATTTGAGCCAGGACCAATAGTCATTTTAATTATTTCACCATCTGGTAGAGCTTTCTGCATTTATCAATTTCCTAAACTAGTTACTTAATTCTCATTTCTGAAGTTTGCCAAGAATTCAAATTGGAAATCTTGTGGGAACAGGTTACTGCAAACTCCTCTGTAGGCCTTCTATGTACAAGTTAAGTAACACAGCTTAATAAGACATAACTATTCATCATAAAACTGATACACACATCTCACTATGCTAGACTAGTTTTAGGACTTTATTTCCTTGAATAAAGCATACCATTTAGAAGTAGTTGGTAAAAGGAACAATGGTTTTAAAAAAAGACAAAGAGTGTATTTCATTTTTTTGTGCCCCCTCCCTTCTGAATTTTGTTTTATCCTGTGACATTTACTAGAAGCATCTAATGGTATAAACAATGCAGAAAGCTCTTTCCACAAGAACTGACAAACTGTACTTAAGTCAACTTTACAGTAGGAAATTCACCAAACTTAAGGACAAAATGTGACAAGTATTCACAGGTGAAAGACTGTAGGCTTCAGTTCTGATATTCAAATGGTGGTAGACTGGCAAGAGGAATGCCCTGGCTTTGTGCAAATGTAGGGGCATAGAACTGGAGACCGAGAAGCATGTTTTAAAACCACCTTTTTGCAGTATCAGCAAGTATCACTATATGACAAAACTTTTAACTTCATAGGAAGTTTTGGAGGGGACAGGTAGTTGAGTCTCCCCTCCCCCTGTAACCACTAAAAGCTTCACAAATGTGTGACACTGATAATTTCGCGTCGGCGGAGGCAAAAAAAAAGATTATCTCCAACCTGCCGCAAATTTCATTTTTGATAGGAAGGTCTCTCTTATATTGGTAAAACAGCATGTGTCTCAATGACCAGGAATAAAAATTGTAAGACTGAACAGATTATTATTATTTTAAAAACCCTAAACCATTTCCCCTCCCCCCCCACCGCTCCCAAAAAACCAAGATCAGTGAAAATAATGCTATAGATTTCCATTCCAGAGAAAATTGTAGTGCTGTTATTTGGAGAAGATCAGTCTCTACTAAAGGGCTCAATATGGATCGCCCCATGCTCTGTCCAAGTTGTACCCCTTTGGAACTTCATGTGCAGGGTCATGATAACCGGTGGCACCTATCCGCCATGTCAGATGTTCCAAGTAACTTTGACCAGATAACCAGGAAATATCTCCCAATAAAACACTGAACACAGTAGAAAACAAGGAAAGGAAGCACTTGTTCATAACGCCCTCTTGCTGTACATACATCCAACACAATTAGAGCTTGACACAAAAAAAAGCCCTTTTGGTTTAACTGGGAGTGGGGAAAGGAACCACAAGCTTCAAAAATGAAATGTAAGCTGCAATCCTTAGGGATCCATTTTTCCTTTCTGCATATAAATTATATAAAATATATAACTTATATAACACTTGTGTGTAGCATGGTTCCTTGTCTGCATATGTTACAATCTTGCAGTACAAAGAAGATTCCAGAAAGCAACACTGTTATAATGTGAAGTTTGAGGTAACTGGTTCTTGAAATACCTGGATCACAGATTGCATCCAGAAACAACAATTGGATAATGAAAAGCAGTTTCTCTTCCCCCCTCCCTGTAACATCCTGATGGCGGGGGGAGGAATTAAAAAGAACTTACAGCAGTTGCTTTGCATGAAAATAAATGAAGGCACAAAGAAAGAGCTTTAGACTTCGGAAATGAAGAGCTAAAAATAATGTTTCCACAGTTGTGTCCTAATACAAAAGGAAGAACTCTGTCCAAAATCAGGGGGTTTTTTAATTAAAAAGGGGAGGAAAGTGTAAGAAACAGAACATACTGACCAAGTTTTTAGACAATGAATTGGAAACTTTTTATGTGTGTAAATGACAGATCAATGGATCCTAAATTTGACTACCAAGTGATGGGCCTATTCATTGTTAAAGTCTGGCAGCAGCCTGAGCACCAGAAGTATGTATAAGGAGGCTTCTGAAAACACATTCACAATTTGCATTTTAGAACATGACACTCTGTGGTTTAAGCACTTTGCTGAGCTGCAATAGGAAGTTCAGCACCAAGAAGACTGCAAGGGGTAAGCTGTCAGTCATAAAAATGGCACATGAAACTCATATTTCATCACGGTACTAGGCGACAGGAAAACCTTGTGTCGCCCCCTCCCTGCTGCTTTCCAAGCCAGCCAACAATCTGATGGAAAAGGATCATGTGATTGACCTTTCTGTGTGTGGGCTCTTTGCTAGTCAGATACTAGATTAGCTTCTAAGCTGCTCTGGGCCCTCAAAGTAACCTAAGATTTTGAGCAAGGATATCAGTTTCACTCTGAAATTCCAAGCTTAAATAGAAGATGCTTGATTCAACAACTTCAGGTATCCAGAGTCATGAAATCAGCATCCTTGGAGTGAAAAACTGAGGGATATTCTATCTCAGCCATGTTGTCTAAGTAATCAATCTTTTGATGAAGAATTTAGAGGCACCTGGTGTGCACACACACTCTCTCTCCTCAACAATTCCTCCCTTCTCTTTTTAGGGTTAACCGCTGTGTGTAGCATGTCAATTAAGGCTAGCCAAGGTTAGCTTTAAACTGGGTTTGCCAATAATCTTTAAACCTCAGTTGCAAATTCTGTTTTCAAGCTAACCATTGTTAGCGTTAACAAAACACTATACTATACTGAAAAGGGAAGGAACAATGGAATTTGTGGAGGAAATAAGTAGTGGGAGCACATGTGCCTGTAGGGTGCCCTTGATCTCATACCCATGGTTACTAGTTTGTGAAGTGTTGACTTTGCATTGGGATGCCGAGGAAGCAAAAGGCATTTTAGCTCTTTTGAAACTCTTGTTAGTTCACCATCTCTTTACTATGGGAAACTTGGCAGTGCCCCATTACTACTGTCAAAAAATGAAACAGAAAGCTCCTTTACATTGCCCATTGCTTTAGTTACGGAAAGCAAAAGGCTAACTTTTATAACCCAGAGAAATTTGATTTGCAAATATTAATCAGTGCATTTCAGCAAGATGGGAAGAACTACCAAGAGCCCATTGCCAAAGAAATGCTGACAGAACATCTCTTTACAGATCATATTGTCAATGCGGTACATATAGTCACTATAAACAGAACTGCTGGCATGTTATGGAGCAGAAATCTGATTTACTGTGGTTTTCATAAATGCTTAATAGATAAGGCCACACAAATTATCACAAAATGCATCAAAATGTGTGTTTTCCATAAGGAATTTGTATGAAGGCTACACAAATATTTTTGTTGTAGTGGTGGTAGAATCTTAAGGATGCCATGAAAAAAAACAGTCAAAAGTGTGGGGTTTTGTTTCTGTTTTCGCAAAAGGGATTATATACAAGAGGAATACATAGTGAAGTCTACAAGTAAGTTGGCAATTCATGAATTCAGGCCACCTTTTCTCTAGCTAGTTTTAAATCTGGCTTCTTTTTTGCTGTGGCTGCACAGGATTCCTGTTTTCCATTTTCCTTGCAGAAATGTATTGGGCAATACTCAATGTTAGCCATACTCAAGAGCACAATACTGAAACAGACTTAAGTCCATTAATTTCATTGAGTCTACTCTGATTAATGTTGAATGTCATCCATTATGTTTTACAAAATAATTTGTGGTACGAAATAAATTTTTCAAACACAGTGCAGTTTTCATTCTTCAGGTGTGTATGTGTGTATTCAAAGGTCACTTCCCCTCAATACAGTATAAACATTTTAAAATAGCATATTGAAATAATCAAGAAGCAAAACTCATAGTGCTGTACGTTTGTTTCTTAACTCCAAAAACATTAGTAGGACAATACTGCAACAGCATTATGATCGTGCTTTTATATTGCAAGAAAACCCTTTAGAAAATTTGGGTTTCTCACCTTTATTAAAAGCCCACAGCACCTACTGTAGCAAATTACAATTGCTACTACAGGCAGAAAAATCAACAAGTGTTCTGCTATTCTAAACCAGAAAGAAGTACTGTACTTGTTTTGCTTTATAGCTGCCACTTTTGAAGAAAGACATCACTTTCATATTAACGAATTTCAAAAGGGAACAAAGAAAACACTGTTTTAATATTCTTAAATAAGCATAAACAAGTACTTATCAAGGAGTGACATTTAGAAGCCCAGCGTAATAGCCATGTTTTAAAATATAAGCACAGTTAAGATTACTTTAATGCGCTGTGGGCTGACAATACAGTGCTAATGCTGCAAAGATCTAGATTAGGGGTGAAAACAATCTTGCACAGGAGATTTTGATATTGGTTACTGAAGAATGAAGGCTGCACCATAATTAATATAACCCCTGTAGGATTTCTCTCTGTGTGAAGTGGGAAGATTTAGGAAGCTGAATAAGATCCAGTCTGCAATCCTATTCCCACTTACCAGGGAGTAAGCCCCAATGAACTCAAATGAACTTATTTCTTAGTAACAATTGCACTGCAAGAATAGTCAATATTTCAGGAACCAAGTAGTTTAGGATGCCCAAAAAGGGTTGATTTAATGTTGGCAGCAGGTTTGGACTTAAAACTGTATTGGGGAAGAATTTACTCTCACGTACCAGTGGTGAACTACTTTATTGCTATACCAAGAAGCAGCTTTAAATCAGGTGTACAGAACCAGCTGAGGGACAGGAAGACTTAAAAGAGACTACTGGGGATTCTGTGAAGTCTTTCATAGCGAAAGAAAGCTTTGATCAAACCAACTGAGAAAGCTGCGTCATATTGATGCTAAAATATTTACTATCAGTTCATTAAACACATCTATCAGACACAAACGATGTCATATTGCCAGCGAGGTAGCTGATGTGCTAGGAACGAAGGACACAAGACAGGATGTTTGCGAGCAACAGGCATGTTTATAGCTGACCACCAAGTTTTGCTTAACCAGCCAGTGACAAAATGATCTGTAAGGAGCCGAGAGATGCCATCAACGGGTATGAAACAGTTAATTTTGGTCAAAAAATAATAATTTGTGCGTCCTGCAGTAAAACAAGTTTAATGCAACTGAGAGTGGGAGGTGTGGACATCCTTCTCCCTTCACATAAAGGGAAGGTTGAAGTTGTTGTCTAGTAGGCTATAAAACTCATATGGCACTTTCAATAAATACTTTAAAGCTTCTTAAAGAAACCAGAAGGTTGTGTGTTTGCTTCTAAAGAAGAGAAAAGCAACTGCTGTAAACCAAGCCTGTTTTAGCCATCACATAAATAACGCTGCGAGAAAATAAAAAAGGAAATCCAAAGCAGCAGAGTTCTTACAATAACTAAAAGACAGCACATCTCTTTTTTTCCACCACCATTAACAACCTGGATCATTAAATCTCACATTTAAGAAGATATATAGGTTCGAGGTGTATTTAAGCTTAATTGTTGTTATTTCACTTCATCCTCTCCGAAGCTTCTGCCGTTCCTCTTTACAACATCAATCACAAAGATAAAGTTACTTTGGGTCTTTCACACAAATTGTTATGTTGTCCCAGTTTGAGCCTGTTTTACACGCGACCAAATTCAGCCCAACCAGTTCAAAGTTGGGACTTTCCGAGCGCTTAGCTCCCACCCTGCCTTCTTGGGGATAGCAAAAGGAAGGGGTTGTTAAAACACTACACAAGCCACAATGCCTGGCGGGTCACACAAATTGTGCAGCCCTCTCCACATTTCGTTCCACAAAGGAGAGCAAACTTAACACTCTGTGTTCTTAATTTACAGAGCGAATCCCAAGTCAGGTTTGTGAATCAAATAAGTGGAGTTAAATTCAATATAAAAACACGGTGAAAAAGAGTAAATGGGGAAAGGCTTTGCCTTAAAAAGTTACACGTGCCATAACTTGTAGTATTTCAGCCAATAAAACGATTCTCATGTTTTCACCATTAGCATTCAGATTTAGGCTCGAACATGACAGCCTTTAAGAATTATGGGCGGGGGCAACCTAAACATCAAGGAAGGTGTCCTTGCATTTGTCACGTACAGCCATCTTCAAAAATTAAATAGGTGCACACTCCTCAGCACTGAATGCATTCAATCCTTAAAAGTAAATCACACTGGTTTCAGTGGAGTTTACTTCCAAATAAGTAAAATTTAGAATTGATGTGAAAGATGCATGTTTAAGCACTGTCGGGTCTAAAACTGGTTTGGATGTTCAAAAGATGCAGGGGGGAAAGAGGGAGAGGGAGTGACTGCTGCGGATTCTCACTCTTCTGGACCTCGGTTGTTCCCCCAAGGCAATGGGTGCAATGCCCAACCCCCAGCAATGCAAATACACCCCCTCCTTTTGCACCTGGAAACATAGAGACACTTGCTCTTTCCTAGGCAATGTCAAAAACAACTCTGTACTGTTTTTATGGGGGACGGAGAAGAGCAATCCTTTGCAGCACATCTGCCTCATCAAATCCTTCCAGCAGTAAGCCTGCAATTTTATTTTTTGATTTTATTTTTTGGAATAGTCTAAATGCAGGTAGTGAAACTGCCTTGGCAGAAATGGGCTGGGAATTAAGAGCCCACAAGAACATATTCAAAGGTAATTTTTAATACTATTATCGTCCTGTGGCAGGTAGTGAGTGTGAACAAAACAACTTTCTTTTGCGGATTGATGTTGCAGCCAGAGGAAAAAGTTAAAATTTCATGAGAACAGAACGAAAAGATGCACTAAAACAGCTTGTCCTCCCCACTGCCCTCCAAAAAGTAAGAGAATGGAAACAGCCTTTGCAAAGAACAGTGAATAATGCCCAGAAACCTTTTTTATAGGCAGTTATTCTAAAACCGTTTACACTTATTTACAATGGTGCTTTATAAAAACAAAAACAAAAAAACAAAAAAAAATGGTAGCACTTCCTAAAATATTTCGGAACTTTTTTTAAAACTTTTTTTTTCTTTTTTTAAAACTCCCTTGTCATAAAAGCCAACTTACATTAAAATATACATACTACAAGACAACACAACTAACAAAATATATAATAAAACTCATACAAGTAGAAAATTCTGAGGTATTTCTGGTTTGAGGTGATCTGTGGTCGTGAAGTTTTTTCAAAACTTTTTTTTTTTTCAGTTTTAAACCTCGGAAGCCACGTAATGCGTATGTGTGTTCTAATTTTTTTTTCTTTTAAAAAATCATTGCATGGTTTGCAAGTTAAAAAAATATTTAAATGTTGAATCAGCAGCATTAGGAACATTCACTGATTAGAGCGAGTTTATGGCATAAATAGAATCAACCGTATTGAAAATACGCACCAATGGGACAATGGAACTTACTTCCGAGCAATGTATACCAATATGCTTAGGATCGGGGCCGAGAAAGTACAAATAATCAGCTACACTAGGCTACAAACATGCAGCTGAGCTAGAAACCCCCGTTTCAAAGTGGTTTATGTGTCATGGCTTCCATTAAAGAAGTCTGGGAAATGTAAGTGTTAGGAGGCATTAATGCTCAAAATAAAATAGAAGCCCACCGAACCACATGCCCGGCCCTGACAATTTCATTGGAGATACCAAAAGAAGCTGAAAAGATCTGGAATGGGTTTAAATCTGTCACACAGATGGACTCCAAGATAAGAGTAAGCAACATGGTTATCTCCACATATCCCATCCACATCGGCCAACCCACTGAATTAAGCCCATTTCCTGGGAAATGTGGGTGCATTGGGATATAACGACTGAAATCCAGAACCTTTAAGAATTTCACTAGTTTCTCAAGCACATTTACTTGGAAGTAAGGCCTATTGCTCAGTGGGATTTGCAAGGAAATCAGTTTCCGATCGCAGCATCACACGCTAAGAACCTGTTGCAGGCATTAACCGTCTTCTATTTTAGCTTACACGTTTTGTTTTCCCTTGTATTTTTATTTGAAAACGGACTTTTAGAAACTCCAAACGTTGCTCCAATCGGACGCCGCGTGGGAAATTTGCCCAACGCAGCAATTCAGCCCCAAGACAACATTCTCTGAACTTTTTTTTTTTAAAGATATAGGGGTTTTCTTTTTCCTTTATGTAAATACCACTGAAGCCTGAGATAACGAAAGGACCTAATTCCGCCGGCGATTCGCTGTGACCCAACTTTCTCCGTGCTCCGCAGCAGTTTTAATACTCTTGCCTCAAAACTTGCCCCTTCCTCTCACGAACTGTTTACCTGAGAAGTAGCTCCCTAAGCAGGTGTTTCTCCAGAATGCTGCCAGAGTTCAACGTCTCTCTCTCTCTCTCTTCTCTCCCAAGTCCCAATACTAAACTTTTCCCTTTCGATTTTATATCATCAAAGAGTGAGCGTTCTTCTTCTTGGCTCCTCTCCCAACTCCCCGCCTCCCCCCTCACCCCCCACATTACGGCGACACCCGTTACACCCGTAAAAGACACGTCTGCTTTTGTTTTCTTTTTTTTTTCTTCTTTTTTTTCTCTCTTTTTTTAAGCTCGCTGTCAAAAATAGAAAAGGAACAACGGAAAAAGAAAAGTCGCGGGGTGTGAGAGTCTTGTTATGAGGTGTGATCTTATGTAACAGTCTTTTTAAGCTCGCAGCATGTCGTTGCAGATGGGTAGGTTTTTGTTTGCTTGGTATCGCCGATGCCTCGCGTAGAAAAAACAGACCGGACAAAAGAGAAAACCCAGAAAACAGGATTATTATTATTATTTAAAAAAGGGAAATAAAAGTGAGTCCATTGAGGTCTTGAGGTACCTGCACCGTTATCTGCATTCATTAGTCGGCACCCGAATGCTTGCTGAGATGTCCTCGTTTTCCTCCCCCCCCCCTCGTTTTAATACAGTAGAGCAATGCGCTGGTAAAATTGATCCAGTCAAAATAATAATAATAAAAACACCAACGACAATAATAATAACAATAATAATAATAACAATAAAAAGTCAAGATTAAAATAGCAGCTGCATTTGTGTCTGTGTGTGTAAATGTATGTGTGTGTGTGTAAATGTATGTGTGTGTATGTTGGATTGTGGTTTAACTTCTTTCTTTTTTAAAAAATCCAGTGAGTCTGGAAAGACCACAAAAAATAAAAAATAAAAAGCAAGAAAATGTGAACCAGGCTTTAGATACTTGACTCTTTGGGCAACAAGTCCACGTTGGTGACAGAGGTCACAATGGAAACGAGGCAGTCCGAGGTAGGGCCGTTTACTGATTTGCGTATCTGAGAAATCCGCTCCTCTACGCAACCTGCCGAGAGGCGGGCCTCTGCGTCGTGGTCCCAACATTCTTCTATCGTGATACAAAGCTGTGCCAAACCCTGGAGACAGAGGGTAAGAGGACAGGGGTGTTTAGCTCATAGGACACCAAGGGTGGAGTTAGGAAAAGCATTAAGCATAGAATCCCACTTCCCTTCCCATCGCTGCTGAGCCCGCCTGGTCCCTGCTAGGTGCTGCTTCCTCAAGCTGGGATAAAAACTGGCGCCGATTTCTTTGTGTTTATGAAAGGCGAACCGTATCACATTTACCGTATTTTTCGCTCTATAAGACGCACCAGACCACAAGACGCACCTAGTTTTTGGAGGAGGAAAACAAGGAAAAAAATATTCTGAATCTCAGAAACCAGAACAGCAAGAGGGATCGCTGCGCAGTGAAAGCAGCAATCCCTCTTGCTGTTCTGGCTTCTGTTATAGCTGTGCAGCCTGCATTCGCTCCATAAGATGCACACACATTTCCCCTTACTTTTTAGGAGGGAAAAAGTGAGTCTTATAGAGCAAAAAATACAGTATATATTGCAATTTACTCATTTCGGAACATTGATCACCCACTTAACTATTGAAGGAAAACCTTTCAGTGGTGTGCAATATGTAAAAGAACAATACAAAACTATCACGAGTCAAATTTGTGGAGTCCGGCTTCAGTGGTCAAGAAAAGCCAGAATGATTAAAGAGATGTCTAAAAACAGACAAGAGGAGCGTCCTACGCAGCAGAGAAAAAACAGCAGACACGGGCTTACTGCTTCAAGTGAGATCCAGAACTTTGTGGCATGTTCTACAGATACTATTTTTTCAACCAACACAAACAATCTACCAGTCTGGGGAATTTATTTCACTAGTTTAGCTCTCTTTTATTTTCCTTATGTCTAAATGGATGCCCAGAAGTGTTCTAAGGAACTGCATCCGTATATTAATTGGACCAAAACCCAGAAATGGCTTATAAAACAACAGCAACAACAGCAGCAACAATATAAAGCAGGTTTCCTGGGTCTACACAAAATCAACCCCTCAGAAAAACTCGTCACTTAGGCCAAGACCCAAAGAACTTTCTATGTAGACAGAGGCTTGAGAATGCCTCTCCCTGACCCATATGATTGGAACTGGTTTTAAATCTCTGAATCCTCTGAATTTCTGTTTCATTCACTTTCATGGTGTTTCTTTCATATATGTGCTTTCCCCTGCGCTTATCTGTGTTTGTTTCTATATTACATTTTTTTAATGTTAGATGCTGTAAAGATGCTTTTAAACAGATAATAAAATACATAAAAGCTGAGGAGAGAGAGACAGACAGACAGACGAGGGAGTGAGGTGTTTGTGTACAGGCCTGCCACCCACATCACATTACATCACAATCTGCTTTTGAAAGTCCCCTCGGATTAGAACGAATAAATGAACGAAGAAAGCTAATGTAAAAAGAAAACACAGATCCAAATCTCTGCACAGTGCTTGGAACTAGTTCAAGGTTCCTCGAATTCAAGCCACATTATAATTTGAAATAGGTTTTCTTCTTCTAGAGAAACCAGGAGGACCCTTTCTCTTCTCCTTCCTCCTCTCACTGCACTCCTAAGGGCTACTCAGAACCACTACAAATTAAGGCAATGCTAATAGTAATACTGATACTATTACTAAAGGTATTACCTTTAGTACTGTACCTTTAGTATTAAAAGTACTGGGCGGACCCCTGGGCGGTTAAGTCCGGTCAAAGGCGACTATGGGGTTGCGGCACTCATCTCACTTTCAGGTCAAGGGAGCCGGCGTTTGTCCGCAGACAGCTTTCCGGGTCATGTGGCCAGCAGGACTAAACTGCTTCTGGCGCAACAGGACATTGTGATGGAAACCAGAGCGCACGGAAATGCCGTTGACCTTCCCAACACAGTGGTACCTTTTTATCTACTTGCCCTGGCGTGCTTTCGAACTGCTAGGTTGGCAGTACTAATACAGTGGTGCCTCACAAGACGAAAAGAATCCGTTCCGTGAGTCTCTTCGTCTAGCGGTTTTTTCATGCGAAGCAAGCCCATTAGCGGATTAGCGCTATTAGCGGTTTAGCGGCTATTAGCGGCTATTAAAGGCTTAAGGGATTAGCGGATTAGCTGCTAAAAGGCTATTAGCAGCTTAGTGCCTTAGAAAAAGGGGGTGGGGAGCGGAAAAAACCCCCCAGGAATCGCAAGACATTTTTGTCCTGTGAAGCAAGCCCATAGAGAAATTCATCCTGCGAAGCACCTCCAAAACGGAAAACCCTTTCGTCTAGCGGGTTTTCCATCTTGCGAGGCATTCGTCTTGCGGGGCACCACTGTACTACCACTACTAGTGGTAATAATAAACCCCACCAAATTTTAATCTACAGTGGTACCTCGGGTTAAGAACTTAATTCATTCTGGAGGTCTGTTCTTAACCTGAAACAGTTCTTAACCTAAAGTACCACTTTAGCCAATGGGGCCTCCCACTACCACTGCGCCACCGCCACCACGCTATTTCTGTTCTCATCCTGAAGCAAAGTTCTTAACCCGAGGTACTATTTCTGGGTTAGTGGAGTCTGTAACCTGAAGCATCTGTAACCCAAGGTACCGCTGTAGAGGGTTTTGTCTTTTTTTTTAATGCTGCAAGTCAAAAACTTGTGATTGACTTGAATGGAGCTTCCTGCTCTTGAGCGCGGTACTTTTGGAACCTAGTTGCTAGAGAAAGGATTTAAACAGTATTAATGAGAAAGGACATACAGGGTGTTTAAGCCAGTGATCCTTGAATGCAGGGCGCATCTTCTTGTGAACCACCACTTCCTGTAAGTCCTCGAGTGACGGATGCTGACCGATCTCCTCTTCGAAAGGCAGCATATATTCATCTACCGGACCTGAGTTTGAATAGGAAGGAGAACATCATTATGTGGCAGAGCTCCTTGGAAGAGACAGAAAGCCCTAATTCAGGGTGACCTATGGCTGTGTACACATTACAAGCTTAAAACAGATAATAACAATAACAATAATAATTTATTATTTATACCCCACCCATCTGGCTGGGTTTCCCCAGCCGCTCTGGGCGGCTTCCAATAAAACACTAAAACACAGTAACCTATTAAACATTAAAAGCTTCCCTAAACAGGGCTGCCTTCAGATGTCTTCTAAAAGTTTGGTCGACATCTGGTGGGAGGGCGTTCCACAGGGCGGGTGCCACTACCGAGAAGGCCCTCTGCCTGGTTCCCTGTAACTTGGCTTCTTGCAGTGAGGGAACCGCCAGAAGGCCCTCGGCGCTGGACCTCAGTGTCTGGCTCAACAATGAGGGTGGAGACACTCCTTCAGGTATACTGGGCTGAGGCCGTTTAGGGCTTTAAAGGTCAGCACCAACACTTTGAATTGTGCTCGGAAATGTACTGGGAGCCAGTGTAGGTCTTTCAGGACCGGTGTTATATGGTCTTGGCGGCAGCTCCCAGTCACCAGTCTGGCTGCCGCATTCTGGATTAGTTGTAATTTCCGGGTTACCTTCAAAGGTAGCCCCACATAGAGCGCATTGCAGTAGTCCAAGCGAGAGATAATTAGAGCTGACTTGTTCACTTTTTCTCAGTTTGGATCAAAGCTGGAGGGTTTTTTTTGGGGGGGGGGTGGTGGAACCACATCGAAACATAATATTTCCTAAGAAGTAACAGGATAGATACAGGATGAATATGGATTGTGGCTAACAACATGGAAGTGAACTGGATGAAGAGCAAGCTGGAATATGTACACTGCCTAAGTCTCCACAGCAACACCAGAAAGTGGCAAAGATCACAGTTCACACATACATGCAGGTCCCACTATCAGAACTCTAGTTATCCAAGATTTGTTACCCAAATAATTATACCCAAACTTCAGTACATGAATGGGTGGCTCAGATCTCCAAACAGCCATTTAAGTTGGCTTGGTTTCCCCAAACCATTTGTCTGGGCTTGGACAAGTAACTGCATTTAGCAGAAAACTAAACCAAAAGTTTCCACTCTCATGTTTGTGACCCTGATGAAAGAGAGGAGGGAAGTGTTCAAGCCCAGGACTCACCCAGTCTCATTCCCAAAGCACCAATCAGGAGCATCATGTCTAAATGCAGCCACTAGCCCAAAGAGGTACCCTCCTTCCCTTGGTACAGAACAGACTGTTCCCTTTATGTATTTAGATTCAGAGCTTATTTTTCAGTCATCTAGCACTCCAAGTGTCTTACGGTCAGTAATTAAGGCAAAGGTACAATACCACAAAAGACAATGAAACATATTGAAGGTTAAACCAACCGTTCAAAATAAACATGAAGAAAATAGGTGAATGAACTCAGAAGGCTCAAAAGGACCCAGTATGCCTGAACTAGTGCTTTCCAACTGATTAAAGAAATAGTGTTAATTAATCACGCAAAATTTAGGTGACTGACCAATTAATCTGTTTAGTTTGCATGTGAGTAATTCTGGCTTGAGTAAATTTAGTAGTATAGGATATAAAAACAGAGGAAGGAAGGCCACAACGATAAAGCTTCTCACACAGGGTGGAAAACACCACACATTGTGAAAATGCAAGTATACTATCTGAACTGAAAGCCTAGAATTAAACAGATAAGGAGAAAACAGGCCGTTCTCTAAAAACAACAATTACTTATAATCTCTGGCGGTCCTTAAATTAAATCAAGAAAGTTCCTAAATGTTGCATATGCAGGCACAGAGCCCACATGTGTCACTGCACAGATAGCACAAACAAAAATTACTTATTATTTCAAGTTTCTAGTGGTCATTAAATTGACCTTTTACAGCAGGCAGTACAAAGTTTGCAACCCTTTTGACTACTTCTACCTTTCTTGCTCTCAAGAAGAGTGCAATATTGTAAAATTTCTTGTGTAACCCCAATACATAACTATATGGAGAAAGTGTTATCTGCCATATGGTTGTGCATTCATATGGGAATTTTCTCTGTGATCTTAGGTATTATTATTATTATTATTATTATTATTATTATTTACTATTTCTTACTTCGCCAAACCTTTATTAGGCATTACAAGCATAGGCCAGCATAAAACATCCACATATAAAATTTTAAAATATATACAACTAAACAGCCACGTAAAATATATAACAACGAGGATTTTCATTGGGATTTCTTCCAGCTAAATAGTGCCACCCACCACTCTAAGAGATGCTGTTGACGAAAACTCAGCCACCCTTGTAGTTAGGTAAAGGTAAAGGGACCCCTGACCATTAGGTCCAGTCGTGACCAACTCTGGGGTTGCAGCACTCATCTTGCTTTATTGGCCGAGGGAGCCGGCGTACAGCTTCCGGGTCATGTGGCCAGCATGACTAAGCCGCTTCTGGCGAACCAGAGCAGCGCACGAAAACGCCGTTTACCTTACCGCCGGAGTGGTACCTATTTATCTACTTGCACTTTGATGTGCTTTCGAACTGCTAGGTTGGCAGGAGCAGGGACCGAGCAACGGGAGCTCCCCCCGTCGCGGGGATTCGAACCGCCGACCTTCTGATCGGCAAGCCCTAGGCTCTGTGGTTTAACCCCAGTGCCACCCGCGTCCCTCCCTTGTAGTTACTTCTGGGTTAATGTCAGACAGACAGAATCTGAGATTTACTATTTCATAAAAGTTTATATACCACTTAATTGTTGGGGGGGGGACCTTAAAAGCGGTGAGGTGACTAAGGGGGTCCCCACTCTGCTGGCAACATTCCAGCAGGGCAAAGGTGCTCCCAGAATTTCCTGGAAACCAGAGACAGTGGGAGTAGCCCCAAAGATAGAGATTGTGATACTCACCATCAGCTGCTTTGCACCTGGAGACCAACTCCCACAAGACTAGCCCCATGGCGTACATGTCTATTCTGAGAAAGGCGTCTCTCTGGAAGTTTATTGCTCCCTCTAACACCTCAGGAGCCATGTATCTTCTTGTTCCCACCTGAGTCAGAAAGAGGAATCAGCCACTGAGACCAAAGGGTGGCAAATTCAGAACCCCCATCCTTAAAACTGCGGGGATTTTCCTTCTTTCTTTAATTTATACCGTACTTTTCTGTCTATAAGACGCCCCTATTTGGGGGGACTCAAATTTCAGGAAATGGGGGGAGATCACACAGGGTTGTTGAGCTTTGGGGAGGGGGGGCAGAATTGCTGTAAATCGCTCCCCCGCACACGCCACAAAACCCGCCTCCCGTCTGTCCCCTCGCCGGCAGAAGCTGCCGATCGCCCGCCCAACTACCGCAGCGCCAGCCAATCAACACCACCCGCTGACGCAGCAGCCAATCACAGGCACAACAGCCGCTAACGGACGCAGCGGCAACCAATCAAACGTCCACCCTATTCACTACCCGTGTATAAGACGACACCAGTTTTTTTGCATGATTTTTCAAGGAAAAAATACAGTCTTATACATGGAAAAGTACGGTAGTCATCATTTGCAGAAGGATGTGGAGGAACAAGGGTTTCCCATACCTTATGTAGGGCTTCCCTCCCGTTTTTGAGTGTCATTATGGTCACGAATCTGGTCATAAAGCATTCTCCACATTCAACGCTGCAGGGAATTTAGTGGGGGGGGGACCCATACCGTGTGGGGTGTGTGGGGTGTGTGTGGATGTATCGGTAGGGAGCTGAATGGTGGGGCAGCGCTCTCTCCATCTGCACATCCCAAACAAAGAACTGTTGAATAGTCGAAGCGTATCCTGCAACTTCGAATGTCAGCTTCTAGTTTGTGCAATTTGCTAGCTGTATTTTGACTGGGCTGATTGCTGGGATGAGCCACTGAGAGCTCTTAGCATCTGCAACAGAATGAGGCAGAAGAGTGGACCGCACTACGCCAGCCAGTTCCGAATGTTTCGCCACATCAAAAAACGTGCCAGCAAAACAACAAACACGTCGCAGAGAAAGGTCCCCGGGTAACCCACTCACTGCTGTGCCTAGTACAGTGGTACCCCGCAAGACGAATGCCTCGCAAGACGGAAAACCCGCTAGACGAAAGGGTTTTCCGTTTTTCGATGCACTTCGCAGGATGAATTTCCCTATGGGCTTGCTTCGCAAGACGAAAATGTCTTGCGAGTCTTGAGATTTTTTTTCGCTCCCCACCCCCTTTTTCTAAGCCGCTAAACCGCTAATAGCCTTTTAGCAGCTAATCCGCTAATCCCTTAAGCCTTTAATAGCCGCTAATAGCCGCTAAACCGCTAATAGCGCTAATCCGCTAATAGGGTTGCTTCGCAAGATGAAAAAACCGCTAGACGAAGAGACTCGTGGAACGAATTAATTTCGTCTTGCGAGGCACCACTGTATTCTCCTTGCAGGGAGTTGGATTCTTAAATATAATATATAAACACACAAACACATCATTTTTGTGATTGTACTCCCTGCCACTGAGCGCTATCACCACTATTTCCTTTGCGGATCATGGCAGTCTTTTGGTGTTGGCACCCATGGCCCTTTTGTCAAGATGTGAGTACTGGCATCTCTCTCTCTTTTGATCAAAAACCTCCTCCTTCCCCCCGATCTACAGATGAATAAATAATTTTTAAAAATAAAAGAATTGGAAGCATTCAAAAAATGGAAGCGTCAGTGGTTGACTAAAGTGGCAAGAGGCCCATTCTGCCAATTCAGGACTTTAGCACCTGATTCTGCTGCAGACGTAGTCCAGGGACTCTTGCTGGACAGCACAGGTGGTTTCTGAGAACAATGATGTGATCGCATGGAAATGTAGTTTTCCCAACAGGCAAGCCATAGTAAAGGTGACGACTAAGTGCACCCGTTTGTCTGACAATTACTACGTCTTGTCCCCCAAAATGGTGTAATTTCTTGTCCAGAGGAAATGCTGTTGTATGGACTGAGAAGTGTTGCTAAGTGAGGACACTTTTGCCAAGCCGCAGGCGTTACCTGTCCGTGGGTGTCTCCTGGAGGTTTCCCAGGTTCAAACCGTACTGCCAACCCAAAGTCTGCTAGCACGGCTGTCAAGTCATTCTTCAGCAATACGTTTTTGCTCTTGAAGTCCCTGCAAAAGGGGGGGGGGGGCGAAATGGAGGAAGGAATTAAGATCACGGATACCATCCCTCTGAAATAGGCAGTTCCAGGTGAAATATTGACTCATTCATAGCCTATGTGAGTTCTGCTATGGATGTAAGCGTGAGAAGTGGGTTTGATCTTGTTTTTCATGAACGGAAAGACCAGCAAGTAAAATAAGGCCAACCTGGAGACCAGCTCGTCCTACACCACCACCGGGGGGGCTGCCCAGTTGGTACAGGTGTCCCCCCCCCCGCCCACGTGGCCTTTTCGGTGGTGGCTCTCCGGAGGTGGAATGCCCTGTCTCGGAGTTGCATCCGTCTCCATCATCAACCTTCAGGAGGAATTTGAAACCATTCCTGTTTATCCAAGGATTTGGCGACTGAATAATTATGTTCCAGGCAACCATAAGATTGTTGGATGGAAGTGTGTCTTTAACTGCTTTAAGACTAACTGTTTTCAGATGTTTTTAATTGTAACTTTTTTATAAAAAAAAAAAAATCTGTTTTGGAACGTTTGCTTTGTTTTTGTATTATATGTTACATTGGTTTGCCGCTCTGGGCTCTTTCAAGAGGAAAGGAAAGATGGAAATTCAATAAATAAGCAAAAACACGATAAGTTTCTAAAACCCATTGCTGTTTTTATGTCATCTGGACTTCTCAGCCAGGCCTTTTCTGGAGAGCTGTGTTAGGTTCTGGAACCGTAGCTGTTGCCCTGGTTCCCTCACTTTTTGTCCTTACTTACCCCTGTAAGTTCAAAAGCCCTGGCTATTAAGTCATTCCTGAACTTTCTAACATTTTCAGCGTGGGTTAAGAAGAAAAAGGGATGTGGGTGAATATAATTAAATTACAGACCTTAGGCAGCAGATGGCAAGCCCATGTGTGTACGGCATTATAATTCTCCTGCCATCAATTCAATTCACTGTGGTAACCCTGCCGTCGGACCGCGGGACAACAGCGGGGCCCAGCGACATAATTAATGAGGGCAGAGACAATTGTTTTCTGAAATCTCCTGTCAGAATACGTTACGGAGAGAGACACCGCGGCAGAGAGAGGAGGAGAGTTCAGTGAGTTCCCAGGGTACAGAATGCCCTGCAGGGGAACGGCATCCTCTCGCGATTCTCTATTCTTCTGAGAGAAAGGTCTTCCTCACATCCTAAACATTGGAGATATGATACAACTGGCACCACCGATTCCAGTGGCCCAGATGGAGGAAAAAGAGGTGGCTGAACCGCTGCTGAGCACTGAAATTGGCGAGCAGTATTTTGACAGAATGTTATTTACTCTACTTGTAACAGGTGTTGTAACTCTACTTGATGTGTTGTCTTCTGCATCAACAGTGTGGTCAAGAAAGATTGGTACAGTGGTACCTCGGGTTAAGTACTTAATTCGTTCCGGAGGTCCGTTCTTAACCTGTAACTGCTCTTAACCTGAAGCACCACTTTAGCTAATGGGGCCTCCTGCTGCTGCCGCACCGCCAGAGCATGATTTCTGTTCTCAACCTGAAGCAAAGTTCTTAACCTGAAGCACTATTTCTGGGTTAGCGGAGTCTGTAACCTGAAGCGTATGTAACCTGAAGCGTATGTAACCCGAGGTACCACTGTATTGTGGTCTAACAACATCTGGAGGTTGTGTTGTTGTTGTTGTTGTTGTTGTTGTTGTTATTATCACCATCACCATCCTCATCATCTCAGGGCTATTCACAACATAAAATGAATGGGCCTAATTTAGTCATGTGCATTCATTTCAACAGGTCTCCCCTGAGTGAAGCTTCAGCTGAATGTCTCCCCTATTTTAAGAAACTAAAACGGATGAAACGTCTGGAGCAAGGAGCCACTGACGACGACAATCAATGCTTATTTGTTTAGGATTAAACAAAACAACTTTTGTTTAATACTAGGACAAAACGCCCATGTAACCTTCATGAGGGGTGACCAGCGCATTGCCATCTCAGAAATCCTCCAGCTTCTCTGGCCAGCTTTGATAAAGGAAAATTCAATGATCTCAGTGGCTGAACGCATGCAGAATGGCTCCAGCTTTGATACCCAGCAAGCAGGACAGCGAAACCCTGGAGAACTGCTGTCGAGGTAGATGGACCAATGACCTGGCTTTGTCTATGACAACTTCCTGTGTTCCTAGAGCTGCCCTTGAGGCATATGAGCATCAACGCAATGTGTGAAAGGCTATGGATAAGGTAAGAGTTTATTGCACGGCAGAATAAGACACCTGGCCTAGCCAGATGGGTCTGCTAGAATTTGTTCCGGGTAACCTGTCTCCAAAAGACATCATGTCCCAATGAACTTTTAAAGCGATTGCTAATTGCGAATGGAAACCGCTTGCTTTTGTTTAGGGGCAATAACAGAAAGTGGCGGTGGATTTGGGAGAACTTTAGCGGAAGGAAGAAAGAACGCCCCAGTATAGATTCAAAGAGGGGGCAGCTGCTTACGAAAACGGAAACCTCCTCCTGCACAGCAGGGGGTTAGACTAGATGACCCTGGGATTCCCCCCCCCCCAATGCTACAATTCTATGAAATCAGATTCTGTTCTCTTGCCGGCAATTTAAGTGTGTGCAATAAAGTGCCGTCAGGGGGCAGTGCAGCACTTAGAAAGCTAGGACAATAGTTTCCAGACTTTCTCCCTTCAATCCTTTCTGCGTGGACATTATCCCTATGTATCTGCCATGCAAACACTGCCATGCTGCAGAGAATTCTAGGCATGCGCGCACCCCCAAATGTGCACACACAACGCCACCAACCATATCAACTGACAGGGCACCTTAGAGAGCCCCCCAACGCCCCCTTTGCACAGGCAGGCTGGCAATGGTACAGAAGGCATCGTCCACAGAGCTCCTCTGGCATTGCAGGTGCCCTAACAGAGGAACCTCTGAGAAGCTTCCACGCAGTCTGAAAGCCTCTGAGCTGAGGCCGTGCCAAATGGTGCTGGCGCTGATTTGGATTTTCAAAGGTGAGCCATGTCAAGGCTGCTGCAGTGGCCCTGACAGGAAGACTTTGAGGCTCTTGAATGTTATTGTGGCATAAGCTTCCGTGGTCCAGATTCTACACAATCTGCGGGCAACCCCTGGAGACTGAATGTGGGCCCTCCACGCCTCATTATCTGGCCCTCAAAACTTTCCCCCCAGGCCACCCTCCTCGCTGGCCCAATTTGGCACCCCAAGTCTCTTTGCCTGGCTGGATTAGCCCTTGAGCTCATAATGCCTCTGGGTGGAAGATAAGAGGGGGCATGTAGGAACTAGACCATTGACCAGAGCTAAAATTTGCATTTGCTGTTCTGCCTCCTTTTGCCTATAGCCCTGCCCAGGGCTGGGATGTGGCCCTTGGAAGCTTGCCCAGAAGGTAATTTGGCCCTTGGAGTGAAAAAGATCCCCCACCCCTGACCGTTAACAACTGATGGAAGTAGATTCTTGGGCGCAAAAGCTCTTATGCCTTAGCCCAACGACTGGACGGCCCCACATTGGCTACTCCTCAGTGGTGTGTGTGTCAGGAGTTCAGCCTACACTCGAGTAGGACCCTGGCAGAGACACATGCCCGACAGGCATGTTATCTCCCTCCTGGGCGTTCGTTCGGAAGCTTCAAAAGCTTTCTTCAGCCCGAACATCACAGCAAGTGCCAACAGACACCGGCACACTTAGGGATCCGCAGAGTTTGCACAACATGCGTAACAGACCTTAGCAACTCAGCATTTTGGCTAATCTACTTTATTTACATATAAACACACACGGAGCACTGCAACATGGCTCCCTCTCTCTCTAGCATGAGATAGCAAAGAGAAAAAGAACAAAGGACAATATTCCCACTTCACGAAACACAATAACACAAACGTCCTGTTTCCGTCACTTCCCATTCTGTGGAGTCAAAACACATACCGTCATGTGAAAGACAACAATCCTATGACTGCAATCATGGAGCAGGAATTCTAACTGTGTGTGTGTGTGTGTCTGTGTGACCATCTCTCTGCCTAACTCACCTCACAGGGCTGTTGTGAGGATAAGATGAGATACCTCCATTTTACCCTGAGCTCCTTGCAGGAAGGAGTTGAAACACAATCAGTGAGCAAACGCACATTTTGAATCCTTGCCGCACACCCGTATCATTCCCCTCTCTCTCGCCCGCTATGCCTACGGCTTTCTTTCACTGAGCTTGGATAGCACACCTAGCTGGGTTTACACTTATGCAAGCAAAATGAGGCCGCCCTGGTCACACACCGAGAGCTGTGTCTCTTTTCTTTGTGCTGTAGGTTACAGGCCTTGCTAGATAGAAGTGCTTCTCTCTATTTCTTCTTCCTTCGTGCCTCCCCAACACACACACAACTCTCTCTCCCTCTCCTTCTCTGCTTCAGAACTGAGAGCGGCTCCTTCCCACACAAACAAGTTAATAGGACTTGAGCGAAACGTCTTCATTGACCTGACAATGTATTATGAGGGCACGCTCCTTATATAAAGCACCGCATAACACTGTCCTGATGCCTGAGGTTAATAGCGACAGCAACAAAAACAGGACCCACGTTTTGCTAAGAGACAGAAACTTGTTCGAAGTAGGGGAAAGAACTTGAACCAGGGTCTTCTTGAATCCAAAGACAACTCTCTATTCACCGGCACTACAATGACTCATTTATTCCCTCTGCGGCTTTAAATTTGCAGGCGGCGGGGAGGGCTGCATTTGTTAGATGGCAACCTATTCTCTTCCCATTGCTCTCCCTCTCCCAGAACGTCTTCCATCATTGCAGTTCATGAAACGGGCACAATGTTATACCTAGCATTGCTTGGTCCCGAGGAGCATAACCTGATAGGCAAATTTGTATAAATCAGCCATTCCCAACCTGGTGCCCCCCAGCAAAAATATAATAATTGGGGGTGGGGGTGTTAAAAATGGTACAGCCATGTTGGTTGAGACTGATGGGAGCTGTATTAAAAACCAGCAAGGGAGCACGAGATTGAGGCAGAAGGCTGCCCTTCAGACTGGTGTTCTACTGCAGTTGAGGTGGCTGTTGAACACAGCTGAAACAGGGGACCTTCTGCATACAATGTACACACCCTTGGATTTGTGGCACGATTGCCTACATTTAAAAACAACAACAAAAACCCTCACGTACCTGTGTGCTATAGCAGGTTTATGTCCTTCTCCTTTACACCAAGGGACATCTTCGTGCAGGTACGAGAGTCCGCGAGCCATGGTTTCTGCTATGTGGCAGAGTTCGTTCCAGCTGATAATGTTCCCTTTCAGGTAGTCAGTCAAAGAGCCCTGGAAGAATCAGAACATGATGTGTAGCAAGGATTCCCTTCCCCACCTCCACCCTGGCCGCTCAAAAGACCCTCATTGCAGCTAGATAGTCACGAGGGGCATTCAGTTCACAATATTTATTTATTTAAACAATTTGCCATTATTCAGAGACAATGGAGTGTGCCTCCGGGGGTCTGGAGAATCACAGCGCCTGCTGCAGCTGCAGAAACCGGCAACTGCTACTTCCCATGAGGTGGTGGTGTTGTTTTGCTGCGTTAGCAGCATCAAAGTCTGGGGTACAAGTCTGGGCAGGGATGTATGGAGGTCCTGGGCTGCCCAGGTGACAAGACCTCCATCTTGGCCTCTTAAAAAATGTATAATATTGCTTAGCTACAATAGTCACTATAGTAGTTTGCAAGAATACAATACCAAACAAAAAGTCAAAACTATAAAATCAACTTTCAATTAAAATGCCAGCTGGAATAAAAAAAAGTCTTTAGTAGGTGCTGGAAATTCAGTAGGGAAGAGGGCTACCTGATGGCCGTGCATTCAAGCCATGGGGAGCCACTAACAAGAACCCTTAACTTGGCCTATGGGCAGCTCATGCAGACTTCTGGGCACTGGCAATAGTCTGTCCCCATCAATGGTCTAGTCACAGCCGCTTTGCACCAACTGAAACCTCTGGGCCAGGCTCAGGGGGTGCTCCACAGAGGCTGCATTTCAATCACAGGCATAATCCTGACAAAGCAAAGCACTTTAAGGCTGCAATCCAGTGTACATTTACCTAGGGGTTGTCCCACGGAACACAGTGGGAGTTACACCTGAGTAAAACAGGTCTATGATAATGAGTTGCAAGTAGGGTTCCTTTCAACGGGAGAGCTAAAGATAGGCTTCAGTTTCCCCTCTGGAATAAAACGGATTTAAAGCTGCTTAACTTTTGGCTGCATGGCACCAAATTGTCTGAAAAGCCCCTATTGATTTCTAGCTTCTGCGAAAAGAACTCGACAAGTTTCTCAAACCTTAGGTCGCACCCTGAGCAGAAAAATCCTCTCTCTTTTTCTCTAAAAGCAGAGGTATGTTTTCATTTTGGGCAGTGGACATAAGAAACCCACGGGGGGAAAAATACCCTCTGGGCTAAGCAGCCTCAACTGTGGCAAAATGGCAGAACCTGACGACGTTTATATAAGAACGGCAAGGGAGCCCCATTGTGGTTCCCACGTGCGATGTTGTGGCTGATGTGTACATACCATGTTCCACCCGTACAGAGAAGCAGCCACACCCCTGCTCCCATAAACACATTTCCAATGCCACCTACCCTACCCTATAAAAAGCATTGATCAGAACGGGGGGGTTTGCACGACCCACCAAGGAACATAGTAATGCAATGAAATTCAAAACAGTAACCCTCAATTTCACATTTATTCAAAGTGCAATTAAAACTATTTAGTTTAATTTAATTCTACAAAAGTGATGAACCTAAATCCGGTGACACCAGATTTTCAAAGTCTGATGGCCGTTTGCACCTCCAGCAGCCCCCCTTCTGCCCCCTTGCTTCTTTATTCCCCTCTAGGTAACCCCACCGTCTCTCAGGAGGTGGAAGCACTGATAAAGAGGGTCTTTGAATGAATTGGTGAATAAAGGAAGTAGGTATAGGACCTGACTCTAAACTCCTTTATCCCATCTCTTTCCCTTCTCTTAGTTTTGCCCTGCTTCTGGGAGGGTGAGTGGGCTTTTAAAACCTGCCTCATCTCTTGGCTTCCCCTACAAGGGGAGACAGGTGTGTGTGTGTGTGTGTGTGTAGAGTGGCTTCCCCTTCAGTTTGCTTCAGGTCTTCCTGCAGCTATCAAGATGACAACACAGTCACACATCTGTTACCTTGTCATGGTAAGCTGTGATCAGCCACAGCTCTGCCTCCAAGTTTGTTCCCCGCTTCTCTGCCGCGATGAACTGCAAAAGGTTTTCGTGCTTCATGCCTGGGGTGTTGAAAATCTCCCTCTCACTCTGCCAGGATTGTTTATCCTGTGGGTAGGGCAGGGGAAAAGAAAGATAAATGCTTGGGGAGGGGTGCCGTATGGAATGGGGAATCCTGTAAAAATGGGCATTCGTCAAGCTACGCAGCTGCAAATGTCGTACAAAAAATCCTGGGAATTAAAAGTTCAGTAGGGTGCTGAGAAATCCCTGTTAAGAGATTCTTAGTGTTTGGCACAGAACACTAGGAGCGTTTGCACAAGGGCTCTTAAGAAGTGGCTTGTTCAGTGGTTGATTTCAACAGCAAAGTATGATCCATACACCCCTCAGCCAAACATCTGATTGCACCCTATAATATTGGAGCTAAATGGAGAGTCTGACCTAGCATATGGCAGTTTAATGCTTTGCAACGGGAAGAGACTTATATTGCTTTCTTGTGGGCAGGATAATCTCCCCAGGAGAAGAATTTTAAAACTTGCTTGTTGCCACACTATTCCAATTCAGTCGCTTCTCCATGGCTCCATTTAAACTTGATGGGCATAACTTTCTAGAGTCAACCTTAACTGATGCTTCCCCCTTTGCAGTTTTTTTGAACAATGCAACTAAAATTACATTGGTACAAAAAACTAAGAGAGGGGAAACTGCACATGTGTTTCCACATAACACAAAGCCATGGTTTGTTTTACATGCAAATGAGTAAGCTGAGGCTCCTTTCTCGAAAGCTTGTCTTATTTTCCAGCTGCTCTTAGAGCCTTCTGCCTCTGTGGCCTGGCAAGTATCTGGGATGGGGTAGCCAAACAAACCATGGTTAAGAAAGGTTGCTGGGTTCAGACCAAACCAGTTAAGTTTGGTTAAGCAAGCCATAGTTCATGAGCCAACAACAAACCTTGACTTCAGATTGTGGTTTGTTGATAGAAAAGAAATCATGATTAGGCTGGAGGGGTCGGTTCAGATAGCCAAACAAACCTTGACTTTGGTTGAACACACCACGACTTAGCTTTATGTGCAAACCATGTACATCACCTAGAATACCTTCTTTGGCAAAACGCACACACAAGTTCTATTAAATAATGCAGCTATTCCGACAAAACTCCAGCTGGAGAAATTTTGCAGTTTCACTTAACTAGGAAACATAGAGTTTTAAAATGAAAGTTCTGTTATCTGACATTTCCCACCTATTCGTTGTGTCAAAGAGAAAGGAAGAGGACCAAGGAACTGTCAAATAAAGCTTAGCTAAAGGTTTTCAAAAGCTACACAGAAAAGAACAAGGACTAGATAGACATTAACCAGATTTAAACCTTTTGTGTGTAATCTTAACAGTTACAGCTTTCTAATCTGGATTAGGGCAGGATATCCAACTAGTTAGTCAGAGCTGGCTTGGAACAGATGACATTAAAATCTTCTTTAAATCCACGATGGCAAACAAATTGTGGAGGATTAAAAAGAATAAGGGGCAGTGTTTAAAGATTTCTCAGACTATAGCTAAACTACAGACTTAAGAACTGGTTCAACAATCATTCCCTCAGTCGTGGGGATCCTCAGGAATTTTACTTCTGTGGGGAAAGAGAAGCAGGGTAGAGAATTCTCAGCATCTTCACCCTGCTCTCAAAATTATTTGGGGAACATCACAGGGGATTAAGCTGGTGGAACAGAAAGTATGGATAGGCCTGCAGCCAACTTGTAGATGCCTATGTGCTTCTCTGTTCCATAATTCTAGACATGAGAACTCTGAAAACTCCGCTGAAAATTGTGCACCAAGACAACTTAAGCAGGAATCTAAAATGTGTATAAAGGTAAAGGGACCCCTGACCATTAAGTCCAGTCGTGGCCTACTCTGGGGTTGCAGTGCTCATCTTGCTTTACTGGCTGAGGGAGCCGGCGTACAGCTTCCGGGTTGTGTGGCCAGCAGGACTAAGCCGCTTCTGGTGAACCAGAGCAGCGCACGGAAATGCTGTTTACCTTCCCGCCAGAGCGGTACCTATTTATCTACTTGCATTTTGACGTGCTTTCAAACTGCTAGGTTGGCAGGAGCTGGGAACGAGCAACGGGAGCTCACTCCGTTGTGGGGATTCGAACCACCGACCTTCTGATCAGCAAACCCTAGGCTCTGTGGTTTAGACCATAGCGCCACCCATAACCTCTAAACTGTCTCGTTCAGAAGCTGTGAATCGGAGTTTCCTGATTCACACATTGCCAAGCTAAGGCCGAGTGCAGTTTTCTGACTTATGAGGGAGGAGCAAAAGGGCACCAACGTCTCAGCACCAAGCATTTTCTCTACGGTGCCAACGTGGCACACTGTTCTGTTCTGTTTCCAGAACAGAAAAGAAGTGCGGACATTTCAGAGGAGTGCCCGTTTAGAAAAAAACCAAAAAGAAACAACCAAGAAAGCATTGTTAATTATGCAGAAAGTAAGTGCTGTTCTTAGATAAATGAGTCACTGATTTTCTAGGTACAAACAGCAATTTAAAATAGGCTATTTGCTTTCAGCCCTGGGCAAAAGCTTTAATACACAAAGTGGGGGGGGGGTTGTGGGGGTGGAATGCCTAGAGGTCTCCCAAAGTTGTTGTTTTTTTAAAAAAACAGAGCCACCTCTGATAATCACAAAACACTTGATTAGCTCAGATTTATAATGGAACCACAGTGGAGATGATACGCCGCTTTTGCAATTAACCATTGAGCAGATGGCTTTTTTAAAGGTAATGGCAAGCACAGGAGGTTCCCACCCAGCCTGCGATCGCTCTTTGCATGGGCAGAAAATCCCCCGTTGGCATGAACGCAAGTAGCAAGCATTGGTGTGTTTGTGCGTGTTTCCTGCAAAGCTTCCATGGCACACCACCTCACCAGCCAGGGTCTGTATCTGAACTGGGGGAAGAGGGGAAGGCAGTTGCTATTTACGTCTTAACACCCCATTCACGCAACTGCTTATTGAAAGCACGGAGCCTTGTCTAGTTTGGCTCTGCCACGAGACCTGCTCCAATGTCTTTTGGGTGCTGCAGAGCAAGGTTCTTTCGTATCACTACCGAAACACAAATATGTAACATCTGAACTCAAGCAAAAGTGCCCTGTCAATGTGTGGCCATCAGCCCAGCTCATAAACAGCAAGCGCTGTGGGAGGTGGAGGTTGCTAACGAGATAAATGAGGTGGGAGCCCTTGAACTTTTGTGTCCAGCGAGGATGCCAAATGCCGCTCCAGATAGCCAACCTGAAGGCCCAAGAATTCAAGGAGTTCTACATTTGCTTATGGGGTAGACCTCCCAGCTCCAAGGGGACTCCGTCTTCTATGCACCTTAGCCATTTTCTTACTGATTTAAATCTATGTAGCTCAAGGAGGATGGCATTTAATAGACCCTGCATTACGTAGCAACAGAGAATCCTGAGTTTTACCCAAATCAGACCCGTATATACTGTATTTTTTGCTCTATAAGACCTAGTTTTTGGAGGAGGAAAACAAGAAAAAAAAAATCTGAATCTCAGAAGCCAGAACCAGCCAGATTCCAATAGTTTCCACACCTACGTGCTGGTCAGTCTCCACATTTTCTCACAAAGTGTTCTGTGTGCAGCCTGCATGTAAGAGACCATGTAAGAGACCTGTGGTCTGGTCTCACTGACCAATCCACCCACATAACTTAGCAAAAAGAACACTAGATGTTGGGAAGGGGGGAACATTCCCCACTGTAGTCCTTCGTTCAGGCGCTCCATGGTGTCTCCGCAGATTTGTGGCTGAAGACGGGAGACGACACATCCAATGCATTATATTCTTCCTATTGATTTTTAATTGCATCTTTTATTGCATCTTTTATTTCTTGTATTGCATTTTACTACGCTGGAATTTGAATGGTACGAAACACAATACATAAGAAATAAAAGAAGCAATAAAAATACAATTTAAAACCATACAGCATCCAGCTGCAATACAGGCGGAAAAACCATCAAATGGCTCACTAAGACCCTCAGTGATTTGCAAGCGGCCCAAAGGGTGAAAGTTCAGGAACCACTGACATCGTGGGGATTTCATATCCCAATATCTTTTTAATGTGACTTTTAATTCTCCACCAACCCACAGTGCTTTTATATTGTGTCTCTCCATTATAATTGCTCGTGGCAGCGTACAATGCAAAATAAACCAAGCGTACATTGGGGACAACCATACCAAAGAGTGGTGCTGATAGCACCAAGGTTGCAAGTTTGATCTCTGTATGGGATAGCTGAATATTCCTGAAATTGCAGGGGGCTGGACTGGATGATCCTCAGGGTCCCTTCTAACTCCAATGAGCCTATGATCTATGGTCTGTGATCTATGGTCTACATCAAGAAACAAAGAAGCAGCAAACCAACCCAAAGGAGAAGGAATACAAGATTCGTAGAAAGTTTGGGCCTCCATATGGTGTTGGACTACAATTCCCATCATGCCCTGGCCATTGGGCCGTGTGGCTGGAGCTGATGGGAACTGAATAAAAATAGCATCTGCGGAGCCACAGGTTTCCAGACACTTGGCTTGAAGTTTGAAACAGCCCATACGGTCTCCAGGTGTGCCAGTATTTCTGATCCTACAAATGGTCGCTCAATTAAAAATGGGGCTCCGGTTAAAAATCAGTTACCAACAAGAGGCGGGCATTGCAGGGGGGCGACCCTCGTGGTCCCTTCCAACTCTACAATCCAATGATAATATATTTGGACTCCCTGCTCCAAGCAGCCATTGGGAAGCAAGTCATTCTGAATGGCAGGTACAGTCCTGGCACTCACCTGTATGGGGAAGATTTTGACTGCCACGTAGTCATTCATCAGCTGAGCTTTCCAGACGCAGCCGAAGCGGCCCCTGGCCTTGATCTCCAACAGCTGCAACGGTTTAAGTCCAACCAACGGAGAAGGGGGTGGCAGACCCGGGTCCTGCAAACAAGGTGTGGGGGGTGAGATATAAAGAGATAAGTTGGAAGTTGGGGATGTTTTTGTTTCAGGTATGACCAAATGTGGGTGTGAGCTCTATTGTGCCTTTTCCCTAACCCAATAATGCTAGAAAAATGCAACCTGTGCTGCTGAAAGAAGTAGTACGACTCATGCAACATGGAAACTAATATACACACAAGAATTATACATTCTTTATCAATCTTCTGAGAAAAATACAAAACCTTGCGCAAAGCCACAGAAACTTGCAAACTACCCAGTCTAAGATGAACTTACAATGTCTGCTTTCAATAGATTTTTCAAATGCTTAACTCAGTCTTTTGTTTTCTTTATCTTTTTAGGCAAGTTCATGAAGATAGCAATAAAAGTAAGTTCGGTGTTGTTCACAATACCGAGAGAGGCTAGTGAAGTTGTATTTGGACTGCCAGGGCAAAAAACAGGTGCAAAACGCCAGCACCCTGTCTACAACTTCATTAACATCCATCTGCAACTTCACTAGTATCTCTCGGTATTGTGAACAACACCAAACTAAGTTAATCTTAGACCGGGTAGTTTGCAAGTTTCTGTGGCTTTGCACAAGGTTTTGTATTTTTCTCAGAAGATGGATAAAGAATGTATAATTATTTTGGAAATTATTGTGTGCCTACTTTTCCCTAATCCAGGCTGGTTGAGGTATAGAACGAACTAATGAACTAATGCTGGATTGCCAGATGCCTCCCCCAGGATATAATTAGAGGATTCCCAAGGATCCTACAGGCAGTCTTTTCAATTTCAAACCGGGAGAAGCATCTCTTAGGTCTTCCAGCCTGGGCCTGGTGACATAAATGTAGGCGAGGGGCTCTCCTATTCCCAGGAAGCTTACTCAGGACTTAAAGGTAAAGGGTAAAGGGACCCCTGACCATTAGGTCCAGTCGTGGCCGACTCTGGGGTTGCGGCGCTCATCTCGCTTTATTGGCTGAGGGAGCCGGCGTACAGCTTCCGGGTCATGTGGCCAGCATGACTAAGCCTCTTCTGCCGAACCAGAGCAGCGCACGGAAATGCCGTTTACCTTTCCGCCGGAGCGGTACCTATTTATCTACTTGCACTTTGACGTGTTTTCGAACTGCTAGGTTGGCAGGAGCAGGGACCAAGCAATGGGAGCTCACCCCATCGCGGGGATTCGAACCGCCGACCTTCTGATCGGCAAGCCCTAGGGTCTGTGGTTTAACCCACAGAGCCACCCGCATCCCCTACTCAGGACTTACTCAGAGGTAAATAGCGGATGTAAGGAATGGCTTCAAGTAAAATAGAAGTAGTGGCCCACTTTCTCAAGGAGGGGAGCAGGAAAGGCAGGTAAAATGGGCCACCACTTCTGTTTTACTTAATGCCATTCCTTACATTCGCTATTTACATCGAAGTTCGTTTCGCACGTTATGTAAAAGCAAACCCAAGTTTTTGCCGCTGCGGGTACACTGAATGGGGGAGCTGGAGCCAATCTCAGCCCCATGGTGAATGTACACATGAGACATACTTGAAGATATCTGATTGTTGCATGCCCACATTGAACATTGTTTTAAAAAGCTAAATATGTAATTTGCCCAAGTCTCCAAACTGTAAGGGCTCTACGAATACAAAGTCTGACCTTGGTAAGTTTTTATCACAATGCATTTGAAAAGGACTAATGTGCCTTAACACTTAAATGTATCCATCTGTACACTTTCAATGCTAAGGAATGGCACTGACTTGTTTCTCAACCTCAAAAGTCTGATTCAGTAAAGAAAACAATGAAAAGAAATAAAAGAAATATTTCCTTCCAGTCTTTCAGTTGACTGACTTTAGCGTCATGCATTATCCTAACTAAAAGTGTTAATTCAACAGGAAAATTAGGCCAGTGCAAACTCAAGCAACTTTTCACCCAACAGTCACAGAACTTTTAAAAAGTAATATTCTGTATGAGATATTCCAAGGTTGTTTTGTGGCGACTATGACACTTTTTCTTGGCCATACCTAAACCGCCCTGCCTTCCCCAATTACGTTTGAAACAGAGTACGGGGAGCCATTTTGTTTTGTGTGGTTTTTTTATAAAAAACAACAACACAGAACAAACTGGGTGGAAAGGTCCGTTTAATCCACCATCTAGCCAAATAGTAGCCAGTTAAGACACCTCTGGGAAGCTCACAAACGGTGCTCAAAGGGACAGTTTCTTTCTCTTGTTTCTCCCCAGCGTCTGGTCCTCAGGAGGCAAACAGCCTGTATTCATGGGATTGCGCTAAGTTAAAGGCGCTTTGCAGAGTGCTTATTGCGCGGTCAAAACATTGCTGCATAAGCGGAAAGGCAAGTACATTACTAAAGGTACTTACAAAACAGGTTGCACAACAGCAACCAGCTGTTGCATGAGGGGAAAAGAAAACCACGTGGCTGAAGACCAGTGGCGTAGCGTGGGTTGTCAGCACCCGGGGCAAGGCAAGTAATTTGCGCCCCCTAACCCGTGGATTTGCGCCCCCTAACCCTAACCCCCAGATGTTGCGGCCGGTGCGGCCGGCCCCCCCTGCACCCCCCACGCTACGCCACTGCTGAAGACTGTCGCGCCACAGATTCCACAGCAAGAACCGGCTATTGCGCGAAGAGAATCAGCAGCTTCTTCCCTGTTTATTTGCCCAGCTCTCCCTTTCTAAATCCCATTTGCAGAAGCAGTTTCTGGCAATGCTTAACCGCCTGAAACCACCCTTAGTTTCCCAGGTGCCCCTTGCTTCTCGCCTACCTCACTGATGTCGACGTGCCCGTAGGGGGGCTTGCGGTGACGGTACATCCAGAAGGCAAGGAGAATGGCGATGGAGAGGGCAATGATGGGAAGCAGAGAGTAAACCAGAATGTTGAGCAGCGAGAGGCTTGGCGGTGGAGGCTCATAGACCACTGCAGGAAGAAGAGGGAAGAAACAGTAAGGATCTCAGACAGGGTAAGAATTGTCTTGCCGCTTAAGACGAAACGACTGTTCGCTCCGGCATCCCAAGGCAGAATTCCACCACCCTGGTTGGATTTCGGTTCTTAATTTATTTTAATTTGTTTATTGCGTTAATACCCCCAAAACAACCCTGTGAGGTTGGCTAGGCTGAGAGACAGTTGGCTGCCTCCACGGTCACATATGGCTGAGTGGGGATTTGAGTTTACACAGAATGTAATAGGCTATTAATATCTGCATGCATTAATAGGATAATAACACTATATCAATTTATATAAGACTGTATAGGAGTTTATTACATTGCATTTTTGTTACTGCACCTCTTTGATCTGTTTTCCCTCACACACCCACACCCCGTTCTGCCCTCACAGGGGTCAGTTATTTAGTGATAGCAAATCTGCGTATTAGTATTAGGTTGAAGGAATAACAATGCTGCCCCTTTAAGAAAAGATGGTGCCTTTCCCCCCTTTTGAGACCCCAAGGCAGGTTGGGAAATGTAGGCACACCAATAGTCTACCTTCTATTGGCTCTGCCAGAGAGCAGGAAAATACCTCCCTCCTATTGGCTCTGGCCAGAGCGGGAAGAAGCCTCCCTTTCTCCTTTGTATTCTAGTGGCAGCCTAGTTATGGCAAAGTCCAAGAAGAAGTTCGAATTCACTTCATCCTTACAGAGCTCCACAGAGAACTTCATGAAAAGCTTCTACTGTAATCATCTTCATTCAGAGCCATAGAACAGCCTATTGGAATATGAGCAAAATTTCTACATGTGCCTTGATTATCTTCCAATAAATCTATGCATGAGAGCTTTGTGGAGTTTTGTTAATACTATCCACAAAGAGAGAGAAATCTCCAGGCAGAACAGTAAGGACGAATGAATGATGCGCTCTCTTTCTCCCTAACAAGAATTTGCAACTGAAAGTGGTTTACAAATCAGCCTTCCCTTTGTGCATGTGAAACCAGCCCTGTTGGTCTCCCAGAGCAATTTACAAATGCAAACAAGGTTCTCAAAGTATCAGCCTGCAAGCTCCCTAGCCCTGGGATTCTCCCTACCTACCCTCTGCATTGAAGAACTTCCTAGCAACTCTGCAAACTTATGCAACCCAGCAAGCCTTCTCCACTGCAATTCCATTGAAGTGCTAATTCTCAACTGCAAAGCCCACATACCTTCTCAAACTGAAAGATTACAGGAATAAAACCCTCCAGAGAAAGCCACACCTAATCTAGTGTTGAGATATGTTACCGCAGCCTGCCAATTTTAAGTGTATTTGAACCAAATTCTTAAAGAAAATGGGAGACCATTCTGAAAACACAACCAAACAGGGGAAGAGACAGGAAGTAGCTTCTGATACAACTAAAGGTGACACAGGGCCTTCAGGTCAAAACAGACTTAGGAAGCTGACCCCCAAAATGAGAGCTACCTTAAGAGGAACAGAAGGCAAATCGGCTAGGGCAGCTTGACAGAGCCTGGGAGAGGTTGAGGAAAGACATTCTGGAGACTGGTGGTGCAACACTCCTGGAAAATATGCCTCACCAGAGGACCTGCTTGGCCAAACGCCTGGTGCAAAGGACATCTTACACAGATTGCCTCTCCGCCATTTTTGCGCAACTACACCCCAGCGATACCTGCGATGAGTGGCAGCATTTCAAGCAGGTGAACGGCCAGAGGGACTCCACTTTCCATGAGGCCATGAACACTTTGAAGAGCATAAAGCAGTGGTGTCTTTTTCAAAGAGGGCCAGATTTGATGAGATGAAGGGCCGTGGGGGCCAACCAAAGGACCAACCGAACTTGTTGAGCTTTTTTTTTAAGGTGTTTTTTTTAGGATTTTACCTCAGGAAATAAACTGCCACAGAAGCCAGATTAAGCCGACCAGCGGGCCGGATTAGGCCCCTGAAGCGGACTTTGGACATGCCTGGCATAAAGGAACAAGAAGCAGCGCTTCTCACAGAGGCTGGCAAGACAGCTGATGAACCAAAGCCGCATTCTCAAGGCAGAGGCCCAGGCTTCTCTACTGTTCAGGTCTTGCTCCAGCTCCATCGCAAGTTCGGCAGTAGTCGCTTCAGAACGCCCCTCCTCACAGCACAAACACTCTCCTTGTTCTCGCCGCTCCTCGCTGACAGGGAGCTCTCACTCCCACTCTTACGCCAACAGATCGTCGTATCCATCCAGAGCATTGTGTATGGCAAATGAAGTAACCCTCATGAAGGATGAGGCAGCAGCTGCGGGAAAGCGCGTCGAGTTCGCCAGGAAGGAAGAAGTCTTGAGGAATCACAGAATCACAGAACTGTAGAGTTGGAAGGGACCCTAAGGGTCATCTAGTCCAACCCCCTGCAATGCAGGAATATGCAGCTGGTCCATACAGGGATCGGACCTGCAACTTTGGTGTTATCAGCACCATGGTCTAACCAACTGAGCTATCCAGGCTCATCAGGAGAGAAGCTGCGGCGCTTGAAGCTAAGCTTCGTACATTGAAACAAGATCTTAGATCGATCGCCGATCAGATTCCCACTCTGGATCCCGAGGCACCAATTCTGCTGCCACTAGGAGTAAACTGCTCTGACCTGCTTTTGTGCAGTGAACCACGTTTCACCAATGTGGGCCTCGACGTCCTCAGACCTTGGAGCGTGGTTACAGGCAAGACAAGGGGAGGTCAAGCTAACAGTAAGCGTTGGGCAGTTCTCTTTACGTGTTTGAGTATCCTTGCTGCCCAAATCAAGATCCTTGAGTTCATCCGACGCTTCCAGCATCATCAATGCCCTGAGAAGATCTGTGGCCATATGTGGGCCTATCAGACTCCTCAGGTCTGATTGTGACACAAATTCCGTGGGTGATTTCTGCATGAAACCCTCAACATACAAATATGTTCCAGTCACTACACACCATTACCTCAAGCTAAAGGTAAAGGGGCCCCTGACCGTTAGGTCCAGCCGCAGACGACTATGCGGTTGTGGCGCTCATCTCGCTTTATTGGCCGAGGGAGCCGGCGTACAGCTTCCGGGTCATGTGGCCAGCATGACTAAGCCGCTTCTGGTGAACCAGAGCAGCACACAGAAAAGCCGTTTACCTTCCCGCCGGAGTGGTACCTATTTATCTACTTGTACTTTGACATGCTTTCAAACTGCTAGGTGGGCAGGAGCAACGGGAGCTCACCCCATTGCGGGGATTCGAACCACTGACCTTCTGATTGGCAAGCCCTAGGCTCTATGGTTTAACCCACAGCACCACCCGCTTCCCATACCTCAAGTTAGAGAAGATAAAAAGAGTCCTTGCTATATCAGGCCAATGGCCCATCCTAGTCCAGGATCAGGGGTGGAACGTCCTGCTTTGCCACCTGAGGAGAAAGGAGCAGCGTCACTCCCCCCTGCCCTGTCCCTCCCACCATACCTGCTCCCACTGGCCCTGCTTCTCTGCCCACACTCCTGCAATTTCAGGAGAGATTGTGCCTGATCTGGGCAATTTCAGGTGTGATTTTAGCCAGTGCTGGCAGCACTTCTGTGCTGGCAGCAGGGCGCCCACGGGGCAGCCACCCTAGGGGCTTCTGCTGCCTGAGGCCTCCTCCTCAGTCTGCTTAATGGCAAAGCCGGCTGCGTGTGGCATCCTGTCCTCCATGGCCAACCAGGTGCCTCTGGGAAGCCCACCAGCAAAACAACTCTCTCCCCACCTGTGATCCCCATCAACTATTACCCAGGGACATGTTGTCTCCAATTGCAGAGGCAGAATGCAGCCATCACGACTAAGTTTTCAGTTGGGAATAGCTTCAAATGAACCACCTGGCTAGGTTCAAGGTGCTGGTACCTTTGTACAAAGAAGCATTATACTGCCTGGGACCAGGATACTCAAAAGATTGTCTTGCCCTTCATATTGATCACTATACTCTGTAGGGGAGGCCCTCCATGTAGATACCATCTCATCAGGACTCCTCTTTGGTGAGGGCTCAATCTTTTGGAACTACTTCCCATTACATCTCAGACAGGCGCTGTCTCTCTGTCCACTTTCTGGCTTATGCTGAAGAGCTTCCTTTCCCCACCGATCTTTCAGGTGAAGGTTTTTTCTACCCGAGTCTGCATCAGTACTGGCCTTTAGCTTATATACAGATGGACGTTTTTGCTCTTGGTGTTTTTCACAGTTACACTGCTAGATGAGTTTAAGTGCCCTGAGTTTTAAGGGTGCTGCTAATGCAAAGTTTCACCTTGGCAACTTTTTTTTAAAAAACGCATTTCAAAAGGACTATAATGTGTCGCTCGCAAATGGTCTGAATGCTACTGGATCCATCCGTGCAATATCAACGCAGCGGGGAAAGGAATTACTGACTCATTTGTTTACCTCCAATCTGATTCAGCAAAAAAAAAAAAAAAAAAAAACCCGAAGGAAGAAATTATTTTCCCCCTCCTGCATTTAAATTCGGTTGGCTTTGTCATTACATGTTACAAAGCGTTATTTTGAAAGGGAAAAAATATCACAATGCACCTTGCTCTGGCTTTCTGTTCGTGGCCTTGCTCGCTTTATACCGCTTGGATTGGATTTGGATTTTAACAGAGATTCTGAATCCTTGTTTGCTTCAAGCAACCTGGTTATTTGGCCAAGCTGGTTCTGGGTTTGGAAACCTGGCTTGCCCAAGTCTAGCCTCTGCACTGGGGGAGGGCCATAGCTCAGTGGCAGAACACCTGCCTGGGAAGCAGAAGGTTGTGGGTTCGATCCCCAGCACATCCAGGTAGGACTAGGAGAGACCCCTGCCTGAAACACTGGGCTGCCCCCTGGGAGTGAGAGTAGACCATGCTGAGCTAGATGAATCAACAGATCGTTATTCAGCCGCTTCCTATCTTCCTTAGCACCACCACTTACCTTGCCAGCTGCCATTTGGCCGAGAGCTAATTGAGATACTTAGCTAAATCTGTGTAAACCAGACTATCTCATTCCCTTCCCACAAGCGCTCTGCCTGCAGTGATGCACCCCAGAAATCCTGCCAGAGAGAAAAGGGGCGCATTTCTTTTTTTTCCACAGGTGGAGAGAGACTAGCTTGCAATTCACCTCACCCAGAAGACCGGGAAACAACTAAGCAACATTCTGTAGAAACTTTTGAGAACTCCTCGACTCTGCAATATGAAATGCCACTGCTCTAATTAGGTTCCGTGTTCTATTGCTGAGCCAGGAATTCAAGGTTAGCAGAAACCCACTGAAGCCGGCTTCCAATACAAAGAGTTTTGTTCTTGATAAACAAAAGCCTCACCTTCTGGGCCAGTAACTTCGGGTAAGTGAGTGAACTTTTCATTGCAGTAGTTTCCTTCGCAGCAGCAGAAAAACACTTGTGGGCTCTCTTCTGTGGCCACACATTCCTGCCTATATATATAAATATATACAGCAAGACAACACAAAAGAAAATAAGATAAAAGTCAGTGGATTCTTATATTGCCCTCAGAAGAAAGGTGTACAATGAATTGTCTTTATCCTATTTAATGCCGGCTTTCTGCTGTATTTTGCCAATCCACCGAACCTTTTGTTATAAGGAGGCAGAAAGCTCGCCGCATGAGATCTCAAGAGCCCTTTACGCGCACAGGAACTTTGCAGAAGGGCGAGTTAAAACTCTTAAAGGTATAGCTTCAATATACAAGTTTAGCTCCAATATCCTTGCGCTTTGAGAACATATACATGCCCACACGTTGCCTCCCCCTTGTATTTCAAAGGAAACAGGCAGAAGGGACAAGGAACCTTTCCAGCACCACACAGAGCCAGTGCAGCAATGTTATTACGAGCTGAAAGGCCAGGGCTAAGCTACCTGAAAAGGCCAGCTGCCCCCATGTTTCTTCCCCAGAGCCATGTGCAGAGGAGTAAGGGACACGAAACAGCCATGGCTGTTTAACGGATTCTTTCATGGTGCCATTAGAACATTTCCCAAAGTTAAGACACCATACTTTGGCCACATCATGAGAAGAGAAGACTCCCTGGAAAAGACCCTGATGTTGGGAAAGATGGAGGGCACAAGGAGAAGGGGACGACAGAGGACAAGATGGTTGGACAGTGTTCTCAAAGCTACCAGCATGAGTTTGACCAAACTGCGGGAGGCAGGGGAAGACAGGAGGGCCTGGCGTTCTCTGGTCCATGGGGTCACAAAGAGTCGGACACGACTAAACAACAAAGACACCATAAGCAGCAGTTTGGGGGTTTGCTTGCTTTTTTTTTTTTAAAAAAAAGCAGTAATTTACATGTGGGACTTTGCTGGCAACGAGTCTTCTCTCTTGTGGCAGATTGCACCAAATCCACCTGTAAATGATGCCAGCAAATGCCTGCCAGCACAGCATTGCCGCAATTAAACCGCACCTGTATGAAGGCAGTTGCCGTCCTCTGCTTCAAACTATTGTGCTACAAATGATGTTTGCCCCCAGAGCTCGGAAAATTCCATTTTTCAAAGGAACCCGATCTCGTTCTCGAGTTAAGGAACAAGTTCCACTTTGAGGTTGTCCCTTTACAAAGTGAACTAGTTCAGTTCCATGCTCAGTTCACAGTTCAATTCAAGTTCATCCAAATGACCCTCGGAAACTTCAGCATTTGGATCGTTCAAAGGATTTAAAAGCCTAAGAAAAAAATCAAAACTAAAGTGGAATGTGAGTTGTTTACTTTCCCCTTAAGCTCTAAGGCCCAAAGAGTCTAAAGAATAGTTGTTGTTGTTGTTTTTAAAAAAAATGTAAGAGAATGAACTTGTCTGTATCCTCCTTCCATTATTTCCTCCATCCTGCAACAAATTAGCATTTGCTATTAGCACAATTGTGGTGTGTGTGACGCATTTGAGTTTGACAAAACATTTGAGTTTGAAAACTCAAGGGAGAAAATGCGGGTGAGTGGAACGTTCACCACTGCACACCTGCAATTTGTTATTTTGCTACAGGAGAAGGGGCTTGGCAGGTAGCTTTTGTGGGGATAATCCTGTGAATTAAAAGCCACACTTTCCCCATATTACAAAATAGACGTGGAGACTGAGTGCGAGAAGGCAACAGCCTGACCAAGACTATGCAGCTAGCTCAGTGACTGAACTCAAATTCTGGACCAAGGATGTCCTATCTTAAGATGCTACTTAACAACACTGCACCAACTCTTCCACTTATCAACGATTGCTTTTGGAAGTGTATAGACTAAACCCTTCAGGGAAGCAAAAATTGCTTTACGATGTTTCTGAACCACAGATTTTCCTTCTTCTGCAGCAGCCTGACCTGCTTCCCCTGGTCAAGCGATGATCTGAGCCAATGTGATAAGGGAGAATGATTTGTGGCAACTGCTTCCTGTGTGATGCTATCGAGCAATGAGCCGCGGCTTATCAGGCAGCAAGCTCTGAGCTCATTTATAAGTTATGCCCGTCGATTCATTTGCACAAATAGCTGCTCACACTTGTGGCCAATGCCTCGTGTAGGAACTGCAGTTGGCTCCAGGAGCTCTGTACTGATGGAAAGGGAAGACAACAGGACAGAAACCTTGGGTAACTACCTCAAGCTTTCTGTAACGGAAGCTATATGCCAACAAATTTCCCTGCAGTGCCCTCTGTCCTTCCAAAGAGGATTCAATCAGTGGCTACTGATTATATCAGGCTTCCTCAAACTCAGCCCTCCAGATGTTTTTGGCCTACATCTCCCATGATCCCTAGCTAGCAGGACCAGTGGTCAGGGATGATGAGAACTGTAGTCTCAAAACATCTGGAGGGCCAAGTTTCAGGAAGCCTGGATTATATGGACCATAGCATAGTGGCAAAGCATCTGACTTGAACCCAGAAGGTCCCGGGATCAATCCCTGACTATTATTTTATTTAATTAAATAATAACATGTGCAGAGGCAGGCGACCAAGATGATCAAGGGTCTGGAAACCAAGCCGTATGAGGAACGGTTGAAGGAGCTGGGTATATTTAACCATGGAAAAAAGGAGACCGAGAGGAAGATACGGTAGCCATCTTCAAATATCTGACGGGCTCTCACACGAAGGATGGAGCAAGCTTGTTTTCTCCTGCTCTGGAGGCAGGAAAACCGACGGCTTCCAAACCAATGGCTTCAAGTTACAAGAAAGGAGATTTTGACTAAACATCAGGAAGAACTTTCTGACCGCAAGAGCTGTTTGACAGTGGAACAGTCCTCCCTTGGGAGGTGGTGGCCTCTCCTTCCTTGGAGGTTTTTAAGCAGAAGATGGATGGCCATCTGCCATGGATAATTTAGTTGGGATTCTTGCATTGCAGTTGGGTAGGACTAGACAAGCTTTGGGGGTCCATTTCAACTCTATGATCCTATCATCATTAAATGTTCCTCCCACCAATCTTCCTCCCATTCTCATTGTCCACCTTTTCCTCAGGGCTCAGTCTGCGCCACTTCCCAAAAGGGGAGGGCAAACTCAGGGTAGCTCAGTGGCAGATAATCTGCTTTGCATCCAGGAGGTTCACAGGTTCGATTCCCAGCACCTCCAGGTAGGGCTGGGAAAAAGATTCCCTGCCTGAAACCCTGAAAAACTGCTACCAGTCAGTATAGACAGTACTAAGCTAGGTAGACCAATGTTTTGACTGACCCTGTGTAGGGAGGCTTTGTGTGTTCCTAGGAATTGTTTCTGCTCTATTAGTTATAGTCCTCAGCTTTCAGTTATTGTTTATGGTTAGAAGCACATTCTAAGCGGTACCTCAGGAACCAAGCAGAGGGCCTTCTTGGTGGTGGCGCCCGCCCTGTGGAACGCCCTCCCACCAGATGTCAAAGAGAAAAATAACTACCAAACTTTTAGAAGACATCTGAAGGCAGCCCTGCTTAGGGAAGCTTTTAATGTTTAATAGGTATTTTAGTGTTTTGTTGGAAGCCGCCCAGAGTGGCTGGGGGCACCCAGCCAGATGGGCGGGGTATAAATAATAAATTATTATTATTATTATTATTATTATTATTATTATTATTATTATTATTATTTTACATACGCTTCAGGTTACAGACTCCGCTAACCCAGAAATATTACCTCAGGTTAAGAACTTTGCTTCAGGATGAGAACAGTGCTCTGGTGGTGTGGCGGCAGCGGGAGGCCCCGTTAGCTAAAGTGGTGCTTCAGGTTAAGAACAGTTTAAGGTTAAGAACGGACCTCCGGAACGAATTAAGTACTTAACCCGAGGTACCACTGTACAATACTGACCCGGGGAGAAAGCCCTCAATACATTTCAGAAGTCTTCCAAAGCCTTTGGCTGAGGGTAAGCCAAAACTTGAGTAATCAAGGGACAAGATACAATGCCTGTGTATGTGTGAACAGGTGCACTGGGAAGGCAGAATGAAAACAGCCGCTCTAAAAGCAGGGCCATTATCACCCTGGCTAAGTGTGCTTTTCTGCTCCAGTAGGCAGCTCTGAATGACTAAGTTCTCCTTTTCTGCAGCACGTGGCTCTCGGAAGAACACGCTGCTCTCCACGTAATTGTACAGAACATTTCTCAGGGCACGCCAGAAATTATCGAGCATTTGCTGTGTGAAAACACCCAAAAGCTCCTTAGCTTCCTGGATTTCACGACTACGAGGAAAAGAAGGCCTTTAACGTTTGCTCTTCTATGTAGATACACCAAAGGAGTTGAAAAGATGGGATTTAACAGGCCTGCAGTCATGTATAATAAAACTGCTCCTTGTTGCTGAAAAGATGGGAGCATTCCTTCCTTCCTCTATCACAATCCTTTCTGGTCCCCAGTCTCCAGGTGTTTTGCGAACTTTCCGCTGGTTTTCAGGCATGGGATAATTTGATGGGGCAGGCTAGTAAACTAACTGCAGCTACTTTAGTATAAGGCTCCCCATTTACGTGGCAAATTGGGCTTTTTGAGCACTTGTGCTTCCAAGGGCGGGGAGAGGCCAGTAAACAGGAAGTGATGTCATAAAGCTGCGCCGGATTTAAGGCGATACAGGCGGTTCCCCTGCACAGGGTGCTGAGCTGAAGGGGCACAAAATAATAGTTAATAGAAATTATTGTAAAAATAAGAAATATCTAAGGGGGTGGACCAAATTTTGTCCTTGCTCAAGGCATGTTAGCAAAGTATGACCCTCTATAGAGGGGAGGAGTTTGGGTCATTTATTAAGAGGGATAAGGAAACCGTGGCTCGTTGCTTGACTACAACTCCCATGATCCCTGCCCACTTGCCATGCTGCATAGGGCTGATGGGAGTTGGAGTCTAGCAACATCTGGAGGCTTGCATGTTCTCCCTGCCCCCCCCCCATTCTCATGGGATTCCTTTTAGAGGAGGGTACGCCAAGCAGAAGTGGCAACAGTAGTCGCTGGCATTAGATTACTTGTCGTCATCATAATTTATTCCCATTTATAGAAGCAATTCATATACTAGGTGCGCTACACGAATAAAAAAACCACCCATCGCAGCAATCCATAAATTAAAGGCGACCAAGAAATACGCAGCGGCGCAAAGCTTGAGATGGGGGGAAATAATGGCAGGAGGTGTGGGGGAAATAAAGGGCATTATACCGGCCAAAAGATGAGAAGCGAAGAGCCATCCCACCACCACACCCTACGAGAATGGGAAGAAGAAGGGAAGCTTAAGAGTGGTAATGCCAACTGGAGAAATCTGGTTTGTGTAGGAGCAGGAGGAGAAAAAGGCTCCGACAGGGAGATCGTGTAGCATGGCTGATCTGCTAACTGCCGAACAGCAATTTAGAAGGCTGAGCAAGGCAAAGAAATGACAAGGAACATAAACTAAATTAGGAAGATTAAAAAAAAAAAGGGACGTGCAGGAGGGGGTCGAGAGCAACATCGCCGGCTAACAGATGCAATGCAGAAATAGGAAATGAATGAATTGCAGAAAAAAGCAGGGCGGGAGAAGAGAACGCTTAAGCCCTAGGAAGATAAGAGAAACTGCAGGAACAGAGGGAACTACCTTATACAGAGTTAGACCAATGGTCCATTGAGCTCACTATTGCCTACACGGACAGGCAGAGGCCAGGTTTCAGGCAGAGGACATTCCCAGCCTTACCTGGAGAAGCCCGGGACTGAACCTGGGACCTTCTGCTTGCAAAGCAGGTGATCAACCACTCAGCCACGGCTCTTCCTTAGATGTCAGCAGGAACAGGCTGAGACTACAACCCTAAACACTCTTATCTAGGAATGATTCTTGTTAAAGTCATTGTGGCTTATTTATGGGTGGACACGTATAGCTGTAGTCTCCAGCTGAGATGGTGTTTGTGTGTGTATCTGGAAATTAACTAACTGTGAATGGAATGAATGGAATTGTCAAGTTGCAGTTAATATAGTAAGAATTGCAGATCAGCTGGCTGGGGTTTTTTTGTTTGTCTTTTGTTGTTTAAATTAATAGTGAAGAAAAAGGTATTTTAAAAGGTCCCCCCCCCCAAAAAAAACCCCAGTCCATCTCAATAGATACTACCAGGGCTTTTTTTCCTCGCCAGATCTCAGGGCCGGCACCTCTCAGGTGGGCGCCATTGCCATTATAAGAGAGTTGAGTTCCAGCACCTCTTTTTCTAGAAAAATAAGGCTCGTATAGTTAAAGCTATGGTTTTCCCAGTAGTGATGTATGGAAGTGAGAGCCGGACCATAAAGAAGGCTGATTGCCGAAGAATGGATGCTTTTGAATTATGGTGCTGGAGGAGACTCTTGAGAGTCCCATGGACTGCAAGAAGATCAAACCGATCCATTCTGAAGGAAATCAGTCCTGCGTGCTCACTGGAAGGACAGATCGTGAAGCTGAGACTCCAAAACTTTGGCCACCTCATGAGAAGAGAAGACTCCCTGGAAAAGACCCTGATGTTGGGAAAGATGGAGGACACAAGGAGAAGGGGACGACAGAGGACGAGATAGTTGGACAGTGTTCTCAAAGCTACCAACATGAGTTTGACCAAACTGCGGGAGGCAGTGGAGGACAGGAGTGCCTGGCGTGCTCTGGTCCATGGGGTCACGAAGAGTCGGACACGACTAAAAGACAACAGCGCTGGATAAAAAAGTGTTTCAGCCACTCTGAAAATTCAAGTGGTTGTGTAGGGTAGATGGCAAAATTTGCATTCATTGCCCCGCCCACTTTTGCCTCTGGCCCCGCCCAGCGCTGACACGTGGCCCTGCAGATGAAAAGAGGGGAGGAGCCTCCCCAACCTTCCATATTCTATAAACAAAGCTCCCAGCCTGAGCGACTTCATGGCTGAAGCTCCAAGCTCCATGGACTGGGGGGCAAGGGACACCCAGGCACACATGTAAGAGGGAGTGAGGAGTGTGCTGCTGCTGCTCCCTGGTTCTGCCTGTGCCTCTCACCTGTCGTAGCAGTTGAAGTCGTCAAGCCAGCACCCCTTCTTCACCAGTTCGATGGAGCCGGAGTTGTTTCTCCAGGAGGCGTAGCAATGGAGCCGTTTGTCCTTCTCCCCTTCACAGCGCTCCACCCCGCTCTGGTTGGTCTTTTCCAACTCCCAGTTGGCATTGTAATAGATGCATTCCCGGGTCTCGGCCTCACCATGGCCTGGCCCTGCAGGGGAGGAAAAGAATAATATTTTTATTTTTATTTTTATTTTTATTTATACCCTGCCCTTCCCGGTTCAGGAAACCAGGCTCAGGGCGGCTAACAACAAATTTAAAACACTTAATTGATGCTACACAAAAAAAGCATAAAATACGGTAAAAAACGTAAATAACAATAAAATAAAAAATCAATTTAGGGGGGAAATCCATCCAATAAACATTAGATGATCACCAGGGCTAGCTGGCTAAGTTAGTCCTATTTGGGCCAGCGAGGAGACCAGGGGAGAATTAGCTGTGGGATCCCAGAGTGGGTAATCTTCACAAAAAGGGGAGGGAGAGGGAAGGAAGCAGAATAAAAGATCAGGCTAAGTTCAAATTGAAAGCCAGGCGGAATAGCTCTGTCTTACAGGCCCTGCGGAAGGAAGTTCAATCCTGCAGGGCCCTGGTCTCATGGGACAGAGCATTCTACCAGGTCGGAGCCATCACTAAGAAGGCCCTGGCCCTGGTGGAAGATAATCTAACTTGTTTAGGGCCCGGGACCTCTAAACTATGATTATTCATGGACCTTAAGAAGCAAAATGGACGTTGTTTAATGACAACAGCGCCCGGGTATGTGACGTCACCACCACATGCTTAGCAAGAGGGACAAGACAGCAGTACCAGCATGCTAAAGTTCGCGTCGTCTGATGCATCATTTTTGTAATCATTGAACACCGATGGAATAATACATTTTCTAAGGTGACTCTTGGCTATTGTTTCAGCTCTGCTCTACGCCATGGCTAGTTGGCTGCCCCTGGGATTGCAAGGATACCAGAGCATCGTACCCAACACCACACAAGGAGCCAGTGACAGAGAGGAGGATGTTCAAGTTATGCCTCCAGGTCAGGCATAGGCCAACTCCGGCCCTCCAGATGTTTGGGACTACAATTCCCATCATCCCTAGCTAACAGGACCAGTGGTCAGGAATGATGGGAAATTGTAGTCCCAAACATCTGGAGGGCCAGAGTTTGCCTATGTCTGCTCCAGGTCCTCTGGGATGCTAGGTTTTTTCTAAAACGTATGAAGGCTTGGCAACTGGCTTACTGAGAAGGAAAATGTACATGCAATATTCTGCCCAACCAAAGTGTGATGAAGCCGAAGGGGTTTAACTATTGACACCAGCAACTCCTCCCCACCTTCCACAGCTTCCTACTACAGAGGAAACATGTTGAGGAGCTATAAGCTTCAGAAATAAATAGCACGAGCCTCTTCCGTATGTCCTTTGTACAAACTGCACATACTACATTCACCACAACAGAAGATGCTGCTGACCAGCGGTTTCACAGCAGCCAAACAAACATACACACTGTGTTGTTTTTTCAATCTGAAGAAAAACAGGGATACAAAACCTCAACCCTTATCTCAAACCTAGAAACACGCGCGAACCTTACAGTTCCAATAACGCACAAATGTTGAAAGCTGCAGCGCACAGACAGACCACCCACCATTTCTCCTCCTCTGTTCACACATAAACAACTGCAAATGGTTAAGCAAAAAGTAGGTAGTATAGAAATGTGCATACTCCACCACTGCTCTTTCTTACCACTAATATTAAATTAAAAACCAAGGTGCTCAAATTAGTGATTGCATTGTTTTCCAGGCTAGCTGCAAAGAATGAGGATTGGCTGAGTGCTGCAGAGACCCGACTGACAAAAATGTTTGCAGAGCTTATCCAATTTCAAATAGATGTGGGTCAAGAAAGAGTGTGTGGCTTTGAAATTCCTGGGTTGTTGTTTTTTGATTGCTTGACATTCTCCTTGGGAGGGCTGCTCCCATCGTGATTTTTAAAGAAAAGTTTAATATGGCAACATTCAAACTGGTCCCCGGTCTATCTAGCGAACCCGTGTTGCCAAATCCTGATTCAAAACCGTAATAGGAAACTGCAGATTTATGATGCAAGTTCAATGTGGCTGTAATATTCCCTGGCAAACGGTATCCATTACGCTGTTTGCAGCTGTGCTATTTTGGGGGATATACAGCAGCAACTACAGCTTCCTTAATCAGACATCTGGCAACTGTGGGATTATCCCACTTTGTCCTTCGGTCAAAAGGAGAGGCCATCCTACTGTCAGATGTTCAGGAGTCGGGCTATCAGGTCAAAGCTCATGTGTGCTTGGGAAGCCATGCAAAAGACTGCGGGAGATTTAGGAGCATAGAATGCTACTTTCTACTGAGTGAGACCAATGTGCATCTAAGCTGAGTATTCTATGCTGACTGGCAGTGGCTCTACAGGGTTTTCAAGGCAGAGAATATACCGTATTTTTCGCTCTATAAGACGCACCAGACCAGAAGATGCAACTAGTTTTTGGAGGAGGAAAACAAGAAAAAAAATAATTCTGAATCTCAGAAGCCAGAACAGCAAGAGGGATCGCTGCACAGTGATCGCCTCTTGCTGTTCTGGCTTCTGGGATAGCTGCGCAGCCTGCATTCGCTCCATAAGACGCACACACATTTCCCCTTACTTTTTGGGAGGGGAAAAAGTGAGTCTTATAGAGCAAAAAATACGGTAGGTGCCCGGAATTAACCCTGAGACCTTCTGCATGCAAACCAAGATGCTCTGCCTCTGAAATGCAAGCTTTTAAAACATGTTCAATGTCAGAAAAAGCTGCAGCGGGGTCAGAGTCCACAGGCAATGCTTCGCCACCCCTTCAGTCAATACAGCAGCCTCCCCACCCCACCCCCCCATCATGGGGAAATCCTTTTCTCCGAGTCGGAGGATGTTCATTAGATCTATATATAAACCTGAGCTAAAATTCAGAATCCTGAGCCACGAAACCCCAAGTGTGCTGTCAAGGGAGGCAGAACCCTGCAGCCCGTGAAAACTACACAAATTTGCATCTATCTCCTCGCCTTGCATTATTTATTCTCTTGCAGCTCATCATAGGGAAAGTAGAGAGTGCTTTCCAAGGTGCTAATGTGCCGTTCCAGCCTCTGACAACCTTCCTGTTTTCTGCATTTTTCCAAGGCACAGCCTCCACCCAGGGCTGGATCAGAAAGCAGATCAGGATCTTTTGGTAAATCAGCTAAGTAGTCTATAACTCCCAATTTTGGAATGCTAGCAACAACAGCAAGGAGAAGGCTTTGGTCTCACACACTTAACTTGCCTGATCCATGAGCAAGTTGTATATCTCTTGAGCCTCGGTGTTCACAAATTGTGAAACAGGGCCTTTCAACTGAGACTATGGACACAAATTTGCTATCGTTAAAACTGGCTGACCGTCATCGATTCTGCTAGGGCTTCCCCAGCCCCTCTGTCTCGCAGGAACTCAGATGCAAGCTTGTACCTATATATTCAGTTAATCCTGGCATAAGCTCATGGACTGCAGTAGCAAAAGCTGGCCATAAGGAAGTGGCAGGTGAAGGCACCAGCCGGTGTCTGAAAGGTGCAGCAAGACTTTTTTTTTTAATAAGCTGGCCCTATCGGAAGCACAGCACCATTTGGGCTCTGGCTCAGAATGCACAATGTCCTGGGCCAGCACTGGTAGCAGGGAAGTGGATCCAGGGTCGTGGGTTCAGACCCCACATTGGGCAAAAGATTCCTGCATTGCAAAGGGGTTGGACTAGATGACCCTCGCGGTCCCTCCACCAACCTGACAATTCTGTGATATTATCACCATGTCAACATGAGCAAGAATGCCATCAGCATCCTACCCGAAAAAAGTACAAAAGGTTTTTTACAAAGGTAACGATATCTTTGCTGTTGTCAAGAGTCTCCTCTTGCTTTGTATGCTGCTATTTCACGAAACACATAATTAACTGGGATTTATTTATTTACTTGCATATCCAAAGTTTTAACCCGCTTTCTTTAAGAAAGGGTGCACCTCTCAGAAAGAGTTAAGGATAATTATCTGGCAAGCGTTTTGTGCCTTAAGCTCCCGCGCAGAGTGTGGTTTTGTGGCAAGCCTTGCCCTCTATAGTAAAACTCCTTTCTCCCTCCCCTTTCCAGCTTCATTCATTTATTCATTTTAAATACCGCCCTATACCCGGCAATTCACAGAACAAAATCAAAATATAAAACAAAATATATAATCAAAATTAAAAAACAACCAAATAACCCCCCACAAAAAAAACCCACATTTTAAAAGGGCATAGAATGAGATAAAAGAAATTGGAGACAAGGAAATTATTCAAAAGGAATAAGACCTTTATTACATTTCTTTTTCCCAAGCTGCTAATAAAAGGCAGGCCTTCAGATGCAGAGAATGTGTTTAAAAGGACACATTATAACTAGCTCTCACTGGTGGGAGGATGAAGTGAAGATTCTATTTCTTTGAACAATCTCAAGACTTTTTTTTATGAAAAGGGCTTGCTGCTTCTTTTTTTACAAAGTATTCCCAACCACCACCAAACAACAAAGGATTTAGGATACTGTATTCAGTTGCTGAACATGGCTTAAGCCAAGGAAGAGAGACCATCAAGTGAGGAGTGAGGGAAAAAGCTTCCATGTGACATTACACGGCCTGCTAAAATATGCAATGCTTTTGGTCTGGGAAGTGGGGTTCCAATCTCCATTCTGCAAGGAAACTCATTGAGCAGCCTTTGGAAAGCCTCTTTCAGCTTTGGGGAGCTTTTCACTGGATCCTCTTCTGCAGATCAGAGGCGAGACACATGAAACAGCCATCACCAAATGAACAGGAGATGAGGGTCTCAAAAACTTGGAAGTCAAATAAATCCAAACTTCTGGTTAAGTCATTGGAAGAATAAAGGGAGATTCCATGTTTCAGCACAGATTCCAACACAGGAGTTGTCGTTTACAGCAACATGTAAGAACAAGATGAGCAGTACCTATTTATCTACTTGCACTTTGACGTGCTTTCAAACTGCTAGGTTGGCAGGAGCTGGGACCGAGCAATGGGAGCTCACCCTGTCGCGGGGATTCGAACTGCTGACCTTCTGATCGGCAAGCCCTAGGCTCAGCGGTTTACACCACACCGCCACCCGCTTCAAAGGAGGCTGCCCATTGCATCCCTGCATGAATTGTCGTGATAGTTTTACCTCCTTCAAATCAGACATGTGCCAAGATCAGTGTCTCATAGAGAAACATGGGCAACTGTTGTTCTCAGTTAGCCTTTGCGGCCGTGAGACTTACCGTATTTTTTGCTCTATAAGACTCACTTTTTCCCTCCTAAAAAGTAAGGGGAAATGAGTGTGCGTCTTATGGAGCGAATGCAGGCTGTGCAGCTATCCCAGAAGCCAGAACGGCAAGAGGCTGCACAGCAATCCCACTTGCTGTTCTGGCTTCTGAGATTCAGAATATTTTTTTCCTTGTTTTCCTCCTCCAAAAACTAGGTGCGTCTTATGGTCTGGTGCGTCTTATAGAGCGAAAAATACGGTGATATCCAAAGTACGCCCAGCCAAGGAAATTCTTCTCCTACATAGAAGCAGTCATTGCTCTTCCCCTCTGGTTCTCGGGACAGTGGGGATTCGACCGCACCACCCCTCACCTGAACAGCCTCTTCCAACGCTTCTGACACATCCTGTGCTCCCCACCTCTGCGGCACTGAATCCCAGAAATCGCTGGACCCCTTTCCTGGGTCAGCCCCTGTCAGGGAACTGCCATTGGAGCAGGAGGAGGTGAGAGGGCTCCCGGATGATGGTGGAGAGGGTCCCAGTAGGAGGAGGGATAGCCCATACGCGGGGGAAGGAAATCAGCGCAACACCAGTGGAGAAGGGGAGGAGATAGAGGAAGCGGAGAGGTGGCTCCAGGACTCTTCGCAGGAGACAAGCGGAGGGGGGACAAGTGCTCCTTTGCCCACACCCACCTTGCGCAAAAAGCTTTCGCACAGGCAACGGGGGAGGAGATTGGGCGTCAAGCAGCTTTTATGTTGGAAGCGGTTTAAGAAACGCCCACTGACGGATTCTGCCAGCGACTGAGGCAGCCACGAGATAGAGGCTGCCCTGTCAGAAAGGGCTCAACCATGCAAGCTAGCCATGAGTAAAGGCAACTCACAAGCAATCCCTAGAAACCTTACATCCCCCCAACCCTCTGCCTCCACCACAACTCCTCAGAGCCCTCTGCCATTTCACCTCTCAGATGTTTGTGAAACATGCTGCCTTATGCGATCTGGGCAGGGGCGCCCCAGTTCAACAGCCATATGCACAACCCCTAAAGAAATTCATTAGGGAAGAAGTTTCAGATCTGCTCTGAAATGTGCTGAGTCTACCAAGACTGACCCCCCCTCCAGAGCTCCCCTATTGATTCCCCTTGACATTTTCAAATACCACAATTCCAAATTCAATTTGGTGGTAATTTGGTGGGGGGTGGGGGGGTGGAGGGACGATGTAATGCATGTAAGCAGGCAGGAAGGAGATGAAGTCCAGAAGGTCAAGTACCGGGCAAACTATGCCCCCCCACCCCAAGAACGAAGCTGTACTTGTTTTCCTTTCTTTGCACCCTGTTCCACCTGAGAAATCAAAGCTCAAAAGCAGGCAGCCTTCTTGGCAGGTTGCAGCAGAGAAGGGAAATAAAACTGGACGATATTATCTCTGGGTTGCCAAGGCAGGTTGTGTAAAACGTTGTTATAAGGCCTCCCAGGCAACGTCAAGATCCACTGGAAAAATATGCCAGATACCATGGAAGAAAACTGCCTTATTGCAAGGGACCCCATGCCTTGGCATGAAACCTTCGCAAACTACAGTGCCCAGAATTCTTTGAAGGAAAGAAGTTGCTTAAAGCAAAATGTTAGAAACTCAGATATACATGCTGGTGTCAAATGGCACCTTAAATCTAGGTTGTGGTCGCCACAACAGAATGACTATTTGCCAAGGGCTTGGAATGGGTGACCCCAGGGTTCCGTCCAATGCTACAATTCTATGATTCTACGATCTCAGCTACATTGCTTGGCTGTAGCTTGCTCTCACAACAATTCACTTGTCCCAATATGCAAGAAGGAGAAACACACAGACACACACACAGTGGAAATTGTATTAGTTGTGGACTGAGGCCGTTTTTTAAACTGTGGTCGTCAACCTGGCGCCCAGAAATCTCATCGTAGTCACAACTGGACTCATGTCAGTAGCAAAATGCGTCTGGCACCTGGCTAATTTCTAACACGGTTTGAAAGGTATAAGTGTGCACACAGCCTAAGGCTCCAGGGAAGGCAGGATGAAGGTTTCTGACCACCACTACTAACCACAAAGTCAGCAGTTTACTGTTATTGTTATTGTTGTTATTATTTATTTTAAATGTCACACATTAAAAACTGTCCTGAACAGGGCTGCCTTCAGATGTCTTCTGAATGTCAGGTGGTTGTTTATCTCTTTGACATCTGATGGGAGGACGTTCCACAGGGCGGGCGCCACTACCGAGAAGGCCCTCTGCCTGGTTCCCTGTAGCTTTGCTTCACACAATGAGGGAACCACCAGAAGGCCCTCGGCGCTGAATCCCAGCGTCCGGGCAGAACGATGGGGGTGGAGACGCTCCTTCAGGTATTAGTCTAAAGCAGACTAATAATAATAATAATAATAATAATAATAATAATAATAATAAATTTTATTTATACCCCGCCCTCCTCAGCCATGACCGGGCTCAGGGCGGCTAACACCGGATATAAAAACAATTGATTAAAATGCAACTTAAAAACAAGATTAAAATTCAACCTCGTTTCAGTGGAAACTCAAATCAAAAACTTTTTTGGGGATGAAAACGTCAAATCTTCACCAAGGCCATCTATTCAGACTGGTCCTACGTGGTCCAGAAAAAAGCCAGGGAAGTCCCCAAATAGGAGTTCCATCACAGAAGGAGAAAAGAAAAAGGAAAGCATCCATGGCAGGTGGCCACTCAAACTCTGCTCCAAAAACCTTCAAGGAAGGAGAGTCTAGTCTGCCGCCTCCCAAGGTAGCCCGTTCCACTGACTTAACAGCTCTTACTTGTCAGAAAGCTCTTCCTCATTGTTTAGTCAAAATCTCCTTTCTTGTAACTTGGGTCCATCGGCTCAGGGGCCTGCCCTCCGGAGCTGGAGAAAGCAAACTTGTTCCATCTTCTGTGTGAGAGCAGGAAGAGGTTTTAAAGCAGAGGTTGGGTGAACCACCTCTCCTGGATGCTATGGTTGAGATTCCTACATTGCAGAGGGGGTTGGGCTAGATGACCCCCCGGGGTCCCTTCCAACTCTACAATTCTATGATCTACATCAGAATCTGCTGCCCCCGTGGATCTTGCTGCCTGAGGCACCCTCACCTCGCCCGGCCCAAGTGTTCTGTAGCTCTGTGTAGCTGTGAGCGATGTGCTCCTTCCACCAGGGGGCAGTGTAGCACTCTTGGCACATGGGGCTACCGAAAGCTGTTTACAAACTCTTGCCTTATTGCAGCAGAAGTGTTGATTAGGGGGCTCTTGACCTTAGCATGGGAGAAAGAGAGAAAGAAAGAAAGAAAGAAAGAAAGAAAGAAAGAATATAGAGCTGGCCCAGCTAGCTATAGGAGTATATTGTATTTTAAAACGGGGTTTCAGGGTTTTTAAGGGTTTTTTAATGTCTTATGTAGATTTTTCAATTTCATTGTTCTGTATGAGACAATGACAATAAAGATATCGTATCGTAATATGGTAGCAGGATTGAATTCTAACTGTTGGCACTGCAAACTAGCCAAGGGATGGTTTTCCCGTATGTACTGGGAATGCCCAGAGGTAAAGGAATTCTGGAATAAAATCCTAAAGGTTATTAATGAAGTTTTTAAAGTGAAGCTTTCAATAGACTTTGATCTCATGACAATGGGTATGCTTGGAAACACGGCTATAGAGAGAGGTGACCAGCTTACCTTCAAAGCTATGATGTTAGCGGGAAAGGCAACGATAGCTTTAGGTTGGAAAGAAAGAGGAAAATGGACAGTAGAGGCATGGAATAGTTATTTGTTTGAATTTATTCAGTCGGACATTGTTGCAGTCACGTCACAGGAGACAACGTGGAAGGTCAAGTCCACCACGATAAGGAACAGATGGAACCCCTATCTTCAGTGGATAAAAACTACTGGAACAAAAGACATTATGCCCGTGGCTGGGGATAATTGTTTGAACCCTTCCAATGGATATGGGGGAGGGGAAAGGAGGGAAAGGAAAAAATTGTATGGGAAATTAAAAAATTGGAAGGAGATAATATAACGTATGTAAAAATCCCAATCTCAAAAAAAAGAAAGAATATAGAGAACGAAGCATGTCCTCCCATTTTCGAAGTTTCCCTCCATTCAAAACACTTGAATCTCCTGGGAACCTTTTAATAATTTGTAGCACCGGAGAGCACCTTTCCTTAATTTGCTTTCCTTTTAAGATGGCAATCTCACCATCGTAAAAGTGGCTTTAAATCACCCCATGGGCTTTTTTTCTTTTCTTTCTCGACGCTTATCACCACCACCCCTTCCCAAACACATGCCACCGGACCCTGGCTTGGACGAAAAGAAAAACAGGAGGAGTGAGTAAAAGGGCCGTGGGGAGTCAGGAAGCGAGGCAAGGTCCAGCTTTTGTCAGGACACATTGGTGCCTCAAGGGGACCGAAAGGAAGCCAAGGCATTCCTGAAATTCTTCCAGGGGGCTAAAGAGGCAAACACACTAAAATAGAGACACTGGGGCCTTCCAGCTCTCGCATTCCACTGGAAAAATCCTGCCATCCCCCAACTTACCCATCCCGCTGGCAGCAAAGGACTGAGGAATTAGCTTCTCCCCTAGTAAAAAGCCATTGTATTCGAATGACCCCACAAAGGAATGTTAGCCCCCTCCCACCCACCCCCAAAAAACAACAACCCACGCCAATAAAGAGCTTCCAGGAATTGTTCCTGTCACAATAGTATTGGTGTTGTAGAAAGCAGGGGGCGACTTGGACGGCTCCCTTTATTTCGCAAAAGTGCGTCCGTTCCGCCTTTATTTCACGCCATACATTTATACCACATTGCTTCTAGAATCCTGGGGGGTGTAGTTTACCCCCCGGCAGAGCTATGGTTCCAAGCACCCTGAACAAACTACAGTGCCCAGGATCTTTCGGGCTCTGCTTTAAATACACGGTGTGTACATAACCCAGCTCTTCCATCACCAGCTGTCAGAAAGCCGCCTCCTCCTCTCTTAAACAACTTGGCCTCTGTCCTTATTCCTGGAACGGTGAATTCAGAAAGGCGCTGCTGCCTTTCTGAATTCAAGTTTCTCCACGAAACCTGCCTTTTTCCTGGAAGCTTTTAGCTTACAGCCTGTGGCCCCCTCAGGTGTCCTTGGACTCCAGCTCCCATCAGCCACTAGCCAGCATGGCCATGGGAGTTGTAGTCCAACGTCTAGAGGACTATGAGGTTCCCACCACCGCCCTAAGCTATCTTTCCCCCTTTGGCTAATTCTCTGGTTTTTGCATCGTGGAAAGCTGTCGCTTCTGTGGAGCTGGCGTCCACATTCTAATACGCTGGCATGCATTCTTGGGCTTAATGGAAGAGGGTGGTTTTGATCTTTTAAAGACCTGGACAGTTTGGGAACTGAAGAAACACTTTTCTCCTATTCATGCCTCCATAGGGCGGTCAACATGAGAACAGGGCCTTTCTTGCGGTGGCTCCCCTTTTGTGGAATGCTCCCCTCAGGGAGGCTCACCTGATTGGTGACTTTGTTTAGGCTCCACGTGAAAACCTTTTTCCATAGTCAGGGCTTTGGCTGATTAAACAATCTAGTCCCAGTAGTGATGTATGGAAGGGAGAGCTGGACCATAAAGAAGGCTGATTGCCAAAGAATTGATGCTGTTGAATTATGGTGCTGGAGGAGACTCTTGAGAGTCCCATGGACTGCAAGACGATCAAACCTATCCATTCTTAAAGAAATCAGCCCTGAGTGCTCACTGGAAGGACAGATCCTGAAGCTGAGGCTCCAATACTTTCGCCACCACATGAGAAGAGAAGACTCCCTGGAAAAGACCCTGATGCTGGGAAAGATGGAGGGCACAAGGAGAAGGGGACGACAGAGGACGGGATGGTGGGACAGCGTTCTCGAAGCTACAAACATGAGTTTGACCAAACTGCGGGTGGCAGTGGAAGACAGGAGTGCCTGGCGTGCTCTGGTCCATGGGGTCACGAAGAGTCGGACACAACTAAACAACTAAACAACAACAAGGACCTTTTAAATGTGATGGTGGGAGGTGGTGGGTATTGGTTTGTTTTTGCATTTCTGTTGTGTATTTTTGTGTTCTCATTTTGTATATTTATGTTGCGAACTGCTCTGTGATCTTTGGGTGGAGCGTTTCATACAAATTTAATAAATAAAATAAAACTATCCGGCAGGTGAGATCTTGCTCTTCGTGCCACTGGTCAACTGAGCCTGAGTGAGCACTCTCCTAAAACTTCCCAGAAAATTTCAGTATTATTTTTTTCTTAAGAGATATGAAGGCCCCGTTTGAGCGAGCCTTTTCCCTGTGGACGCAAATATTTTCAAACCTCTCTTTGGGCGAGCTGTGATTAAACGAGGAAGACTCCAACCAACCCAAACCATTCATAGAATAGAATCATAGAATCATAGAGTTGGAAGAGACCACAAGAGTCATCGAGTCCAACCCCCTGCCAAGCAGGAAACACCATCAGAGCACTCCTGACATATGGTTGTCAAGCCTCTGCTTAAAGACCTCCAAAGAAGGAGACTCCACCACACTCCTTGGCAGCAAATTCCACTGTTGAACAGCTCTTACTGTCAGGAAGTTCTTCCTAATGTTTAGGTGGAATCTTCTTTCTTGTAGTTTGGATCCTTTGCTCCGTGTCCGCTTCTCTGGAGCAGCAGAAAACAACCTTTCTCCCTCCTCTATGTGACATACTTTTATATATTTGAACATGGCTATCATATCACCCCTTAACCTCCTCTTCTCCAGGCTAAACATGCCCAGCTCCCTTAGCCGTTCCTCATAAGGCATCGTTTCCAGGCCTTTGACCATTTTGGTTGCCCTCCTCTGGACCATTTTGGCTGCCCTCCTCCTCTCTTTGGGCGAGCTGTGATTAAACGAGGAAGACTCCAATTAACCCAAACCATTCATTTTGTCCAAATGTGTGAAACTCGGAAGAGCCACTCAGTGCCTGCAGTATCGAAGTAGCTGGGCAGCATAGAAAACAATCCTGGAGGACAGACCCATCCCTGTGCAATGTGAACTGTGCTGGACAGCGTCCGTCCCGTCCCCCAATCATACACTAGCCAGATATCTCTCTCAGTAGCAACGTGCTTCAAAAGCAAACACCACTCTCATTCCAATGCAACTTCTGACTCCACGCGGCAACTTATTGGACCAATATATTTCTCACACATGCACTCGGCATCGACAGCTAGGGCTGTGTGCTTTCCAGCTGTCTTTTGTGAACTTTGATAATGCACTGCAGTTAACCAAGGACAAAAGGCAGCAAATGTGTGATAAGATGTCACACACACAAACACGCACTCACTCACGCACACGCAGACAAAAAGCTGAATTGGCCATCTGCTGCCAGTGTTCTGGGCATGCATGAACAGGCTAATCCTCTGAGCCATATGCATGGCGGCCCTTCTCCAAATTCCACGCACTGAGCACCATCCCTGGAAGAAGAAAAAGAAAAGGGGCCACAGAACTGGCTGCACAATAGGTCGGTCACCCATCATTAACTTGCCTTTTTGAAACGGGAACACACTAATGGAGATGGATCTCTTATTCAAGCCCCTGTCCAAACTATCTAATGCAGCAGAGGACTGTAAGCATCAAGACATCCCTTTATTCCTTTAAATTTATGCCCTGCCCTATGCCAAGGGAACAGGCCAGATTACGCGTTTTTCACATTAAAAAATACTGTGTGTGTGTGTGTGAGAGAGAGAGAGAGAGAGAGAATAAGCCCATCTATATTATAATGAGAGACTCGCCCTTTCTGTCCTGAAGTGATGTTAATAGATTTGCAGTTCGTTAATGCCTTCAAATAAAGCTTTGACAATGCAGTTTTGCACAAAAGGCAAAACCTAATAAATAACACCTAATAAAAACCCAATAAACATCTGCACGGTGTTCTTCAGCTGTGCAAAGCACTTCACTACGTTGGTATTTCTTGCATCAATATTATCTCCATGTCGGAGGTGAAGGCAGCTGGGTTGGAGTTGAGAAACTCATGTCCCTAACCTCAGGCCATCTACTGAGTTCATGGCTGAAGCAAACTTTCAGCCAAGGACTTCCAGGCTTGTTCCGCCCCCTGCCCCCCTGCAGAGTCCGTACACTAAACCCTCCCTCTGGATTCCAGAAACAGAATACATTTGCCTCCCCAAGCTTCCAGTAGCTGTATTTCTAGCTTCAGGTGACATATAAAGAAGCACACATGCACATTTCACGCGCACTATTTGCCAAAAGTTTCAAACTGTTGCTTAACAGCATTTGCAAAACAGTCACTTGTCTCTTAGCCAAAGTGGTAGGGAAGACTGGTGGCAAAAAACCAACAACCCCACAAGCGCACCCACCACCATCACCCTGAAAATCTGTGATGCTGGAAGACAACTTCCATCAACCTTGACCATAGACCATGGTTTGGTTGTGGCTGATGGTCTGTAAGGTAAAGGGGACCCCTGACCATAGGTCCAGTCATGGCCGACTCTGGGGTTGCGGCGCTCATCTCACTTTATTGGCTGAGGGTGCCAGCGTACAACTTCCGGGTCATGTGGCCAGCAGGACTAAGCAGCTTCTGGCGAACCAGAGCAGCACACGGAAACACTGTTTACCTTCCCGCCAGAGTGGTACCTATTTATCTACTTGCACTTTGACGTGCTTTCGAACTGCTAGGTTGGCAGGAGCAGGGACTGAGCAACAGGAGCTCACCCCGTCGCAGGGATTCAAACCGCCGACCTTCTGATCGGCAAGCCCTGGGCTCTGTGGTTTAACCCACAGTGCTAAAAAAATCTGCTCTGTATGCAAAAGGGGTCCCAGGTAGGGCTGGGAGACCTCTAGTCTGAAACCCTGGGGAGCCACTGCTATTACTGAGCTAGATGGTCCAGTGCTCTAACTTAGTATAAGGCAGCTCCCTATGGGAACTGGAGTTCAAAACATCTAGAGGGCATTAGGCCCCTGCATTAAATCAACTCTTCCCATCCAGAGACACTTGAGAGCTATGACTGGGCCCACAGTTAGAAGGGCAGGGCCAGGTAAACAGAAGCTCTTGCCAGAGTGAAAGTGGGCAGAACCACGCCATTTGCAGGAGCTGCTCCTTTCTAAGCCAACAAGGATGCTCTCCAAAACATGGAACAGAAGTATAGCGTCCAGGTCAAGGGAAGTAATAGGTCCGCTCTATTCTGCTTTGGTCAGGCCACAACTGGAATACTGTGTCCGTTTCTGGGCACTACAATTTAAGAAGGTTGCTGACAAGCTGGAACGGGCGTCGTGGAGGGCAACCAAGATGGTTAAGGGTCTGGAAACCAAGCCTTATGAGGAATGGCTGAGGGAGCTGGGGGTGTTTAGCCTGGAAAAGAGGAGACTGAGAGGAGATATGAACGCCATCTTCAAATATCTTATGGGCTGTCACATGGAGGAGGAAGAATATTTGTTATCTCCTGCCCTGGGGGGTAGGACCCAAACCAATGGCTTAAAGTTACAAGACATGAGATTTTGACTAAACATCTAACGGTAATATATGTTTGCTAGTGGAACAGACTCCCTTAGAAGAAGGGTTTGACAGTGAAACAAACTCTCCTTCCTTGTAGGAATGTCCATCTGCCAGGGATGCTTGAGATGAGATTCCTGCATTGAAGCGGGTTGGACTAGATGACCCTCAGGGTCCGTTCCAACTCTACAACTCTATGATTTAAAGTGAGTGAGAGGAAAGCACTTGATTCAAAAGCAACCAAGGCATTTCTGGTCTCCCGCTTTCCGCTTCCTCCTAAAGAACACAATTGTGAGTGTTCATGGGCTTCCCCCTTTGCCTAGGCAAAATGCCACGTAGAGAAGGGTCTGAAATATTTTCCTTGACGTTCGGATTTGTTTTGTTCTGGATTGTTTGACTTGGTGCTTTATGTAAGCCGCTTTGAGATTTGTGCTCAAATATAAAGCAGCATAAAATATAAAATATATTTATAAAAATATAAAGCGGCATAAAAATGAAATGAACAACAACAGGCCCAAACTGTTTTTCGGAGAAATGCGCGTGGTCGACCCAAGTTAAAACACAGGCCCCCGTCTCATAACAAATCTGCTATTCCTTTTCTTCTAAACACCAGGCTTCCTGCAGCTACGAAATGCAGCGTTGCTTTATGGCAAAAGGCACCCGGGTTTAGAGCAGGGCCCTGATACCAGATACGGCGTTTAACCTTGCTAGTTTAGCCGTGTCATTAACTGGAGACTCTCTCCCCTCGCGCGCTTGGTGTCCCCGGCCAAGACACTGCCAATTAATCCCCTTCACGGCTTCAACCCTGTCATGCTAGACAGTTGCTGGGGCTACGCAGATGCTATGAGCAGGCAGAAGGCCTCGTGCTCTTTCCACAGTTACGTCCCTGTTTTCTTTCCTAGGAGAAATCCAGGCCTTTCCAAATTCTATGGGGCTGGTTCTATGGGGTAGGCAACCTAAAGCCCGGGGACCGGATCCGGCCCAATCGCCTTCTCAATCTGGCCCATGGACGGTCCGGGAATCAGCGTGTTTTTGCAGGAGTAGAATGCGTCCTTTTATTTAAAATTCATCTCTGAGTTATTTGTGGGGCCTGCCTGCCTGGTATATTTATATGAGTAGAGCGCGTGCTTTTATTTAAAATGCATCCTTGGGTTATTTGTGGGGCATAGGAATTTGTTCATTTTTTATTTCAAAATATAGTCCGGTCCACCGCATGGTCTGACTGGCCCATGGCTGAAAAAGGTTGCTGACCCCTGGGCTGGTTCAATTATCCTGGGGAATTCATTTCAGCCTCTGATTTGTTTAAGGGATCCACGATTAAAATGAACTGGAAGGCTCAGGCCCCATCGGCAGTATGCATTTCAAGCGCTATAATACTCAAGAGAATCCTGGGAACTGTAGATTCTTAAGGGTGCTGGGAGCTGTTGGGAGACCTTTATTCCCCTCACAGAGCTGCAATTCCCGGAAGAAAAGCACCTGAGGGTTGTTAAACTGCTCTGGGAATCCTAGTCTCTGGGACCTGAGTTGTTAACGGCCTCGTCAACTTAATACAAGGACCATGAAGCTGAAATTAATACAAGAACCCTGAACCTGACCCTTGTCCGCATTCACACAGGGGCTGTCGTCCACAGCTGTGAAATTAAGGCCTTGCCCAAGTCATCAGCCACTTGTTGCTTCCTGAAAAGTGATTAGTCTCTAACCTCCCCGGTGCTAGGAAAACCCAATGCTAGGAAAACACCTTACACCCCCAAACTCACCCTTAAAGAAGGTAGGCCCTCATCCCACAGTGCCCCAGAAATGCAGCGACTCTCTGCAGTTTTATAATTTGAAATGGAAAAGCCCAGCCCCTAAAAATATTTTTTTAGATGGGTGGTGTGTAAATTTTAAAAAACATATATTATATATTATTATAGACCCCAGACCTATATTTCAACATATTTGGTTCCAGTATCAAACCCTTTGGCCGTCGGGAACAATAAATTCCTCAAATTCCATGTACAGCAGAGCTTTCCGCAAACCATCTACTAAAATATATTATAAGCCTTCAGGAAGGACACTTGTCTTTTAAATACTTGCATAGTGTATGGCGGTTTAATTATTAATAGTGGTTTAGCATCATCTGGAGTGGGAAAGTTCAAAGAGATCCCACTTGGTAGTTATTCACACATTTCCAAGCTGAAGCTGATTTTAAAAATATTTTGGTTTGGTTTTGGGTTTTTTAAAAACACACACACCATTGCATGATCCCTGCGGATCAGAATGGGGGGGGGGAATCCTGTTTGGGAGCTGAGTTGCTTTCACTCTGCATTTATATCACTGTCAAAGTCTTCTTTATAAAAGATGTCTTATGCCTTCCTTCACCGATCCCACTTGCGCAACTTTCGAAAGCTATTAACTTAGTGCAACGGCCTGCATTGCCTGCCTCCTCAAGAACAGTCCTTGGCCCCTTGAGCAAGGGCTAAACTACCGTATTTTTTGCTCTATAAGACTCACTTTTTCCCTCCTAAAAAGTAAGGGGAAATGTGTGTGTGTCTTATGGAATGAATGCAGGCTGCGCAGCTATCCCAGAAGCCAGAACAGCAAGAGGGATTGCTGCTTTCACTGCGCAGCAATCCCTCTTGCTGTTCTGGCTTCTGAGATTCAGAATATTTTTTTTCTTGTTTTCCTCCTCCAAAAACTAGGTGCGTCTTGTGGTCTGGTGCGTCTTATAGAGCGGAAAATACGGTACATGTTGCCAACAGCTGTGCGAATCTTTTCTCAGATTTGGAAAAACCCCCGAAAGAACTGAAAGCTGCCTCCGGGACCCGGAGTGCCTCTGTGGAGCAGCAGCAGAGGTTGGGTGGCTATTTGTGCTGGGTGCTTTAGGGTCGATTCCTGCATTGCAGGGGGTTGGACTCGATGACTCTCAGGCTCCCTGTCAACTCTAGAATTCCATGATTCTCTGAATGAGTTAACGAAGACATCTGATTTTCGTAGACACACAGAAGGTGCCTCCAGTTCAGAACTTTACGTGAGCTCCAGCTACAAGCATATATCTGGAGAAAACCTGGTGCGCCATCTCCATCTTACCAACCCATAACTTAGCCTGTTGTGTTGCTTCCAAGATGGGTCTTCAGCTCAGGAACTCAGAAGTGCAAAATTGTGAGGGGGCGGATTCTCTGCCTCTGCCGCAACAGGGAGAACAGAAGCTTGGCTAAGAAGAGAGAGGCAACTAAGCATGCACTTTGAGAGAAGAGAGCTCTCTCGCTCTGCGTGGCACACGATTCAGGTAGGGGACGTGGTTCACTTAATCATTAAGTGTTGCTCCAGCTGCTGGCCTTGTAAAATGTCACTGTAAATCCAAGCTCTTCACTTCTCTCTGGCTGGGGATAATTTTCTGATAATGAATCAGGTGCAAACTGGAAATTTCATCCGGGCAAGGCTGAATTATGTCAACAGCAGCTTCAAAGTACACTAAACTGCAGTTAGAAACAGACGAAGGAAAACGCTTCCCACATCCGTGGGTTTGAGCCCCACGTTGGATAAAAGGTTCCTGCGTTGTGGGGGGAGGGGGGCATTGAACCACATGAGCTTTGTGGTCCCTCTTCCAATTCTAGGATTCTATGATCTGCAAAGATTTTTGGAAGCTGCTGTCCCTAATACCCAGAAGGCACCAGATTGGGGGAGACTGCTCTAGGAATATAGGCAAGGTCAGCGTAACAGAACAAATCTCCTCCCACACCAAAAAATATTGCCCACTATCTAGCACAGTGTTTCCCAATCTTGATTCTCTAGCTGGTTTTGGACTACAATTCCCATCATCCCTGGCCACTGGCCTTGCTAGGTAGGGATGATGGGAGTTGTAGTTCAAAAAAACAGCTAGAGACCCAAGGTTGGGAAACATTGATCTAGCAGACATCTGGAGGACTGGGTACCATATTTTTCGTTCTATAGCAGCGCTTCCCCCCACCGCCAGCCCCACAAGCTCTGGTGAATGTACCTTGGACACACCTTGTTTTAGAGGGGGAGAACAAGAAAAAAAAAGTTTTCCCTGTTCTCCCCCTCCTATGGTCCAGTGCGTCCAATGGAGCGAAAAATACGGTACTTATCTCCATTACAGCCATGATAAACCTATTCTACACACCCAACCTGGTACCCAAAAGATGTTGCTGAACTACAACTCCCATCAGCCCCAGCAAGAACACAGTTTGCAATGGCTGCTGTAGCCAGCAATAGCCTCCAATTTCCCCATATGACTTCATTCAAGGAAAGGAGCTGACCCGGAACGTCACAAAATGGAGAGGTCGCCATGAGTAGTTTAGTTGGCTCAGACTTCTCTTCCATTAACTTCTCCATCAATGGCTACTAACCATGCCACCCAATACTGGTTGCAAGGGAGCAATGGTATCTGCATGCCCACTGCGGGAAACTGGATGTTTGGATTGATGGACCTTTGATCTTAACTAGCAAGGGCTCTTTAAAAATGTTCATTTTGCTTCTGGGGTTGTTGTTAAGATGTGCCCATAGAAAGCACATGGTGTCAGTGCTCAAAAAGCTGCGCTGACTTCCAGTTATTTTCCAGACCCAATCTAAAGCACGATTTCTGAGCTTTAAACCTCAAAACGGAGCACTATACTTGACCCCTCCACCCCCCAAAACCATGGCTTTATCACCTGAAGTCTGACATGTTGCAAGGCAAATAGCTCCCACCTTGCAGAACTTCTTGCCCAGGGAAATTCTGCTTGGTGACTTCACTGGGGGCATGCTGGCTGATCTCCTGCCAGTTCAGGAGAACTCTTTCATCAGCAACGTGTTCCCAACAATTCAGGCATTCTTTAAAAGGCGGATCAGCCAGCCAACTGAGCTCAGGAGCCTGAATAAAAGTTGTGGCACCTTAAAGACTTGAATGTATCATGGGCCACAGCTGATGAAGTGGACTGTGAGCCACAAAACCTGATGCCGTAATATATAATTGCTAGTCTTTAAGGTGCCACAAACTGACCAAACTGCGGGAGGCAGTGGAAGACAGGAGTGCCTGGTGTGCTCAGTTCCATGGGGTCACGAAGAGTCGGACACGACTAAACAACTAAGCAACAATGAAGGTGCCACAAGATTATTGCTTTTTGGTTCAACAAATTAAGCTGGTTACATTTCTGAAAATTGGAATAATGCTGTAGATAAGCACCATCACCTATAAGACGGAGCTGCAGAAAGACCCTTTTGTGAGCTCCAGAATCATGGACACTCCAGCAAGGAGCAATTTTAACAGTGAGGAAAAGAGCTCATGGCACACATATGGGGACTTTAAGGAAGTGTATGAAGACTTTTGGAACACGGGTGGCGCTATGGTCTAAACCACAGAGCCTAGGGTTTGCTGTTCGGAAGGTTGGCGGTTTGAATCCCCGCGACGGAGTAAGCTCCCGTTGTTTAGTCCCAGCTCCTGCCCACCTAGCAGTTCAAAAGCACGTCAAAGTGCAAGTAGATAAATAGGTACCACTCTGGTGGGAAGGTAAACGGCATTTCCATGAGCTGCTCTGCTTTGCCAGAAGTGGCTTAGTCGTGTCCTTTACCTTTAAGAGTATTTTGGCACTAAATAAATAAATAAATAAATAAGCAAGCAAGCAAGCAACGTATGAATTAGGATGCAAACTAGGGTACAAATTACATCACGAGTTAAATGGGAAATGCAAATATGCCCCGGGTGCGTGATTTGTTTTTAGAATATAAATATACAGAATATGGCTTGATTGTGCAAATCAATGTTTTAAGTGACCCCCCCCCAACGTTGCAGAATAAACCACACTACACTGAGATTGCATTGAAAGATTGTAAACCTTAGCGGAAGGGTCTTTTTGTGAGCTATGCCCATCTTTTCTTGTCAATTTTCCACTGAATTCTCTCTGCACATCTGGGAGATATTAGTGGAAAAGACAGCTCAGATCCATGAGGAGAGGGGAATAAGCCAGGAAGGAAAGAAACAACCATCTGCTCAGACATACTCCACATATTCTTCCCCCAAAAAAGTTAAGAAAATCAGTGACCCTTACTCAATCCAAGCAATGGCATTTCTCGGTTCATCAAAGTTTGCCCTTTTCTCCTCTCTCCCCCCACTCGCACCCCTATGAAAAGACTCCCAAGAATCCCTGGAAGAAGAAGAAATTGTGAAATTGCGTTCAAGGTAAAACAAAGGAATGGCATTAGTTTCAAAAAATAACATTTGACAAGAATGCCAAGCTCAAACCCTTGCCCTGATGTTTTGCTCTAAACCACAACTTTGATGCCAGCTTTAAGGGGGAAATAATTATTTGAAAAGTTACACCACCCCAATTTTCAACCTTGCAGAAAATGGGTTTTGCAATGTTGATGTGCTGGAGCATGAACTGATACACTGAGAAATCCTTCTCTTCTATACGCTGTTTTCTCCCTCACCCGATGGACTGATCTAAGGAGGTTTCAGGAGTGAATTCATACAAGGAATCTTTCCTTTGAGGAAAGAAAACTCTGTGAATACATTCAGGGCTTCTCCTGACTCTTGGATGACACAAGTGAATGGGCGTTTAAGAAAAAGAGAGGGCGAATAGAAATGAGAGAGAACAGAGGACTTGAAAAGGAACCACAAGAGGGGAAAGAGCACCTGGAAATTCTCCTGAGCTATCATGATTAAAAAGATGGTGCCATTCCGATGCTTCATTTCTGCATTCTTAGGAAAACAGAAACCTGCTCTTCTAATGCCTTCTAACATTTGTGTACCTCATTTTCTCCATCATGGAACCAGGGGAAGGGTGGTTCCCAGGCAGTCTCCCCCATCTGGGCACTGACCAGAACCAAACCTGCTTAGCTTCAGCCAGATGGTTGTCTGATGTGTCTTTAGACCATTACCCTAAGGCAGGGCTTCCCAAACCTGAGGCTCCAGCTGCCAAAACAATCCGCCACCAATTAGCTCTACTGGTTTGCCAGATCACCTGCAGTCTTCTTCCCTGCCACTATGGCTTTGTGGCGCTGTGGAGAGCAAGACCGGCCATTTCCTCTTCCTGTCAGCTGCCCCAAGTGGCACGGAAGAGTAAGGCGCCTGAACCATTCTGTCACAATTCCCCGGTTTAACCTTGCTGGCACCTTACGGCCATTTAGAGAAACCACTAAATATCCTTTCTCTTGTTTCTAGCACTCTGCAATGTAATAACCGCAGTTACTTTACCCTTCCCTTCCTCTTCCATGCTTGCAACAAAGGACGTTGTTTTAAAGGTTTCTGTTGTCACAGCCTCCGATCTGAAGTCTACATCACCCTTTAAACAGGACGTTTCCGAGCACAATTCAAAGTGTTGGTGCTGACCTTTAAAGCCCTAAACGGCCTCGGTCCAGTATACCTGAAGGAGCGTCTCCACCCCCATCGGACACTGAGGTCCAGCTCCGAGGGCCTTCTGGCGGTTCCCTCACTGCGAGAGGCCAAGTTACAGGGAACCAGGCAGAGGGCCTTCTCGGTAGTGGCGCCCGCCCTGTGGAACACCCTCCCATCAGATGTCAAAGCGATAAACAACTACCTGACATTCAGAAGACATCTGAAGGCAGCCCTGTTCAGGGAAGTTTTTAATATGTGACATTTTAGTGTATTTTTCATCTTTGTTGGGAGCCGCCCAGAGTGGCTGGGGAAACCGAGCCAGATGGGCGGGGTACAAATAATTTATTATTATTATTATTATTATTATTATTATTATTATGCATCTTTTAAAGGGTCTGCTGCTTCTGTTGAAAATTCATAGCTGCTGCCTCCGACAAGAAACGCTTAATTTATTTACTTTTTAGGAAAAGAAGCAGCAGCTTATCAAATCACACAGAGTGTCTCTGGCCCTTCTGCAGGGGGGCTGTCCAAGAAGCAGGACGCTTCCTCCCTGCATGCCGCCCTGGCTGCAAAGTCCCCGCTGAAGCGAGTCGCGGCCAATTCACTCCAAAACCCTGAGTGAGCTGGCGCCCTACATTACGCGCCCTACATTACTCCGTTCCCTGTCAGAGCGCCTGCAAACTCGAGTGTTTTCCTTGGCCGATCGAGCAGCCGAACTGCTTTTGCCTGCTTTCCAAACACAACAGGAAGAAAGTGATGACAAGCTGAAAGAGGAGCATGATTAAAACGTACGAGCTCCAGGCGAGGGAATCAGCAGAAACTTTTAAAACACACACACATTTCAACTTACTGGAAGCAGGAAAGGTGTATTAGTCAAGACGTCCAATGCGTGAAATATATGACAGGCTGCAACTCGGAGCGGCTTTCCTGTACAATTTGTTCGTCTTGATGGAAAACAAGGAACTCCGTGACAAGTTGTTGAATGTATGTTAAGTATTGCTAATGAGTTTGTGTGTGTATAAGGCACACTTAGATTACAGAGCCTACTAGCAGTGTTAGCAACTGAGATGTGAAAGCTAGGAGCTAAGGGGTACCTTCTAGTTTTATGGGCAAACAACGGAATGTCTAGGCGCACTTTTTTCATAACAATACTACAAAGCTGAAAATGAATGAACTGCAGCTAAAATATTATGATCGTTTTTTACATGGCCCTGCCCACCCCCCTAATATTCTTCAGAGGATCTTCAGAGAGTAGCTGGAAGTGGGGAGGCAGAAAAAGGTCCCCCTTTCCTTCCACTTTGCAGTTTTCAGCTGAAATCTTAGGCGCACTACTGCGCCCACAAACTGTCCGCACTACTGAAATTCCCTGTCGCAAAATGCACCTAGAACAATGGGAGTTTCGGACACTGCTTACTAGATCACAGTGTTTGTGTTTTGCTGCTGGATTTTAAAGAAAGCAGATAAACTGACACACAAACCCACACCAAAACCCCCCCACACAATAGCACTCCTTTGTTCAGGGGTGAACAAATCCCACACTTGACAAAAGATTCCTGCATAGCAGGGGGGGTTGAACCAGATGACACCTTTGTGGTCCCAACTCTAAAATTCTACGATTCTAAGTCAGGGGTCAGCAAACTTTTTCAGCAGGGGGCCGGTCCACTGCCCCTCAGACCTTGTGGGGGGCCGGACTATATTTTGAAGGGGGGGGGATGAACGAATTCCTATGCCCCACAAATAACCCAGAGATGCATTTTAAACAAGAGGACACATTCTACTCATGTAAAAACACACTGATTCCCGGACCGTCCACGGACCGGATTTAGAAGGCGATTGGGCCGGATCTGGCCCCCGGGCCTTAGTTTGCCTACCCATGTTCTAAGTGCAAATTTCAAAGGATAGCTGAATTTCCATTCATTTATTGGTTTGAGAAGCATTTCTCTGCTATCCGTGATTCCTTACGCACGCACGCACGCGCACACATACACACAGTAATGAAACCACACTTCCAAAGATCTCCAGCATGCAGTCTACAATGTGTGCATGCGCGCACATCAAGACAGCCAAGTGCTCCCTCTCTCTGGTTTTGCCTGAAGGCCATTCCCTGAACTAATTACATTCAGCCAGTTAATGGCCACGATGCCACAGCTGTGCAATGCTGTTAATTCTTTCCTTAAGCTAAATCCAACTGCAAAGGCTGGGCTTGACCTCCGCCCTCGCCCCTGCGCCTAATGGCTGGGAGACGGCAGGTGGTCCAGCTTTAGCTGGTTCAAGAAAGGTTAAATTCGAGGAAAGAGAAGAAATCCATGTCAGGGGTTATTCTGAAGCAGAACAAAAGGCCCCGGTGCACGAACCATCATTTCCTCTGCCTGGCAGCAAAGATCACCATCCGTCTCCTTGGGGGGGAGAGCAAGGCTGTGAATGCCTTGCTTCAGCCGGCTAAATAAACAAGGCGGAATGTACACTTTACTTCAAGGAAGGAGGTGAACGCTGAACCAAGTGTTACGGCCAATGAAATGTCCTAGGGATCCGCATGAGGGAGTGTGCAGACAGAGGAACCAAAGTGTTTAGGCGGGGACGCAAGTTGTCTGCACACACGGAGGAGCTCCCTGCACCCATGTCATGCCAGAATTGTTGGTGGAGGGCAGGCAATCTGCTGTTCAGTTTTTGCCCCTATATAAAGGTATCCAAGTGCAGTGATTAATTCCGTTCCCACAGAAGAGAAGAACGCCAGACACGGAAAGAAACAAAGACAAAAAGATTACCATTGCGGTAACGGCTTTCTGCTGCCTTGCCCCACCAAAGGTGGACTTATTTTGCATCCCAGATCACTGGCCATCTTAGGAACCATATCCCCAACCCAAAAGACAGAACCAGGGGGTGGAGAGAGAGAGAGAGAGAGAGAGAGAGAGAGAGAGGCAGGGACCACAGACCACAGGTGGTTGCATAGGGGGGAAAAGGAGGCAGGAAAAACCCTGTTCCGTGACTGTAAATTCCATGAATGTAAACAGCAGCGTTGCTCAGCCAGGGAACACTAAAATAGCGTCTCTCTGCAGCCCACTCAAGCCAGGCGGTCGTGAAAGGGTTAAGATGCACCCAGGCCCACCTAAGAGTGCAGAAACCTTTATTTATAAGGTGCAGGAGGGTGACATTTCTCCGTTCCAGTTCCTTTCCCCCCCTTTAACCTCCTGCCACCGTGTCACCCTGGCATTTGATCTTTCGCCTCCATTCATTTATTCTTGTCACGGCTATCCATCATTGATTTCGTTCTCAGAGGGGAGGGAGGGCAGGCCTGGCGCTGGCCTCTGGGCTTCCCACGCCCACACTCTGGCTCGCCGGCTCTGATCTCCAAACAAGAGCAAGGCCTGCCCTGGATGCAAGCCGTGACCTTTACTCGGGGCGTAAAAGGGGCTCCGGCGACCTTTTATCACTCCGTGGCGAGGGAATTTCCATTCTGGGACAACGGCTGCTTCAGACCAAGCCTGCTATCGCTTAATGGTCACAGATATAACTTGCACATTGGAAACTCTCGAGTGTGTGTCCCCCATCAACTGCCCCCCCCAAAATGGGCCTTCTCACTTTTTCTTGCAAGAGGCCAAAATAACCACTGCAAACTCGCGCAATTTCGAGCTGCACATTTTTCAAGCATAGCGCCCCAAGACACAAATTTTGGGGTGCCACACAAGATCACTGCCCCCCAATGGTTTGGGGGCAGCAATCTTGCACAGGGGCACTGTGTCCCCCTAAAAAAACTTGGGGGGCATGATGTCACACAGGTCACTTAACTCGTGCAGGAGTATGGACTTGGAAGATGGCATCCCAGATTTGCACCGCGTCATCTTGAAAGGTATGGGGCTTAGTCACACGTGGGAATTCACAGCTATCTTTTTTTGGGGGGGTTGCTGGTTAAACATACAACAGGAAGCCGCAATGGGGAGCAGGTATTCGCAGCACAAGGTTCCCTAGGAAGGGAAGTTCATCTGGCACCCTCTGTGCAAAAAAAAAAAAACTTCTGGCCCCTGCAAAAATACACGTCTTTCCCCACCCCAAGGCTTTTATTACTTTTTAGTGGTTTATTACTTCTCACAGCGGAAATAGTTCTAGGGATTTATCTGTTTGCGTTTCTGAACTGCTTAATATTTTAAAAATCTCTTAAGCACTATGCAGAAACGTTGCATTAAAAAATACCACAAAAACAGAAGAACCACGTTGAAAACCAGTGAAACAGTATGTCAGGGAACTGCATCAGGGCCGGAGGGAGAGAGCAAAATCCAGAGGGATTCCGGAGAGCGTCCCGGGATTGGGAGAGGCAGCCCATCTTCTGGGGAAGAGAATCAGCGTAGCACCAGTGGAGAAGGGGGGCAGATGGGGGACGCGGCGAGGCGGTCCCATGACTCCTTGCCGGGGACCAGCGGGGAGAGTAGAGGTCCTCCGCTGCCTACGCCCTCCTTGCGCAGAAGGCTTTCGCGCAGAGAGAGTAGGAGAAGACTAGGCGTCAAAGAGCTTCTTTGCTGGAAGAAGTTTAAGAAACGCCCACTGATGGATGCTGCCAGCGATTGAGACAGCCACGGGTGAGTGGCTGTCCGGACAGAAAAGGTTCACTCAGGCAATCCAGCCAGGTGTTTGCACCGGCTTACGCACGAGCAACCCCTAGAACCATTACACAGTATTATTTAAAAGAGGGTCCAATCTCATGGGTCAGGGGAAGCCTAGGGGAAGAAGAAGCATCTTTTTAGAGACATCTGCAAAAACTGAAGGGTCAAGCTTTGTTTATGGCAGAGGGAAGGACATTCCAGAGAGCAGGGGCAAAACTAGATGAGACGTGTCCTTTTTTTTTACATAGACATGCATGGTTTTGTTTAACAGAGGGACGTGGTTGCTTGAGATGTAATTATGTATATTGACTTCTGCATTTTCTTTTGGGTTTTTTTGTGTTGCAGGATGCCTAGAGGTTTCAGCAACGCACACATTTTAAATATTGCAGAATTACGATTACGATATCTTTATTGTCATTGTCCCTTGCGGAACAATGAAATTGAAAAACTACATAAAACTACATAAAACTACCACAAAACTACATAAAACTACTACAAAACTACATAAAACATTCAAAAACCCCTAAGAACTCCAAAACCCCATTTTAAAATACACTATACTACAGAGACCCCTTATGCTGCGTTTAGAACCAGAATTGCATTAGCGTAGAAACTGTTTCTCAGGCAGCTAGTCCTGGCCTTTATAACCCTATACCTTCTTCCAGAAGGCAGAAGCTGAAAGAGATCATTTCCGGGGTGCGCATGGCTTGATCCAGCCGGCCTCAGATCTTGAGGTACCTCCCTGACCGAACCCTCAAAGCCCCCAGCTGGTTGGCTGCATTCCGCTTTGGTGAGCTACCAGCAGGCAGCTTTGTGCCGCTTCGCTGTTTTAAAATCTACTCCTGCGTAAGCTTAGGAGGAGGAGGAGGACCACAGGCAGTCTGGCTCCACGCCTCCACCCGGTCCTCATACTCTCCACACCCTTCCCTGGCCCCTGCTTTGCACCCAAAAGCAACCTGGATCGTGCCCTTTAAATCTGATAATGCCTCTTTCTTGCCTGGATGGGAGATAAGAGAATAATCTGGTTAGAGTGCGGAGAAACTAGTCTGCTGTACACAGGGGAGGTTTACACTGCTTGCCCCGCCCACTCTAGCCTCTGGCCCCTCCCACAACTGGCATGCGGTCCTCGGAACGCTGCCTATAAGAGAATGTGGCCCTTGCGTACAAAAACTACTGAAGCAGAGCAATACCTCCTGAATCCAGGTCTTCAGGCCATTGCCCTGAGCAAGGAAAGCCAGTACTCTTCAGGTTGCCATGCAGACACATTTGGCCCTAAGGGTTATTTTGACAAACTCCCTGTTTTTTTTACAGTCCCGGGCAAAACCAGGTCCCTGATGACTCTGCCATATGTGATTGGTGGCGGCTGCAGGATTTATATGGGCATCTCCTAGAGGAACTGGTATATCAGCACAGAAAATGTGTTTTGGGTGAAGATGGTTTCATCCTAGTCTGATCTTGTTTTGATTGCTGCTGCTGAAGATGTATTTATTTTTGGCTAAAAAGGGAAATGCTTAAAACCAAAAATATTTTACGTCCCACCAATGGTGTCTTTTTAAAAATAAATAAATAACTAACTCCGAGCTGCTGCTGCTGCTACCCCCCCTACCCCCCCCCCAGCAGAAGCGTTTGTTGTGCCCAAGATCAAAGCAGCACCAGCCATTAAAACAGTTGAAAAGAATTGTCACATGGCTCATGTTTCACAGGTTTCGTACCTAAAATATGTCAGAAGCCTGTTAATCTTTCTTTCCTTATTCCCACCCTCCCACAAACATTAAAGAGATATTCAGGTGATAAAAGTAGCATTTCCAAACTGGGCAGAAAGCTGACAAAAAAGCAGTCCTTTTTAAGCATTTTAAAATGGTTGCAAAAAACAAAACAAAACAGAAAAACACCCCAACGTATCTATGTCCCCATTAGAAATCTTAAAAGGGTAAATAAATATGCACACACGGAGAGAGAGAGCTTTGGCCACAAAGATGAAACTTCTGTCACGCAAAATGGTTCAAAGAAATTATGTGGCTACTGTGTGAATAGGGAAGCTGATGAGTCAGAGCAATTAGCATGGGTTCCTATCCGCGGTTACGGGTTTTCTTGCTAATATTATTGAACCATTGATGCCCAGGCCCTTAGCAGAGATGGCCCAGGAACCCAGGGCAACTGGGGTGGGGACTCGCAGTCCTGGAACAGGAGTAATTCTGGCTCCAGAGCTGGAAACAAGACCAGCTAACCCCAAGCCCACTTTTTGTTGTTAGTGGCAATTTAGGAATACATACAAACTTCTTGTGCGTGTGTGCATCAGGGCCGGCTCGGCCGCAAGGCAGGTGAGGCAGCTGCCTCAGGAGGCAATATCCACTGGGGTGGCTGATCCTGATGTAGATCTTTCTCTCCCCCGCCATCTTGTTCCTGATGTAAATCTTCCTTGGCCCCTTCTTCCCAGCGGAAGGGAATTTTGGGATCTGCCTCAGGTGGCAAAATGTCTTGGACTGGCTCTGGCCTGCATACACCATTAAAAAATGTAGTCAGGATTCTCTGGTTCTTGGTGTCATATCAACAGAAAGCCCATTAGCAGAGAAGGCCACTGTACACCACTAGGGCAAAATCTTCTTCTACAACTTGGTAGGATGACAGAGGTGGCTGAGCTCACTTGGGGGTCCAAGAGCTCACGGTGGGCTCTGGGTTATGGGCTCTATGTAAAGCTGGAAGGAAGGCACAATACTGTTAAGAAAAGGCCTGTCTAGTCCAGCCGCCTCCTCATCTCAGTGTCCTTACAAGATGCCTATGGGAAGCCCATAAGAAAGACATGAGGGCAACAGCCCTCTCCTGCTATTATTCCCCAACAACTGGGATTCAAAAGCATCTTGCAAATAGCCAACATGACTGGTAGCCGTCAATAGCCATGAATCTGTTAAATCTCCCTTTTAAGACATCTAAAATGGGGGCTTTAATTTATTGGTCACAAATTAAAGTGACATAAGAGTGTTTTAAATGCATAATGTGGGTGTGATCTAGAACCCAGGTTGAACCAATGAAGCTTTTCATTCTCTACACAGATCTCTCTGGTAATTGCAGCTTTCGGGGCAGGGGGCATATGGGGTGTTAGGGGAGGGACAGTGCCTTTGGTGGGGGACACGTTGTGTTCCTTCTGGGGTAATTTGTCCGCCTTTGGTCACCACCCTGCACTCAGCCCTCACTTGTAGCTCCTAAAAGCTGTGAGGACGTGACAGCGGCTGCACCCTGGAAAACGGCTTCAACTGGCCAGCTAAACCAGGAGAGCGGAGCGGATGGGTCTCAAACCCTCAGTGAGTTAGGGGCTTCCCCTGAATGCGAAAACAGGCTCCGAAGCATTGAGGGTACGAGACCAATAGTGGGTCCATGTGACATTTTAATGTATTTTTAATCTTTGTGGAAGCCACCCAGAGTGCCTGGTGGCCAGATGGGCGGGGTACAAATAATAAATTATTATTATATTATTATTATTTCTGGGACGGTAGCCCATCAATGAGAAGGAAGACTCTGATCCTAAACCTGCACTGCCTTGAGGAATATCTTCTGGAGAATAAAAGGCCCAAACTCTACAGAAATCCAGAGTGGAGTCCCTAAGACAGTCGGATGTTGCCTTGCACACCTCCTTCCAGCAATTCCTGCAGCCAAGCTGGTGCAAAACGTCTTGCTCTGCTTTCCTTTCTACCACATCAAAAATGACAGGGTGGGGGGGTGTCTTGTGGCCTGGGCAGCCCAGGGTAAAAAGGTAAACGGTAAAGAACCCCTGGGTGATTAAGTCCGGTCAAAGGCGACTATGGGGTTGCAGCGCTCATCATGCTTCAGGCCGAGGGAGCCGGCGTTTGTCCACAGACAGCTTTCCGGGTCATGTGGCCAGCAGGACTAAACCACTCCTGGCGCAACGGGACATCGTGACGGAAACCAGAGCATATGGAAACGCTGTTTACGTTCCCGCCACAGCGGTACCTGCTTATCTACTTGCACTGGCATGGTTTCAAAGTGCTAGGTTGACAGAATCTGGGACAGAGCAACGGGAGCTCACACCATCGCGTGGATTTGAACCGTCGATTTTCGGATCAGCAAGCCCAAGAAGCTCAGTGGGTTAGACCACGGCACCATCTGCTCCCCTGAGCAGTCCAGGACCTCCATACACACTGCCCAGGCTTGCACCTCGGGGAGGTCACTTTGGTGCTGCTAACACAGCGGTTTGACTTCACCCCTGGAGGCGCACTCCATTGTCTGGAGAAACAGAGGAATGCCAACAAGGGGGGTGGGGTAGACTACAGTTCCCAGGATTCTTTTGGGGGGGGGGTGCTAAATGTGATTTGAATGTATGGTTGGTGTGTATGTAGCCTAAGACACATCATGTGTCAGCCTTACACTTACATATATATACACACACACACCTTACTGCCCAAACACATTGGCACTCTTCTTCTCCAGTCTATCAATAGCCTCAAAACAAAAACAGAGCCCTTTTTCCCACCCCCAGGAAATCTACTCTGCCTGTTTGCCTGAAGGCAATTTTCACTTGGCTCTCTGCAAGCCAATGTTGAGTTAGCCCCACCATAAAAATGCAAGGATCAGGGGGCTGCTTTCATTTTTGGGGGGGTCTATTTACAGTATCTTAGAATATACAACTGCTTTGCTTTCCAGCTCCCCCCCCCCCCGAATTTTGTCGCAAGCGCTTGAGCACAGCGAATCACACACCTATTACGCTAAGGCCATCGTTATAAAAAAAGGGGGGTGGGCGAGGGAAAGAGGGACCCACACAGAGCGGAAAGGCACACAAACGCACACCTCTGTGATGCTATCTAACAAACCAAAGAAAGACCATCTTCCTCGCTCCTTCTTCCCACACCACCTCAAAAACACTCATCTGCAGAAGCAAACCCGCTGTTTGGCAGCTAGCCAGCTGGAAACCAAAAGGGGTTTTCCTTTCCTGCTGCTCACCCTCATTCAAGAGCCTTTTCTCCGTACACAATGCTATTTATAGCTGCTGGCAAGAAACCAGCCGCAGTTCAGCCACAGAACCACAGATTTGACTAATGCGTGTGTGCACACTCACGCACAATTATTCTGTTTATGTTATGGCCTTGTATGAACAGCATGACACATGTAAAAACGAGGCCGAAGCTGCAAAAAAAAGGGGGGGATGTCCACAGAGGATGCCCCCACATGAAAAAAGGGGGGAGGGGAGAGACGTGGGGAGGATTTAGCAAGCGCGGCTGGCAGAAGTTTGTAGCTCAGGAGTGCAAGAATCGATGTGGTGTAGGCTGCTGCTTCCTCACAGCCAAACCTTTGCTTCCTTCCTCACAGCACCCCCCAGCCCCTGGGTTCTTTTTAAGAGCTTCTCCAGAGTGCTGTGGGGTTTTTGAGAGGGTATGGTTGAATTTCTTTATTCTGCAACGCTTTATTGGGGTGCATTTATATTGGACCACGCATCCACACTTCATTCCAATTTACGAGCTGTTCTGTGATGTTCCCCCAATGTTACCACATCACAAGGGAGTCTGGAGGGGCGCATTGCGCTCTAATGGCGGGGTGGGGGGGAACTGGACCAAAAAGAAGCCCCCGGAACATTGGTGGTATAAAAAGTTACAAGATTTCAGAAAAGGAATGCCGGGGGGGAAATTCTTTAATTACAGGCGTCAACAATAATGAAAGTGTGATTGTGTTTAAGCACCCCAATACCATCATACACACAAACAGCCATTAAAGCACATTAAAAAATAACATCAAGAGAGGCTTGCACTAAGACAGAACCTTCTGAATGTGGGGATCTAAAAAGGAGATCATACTTTCTATATGGAGAGGGTGCTATAACCCTTACAGGTGTGGGAGGGGGGAAACTGAGCAAATCAGAGCAGCTGCCTATTTAGTTGTCAGCTTTCAGAACGCTGGAGGGTGGGAATGGAATTGTATGTCTGAATGCTCTCTAGTCATGTCAAAATAAAAATAAGTCTCCCTGCATTCAGAAAGCTGGCACGGAAGACAGAACACTAACAGAGAAGCCTTCTACCTGCTATGCTAGCTTTCAACATGCAGGGAGTTCAAATAATGAAAACTTTCCCTTCCACGTCCCCCTGTGATTTACAACATATATTTTTCCCCCCAAGCAGGCACTGAGTTTCAAAAGTTTTCTGCTGAAGGTTTATCTTCTTGTAGCAAACCCTGATTTGCCGTTTCCAACTTCATGTGAAAGTGTTCCTCCCTATCATTAACAAAATTATGAAAGATAAGCACAGGTACTCCTGCACTGTTTGTAGAGGCAACAAAGGAGCAGCTGCTCTTGGTGGCAAATTTTGGGTTACCATTGTACATCCAGAATTCCTGAATATAACTTAAGATTGCTTAGCCAACAGAGAGAGCTTCTGTTTCCTAACTCGTACTCCCTCTCCACCCATTTTCTATAAAGTGTGAATGCTTCCAAAAGAACACCTTACAAGTCATTTCCTATTGTGCATTGTAATTATCTGTTATAATAGGGAATAAAGGCTTAATTAGCTTTCAAGCTGCAGATATGATTTAATTAGCTTTCACGCTGTACATGGAACACCTGTCTAGGTGAAACCAAAGCTTGCTCATTCCGTTTCGAAGGGAAGGTCAGGCTTACGGATTTGCAACCATAAAGGTCTGTAAGCAATTGGATTTTAAGAGCTGAGGGTACTTTCTTCTCTGCCTTAATTAGCAGCAGCTTGACTAAATGCTGTGCCGGGAGTCAGATTATTCCCCCCTGTGGGTGCGCACTCCAGATATATATATATATTTTTAAAAGGCACCTGGCTGCCTTATAGCACACGGCGGACAGTGGTGCATGTTACACCTTTTGAGATGTCACAAGGCGAGAGAGTGGGCCGGTTTTAGCACTGGTTGCTGAAACAGAAGCTGCCGCCTTTGTTTCCTGTTCTGCAGGGCTGGGGAACGCTTGACCAGTGCGCAGATCGTGGTGACAGAAGCCTAGTGTGCTGGGCCCAGGGGCTAACCCGAGCAACGTGGTCCAGGTCCGGTCCCAAATCCAAGGATTCCGCGAGGAGTCAGTCGAACAGGGCCAAGGCAAGTCTCAAGGCAGGACATCAAGCTAGGTCAGGCACAGGGTCTCAGGCAGGTACCAGCAATGTTGCTCCCGCAACCTGGGGCGGGGCCCGACAGCCTTTTATCTCTGTTGGGGTAACGGCCGGTCCTGATCCCCCTGTGACTCACCTCCCTGTCTCGCCCGAAGGCGAGCACTCCTCCTGCGAGAACTCTCAGACCTGAGTCTCTGCAGCTCGGGAGACGTCAGTGGGTTACTAGACCCAGAGGCCGCCTCAGCCTCTCCTGACCCACCTGGTAGTGGAGCAGCTGTACAGTGGTACCTCGGGATGTGAACGGGATCCGCTCTGTTCGCATCCCGAAGCGAACATAACCCGCGTCCGCGCGGGTCACGTTTTGGTGCTTCTGCGCATGACGTCATTTTGACGGTCTGCGCATGCGCGCGGGGCGAAAGACGGAAGTAACGTGCTCCGTTACTTCCGAGTCGCTGCGGAGCGCAACCCGAAAATGCTTAACCCGAAGCGTATTCATCCCGAGGTATGACTGTACAGTGGTACCTCAGGTTAAGAACTTAATTCATTCCGGAGGTCCGTTCTTAACCTGAAACTGTTCTTAACCTGAAGCAGTACTTTAGCTAATGGAGCCTCCTGCAGCCGCCACACCGCCGGAGCACGATTTCTGTTCTCATCCTGAAGCAAAGTTCTTAAGCTGAAGAACTATTTCTGAGTTAGCAGAGTCTGTAACCTGAAGCGTATGTAACCTGAGGTACCACTGTACTTGATTGCCCAGCAGAGGGCAATGAGGTAATTCCCGCATCTGGAGCCAGGGCAGGCTCAGGCCCCTGACTCGGCCCAGCTGGTGCTTGTTGCAGGGGAACCTGTGCAGACTGGGGCTCTGCCCAAACTCAGTTCAGATGCTACCTGAGGCAGAGGATCCCTGGCAGATTCCAGTCCCAAGTCCCAGGCCATCACACCTAGGTTTAAGGTGCCATTTGGCTCCTAGACTTCATCTCTCAAGTTTCTAACCATGGTAGAAACCCATTGTGAGAGAGGTGGGGAGTCTTCGCAGCTCCCACTGCACAAGCCAACTTTGGCAGGTAAGCAGGGCTTACCTGTCAAGCACATGGTCAACAAATGCCTTCCACACCAAACACCCCAGCCGTCCCTGCCTTTCCTCCCGCCCCCATGTCGGAGACGGACGAGTGCCAACCTCACCAAAGCCCCCAGCAGCCCCTAGACCTCACCAAACCTTTCCCTGCCCCAGGTTCAATGACCAGATTGTTATGAGCCAGTTTTGCACTGATCTGGAGCAGGAGGAGGGAGAGAGAAGATCAACTAGGCAATTTTTAAAAAATAAATTCCATTCCTGATTGACTCTTAGCAATTCCTCTGTGCTTTTCACTGCCCTGTCCTTAACGCAGCTTTATAAAAAGGCTTGATCAGGCAAACAAATCGAGAAACGGCTGTGCATATGAAGCTACCAAGCTAGGAAATGCCACCTCCAAAAATATATCTTGTTCGAGGGAAAAATGTGGATTTCAATTATGCAGGGCTGTTCCTTAAACACCAGTCGAGGAAAGGGCTTCAGATTTATACATCCACTGAGAAAGCTCAGCAGGAGGAAGCCAGCGTTAAGTTCTTTAAAAATATGGCTGAGAGTACGCTAGCTGCATGATGAAGTCAAACAGGTGATTCATGAAGAATATTGGGGGGGGGGAGGAGAGAGCGAGGAGTGGGGGCAAGGAAGGAGAGGGCTGCGAAATCCCGGATGCAACATCTCTGAAACGACAGCTCTATCTCTGCTTGTGCTGGTAGGCCACACTTAAATTAAAATGCCTATTTTTAGAACCGTGGCGCACATGCGAGGCATAAATAGAATGAATGAAATCTAAAAGCGGAGAGGCATGCTCTGCCACGCTTCGGAGTGGCACCAATACAGGCTTCCAGAATTCCCAGGGTAGGATTAGTGGGCACTAAGTCTCTACAAAGCAACAGAATGTGACATTTCTACCTTCACAACACACACACACACACACACACACACGTGTCCCCAACCTAGCTATATCTGAGATGGCTCAAAGGCTGCAGACGACTCTTAAGAAGCCGAATAATTTATTTTCTTAAACTTATTTATTACATTTGTGTGCCCCATTTATCTCCCGAGGTTATCTCAAGGCATTGTGCGTGGTTCTCCTCCTATCGATTTCAACCTCACAACAAACCTGTGAAGCAGTTTAGGCTAAGAGATGGTGAGCTGAGTGGGGATTCGAACCCAGGTTCTAGTAGTCTTAACAGGCCACTTTGGGATGAGGTGCGGGGCTGGCCCAGGGCCTCAGCACACCCTTTCGATGCTCCTTTGCCCCAAATGCCCTGTTCTCCGCACATCTTCCATGCACGCCTCACGGTAATGCGCAAATCACAAGAATAGATTAAAAACAGTTCAAAGAAACAACGACGCAGAAAAGCAAAGCGAACGAATTAAAAACAAAATACACAAAAGTAGAGGCCCGTTCATTCAACTGGGAAAGCTTGTCAGATAAAAAAATGAGTCTTCAATTGTTTCCGCAAAGTACCGTATTTTTCGCTCTATAAGACGCACCATACCACAAGACGCACCTAGTTTTTGGAGGAGGAAAACAAGGAAAAAAATATTTCTGAATCTCAGAAGCCAGAACAGCAAGAGGGATCGTTGCGCAGTGAAATCAGCAATCCCTCTTGCTGTTCTGGCTTCTGGGATAGCTGCGCAGCCTGCATTCGCTCCATAAGACGCACACACATTCCCCCTTACTTTTTAGGAGGGAAAAAGTGAGTCTTATAGAGCAAAAAATACGGTACAGTGCCTCTCATATCTCTTGCTAAGAGTTACCACGGAGCAGGCTTCTGATATCTCTGGGGCTTGTGAGAGAAGCTCGCCCAAAGACCGCAGTGACCTATCGTGTTTATAAGGGATAAGTCTCCCAGGTAGGGCCTCACGCAACAGTACCAATACCTGGCAGCAGCCTGGGAGTCACTGCAAATCCCACCAGCAAGGTGTTTTGTGTCAGTGATGTCAAATGCTGCCACATTCGGCAGCAGCTACAGCTTGCGGACCATCTGCAAGGGTGACCCCACATAGAGTGTATTGCAATAATTCAACCACTTTGGTTTTAAGGCGGAAACTGAGAGGCCATGCAACACCCAAGTGGGGGGGGGGGTATGTTTGGCCCAAAGAGCCCCTCGTTGCTCACCCCTAATGCACAGACTTTGCTTTGGCATTTTAGTGGTAACTTGTGAAAAAACAGAAGGACTAAAATTTGCAGAAACACCGTATTTTTTCGCTCAATAAGATGCACCATACCATGAGACGCACCTAGTTTTTGGAGGAGGAAAACAAGAAAAAAAATATTCTGGATCCCAGAAGCCTGCATTCGCTCCATAAGACGCACACACATTTCCCCTTACTTTTTAGGAGGGAAAAAGTGTGTCTTATAGAGCGAAAAATACAGTAACTTTTCTCTATACATGCATCTCTGTCTCTGTCTCTGTCTCTCTCTCTCTCTGTGTGTGTGTGTGTACACCCCCAACTCCCACAGTAGTATCTTACCCTTTGACCAAAGAACTCAGGGTTATGTAATCAGAAATAGGGCAGTGCCTAAGACATAGCCTTATCAGTTGTGGCCCTCATAATATATGGAATAGCATTCTAAGGAAGAGTCCACCTGGCTCTTTCATTGCTCCCTTTTAGATGGGCAGCAGAGGCTGCTTCGTTTCAGTTTGATAAGCTTTCAAACACCACTATATTTAAGTTCTTTCATACCACTACTGCCCTTTTCTTATGTTATTTTATTATTCATCTTGTTGCTTTTACTGGTAAATTGTGTTCGTTGTCTTGTGCAACGCTTTAGTTCTTATTGTAAGTCCCCTTTAATATTTTATAGGAAAGTGAGGCATAAATGTTGAAAACAACGTAAACGAACACAGAGAAACAAATAGGGTCTGCCTGTTTTATCCTCATGTCTCTGGCTGCATCCACACAGCGGCTTATTCGGTTGGCAGAATCTTCCCCTGTTAACTTCTGCATTATATCTGAGCAACTTCTGGACATATAGCAGGATCGAGCGCAGGGTTAGCACTCATTTTCAATGTTAACAGCAAGTGAACAAAAAGGGAATGAGCACTATTTCAAACACACCATAGCACTGAGCTGTGTTGGGGCTGCACCAGCTTGAAAGCCAAGTTGTACTTTCCTAGTCGTAACTGAGTGGTACATCTGCTTTGCGTGCAGAATGTCCCAGGTTTAATCCTGGGCAATTCCAGGAACTAGAACTAGCTGGAACTAAAGAGAGGAGCTTCTCAGTAGCCATGCCTGGGATCTGAAGCACCTTTCTGTGGAAGGCTAGTCTTTCTCCCCCTCTCTCATGGCCAAAGGCCTTCCTTCTTTAGATATGCTTCTGAATAGTACCGTATTTTTCACCCCATAAGGCGCACCGAACCATAAGGCGCACCTAGTTTTTAGAGGGGGAAATCTCCGGCCGAGAGAGGCTACGCACGGCTATGGCAATTCCCTCACCTCCCGCAAAAGCCCACAGGAGCCGCACACCCTTTAAGGAGCGCGCGGCTCTTGCAGGCTTTTCTACGAGGAGGGAGAAGGGACTGACTGGCCGAGTCAGTCCCTTCTCCCTCCTGGGGAAAAGCCCGCAAGAGGTTGTGTGCGGCTCTTGGGGGCTTTTCCTGCCTGCCTCCCCCCTGAATTCGCTCCATAAGACGCACACACATTTCCCCTTACCTTTTAGGAGGGAAAAAGTGCCGTCTTATGGAGCGAAAAATACGGTATGTTTGCCAGCCTTGCTTTAATTTCTCTTGCTAGTGGTCCTTTTTAATGCTGATGGCTTCTGCAGTGGTTGCAATGAGTGTGCATTTTTTTAAACACGGTGCTGCTGGTATAATCTTTTATTCCGTTGCATCTGTCTTTTTAATTCCTGCACTTTTGCCTTTGATGTTTGTAAATGGATATGAATGTGTTCGCTGAACGCTAAAGGAAAAGCAAGGTAAAGCACACACCTTTAAATAAAACTAGAATGGAAACTGAGAAAAGCACCGCACGCCACTCCACAGTGCAGCCCTCAGTTTAACAAATTGTGCTATGGAAACCAAGTACTGTATGCGGCCTTCTGTTTCCGATTCAATCTCACTTCATAATGTCAAGGCTGGAATGACGGAAATAGTCATAGGGGCAGCTGTCATAGCGCAGCCATGTGTGTACACAAAAAGCCGGTGCTTTGGGGCTCCATGCAGCTCATTTCGAATCTTTGCTCATTTGGAAGACATTTGTATAAACCACAGGCAACAAGGCAAGTGGCTAAATGACAGCCTTTTTTGCATGGTGCAGGTTTTCAAAACAAGGAGAACTAAACCACATATTTATGGGGAGAAATGTGGCTGCCGCTGGGGCTGGGTGATACCTGGTTTTCAACAGTACAATATATCACCAGCTAAACATCACGATATCTCGATATAGCACGATATATATCTGTGGCAGCAGCGGGCCTTGCTGGGCTTCCCCGTGACGGCAGAGTGTCCCGCCGTACCTCCCCGCAGCAGCTGGGGGCCTTGAAAAGGCTCCCCACAGTAGTGGAGGGCCTTAAAATGTAGGGAACCAGTAGATTTAATAAAAACATTAAATAAAGTTTCGTATAATATATTTAATGTATTTTCAACTAATTTAAGAGTAGTTTAAGTGATTTACTAGTCAAGTTGCATCTGCTCCCCCACTCAGAGGTCCAACTTAGAGGTCCAATCTATGCATGCATAAGCCCCACTAAAGTTCAACTAAACTTACTTCTACTTTCCTGGGGGTAAGCCTCATTGAATTCAGTAGGGCTTGCTTGTGAGTAGACACACATTTGCTTGCACTGCTTACTGAAAAACACCCTCCCCATCATTCCCACACAGTACCCAACCCCCCATTTCAGCATAAGGCAGCCAGCTAAATCTTCTTCCCTCCACCCCCCCCCCCAGAAGCACCCCCCCCCCACAGCCCTTATCCCACCAATCTCTCCCTTTTTATCAAAGGGAGGGAGGGCCAGCAAGCAAGCAAAAAAGATAGTCTCCTTTAAATATAAAAAACCCAAAAAACATTCCTTTTTAATATGGAGGAAAGTTATTTAGGGGAAACCAACAGCATAAACACCACCACAAAATAAAACTAAAAACTCTTCCCTCTCTTTTTTTTTCACTGTTGGGGGTGAATGTGAGGGGCAAAAGAGGAGTTTTCCAGTTGCCAGATCAAAGATACTGGTGAAGCTGAAAGAGTTTGCTGGTTTGTGTGAAGGCTCAGATAGGGTGCCTGAAAATTATCTGCAAGGTATCTCTGTAAAGTTCAGCTGAGCTACTCCCTGGGAAGTCTCCCCCTTTTGTTCATCGGTATATTGCCTTGTTGAAACACTTATCACAATGTTGTTTCAATACCAGTATTCAATGATATGACCATCTATCACACAGCCCTGGCTGCCACATTCCATGAGGCCACCACGAAAATCATACCTGCCCATTCCTAAAAGCAGCAGTCAATGAACTAGGAGGCCAGGCAGAGGAACACTGGACATGGGGGACAGAACATCTAACCAATGCTTTTTCCACCCAAAATTACTGGGAAGATGTTTGGGAGAGATGTGAGTTGGTGGCTGCCCATGCATTCCCCAAAACTAGGTGGTAGAACATCTGCTTTGCAAGGTCCCAGATCCAATCCCTGGATTGCGGAGGCTGCGACTGTCTGGGTGGGGACTTGAACCCTGATCTCCCAGGTCCTAGTCTGAAACTCTAACCACTACACCCCACTGGCTTCCTATGGGGCAGCTATATAAATTATATGGGTAAATAAATATGGGGAAAGCAAAATGTCACTTGAAGAAGGTTATGAAATATTTTCTGTGGAAATTTGAATTTGTCCTGGATTGTTTTATTTGATTTTTTAGTGTGTTGTAAGTCGCAATATAAATATAAAGCAGTAGAGAAATGAAACAAAAAATGATGACCAACTTCACTGAGGGAAAATTGCACCTAGGCAGTCTATTGTGGCGACTGTAACCTAGGTTTAAGGTGCCATTTGGCGACTAGCTTATATATCTGAGTTTCTAACGCTGGTTCTCACCTAACCTCTGGTTCACACATGTCGCTGCTGCACACCAAGGCAGCAGGGGATGAGCGGAAGCTAGGTTAAGTAAAGGTAAGGGTACCCCTGCCCGTACGGGCCAGTCTTGCCAGAGTCTAGGGTTGTGCGCTCATCTCACTCTATAGGCCGGGAGCCAACGCTGTCCGCAAACACTTCCGGGTCCTGTGGCCAGCGTGACAAGCTGTATCTGGCGAGCCAGCGCAGCACACGGAAATGCCGTTTACCTTCCCGCTGGTAAGCGGTCCCTATTTATCTACTTGCACCCGGGGTGCTTTCGAACTGCTAGGTTGGCAGGCGCTGGGACCGAAGGACGGGAGCTCACCCCGCCTCGGGGATTCGAACCGCCGACCATGTGATCGGCAAGTCCTAGGCGCTGAGGTTTTAACCACAGCGCCACCCGCGTCCCTGCACACCAAGGCGGCAGGGGATGAGCGGAAGCTAGGTTACTGCAGTGCAAACCCATCACCGGAGCCCATCCTGCACTCTTCCTGGTGCAGCTGCACCGCACTGACGCCGCCAACGCCTTGCCCCTTTCCACACTGTCCTGGCACTCAGCATCAATGGGGGGTAACAGGAGGCGAGGTGGGCATGGCTCCCCCACTCCCACAGCTGCTACTGGGTTAATGACTAGCAGCTCTAGGAAAGGAATCAAGCTTTTGTCCTGGACACCATCCCGTGCTCCCTTGAGATCCTGCCAGCTCCACTCCCTTCCAGAGATTTGCCAGGTACTTGACTCTTTCAAGCTCTGAAGCTATGCGCTACGGCAGGGAAGTCCATGCGCCACAAAAGCAGCAACCATCCCAAGGATGCTTCCAGTTCAGGGAGCGTCCCTCGCTCGGTAACAGAGCGCTGGTCTTGCACGGAGAAAATCTCAGGTTAGACCGCTCTCGCCTCCAGCAAAAAAAGGGTTCAGGTGTAAAGGTGATGGGAAATACTCTCTCCTGCCTGAGAACCTGGAGAGCTGCTAGCACCAGGAAACAGAACAAGCCCCCCCCCCCCCGAAAAGAGGCTGCAAAGACAAGTTTGCTAACTCTGCTGGCAAGTCGATTGTTTTCATTGCACCAGTGTTGACCTACCACTGGCAGAAAAGGGAACAAAACGAGGCCTCGCCGTCAATGCGGCCCCTGTGGCTCTGCATAAACTCTGCTTACATTCTGTTTTTGAGGAGCCTGATCTATTGACATGGCAACTGTGAAAACTCCAGCCCAATTTGAAATTTAAATTGCATTTCTCCACTGCTCTATAAATCCCAGCAACAAACTGCCCCCGCCCGGCCACGGGTTTTGAAAATGCTTTTCACCATACAGCATCCTTCCCTTCCCCCCCCCCCCAATTCCGTGCCCCCTCCCCAACCCCTTTCTTTCCCAGCAGAATGCTTCCATACACAACTGTTCTCCTCAAAAGGAAGAAGGGAGAACTGAATGGGTGCGGAGCGAAGCACCTCCATTTTAATGCAAATTTTTATTATCCTGTTGTAGAGCAGCAGGTGTTTGCCCACCCCACCCCAGCCTTCTTCTTTTTTTGGGGGGGGGAGTGAGGGGCCCAGCTACTTCTGTCTTCAAGTTCCCAGCGAACGGGTCCCGTTTAAAAAAAAACTGTACAAAAGTTTTAAAAAAAGAAAACGAGCTTTCGTAAAGTGACATGCAGATTGGCACGAAGCGAGAATGTTTGCTGTGTAAATATGACTCTCCACCGCAAACACTGGAAAGCCACAAGGCAAAACTGTGCTAGTGCACCGATTGTAGGGATTTTTCAACACAGAAAGCTTGCAAGATGAGAGAGAGAGAGAGAGAGTTGGTTCGATTTCCGACCAGCCGTTCTGCCTAAATGCAAAACACCCAAACCCAGAAGCCCCCTTTTTATTTCTCTTCCATACAGCAATACATTTTTTAAAAAAGAAAACAAAAATCACAACTTGCTGCAAGGCAAAAACCCACCAGAACAGTTTGCTGCGATATTCCGAAGGCCGCTTACCCAGATGTATACACAGAACGCGTTGCACGCAAACGACAAACCAGCAGGGGGAGCACAAGCAGCTTTCAGAAGTGGAGTCGCCAATGTAATCAATGATACTATTAAACAAAGGAAATTAACAATACATCTCCAGATGGAAAGCAATGCATTATTCATTAGCTGCGTAAAAGCAATGCCCACAGGCCGCAATCCGGATCAGGCCCCCACATGCTACGCCAGGGGTCAGCAAACCCTTTCAGCAGGGGGCTGGTCCATTGTCCCTCAGACCTTGTGGGGGGCCGGACAATATTTTTTTGGGGGGTGGGGATGAACAAATCCCTATGTTCCACAAATAACCCAGAGATGCATTTTAAATAAAAGGACACATTCTACTCGCTGATTCCCAGATTTAGAAGGCGATTGGGCCAGATCTGGCCCCCGGGCCTTAGTTTGCCTACCCATGTGCTATGCCATTCAGACTCGTACAAGCATGGCCCATTTAGAAATAAAACAACTGGCACAAAGGCAAAAGGATACCTAACGCAGGGGAGATCTGCCTGCTTGGAACCAAAAGGCTCCTTCTTCCCTTCCCAGAACAGACCTGACTCCTGCAATGGCCAATTCACCTGGGTATTACGCAGCCTAACAAAATAGCTATGGAAAGAGCTGGCAGAATTGAGTTTGCTTACTTTCCTCTTCCCACCCTGTTCTTTTGTATCTCTTCTGTTAAAGACGTCAAGCCATTGTTTTTTGAAACTGAAACTGGCAGAAAAGTGGCACGTGAGTGTGAAAAGAGAATAAATAAGTAAGAATCCGGGATTGCATTGGATAGCATAAATGATGACAAGGAAGCTAGCCACCTAAGCTGTCGTTCAAACCAAAAATTCCCCGAAAGCCTCGGTGGCAAAGAAGGTAAAACTCGTGCCATGTTAGCACCACAAGGCAGCTTCGCCACAGCTGCCGATTATAGTTTTCAGGCTGGCATAGTTGCACAACAAGCCTCAACCTCCCCATGGATCCCAGTCCTTCTTTCCCTAACTCTGTTATTCAAAACTCTGATGAAAAAAATACAAGTTTCAAAAGCAACAACACACGCATGAAGTTACTTCTATTAAAACTTCCACTATCTATCTACTATCTACCGTACTCTTCCGTGTATAAGACTAGGTTTCCTTCTTTTAAAATCGTGCTGAAAAATGGGGGTCGTCTTACACATGGGTAGTGCATAGGGCGGATGTTTGATTGGTTGTCGCCCCAGCTGTCAGCGGCTATTGTGCGTGTCATTGGTTGCTGCGTCAATGGTTGGCGTTGGTTGGCTGGCGCTGCGGCCATTGGGCGGGCGAGAGGCAGCACAGGGACAGCAGAGAGGCGGATTTTGCAACACATGCGGGTGAGCGATCCCCCCTATAAAAAAAAGCTTGACAACCCTTGGTAATCCTCCGCAAAAAAAGCTCAAAACTGTGCCATCTTCCCCCATTTTTTAAAATTTGAATCCCCCAAAATAGGGGGCATCTTATACATGGGGACGTCTTATACAAGGAAAAGTACGGTAGTTATGTGTTTTCAATTCTGCTGTCATACCTGGGAGGGTTTGGGGAATGGCCAGCCTAAATGATATAATTCTAAACATACATATACAGTGGTACCTCTGGTTACATATGCTTCAGGTTACATATGCTTCAAGTTACAGACTCCGCTAACCCAGAAATAGTGCTTCAGGTTAAGAACTTTGCTTCAGGATGAGAACAGAAATTGTGCTCCGGCGGTGCAGCGGCAGCAGGAGGCCCCATTAGCTAAAGTGGTGCTTCAGGTTAAGAACAGTTTCAGGTTAAGAACAGATCTCTGGAACAAATTAAGTACTTAACCCGAGGTACCACTATATCTGTATCAGCTCATCTGCAAGTTTGATTCATCTTTATTTATTTATTTTTAAGCTAACACATACAAACAACACACCTTTGCTAGCACAGCTTGAACACAGAAAGCCAAATTGCAGAGGCTCTTTAACGCAGATAGATTAATGCACATGGGAATTAACCGACTATAATATGGAAGGACGGTTGGGGTCAGACTTGGTTATTCGCTGAATTTAAAAAATGACCAACAACCCTCCTCTTCTTTTTTCTTATGTTTACAAACCAGAGTGTCCCGAATTGGCGAAGGCTAACAGCAGTCTTAGCAGACCACCAGCAGGGTGATCTGCTAAGCTTTTTTCTAACTTGCTCATACTGAAAGCACTTCAATAACTCCACACTTCTTTATTTCATGCAATCTTACAGAGGTCTGGAATTGTAGGCAGATAATGCCATTTGGAAAGGGACTGACAAAGAGACCCTCCGCTCCCAAGTGGGCGAGTGGGGCGGGGAAGCAAACTCCAAAACTACTTCAAATTATCACAACAGTCATCATGATAACCTTTACCGCAAGCAGAGTTTTTGCCGCGCCACCATGTAAAACGGGAGTACCCTGCACGGGAGGAAAGGATCAAAGCATGTAGAACTTAATTTCCCTTATTTACAGAGCAGCCTGAAATGGTTGGCCTGAGGTAACTATCCCTTATCTATTAAAACAAGGAACGGACATGGTGTTTGAGACACACTCCCTTGCTACTGCTATCTTCGCTCATTCATAGGTTGCCAAGTCAGTACTTGAGTACTTCTCTGCAAATTTGCTGGCCAGTCTGCAGATGAGGCGCACACAGGCTTTACAGTGGTACCTCAGGTTACAGACGCTTCAGGTTACAGACTCCGCTAACCCAGAAATAGTGCTTCAGGTTAATAACTGCTTCAGGATGAGAACAGAAATTGTGTGGCGGTGGTACAGAGGCAGCGGGAAGCCCCATTAGCTAAAGTGGTGCTTCAGGTTAAGAACAGTTTCAGGTTAGGTACGGACCTCCGGAACGAATTAAGTTCTTAACCTGAGGTACCACTGTATTCCCTCTTCCTCCTCACTGTAGGAAGGAGGACTCCAGGTGTCACAAATGTCACACAGGCGAAGAAGCGACAAAGGGACCACGGGGGAAACTGGCAAGAGAAGACACATCTGGCTGCTCTCCAAATTCCATGGAAATGTAAAGGTACCAAGGTAATCTAAGGTTTGTGGCCTAGTAACCCGTATTCACAGGTCTCCAAACTGGTCCAGTTTTCACCTAACACTAAAGCATGGTTTATAGTTATGAGGATGACTGTCGGAAAGTCATGGGCTCATGCCAACAAGGAAACTGGAAGTTTCCACTTCCGTTTTAGATTAATCGCAGTATAGCGTTGCGTCCAAACTGATAAGGGTCAATGTTGACTACAGTTTGTTGGAACAAGCTAACTTCTGAAGCAATGGTTTGAAGAAGCTGGCTTGTTTCAATAAACCATGGTTAAGATTTTTCCCAGTAGTGATGTATGGAAGTGAGAGCTGGACCATGAAGAAGGCTGATCGTCGAAGAATTGATGCTTTTGAATTATGGTGCTGGAGGAGACTCTTGAGAGTCCCATGGACTGCAAGAAGATCAAACCGATCCATTCTGAAGGAAATCAGCCCTGAGTGCTCACTGGAAGGACAGATCCTGAAGCTGAGGCTCCAATACTTTGGCCACCTCATGAGAAGAGAAGACTCCCTGGAAAAGACCCTGATGTTGGGAAAGATGGAGGACACAAGGAGAAGGGGACGACAGAGGACGAGATGGTGGGACAGTGTTCTCGAGGCTACCAACATGAGTTTGACCAAACTACGGGAGGCAGTAGAAGACAGGAGTGCCTGGCATGCTCTGGTCCATGGGGTCACGAAGAGTCGGACACGACTAAGTGACTAAACAACAACAACAAGATTAACCCAAGTTTGTCTGGGTTTGGACACGTGGCTAATCTAAAATAGAAGCAGCTGTAGCTTGGTGGTCCAGTGCTTGCTTTGTGTGCAGAAGGTCCCAGGTTCAAACTCCGGCATCTCCAGGTCAGATGAGAAAGACGATTGCTTGAAAGCCTGAAGAGCCACTGTCAGTGTAGGCGCTATAGAGCAATATTATTATTATTTACTTATTAAATAAATATGTATGGACCAAACAACCTGACTTGGGATAAGACAGCTGCCTTATATTCTGTTGTGTCCTCCACATGTTCCTCTAAAAAGGTAAACGGACCCCTGACCATTAGGTCCAGTCACGCAGACTCTGTGGTTGCGGAGCTCATCTCGCTTTATTGGCCGAGGGAGCCGGCGTACAGCTTCCAGGTCATGTGGCCAGCATGACTAAGCCGCTTCTGGCAGAACCAGAGCAGGACACCGAAACGCCGTTTACCTTCCCGCCGGAGCGGTACCTATTTATCTACTTGCACTTTGACGTGCTTTCAAACTGCTAGGTTGGCAGGAGCAGGGACCGAGCAACAGGAGCTCACCCCGTCGCGGGGATTCAAACCGGCGACCTTCTGATCGGCAAGTCCTAGGCTCTGTGGTTTAACCCACAGCGCCATCCACATCATGTTCCTCTACATCCCTCTAAATTCTCCTTGTGTGCAAGAATTCATTCTCATAAAGCTAAGCTATGGTCCCTGTTACATCCAATCCAGACCACTTATCACTGTTTTCATGCTCCTAGTCGGGGGACAAAATGGGTCAGCCCAGACTCCCTGACCCTGCCAGGCTTCACAACTCATATTCCAAAACTTCCATTCTGACCCAAACATTTATTGCGAAAGGGTTGATTTTTTATTTTATTTTTTTAGGGCAGAGGGATCTTCCTTTTTGTTATCCCCTACCCAGAAATGGAAGGTATTTTCTTTCAGAAAAAGTGAAATGCTATTGTTGTGACCAATTCACGCAGCTACAAATCTCTTAAGAGATTTTGAGATTTAGAATCATAAAAGCGTAAGAGTTGAAAGGGACCATGAGGGTCATCTATGGCCCAACCCGCTGCAGTACAGGATTTTTTTTGCCCAATGTGGGGTTTCGAACCCACCGCCCTGAGATTCAGAGGCTCGGGCTCTGCCAACTGAGCGATTTAGACGGAGACGGTAATGTTAACGATGAACGCAGTATCACATTTGACTGGGTTGCTGGTGACAGGCTTAGGACTTCGGTGTTGGGAACATGCTTTAAAGGGCTACAGAATAAAGACTCTAGTTCAAGAATGCAATCTGAGACTCTGCCAAGCACATTGCTCCTGCGACATGGTGACAAAGCCTCGGTGCACAGCGCAGCCTCTGACTCCTCTTGTTTCCCAGCTGCCTCAGATTTCTCCATCTCCTGCCTCGAGTGAAATAAAATGATGCTTGAAAACACACACACACACACACACACACACACACACACACACAAAATCATGTGAAACTGCTTGCCCAGCAGTTATTATTATGATGTAGGATAAACTGCTTATGTGATCAGGTCCTGTCTGAACGTGAGATATACAATATACAGTTGTATTGTATTCAGGGCAATAGTTTGCTATGGTTTTAAGTGTTCCATGTCCCCAAATGTCAATTTACCTTTGGGGAGGTGGGACTTTTCAAATTATAGCCAAGAAGCTTGCAATACCTGCTTGGTACCCAATCAGCCAATGAGTGAATACTTTGTTATAGCTATTAATATATCTGTTAAGAAAGCTGCACTTATTAAAAAGAAGCAGCCCCATTTTCCCACCCCAACAAAACTGAGCGATCTCTATAAGTGAGTGACGTTCTCAATCAGTTCTTTAACACCAAGCGTGGGAGTGGAAGTTTTTTGATGCTGATATACTGCAAGCAACTTACGTACCTTCTGATTCTGAAAGTTCGGGGATTCTTAACCGGCATTTAACGACAGAACATTTGCCTTTCATCACAATCACGATGCACATTCACACATACCTGATGTAAACCTGTATGGTAATGCTGGGCTCATGCTTATGTAGCTTATGAGCGTATGCATATCAGCTGCAAATTACAATGGAACAAAATGCAACTAAGAAAAAGAAGAAACAAAAAAAATGCACTTTTGGGGAGGAAACATACAGCACCTAGCACAGCACCGTTATAACTGCTACAGCAGGCAGAAAAATAACTGGGTGGTCCACCAAGACCCTTCGCAATTTTCAAGTGGTCCGTGGGGAAGGAGCTACTGATCTACACTGACAGGGAGTGGCTACCCAGGATTTTGGGCAAGTCTGGGTGCAGGGGAACACGCTATCAGGAGATGCAGTCAACTGCGCCCGAAAAATTAAGCAGGCAAAGTGTGTGCTCTGCCATTGAGCTTCCCAACATATTAATGTATAATTTCAACAGGGCTTCTGGAATGCTAAGGTGTTGTTGCAAAAATTCTTGCCAGAGAACCATTAATTACACCCATGTGGAGGTTAAGAAACAGCGGCTTGCTCAAGTTTTGCCGGTCTGTCCATGGGCAAGAAGGGATTCAAATCCTAGCCTCTGTAGAACCCCAACATTCAACCCACCAACTACTAAATTAACATCTTTGCTTCAGGATGAGAACTAGAAATCGCACGGCAGCAGCGGGAGGCCCCATTAGCTTCAGTGGGTGGGGCCTGAAGTGGTGCTTCAGGTTAAGAAAAGTTTCAGGGTAAGAACGGACCTCCGGAACGAATTAAGTACGTATCCAGAGGTACCACTGTATATGCTGCTAAATGCTCATTTCTCTCATTTAAAGGAATACCATTGCGAGGAGCTTCCTAAGAGGACAGGGAGGAAAAATATAAGCTTCTTCAGAGGTTCTGCCCCCAATTTTGTGGTCTGTTTCCCAGGGGTATGTGAGAAGAGAAGGCGGGAAGGAGGTGGTTGAAAAACAAGCCATATAGCTTCCTTCAATGTGTGGTATTTTGTGCAGCCAGAATTGGGTAAAGGATGCAAAGCAGCTGCAGCCAGAAGAGAATTGATCTATCTCCCCCCCCCCATTTTTGGGGGGGTTGTTTGTTTCCCTAGTTTCCCTGGTCCACAGATCTTGCCAGCCGACGAACAAGCACGACACTGATTTGTTGCATTAATCTCGCCACAAGATTTTTAAAGGTCTGCGTAAAAGCTTTTTTCTACCCCCCCCCCGGGGGGGGGGTGTCCAGAACCTTTATTTTAATCGGAGGCTTTAAACCTTGCGCGCTGCAAAGTAACAAAGCACCACAATGCGTTCCTCAACACTTGCTTGAACCGCTAAAAATCGCTGCATGCAGTTTGAGGTTGGAGCAGCTGGGTGTCTGATTACAAAGTTCGGCTGGGGGGGGGCGGGCGGTGGCGGGGGGGGGGAGAGAAACGCCCAACACCAAATGCCAAACCTCGATACATGCATTATGCTGAGTGCCTGGTCTGACACAGACCCGTCGTGCCCCCACAGACAACAGACCGCTATTGAAAAATAAGTAACAAACTCGGCCATTTGCGGACGCGATGCTAAAAAGTTTGGCTCCCTCTCAGATCTGGAGGTGCGCGGGAAGCAAAGTGCAAAACTGAGCCCGGCAAACACGGAAGCCTATGCAAGCTGTGAGAGCTACTGCATAACTCTTTTGAGATAAGACCAACCAAAGAGTCCTGCGGAAATCTACAGAACTCAGGCTGCATCCTTCCCCAGAGTCCCTTTTGCCAGACTGATGCTTCCTTCAATCTGACAGTGCTTCTTGTTTCCCTGGATGGAGGGGTGTACAGTGAACGCGCAGATTGCGAACGTGATACGTACGGGATGCACGTTCGCAACCCACAGCATTCGCAACCCGTGTCTGCGCACGCACGGGTTGCGATTTGGCGCTTCTGCGCATGCGCAAAGCATGATTTGGCACTTCTGCGCATGCACGACCACCAAAACCCAGAAGTAACCCATTTCTGTACTTCCGGGTTCCGGCGGTCCGCAACCTGAAAAAACGCAACCTGAAGCACCTGTAACCCGAGGTATGACTGTATTTGTGGAGAAGCTTCCGACTTTCGTTATGGCTGGGACATACTCTACCCACCACTCTGCTCCAGCCTGGAGAAGAGGAGGTTAAGGGGTGATATGATAGCCATGTTCAAATATATAAAAGGATGTCACATAGAGGAGGGAGAAAGGTTGTTTTCTGCGGCTCCAGAGAAGCGGACACGGAGCAATGGATCCAAACTACAAGAAAGAAGATTCCACCTAAACATTAGGAAGAACTTCCTGACAGTAAGAGCTGTTCGACAGTGGAATTTGCTGCCAAGGAGTGCGGTGGAGTCTCCTTCTTTGGAGGTCTTTAAGCAGAGGCTTGACAACCATATGTCAGGAGTGGTCTGATGGTGTTTCCTGTTTGGCAGGGGGTTGGACTCGATGGCCCTTGTGGTCTCTTCCAACTCTATGATTCTATGCAGCCCTTGGAAAGTTTATCGGGGGGGGGGGAGGATATGGCCCTCACCCCTCCCTCTGCTACAGAGCTCACTCCCATGGGACTGCACTGCAAACCACTGTTTTTCTTCAGCTACCAGGTCAGCAGTTGTTTAATGTACACCATTCCCTGGGGACAGAATGTCCCTGAGGACATTTGGGATTCCCAGGCTGCTCCCCCCCCCAAACTCTCTGATACTGAAGGTGGCTTTCCTGGCAGAGAAAAACAGTAGGGGAAGAGTTTGCAGATAAAAAGAATAATAGAATTCTAACGTATGAAGGGATCCTGAGAGCCTTCTAGCAATGCAAGTAAACTCAATTAAAGCGTTCGCGACAGTTGGCCATCTAACCTCTGCTTAAAAAACCCCGTGGAAGGAGCTTCGTTAACTACAAACCCCGAAATCTGGGATCCTCTCCAAACCGGTGCCAAAGCTTTTGCACTTGTTTTGTACTACCCCCAAACTGAGTAACTGAATCAAACCAGGATTCATTCATAGATGACACTCACAAACATGCCATTCTCTGATTCACTCCAAACTGGTGCCAAACCAGCTGCGCTGAGCTGTGATATCTTACACACAGGTATTCATAAGACACCTGCAGTATAATACCCTCAGATGGTAGAATGTGCTTTGCAAGTACAACGGCAAATATTTGTGCGGGTACGTTCCCTTCAGATCTGTGTACTTTATACCACTCGCAGGACATTTGTAGCAGGCAGATGACTAGGTTCATGATCACCAAAGATCAAAGTGGCATCTGCATATTAGGGATGCAATTGCTGACATCTTGTCATTTGCCATTTTTTTAACAGTGCTCTCTTGCTGCTCCAGACAACTTTCTTTTCAGGTTGCTGGAGGTGCTTCTCTAACGCATCCTATGAACTGTGACCTGCAAAATCTGCATTCTGCCGTGACTTTCCAATACAGTGGACGCTCAGGTTGCATTCGTCATCCGTGCGGGATGCGCATTCGCGACCTGCAGCATTTGCAGCCCGCGCGAGTTATGATTCAGCGCTTCTGCACATGCGCAAAGCGCGATTCAGTGCTTCTGTGCATGTGCGACTGCCAAAATCCAGAAGTAACCTGTTCCGGTACTTCCGGGTTTCGGTGGTCCGCAACCTGAAAAAACGCAACCTGAAGCAACTGTAACCCGAGGTATGACTGTATTGTTGTGCCAGGCCCTTTCCTCCCCTATATATTATCTTACATGGAAATTCAATGAGACCACAAATGAAGATTTAGGGTATGAGTCCATGAGCACATAATAGGTGCAAATAAATTTCTCTGTCCTGCTTTTATATGTGGCATCTACTTTACAAAATCTGATACAGTAGTGGCTTCCTTTCTCTCTAGAGTTTCATCCAACCATGCATGGCAGACCACGGAGGCTGAGAGAGTAGCAGTCAAGAGGGGACAAGTCACCATGCTTTACTCAACGGACTCCCATATCAAGAGGGGGTTGCTGGAGACAGTGCTGTTCCACTCACACGACTTTTTGGTCCCTGAAATTCGTTCTGATTGTGCAGATCAAGTATACAGTTGTACCTTGGCTTACAAACAGCCCTGCTTACGAACAATTCGGTTTACAAACTCCGCAAAACCGGAAACAGTCTTCTGGTTTGTGAACCTTACCTTGGTCTATGAACCGAAGCCGAACGGTGGAAGGGCACCGCCAGCGGGAGACCTCATTAGGGAAAGCATGCCTCGGTTTAAGAATGGATTCGGTTTAAGAATGGATTAAAGTTTGTAAACCGAGGTACCACGGTAATGGGTAGAATTCTACAGAATGTGTGCAAAAACAGTTAATATCCAAGGATCCGCGGGTATGCACCTCCAGATAGTGGTGACATCACCTGAGCATCTTCAATTGGTGGAGTTCACTTGCACCGATAGCCAGGTGCAAAATGCGCCTGGTGAATTTTGAACACTGCACCCGCCTGGCTGTAATGTCGCTGGGACTGGGATGGCGCAGGCCAGGGGTGTTGGTGCTCTGGGTTGGCCGCAGTGGGGACCGTGTCCACACCTGCAGCTGCTTCCACCAAGCTGGTGAATCACCCCAGCACAACAGCAGCGCCCCACAACTCACACCCTGCTGCTGGTCCTGCGAGTGAACTTCCTATGGGCGTCTGGTTGGCCGCAGCCAGAAAGAGGAAGCTGGGCCAAGCAGGTCTTTTGATCTCTTCCAATGTTCTTATGATTTACTACCAGCTCATGTGCTTAGCTACTGAACTAAAACATACACAGAGTAAGACACCAGGCCTTTTTTTTTTTTTTAACTTAACATGCTGCTGTCTTGGCCGCCTGTTTTAGCAGTGTATTGATGCGGTATGTTTTATCGTTGCAATAATTCCATAGTATTGGTTGGTTTTTCATTATCTGATCTTTAACGCCAGGTATCTCCGCCCTGGGACTATTTGGTGAAGGGCTGATTATAAACATGACGAAATAAATAAAGAAATATATACCGTATCTGTTTGCTTTTTCGTTTCACACACCACTCTTCCTTCGGAGACCAGCTTACATGGGGGTCTCAGAACAGATTTCATACCCCACAAATGTCCCAGGATGTCCCGTTTTCTCGCAAGGGAGAATACCAGCCATTTTGGACACTGTGATCTCATGTGAGTTCAGTGCTGCGATCTCATGCACATTGGGGGGGGGGGTTGTAGTTCAGCAACATCTGGAGGGCCAGATATTTCCCCACACCTGATTTATGACAGTCTTTGGAGGCCCTGCCCAACATGCTGAAACCAAGGCAGGTGCTACTGCTTGGGGGCCACAGGACAGGGCCTTTTCAGTGGAAGCACCCCGATTGTAGAAGCTGCTCTCGAGGAAGACAAAGGAGGCCTCCTCCTCTTTTGTTCTTTAAATGGCTAGCTAAGAACGGTTAGTCCTGCCTGGTTTTGAACAGGTCCTACTTTTATCTCAGTATCATTTTGCTTTTATCTGTTCTCTGCTGGCTTTGAGCACCCTTCACGGTTGTATTTTTGTAAACTACCACGCTGGCTCCTTTGGGGGGGAGGAGGAAAAGGGATGCGTAGAAACGCTTCATAAATTATTAATGAAATTTGACCGCAGAACTTGGCTTTTCTTGGCTAAATTTTAGTGCGGACTCCTCCCCACCCCCTATTGGGTTAAACCACAGCACATCAAAGTGCAAGTAGATAAATAGGTACTGCTCCGGCGGGAAGGTAAACGGCATTTCTGTGCGCTGCTCTGGTTCACCAGAAGCAGCTTAGTCATGCTGGCCACATGACCCGGAAGCTGTACGCCGGCTCCCTCGGCCAATAAAGCGAGATGAGCACCACAACCCCAGAGTCGGTCATGACGGGACCTAATGGTCAGGGGTCCCTTTACCTTTACTTCCCCACCCCTCCCCCTACAAGCACAAAGCACCCACTCCCCATCTCTAGTTTGCCTCAAGCGCGGCTTATCAGATACTGCAAGAAATCTATGCTATTCTCCTGAAACCCTCCGCCCACCCCCAGCCAGGTCCCATCACCTCTCCAAGACACAGCAGCCGTATTCCTTCAGAAAACCAGGACAATTTTCCAGGCCGAGTAATGAGAAAAGGCTACAGTTACAGACTTTAAGAGTTACAGGCACCGGCAAATCAGACAGAATTAAGCAGCCGTCTCGGGGTGCAATCAATGAGTCAATGGCAGGGTGGGAGATGGCACACAGGAGAATCATAGAAATGTAGAGTTGAAAGGGACCCCGGGGGTCATCTAGCCCAACCCCCGCAGTGCAGCAATCTCAACTAGATCATACATGGCAGCTGGCCATCCAATGCCTGCTTAAAAACCTCCGAGGAAGACTTTCACTGTCGAATGGCTGTTACTATCAGAAGGTTCTCCCTGGTGTTTAATCCATGGGTAGGCAAACTAAGGCCCGGGGGCCGGATCCGGCCCAATCACCTTCTCAATCCGGCCCGCGGACGGTCAGGGAATCAGCGTGTTTTTACATGAGTAGAATGTGTCCTTTTACTTAAAATGCATCTCTGGGTTATTTGTGGGGTATAGGAATATATTATTATTTTTCAAAATATAGTCCGGCCCCCCACAAGGTCTGAGGGACAGTGGACTGGCCCCCTGCTGGAAAAGTTTGCTGACCCCTGGTTTAATGGGCATCACCGCTATACCACAACTTTTGTGTGTGTTTCCCTGTGTGTCTGGCTTGAGTTGTAGTACAAGGGCCACAGAGCTCAGGGGCATTAAATTCTCCGTGTACACTTAGGGAGTTCCTCTTATGACTGACTTCTTATACCCCTGTATGGGCCTAGTACTTGAGCTTACATGATCTCGCCCTGCTTTTTCTCGCACTGTATTTTTTATTTTGTTTTTTGCTGGCATTACGGGTAATATTTGAAGCACCGCATAGCGGCAACGCTTGAGCAAAAAAAGAAAAAGAAAAAAGGTTTAATTTTCTGGGAGAGAAGTGCGGTAAGTCGAACCAAAACATGGAAGTGTGCCTGTCGGATTGTGAGGGAATGTACATCCTGAACTGGGTGTCTTAAACGTTTCTTTGCCAAACCACAAGGAAACGGGTTGGCTTGGTATCGTTATGACGAATTCCTTATTGGTTTAATGCAATCTCTCGTGGGAGAGATTCGTTCTCATATACGCAATTCTGTGCTGAACAGTAGCAGCACCCTCACCAAAACGATCACGTTCACGAATCTCTCCAACTCAGTCCTGGATCCTGAGGGATCCTTCACCCCCACAGCTATGCCAGGGGGAGACCGCTTGAGAATCCCCTTATCTGCAACAAGTTGCAGTTAAGAGCTGGCCTAAATAAACTGCCTTTCGGCTAGCTGAACTGCCTTGCACACTCTTCCTGCCCTCTCCCTTTGTTGGCATGGAGGGGCTCCTGGCTTGTAGGCTGTTCTGGGCCACTGCCTGGAATACAGTAGACAGCAGGGTGCCTTGGAAATAAATACTAGGTCAATTATATTTATTTTGAAAAAAATGGAATGTTGGAAAGATGCGTCTGTGGAATGTCATAAACTGCATAATGCACAAAGGGAGCAGAGGCGACTGCTTTTTAACGCAATGCTGTGTGTTAACAACAATCCTGACTAGAGAACTGATGTCCTAACCCTCCCCCATTCTGATTCTTTTACTCTCTGTAGTAAGGTATCTCACTACTACACACATACCACCCTCAAAAATTCAGTTCCCGGGAACCAAAATGTGCCTCAGGAAAAAAAAGCTTTTTAAGACTTTCCTCTACAAAATCTCTCTTGCACCCTCCTTCAAATCACTCTTGGCCGCCGTAAGCCCCCCCCCCCCAACACGAAGCTAGTAGTACTGACCCGAATTTACAGGGCTGTTGCAAGCATTACAGCAAAATAATGTATGTCAAGTGGCTGGGATGCTATATAAATACTATTAGGCACCTTATACTTTGGACAGGCTTCTTTTGCTTGGAATGGTACCCTTTTTAGCTTCACAACAACTCTGTGAAAGAGCAGACTGAGAGAGAGAAAGAGTAAGATATTAGATATTATTATAGCCAAATCCAAAACTTTTATTCAGCTGCTTCCCCCTGGCGAGTGTTGTTGTTGTTGTTTTCATTTTTATGCCGCTTTATATTTTAAAGAACAAATCTCAAAGCGGCTGACATAACACACCAAATAAAACAATCCAGAACAAAACAAATCCAAACGTCAAGGAAAATATTTCAGATCCTTCTCTACGTGGCATTTTGCTTCCCCCAGTCATCAGCCTGTCATCCAGAGATTTCCACATGGTTGCAATTGGGCCCGTGACAGTCGCAAAATTCACCTGTCGCCTGGCTAATTTCCAACACTGATGATAAAGGTAAAGGTACCCCTGGCCCTACGGGCCAGTCTTGACATGGTTGGGCGCCCATCTCACTTAAGAGGCCGAGGGCCAGCGCTGTCCGAAGACACTTCCGGGTCACGTGGCCAGCGTGACAAGCTGCATCTGGCGAGCCAGTGCAGCACACGGAACGCCGTTTACCGCTGGTAAGCGGTCCCTATTTATCTACTTGCACCCGAGGGTGCTTTCAAACTGCTAGGTTGGCAGGCGCTGGGACCGAACGACGGGAGCGCACCCCGCCGCGGGGATTCGAACTGCCGACCTTTCGATCGGCAAGCCCTAGGCGCTGAGGCTTTAACCCACAGCGCCACCCGCGTCCCTAGTCATCAGCCTGTCATCCAGAGATTTCCACATGGTTGCAATTGGGCCCGTGCCAGTCGCAAAATTCACCTGTCGCCTGGCTAATTTCCAACACTGATGATAGGTGGCATTAAATTCAGAAATATAACAATGGGTCTAATGGGAACTTCGCATTTCGGTAAAGGTAAAGGGACACCTAACCATTAGGTCCAGTCGTGACCAACTCTGGGGTTGCGGCGCTCATCTCGTTTTATTGGCCAAGGGAGCCGGCGTACAGTTTCCGGGTCATGTGGCCAGCATGACTAAGCCGATTCTGGCGAACTAGAGCAGCGCACGGAAACGCCGTTTACCTTCCCGCCGGAGCGGTACCTATTTATCTACTTGCACTTTGACGTGCTTTTGAACTGCTAGGTTGGCAGGTGCAGGGACCGAGCAACGGGAGCTCACCCCATCGCTGGGATTCGAACCGCCGACCTTCTGATCGGCAAGCCCTAGGCTCTGTGGTTTTGCTTTATTCTAATGCATTCTAGCCATGTAAAAGTTACAAGCAACATTCCAGCCATGTGAAAAGTCTACACACTCTTCTCCATTCAGGTAATCAGTGCGTATTATCACAGTTCAGGAGCACATTTCAGACAGGCAAAAGCAGCGCTTGAGGAACTGGTATTGTTATAATGAGGCTATTATTGGATTGTAACTGAAAACTAATAAAAAAATATATTATTTTTTAAAAAGCAGCGCTTGCGGAGGACTTGCAGCAAGACAATTTAACAGGTGTAGCCTGGGGAGGAGGCGTGGCCTGGAGAGAGGCTCAAGGGCCAGGGAGAAAGGCCAGGGGGCCGCATTCTCCCCCCCCCCCGCCGCCTGAAGTTGAAAGAAGGTGTAAAGAAGGCTGGAGATACTTTTATTTTAAAAATGAAAACAAAACAACCCGCAACTCTGATAACCAGATTGTAAGCCAGCCTTTTATGAAACCAAAGTCTTATCTTTCCTGTGGAACAAACAGTAAAAGAGCAAACAAAACAAGAGGAGATAAAAGGAGCAACAGAGGTAGAAGATGGCCATACAGAAGGAATTGTTTTGTGGGAATTAAATGCATTAGTTGGACTGGAAAGGGACAGGCCACGATCTTTCCTGCCGTCTTTAACCCAGGAGAGCCCCATTGGTTTCAGTTTAACTCCTGCAGAGTTGTGTTGCTGCAACCGAAACGAAGAAATCGTAAAGCCGCCACCAACTTTTCTGATAAAGAGCTGAGGATGAGCAGACCCGACCGACAACACACCCACCCACCCCCCGGTCCGCCTGAAAACGAGAATATTCAAAACAGCCCAGAGGCAGACTTTTAATATCTGTATTAAATGCGTGCAATTAAACGGCAACGTTTGGTAGCCAACATCTCTGCAGGCAGACACTGCAGCTGCTCAGCTTCGTCAAGTTCTGCCTGTTAAGAGTGGAAGGCAAGGCGTGGGTGATGCATTCCACAGCGGCGCAGGAGGCGCAATCCCCACAATTCGATGGCATGGCCAAAAGCATGCTTGAGAGAGCTGGGCGTAAACCAGAAGCCTTGGTTCCCGTCCCAAAAACTCTCGGCTCCAAACCAGAGGAGAGAAATACCTCCAGGTTCACAAGGTTCCAACCTCAAAAGTTTCACAAACTGCAACAGGCAGCCAATCTGCTGCACTCCTAATAGGGCAGTGGTGTAGCGTGGGTTGTCAGCACCCGGGGCAAGGCAAGTAATTTGCACCCCCTAGAGTGAGTGAGCCAGGTAGGGGCAGAGAGCTGCGAGTGCGAGCGCGCCCCCCCAGATGTTGCGCCCGGCCTCCCCTGCACCCCCCACGCTACGCCACTGTAATAGGGCTCCCATCAGCAGCCCAAACCATATATCTGAGTTTCTAACACTGCCTCATCTGACTTCATCCCCGATTTTTGCACAGGAAGGTAAAAGCACCTCTTTGGTTTTTAAAAAGACTTTCCTAGCCCAGACAATGTTGGTTTCTCTTTTTAAATTATTTACATTTTAAATTTAATAGGGTTTAAGGCTGTAATCCTATTCATTGCTCACCAAGAAATAGGTCCCATTCAATCCAGCAAGGCTGACGTGTGAATAGTTACACAGCAAACCTGCAAAAATTATTATCGTCGTTGTTGTTTTCCCTTCTTCTCTTAGCATCTGTAGGAATTTTTAAGTGGTCGATGTGATTTGATTGCTTATTTGAAAATTGCATTTATAATGATATCTGCAGAAGTCCTGGCATATAAAATATAACTGTGCAATACTGCATAAAGCGCCTCTGAAAATTAAGAGCAATAAATAAAATCTTTAAAAATAAATATTTTTTAAAAAGTAAAAGACTTGCACAACAAGGTTTTACGTAGCTCTGATTTTACATTATTCTATGTACCTCTAAGCACTTACTTATTGTTGGGAGGTAAATGCAAAGGGGATAGGAGAACAAGTTTTCTTCATCATACTATTTTTTCTGTGCAGAAAGGAGGAAGATTGTTGAGGTGATGCATAACAAAATATAATACTTATAGAAATCCCATTCAGAGCAACCTGGCTTTAAAAACCACAAAGTTCAAAAGTTAAGCTGCTATAAATCCCTAAAGAAATCAAATAGCCGCAGCACTAATTTCACCCCAAAGTCCTAACTGATAGGATTCCAAAGTCAGGCGATTGAATTCTGCTGGCAAGTCCTTTTAGTAAGGAATCTCCAAGATGAAGGAGCTTATATTCAATATTGTATAGATGCTGTGCAAGAATCAATCTTCTGAACGGAGTACAATTAACTTCCACTACTTAAATAAAGTATGCAATTAAGGCATGTATCTGTTATAACGCAGCGTGCTGTGAGTTTGCTACACTGACAACAAGTGCTTTTAAAACAACCCGTTCTTGATGCATATTCATATACAGTGGTACCTTGGTTTACAACCATAATCTGTTCCGGAGGTCCGGTTGTAACCCAAAACAGGTTATAAAACAAGGCGCGTTTTGGCCAATGTGACCTCAAAAAAATAATGGGTTGTAATCTGAAAAAAGGGACACGCACTTCCGGGGTTGACATGGTTGTAATCCAAAACGGCTGCACAGTAGTACCTCTGGTTGTACTTAATTCGTTCCAGAGTTCCATTCTTAACCTGAAACTGTTCTTAACCTGAAGCACCACTTTAGCTAATGGGGCCTCCCTCTACTGCCATGCCGCCGGAGCCCGATTTCTGTTCTCATCCTGAAGCAAAGCACTTAAACTGAGGTACTATTTCTGGGTTAGCGGAGTCTGTAACCCGAAGCGTATGTAACCCGAGGTACCACTGTAATCCAAAACAGTTGCAAACCAAGGTACCATGGTACATGGAGAATGGGCCAATGAAATCGCTCGTTGTGGCTACCCACTCCTTGCCTGGCCCTCCCTGAGGTGAGAGGAGTTTATGTAGGCTTCCAGTAGAGCGCCCAGGCAAAACACCTGCCTGAGCTACATAAGACTCAATTTAAGAGCCCTACGCCCTCAACAATTCGTTGTTAACCTCCCAAGACCTCTTTGTCGCAGGAACACCTCGAAAAGCCTGCGATTCCTGGCGAAGGAAATCAGAGGAATGACCGACAGCAACCTTATTTTTCAAGTAAGGAATTATTTTCTCTCCAAGACACAAAGGTCATTTCGTGTACGTGAGAACCGTTCGGCTGCAAAATAAAATCGTATGACCTTTGTCCTTCGGAGGCTGCTCCTTACTTGATCCGCAGCGCCGTTGTCCTCTAACGTAAAGCGATGCATGCAGTTAGTAATCAAACTTAAAGGGAGGGAGAAACAAAGGAGGAAGAATGCCAGTTAGGAGCTCACACAGAAGCTGCCCAATTAATTTCCAGCTTCTAAAAACTACATCCAGCAGGGAGGCCAAATTGCACCGCACAAGACCGTTCCCGCCCTTCCTAACGCGGCTCGCTTGGCAATTAAAGCGCAGCCCCTGGACAGGAGATTTTTAAAAGTATTCTTGTGGGCCACAGAAGGAAACATAGGTGTTATCAGAATGCAGTTGTGCTGGGAGATGTTTGCCCAGCTGGAAACAAGAACGCATGCGTTTGTTGGAGCAGCCAAATTTGAATTTCATTTCAGAATACAGATGTATCTTGTCATTGAGCATGTGACGCTTCTGGCACCCGATTGGCTGAGCTGGAGTGATGGCACAGAATGTTGTCCGACAAACATTCCAACTGCTCAGGGAGGAAAGCCGCTGGAATGATTGCAGTCCTTTTTCTCTGGGGGAAGGGGAGGTTGTCGGGTGAAGTTTTTCCCCAATCCCAACCATGCAAGACTTGAAACATGAGAGTGCCTTTGTAGGGCCTGCCTGAGGGCGGGAAAGAGGTCCCAGGAAAGCAGGAAAGCAAAGGGTCAGGGAGTCCGAAGGAAGAGTGCAGAATAGGCAGGAGACTGGAAAACAGGGTCGTGAAAAACGGGTAGTTGAAGGAGGAGTGGCAGAAAGAAAGAGCAGAAGAAACAGAGGTAAGAGGAGGCTGTGTGCTAGATACAGGGAGAGAGCGCTTGACATACAAGAGGCTGGCGACTGTATTTTTTGGCAGTCACAGCAACGCAGTGGTAGATCCCAACTAATGGGCTAACTCAAAATAAAGCAGCTTTCTATGTTGTTCTTGGGACACGGGTGGCGCTGTGGGTTAAACCACAGAGCCTAGGACTTGCCGATCAGAAGGTCGGCAGTTCGAATCCCCGCGATGGGGTGAGCTCCCGTTGCTCGGTCCCTGCTCCTGCCAACCTAGCAGTTTGAAAGCACATCAAAGTGCAAGTAGATAAATAGGTACCGCTCCGGCGGGAAGGTAAACGGCGTTTCCGTGCGCTGCACTGGTTCGCCAGAAGTGGCTTAGTCATGCTGGCCCCATGACCGGAAGCTGTACACCGGCTCCCTCGGCCAATAAAGCGAGATGAGCGCCGCAACCCCAGAGTCGGTCACAACTGGACCTAATGGTCAGGGGCCCGTTTACCTTTACCTTATGTTGTTCTTAGCAGTAGCCAATGATATGGACTGGGAACTGAGGAATGCACAGAGTAAAGTAAGTAAAAAACGCATACTAAGTTGTACTATGTGTGATGGGAAGGAGGGCAAGAACTCTATTGTGGGGCTGTTGTTCAGGGTGGCAGCCTTGAGAGTCTTGCAATATGGAGTTTTGCCTTCATTTACAGATAGGAAAGAGATTTCAGGACTCCGACGCCATGACCTCTGAGAAGCACTGCACATTATCACTCTGCAAAGAGCACTTCAAGCCTTTCTACAGAACAAGAGTTGCTTTTCCAACAACATATTTTGCATTTTCCTTTGTTGGAACGCTGGGTTTTGCGTATGGCTGTAAAACTGCCACATCTGGACAAATGTGTGGCTCCGTCATAACCTAATAAAAGGTCAGTCCTGCACATACCTATACACTGTTGCAGGTCCCATTGGTTTCTTCAGAACAAGCATGCATAGGATCAAGTGCTTTCCTCTTCTTTTTTCAGGATGCAATCCACTATCACAAATAATAAGACATACCAGCTGCAATAGGACAGCGGACAGCTCAAATAAGCACAGCCACAGCCAAGCAGGGGTGGGGGTGGGCAACCAAGTACAGTATGCCAGCAAGCCTTCCAAAGCTCCATTAAAAACCCACAACTTATCATGTTAGGACGAAGGCTTTCTAATATCAGAAACCTATAAAATAATTCTCATAGCATCAGCTTCAGCCAAGTCCAATATTTTTCCAACTCTAAAAGCGGCCCCCCGAGAGAAATTTAGGTGGACATGGAATATATATTTTAAGAGGTTAGTGTTTTAATTTTTAGGATTTCCAGATACTGCAGAAATTATGTTCGGTCTAACAAGCAAGTTGTCCTGGAGAAAGAAAAGAAAAGGAAGGAAGGAAGGAAGGAGAGAAGCTCATGCTGAGCTGGTTACTGCACAAGTTAATTAATAATTGGGGGAGGGGACCCATCGTCAGGATATCTGCATTAGAATTTTCTTCCATCAATGCTATACATGTTGAAGCTAATATCTATCTAGCTATGGAGAGCTGCCTGATTATTGAGGAGAGGAAGGAGAACAAGACATCCCAAAAGTCTCCTGGAAGAAAAGATGGGACATTGCTAAGAAGCAAAACTTCCAATGCAGTTCGAGAGGTCTGGAGGATGGGCAACATAAGAATGGGCCTCTTCTGTGGCGGCTCCCCATATGTGGAATGCTCTCCCCAGAGAGACTCGCCTGGAGCCTCCATTATAAATCTTTAGGTACCAGGCGAAAACGGTCTTTTTCAACCTGTCGTTGGGCTGATTAACATTCTATGTCCTTTAAATGGGTTTGTGGGGCGGGGGATTACTGCTTTGTTTTGTTCTGTTCTTGTTTTTATTATGTTTTTTGTGCTTTTATTTTATTTATGTTGTGAACAGCCCCAAGATCTTTGGATGAAGGGCAGTATACACATTAAAAAATATTTTTTTAAAAAAACAACACCTGGTGCCTCTTCCTTCACCACCATACACCACTCCAGCCCTTTCGCTACCCTGAAAACCCTGCAGAGTTGCTGCTTCAAGGATATTTCACTCCCTTTACAGTGCCCACGATGTACCTTGTTCTCCTATTTTATTTTATTTTATGGGGGGGGGGGGGGGAGGTGCTGTGCAGACCTGACCAGACTAGTTTGCCTTCTTCACCCCATAAGCAAAAAGCCACTTGTGCTTTCTAGCACTTGACACAGCTGATCTAGGGTTGCAAAACTTTAACAAGGTTTCATTGTGGCAGTGAAAGAGTGAAATTTTAACAAGTGAAATTTCTCCTGTCTTTATGACACAGTTGAACAAGGCCACACTCTCCACTCTTCACCCTTTCCTTTTTAAAAGACAACTCCAAAAACCCAGTTGAAACCCACCACTTTTATCTACAGGGTGGGTTGTGGATTTCTCATTTATTTCTTGGGGGGGGGGGGGTCCCGGACCTACAGAGATCCACAAAAGCATTTGGCCTGTTGTGTTTAAAAACAGTGTCCAACCTATGAAAACCTTGTGTTAGAAAGGAGCTGAATTGTTTCTCCGGCTTAGTTGCAGAGCTGAAGCTCAAAATATCAAAGGTCATCTCTGTTAGCAAACTCCAATCTTTGCCTGTGACATTGAAATCTGTATCTAGAACATATCTATGGGTGCCTTGGCCGCAAAGCCGTTCAGAGCACCTACGGTTTCGACATCGCGAAGGCTTTTCTTTCCAAATGAAGTGAATAAGCGAACAGCACAAACTGTTCGGTGCTCTGCCTTAAAAAGGCCTACTTGCTTTTAAGGATTCTGTAGGGTGTATGGGGTGGGACGTGGGTGGCGCTGTGGGTTAAACCACAGAGCCTAGGACTTGCTGATCAGAAGGTCGGCAGTTTGAATCCCCGCAACGGGGTGAGCTCCCGTTGCTCGGTCCCTGCTCCTGCCAACCTATCAGTTCAAAAGCACATCAGAGTGCTAGTAGATAAATAGGTACCACTCCGGCAGGAAGGTAAACGGTGTTTCCATGCGCTGCTCTGGTTCGCCAGAAGCGGCTTAGTCATGCTGGCCACATGACCCAGAAGCTGTACACTGGCTCCCTCAGCCAATAAAGCGAGATGAGCGCCGCAACCCCAGAGTCGGCCACAACTGGACCTAATGGTCAGTGGTCCCTTTACCTTTTAGGGTGTATGGGAGGTTAGGAAAAACGACCACACTGTCAAAGTATGGCCTAGTTTAATGCTTCAGCCCGGTTTGCACAATAAAGCAATCAAGGGGCGACGTCTTATAACGCAACTGCCTAGAAGCTGGTCATGTCAATCGGCTCACAGCCCAGTGCCAACAGTTCTCCCAGCCCAGTGCAACCAGTTCTTGTTTGCAGCGGGCACCAGCATGGTGGATAATTACCAGAACCACTGCAGCAATCTTCTGTTTGCACAGGTCAGAGGTAGTCAACGTGGTGCTCCTCAGACATTGCTAGAAGACTACAGCTCTCCCATCAACCTTGGCCATGAAAGCTGGGACTGACAGGAGGGAAGGCCCAATGTGAATCTGGAATGAGTGAACCAGGCCTCAACAATTCAAGCAGGAAAGGTGGGCCATGATATGTATTTCCGTCCGCAGAGGGCATCTGGAGCTCCCATAGCAAACCACTAGGTTGACAGAGCTATGGCGGTTGCTCGCATGCATTTATACTGACGAAGGAAGGGGAGAGAGGTGCACATTTTGTGTGGCCTGCTTTAAGCACAGTCTGGTGGTATCTGCAAGGAGATTTGCAGGAGGGCAGCAGAGGTTGGCAACAAGGAGAACCCCCTACGCTTCCTGGGATTACAGGAAAATAACGGGCTGATGAGTGGGAGATGCAAGTAGCTGCACTCCTTCCCTCCGTGTTATTATGGACTGCATTTGTTACCCTCCCTAATCCATGAGGTCCCCGGAGCGGGTTGCAACATTGTAAAAATACAGTATTAAAATTAGTGAAAGCAATTTTCTGCCTTGAATTTTTGGGGAGTGGACCAAGGGCTTGGCGCTGCAGTTGGTGGGTCCTTCACTTAGGGCTCCACAGCATACCTAACACTGCACCGCAGTCCAAGCATGTGGGGCGTGCGCACACACACACTCACTGCAATCAGAAGCCAGCAGCTTTTCAAAGCCAGCAGAGAGCAACAGCTCAATGTACAGACACCTGTGGAAGTGGAGTGAAATGAGGGAGGAGAGAGACAGCGCAGCTGAACAAAGCCATTATATCCCAATTTCACATCCCTGCAACACGAGCAGCTAGCAGGTTGCAGGAATTTAAACACACATCAGCCAAATTTTACACCTCTCGGATGATTACTTGAGAGCTGTTTGTCTCTGTGCAAGAGGGAAGAAGAAACGAGAGTGACATTTCATCAGAGCAAAGAAATCCCCCCCCCCCGCCCCCGTTAACTGAGAACCTTCTCCGCAGAAATACAGAGAAGGCTGCAATTACTGCTGACAGTGTTTCTAAAGCTTGCAGGAATTTGGGGGCTGAAATAAATGGTTTCTTTCTCCTTCAGAAACATTCCGGTATCTAGGTTTAAAGTCTGAGCAAAGAACATATTTGAGATAAGGCGTTTTGAAACTGTGTGCGTGTGTGTGTGTGTGTGTGTGTACGCGCGCGGATCCGCACTTTTCACTGCCACCAATCAGAGACTGGGAAAGAGAGGACAGAGCTCAGCCAGGAGAGAATTTGGATACACGGTGAAGGAGCAATGCATTTTATTCCGAGCATTCGCAATCGCACACCAGGATCTTGTTATGTGAAGCACTGGTAACAAAAAGGGAGGGATCTGTGCTTGCGATGGTAAGTTTGAAAAGGAGAGTTGGAGCACAAAACGTCTTCTAAGAGTTACCGTATTTTTCGCTCTATAGGGCGCACCGGACCATAGGGCGCACCTAGTTTTTTTTGGGGGGGGGGATAAAGGGGAAAAAAATAACCCCCCCCCCAAGGCCCAAAGCGCAAAGAAGCCATGACAGCGAGTGGGATGGATCCCGCTGGGCTCCGCAGGCTTGCGGATAGCTGCCCTAAGCCCAGGGTGTGCAGCGCCGTGCTCCCCGGGTTTCGGGCTGCAGGCAGCTATCCGGAAGCCTTTGGAGACCGGCGGGAGTTCCCACCAGGCTCCGCAGGCTTGCGGATAGCTTCCTGAAGCCTGCATTCGCTCCATAGGATGCACACACATTTCCCCTTCATTTTTGGAGGGGGAATAGTGCACCCTATAGAGCGATAAATACGGTATGTGCATCAAGAGTTATGTTCCCACATCCCACTCACTTTGTAGAGCAGGCTTCCCCAACCCTGGGTCTCTCCAGGTGTTTTCGACTGCAACTCCCATCAGCCCTGCCCACTGCCCACGCAGGCTGGCTGGCTGGAAGTTGTATTCCGAAACATTCTGAGGGCACATTAAGGAAAGTTTTGTTTCTGAGACAAGAACAGAAATGTTGGCGTTTTCCACAATACTGACACTCTGAAATTTATCTTGGGGACAACCACATTAGGGAAAGCTGCTTGCAAGAAAGAGAGAGAAAAAGTCAGCATTTTCCACAGTTCTGACAGTTGCTGAACTTGCTTGTTTCAAAGTTTTTGAAGAAAGCTTAGAAAAACCGCCTCTTTCCTTCGGAAGCATCCAAATGCCACCTTCAGGACACTGCAGTGTGTAAATGATGTGAATTTACAAATTTGCTAATCAATGAATTAGCTAAAAGCCAGAGAGTTAACCAAGTTATTAAAAGGCCATTTTAACTGGTTGGACAGACCAATTAAATTAATCTCCCTGCATGTTTACCTACAGCTACTGAATTGGGGAAGGGGTGAGGGGCTTACAGCACAATCCTACTCAAGAGTTAAGTTTGTTTAGAACTGTAGTCTTAATGACAAAGGAATAGAAGACCCTGCTGCCTGGGTCAATGTGTCTGGCTGTTAACCAGAAGGTTGGTGGTTTGAGTAGAGCCCCTTTCCCTTTCTACAATTCTATAATTCTGTGACCCACGACCAGAAAAGGTTCGGCTTACAGGACTGCAAAACAGAGCCTTTTCGGTGACTGCACCCCAGTTGCAGAATTCTATCCCAAAGGGATGTGAAACAAGCCTCAACCCTGATGGGTCTTTGGGATGGCAGTGAAAACATTATTATTCCATGTGGCTTTTTAAACATATGAATGAAGGGTTTGTTTTTTTTGGGGGGTGACCTTGCTCCTTTTCATTCTAAGTTCTAATTTTTTGTTAATTCATGTTCTTTTGCTTGGTTTTATTACAAGACTTAGTTTATACATATATACATATATATATAGTCTGAAAAACCCCAATAATACTGATTTGATCCTATGGAAAAGGTTCTAAAAAATATTAAAATCTAGCTTGCTAACACTTCTGAATTTAAGAGGCTTAGGCTAGAATCCTATGCATACTTATCTCCTGCTAAGATCTAGTGAATTAAATGAAACCACCTTTCAAATAAATGCCTTTTAGAATGAGGCTGCTGGAAGCCTGAAATGTCTAGATAGGAAATGAACTGAGAACAATCTTCAACAGGAGTTGCTATGAAATAATGCTTTTGTTTAATTATTAAGACTTGGGTAGGCAAACAGAAGATCCCAATGGGCAGAGAACAGCTGCTAGCTCGAACAGAAAGCCATTCACGTTCCAATCTTGGAACTCTGAAATTCTACCAACAATAGCTGTAAAATGACTCTAGCGCAACTCGGGAGTTTTCAACTAGCTTTCATATTTAGAAGAGCTATTTTTAGCTAACTTTGGTTTGTCAAACGTTAGCTTTGAAGAGTTTTACACTTCAGTAATGTCACCTGCAAATAAACAAGTGAGGGTATCTCGCTTTCTTTCTTTTTTAAAGGGAAAAAAAGTTTGCATAAAAACACTCCAACCATCTCTCTGTCTCCTCGGTTTTTATTCTTTCACCACCAATTTATTCAGGTTTGCTCACTCTTTGCTGGCACAGCCTTGTCAATCGGAAAAGGCAGATGAGCATATGAACATTGCAATCCTATGCACACTTAATTGGGCAGTGAGCAACATTAAACACAGTAGTGCTTACTGCGGAACAAGCATAAAACTGTACAGTCAGTTTGCCTTTATCAGACGTACCTTTTTCTTTTACCAGTATTGAGAAACACATGCATTACCAATCCATGATTTGCACTGAACCCGGGTATTTTACTCCCTAGTAATGAAAGTGCCTTTTATTTGACTCAGCAAGCATTCGCTTTAGTTACACTTCCATCCTTCCACATTTCTACAGTCTCGTGACAAAGAGCTGCATACATTTCTAAAACGTAAAGCAAACGCCTTGCAATGGTTAATTCTAAGCTTCCAAAATAGCGCCCTGCTTGCAAGAAATCCACACGGGCTTCAGGGAGCCAAAGGAGGAGCGCCCCGGAACACGTGCAGAGTTCTGACATCTCATTCTCTGACCCGGCGAGCCTCTCTGAGCCAGGAAGGTACCCATCTGAGCACACAAGCCGATTAATTAAAGGCCACTTCATACATTACATAGCAACAATCCTGATATACCACCCACGCTGGCTCATCGAGGCGCCACAAACTATCACGAGTCTCTCGATGAGCGGACCTGTGTAATAAATGCATTTCTAAACGCCTGCCTCCTGCATTCGTACTCGCCAGGTTTAGTTAAGCGTACGCTGAAGATATACAGCTACTTTATATGGAAAGAGACCAACAGACCACAGTCCTGCCAGTTCCAAGAGACCAGGCCTTTTCCCACAACAAAATTATGCTGAAAAACTTGCTCTCTCCAGGGATCTTATGCAAGTTTGTTCCTTCTCATCTCCAGAGCAGGAAAGTGGCCTTGGGAGGTGGTCTTTTGCTTTGCCTAAGAACTTCTTCATACACACGGCTTTCTAATGGGCCATAGCTCAACAGTACAGTACAGGCTCCAACCACGAGTCCTAGGCAGTGTTAGAAACTCAGACATATAAGCTAATCGCCAAATGGCACTTTAAACTGAGGTTACAGCCACCACAATGGAATGTATAGGCACCATTTCCCCCCTCTGTAAGGCTTACTGTTGTTAGTATTAGCGTTATAATTATTGGCAGAAGCTAGGACAGAGCAACGGGAGCTCACCCAGTCGCGCGAACCGCCGACCTTCCGATCAGCAAGCCCAAGAGGCTCAGTGGTTTAGACCACAGCGCCACCTGCTCCCTAGCACTTCGAAAGCACACCAGCGCAAGTAGATGAATAGGTACCACTGAGGAGGGAAGATAAACGGCGTTTCCGTGCGCTCTGGTTTCCATCACGGTATTCCGTTGCACCAGAAGCGGTGCTGGCCACATGACCCGGAAAGCTGTCTGTGGACAGCACCGGCTCCCTCGGCTTGAAAGCAAGAGCACCGTACCCCATAGTTGCCTTGGACTGGACTTTACCGTTCAGGGGTCCTTTACCTTTTACATTTATTATTATTAATTTAATTTCTATGCCACTTTATATTTTAAAGAAAAAACCTTGAAGTGGTTTACCACACATCAAAACATCAAATAAAACAAACTCTAACTGACATTTTACTTTCCCCATACAGTGGTACCTCGGGTTAAGAACTTAATTTGTTCTGGAGGTCTGTTCTTAACCTGAAACTGTTCTTAACCTGAGGCACCACTTTAGCTAATGGGGCCTCCCACTGCTGCTGTGCAATTTCTGTTCCCATCCTGAAGCAAAGTTCTTAACCCGATGTACTATTTCTGGGTTAGCGGAGTCTAACCTAAAGCGTCTGTAACCTGAAGCGTCTGTAACCCGAGGAACCGCTGTATTTATTTACCTACTTGATTTATAGAGCTGCCCCATAGGAGATGAACTCTAGGAAGCCAGGGTGGTGTAGTGGTTAGAGTGTCGGACTAGGACCTGGGTTCAAATCCACACTGAGTCATGAAGCTCATGGGGTGACCTAGGTAGGCCCAGTCGCAGCCTCACAACCTACCTCACAGGGTTCTTGTAGAGGTTAACTGAGGACTGGGGTGAACCACGTGCTCCTTGGAGGAAAATATGGAATTTAAATGCAATGAATAAGCTCTTCTGCTGAAGAGCTGACCGGACTGTGCTAGGCCGACCGATGGCCTCATTCATACAGAAAGCTGCCTTACATTGAGTCAAACCAATGGTGCATTTAGCTCAAAACTACAGTGACTGGAAGCGTCTCTCTTGAATTTCAGCTGGGTCGGACCTGGGACCTTCTGCATGTAAAGCACAGTTTCTCCGCCACTGAGTTACATAAGTATATACCCACCATACCTGGATCCGAAACCACCTTGGGAACCTTTGCGTTCCGTTAGAGAAGGAAAGGTGAACTTAAATAAATGGAATTGCCGCCTTAAAGCTGCAAATGGAACTCCTACACCCAACCAAACTGTATTTCTGCATGATTGCTGTTTTCAACCAAAATGGGAAATGTCAAAAAGTGGGGAGAGCGGGGAGGGAAGGGTACAATTAGTATATTATAGCAGATTATTGTTATTACCAAGCAACCGCAAGATGTTTTTGGAAAGTTTCAAGAACTGCTGGGTGCTGCCAAACAGATGTGTGAGCAATCAAAAATACTGGCATATTGACTTGAGAACATGTGTCGTCTCGGCTGCAAGAATTCATGGTTTGGGAAGAGGAGGCATTCCAGTCCCTGCCCTTCATTCCTCCCCCCACCCCACCCAAAAAAGCCATATATTTTTTTACATAGACTGGTTTGTATGAGAGACATAGCAAATCCATTTCAGGCTCAGATTTTACCAAAGCAGAACGCTGTCCAGTGTCTGCAATTAACTGCAACTTGAGACACCTTTGCTTTCTGACCCCCTCCGAAAGAAACCTGAACAACTGAATTTCTCAGTCCGCCCCACAGGGTTTTTTGAAAACAACAACACCGGAGCTCTTAACTCTTCTGCATTTTCTGCGCAGAGATCTTTAAAGACACATTGATTTAATGGAGGTTAAGAGCAGGCATGGTTTTGATCTTAGGTTACCCCAGAAGAAGGGGACACAGCAGGTAATGCAGCCATGGGCTAGGAAATTAATTTGGAATTCTCGAGAAACCACAGAAGTGTTTCGGAAGCCTGGGCAACTAGGTGCCTGAGGTTTTTCTGGTTCCGCACAAGACCGGCGGTGGCTGGTGCCTATCTGGACTTGTAGGATGGAAGCCAGAGAGATCCACTGTAAGCAGAATCAGTGACAGGTGGAGCCAGAGCAGGTGCGAGGCAAAGACAAGTAATTCGGGGGCAACCCTGATAATAAGGAGAAGTTGGCAGGCAGTGCCACCCCCCCCCCCATTTGCCCAAATGCACCAGCCTCTACAGCCCAAGGCTTTAGGAACTCATACTTCTGGGTTTGCTGTGTCTATGGAACATAAGTACGTTTCCGAGCACAATTCAAAGTGTTGGCGCTGACCTTGAAAGCCCTAAACAACCTCAGCCCAGTATACCTGAAGGAGCGTCTCCACCCCCATCGTTCTGCCCAGACACTGAGGTCCAGCTCCGAGGGCCTTCTGGCGGTTCCCTCACTGCGAGAAGCCAAGTTACAGGGAACCAGGCAGAGGGCCTTCTTGGTGGTGGCACCCGCCCTGTGGAACGCCCTCCCACCAGATGTCAAAGAAATAAACATTTAGAAGACACCTGAAGGCAGCCCTGTTTAGGAAAGTTTGTAATGACTGATGTTTTAATGTATTTTTAATCTCTTGTTGGAAGCTGCCCAGAGTGGCTGGGGAAACCCAGCCACATGGGTGGGGTATAAGTAATAAATTATTATTATAATATATTATTATTATTATGTAAGGAAAGAGAGAAACAAGAGACAGAAGCTGTGAGGTCAAGTTTGCTCTGGACGTCGTTGCTGTTTTAAACACTCCCCTGCTGCTTCAAACACGTTTTAATGTTCTTCTACATTTTGGGGGGAGCTGGTCTTTTGAAAGCTGAGACAGCAGGGTGCAAATATTCAAAGTAAATAAATAATGCCCTATGATCCATTTGCCAGAACAACTGGATCCCTTCTGCTGACAGAGGAGGGGGAACAAAGTAAAACACAATTGGGTCGCCAACGGTGTGTGTTTGGTTGAGGGGAGAGAAGTTTCATAATCTGCAGGGCACAAACTGCCTTCCGTGTTGATGGCTGGGGGAAAGGGAGATCCTCTCAATTTTGAATATTCCATCCATCCATCCATCCATCCATTGCATTTATGTCCCCACCTTCCTTCCAAGGCGCTCAGGGTGGGGTGTACATGTTTCTCCTCCTCCTTAATTCGCCTTCACAACAACCCTGTGAGGTAGGTTAGGCTGACAGCACTTTCATGGCTATGTGTGGGATTTGAACCCTGGTCTCTCCTGGTCACTCTTGACGGCCACACCACATGCATCAAAGGAAACTACTGTCACCCTGTGGTGTGTTGCTGTTGTTGTTTTGAAACCGGGTCTGAATGAGTACAGGTGTATCCTTATCACCCTTTAATCCAACCTGAGCTGGGTGAAACATGACTACTGTTCTGTTTACAGCGGGGGTGAGCAAACCTCACGCTTGCAGGTTCTACTTTTGCTAACGAAAAAAAAATAATCCAAAATCCGACTGGCAGACCCAAGTGAAAAAAATAGTGGTTTAGAAATAAAAGAGTACCTCTGAGCACATGCTAAGTCCAGGAATTTGCTTCCAGTTAAGAACAGAGCCCTGAGCCCTTACACTCAAAATCTGCTCCTGGTTTCCACCCAAGCTTTGTTTCAGCAGCCAAATTTTAGGAAAGAGAAAGCCTCTTTTTTTGTTGTTGCTGTTATTGTTAAGCAATTAGGGGCCAGAATACTGGTGTTATCTACAGCAAATCACCTGGAGAGGTACCAGTAGATCCCAATCGATCTACCACCCATTCTAAGCAAAGTCGTAATCCTGAAACGAATGTCAAAACTGCTGAGTTTTGGAAATGCAGCCACATAGATGAGCTTTTACTGTGAATTTACTACATATGCGAGCTGGAAAATCCATAATTCACACCTCACAAGCACCCAACGTGTGTGTGTGTTTTTTTTTTAAAAAAATAGTGATTCATATCTTTCCTGCTTTTTAATTTTCCCTTTGCTACTTTGGGGGGGGGGTTGCATCACATGATGGACTCTGATAAAGAAACAAACAGGTGTATGCTGAGCAGAGCCATTAGCCTTCAGCATAAGCCCCACCATTTGCAATATTGAAATAACAATGCTGACCTTTAAAGCAGAAATGAGAAAGTTACCTGAAAGGCCGCCCACGCTCATAACAACCTTGGAAGGTTCTGAAAATGGCCTTGGGAGGCCTCACGACAAGGATCGCTGGATTGGTGAGTGCCAGCGACGGGGCCTTCTCATTGGCCGTCCCCGCACCGTTGAAGTCCCTCCCCCAGGAAGTGGATATGGCCCTATCCTTGAAAATTTGTTTTCTTCTTTCGCTTGTTATTTGGCTGGTGGTTTCATGCTGCCTTTTCGTGTTTTAACTGCCGGCTGAATTAACTTCCAGTTTACTGCTTTTGTTTTAATGCCTTGTTATTTGATAGAGAGCCCCGTTTGTGTTCCTAATAAAGCCCAGCATTTCCTCCCTGCCTCCGCAAAGTGAATTAACGTTTCCGTATAAATTATCTACCGTAAACCTAAGTTCTCTTTCCTGGGTAATGGCAGCCCCTGCTACAAAGATGGCCAGGAAGAGTAAGTATATAGGATCATAGAATCACAGAGGTGGAAGGGACCATGAGAGCCATCTAGTCCAACCCCCTGAAATGCAGGAATATTGTGCCCAACATGGAACCCGAACCCACAACCCTGAGATCAATTCTATGGTTCTATAAAATATGTCCCTGGTATGATATTCCTTTTAGGGCTGAGTCACCGCAAATGTGTGCATTAAAAGGTTGCATATTGTACTGTTTTTCTTCTTTTGCACGCAAAGCAGCAACCTTGGAAGTTGATCTCCAAGGATAACCATCTGTTAGAACACTGAAGAACAATCATAGTTTAATCATAGTTAATCATAGTTAAGACTGCTGGACCATGACCTCTGGAGCCCAGGGTTCAAATCTCCACTCAGCCGTAAAGCTCACTGGGTGATCATCTCTCAGCCTACCCCACCTCACAGGGTTGTTGTGGGGTTAAAACAGGTGGGTGGATGAGATCCACATACATCACCTTGAGCTCCTTGGGAGGAAAAGGCAATATATCAAGGTATTAAATAAAATAAGTACTTTTGAAAGAATTTTTTCCCCTCCCGAGTCAGACTTGCTGCTATGTTCTTTTGATTTCAATTGTGAATTTTGGTGACCGTGTTCAATGCTCACGGGTTCGGCACTTCCTAGCTAGTGCTCAAACTTTACCGACAATTTTTGCAACTGCTTTGAAAGGGAGTACGGTAGTACAGTCATACCTCGGGTTACAGACGCTTCGGGTTGCGTGTTTTCGGGTTGCTCACCGCACCAAACCCAGAAGTACCGGAACAGGTTACTTCCGGGTTTCGGTCCTCGCGCATGCGCAGAAGTGCTAAATTGCACTTTGCGCATGTGCAGAAGAGTCAGATTGCAACCGCGCATGCGCAGACGCGGCGCTGTGGGTTAAGAACGTGCCTCCCACACGGATCACGTTCGCAACCCGAGCGGCCACTGTACAGTGGTACCTTGGGTTACATACGCTTCAGCTTACAGACTCCGCTAACCCAGAAATAGTACCTCGGGTTAAGAACTTTGCTTCAGGATGAGAACAGAAATTGTGCAGTGGCGGCGCAACGGCAGCAGGAGGCCCCATTAGCTAAAGTGGTGCTTCAGGTTAAGAAGAGTTTCAGGTTAAGAACGGACCTCCGGAACGAATTAAGTTCTTAACCCGAGGTACCACAGTACTGTTCTCTCCAAAAACGGGAAGTGCGGATGGGAGGGGTGGCAATGTAGCAAACACTTTGCATATTTGATTACAGAATACTCAAAGGTGGCAACCTGTATCTGACACCAACACCGTGGCATCTTTGCAACTTTAATAACGCCGTATCCCGTTTCTCTATTCGAGAAGGGCCTTGAGATCCTCCTCCTCCTTCTCCACACAGGGCGTCGCTGTCCTAATTATCAAAAAGGCAATATTGGCAGCAAGCGGAGCTGAGAGCGAGAAGCAAAGCTGAAGAACCCATTGTCAGAAGTTCTGCGCAAAAAAACCACCCCCTTCTCCTTCTCAGATCAGAAGTCACTTGTTATCATTTCATAACAACATCCGTACACACAGAAAATACATGTGCTCTAGGAAGAAGCTACAACGGCAAAAAACGCATATTTTAAGAGATACAGTTTGCAGTTTCATAAGCGATGTGAGCCTTCCAATAAAAAAGAAAGGAAGAGAGCCTCTCCTACCTTTTTTAACGGAACATTAAAAACAGATCAATTATGATTATGGATAAATTTATCTCCTGCCTTTCGTCTGCAGGGCAGGTTGCGACTCCTTTAAAAATTCAGGTTTTAAAAGGTTTTAAAATTCATTCACAAGAATAGGAAAGGCCAGGGTAAAAAAAAGTGTGGCTACAACCCTTATACAGTGGTGCCCCGCAGGACGAATGCCTCACAAGACGGAAAACCCGCTAGACGAAAGGGTTTTCCGTTTTCAATGTGCTTCGCAGGACGAATTTCTCTATGGGCTTGCTTCGCAAGACAAAAATGTCTTGCGATTCTTGCGATTTTTTTTCACTCCTCACCCCCTTTTTCTAAGGCACTAAGCTGCTAATAGCCTTTTAGCAGCTAATCCGCTAATCCCTTAAGCCTTTAATAGCCGCTAATAGCCGCTAATAGCGCTAATCCGCTAATAGGGTTGCTTCGCAAGACGAAAAAACCGCTAGACGAAGAGACTCGCGGAACGGATTCTTTTCGTCTTGCGAGGCACCACTGTACATCAATATAATGTGCAACCATGATTGAGATCTGCATTATATTGCTCATTATATCTCTGCTATGGAATGGGCCAGTGCAGTATACATTTAAGCACAGATGAAAAAATTGCATGCCATTTTTGCAACAACGTTTTGGCTCTTTGTTACTAAAAAGGCATCACGGAAAATGATAATAATAATAATTCTTTTGGTTGTTTGTTTATGTTTACGTTCTCTGTATAGTCAATGTAAAGCTATGCGTGCTGCACAGGCCAAAAGAAACCTGCAATGGATTCCAGATAAGATGACTGGGGGAAACTTTGTAGAGCTGCTGCCAGTTGAGACAATACACTTGAGTTTAAGCTGTCTTTCGTACAGTTATCCTCTCTGGAGAATCAATTCCCACTCGCAGTAGGAGAGCACGCTACGGCTGTCAAGCCAGGAAATGATTAAATATTACTTTGCACAGAGGTGCAAAAATACATTCCTCCTTAGGAGTCATTTCTGAGTGTTAGAAGTAATGCCATTAATAAATAATACCTGTGCTTGAGACAAGCATGCAGTGGCACAGCTCCAGTGCAAAAATACACGCTCTGCACAGAAAGGGACTAGATTAAGTCCCTGGTTCCTTATGCAGAAAAGTATTGCAGAGTTGGGCATTTCCCCCAAGCCCTTGCTAAGCTGGTAAGCATGGCTAGATGCACTTTTGATCTGGCTCATAACAAGGCGGCTCTACAGAAGTTCTAGCTCTCTATCTGCATGCAACTTTGCCTAGAACCCATTGAGGATGCGGAAACAAAGAGAACTGGGAGCGGGAAGAGGGGAAATTCCAAAAGTAAGTTTAAAAAAACAACACAAAGCCAAACAAAATGCAATTTAATATGAGCAGTGCTGGAAACTCAGATATATAAGCTGGGAACCATAAGACTCCTTAAACCAGGGTTAGAGTCGCCAAAACTGAACGCCTAGTTGTTATTTTGGGGGCCAGAAAGCTCAAAAGTCATGTTTTTCCAATACAACCTTTTGATCCCTGACATTCATTCTGATTGTGCAGATAAAATATAACAGATAGAATATTGCAGGATGTGTTGCCGGTGTGTGAAAACGGCCAAGATCCAAGGATTCCCAGGCATGCAACTCCAGATGGCAGAGATGGCAGGTGCAACCTTGATGCCCAGGCATCTATCTTCACTTGGTCGCAAAATGCACCTGGCAAATTTCGAACGCGGCATGCGAGAAGCTACCTTCTGCTTCATAACCAATGGAGATACAGTCATACCTTGGGTTACAGACGCTTCAGGTTGTGTTTTTTAAGGTTACGGACCCGCCAAAACCAGGAAGTACCGGAACAGATCACTTCTGGGTTTTGGTGGTCACGCATGCGCAGAAGTGCTAAATCGCACTTTGCACATGCACAGAAGCGTCAACCCACCTGTGCCCAGATGTGGCGCTGCGGGTTGGGAACGTTGCAGGTTGAGAACGTGTCTCCCGCACGGATCATGTTCGCAACCCGAGCGTCTACTGTACAGGAAGAAGAGGAACAGTTTCTTAGGCACGTGGGCTGTTCCTGAATAAGGCTGCTCCTGAATAAGCTGCTGAGCTTTGCCGGAATAGTTTATTATGCCACCTCAAACAACAGGAGCGTATGATCATGTGCACATAGCAAGGTTATTTTAAGAAGGAATCTCCAGCTCACTGCCGCTGCCCAGCCTCTTCCTGAGAAGAAAGCAAAATCTAACTCTGCTGAGAATTGTGTTTATCAAGGAATAAACCGCAAGTTCAGGGAGATCCCAGGAAAGGAACACATGAGAACATGCGAGCCTAATGGTGCAAAACCCTGTGCTTCTCGGAGTCTATTCGGAAACAAGTCCCAGTGAATTCAATGAGGCTTAGTGACAGGTGAGAGTATGTACAGGATTGCAGTCCGAGATTCCCTCCCTCTCACACTAAATTCATGGCACCTGCCCAGATTCACTGCCTGAACTTCCCACTTATTATTAGTGTATATATTAAGCTCATTCACAAACTCTCTGGCCTAAATGGATCAGGATTTCAACCGCTGCAAGCCTTTAACTCTTGTTGCAAGAGCAATTATTATATAGGATTACGGTTTACAACAAATCTGGATGTTATTACCGTATTCACCGCTCTAGCATTTGCAAAGCAGGAACACACCACATGTGTTTTCAATCTTTTCTCCTCTTCCTGCCATTTGTCACCAGAGAAGAGAGTCAATATCACACACACACACATATACAAAGGTGGAATTTCTACAAATGGCAATAGGGAGTATCTTAACATAACCTTGCTATGGGCACATGATCATACGCTACTGTTGTTTGAGGTGGCATAATAAACTATTCCGGCAAAGCTCAAAAGGACACAGGGGCTTAATCCCATCATAGCACATTCCAAAAATATGGAGGAGTCACAAATTCAGCAAGGAAAATGCCCCATTAAAAACTCCAGACAACAGAAGAGTACCAGGCTGAGTTAACAGTGCGCATGTCCTGAAAACAACTGCACATTCAGGACTTAGTTCCAGTTAAATAGCAGGGCTGATTTTCGCAAGAAACTGTGCACAACTGGTCTATTCCATTTGAGCTGTGTAAAATCAGAGCGACTTCGAACCAGATCTTTTATTGGGGGCGGGGGGAGATCAACTTACGTTTTTGCAATTCATGGAAGAGAGGCAGACAGCTCACATTTATGCAAGTAGACCATTTGGATTAGCAGGAGGTTTGGCAAAACTTGAGAACAAAGGTGTGGTGAGGTTGTTATATAGTGTGTTGGACCCAGGTTCAAATTCAGGCATGGACCACACTGAGTAATGTTGGTCCAGCCACTATCTGCCTGCCTAATCAAACTAACAGGGTTGTAGTGAAGATAAAACTGTATGTGTGTATGGATGAGAGAGGTGGTGGTAGAATGAATCATGGACACTATCTTCAGCTCTTTGAAAGAAGAAAGCATATAAATTTTAATAAATAAATTCAACCAGCTCTTACTGAGCTGAAACAGCTCTTAATGACTGCTGCATATATCAACTAAACCTTGAAAGCATATTCAAATGTCATTTTTACCCCCTCAATGAATTCTGGGCATTGCTTACCCCTTGTGATTCCCAGCAACCCTTAAGAAACTACAGGGCCCAGAATTCTTTGAGGAGCAAACTGTGCTTCGAATGATGCTCATACTGTTCTGTGCAGCTGACCAAGGACTCAAAACACCAACTTGTTCAGCTAAATGAGCAAACAAAGGCAAGAAGAGACTCCCCCAAACAAAATCCACTTCACAATGAGGATTTCGAAAACACACACACACCAACAGCTGTCTCTTTGCCAATGTGTGAATTGTTGCACAACTCTTAAAGAGGTGGTTTCTGAAGTTAAACAAACTGAAAGATCAATGGATTTGTTTAAATAAATATCATTAAAACCCGAAGGTCCTGCAAGAGTTTTGCCTGTTAAGATATTGTGGGTTGTCCAAGACCTGTACATGCATAGTACATACAAAAGTACATACAAGTACATAGTACATACATAGTACATACATGCATGTACATACAAAAATAATATCCCTGAACACTAGACAATGAGGCAAGGTCTCACTTCCCAAGCCAACACCTTGCCATAGAGCATATATCCATAAGTCTTTAATGTGTCCCAGGACCCTTTTGTTGTTGATACTGTGACACATTTGCGTAGAACTTATTATCTGCTCTTGGCAAGTTGTGCTGATCAAACTTGCAGGGCTCTTGGACTGCAATTCTCCACCAGCCAACCCTGTGAGCACGTCCCATTGAGCTCAATGGGAATCACATCTCAGTAAACAGGTATCCATTTGTACCCCTTGCTACTGCACAAATTTTTTCCCCATTTGTGTGTGGGGTCTGATTCACACATAACAGGTTTTATAGCCAAAGCATGATTTGCTGAACATCTGAATGCTGCTCAGTAGACTGTGGTTTGTTTTCTAGCAACACACCATGATGTGAAGCCATGGTTTGTTGGCTTACGAAACGTGGCTTGCTTTAACTATGGCCTGGTGTTCTGTCCAAACCCAAAAGCCTTGCTAAACCATGGTTTACTTGGCCAACCCACCTCAGATGCTCTCCTAAGGCAGAGGCACAAGGCAAGAACAGCTTTGTGGGGTGTGGGGCAGAAATCAAGCATCGGAGAAACAAGCCATGGCTTGCTTGATCATCTGCAAGACTGTTTGCTGACGAAACCGTGGCTCGGTTTTATGTGCAAATGCAGCCAGTGTGTTACAATGTACAGGATATGCTTCTAGCCCTGACCTTTTTAGGATGGAGCAAGATAAGAGTTCTAAATATAACACAGCAATAGAGGAAATTTCCATTAAATGTTTATCTGGAGAGAATGAGAGGGCATGGAGCTTGCGCGTTGTGGTGCTACACACCTAACAATGTAAAACCGGCGAGAGGGTTTTCCTTTTCACTATCGAAAGGAGAAAGCGAGAGGGAGAGAAAAGGGGGGGGGGACGTGTCAAAATGCATCAGAGCAGTGGAAGTAAACAGATTTTCATTTTAAAAAGTGTGGGAGAGAGAGCTCCTCACCACTGAATGAAAGCACTATGCCAGGCATAGGCAAACTCAGCCCTCCAGATGTTTTGGGACTACAACTCCCATCATCCCTGACCACTGGTCCTGTTAGCTAGGGATGATGGGAGTTGTAGTCCCAAAAACATCTAGAGGGCAGAGTTTGCCTATGCACTGTGCCTTGGCGATATATCGCTCAGGACCAGTATGTGGGGGCAGACTGCGATGACAGCTTCACTCAGCGGTATGAAACAGCCATTGAATCTGCCCTGGCAAGCTGAATCGTCAAGGGGCAGATACAGCTTGTCCCTTCCGCTGCTTCTTTAAACTGCTTGGCTGAGGAGCGCGCTGCTGCCCTCACCTCAGCCAAGCAGTTTTACAGAGCCCCCAACCTGCCCCGCCTGGCAGCCTCCGCCTTTACTCCCTCCTGGTGTAAGGCAGCCAGGTGGTGGAGGGGCTCCTTCATGCTGCTGGCGGGCCCAGCAGCCCCTCTCCGCAAGGCGCAGGTAGGGTGGTTTTGCACCCCGCGCCTTGCGGACTTCGCCCGGGAGGGTGGGCTGCGCCGTTCCTCCTGGGGTGACTCCCCACCGGAGGAAAGAGACAGCGCACCCACATGGGCGAAGGCAGCCTAGCAGGCTCCATCCGCTTGGCCCGTCTTCGGGGAGTGGGGGGCAAGCGGGCAAGGTAGCTCGCCCGCCCGCCCTCCACACACACCAGCGAAGACAAAGGGAGCTTGGCCAAGGAGCAGCAAGGGACTTAGGGCTCACTCAGCTGGGGGAAGGAGCCTTTCTGCCCCCGGCTGAACAGCAGGCTGGGGCCAGCTGTATTGGCCACAGCCCACGAGGCGCTGGGGTGATACACCACGATGCTGAAAACACAACATCGCCCAGCCCTAGAAAGCACAAGCATGTATTCAGCAGTAGCCCCAAGCAGGGCTTAAGATAATCATTAAAAACCCTACACAGTTTAAAAGGGAAAGGTACCCCTGCCCGTACGGGCCAGTCTTGACAGACTCTAGGGTTGTGCGCCCATCTCACTCAAGAGGCCGGGGGCCAGCGCTGTCCGAAGACACTTCCGGGTCACGTGGCCAGCGTGACATCGCTGCTCTGGCGAGCCAGAGCCGCACACGGAAACGCCATTTACCTTCCTGCTAGTAAGCGGTCCCTATTTATCTACTTGCACCCGGGAGTGCTTTCAAACTGCTAGGTTGGCAGGCGCTGGGACTGAACAACGGGAGCGCACACAGTTTATTTTATGAACCCAGATATTTTATGAACCACCTTCTTCCATAACAATTCATGAGGTCCTTCTCTGGGTGCTTATTTGAGGTGCATCAGGCATATTGGAGAAGAGCAGGGGTAGGCAACCTAAGGCCCGGGGGCCGGATGCGGCCCAATCGCCTTCTCAATCCGGCCCCGGATGGTCCAGGAAACAGCGTGTTTTTACATGAGTAGAATGTGTCCTTTTAGTTAAAATGCATCACTGGGTCATTTGCGGGGCATAGGAATTTGTTCATTTCCCCCCAAAAAATATAGTCCAGCCCCCCCACATGGTCTGAGGGACAGTGGACCGGCCACCTGATGAAAAAGTTTGCTGACCCCTTGACAAGAACATATCCGCAGGCCTCTGGAAGTCCCACTGGGAGACGTCATTACTATCATTTAGGTACCAGGCAAAAACATTTCTGTTTTCCCAGGTTTTTAAGAACTATTGTAAGCATTTTTAAGCTTTTGCTGAGCATTGGAATGCTGTTGGTGCTTCTGTCTGCATGTCATTTTACTTTACTATATTCATCTAGGTGTTTTGCATTATTATTATTATTATTATTATTATTATTATTATTATTATTATTATTATTAATCTCCAACCATAATTATGGTCTGCACTTAGGCTAATTTCAGTTCTACCTTGCCGCCCCAGCTTCAATTTCCCCCTAGCTGCAGATTTTGACTTTTATATTTAAAAAGAAGAAGTGCAGATGAATTAAACACAGCAACGCTGACTTAAGAACTCTGTAGCAAGATCAAAACAAAAGCATTCTGTTTCCAGAAGTGGTCACACACACCCCTCTGGAAGCTCACTTGCAGGACATATAGCTGGTGCCCCCCAACCTGGTGTTTGTCCCCAGCATCTGAAAGTCAGGGATACAGTGGTACCTCGGGTTGCAGACGCTTCAGGTTACAGACTCCCCTAACCCAGAAATAGTACCTCGGGTTAAGAACTATGCTTCAGGATGAGAACAGAAATCACGCAGCGGCAGGAGCAGGAGGCCCCATTAGCTAAAGTGGTGCTTCAGGTTAAGAACAGTTTCAAGAACGACGGACCTCTGGAATGAATTAAGTTCTTAACCCGAGGTACCACTGTATGTGTATTGTATACATACGTAGTATACGTGCTTTGAGCCGATTCTGCAAGGGTTTTTTAAATTCTCCAGAACAGCTCCAGAAGAGCGCAGGTAGGTCAGAAAAGGTGCAAAATCAGGGCCTAGCAATCCCATGAGCCTTTGCAATGGAAATCCCAAGAACGCTTGCACAGAGTTTGAGCAAGGAGGTTGTGAGAGACCAACTGTCTTCGAATTTGGCAAAGCCTGGAGGAGGTTTTGGAGCAGGAGAATCTAGGAAAGACACACATGAGTTTTCTAGAGGTGGTTTCTTTTGCAGGCTTCTGGATAGTTCTTAAAAGATTTTTTATGGGGTTTTTGGAGGGGTTGGGGTTTTTTGGGGTCATAATTTTTATGAGCTTTTTTTGAGGTTCTTGGGGGGGGGGAGGTTTATTAGAATTTTTTTTAAGAGGTGGCACTTAAACGCAAAGCTGACCAACCCACGAAGCAGGGATTTCCTGGGGTTTCCATAGATTGTGAGGATGTTTGCAGGTTTTTCCTACAGTTGCTTCAATGATACACAATTTCACCAACGCGCAATGTGCCTCGGAACGTAACCCCTGCGTAAATGGGGGGGGGGTGTTTCCTGTACACGACAGCTACAGCATGAGACTCCTAATCTCAGAACTGTGGGTTCGAGTCCCACGTTTGGCAAAATATTCCTGCATTGCAGGGGGTTGGACTAGATGACCCTCGTGTTCCCTTCCAACTCTACAATCAATTCTGTTTTTCTTCTTTCAAAAAAAAGCTTTTTTCCATTGTAGCTAGTCTTTGCTGTTCCATTTCTAGTTTTAACCAATGCCTATTGCGTTAACTTTTTTTTTTAACAAGCTGTTTTGTGAGGTTCACCTGAAAAGTGGTGTGTAAGTATCTTAAATATATAATCAGTATAAATGCGATGCTTAACTTTCATTGATAGACCTCCCTTCCATGAATGCTTCAGCTTTTCTAAATCCATCTCATTTACATGAGGTGTATAGAACATGCTCTAAGACTAAGGTATACCATGACCCTAAGCATGTTTACTCTCTTAGCAAATGTGCTCAGGATTGGAGCCTTAATGTTATGTGTGCATAAAACATCCTTTCATTGTAAACATTGTGACCGGTCAAGAGTCCTGATATTTAGAGTGGCATAATCTATATCTAACAATAGATTCTTGTTAATAGGATCCTGGACACAAGTTCAGGAGTGTTGTGTTTTTAAAGACCAGCACCATTAACCTTGGTGCAGCACTTCATTGTGTTTAATTAGCAAGCTAATGAAGACCGTCTCCTTCCTTCCTTCAACCACAAGAGGATAAATGCAGGGCTCTGGGAAAAAGAGTAGACTTACCTGTTTGGAATTCAATTCACTGCTGTGTAATGAAATATTTATCAAATATATACCCTAAGTTTTGCAACACTTCAGCAATATGTGCTCTGTACGACAGAACTCCTTTTTCTACAAACCGTATTATATCATGGGGCTTTATTGTGGGGGGTGGAGATGAACACAATGTCTGAACATTTGGGCTGCAGGGAAATTTGCAAACAAAACACGAGGCATGAACATAATGTTTTCATCAACATATCTTCAGATACTAAAAAAAAAAAATTCAAAGTACACAACAGTGTTTTTGCTGCTGCTGCTGCTTTTTAAAAAGTGACAGACTGTCATGTTTCACTATTTGTAGCAAGTTATTACTAGAAACCATCCCCACACATGCAGCTGAGGTCAAGCTGCTTTTAAATAGCCCACTCTTTTCTCACAGTACAAAAAATATACCCCATTCACCTAATCTTCCGACAAACTACAGTAGAATCTTGGTACTGAGTTTTCATCAGCACCAACAGCTTCTGCTTAGTTTTATTAACTGCGTCTTCTAGAGTGCTAGAAGGCAGGCCTGTTCCAAATCAAAAACACATATACCATATTTTTTAATTAAAAAAGAGACAGCTGAGGCCATTCATAAAAACAGATGTACGGCACTGTTCACCCACTCGCCGATTCAACTGACCACCCTGGAAAGATTCTCACCAATACACACGAAGCCTGTGTTTCCTTTTTTCCCTTTTAAATTACACTTCCTAAAAGTCAATAAAAGCATTTCCCTCCAAGCAAACCGCCAAGTGGTTTTGGACCGTGAGGTCAAGGGGACTCACTCCCAGGTAAGTACATACAGGATTGCAGGCTAAAAGGCAACTTTAAATTTGATCCTACTAGGAGTGCAAGTGTGATGTACTGTACTGTTACCGGTTATGTTTTAAACAACAAAGCAGTAGAGCCGCAAGCCTCTTATCTGCAAATAAGCACACAGGACTACAGCTAACAAGAAAAGAAAATAAATACGCACGCAGAGAGAAACAAATCGTCTAGAGATTGCCCCTGTATACAAAACCCTGCTTCCAACCAGCAGAGCGGTGTATGGTTACAAGAAGGCTGAATTTCGTGAGTGAAAACACAAGCACACATCCCTAGCATTGTTGTCCAAAGCTACCCTGCTCCTTCCAGAAATATCTGACTGCACAGAGATCTCCCATGGAAAAAGGACCACTTACTACCCCTTCACACAAGGAGACAAAGATCTATGCAAATGCACAACCCTGTTAGACAAATGCATTGTTGCTTTGATCACTACCACATATCAGGGGTTGTTGTTTATATATTTATATATAAAGGCACCCTCCGTCTCCCCTTTCAGTTTGATTGAAGGAGTGGGGCGGGTGTTTGTGAACCAGGCAGGGGGGAGGGGGGAGGAAATAAGAGCTATCACTGTTTACAATACAGCACACAAAAACGGGGGGAAAGAGAGAAGCCTGTGACAGTGAATATATAATAGGTACCCTGAACAAAGGAACACCATCCAAGGAACAGCCACTGCTGCCGCCGCCGCCGCCACTTTGCTGGTTTTAACCCCTCCCCAGGATTTCAGAGCACATTCCAAAACAAACCCACAAAGGCAGGGGGAATCATTGTCTTTCGGAAAACAAGAGGGAGAAAATGGTTAAATGCAAAATGGGGGAGGGGAAGGGAGACGGTTCTGTTCCAATACATGGCTTCTTCGCTCCCCCCTCTCTTTCTCACTTTGCTTAGATATGATTTAAACACAACCCCAAAGGAGGTTAAGAAAGGCGGTGCCTGAATGAGTCCCCTTCATCTTTCAGGCTGCACGCGGTGTGTAAAAAAAAAAAAACAGAGAGATGGGGAACAACAGCTGCAGCAGCAGCAGCAGCACACCCGGTTTAAAACCAGCAGCCTTTGCTGCTGCTGCTGCTATGATATTATACAATACACCCAAAGCAAGCCAAAAAAAATAATAATATGCCTGCTTTTCTCCATGCTTGGTGTAAAGCGTGACAAGTTACTACACAGGAGGAACCTTAAAAAGAGAGCAACGCGGAGGGAGGAGGGAAGCTAGCAAGGGAGGGTGGGCAAGTTGGGGGGCAAAGGCTACGTGTCCCTCCCCACCCCACACACGCGTGATGTGCGAATTAGCCCCCTTTTCCTGACGCTGGCAAGAATGGGGCGGGCGGAGGAAGCTTGCTAGTGTGGGAAAGTGGGGCTGGAGAGGGGGACGCGAGCGGCCGCCGCTGCTGCTGCTACTGCTGCTTTAAAAGATACAAATCAATCCCTCCACGCCATGCTGCTTGCTATGGGGCCGGGCAGTTACGTCAGCGCCTGTTATTATTCCGTGGCCACGAGATTGGTGCGGGTTCTTGTGCGCGCGCGCTGCGTTTTCGTCGGTGGGGACGGCGATCGCCGTCCACGTTTCTTCACAGAGCCAGGCCCCCACCCCCACCACGGAAAAATAAAAATCAGGGGCGAGATTTTCTCTCTCCCCCCCCAAACCCCTCCCCCACCTCCTAAAAGCCATCAAAACAAGGAGGAACAACAAAAGCAAGGCGAGGAGCCAGCCATGGCTCCGGCGAGGGGATCGCGAGGAAGGAGAGAAAGGAAAGAAAGGGCGCAACCCCCCTCCTCCCTCCCTCGCCACCTCGAAACCCACCACCATCATCGCCTCCTCCTCCTCCCTCGTCCAGGAGAGGAAAGGCTGGGGATGGGAGGCGGGAAGAGAAAAGCAGATTTACTGCGGATCAATGTGGTGGCAACAATAAGGTTGCATTTCCATAACAAGAGAGAGGGTCTGGCACAAAAGTTGCAGCCCTGGGCTGCGAAACATCCATTGCTCGGGACTACAATACACATTCCCGTCCCCTTATTTAAACCGAGCTCTCTCCACCTCACCTCCCACCCCCACGGGAGGGGGGAGTGTAAAAAAGTAATTAAGAAGCCAGACAACGCTCAGGCTGGCACGAATGTAAATGAAGTTGCGCGCACACACACGCACATGCACCCAACAAAAGCAAGAGAATTTAAGAAAAGCAAAAGCCAGGAGCCAAGCACAAGGCAATATAAATAAATTCCTTTGGGACAGTCACTTTGAGTTGGGGGGGGAAAGGCCTTGCCAAGCCTCCCCTCACTTCTCCCTCCGATTGTTTACATTTGTAACTTTCATCGTGGCATGCTAGTAGTAGGCAGGGTTTAAATAATAATAAAAAGCGGCTACCACGCTAAAGCGAAAGTTTAAAGTATCACAAAGGGGGCAAACACGAGAGGGGCGGGACAATATGTTCCCTTGTCCCCACCCTCTCCAAAATTCAATTAACTTACCTCCTGGTGTTTTACAATTAGTTTAAAAAGGAGTATCACCCTTTTTTTTTGCAATACACTAACACAATCACAGCAAGAATAATGTGAACCATCTTTGCAAAAAGGCAACCCCCGAAACCTTGAGGAATCACAACATTTCACGAAGAGGCAGGTGAGAAAGAGGTTCGGATTTAAACGTGGGCAGCCTTTAAAACCTGTTAAAGCACACTATTCAAAGGTGCCTTTTAAAAAGCAAAGTTGCACAGTATGTGTAAAATCTACCCCAAGGGAACTTTCGAAACAAGAGGAGTGGGAAACAGGCTTTCAAGGGATCAAGTTTAAAATCAAAAGGGGGAAAGACCACGAGACTATAGAGAAATAGTAAAAATCCAAGGCCTGGAGTGTCGTGTGTGTTTTCACCCCGCAGAAAGATCTTTCCCCGGGGTGAAAACACACATGGCACTCGAGGCGAAGGGAAAACTCGGCACGTTTTATTCTCCGCCCCAAATGCCTCCTTTTCCAACTGATGTCAACTATTATCTTTGTTTCCAAATGCACGCCTCCAGACACCGAGCATTTCGGCAAGCACCCTTTTAAAAAATGATAATAATAATTATCCACCTTTCTGATCAATATCAAGCTGAGCAGAAGCCCCCTCCTTCGCGACTTGCAATTAAAACACGCGGCGAGAGAAAGGAAGGAGAGAGGCTAGAAAGCAAGAGGGGGGGGACACCAAAACACCACACGATTGCCACCAAATGCAAAGTTTTGTCGTTCTTTCCCCTTTAAAAAAACCAAAACTAACACGATTAACTCTTATGTTTCCCCCACTTCACGTGTTTTTGAAAAATTAACGTCTCCAGTGCATTTGTTCCTTTTAACACCATTAATGCTTGCAAGCCTTTTAAATTTTTTTAAAGAGGGGCTAGGGACAAAAGCGAAGTGCCCACCCCAAACTTTTTCGTTACTTACGTGTGCAGAAAGTCCCCCACAGGAAGGCGAAAGTTAACCACGAAACCATCATATTCCTTTTTCTCCTCGTGGCTATTGTTTACTCCTCCTCAGCAAGGAGGAGGGAGCGCGTAAAACGAGGGGCGAGGAGAAGAAATGAACGGGATACCGGGGAGAGAGCGAGAGAAAGACGGGATCTTTTTGTAAAAAATAGATATAAGATATAGGCTTTTAAAAAAAATAAAAATAGAAAAGGCTCCTTCTTAAGAACGACAATAATTTAAAAAAAACAACAACAACACAACGACACCGGAGATTAAATCCTTCACAGTTTCCAACAACGTATCCAAAGTCCGAGAGAGAGAGAGAGATGATTCAAAACGAGAGAAAATCCTCCAGACAGGTGGCTTCTGCTCCTGTCCGGTTGGGGGGCGCAGGGCTACAGGCGACCCCCACCAGGGCCAACCCCGAAATCAAGCTGGCCAAGAGTTTCTTCGCCGGGGCGACGGTTGTGGCGCTGCTCGGAGAGCCAGGCGGGCGCGCAAAGCTTCCCTCGGCGACCTCTCCCCAAGAAGCCCTGGCCGGCCTTTTTTTCAGCAGTACCAGCAGGGGGGCCGAGAAGACATCCAAGGAGGGGGAGGGGGCGCGACATGAACAGGAGAGAGAGACCGAGAGAGACCCCCTCTCCTCCGCGGAATTGTCCTTCTCGCTTTTTTGTTTTCGAAAGAAGGCAATTCAAGGGAATCTCCCCTCGCCAAGGCGCAAGAGCGCGCGAGAGAGACAAGAGCGCACAGCCCAAGTCCGGCCACCTCTCTCCGAGGGAAAGAGCGAGGAGGCGGCAGAAGAAGAGGCGACGCCGGAGCAAACTTTGCAATGGGGAGCCGCCGAGCGAAAGAGAGACTCCGCTGCCGCGCGAGGAGACGGAGGGAGAGCGCAGGAGCCGGCTGTGGCGGGGCTGTGGTTGTCGGTGGTGCCGAGAGAGCGAGGAGGAGAGCCGCCGCCGCCGCTTCTGCTAGGGGCGCTGAGGACTGGCGGGTAGCGAGGTCCGCTCTGAGGCATCGCTCGTTGGCTTTGGCGCTCGGGGAAGGGGGCTGGCAGCGCGCGCGCCACAGCCGGAGCAGCAGGAGGAGGAGGAGGAGGTGGGGGGAGAGAGGAGGCTGGCGCTGCAGTTGCCATGTACAGAGGCGCGCTCCCGCCCGCCGGTGCGCGCGCGCACTCATACACACACACTCGCGCGCGCGCGCGCTTATATACATTACCCCTTCCCTCCCTCCCTGCACGCAGAAAACAAAACAAAACCCTGAGTCGATTCCAAAATGGCTTCTGCAATGGGGGGGGGGGGATCTGAATTGGAGAGGAGATGGTGGGCGGGGGAGTGTTTGTGTGCATATATTAATATATATATTATGAGAATTATGAGAGACGGATCTAGGTATACAGTATGTATATGTACACAGACACGCGCGCACACACACGCACACAAGGAGCCTGGGGAAACCCGGATGTTTGATACAAAGAGAGAGAAGGGGAGGGAATCGTGGGGGGGGGGGGAGAGAGAGGCGGGACCAAGGAAGGGTTTTGGAGGATGCTTAGCCGATGACTGGGGGAGGGCGCCTGTTTGTCAAGGCGCACCGAGGGGGCAGGGCTCGGGAGGGGGAGGCAAGGGAGGAGACCGGCTGTCAGGCAGCGCGCGAAGCTCGAGCAAGCGTGTTTCCCCCGCTCCTGCGCGCGACTCGGTCTTCAGGTAACCGATTCCCACGTTACGAAGACAAGCAAATGCGGGATTTGCCCCTGCGAGGCCAGAAAGACCCTCGGAAGCGAAGGCCGGCGAGGAGCACCTGACTCGAGTGTCGGTCACACGAGTGCTGGCACGCGTTTGTGGTTGCGCGCACGCTTGCACGTTTGGAATCATGATGGTGCGCTTTGTAAGAATTGCTTGGAGTTGACCTAATGAGAGGCCACCCTGGTCTCAAAATGTAAGGTGCGAACCCAAATCCTGAATATACCCTGGCACGCTCCTGGTGGAGGCCCCTGGACTGGCCCCTGACAAAATGCTAAATTGAGCGTAAATTGGGTGCAGGCCGGATGATTTAATCTACAGGAGCTTTGGCATTGATAAGGCAGGGTGTGGACTGTATTAATGAACGCAGGGAGCTGAGGGAGAGATATGCCCGGGAGGCTTTTGATAATGCATTCTGGGAAACCTAGAAACGACCATCCTTTCCAATCGTGTATGTTCAAGCATGCAACCCAAGGGCATCTATTTCCTCATCGTTAGCCTTCGCAGGGTATGTGCGAAAAAATATCATCTATTTTTTTTGTTCAGAAACCAGGTGATTTTTCTTTTGGTAAGCTCTCCTCTTTATCAGAAAGCTCATTTCCACTACTGCCCTTAAGCTGAAGTTCTGTGCCATTTAGTAACAGGCAAATTACATTTGACCTGACGAAAATATATAATGAAGCTCCGGCTTCAAAAATAAAATAAAACGTTGCCCTGGGAGGAGGGAGTTTCTAGCGGATGGTACTTCACCCTTCCCTGCCAGACCGTTTTTCCAGCTCCAGATTGTTTATTCCAGCTCCATTTCATCCAAGACGCATGCCTATCCTTAGAAACAGGCATCTGGTGCCCCATAGAAAGAAAATGCAGCTGGATCGATAGGGAAGGAGCAACTTTGCTTAGAAAAACAAAAAAACGATAAGAGGTGTATAAAAATTATGCATGGTGTGAGGAAATTAGACAGAGATATGTTTTCGGCCCTCTCCAATACAGTGGTACCTCAGGTTACATACGCTTCAGGTTACAGACTCCACTAACCCAGAAATAGTGCTTCAGGTTAAGAACTTTGCTTCAGGATGAGAACAGAAATCGTGCTCCGGCGGCGCAGCTGGAGGCCCCATTAGCTAAAGTGGTGCTTCAGGTTAAGAACAGTTTCAGGTTAAGAACGGACCTCCGGAACAAATTAAGTACTTAACCTGAGGTACCACTGTACTACTACAACACTGGGGCAATCCAATGGAGCTTGAATGTCCGCAAGATTTGAGATAGGCAAAAGAAAGGATAGCAAATAGTTAAACTTTGGAATTCTCTCCAGCAAGAGCCAGTGGTGACCACCAAGTCTGATGGCTTTGAAAGAGGATTAGGCAAATGCATGGAAGATAAGGCTATCCATCAGTGGCTACCAGTTATGATAGCTATGCTGTGTCTCCACAGTCTGAGGAAGCCTGCCTCTTAATACCAGTAACTGCAAATTGCAGGAGAGAAAAGTTCTGCCAGCTTGCTGGTTTCCCACAGCGGTCTGGTTGGCCACTGTGAGGACAGGGTGCTGGAGTAGTTGGTCCACTGGCAGGAATCTTCCTACCTTCTTACCTTCCTGAGGCTGTTTTCTTGTTTTAAAAATTCGTGCCTCCTTTAACACAAGCATCTGTGTACAACATGCAGCTTGCCCCTCTGTACCTCCACTCTTCTCAAGGGCACAAAGTCGGTACCAGCAATTAAATAAAATGAAGCAGGGAACAGAAAACGTCCAGTTGAATTTAGAACGATTCCATGTTTGCCTGCTTCGCCCTGGCTCTTGAAGGATGCCCAGCTCAAATTCAAAAGTCTGAAGGCTCTTCCAGGAAGCATCTAGGTCAAGGTGGTCCAACGCACAGCATGTGGCCCTCAAGCCCTTTTTTGTGGACATTTGACACACACCCTGCAGCCCTCACTCTGCCTTCCTGAAGCCAAGTAAGCAAGGCTTGGGGAAGGAGGTGTGAGGGCTCTGAAAAGGTCCTAGAGCAGTGGTCAGCAAGGTTTATCTTTCCTGGGCCAGATCAGTCCCACGGAGATCCCTCTGTGGCCCAGATCTCATGAGCACGTGCGCCCACAATTTCCAGTGTATGTGCATGTGCATATGTGATTTCCGGCGCTGTGGAAGCAAGTCCCCACGCCGTGCAGCGCCGGTTTAGCGCAGCGCACGAGCGGGCAGCTCAGCTCAGGGGCGCAGTGGCGTAGCGTGGGTTGTCAGCACCCGGGGCAAGGCAAGTAATTTGCGCCCCCTAACCCGGGGCAAGGCAAGTAGTTTGCGCCCCCCCCCCTGCTGCACTGTCCCTCCCCCAGATAGTCCCTCACTCTCTCACCGCACGCCTGGCACCCTCCCCTCCACAGTGGGCGGCGACCCGGTGGCTCGGATCGGATTCGCACAGCCAGCACTGCAGTGAGAGAGAGTGAGTGAGCCAGGTAGGGGCAGAGAGCTGTGAGTGCGCCCAGGTGCGGCCGGCCCCCCCTGCACCCCCCACGCTACGCCACTGCAGGGGCGGCTTGTGGGCCAGCCAAACGACCTGCGTGGGTTGCTTCCGGCCCATGGGCCTTAGGTTGCTGACCCCTGTCCTAGAGTCCTCCTGCCTCCTCCTCAAAGCCTAGTTAGCATTTTCCCAGTTTTGGGATTGAGGTGAGAGAGCTCCAGGACCCTCTCTTAGCTGGCTTTGGGAAGGCGGGGGGGGGGATCACATTTTGGCCTCGCTCCCTCCCCCTCACGACAAGACAGTGGGTTCTGTGTTGAAGGACTCTTGCAGCCCACTTGGCACAAGAAGTTTGGCTGCCCTGGTCTAGGTTCAGGGTCTGGTGCCTGTTTGGGAAGAAAAGAGGTCCACAGTTGTGGAACAGCCATCGAAGGTGTCTTTCTGAAAGCAGAGAGCACTTGGTTGATTTTAATGCAGTGGTGCTGGTGTAAAGGGGTGTGGGCTGGCTAAGTGAGGCAAACACCTCCAGATGCTGAATGTCAGAAAAGGGCAGCAAATTGTTTAATTTATCATGGTTGTACATTTCTTGCCTCAGAGAGGGAGAGGTGTTTCTGAGATTCTCACATGTTTGGACTGGGCTATTATATACCTTGAACATAGGCTACTGCCTACGTCAAGGCACACCCATTTGACCTTTTCTTGAGCGTTCATCCTTGAGCATTCATTCTTGCTGAAAAGCTTACGTGGAGGTTAGATTATATCTGGTCTTCATGAAGCATTTGTTCCGATTTGTTTGTGTGGAATCTCAGTCCTGCGTTCTTCCAGCTTGTAGGTTGTTTACACCTCTTACAATTAATCATTTATCCATCCCACACCTTTTGGCACATTTACCTATCACTTTCCTAACTACAAAAAGTCTCATTATTACCATATTTATGTGGATCTAATGTGCCATTGAATCTAATGCACACCTCAGCTTTCAAAACCTTGAAACCAAAAGAGTATTTGCTGATGCCATCAAATCTAATGCACACTCTAATTTTCACGATGTAATTTGGCAAAGAAAAAAAAGGTGTGCACATTACATTCAAGTGAATACGGTAAGTCTGATTATTATTTTTAAATGGCTGTGCTCACAGTGTTTCTCAAACTTGGGTCTCCAGCTGTCGTTGGACTACAACTCCCATCGTGCCTAGCTAGCAGGACCAATGGTAAGGGATGATGGGAGTTGTAGTCCAACGTCAGCTGGAGTCCCAAGTTTGAGAAACGTTGTAAGGTAACAGAGCACTGTAATCCATTTTAATGTCGGAAACCTTAATTTGCTGAATCCCTTGAACCCTTTCTGCAAAATAGGGACAATCTGCCTGGCAGTGTACCTCTCCAGAGGTTCTCTACCAACCATACCTGCGGATGCTGGGCATTCAACCTGGCACTGAAAATTCCCCAAAGGTATAGTACAAAGGCCCATGACACCACTACTTCTTTGCCAAAGCTAGGCAGGCCTGGGTCTGGTTGGTGCCTAGTTGGGAGAATCTCTTGGGTGGCACGTGGCTGCAGCCTTGGGTTCCACGATGAAAAAAAGGCAGGGAAGCAGGGTATGTACCGTATTTTTCACTCCATAAGACACACTTTTTTTCCTTTTAAAATCTAAGGGGAAATGTCTGTGCATCTTATGGAGCGAATGTGTGGTCCCTGGGGCTGGGGGGGGCGCGAACCTGGGCTTCCCCTGCCAGCCCCACAAGCTCGGGGAGCAGCAGGAAGGCTACTCCTTTGAGTCCTACCCTCATCTGGTTTAGCCGGCCTGTCAAAGCCATTCCTGGAGTTTGGCCACTGTCATGCTGTCAGCTTCCAGGAGCCACAGGTGAGAGCTGAGTGCAAGGTGGAGACCAAAAGTAGACAAACCACCATAGAAGGAGCACGACAGTGACCCCCCACCAGAGGTATCCTCAGCATCCGAAACTCCCATTGTTCTAGGCGCATTTTGCAACAGGGAATTTCATTCATGCGAGCTCTGGGCGAAATACTGCGCCAAAGATTTCAGATTAAAACTGCCACTGCTGGAAGGAAAGGGGGACCTTTTTCTGTCTCCCCACTTCCAGCCACACTCTGAAGACCGGCGAAAGGACCCTCGTAAGAATACTAGGGGGGCGGGCAGGGGCAGCACGGCTTTGTGAAAAACCATGTGAAAAATGAACATAGGACTTTAGCTGCAGTTCATTTATTTTCAGCTTTGCATTCGTGTTATGAAGAAAGCATGCCTAGGCACTCCATTGCGGTGCCCATAACCTAGGTTTAAGGTGCCGTTTAGCTCCTCGCTTTCGTATCTCAGTTTCTAACAGTGGTACCTACGGGACCGCCTCTCCTGGTATGCCCCACAGAGAAACCTACGGTCCGCAAATAAAAACATCCTGAAGGTCCCAGGCCACAGAGAGGTTAGGCTGGCCTCAACTAGAGGCTTTCTCGGCTGTGGCTCCAATCTGGTGGAACGCTCTGTCACAAGAGACTAGGGCCCTGCGGGACCTGACATGTTTCCGCAGGGCCTGTAAGACAGAGCTGTTCCACCAGGCCTTTGGTCAGGGCGCAGCCTGACCCCCTCCTCTGGCAATCTGTACAGAGTTTTGCTCAGTAGTTGCCATCAATTTGATTTTAATTAATTTTTATAATGAAAGGTTTTTAGAATGTTGGATTATTTTGATTGTTGTTAGCCGCCCTGAGCCCAGCTTTGGCTGGGGAGGGCGGGGTATAAATAAAATTTATTATTATTATTATTATTATTATTATTATTATTATTACTACCTCTCTCCTAACACCCTATAAAAATAAGCAGCAATCATGATCCAGTTAGTACAAAGCATTTTTTTTAAGCATGTCCACTAAGAAGACATCAATTAAAAACCACAGATCCTTTTTTTACAGCTTTTTTTTTAAAAAAAACCAACACACCAGCACATTATACTTTTATTTCTTCCCCTCTGTGGCTAAAACAGCTTGGGAAACAGAAAGAAAATCTATCAGGGAAATGGCAGGAAGGGAAAGGGTTAAAAAGCCTCCCCCCCCCCCCCCCGACCATCTCCCCAGCCCAGACCCCCTGCCCAAATCTGCTTTTAATCAAAGGAAATGTTGTCAAGAGCTCCAGTCAAGGATCTCTGCCACATTTCTTTTGGCCTCAAAGCCAGTGATCAACAGGAACCAAAGTTGCTGTTGTTGCTTGCTCTGTATCTGTAGATTCCCACCCAATTTCATCACCAAGGCAGGAAAAATAAACACATCCCTGCTTTGAAACACTATGAAATCCAATCACTTTGCCTGGTAGTATTGAATTTGTTGTTGTTGTTTTTTAAGAGGGCGGAAGCTTTTACTTATATGACGGAAATGTTATACTCATTTATTTAAGAAAAACTATACCTTGCTTTTCCCTTCTGCAGAGGAGTTGCTCGAAGCCGATTACAAATATAAAAGTAGCAACATTTCAACCCTTAAAATGCAAATCGTCAAACTAAAAATGGCAGCAAGACGTCCGCAACCCCAGAAACAGACCATATGTCAAATACTCTAGATGGGAATAACTCTGACCTTACATGAGGCAGGCTTCCTGCGTGGCTTTAATTGGCCCGAAAAAGTCAGCCCACAGCAAATACATACAATTCACATTAAAATCAAAGATCACCAGTTAACTGTGACAAAAATTATTTTACTTAATTGTCAGTGGGAGAAACAAAGTCTTACTTGGTAGAGCATGCAAAAAGGCCCCCATCACTTTGAGAAGGACCTGAAAAATTTCACACTTGGGGGGCAGATAAAGAGCAAATATAAACTGCAAAAGCCCAGACAAATCTCCTTTGATACTTGAGTCTCCCCCAGTGTTTAATCAGTGTGGCAAGTCACAAGGAACAGCTTCCTCTGTCTCACACCTATCTCAGGATTCCTTCTTTACATAACAGGATGGAGGGGTAGGGTTGTGTACACACACACACACACAAACACACAAACACTTGTAGCCAGGTTGATGAAAGGATAACTGGTGAGATTGTATCTTGGACTGGGCACTTTGAGCTCCCCAAAGAACAAACGCTTTGAGAGGTCTGCAAATAAAATGTGGATCAGGGAACCGACAACACGTGTGTTCCTACCTGTGACATTTGTGTAAGCAGTTCAGGACGGCCACCAAAGGAAGCGCTAAAACTCTGTGCCATTGTTCAGAAGAATCCAGATTGGCTTATTTCTTTTTTTAGTTTGCATCTGATTAGGGGGGCGGAGAAAGGAGGAAAGGAAGAAAGAAAAAAAATTGCTAATTAATGTATATTTAAAAGATTTTTAATAATGAGATGTGGCAGTTGGAGCCTGCATTTCCCGAAGAGTGAATGTTTGCTTAGGGAGGGAGAGGAAACAGTCATTGAGGCTTGTAAAAAGGACTCTTAAATGGTGCTTCACTTCTATGGGGGAGGAATTCTCTGAGTGGGGCAAAGAGGATTCTCTCTGCCCAGGTAACCAGCAGCCCTCCGACCTGAGAGAAGATAAAGGTGCAAGGTGGAGGAGGAGAAGAAAATGGAGCTGTGTAGAATGTAAGGAGAAATGCGGAAGTAGCCACTGTGTTTTGATGGATGAAACAGGGGCAGATGGACCTGAGAGCTAGGTGGAAAGTTCTTCTCAGCAATTGAGTAGCATAGAGAGAGGTGAAATTTCAAGGGCTGCATGTCTACTTTAAGGATAAAGTCTACTGCCAAGTCTGCTTTAAAGATTAAAAAAACACAAGGAAGCCTTTCAAGTGGAGATCCCAGTCTATATACTGGATTTGGAATTGTTTGTATACATGGAATTGCAGAGGGCCTTCTCGGTAGTGGCGCCTGCCCTGTGGAACGCCCTCCCATCAGGAAATAAACAAATATCTGACTTTTAGAAAACATCTGAAGGCAGCCCTGTTTAGGGAAGTTTTTAATGTTTTGTTGGAAGCCGCCCAGAGTGGCTGGGGAGGCCTGGCCAGACGGGTGGGGTATAAGTAATAAATTATTATTATTATTATTATTATTATTATTATTATTATTAGTGATTTCCTGTGGAATTGCTTCAAGATATCTGGTGGGAGACATAAATGGAATCAAGTGAATAAGAAAGGAGAGCAGGGGTTTTAGATGCTCATCAACAATTAGCAGCTGGGCAACAAACGAGGATGCAAACAGGCCACCAGTTCATTGCGTTTTTTGGGGAGGTGTCTCGTAGTTCTATTTAAATGTTAGTAATTATTTCTAAATGTGCACCTATACATATGAATTAGCGCATGCAAATCTGTGCCCTCTCTTTGTGTTCTTGGTGGCTGCTCTTGTGTCAAAATCAGACAAAGTCCACTTGCACAATCTCACACCAAGGTGAAGGCACCCGAAGAGCCAAACATGGCTGGCCCAGTTACATCTATACCTCAGCACTTACTTTATTTGGGTTTGACGTTTGAATAATGTTTAAGTGTGGCTATTTAGATGTAGTAAACACACAATTAGTAAACTTATCTACTAAACGGCCCTGTATACCTGAAGGAGCGTCTCCACCCCCCATTGTCCAGCCTAGACAATGGCTCCAAGGGCCTACTGGCGGCTCGCTTACTGCGAGAAGTGAAGCTGCAGGGAATCAGGCAGAGGGCCTTCTCGGTAGTGGCACCCACCCTGTGAAATGCCCTCCTCTCAGATCTTGTTGATAAATAACTATGCAACTTCAAATCAATACAGTGGACACTCAGGTTGTGAACGTGATCCATGCGGGAGGCACGTTCGCAACCCACAGCGTTCGCAACCTGTGCATCTGCGCACACGCAGGTCGCGATTCAGCGCTTCTGTGCATGCGCAAAGTGCGATTTAGTGCTTCTGCACAAGCGCCGAAACCCAGAAGTAACCCTTTCTGGTACTTCCGGGTTCAGCGCGGTGCGCAACCCGAAATCGCACAACCCAAAGCGTCTCGTCTGTAATCCAAGTGTAATGGTTCTAGGGGTTGCTCGTGCGTAAGTTGCCGCCACTCCTGGCTAGGTTACCTGGCTGAACCCTTTCTGTCTGGGCAGCCTCAAGTTTCGTGGCTGCCTCAGTCGCTGGCAGAATCCGTCAGTGGGCGTTTCTTAAACCTCTTCCAGCATAGAAGCTGTTTGACGCCCAGTCTTCTCCTACTCTCCCTGCGCGGAAGTCTTCTGCGCAGGGAGGGTGTGGGCAGCGGAGTACCCGTACTCTCTCCGCTGGTCTCTGGAGAGGAGTCCTGGAGCCACCTCTCCGATTCCCCTATCTGCCCCCCCTTCTCCACTGGTGTTACGCTGATTTCCTTCCCCACTGGGAAGTAGGCTCTCTCCCTACTGGGACCCTCTCCGGCATCCCTCTGGAGCCTTCTCTCCGCCTCCAGCTCCAATGGCAGTTCCCTGACACCAAGGTATAACTGTACTTTATTGTGGTCCAAAGACCCACAAAACAATTTCAAACCAAGATACAGTTAAAACGACCAGACAGACAGACGGAAGAAACCAAGGCAGTCGTTTTGTTTTATCTAGGGCCTAATGATCTTTGTTTCTTATAACCTCCGAAAGAAACTTTGCCACGGCCAGTGTAATATCCTTTGACCTGTCTTCCAAAAGATATTTAATATGGGAAGCTTCAGATTTTCCCGGCAAATTTGCCAGTAAGGGTTTGATCAGTCGATCAGTTGCTCAAATTGCCCACAATGCAGTAGGATATGCTTCATACAGTCGGCGTCCTGGGAACATAAACAAAGCCTATTCTGATACGGAATGCCTCTCAGTCTGCCGTTTAGAACATCTGAGGGAAATACATTTAGTTTGGCTAATGCCAATACAGACAAATTCCTAAGGTAAGAGAGTATCTGAAAGTCGTACCCGTATTGGATTCCAGCTGCGACCGGGCTACAAATTACATAAGATCGGGATTGCAGGTTGCTATGTGAGATGTCCCAAAGCCTTTGCCTCAGGGGTTCAAGGGCAGTGTCATAGCCCAGATGATATAAGAGGGATGATGGCAGTAAAATCGAGGTGCCTTTTCTGGCCATAGTTTTCAGCCATGGGCTGACAAACTTCTCGTTGGTTAAAGGTACTAATAATCTCGTTGGTTAAATGTACTAATAATCCACAGGCCGAATGCTGAGATCTTGAGCCAACTTTTAGACAACTGAGTTATCTGCATGAAGACATCTGAAGGCAGCCCTGTATAGGGAAGCTTATAATGTCTGATGTTTTATGGCGTTTTTATATTTTGCAGGAAGCCACCCAGAGTGGCTGGGGAAACCCAGTCAGATGAGCGGCATTTAAATAATAAAATCATCATCATCATCATCATCACCACCACCACCACCACCACTGGAAGTGCCATAGCTCAGTGGTAGATCTCCTGCTTCGCATGCAGAAAGCTGCAGGTTCAATCCCCAGCATATCTCCGCAGGGCTGGAAGAGACCCCTGTCTGATACCCCAGGGAGCAGCTGCCAATTGGTGTAGACACTACTGAGTTAAGGGGAGCAATGCCCTGACTCAGAATAGGCATAAGTGTCTAAGCAAATCAGAATAAGCAAATAAGTGTCTAAGCAAATCAGTCTCTTAAACTTAAGCCAAGAAAGAGCATTCTCTATAAGATTGAATATCAATATACATATCAAGACTTTGAGAATAGACCTCTGAAGAAACCGGGAAAAGTATCTTGGGAGTGTGCTACCTGCAAGCCCCAGTTAAAGGGCCCCATCGGGGGTGAACAGCAGCCTTTAGATTACTTGGACTGCCAGGGCGAAATAGGTGCAAAACGCCGGCACCCTGTCATCTACAACTTCATTAACATCTACCTACAACTCTGCTAGCGTCTCTCAGTATTGTGAATATCACCGAACTTACCTTTTGTTGGTATCTTCATGAACTTATCTAATAGACTGAGTTAACAGTTTGAAAAAATCTATTGAATCCAGTTCATTTTAGGCTGGGTAGTTTGCAGGTCTTTGTGGCTTTGTTTAATGTTTTGTATTTTTCTCAGCAGGTATATATAATTATTGTTCTGTGTCTATTAATCGCCAACGTGTTGCATGAGCCGCGCTATCATCAGCACAGGTTGCATTTTTCTAGCTGACTCAGAATAAGGCAACTATGTTCTCACATCTCACATCTGAGAGGCTGCAGTGTGTTTCGTTTTCGCATCAGCTTCTGAGATGCGGCCCTTCCTAGTCTCTCTGTTTTCTCTATGCATCCTTGCCTAGCTAGACATGTGTGTACAAGCTGCAGGGAAATACCTGCGGTTGTCCGAATAGCTAGTCAAAGACTCCAGTGGGCTGGTTGTGAGCTGAGCTCCTTGACAAGGTTTGGGAAGTGTGGTCCTGAGGACTCAATAAGAGGGCCCAGGGAAGACAGCTGAGATTGATGGAGGGATGTGATTGGTCGGGTGTTGGGGTGAAAGGGAAGGAGCCCTTTGGGGGAATTGAAAACAGCCTCAGCAAGAATTGGGCGGCCCCCCGGACTTGGGTACCGGTCCCCGGCAGTCTGCCAGAGTTTCCAAGCGCCCAACTTATTTAAAGGACTATGTTGTTGGACATGTAACACTGTTGATCTAATGGAAGTATGTGAAATGTAACCGATATGCTTTTGTGCCTAACTGAACCATTACGTGTAGTGCTGTATATAAGGAAACCATTGCGATTGTAACTATCGCCTTATCTCGGTGGGGAGGGGTGTTATGTACTGAAGTTCTCACCCTGGGCCAGCAGGGGATACTGTAGATAGTTATGCAAGTAAGGGATCGAAAGTGACGTTCAGTGATTGGATAGTTTTAGAAAATTGTTACAGTTACATTGTACTGGAGCTCTATATAAGCAGGCTGACTGAGCCCTTCAGTTCAGTTCTGTCCTGGCCTGTGAATAAGCAAGAGCTGTTTGAAGAATTGCTGTGTCGTCTGATATGTTCACCCACAACTTAACATGCAGAGCCTGGGAAAATTGGGGTGAAGAGAGGGCCCACTTATCTGGCATGCAGGGGGTGTGATGGGTCGCCGTTTTAGCGTCTCCCCTGGGTACTTGTGGCTTGCCCATCTCTGAGCCCGCAACATCCTTCAAGTCTAGAAGCTATTCAAAGTCCTACATTTTTTATGGCACCATCTACTTCTCCCTGTTTTTAATTTTTCCCTTCTTAATTAGATTCTTTGTACCGGGGGGAGGGGGCGGGTTTGAGGAGAAAGATCTCCCATAGTAATTAATGCATTTTTCCTCAGCTCTGTAGACCATTACAGCAGTTAAAATATTAAACCGTGTTCATTGCCAAATTGAATGGCAGGCAAGCAGGAGGCGTCGTTTATCCGTCCGTCTCCCTCCCTCCTCCACCTCCTCACACGCACTTTATCTCCATCTCTCAAATTATCCTTTGCAGTCGCCGCCTTTGCATTTCTGGGGTAACTAACAAGATTTGCTCGTTTGTATGAAGAATATTCGAAACGAACATTATTGTGCTTTATAATCCAATATTTTGAATTTTCCCACGGGCACTGGTAGTTCTCGTGCAGTTATGTTTATTATTCTGCGTGCTTTAATGCGTTGTTGTTTTTTAATATGAGCTGCTGAAAATGAATTTGCGGGGAAGGGGAGGGTTGTTGCATTCAGGCCCACTTTCACTGGCAAGAGAAACAGAGCTTTGCAAGAAGAGAATCGTACGTCTGTTAAGGAACTCAAAGGCTGTATACCGTAACTAGGGTTGCCAACCAGCCAGAGGAAAACCTGCCTGACTGGTTTTTTGTTTTCGAGCCAATTGCCAGAAAGGCAAAAAGCAAAGCTGGTTTTTCCGTCCTTCGACTTCACCCCCCATTTTTTTAAGCTGTATACCTTAATACAGCAGTAAGCGGCCTTTCTGCCCTTGAGGGGGCCACACATGGCAGGGCAGTGAGTGAGCAAGGGCCACATGTCAGTGGGCAGGTTAGACCCACACATTTTTACCTCCCCATCATTCCTGACGCAGCCAGGTTCATTGTCTCCATACTCAGTTCTCTGCATTAATAGCTGGAGTGGGGAAGCAGGAAGAAGAGCGTGGAGACAAAGTTCAATATCCAATGCATTTCTGACCTCTCAGGCCTTTTATCAGGGAGTTTCAGAAGATACAGAAGTTCAGTCTTTCATTAAATGGTTGCCGTTTCCCTACTACTGTAGGTGGAGACTGCATAGCAAGAGACTGAACTCTATTTGAAACTCCGGGACGAAGGACCTGATAGGCTCAAAGCGCGTTAAGTAATAAGCCTTTTCTCCTATGCCTTTGAGAGACGTGGGTGGCGCTGTGGTCTAAACCACAGAGCCTAGGGGTTCGAATCCCCGCGACGGGGTGAGCTCCCATTTCTTAGTCCCAGCTCCTGCCAACCTAGCAGTTCGAAAGCACGTCAAAGTGCAAGTAGATAAATAGGTACTGCTCCCGTGGGAAGGTAAACGGCGTTTCCGTGCGCTGCTCTGGTTCGCCAGAAGCGGCTTAGTCATGCTGGCCACATGACCGGAAGCTGTACGCCAGCTGCCTCAGCCAATAAAGCGAGATGAGCGCCACAACCCCAGAGTCGGCCACGACTGGACCTAATGGTCAGGGGTCCCTTTACCTTTACCTACGCCTTTGCTTCCCCGCCTTCCCCCATTTGTTTGGGATGGCCCATTTTTGCCACACTGGCTAGTAACAGTGAAAGGACAGCAATCTCTGGGACCTATCGACATCAGAAGAGAGGGAGCCTTTTCTGTGGCTGCTCCCAGATGGTGGGATTCCTTCTCAAGAGAGGTTAGACTGGCTACCTTTTTGTCATCCTAAACCAAGGGATCTAGTTTCGTTTCAGTTAGTTAATTTGTTATCATGGTTCTGTATATGTTTGTTTGCAGGCTGAGGGTAGTCTAATAGTGTAACGCCATTGCATCAGCATACAGTGGTATCTTGGTACTCAAACGGCTTGGCTCCCAAACAAATCGGCTCCCGAATGCCGTGAACCCAGAAGGGAGTGTTCCGGTTTGTGGACGTTTTTCGGAAGCCGAACATCTGACGCGGTTCCTACTTGAGAGCGGGAAGCTCCTGCAGCCAATTGGAAGCCGCGCCTTGGTTTTCGAATGGTTTTGGGAGTCGGATTCTTGGAAGGGATTAAGTTCGAGAACCAAGGTACCACTGTACTTTATTCAACAGATAACATCCTCTGCGTATGTATTTACTTATTCTTGAAAACCTAATACAATTCTTGAAATAATAATATTGGCTGCATTAAGATTTATGGGGCCAGAGTGAGGAGAACACAGAGAATTTCAGCTCCACGGAGACAGTCAAAATGGCCGCCCCATGCCGCTTTGCAGGATGATCAGCTGAGCACTGAGGAAAGGTAGGCAGGGCTCCTTGGTGTGTGGCAGGCCACACCTCGAACAGCCAGAGGCCACATGCAGCCAATAGGTTGCCCACATGAGTTGTAGGTGACTAGATAGTTTTTGCACTGGGCTGCAACCCCAGGCGAGCCGAAAACTGCTATACCTCTGGCCTCATTGGGCTCTGCAGGGATTTGTGGGGGGAAAGCCTCTCGGTATCATAATGCCATTGCACAAATCTATGGTGCAGCTGCATTTATGTACAGTTCAGGCACCTCAAAAAGGACTTTCTGGAGCTGAGTGATGAAGGGGATGGAGCAACCCCAGCCATGAGGAATGGTTGCATTTGAAACTCTTTAGAAAAAAGGCAGGTAAGATGTCTGGGCCTGATAGAGATGTATAAAATATTGCATGGCACTGCGAGAGTGGATAAAGAGGTGCTCTTCTCTATGTCTCTCTCATAATAGTAAAAACCAAGAGGGTCACTCAGTGAAGCTGGAAGTTGGGAGATTCAGAAAATACCAAAGGAAGTGCTCCTCACACAGCACATCAGATTAAAATGTGGAATTCAAAATATGTAGCGATGTCTCTCAACTTGAATGGCCTATAAGACTACTAGTCATGTTGGTTGTCTATTACCTCCAGTAAACATCTGGATTCCAGTTGCCGGGGAGCACAAGTAAAGAGACTTCTCTTCTTCTTGAGCATGGGTAGCCAAACTAAGGCCTGAGGGCTGGATCCGGCCCAATCGCCTTCTAAATCCGGCCCTGGATGGTCCAGGAATTAGCGTGTTTTTACATTAGTAGAATGTGTGCTTTTATTTAAAATGCATCACTGGGTTATTTGTGGGGCATAGGAATTTGTTCATTTCCCCCCCCAAAAAATATAGTCCAGCCCCCCCACAAGGTCTGAGGGACAGTGGACCGGCCCCCTGCTGAAAAAGTTTGCTGACCCCTGTTCTTGAGGGCTTCCTTTAGGCTTCTGCTTGGCTGCTGTGAAAACAGGGCTAGGTGCGCTTTTGCTCTGACCCCGCCAGCCTCTCCTTATATTCTTAAAAGTCTCCCCACCAGTTTATAGTTTGATTCTTCCATGCTTTGCGTCTGGAAGCCAGAAATGCCAGATGAATTTGCAATAAGCCCTCCCTCCGTTTCCTCTTTGGACACGAGGGCAGCTCCTGCCGTTGATGTATACGCTGACCCTTCCACCTCACCTCACCCCAAGGCGGGGAAGTGCTGCGTTAGGATTTATTACGCCGTAATCCATTTCTGATTAAAAATGATAAATCAGCCTCCATTGGATGTCATCCACCGCACCCCAGACTCACAGCACATGCCACGCACAGCAGTGCCTGTCAGTATGGTGTATTCTAAGCAATGGAGAGTAAGGGGATGGATTGAAGGTGCTTAAAAGCCATAAATGACTCGGGTCCCAAATACCCCAAAGACCATCTCTTTCCCTATAGACCCTCCCAAGTCCTGAGATGCAGCAGAGGGGGCCCTCCTGATAGTTGCTCCGCCTTCAGAGGCTCGGTGGGGTTGGCAGCCTGGGAAAGGGCCTTCTCTGTGGTGGCCCCTAAGCTGCATCACTCCCCACAGAGGTGTGTCTGGCAACTTCATTATACAGCTTCTGGAGAATGCTGAAGATACACCTCTTTACCCTGATTTGTAACACTTGAGGTGTATGTTTTTACAGCCCACCGCGATTGTAAGTTGTTTACATTGTTTTTAACACTGCGCTTTAATGTTATAACCCACCTAGGGACCTTGGGATGAATCATGGGTAACATAAATATGTAAATGATATTGTGGTAGTGGTGGCCCTTTTTAAGCTAGATGGTGACAGAGAGAGAGAGAGAGAGAGAGAGAGAGAGAGAGAGAGAGAGAGATATTTTCTTGCATCCCCTTGAAAATATAACAGTGACCCAGGAGTCTGCCCATTAAATACAATTTTGTTTTCTTGGAGAAAAAGCAATGGTGCAATTTAGTTATTTAGTTTTTTGCACAGGGCTTACAAGTTGTCTCAAGAACTTGGGGGTAAGGCACTGGGAAATCTCAGATCAATGCCTCAGGTATCTTTCTCTCTGCCTTATCACAGCCGTTCTCTGACAGGAGAAGGTTCCAGAATAATCTCTGCTGTGCTGCAGTGCCACCACTTTAATGGCCAGAGATGGTACAACAGCTTTGCTGGCCCAGCCTGATCAGGGGACCTGAAAATGAACAGGGGCCTGGCTGGCAGTCCCCTCCACCTCTTTGGCCCAGATATTCAGCCCCAGGGTCTGAGATTCCCCCACCCCTGCGACGAGGGCTAGAAAATTGCTTTTTCAAACTGAAGTTGTACTTATCAGGATGCTTAGTTCTGTACCAGGAAGTTTAATTGTGCCATGGAAACAGTGGCGTAGCAGGGGGGGGGTGCAGGGAGGGCCGGCCGCACCGGGCACAACATCTGGGGGTTAGGATTATGGGGCGCAAATCCACGGGTTAGGGGGCGCAAATTACTTGCCTTGCCCCGGTGCTGACAACCCACGCTACGCCACTGCATGGAAATCGTATGGAGGAATGGAGTGGGAATATCGATTCATGCTGCCACCTCCCCTTCTAGAATCTAGTCTTTTAAGTTGTTCCCCAAAACAAAAGAAGACCCAGCTTCCATAAATACCTGGCTTTTAGAATTGCATGCACACTTGCTTGGGATTGTGTCCCACTGAACAGGATGGGACTTTCAAGTCAACATGCCCCAGGATGGGGCAGCACATTGAAGTTACCAGGTAGGTGCTTGTTTGCTTTCTGTGCTGTGCAATTCTATGTGTGTTTCCTGAGAAGGAAGGTCTATTGCATTCAGTGGCACTTGCTTCAAGGAAAGTGTGCATAGGAGTGCAAGCTTAATCTTGGGAAACAATTCGAAGTTCCTCAGTGAAAGATTTTGTTGTTGTTGCTCAATAGCAAACGCGGGCAGCTCCAGACATAAGTCCTCCCGCTGCTAAGGTGACTTGCCTTTCTGAAGCTGATAAGAGTCACTTTCCAATACTTCAAGGGCACATGAGAATAGGAAGAATTGTCTGTGGATCACCTGTAGAAGATTCCCTCCCTCCCTCCTTAGATCTCAAATTAGCAGCCCCCCAAAAAGTGAGTCATTATGCATCCTTGCCATATGTCACTTCAAATCAATAAGGCCTTCTGCTCAGCTAACAATCATTTCCAAGCATTGCTATTAAGAAGAATGCACATCTTCACAGCAATAATTCCACAGCGACCATCTTCCGCAGACTACAAATTGGGGAGAATTGCATTGGGAGGGGAAATGGGCAAAACAAACATACCCGATATATATACACGAGTACAAGAAGGCTTATACACCAGCGTCGCAATTCGTGTTGTTCATATTCACCTTGAAACACACACATCCCCAAATTATGTGGTGGTGGAGTGAGGATTTTATATCCCTATTCCAGACATTGATTGCATTACCAGGGAAGGAGCAGATTTTTCAGAGTCTTGCAATAAACAAAGGGGGCCTCTGTCATTGTTTTACACGAGGGACTCAAGGGCATATTGGGAAACTGAAGTTTGCGTAACAAAGGTGGATTGAAGTCTTCAGTCACCCTAGTGCAACAACTCCACGTCAAAGAAGAAATTGACTTTTTGCAGTTAGGAAAGTGATAGGGAAACGTATTGAAGAGTATGGAGTGGGTGGATAATTAACGGAAACGCCTAGAAACACACCACAAGCAAATTAGGATGAATGAAGGATGAGCACTCGTTGTCTTATAGCCTCTCCACAAACCAGTCAGAAGGAAGTCTCAATTAAGTCTGGGCACATAGCCTAACCTCCGTCACTAATCCCAGGAAACAAGGAATGGCAAGCTTGTTCCCAAGTTACACTGAACGCAGGTACGAGCCCACTCTACAACGTGCCTGAGTGCTTGTGTGAAAGAGCGTAACCACATTCAACTGTGTGTGTACACAGATTGTCCTCTTGTACACAGATACCAGCGGGAGGCGTGAACCCTCCTTACGTTTCTGTGAAAAGAGTGAGGAATCTCTGCTAAGGCATGTTCAGCAACCTTACAATGCTGCCTCCATCACCAACATTTATTAGATGAAAATGGGGGTGTGCTTACAATTCACTCTTACGCATTGTTGAAGCTCATCTCCACTGCTTGTGCAATGCAATCCTTTGCAGGGTCAGGATGAGCACTGTATACAGTGGTACCTCAGGTTACATACGCTTCAGGTGACATACGCTTCAGGTTACAGACTCCGCTAAACCAGAAATAGTGCTTCAGGTTAAGAACTTTGCTTCGGGATGAGAACAGAAATCGTGCTCCGGTGGCGTGGCAGCAGCAGGAGGCCCCATTAGCTAAAGTGGTGCTTCAGGTTAAGAACAGTTTCAGGTTAAGAACTGACCTCCGGAACGAATTAAGTACGTAACCAGAGGTAACCACTGTATAAAGATAACATGATATGACATGTATCTTTCCCTTTGCCCAAAATCTGGAAGCTGGCCGGACTAGGGATATTTACAGATAAGTGAGCATGGTAGAAACCATCCACACAATTCTCTCACGTTTGTGTCAAAGATCCAGAGTAGTCCCCATTATTAAATCTCATGGCTGAAATTGTTTATGGGTTGCAGGGTTACGGCGGCTAATTAAAAAGGGTGCCACAAGAGTCGAACAATTTTGTTTTCTGTGCAGCTTTTATAATTCCACGGATAACGGCGTATTAACATTCTGTTTGTCCACCTGTTAGAAGAGGCTGATCTGAAGAGTCATAACAGTAAAACAGTGGGCGACAACTTAATGAAAAATTGAGCTCTGCATTTAATTTCCTTTTTAAGTTCTAGCTGGGCATTCAGAGAGATCAAAGAGGCTCTGGCGTTTGCAAATGATCTATGATATCAAGGAAGCATGAGCACACTTTGGCATTTGAGTGAGCGCCCGCTTTCAAATACCAATGTTTAAAGCAGAGTGATGGAAATAAAGTGTCCACATTACATTCCACGATACCAATCTATAATCCATTACAATCTATCGAAGCTCTTGCAATCGCTTGCCAATTTAATTCCACCGGGGATTTTTAAAAAATAAATAAAGTTGGAAATTACCCTGAGCACATCCTGATCAGAAAGACTTTGTGGTGTAGGGGATACAAGCATGTACACATTTGCTTCTTAAAATACAGGAAAGTTGTTTTCCTTTGCCGTGCTGTGTTTTATTTGCTTATCCACACCATTACCTAATTATTTCCCCCCTCACATTACCTGGTAGGTTTTCCCACACCGGAATACCCACAAGCTCCTATTGAATAAAGCCATAATCTGCTCATGCGCTGTCATCTGTGCATGTGCAATTGATGCCTGAAGTGCGCACATGTCAGCTGAAGTGCAGCTTGCGTTTTAAAATGGATAGAAGCTGCTTTGAGGGACAGTGTATTTTTCAGGAGGCTGCTCCTCATCAATAAATTTATTGTACAGTGGTACCTCGGGTTACATACGTTTCAGGTTACAGACTCCGCTAATTCAGAAATAGTACCTCAGGTTAAGAACTTTGCTTCAGGATGAGAACAGAAATTGCGCAGCAGCAGCAGCAGGAGGCCCCATTAGCCTCAGCCTGTAAAGTGAGATGAGCACTGCAACCCCAGAGTCGTCTGTGACTGGACTTAACTGTCAGGGGTCCTTTACCTTTACTTTTTAAGGCATTGTTGTCACACAACAGCCACTGAACCCTTTCCAATAGGGAGGACCTGCTCTATTGTACAGAGGTTTAGAAAGTGCCCAGGAGACTGCGCACAGGAGACTTTTGAGCAGTGGAGTTGTGTGCTGGCAATAGTCTGTCCACATCAACAGTCTAGCCGCAGCATTTTGCATGCATGAATTCATCCTGATACATTTGTGGGGTGTTTACATGTCTTCCCATTAGTCATTTGTCCGCCCCGCACTTTTTAATACATTCCCCCATCACTTTCCAAACTGCAAAAAGTCTGATTCTTTTTTAAGTGGTTGTGCTAGGATGATGTAACGCTATAAACTGCTTTAATTGAAGGAATCTAATCCCACCACCAGGGACGCGGGTGGCGCTGTGGGTTAAAGCCTCAGCGCCTAGGGCTTGCCGATCGAAAGGTCGGCGGTTCGAATCCCCGTGGCGGGGTGCGCTCCCGCTGTTCGGTCCCAGCGCCTGCCAACCTAGCAGTTCGAAAGCACCTCCGGGTGCAAGTAGATAAATAGGGACCGCTTACTAGCGGGAAGGTAAAAGGCGTTTCCGTGTGCGGCTCTGGCTCGCCAGAGCAGCGATGTCACGCTGGCCACGTGACCCGGAAGTGTCTTTGGACAGCGCTGGCCCCCAGCCTCTTTGAGTGAGATGGGCGCACAACCCTAGAGTCTGTCAAGACTGGCCCGTACGGGCAGGGGTACCTTTACCTTTACTTTAATCCCACCACCACCCCACTAAGGTTTCAACAAATGAAACTGATTTGTAAAAATGTTACATGGAAAAAATACGAGAGACATTACACAAACTTCTGTAAAACAAGAAAATCTTTAATAAAAAAATATGAAGGAATATAATGTGCTAGTATGAGCTTGAATCTCTCCTGCAAAATACTGGCAGACTGGAGGTAGCCTCCTTCCGCTCACCTTCCAGAAGGTTCTCCAGCTACTAGCTCCCATGGCAACAAATCACCTGTACTCCCCCAACTCTTTAGTTATGCAAAGAGAATCTCAGGGTATCTACTTCAGAAAAGGAACTGGTTTGACACACATATACATACTCTCTCTCTCTCTCCTCTTCTCCAGAGTCAAATCTTACACAGCAGGGTTGGGAGGCATCCCCAAAGGACAACCAGCCCCAGTCCTATAACACTATAAACTTCATCAATAAATACAATGAAATATCATTATGTGGCATAATGCACCAGGCAGTTCTTCCAAGAGAATTGCATTGGATGGATGGGAATCTCTGCAAAAGTTAATAGTGAAGCCTTCTTGCCCAGCAATCATGCTCCTGCCTCTTTTCCATTTGTTGTGCCTGCTTAATTGTGCCCAAAGCAATTCTCTGGGACATCCATTTTTTGCTTTACTGTAATGGCGAATAAATTGCTCCTTTGCGGCAACCTCACTGCGTAGGAAACTAAAACTGGAAACTTGGGAACCAACATTCGCATTTGTTTTGATGAACTCTCTTTTTTAAGATGTTGTTTTCAAAAATTAGATCATCGCTTGTAATATAAATGTGGCTAATTAGTCTTCTGATCATTAGTACTGTTTTCTCGCCGGGGTGAAACTACTCCAACTTGTAGTTAATCTTCAAATAAATATGCTTTTAATAATCACAGGGCTTTGGCTTAATACATAATAAATGTCATGTGTTGGGCTTCATTTCACTCTTCGCAGAGGAAAGCTGCTTTTCCTAGCTGGAGGAAAGGAATCGTTCACTGGACACCATAGGGACACTGCAGTATCTGAAAATGAAGACAACCGTTTTGGAGAGAGGCACTATCCTGGGATGTTCAAACTTCAAAGTGGATTGGACACTCAGCAACAGGTGAGAAGCTTTTCCAATGACTTGCTGATTCATCCTTATTTCCTTCCACAAAGCTTCCATAGTGGTTAGACTATGGCCTCATTTGCATGATACATTTAAAGCAGTATCGTGCCATGTTAAACAACCATCGTTTCCTACTAAAGAACATACGCTCCAATATTCCTCAGAAAATAGGGGCATTTTAGTCTACACCAGTAAAAAAGGTAAAGGGACCCCTGACCATTAGGTCCAGTCGTGGACGACTCTGGGGTTGCGGCGTTCATCTCACTTTACAGGCCGAGGGAGCCGGCGTACAGCTTCTGGGTCATGTGGCCAGCATGACTAAGCCGCTTCTGGCGAACCAGAGCAGTGCACGGAAACGCCGTTTACCTTCCTGCCAGAGCGGTACCTATTTATCTACTTGACTTTGATGTGCTTTTGAACTGCTAGGTTGGCAGGAACAGGGACTGAGCAACGGGAACACACCCCGTCGTGGGGATTCGAACCGCCAACCTTCTGATCGGCAAGCCCTGGGCTCTGTGGTTTAGACCACAGTGCCACCCGCGTCCCTGTCTACATCAGTAGCATGTCCCTATTTCTGAGGACTGTCATTTGTTAAGGACATTAGGACACCTTTATTCCCCTTAGAGAACTACCTACACTTCCCAGAGTTCCCAGAGTGAAGAACTAAAAAGGAAGTGGTGTATACTTTTATCCAGGCAGGGAGAGAGGGGAAATTCATGCAAAGAACTGCAAGTGAGTTCATTGGGAAGAAAGATTGGTGTCCCGACTTTATTTTGACTTGTTTGCAGGATGCACAGGACAAGGAGCATTTGCCCTTATTTCCTCTCAGGGTGTTTACAGACTTCCTTGTTTATTACAGCGGTACCTCTGGATGCAAATGGAATCCATTCTGGAGCTCCCTTCGCATCCTGAAGAGAACGCAACCCACGTCTGCACGTGCAGTGATGCGCCACTTCTGCGCATGCGCGTGATGTCATTTTGAGTGTCTGCACATGCACGAGCGGCGAAACCTGGAAGTAAGGCGTTCCGTTCCTTCCGGGTCGCCGCGGAGCGCAACCCGAAAATGCTCAACCTGAAGCAACTTTAACCCGAGGTATGACTGTATTTGATTATCTCGCACTTTCCAGATTAAGAAAAAAAGGACCCCAGTGGTGAGAAATACCCTCTGTCTGAGATGCTGGAGTAAATTTTGTTGTTGTTTGTATCCCACCCATCTGACTGGGTTTCCAACAAATATAAAAACATAATAAAACATCAGACATTCAAAACCTCCCTATACAGGGCTGCCTTTAGATGCCTTCTAAAAGTTGTATAGTGATTTATCTCCTTGACATCTGATGGGAGGGCGTTCCACAGGGAACTACTGTGATGGCCTGGGATTCGGACTCAGAGGCTAAACCTGAGGAATCCCAGCCTGCACAGGTGTTATGTACTGAGTTGAATAGGATCGAAACTGCAGCAGTCTGATTGGTCCTAGAACAATAGGATCCAAATCACAGCAGTCTGATTGGTCCTAGAACAATAGGATTCAGAATGCATCAGTCTGATTGGTCCTAGAACAATGCAGCAGTCTGATTGGTTGGCAGGAACCACCCAATCATGCTCCAGATATAAGTGAATCCACAACCTGATTGGCTTACAGTAGAATTCCAGAATTAGCCAATCATGTGCAGCCCATTGTGTAAATAATGTATATAAGCAGATACTTTGAGGGGACATTCATTCATTCCTCCTCACCACTATGAGCTGAATAAAGAGCATGAAATCACTTTGCGACTCTGAGTATATTTCACTGGCGACGAAGGTGGGATCCTGCTGAGCTGACTGCCACACACCGCACCGCAGCACCGCCACCTGCCGCACCGCTGCCTCGCACCGTGTATCTAGGCTTCAGCTCCGGGACACAAGGAACTCAGAATGGCAACCAACAGCAGCTTCTCGCCGTTCAACCCAGCATCTGGAGACTGGGAAGCGTACGCCTCTCGTTTCACCTTCCTCCTAGAAGCCAAAGGGGTCACCGATGAAGAAGACGCCAAGAAGAGGGCAATATTCTTCAGCGTCTGCGGAGAGGAGACGTTTGAAATCGCCCGGGCTCTCCTTGCGCCTGAAGACGTCGCTACAGTTCCATACAAAACAATAATGGAACAGCTGAAGGGGCACTTTTCGCCACAGCCCTCAGTGGTGGCTCGTCGAAATGCCTTCTACGCAAAGCGGCAAGCCCCTGGGGAAACCATAACTGGGTTTGTGACCTCTCTCCGCCAAGCCGCCCGGTTCTGCAACTTCTCAGAGCTGGAGAACATGCTTCGTGACCGCCTCGTCGGTGGCCTGAGGGATGAGAAGCTGCAACGACGCCTCTACGCTAAGAAGAACCTAACGTTCCAGGTCGCTCTGGAGGAGGCCCTGGCAACGGAAGCTGCTGAGAAGTCGACGCAAGAGGCACGGCCGAGCCAGCCGTCCCAACCGAGGGTCCACCATGAAGACCTCACCGACGACTCAGGATCCAACAGGGAGGAGGTGCACCGAGTACAGCAGCGCACTCAAGCAGCCCACATACCACAGCTGCCTCGACGAGAAGGAGGGAACTGCGCAAGCTGTGGAGAAAGTCACGAGAGGAGGACCTGCCGTTTCCGCAACGCAGAGTGCAGGCAGTGCAGAAAATCGGGACACATCGCCCGGGTGTGTCGGGCTCGGCCCACCCGACGCCAGACATCAGATGACCAATCCAAGAGCCCCAGGTCCCGGGGCCCAACGCACCAAGGCAACTCAACGGAGCTCACGGACTTCCAGGTATACCAGTTGCCCCACCCCAACGTAGAGAAAATTTATGTAGAGGTACAGATAGAGGGGGCCCCATGCCGCATGGAGCTTGACACGGGTTCAAATCTATCCATAATCTCGGCAAGGACCTTAAGGAAACTGTGTCCTACTGGGGGTCCCAAACTCAGGCCGGCCCCATTCACCCTCCGGGACTTCCAGAAACGTAAGGTCCCCACAATGGGGGTGGGGACCTTCAGGGTGCAATACCGAGGGCGGACGCGGCAACTGGACTTGCTTGTGGTCAAGGGCCCCTACATTAGCTTACTGGGATTGGCATGGTTTGGACCACTGGGGCTAGCCGTCACCGGGGTGAACAACACGAGTTTACAAGTGGACATGGACGCCATATGCAAGGAATTTCCGGGGGTTTTTGATGGGAAATTGGGACAGTATACGGGCCCCCCCATTGCTCTACAGCTTGACCCCGCAGTACGACCAGTCAGGCTCAAGGCCCGCCGGGTCCCGTTCGCCCTGAAACCCCGTATAGACGAGGAATTGGACCGGCTCGTGGAGCAAGGAGTGCTGGAGCCAGTGCCTAATGCCCCCTGGGAAACCCCAATCGTCACACCCGTCAAGCCTAATGGTTCGGTCCGCATCTGTGCAGACTACAAATGTACCATAAACAAGGCCCTCACGGCCCATGCATACCCAGTGCCAGTGGTCAGCCATGTCCTTGCCACCCTGGCTGGGTCGAAAATTTTTGGCAAGCTGGACTTGGCCCAAGCATATCAACAGCTACCAGTAGATGAGGCCACAGCAGAGGCACAGACGATTGTGACGCACAGAGGAGCGTTCAGGGTAAAGCGGCTGCAATTCGGCGTCAGCGTGGCACCAGGCATATTCCAGAACCTAATGGACTCTCTCCTTAAAGGAATTCCTGGCGTCACCCCCTTCTTCGATGATGTGTTGATTGCCGGGCCCACACCAGAGGAGTTTGAGGACCGCCTCCGCACCGTTCTGCACCGTTTCCAGACGGCGGGTCTCAAGGTGAAGCGGGAAAAATGTCTACTAGGAGTGCCTCAGGTGGACTTTCTGGGATTTATGGTGGACGCAGAAGGGGTCCACCCGACTGGGGACAAGGTACGGGCCATTTGTGATGCCCCAGTGCCCAAGAACAAGACTGAACTTCAGGCCTTCTTGGGACTATTGAACTTTTACCATTCCTTCCTTCCCCACAAAGCGGCGGTAGCAGAGCCCCTACACAGACTTCTGGACAAGCGGGCCCCTTGGGTGTGGGGCCAGCGCCAGGAGGCTGCATTCCAGGCAGTCAAGGACTTGCTTGTCTCAAACTCGGTCTTGGCACACTTCGACGAGAGGCTGCCGGTGGTGCTAGCATGCGACGCCTCACCCTATGGCATTGGCGCTGTCCTGGGACACCAACTCCCGGATGGAAGAGAGGTACCAGTAGCATACTTTTCCCAGACACTCAGCGCAACCGAACGGAACTACTCACAAATAGACAAGGAGGGGCTGGCAATTGTGAAGGGAGTAAAAAAATTTCATGATTTCTTGTACGGGCGGCCCTTCACCGTGGTGACTGACCACAAGCCGTTGCTTGGCTTGTTTGCCCCCGAAAAGCAGACCCCCCAAGTGCTGTCTCCTCGCGTCCTCAGGTGGTCAATTTTCCTTGCCAGCTACCAGTATGCACTGATTCACCGACCTGGGAAGGCGATGGGCCATGCGGACGCCCTCAGCAGGCTACCACTACCGGAAACAGGCCCCGACCCAGCACCTGCACAAGAGGTTATGAGCCTGGAGCTGCTTCCCGACCGCCCCATTCAGGCACAAGAAGTTGCACACCATTCCAAGAAAGACAGGGTCATCTCCCGGGTCCTGGACTGGGTGTGGAGGGGATGGCCCAGCAACAGCCCTGGGCCAGAATTCGCTGGCTACACAACCCGCAAACATGAACTGTCGGCCCACAAGGGGTGCCTGTTATGGGGAAGCAGGGTCGTTGTTCCCCAGCCCCTCCGCAAAAGGGTCCTCACAGCCCTACATGAGACACACCCAGGGGTAGTAAGAATGAAGGCTCTGGCCAGGAGTTATGTGTGGTGGCCGGGGATCGACGGAGAGATAGAGGCCTGGGTCAAACACTGCCAGGCCTGCCAAGAATCCCGCCCAGATCCCCCAAGGGCCCCAGTCCAGTCCTGGGAGTCCGCCCGAGCACCATGGTCACGCCTGCATGTGGACTTTGCTGGCCCCTTTCAGGGGAAAACATTCTTCATAGTGGTGGACTCCTACACCAAATGGCTGGAAGTCGCACTGGTACCGTCCACTTCTACATCCGCAGCCATCCGGATACTACGCAGGCTGTTTGCAACCCACGGGCTCCCTGACACTCTCGTCTCAGACAACGGGACTGCATTCACGTCAGGAGAATTCCAAACCTTCACAGCGCAGAACGCCATCCGCCACATCCGTTCGGCGCCATTCCACCCTGCCACCAATGGCCAAGCAGAACGCATGGTGCGGACCACCAAGGACACCCTTCGCCGCATGACGCAAGGGGATTGGGAGTACCGCCTTGCCACATTCCTCCTAGCACAGCACAGCACCCCCAGCTCAACGACTGGCCGGAGCCCCGCTGAACTACTAATGGGTCGGCGCCTTGCAATCAGATTGGACCGCCTTCACCCCGATAGAGCTCAGGATGAGGTAGTGGTGGGGGAAGGCAGGAACCCCCGGACCTTCGAGGCCCAGGACCCAGTGTACGCAAAGAATTTTGGGGCAGGCCCAGCATGGGTACCCGCCACAGTCACCAGGGTCACTGGCCCCGTGTCATACGAGGTGCTTACGGATGGGGGGCAATGCTGGCGCCGCCACTGCGACCAGATACGGCGACGATTCCCAGGAGAAAACCAGGAGGAGGAAAGGTCAGAGGAGTCCCAAGGGAACAGAGCGGCAGTGAGGCCCATAGAGCAGGAGGGGCCAGCAGGAGAGGCAGAATCAGTAAATACAGAGAGGACCCGCGAGGCCGAAAGGACACCGGAACCAGAACCACGACTGAGCGAGCCGGTTGCGCCAGACCAAACAGGCCCATCACAACCAGCATCCTTGGAACACGAGCCAGAACCTGAACCCCGGACCAGGGAACACCACAGGCCGCAACGTACGCGTAGGCTGCCGGCGTACCTCGAGGACTATGAATGTGACCTCCCGGGCAGGACTGGAACTTAGAGGGGAGGGGTGTTATGTACTGAGTTGAATAGGATCGAAACTGCAGCAGTCTGATTGGTCCTAGAACAATAGGATCCAAATCACAGCAGTCTGATTGGTCCTAGAACAATAGGATTCAGAATGCATCAGTCTGATTGGTCCTAGAACAATGCAGCAGTCTGATTGGTTGGCAGGAACCACCCAATCATGCTCCAGATATAAGTGAATCCACAACCTGATTGGCTTACAGTAGAATTCCAGAATTAGCCAATCATGTGCAGCCCATTGTGTAAATAATGTATATAAGCAGATACTTTGAGGGGACATTCATTCATTCCTCCTCACCACTATGAGCTGAATAAAGAGCATGAAATCACTTTGCGACTCTGAGTATATTTCAACAGGATTCCCGGCCTCCAGAACCAGCTGAGCCAGGGCTGGGGCTTGAACCTGAAGGGCCCTCACCTGTGCTGGATCCTCAGGTGCAGGCACCAGCTGAGTCTGCTCTGGCCCCTCAAGGGATGGAGGACCCATTGCCTGCAGGTGCTCCACTCTCAGCCCCGTCAGGGGAAGAGGTGGTTGCCCCTGGGTCCGGTAACCCTCCAGCCTCTTCTGAGCTGCAGAGGCTCAGGGCAGAGAGGTGGAGGCCAGGAGAGGCGAGTCACCTGTGGACCGGGGCCGCCCTATGCCTCGGGGCAGATAAAAGCCAGTCAGCCCCAGTCCCAGGTTGTGGGAGCAACGTTGTTGCTAGCCTGTTCCTGCCTGCACCCTGTCCTGCTCTTCTGCCAGAGCTCCTGATCCCACCCAACTCCCTGCCCTGGACCCAGCTACAGCCTTGACGGACAACCTTCATACCTCGGACTGCGCTCGGACCTCGCCTCTCGGTTAGCTCCCGGGACCAGCACAACTATTGAACTAGATCAAGGGTACAGCACCTCATGCCCAGTGGCTAAATCAAAGAACTGTATTGAGTTGGCAGGGACCACGAGGGTCATCTAGTCCAACCCCCTGCAATACAGGAATCTTTTGCCCAGCGTGGCGCTCGAACCCACAGCCCTGAGATTAAGAGCCTCATGCAGCTCTCCAGTCTGCCCTACCTGGCCCTCTGAACTCTCCCTCAAACACACACCACACTGCACAATGACCCTGCTTTACACCCCACTCTGCCCCCCCCCAGCTACTAGCAAGTGGCCCTCGGAAGGCTGTGCAGAAAGGAGTGTGGCCCTCGGGCTGAAAAGGATTTGTGGGCCCCTTGACTGGATGGGCAAGTAGTCTGACAAGGCAAGAGGCAGCTTATGTTGTGTTAGGAAATCTGCTGAATAGCCACGTTGAACAGAGCCCCGTCAGATGCTCCCGGGAGAATTTGATTCGCCCGTTGAATCGGGTTCCCTGTGCTCACACCAATCAGCTCTGCGCAGACTAAGTCGCGAGGTTCTCTGGATTGTGGCCAGCAGGAAGATAACCTTGCCGCCAAACAATTAAGTAAACATCAACTGGACATATGGAATTGATTTTGAACAACCGTCAGTATGACATTTATATGCATTAAGGGAGATATTGTCGACGCAGGGCCCTGAAACATAAATCTGCACATAATCATGAACATAACCATACATCTGTATTGTTGTTGTTGTTGTTCTTAATGCAGAGCCCGAGATCCAACTGGCAGGTGAACGGGCACAACCCAATAAATCATATCTGTTATTGCTATTGGTTTCTGTAGTCAGCTTCCTACTTTAATTTAACTCCCAGTTTAGGGTCTAACCGCATGGTCGGAGGTTCGAATCCCCGCGGCGGGGTGCGCTCTCGTCGTTCGGTCCCAGCGCCTGCCAACCTAGCAGTTCGAAAGCACCCCCGGGTGCAAGTAGATAAATAGGAACCGCTTACCAGCGAGAAGGTAAACGGCGTTCTGTGTGCTGCGCTGGCTCGCCAGATGCAGCTTGTCACGCTGGCCACGTGACCCGGAGGTGTCTGCGGACAGTGCTGGCTCCCGGCCTATAGAGTGAGATGAGCGCACAACCCTAGAGTCTGTCAAGACTGGCCCGTCCGGGCAGTGGTACCTTTACCTTTTAGGGACCCGGGGAGGAGCACTTCTACGGTTCTAATGAATATTGCATCCTTTACAAGCTTTAGTCACTTCACCCTCGTGTTACTGCTGCTATTTCCATATTACAAACGGGAAACTGAGGATGAGAGAGGGTCGTACCCATCCAGCAATGGGGGGGGGGGTTGCCAGGTTGCCAACCTTGATGATAGATTCCCAAGCAAGCATGCCTGCTTTCTGCACCCTCCACAGATGAAGGCATCTGGTGCTGATGCTGCAGATGCGCCATGGCATTTCTCCTGTCTGCGCTCCTCCCAGTGGTCATTCCTCCTCTGGTCACTGCTATGAACGCGCAACCTGAATGTCTGCCTACAGGTGCTGCGGTCGTCTGCAAGGGATTCCAACATGGCGGGGCTTTCATGTCCTGTTTGCAGAAACCTTTGTACCCCACAGAGATGGTCTGCCAACGATCCTGGTGCCTGAAGACTGCTCCCCGTCGAACACATCCTTGGGGATTCTGCCATCTTCCATTCCGTGGACATGACCAAGGCAGCGTAAATGTCGCTGAGACAGGAGTGCAAATGTGCTGGGAATGTGGACTTGGAGAGCGCCTCTTTGTTTGAGACTCCTGTCTTGCCATGTGATCCCCAAAACTTTCCAGATGCTCCTTATACAGTGGTGCCTCGGGTTACGAACTTAATTCGTTCCGGAGGTCCGTTCGTAACCTGAAACCGTTCTTAACCTGAGGTACCACTTTAGCTAATGGGGCATCCCACTGCCACTGCGCTGCCGGCACACGATTTCCATTCTCATCCTGGGGCAAAGTTCGCAACCTGAGGTACTACTTCTGGGTTAGCAGAGTTTGTAACCTGAAGTGTTTGTAACCCAAAGTGTTTGTAACCTGAGGTACCACTGTAGTTGTTTATGTGCTTTTTGTAAGAATCATAGAATCTGGAGTTGGAATAGACCACAAGGGCCATTGAGTCCAACCCCATGCCAAGCAGGAAACACCATCAGAAAACTCCTGACATATGGTTGTCAAGCCTCTGCTTAAAGACCTCCAAAGAAGGAGACTCCACCACACTCCTTGGCAGCAAATTCCACTGTCGAACAGCTCTTACTGTCGGGAAGTTCTTCCTACTGTTTCGGTGGAATCTTCTTTCTTGTAGTTTGGATCCATTGCTCCGTGTCCGCTTCTCTGGAGCAGCAGAAAACAACCTTTCTCCCTCCTCTATGTGACATCCTTTTATATATTTGAACATGGCTATCATATCACCCCTTAACCTCCTCTTCTCCAGGCTAAACATGCCCAGCTCCCTTAGCCGTTCCTCATAAGGCATCGTTTCCAGGCCTTTGACCATTTTGGTTGCCCTCCTCTGGACATGTTCCAGTTTGTCAGTGTCCTTCTTGAACTGTGGTGCCCAGAACTGGACACAGTACTCCAGGTGACCAGAGCAGAATACAGTGGCACTATTACTTCCCTTGATCTAGATGCTATACTCCTATTGATGCATCCCAGAATTGCATTGGCTTTTTTAGCTGCCGCGTCACACTGTTGGCTCATGTCAAGTTTGTGGTCAACCAAGACTCCTAGATCCTTTTCACATGTACTGCTCTCAAGCTGCTCTGAGAATTTGATGGGTGGGGTTGAAATGGCTATAAGAAAACAAAACCCAGGTCTCTCCAGTATTAATCCACTTCTGAAGTAATAATAATAATAATAATAATAATAATAATAATAATAAATAAATTTATACCCTATCCATCTGGCTGGGTTTCCCCAGCCACTCTGGGCAGCTCCCAACAGAATATTAACAACCCGATCAAACATTAAAAACTTCCCTAAACAGGGTTGCCCTCAGATGTCTTCTAAAAGTCAGATAGTTGTTTACGTACAGTATTTCCTGAACATTTGGTGGGAGGGCGTTCCACAGGATAGGTGCCACTCCTGAGAAGGCCTTCTGCCTGGTTCTGTGTAACCTCACTTCTCACAGTGACAGAACTGCCAGAAGGCCCTCGGACCTGGTCCTCAGTGTCCAGGCTGAACGATGGGGGGCTGGCGACGCTCCTTCAGGAACTATTCTGCTGATTTGGGGTTCGCTGAAGTAGCAGGATGCATCTTTTGAACGCGGTGGAGATATCCAAATCCATACTGGCCTCACTACCTGTTGTGCATGACAAATTGTACATGGCAAGAGCTTGACTGAGGCAAGTGGCTCAACTCTGAGCCACATAGCAGCTTAAAGCTTAAAAAAAGAAAAGCTAGATATAATATTGCAACATTTTTGCACCCCTTCAGATCACATCCCAGGAGCTGGGTGTTAAGAGGGAGAGCTTTGATGTTTCAAAGCTCTGTTTTGTCAGTTCTGATATCAATTAACTTGTACCTGACCTTTTGCAAAATTCATCACGCTTATCATTAACAAACTTGCAGAGTGAGCAACATGAAAGCAAGCGAGGGCCATTTGCGTACCAGCAGCGCCTCGTACGAATTAGCACGTAACCTGCACGTCGATTGTCACGTATGGTGACTGCACATGTATGCAGTTTGCTGTGCTTACATTGCTCCGTAATCCACTTGAACATGTAGCGAGATCGCAGGCATTATCTTCACTTCATGCTGTGGCCCCCTCCCCACAAAAAAGGGGTGTTCGAGTGTCTCACAACAATGAGAACAACAATACATCACAGTTGTGCTAACTGATGGCAAGCGATGGCAATGTGAATGAATAAGCTGTCACAATAAGTGCTGGAAAATTGCCAAAAGAAGGGAGAAAATGCTGAGAAAATGCTGGTGTTTTTCTTTGTTGTCATTCTTTGAATAATCAGGGGTCAGCTATATAGGCAGACCACGCATGTGCCTAGGTAAAGGTAATGGTAAAGGACCCCTGACAGTTAAGTCCAGCCGCAAACGACTCTTGGGTTGCAGCGCTCATCTCGCTTTACTGGTTGAGGGAGCTAACGCTTGTCCACAGGCAGTTTTTCCAGGTCATGTGGCCAGCACGACTAAGCCGTGGCAAAATCAGAGCAGCGCACGGAAACACCATTTACCTTTCTGCTGCAGCGATACCTATTTATCTACTTGCACTTTGACCTTTGATGTGTGTCAGGGAACTGCCATCGGAGCCAGAGGGAGAGGGAGGGCTCCAGAGGGATTCCGGAGAGCGTCCCGGGAGGGAGAGAAGCAGCACATCTTCTGGGGAAGGAAATCAGTGTAGCACCAGTGGAGGAGGGGGGCAGATGGGGGAATCGGCGAGGTGGCTCCAAGACTCCTCACCGGGGACCAGCGGCAAGAGCACGGGTCCTCCGATGCCCACACCCTCCCTGCGCAGAAGGCTTCCGCGCAGGGAGAGTGGGCGGAGACTAGGCGTCAAAGAACTTTAATGCTGGAAGAAGTTCAAGAACCGCCCACTGACGGATTCTGCCAGCGATTGAGACAGCCACGGGCGAGTGGCTGTCCAGACAGAAAGGGTTCACTCAGGCAACCCACCCAGGTGTGGCGCCAATTTACGCACAAGCAACCCCTAGAACCATTACAATGTGCTTTCGAACTGCTAGGTTGGCAGGAGCAGGGACCAAGCAACGGGAGCTCACCCCATCGCGGGGATTCGAACCGCCAACCTTCCGATTGGCAAGCCCTAGGTTCAGTGGTTTAGACCACAGTGCCACCCACGTCCCACGCATGTGCCTAGGGCACCAGCAAAACACACACAGTGATAAAAAAAAGAATTTGATATTTTTTAAAAAAAGCAAAGAAGGGAGTATCCTACTACTAGATTTTTAAAAATGCGAGAAAATCAGATTCTGGCCTGTGTTGCAACAAATCTACTTGTTATTAATGATATATTCTTCTGAGTTATATGTACTTGATTCATTTTCCTTTCAAATATAGATATATAGTGTATGCTGTGCAATTGGTTTTTAAAACTTCAGATAACCAAGGTAAGAGGCAGGATGAAAGGTAACCAGGAAAACTTTACTTTACAGTTTAGTATTGGTTTTATTTTGAATTACATATGGGGGGGGCACATAATCTTTCCCATGTTAAGGGCCCCTGAAGGTTTTAATCGGGGTATGTGTGTATGTGTGTATGTGTGCATTGTTTTGTTCGTTATTATGTTCTGTATTTTTGTGGTTTTATACTGCAAACAGCCCTGTGATCCTTGGGTGAAGGGCAGTGTAGAAATTTAATTCATCATCATCATCCTCATCTTCATCTGGCCCTGCTCATTCTTCCCTTTGTAAGGAGAGATTATGTAAGATGGTGGCACACCAGTTCAGCTGGCCGCAATTTCCACGAGTGTGACAACACTTATTCCAGGCCCTGCAAGGACGGGAATTGCTGCCAGCTGAATCCATGTGCCACCAGTTCACACAATTTATTTCACCATGTGAGTGTGAAATAGGGACGGACAGACTGCTCATGAAACAGAGGAGAAATCAGCATGCACCAGTTTCCGATGTTTGCAATACTACAGCAAGATTTCTTGAGCTGCACACAAACATTCATCTTCAGGCTTTTGACAGCTTGGGTCAGCGGCGAACTTTGGGCTCTCAAATTTCAGAAGCGCCCTGTGCGATTCTAAAATTTGACACACACACACACAGGCATCTCTCGCTCTGTTCTACAGCATTGTTTTGGCATCCCCTGCAGCGTGGCTCCCAGAGCCACTGGCCACACCATCCTAAAACCACCTCCGCTTGGGGGAACCTACAAATTGGTGTGTAGTTACGCAACCCCAACAATAATACATAGCTGATGGCAGAAATGCAAGGGTGAACCCCCAAGCCTCTTATTCTTTAAAGGTGGGGAAGGGACAGTCACATTAAAACAGAGATTGAGATGGATGACCACCTGTGCTGAGCTTAAATTGCAAGCTGCTTGGGGCAGAGACTCTTGTCCTTTTTAAAACACCGCACACACTGTGGGTGCCATATAAATGCTTGCCTTGCACAGTGTGATGGTTGTGATGGAATGGAGCACCGGGGGCGTAGAGAGACTTTGTGGCTGTTTGGGTGTCTGAAAACAAGGAAGATGGTCAGTGGGTGAATTTTACAGAGTGAAAATACAGCCAGATCTTTAGCCACAGGTCTTTAGCAAGTATAGATTTGTGGTAGTTTTCTGCGAAAGTCTAGGAGACTGGAACTGGTGGGTGGATGGGGGGGGTTGCTTTTGCAGGGGACAAACACTGTGTGAGGGTGCTATCAGCCAGTGTGAAACAGGCTACTCCCAGAATATTTGTGAGATAAGATAATTGTGCAGTTGTAGGTGACGGTATCAGAATCCCAACATTTGCTCTAATTAATGTTATTGCGCCGTGCTCTCTAACTGCAATAAACTTGTCACTCGAAAGATTACAAGCATGCAGCGTTTAATGATATTAATACTAAAATGCGATGCCCAGTTTATTGGGCCGGCATGAAAGAGCAATCAATGAATTTCGTGATAACTATGGATGTGTGAACTGGTCTGTAATTAAGATTTGATTAATCTCTAAAACTCAGTTTAACTTAGATTAGACCTGCATCGATTTGTATTTCTTCACAATTACAGTCTTGGTATAGCAAACTTCCCAGGTCATTATAGAGCTGATTATCACCCTGGAAAGGAATGGTGGGGGAGGGGGGGGTTTAAATGGATTGAAAGAGAGTGCCGCTACACCTTTCAAAGTATTCAATTGCATATGAAGGATAGAGTAACTACAGGAAAATATAGACTTCATCTAAAAAACCAGTTCACAGCAAATTCCTTTACTGCTGTGTCAACCTGACTTGGCGAATGAAATAACAGCCATGCATAGCAGCATCGAGGTAGTGGCTAATTTTGTAGTGCAGGATCTCACCACGATGGTGTTTTAAAGCGTAGGACCATGCCTGGAAAGAGCGGAGGAAAGGTCAGTGCGGATAAGCCGCCAGATTCAAATGTTCTAGGTTAATCCAGAATAAAGACTCACCGGAACACATCAAATCCAGAATTGCAAGCATCAATTTATTTTTTAATTCACCCCCGCAAATGCTGCCCCTTCTTGTTTGTTCCAAAACGATGTAGAAAGGAGGGAGAAGAAAGAACCCAAAAGAAATAAGGTGGAAATTAGCCCAAAGGGAGGGACTCGGATAGGATAGAAGGATGCGGAAGCTGGGTGTTGCCCATCTGTGGTCCAGATCAAGGGTGGAGGACCTCAGGCCCTCACAGCCACTTTATCTGGTCCCAAGGACTCCCCTAAGCCACGCCCCTCACCGCCCTTTGCTTCACACCACAGCTGAGTTGACTGGTTAGAAGGTGTCCTCGAACTACAATAACGCCTCTTGTTTGCTAGATGGAGAATAGAGAGGGGTGTGTGAATGTGCATAAAAGGTAAAGGGACCCCTGACCATTAGGTCCAGTCGTGGCCGACTCTAGGGTTGCAGCGCTCATCTCGCTTTATTGGCCGAGGGAGCCAGTGTACAGCTTCCGGGTCATGTGGCCAGCATGACTAAGCTGCTTCTGGCGAACCAGAGCAGCGCACGGAAACACCGTTTACCTTCCCGCCAGAGCAGTACCTATTTATCTACTTGCACTTTGACGTGCTTTTGAACTGCTAGGTTGGCAGGAGCAGGGACCGAGCAACGGGAACTCACCCCGTCACGGGGATTCGAACCGCTGACCTTCTGATCGGCAAGTCCTAGGCTCTGTGGTTTAACCCACAGCGCCACTCACGTCCCCGTGAATGTGCATAGAAGCTCGTTTAGTCGTACAAGGGTCAATTTTACATTTGGTCTGGATGACATGGTGTTAGATGGAGCAGTGGTCCGGCTGTAGAATAAGACAGATCTCTCTCTCTCTCTCTCTCTCTCTCTCTCTCTCTCTCTCTCTCTCTGTGTGTGTGTGTGTGTGTGTGTGTTTATCCAGTCTAGACAGGGAAACAGGGGAAAAGCCAGGCGTGCCAGAGTTTTTCAATACGTTTTACGACAAGATCGCAGTGCCAAAAGGAAGAGCCAAATGGCTATCACTGTGGTGTTGCTTTTTGTATCCAGGGAGCTGCAGGAGACTTTAAATAACAGACGGGAGTCCCTTGCTTTCTCAATGGTCAGCCCTTCCAAGGCTCGTATTGCAAACTGCAGCATTTTGCACTGTTTACACTCCCTCGCTGGAGGAAGATGAAAGCCCATCAAAGGACCAGGAATACAGCAGTTTGACAGGAGATGTAATGCTACACAAATGATTCCATGTGGGCTGCAGAAGGTTCTCACAAGTCAGAGTCCGTTATAAAACAGCACTGTGGAAAGGGAGTTGATTTAAAAGAAAATTTTAAAAAGCCCTGTAGCTCCCAGTCGGTTGTAAACATATCCCCTTGATTAACCTTCTGCCTATTTATTCATCAATTACATTTGAATAAATGTGCTTATTACCAAAAGGCTGATAAAGTGAATACTCAGAAGAAAAGGCCGCTATTAAATATTTTCTTCCTCATCCTACGCGCTAATCACAAACTCATCCTCTAAGAGCCTATCCTTTTGAAGACAAAATGGCATAATCCACTCACAGAACCTGCCCTCCTGTGGCACAGTGGGTCAGCGCGTCTGGCTGTTAACCAGAAGGTTGGTGGTTCGAGCCCACCCAGAGATGGCTGCGGCAGGATTCCTGCATCACAGAGGGTTGGACTAGATGACCCTCAATGCCCCTTCCTGTAGTGGTTAAGAGCGGTAGACTCGTAATCTGGGGAACCGGGTTCGATTCCCTGCAGTGGCGTAGCATGGGGGGTGCAGGGGGGGCCGGCCGCACCGGGCGCAACATCTGGGGGTTAGGGTTAGGGGCCGCAAATCCACGGGTTAGGGGGCGCAAATCCACGGGTTAGGGGGCGCAAATCCATGGGTTAGGGGGCGCAAATTACTTGCCTTGCCCCGGGTGCTGACAACCCACGCTACGCCACTGATTCCCTGCTCCTCCACATGCAGCTGCTGGGTGACCTTGGGCTAGTCACACTTCTCTGAAGTCTCTCAGCCCCACTCACCTCACAGAGTGTTTGTTGTGGGGGAGGAAGGGAAAGGAGATCATTAGCCACTTTGAGACTCCTTAGGGTAGTGATAAAGTGGGATATCAAATCCAAACTCTTCTTCTTCCAGAAGTCTATGACTCTAAGGGAGGTAACAACAGGCTTGGAGGAATTGCAGAGGTAGAGCAAAACTGCAAATGAAATCAGCATTATCCGTGTCGCCTTAGATTATCCCTCCTCCGCAGACACAAGCTGTGTCCACACATTATACCTTCAAAGGACATTTGACACACATCCTAAGAATTCTGGGCACTGTAGTTTGTTAAGTGTCACTGGGAATTGTAACTCTGTGTGTTGCAACTACAGTGCCCAGAATTCTTTGAGGGGAAGAATGGGCTTCAAATGTACAGGTGACTCCCCACTTATGTGGGGGCTATGCCCTGGGCCCCCACATGCATAAGTGAAATGCGCATTTAGTGGGGAGTCTCATCAGAGCAGGGGACCAGGGTGATCGCCTCTTATTTTATAACAAAAAAGTTCAGAGCTCTTCAGAACCCTACACAACGAAAAGCAGCCCATACTGTACCTTTGCTGTTGAACAGAGTAGCACCGTGGCGGCTCTCTTGCACCATTTTGGAACCCTTTAAAAAAAAAAAAAGCCTTAAAAATCTCTTCAGGCTCTGGGGAGGGTCTCCTCATGAGCCACAAGGACTTTCATGATAGGATACGGAATAGCAGTGGAATGACCAGGAGTGAGAGAAGGGAAAGGGCTGTGGCTCAGTGAGAGAACATATGCTTTGCATGAAGAAGAAAACAACAACAACAACACAACCCTCTCAAGGTGACTTCTGCACCCTCTCTTATGACCCTCATATCTTACTTCTTGGGCATCCAGGTTAGGATGTGAAGACCCGAAAAGGGGACAATGAACTTTCCCATGTTGTTGTTCATTAATTTTCTATCACACTTTTCCTCCCAAAGGAAGGAAAACAATGGGTGGCAAACAATGAAGCAACAACATATGCGATCGAAACATATTTAAAACGTTAAGGACATCTGAAAACATTTATGTTTTTAAATCCTTAAGCACATTTTAAGTATACTTGCTGCGACAGACCAGAATCTCTCTCTCTCTCTGAAGTCTGCAAGCTACCTGGCCTAGTTAGAATTCAGATGCGACTTTACCTCAACATTGGTTTCCTTCCAAGCTGTATTGCAAGCTCGAATTATTAGAATATAAAATGCCACCTCTATTAGGCCACCTTTTTTTGAAATGAAACCATAAATGTCTTTTGAAGTGTTAACAGATTTTACAAGGATCCGAAGGATACAGCCTGTTCATTTTGACATCTCTGTAAAAAAACAGGAAAAATAAATGCTGCCTATGTTTGAAAAAAGAGAGGAAATAATGAATAGCGCCTCCAGGGAATTCATGCATGGTATTCCCTTTGTGGAGATGTGTTGAAAAATATATATTATGCATTCCCAAAAGCTGCCTTTTTGCACCTGCTTCTATGGTACTGTGAGAGGCCCACCTGGGTCTACGGGGGCCCGTTGGAAGGACAGTTTTGTATCTGGTGAATATTTATGTAGACATTTGGAGAATACACAATGGCTGGTTCTCTTTGTGTGTGTGCCCTTAGTTCTTTTCCTAGGCTGAGGCCTAAGACAGACCAGGCCTGCTTAGGACTCTACCCATCAGCCTGGCATAGTTTCTCAGGTGGTGGCACCCAGTCAGGGCCTGATGTTGTAGCTTGTCCTGGGTGCCTGGGCCTGGAAGCCTTTGTCTTGATTCCCCACAATGCCCACAATGCAACACCATCCTGGTGCATTGTGGGGGATTTAAATGGTTTCCACCACCACCACACCTCCACAGTGTGGTTATGGAAAGTGCCATTTTAATTACTCAGAATCTCCCGATATACTATCAAGCCACATGAACAACATACAGTCATACCTCAGGTTACAGCCACTAAAGGTTGCGGAAGTACCGGAACGGGTTACTTCCAGGTTTCGGTGGTTGCACATGCACAGAAGTGCTAAATTGCGCTTTGCGCATGGGCAGAAGCAACGAATCGCAACCCGCATGTGCGCAGACGCACAGACGCGGGTTGTGAATGATGCAGGTTGTGAACGTGCATCCCACACGGATCACATTCGCAATCCGAGCGGCCACTCGAGGAGATTTCACCCCTCCCATATCCAAGAATCTCCTGAGCAGTCTGCTGATTCTGCAGAGAGGGGGAGGCGTGTTCTGATATCTACATAGTCTGCTCCAGCACCACAGTCAGTGTGTGAGTCGGTCAGTGAAAGAGAGAGTCGGTCAGTGAGAGTCAGTCAGGGAGAGAAAAAGACTGAGTGTTATCTCTGTGTAGATAAGGTCACTGCAGAAAGCAGTTGAAACACTCAGTGCACTCCAGCATCTCCATTTGTATATAGTTTGTATAGTACAGTAGCTGTTAGTGAATAAAAGAAGATATTCTTCAGCGCTGTCGTCCGAGTGATTTATGCTCTGCTGTACTCTGCTGTACAACGACTGTCTTCTTGTTGGAGTGATTTGCGGTGCTCACAGCTCTGAGTTGTGAGTCCACAGCACTTAGACCTGTTCCTGTGAGGAAGGTGGTCTTCTGGAAGTGCTACCCAGCTCGCCTAGCCCAGTCGGGGCTGAGGTGGATGAGTCCAGTTGGTGACACTGGCTCAAGGGCGATGCTGACACCACTGTACATTCAAAGTGTTCTTATACCACTTCAACACTCTTCCCAAAGAATCCTGGGAATTGTCATTTGTTAAGAATGCTGAGAGCGCAATTCCCAGAATGGTTGAACCATGAATCTCATCCCCAGGGATTGTAATTCTGAGAGGAGGGTCTCCTAAAAAAACTCTCGGCTCCCTTAACAAACTCCATCTCCCAGGATTCTTGGAGGGGTGGAAAGTCATTCATGACTATTGAAGTGGTACGAATGCGTTGTGTCCATGTGGCCTGATGTCAGGGGCATTCTGGGAAATTAAAATGTGACCTGGGCCTGTCGAGGGCTTGCAGCCCCCTCAGACCCGGAGACCGCCCTGTCTCTCGCATAAGGACATGAGAAGAGCCTTCAGGGTCAGGTCAATGGTCCAAGGAGTCCAGCACCCTGTTCTCTCAGTGGCTAGTAGCCATCTCCTCCACAAATTTGTCTACCCCTCTTTTAAAGCCATTCAAGTCAGTGGCCGTCCCTGACTCCTGTGGCTGTGAGTTCCAAAGTTTAACATGAAGAAGTACTATCTTTTTATCTGCCCTGTATGGTTTGACCAGGCCATGGACGGCAGCTTTCCAGGGCTTGGGTTTTGAAGAGCTGTCATTCCCCCCCCCCCCCGCCTCCCCACTCCAAGAAGGCGGACCAGTTCCCTCGGCCTTTGCCTCGCCTTTGTGCTGCTCCATTGTCTCTCCTAAGCAACCCAGTCAGCCTCCGGCCCAGGGCTTTGCCAGGCCCTATTCATAAGAAAATATTTTCACACAATGGGGCCACGTTGGCTCAGGGAACATGTCATGGGTGTTGATCCGTGAAGAAAACAGGCCTTTTTCTTTCTTTTTTTTGCCTGCGGTATATAAGGAAGAACTTTTTTTTCCAACAGCAGGAACAAAATTGTGTCATGCTTCACGGGATGATTTCAGGGATAAGGCTCTGAGAGGGCAGTGGGTGGGGAAAACCAACCAAATAGTATTATTATCATGTGTCTTTAAGGTGTGTGTGTGGGAGGAGGAGAGGGAAGCTGGCGAAGGATAAACTTCCCCTTCCATTTTCTTTTTAACCAATTAACTATCTTTTTTTTAATTTTTTTTATTTAGAACCATAGAATCATAGAGTTGGAAGAGACCACAAGGGCCATCGAGTCCAACCCCCTGCCAAGCAGGAAACACCATCAGAGCACTCCTGACATATGGTTGTCAAGCCTCTGCTTAAAGACCTCCAAAGAAGGAGACTCCACCACACTCCTTGGCACCAAATTCCACTGTCGAACAGCTCTTACTGTCAGGAAGTTCTTCCTAATGTTTAGGTGGAATCTTCTTTCTTGTAGTTTGGATCCATTGCTCCGTGTCCGCTTCTCTGGAGCAGCAGAAAACACCCTTTCTCCCTCCTCTATGTGACATCCTTTTATATATTTGAACATGGCTATCATATCACCCCTTAACCTCCTCTTCTCCAGGCTAAACATGCCCAGCTCCCTTAGACGTTCCTCATAAGGCATCGTTTCCAGGCCTTTGACCATTTTGGTTGCCCTCCTCTGGACAGGTTCCAGTTTGTCAGTGTCCTTCTTGAACTGTGGTGCCCAGAACTGGACACAGTACTCCAGGTGAGGTCTGACCAGAGCAGAATACAGTGGCACTATTACTTCCCTTGATCTAGATGCTATACTCCTATTGATGCAGCCCTTGTTCATAATCGATCAGCCCCCTGAGGTGCTGACATCGCATCAAGACTGCATGATGGGAAGCAGCCCTCAACCGCAGCCAGGGCACTGATGATTTTTGTTTTAACCTTATGGGGCATTTGCACAAGGTCGGGATGGGGGAAACTTATGACCCTTCAGCTGTTCTTGGACTCCAGTCAGCCCCACAGCCAGCACGGCCGAAGGTCAGGGGTGATGGGAGTTGTAGTCCTGCAACGTTTTGGAAAGTTACAGGTTCTTCATCCGAGGCAGTTCTTTTCCAGGAGGAGGGGAGAAGGAGAAGCTGTGATTCCTGAAGTTGTGCTTTTTTGAGTGCCCAGCCCAGCCTTCGTTCCCACAAAAATCAGCATGTGAAAGAAATAACCACTCCTGCTATGCAAAGCAACAGGCTGGGCTCCTTACTGATGACAGGTAGATTTAGTGGCTACTGGGAGGGTCCTATTTGTCGGAATCGGGGGGGGGGGGGTTGGTTGGTTCGGAAGGCCATCAGTGACTCAAGCTTGCAGACTTGAGCGCACTTTACTCAGCAGTGTAAGCTGCGCAACAGAAGAGGCTTGAGGCTGTGGACACATACTAAACTACGCATTTATTATACATAAATCAGGACAAAGAAAACGTGGCATCTCTCCTTGCCGCCTTCTCGTAGAGAGACTAAAAACAAAAGCAATCTGTGCTGGAATGTAAACAGGCATGTGACACGCAACAATCCCATGTCTGCAGCAAAGGGTGGCATGGAATTCCCAACATTATTATCCTGCAGGAAGTTGGAACCTTCCATTAGCTGCAGCGAATCAAACTGATTAGAAGGGGCTCCATTTGCTGATATGAGTCGTAGACCAAAATTCCCGCGTAGCCTGACACAGGTCTTGCCAGGTACACAACACACACACACACACCCTGTCCAGTTTATTACAGTGGCAATACCACTCCTGGAGATGATGTCAGTGTTTCTGCTGTGAGAAAATGATATCAGAGCTGAGCTCCGGCCCACTCTATCACAGGTGTCAGGGACTGGTTGGATGCAGAGGAATAGTGGGAGGAACCACCAATCGAAGGAGGCTCAGAGCTTGGGGAGGGGTGGTGGAACCACAATGAGGGGGTCAGAGGGAGAAGACTGGGGAGAGGAGGTGTCAGAAGCTGAAGAAGGGGTGCCAGGGCTTAGTGAGCGAGGAGAGTCTATAGCAGAGAGAAGTCCAGAATCAGAGGTAGAAGCTGAGGTGGAGGAGGAGGGAGGCCAAGAGGCAGAGATGAGTTGATACTGATGAGGAGTCACGGGTTTCTCCTCCTCCTGCTGAGACAAGTCCAACAGTGGAACGGTCTCCCTTGGGAGGTTGTGGACTCTCCTTCCTTGGAGGTTTTTCCTTGGATGGTCATCTGTCAGGGATGCTTTAGCTGAGATTCCTGCCTTGGGGCATCCCTTCCAACTCTACGATTCTAAGATTGGAACAATTAGAAAGGGAAAGAAACTGAAATTGTCAGATTCATGCATCCCAGGCAGAAGGCAGGGTTGCCAACTAGCCCTGAAAACCCTGCTCCTGTGCTTTTAGGCACCGGCTGTTGCACAGAAACAGGAAGAACTTGCACACCACAGAGATAAATATCACTTAAAGGCACAGCTGCAGGGGCCAGTTGGACAGCTGGCAACCCTGTACAAATTGCTGTATGGCTTCCTAGGCTATTGCAAAGCCTGTGCACTTGCTTGGGGGGCCCGACTATAGTTCACTGTCTGGAAATAAATACGGAGTGTAGTTTCTGTAGTGCTAGAGGGGTTCAGCAACCAGCTTCCCCACAGAAAGTTGTGAATGGGAGAGACTTGGCATCCACCTCCCTCCCTCCTTCCTTCCCTTCTCTCTGCAGGCGGTTTTCTGAAATGTATACTGTCCTTTTAACCGAATCCTTAATATTTAATATCATGCTAGGATGAAGTCTGATTTTTACGGTGAAAAATGTCAATTTCCACAGCTGATTGAACTTGTTTAAATGGCAAGCTGTTTAGTTGTATTGAAAACCATATAAACAGATCAGCCTACTTACTAACAATTTTTTAAAAGAGAGACATCTTTTATGCTTAAACGTTTTTCTTCTTTATATATATATATTTAAAGAATAACCCTGAAGATCAGCTCGGATGGCAATGTTCTTTTTATGTTCCTCCCCAATGGCAGATTTATTGGAATCCATAAAACAAGCCTCTGGATCTAGCAGCGAAAAAGAATTTAAAAGTCAGCTGAGCTGAGCCCCCACAATTTCCCCATAATTAACTATCAGCTACTCATTGTCTGTTCTGTTAGGTGCCTTTTGCATGCTGCATTTTAATATAATGAATATAATGGTGATATCAGGAGCTCAGCAGTCTCTTGTAAACATACAAATGAATCTTGAGGCTTAGCTGGATTAAATTGTTTTAGTATATGTGAATATACCCACCCAGCCACCCAACCAGAGAACCACATAAATTCACATATGGCTTTCTGTGTCTCCATCCCCTTTTCACTTTCACACTTTCCTCCATCCATGATGCTGAAACAAAGCACATTTTACTCATACACAGTCCACGCAATGAGAGAGAATTGACCAACCCCTTCAACAATGCCTGCTTCTTTATTGAACCCATTTTCACAGAGTACAACCCTGCCTATCCCTAGCATGTCCTGATTGTGTTTTTGACAAATCCCTGGAAGAAGTTGGGGTGTTCGTAAGCATTCCATGACACCTCAGCACCTGAGACAATGGCCATTCTAGCCAACTGAAGTCAGCCATTTTACAATTAAGTAGCTATGAGTTTCAAAGACTTCAGCTTTTGTTCACATCAGGGTCTGGGAATCTCCTCCTCCACCTTTTGTTGAATTTGTCTGATTTCAGAAGTAAATCAGCAACAAAGCAAAAAAACCCCGGAACACCCACTATCTGCATGTTCTGTGTTTTAATTTGATACCTCCTTCATCTCTCTCTGATCATAGGAAGACCTGGAATAAATTATACACTCCAAAGATGACACAAAGCCCAGATGCATGTATTAGGGAATCAGCATTGTCAAACTCTTTTCTAAGTTTGGAACCAATAAAGTATTCATGGACAACGAGCAAAAAATAAAATAAAATTGCAACCCATTTCCCCCCCTAGCCTACAGCTTAAAGATTGTTGGATTCCATTTTAAAAGAAACACATAAACACCTGTGCTTTAAAATAAAAATAAATGCATCATGATTTCAACCAGAGGATGCAGAATAGACACGAAGCACATAGTATATTAAGGACGCTGGTGGCGCTGTGGTGTAAACCACTGAGCTTAGGGCTTGCTGATCAGAAGGTCGGCGGTTCGAATCCCTGCGACGGGGTGAGCTCCCATTCCTTGGTCCTTGCTCCTGCCAACCTAGCAGTTTGAAAGCACGTCAAAGTGCAAGTAGATAAATAGGCACCACTCCGGCGGGAAGGTAAACGGCTTTTCAGTGCGCTGCTCTGGTTTGCCAGAAGCGGCTTAGTCATGCTGGCCACATGACCCGGAAGCTGTACGTTGGCTCCCTCGGCCAGTAAAGTGAGATGAGCGCCGCAACTCCAGAGTCATCTGTGACTGGACCTAACGGTCAGGGGTCCCTTTACCTTTACCTTACATAGTATGCTGATCTTGTCTCACTTGTTAGGGGAAGGTGCCTTACAGCAAGTCAGGCCAGTATAGCCTACTCTGACTTGCAAGAACCTCTTAAGGTCTTCGGCAGAAGCCTTCCTTGTCATCTGAGTTCCTTGTTTAGCTGAGGATGCTGAAGATTGAACCTGGAGACTTTTGCATGCAAGCTAAGGTTGCTGCTATTATATATTTTTTCTGTAGCATCGTCTGTGTAAATGGGGATTTACGGTGCAATGTCACCAAAGCACAGGCCTGCACCCCAAGGAGCTTAAAAAGGTAAAGGTAAAGGTACCCCTGCCCGTACGGGCCAGTCTTGACAGACTCTAGGGTTGTGCGCCCATCTCACTCAAAGAGGCCAAGGGCCAGCGCTGTCCGAAGACACTTCCGGGTCACTTGGCCAGCGTGACATCGCTGCTCTGGCGAGCCAGAGCCGCACACGGAAACGCCGTTTACCTTCCTGCTAGTAAGCGGTCCCTATTTATCTACTTGCACCCGGGAATGCTTTCGAACTGCTAGGTTGGCAGGCGCTGGGACCGAACAGCGGGAGCGCACCCCGCCGCGGGGATTCGAACCGCCGACCTTTCGATCGGCAAGCCCTAGGCGCTGAGGCTTTAACCCACAGCGCCACCCGCGTCCCTTGCTTACAATGTACATTTTGGACGTGGGTGGGGTGGGAGCAGGAAGAGGAGAAACAGTGGCTGGAAGGGAGGGTGGGGCAAAAATAATAAGGAGAGGGAGGTATGTATCACTCTCCCTAGCAAAGTAGGAAGAGCTGGACCACTGATAATCAATGAAAATTCTTACCACTTCACACAGTGCTGGAAGCAGAAAGAGGGTTGATAGACTCTCAAAAACCTTCTCCTGTTGCATATATTCCTGACCCAATGCTGGCATATCCATGCCAATATTTACATTGATTCCTCCTCACACACAGGCTGCTACTGTCTGCCTTGTGTTTTATTTGCTATCGCAGGGAGTTGCTAAATGCGCAGTAATGACGCCCGCAGACCCAATTTCCACAAAGTTCTCACTTGTGCTAAGTTAAAAAGAGCTGTCCTTTGTTCTGGAGGCTCACAGGTGTTTCTGGAATTTAGCAGGGGGAAAGGGCTTGTGCAACGCTGCAAACATATTCATAGCTGTCAGCTGCTGGGGGGCGGGGACACACCTGCCCATCAAAAGCACAGCAGCTATAAGGTATAAACTCAAGAAAATATAAATTCAAGAAAAGGGTTTGAAGGATTTGCCACCTATTCTTCTATCTTGGTATACCTGCACTTCAAAATCAGTTTAGGGCAAGCACTGAAGATTTGGGTGCACCATGTAGGTTTACCAGGCCTGCAGTTAAGTCCTCCAAGGTTTCTAGTCCACAATATTTGTGACACAGTTATCGCCTGAAAATGCATGTGGACCAGCTTTCTTCCATCTTACAAAAGCTCCCTTGCCTGATCTGAGGTGATTCTTACTCATCACAAGTAGCAGCAGCAATGAACGGCATTTTGCAAAGGATAGCCCATGGTTCCCTTTAGTAGGTAAAGGTAAAGGGACCCCTGACCATTAGGTCCAGTCATGACCAACTCTGGGGTTGCGGCGCTCATCTTGCTTTATTGGCCGAGGGAGCCGGCGTACAGCTTCCGGGTCATGTGGCTAGCATGACTAAGCCGCTTCTGGCGAACCAGAGCAGTGCACAGAAACGCCGTTTACCTTCCCGCCGGAGCGGTATCTATTTATCTACTTGCACTTCGACGTGCTTTGGAACTGCTAGGTTGGCAGGAGCAGGGACCGAGCAACGGGAGCTCACCCCGTGGCAGGGATTTGAACCGCCGACCTTCTGATTGGCAAGTCCTAGGCTCTGTGGTTTAACCCACACCACCACCCGTGTCCCTTTCCCTTTAGTAAGGTAAGACTAAAAATGGAGTAATCTGGTCACAGATCTCTCCTGTCTTGCTTCATTTTGTCCTTGTAGTTTGGCATCTGCAGCCGCTTGTTTATAATGGACATTTTAAAGCCAAACTTAAATATTCTTCAAGGCGACTTCTTGTTTAGTTCCATTACACAAGCATGCGAGGAAACTGACCCAAAAGGGGAAAAGCAATTTTATGCTTAGAACACTCTTCTGACCAAATACGGCATTTTTTAATTAAATCACCCCATGCAAAGTGACTGCCTGTCTCTTGTTTTGAGACTAATTGATATCAAAGCTATCCTTACAAATCAATATTTTTTTCTGCCAAAAGGAAAGGGGAGGGGAGAGAATGAAAACATCCCATTGCATCAGCCGAATTCTATAAATAATTGTATTGGGCCTGATTTTTTAATTTTTATTCTGCTGGGTGAAGAAGGAGGGAAGCAAGGTCTTGCTTCACCAGAGCAGAATATACAATCGAAACACGTGGGGACACTCATCAGCTTTTTAGCTGTGTTACATAATAAGTTTTCTCCAAGAGTAACATGGCACAGTCACTGTTTATATTTACATCCATTCAATGGGCATAATCAAGAGCTCTACGCCACAATAGTGTGAAGTGTCGGGAAATTCTTTTACGGCAGGAGAAAAAGGGAAAATAAATCGGAATTTTTTAAAAAAAGATCCAAAATGTTCCCACAATCTGTGCAGATGACTAGAAAGCTGAGATAATTGACATGCAAAGGTTGTATGCGGGACCAGCAAGAATGACCCTGTTTCTCTCTGGTTTTTTAGTTATTTGCACAGGGCTAAACAGAAGACTGTTTACCCATAGTCTGGTGCCCATTGCAAGGCAGGGAGGCCAACACTAGGTGGCGCAAGAGCTAATGACGGACACAGCCAACGAGTTTGAGTTTTGCCCCCACCTTCTTCCCAGCTTCTTCATAGTACAGTGCCTACTTTACTCCAACCACTGCGGTTGCTTAAGATGACCGTTTCCCTCTCACTTCCTGCCATCCCTGCTTTACTCAAACTTCTGCCATTGTTTTAAGCCACCACTGCTCCCCCCACCAGAGTCCCCCTCCTCTCACTACCATGCCACAACCACAACTGTTGTGCAACCTGCCTTTTACTCTTGCTCCTTTACTCCTCCCCTGACTTTATGGATTGTGATGCAGCACCACAGATTCTCCAGTGGGGACTATGTGATGACATACTTACATTGTTATTATATCTATCTATCTATCTATCTATCTATCATCTGCACAGGTTCTAGCTATTTCAAACAGCTACTCTACATCTAAGTGAGTTCCATTCATGTCTTGAAAATAAGAGGAAGAAAGGGAAGCACACATCATTTCAAACCTAAGCGTGGGCTTGAGGTTCTGAGAGGCGCAGGCTTTTACTGCGAAACCTTTAAAAGTGGGGAAGCAGAACTACTTCAAAGTTAAAATAAATAATTTACTAGGATCCAGACTTTTCCAAGGGGCTCTTGAACAACTTGCAGATTTGCTAGTGTTTTTTATTCTTCCTTTAGGCAAAGGTCCAGGGGAAGAGAAGTCCAAGCTTTTCTCTCTCTCTTACGAGACATGCCCTGTTATATTATTTAGCAGGGCTTTTGCTCATTATAGGAAGCTTGTAAAGGAGTCGAGGCACAATCTTTTCTTTTCCCTGTGCACTTCACACACAATGTCTGACGCTCACTGCATCTCAGGCAGTAGCACTGGGTGATATATCAATATATCATCCGAAACCGGTTTGAAGTCCATACCCATAGCTGTCAAGTGTCCCTTATTTGAAGGGACAGTCCCTTATTCCAGCGCCATGTCCCGCTGCTGTCCCTTATTGGTGGGTGTCCCTTAAATGTCCCTTAAACGATGTCCCTTAAATTTCAAAGGAAGCAGCTCCTCTCCCTCCCTCCCTCCCTGCCGGCCAGGGAGGAGGGAGGCTCTAACTGTGTTGCTTGGCTGTGTTGCTCACCCAATAAGAAGTCTAAGAACGACTGGGGGGTGGAGCTTGCATGCCTTGTGTGTGGCTAGTTAATGCAAGCTGAGGGGTTTTTTGAATGCTGGATGCCATTTTGTTGCACATGCTGCTGAAAACTTTGCAGTGCAAAGCCAGGCAGGGGAGCCATCTTAAGTTGAGGCTGCATAGGCCTTGTGGTGCATGTGATTCAGATTCTATTAAGTTGAACCTCTGGTAACAAAGTTGGCTGGACAGTGTTCTCGAAGCTACCAGCATGAGTTTGACCAGACTGCAGGAGGACAGGAAGACTAGAGTGCCTGGAACAGGTGAGGCTGCAGGTCCCTTATTTTGGCTGCTGGTCCCTTATTTTCAAGGCTGCTGGTCCCTTATTCTCAAATCTGTAAGTTGACAGCTATGTCCATATCCCAATATAAGTTTCATAATTTTGACCTGGCAATATATCACAACTCATGATGTGTGTTAGGGCTGAGTGGTGTCTGGCTTTCAACATTGTGATATACAGATATAACATGATGTCTGAAACAAGGATGTATAAGGATGAAATAAGCACGTGGGTGGCACTGTGGGTTAAACCACTGAGCCTAGGGCTTGCCGACCAGAAGGTCGGCGGTTCGAATCCCTGTGACCGGGTCAGCTCCTGTTGCTCGGTCCCTGCTCCTGCCAACCTAGCAGTTCTAAAGCGCGAAGCGCAAGTAGATAAATAGGTACTGCTCCAGCAGAAAGGTAAACAGCGTTTCCATGCCCTGCTCTGGTTCGCCAGAAGTGGCTACATGACCCGGAAGCTGTACGCCGGCTCCCTCGGCCAATAAAGCGAGATGAGCATCGCAACTCCAGAGTCGTCCGCGACTGGCCCTAATGGTCAGGAGTCCCTTTACCTTTACCTTTACCTTTATGTAGAGGTGAATGGGGCAATGTCCTCAAAACTGCTACTACTTAGGGGTCTAAAATGGATACATTCTTACTTACCCTTAACATATTGTTACAGCTGTTATGTTTATAGTACAGCGCAACAAGGGAAGAGAGAAGTGATGACAGGCTTCACAGTTTTCCCCATATCACGATTTTTTACATAGCACACACACACATCGTGATTCATTATATATTGCCATGTTGAATATTACGAAACTATTACCTCGATGTGGACTTCAAACAGATTTTTGACAGTGCATTGATACACTGATGCCAGTTAATGCCTCTTATTTCAGACATTGTGATATATCAATATATCATGATGTTTAGCAGGTGATATATCATGATGTTGAAAACCAGATATCGCCCAGTCATATCAGGCAGTAGTGCAGTTAGGTGCTTTAAGACTCTATAATTAGCGGTCTTACAGACCTGTAACACGCCCCCCCCCCCCGCAAATCTGCAGGTATATAACTATAGTTGTGAAGGGTGCAATCACATTTTCTCCTGACCCTTCGTCCTCTATGTCATCCCATGCTTTACAACGGCTTCTGCATTTCCTGATACAAAGGAAAGTAAGAAAATGCTCTTTGCATGTGCAGGTTTGCATTTTAAACCCACATAAACCGTAGGGCCTTCCCGGCGACAGGAATAACACGGAATTTGCTTCTGCTGTCCTGATGCTGAACACATTTCTGGGGGAATAAGCACCATTTTGTTGTAGCAAAGGGTGAAATAATAAAACGAGCATCTGTGGCCGCAGCTGCCGGTCCGGTCCCCAACGAAGCAATGTTTGCTAGAATAAGAAGAAATGAAAGCAAGGTGATGAAACTTGCTTGCTCCTGTCTGAATCATTGGCCGCTTTCTTGTTAGTCATCTGGGGCGGGGGGCTTGGACTGTGGGGAGGGTCCGTTGAAGCAAAGGGGGAGCTGTCCTGCTCACCTCGGTTACCCTCCCCAGCATGCAGCTCCAGTGGTAGAGCATCTCCTTTGTGTGCAGAAGGTCCCAATCCCTGACATCTCTAGGTAGGGCTGGGAAACAGCCCCTGCCTGAGCCCCTGGAGAGCTGCTGCCAATCTGTGTTGATAATACTGAGCTATATGGATCAATGGTCTGACTCAGGATAGGGCAGTGTCAAGGTCTGGATAACCACTGTTAACATCTCCAGTGGGGTTGTTCCATGACGGATCATCACATTTTTATTTTAAAAAAATTAACTACAACATCTCAGATTTTGATTAAAATTTCTGTACTGAATTATCTCATGTTACATGAAGCATGTTTTACAAAATCCCCCTCCCTTGTTTCCCTAGCATCATATTCATTTACGGTTTCATCATACAAGAGCTTCTTCGCAGTGCCACTTTCTAGAGAAACTATGCATAAAGAATTTAAGTGCTCTTCAGCATAACAGCTAACTTGCTGCGACACTCCACCTTGACAACATCTGTGCTACTGACACTCAAACTTTAGGATTGCTGAAACATGTACAGTCGTACCTTGGTTCTTGAATGCCTTGGAACTCATATGTTTTGGCTCCTGAACGCCGAAAACCCAGAAGTGAGTGCTCCGGTTTTTGAACATTCTTTGGAAGCCAAACGCCCGATGCAGCTTCCGCAGCTTCTGATTGAGTGCAGGAAGCTCCTGCAGCTAATCAGAAGCCACGCCTTGGATTTCAAACGGTTCCGGGAGTCAAACGGAGTCCTGGAACTCTGTTTCTAGAAAAAAAGCATTGTCTACTTGTTATGTACTGAGTTGAATAGGATCCAAAATGCAGCAGTCTGATTGGTCCTAGAACAATAGGCTTCAGAATGCAGCAGTCTGATTGGTCCTAGAACAATAGGACCCAGAATGCAGCAGTCTGATTGGTCCACAGAGCCACCCAATCTAGCTCCAGGTGGAAGTGAATCTGCAACCTGATTGGCTTACAGGAGAATCCCGGAATTAGCCAATCACATGGGGCCCATTGTGTAAATAATGTATATAAAGCAGACATTTTGGGGGAACTTTCATTCCTCACCACTATGAGCTGAATAAAGAGCATGAAATCCACTCTTGACTCCGAGTATATCTCACTACTAGACCCATTTTATTTAAAGCAATGTGAAATAAAGTCACTTATGGGGCCATTCCGGGATTAGGGTCTCTGAAGCTTGAGCTTTGTTAGTTTCATCGTAGATTTGCCCCGACCACTGACCACCTTCCCAAAAATCATATAGAATTTGACTGGTGTGGAAATGCTTTAGATGTACCGTACCTTCTTTGTCCTCTGCATTCAGCAGGATGCTAAGGGGAAAGCTGTTAATATTTGGATCAGGTAACAGAGAGATGCATCCTCTAATTTGCCTCCCAGGCTTGACTATTCCAGCCTCTCTCTCCCCCCTTCCCTTTCATGCTATTAAAGCCAGTAACGGGTAATAAAGGCAGCAATTATTTTTGCATTGCTGCTTGCCCACCGCCCAGGCTCTGCCCCCAGCCTCTATTCTAAGCAGCATTCAATATTTATTCATGTATGTAAATTCCACCGGTCAGAATCTTGACACATTCACGGCGTAACATATTTCATTCGGTTTATCCTCTGTAATTGTTCCCAACTGCTCAACAGCTCTGAATGATGAGCTCCATTGAGAGCAGGAGGTGCGGTAAGTGTAGTGCCTGGATTTTTTCATAAATAATCTCGCCGGTTTCGGAAGACTCTAAATGACCTTGCTTCATTTGATTTTGGCACTGGGAGGCCGTCTCCGAACTGTACTTCTGCATTTCACACTTGATGGGTTTCTCCCCTCTTTATTTTGATTAAAGGAGGGGTGGGAGTGAGGAGAAGCATGACACCAAGTAGCCGATTCTATGGACTCGCTACTACCAGCACCGCGGACAATGAGAATAAGGATGCTAATGATTAATAGTGAATCTTTAATGTTTATGTAGTGCCCCCAGAATGCTAGGCGTTGTAGAGTAGTGACTGCCATCTTTACTCGCGTCTAATGTGCCATCGAATCCAATGCGCACCTTAGTTTTCGCAACATAATTTGGCCAAAAAGGTGAGCATTGTTGTTGTTTAGTCGTTTAGTCCTGTCCGACTCTTCGTGACCCCATGGACCAGAGCACGCCAGGCACTCCTGTCTTCCACTGCCTCCCGCAGTTTGGTCAAACTCATGCTGGTAGCTTCGAGAACACTGTCCAACCATCTCGTCCTCTGTCGTCCCCGTCTCCTTGTGCCCTCCATCTTTCCCAACATCAGGGTCTTATCCAGGGAGTCTTCTCTTCTCATCAGGTGGCCAAAGTATTGGAGCCTCAGCTTCAGGATCTGTCCTTCCAGTGAGCACTCAGGGCTGATTTCCTTCAGAATGGATAGGTTTGATCTTCTTGCAGTCCATGGGACTCTCAAGAGTCTCCTCCAGCACCATAATTCAAAAGCATCAATTCTTCGGCGATCAGCCTTCTTTATGGTCCAGCTCTCACTTCCATACATCACTCCTGGGAAAATCATAGCTTTTACTATACGGACCTTTGTTGGCAAGGTGATGTCTCTGCTTTTTAAGATGCTGTCTAGGTTTGTCATTGCTTTTCTCCCAAGAAGCAGGCGTCCTTTAATTTCATGGCTGCTGTCACCATCTGCAGTGAGCATTAGATGCAAGTAAATATGTCATATGCTGCTCTTGCCCTGCCTTAGGATCATTTCAGACATTGCTTCTGCAGTCAATATGGCCTGGCTCAGTCTCATGATGCTCTAGTAAGCTGTGTTCAATGGGCTCATAGATTGGGTCTCCTCTAGAGTGTAGGCATCTGAAGTGGTTGAGTTAGTGGGCCATTGTGTGTGGATCCTTCACAATGAATCACTGGGTTGTGCCTAACAGATGATGAAACCATATAATGATAAACGATGATGCGTTTCTATTGCCTGCTGAATTTTGATCGAACATCTTCTTATAAAAGCATCAAACAGCCTTTCATGTAGGCCCGTTCTGGATCCCTTGCATGATTCAGTTAAACACTAAAATAATGTATACGCCACGATGGTTAACAGAATATTTGTTTATGTGGCAAAGCGTTTCTGATTCCGCCTTCATCAGCTGCTCTGATAAAAATGAAATGACGCTGTTTCCAAGGTGGGAGGCGAAGAGCTTTGAGGATGGACTGCTCAGAAGGACTTCATTTACTGGAGATTAAGGGATGCTGGTACTATCCTGAGCTCATGCTGCGCTGATGTGTCCAGCATGTGTAGGTGCATAAGGTCTTCCTCTTTGCTGACATTGTTGGAGATGTTGGCATCTCTATAAGCAATTATTGATAAGTCTGGTCAGATTTGCAGATTTGTGGTTTCTAAATTGTGTGCGTAGGTCGGTTGCCGTTTTGCCTATGCGCTGGGTATGACACCCCCATTGTTGTGCGGCTCACAATATAGGGTATATTGCAGGACCTGCATCCCCTCCCAGAATTACAGTTCTCATAATGGTTTAACAATCAAGCCGCCTTCCCAGGGAACTCTGGGAATTGTAGCTCTTCTGTAGGGGGAATAGGGGTCGCCTAACAATTCTCAGCATATTTAACAAACTACAGTTCCCAGGATTCTTTGGTTGGAGGCGGGAGCCATGATGGCTCACCATAGTATAAGAGTGCTTTAAATGTATTGTGCAGACGGGACCCAAGAAGGTAAGGAACTATAAAATGAGGAGAGCATACGAAGTTAGCAACTTCAACAGCTACCTTCCCCACCATGGTAAGGAGTACTGTGTTGAAATTATTTCTGAATTTGCATCTGTGCAACATGCAAATTGGTGCCCACTTTTTTGGGGTGATTCAAAAGCTCTTTGGAGGCAATGCGTAGTTGTCCTCTCTACGCCCCACCCAATCTCCCATCAAAATGACAGTGATCAACCCAAGGCAAACAACAACACCCAAGAAAGCAGGGTGGGCAGGTCCTATGTGGTGGCACTGCCCCTCCAGAAAGCATCTAGTAGAGATTCCTGCATTGCAAGAAGTTGGCCTTCCAAACCTACAATTCTATTATCTCACTTGGGGCCTTTAAAAACCTGGCTGTTCCACTGCTGACCATTTTGACTGTGAACAACTGCAACATAAACTAATTTGAAGGTGGGAGGGGCTTAGAGGGGATTTCACACCCCAGTGCCAGGCTTCAGGGAATCAACTTCCTCCCCCGCTTTGGCAGTAGATAATCAGAACAAAGAGAAAGGAGCCTTCTTACCAACTTTAACAGTGAGAGAACAAAGAATCCATTCATAGGAATGAAGGTGCTCCCAATTAAGGGTACCACCCACTTTCCCCCTTGTCACCCACGTCACTTCCACCTCTTGCAACCTGATCTCACAGCCACTCTGCTTTCTGCACTGCCACCTTACCTGCTCTTCTTGACCTTGGGCTAAGCAGTTGGTGCTTTCCAGTGACAGTGAGTCTATAATAATAATAATTTATTATTTATACCCCGCCCATCTGGCTGAGTTTCCCCAGCCACTCTGGGTGGCTCCCAATCGAGTGTTAAAAACAATACAGCATTAAATATTAAAAACTTCCCTAAACAGGGCTGCCTTCAGATGTCTTTTAAAGATAGGATAGCTGCTTATTTCCTTCACATCTGAAGGGAGGGCATTCCACAGGGCAGGCGCCACTACAGAGAAGGCCCTCTGCCTTGTTCCCTGTAACCACACTTCTTGCAATGAGGGAACCGCCAGAAGGCCCTCGGCGCTGGATCTCAGTGTCCGGGCAGAACAATGGGGGTGGAGATTCTCCTTCAGGTATACAGGACCGAGGCCGTTTAGGGCTTTAAAGGTCAGCACCAACACTTTGAATTGTGCTCGGAAACGTACTGGGAGCCAATGCAGATCTCTGTTAACTCTCTCTCTCCCAGTTCTCCTCCTCCTAGCTGTTCCCCATCCAGTACTTCCCAGCTTCTGCCTTCTGAACTACGTCCCTCTGCAAACCGCTGTTCCAAATCTATACTACTTCCCTGTTCTGGGAAGATTCAGGATCCCAATCAGGAGCAGGGGGAGTCTCCCACCATTCCTCCTTAGTGCAGCCCTCCTTAGCACGGTCCCTGACACCCAGAAAACTTCCATTTCCAAGGTGAAGGGCAGCAGTGCCTTTAAATTACTGTGCCACAACGTACTACACAGAGCTGTAAAATGACTCTGTCTCTTCTTTCAAATTGACTCTAACAATGCCAACCCCCCCCTTTCTTTTGCCAATAACTTTGTCTCTTATAGTGCCAAGATACTTGAAGGATATCTTTCTGTGTGTATCCGCCCCCCCTTTCCAATTATTTCCATCCATCATGGTGTCTCTTCTTTCAATACTTCTGAGGGTATTAATAAAATGTACCCTCACACACACACACCCAACACACAAAATGCTGTTTGGCCTTTCCTGCCTAATTGATTTGACCTACAGGTGATGGTGCATTAGCATATTCATCCGACCTCTTAAGCCGCGAGGGTTTGGGAGGCGAACAGAGGAGCCCGCTTTGAGAAGAATGAGTATTGACACCAGGAGCTCAGCGCGTCCCAGCCTGCCAATACCGAGGGCAGTTTTAGGTGATGCCCAATGTGGCCAACTCAATCAACTCGACAGAAAAATGAATAATTTCATAATGCAAGTCGATACGTGAAATGTGTGTAAGCACATTGTGCTGGTCCCGGGGGTAAGGTACCTTGGGTGTAGCAAAGTCCACACGAAGAGGGGCAAGGTCCGAGGCAGAGTGCCGGGCGGTGAACAGGAACGCTGGAACAGGAGGCTGTGCAGGGAACAGGAACACCGGATGGTCGGGAACAGGAGGCCGAGCAGGGAACAGGAGTACCGGATAGTCACGAGCAGGGATCACGAACGCAGGAAGGTCCGAAGCCAACAACGACGTTGCTCCCGCAACCTGGGGCCGGGCTGACTGGGCTTTTATCCTCTTCTAAGGCCAGGGGCGGTCCCGGCCCCCAGGAGCCCCGCCTCCTCTGGCCTTAAGGCGAGCACTCCTCCTGGGGGCAACCAGTTCCCTTCGCCTCTCTGCTCTAAACCTCTGCAGATCAGGAGAGGCCGAAGGGTTACTGGGCCCTGGAGGAGGCTCACCTGTGGCCACTGAGTCGTCAAGCCTCTCTGGGGCCAGAAGGGCTTCACCTGGGGCCAGCTCCTGATGCACTGCCACAGGTGCAGGCTCTTCAGCATCTAGGCCTGGCCCCAGTTCAGCCGGCCCTGGAGGCGGGGACTCCTGTGCAGGCCGGGATTCCTCTGTTTCATCCTCCGAATCGGAATCCCAGGCCATCACACCATCCCCCCTCCCAGGCCCCCCCCTCAACCGAGGGTCCGGACCCGGCTTGCCGGGGTACGTCGCATGGAACTCTCGGAGGCAGGCAGGTGCGTGGACGTTGGCCGCTGGTTCCCAGGAACGGTCCTCCGGTCCGTACCCCTTCCAGTCAATGAGATACTGCAGCTTCCCCCTGCGGTATCGGGAGTCCAGGATGCGTTCCACCTCGTACTCAGGCTCTCCCCGAACCAACACTGGCTGCGGTCGGGGACGGTTCGGGTGGAACTCGTCGGGTGGGGCCACCGGACTCAAAAGGGACCTGTGGAAGACCGGGTGAACCTTCAGGGTTGCGGGTAACCGGAGACGAAATGCCACAGGAGAGACTTGGTCTACGATAGGGAACGGGCCGGTGAAGCGGGCGTCCAACTTCCGCGAAGGTCGAGAGGGGTGGAGGTGGCGAGTGGAGAGCCAAACTAGGTCACCGACGCGAAGTTCCGGCCCCACCTGGCGGTGGCGGTCGGCCTGGGCCTTGTACGCTTCCTTGGCCTGGTGCAGTTGCTCCACCAAAAGCTGTTGCTGGGACTGGAGCTCTTGAAGCCACTCCGTCACCGCCGGGACTGCGGATGTCGGCAGCACCTCTGGAAACAGCCGTGGATGATAACCATAACTGGCCTGGAACGGGGTCTGCTGGGTGGACGCATTCACCGCGTTATTGTAGGCGAACTCCGCCAATGCCAGGTGGTCGACCCAGTCATCCTGCTGGTAGCTGCAGTAACACCGGAGGTACTGCTCCAGCACCGCGTTCGCCCGTTCCGTCTGGCCATCGGTCTGTGGGTGGTAGGCTGACGAGAGGCAGACCTCCGTCCCGAGGGTCCGGTGTAGTGCTTGCCAGAACCGGGATGTGAACTGAACGCCCCGGTCGGACACCACGCGCTCAGGTAGGCCATGCAGGCGGAAGACATGCTGAAGGTACAGCTGAGCAGTTTCCTTGGCTGTGGGTACAGATGGACAGGGAGCGCAGTGCACCATCTTGGTGAAATGGTCGGAGAAAACCAGAAGGCAGGTACAGCCACGAGACGAGGGTAAGTCCACTACAAAGTCCAACGAAACCGTGTGCCAAGGGTGCGGTGGAACTGGCAATGGCTGAAGTAGGCCGGGGGGTCGCCCGGTAGGTCCCTTGGCGCGCCGGCAGACATCACAACCAGCAACGTAGCGAGCCACGTCAGCCTTCAGGCGGGGCCACCAAAACTCTCGACTGACCAGATGGGTGGTCCGATACCGTCCAAAGTGCCCCGCTGCTGGGGCATCATGGGCCATCCGGAGAACCTCCAGCCGTAGTGGCCCTGGCGGGATGTACAAACGACCGTGGTGCAGCAGAAGGCCCTGATGCAGGACCAGCCCCGGATACTGTGGGCTGGACCCTTCAGCCAGCTCCCGGAGTCGTTCCTGGGCCCAAGCGTCGACCCGCTGCTGTTCCCGCACCCGAACCTGCAGTGGCTGCGCCTCCTGGGTGGCCAGGAATGCAGCCGGAGGTAGGATCGTGGTGGGTTCTGCTTGCTGTACCGTGTCTGCGTTGTCGTCAGGTTTCCGGGACAGGGCATCCGCCTTCTGATTCTGAGAGCTAGGGATGTAGCGGATCCGGAACTGGAACCGGGAAAAGAACAACGCCCACCGGATCTGTCTTTGGTTCAGCTTGCGGGTGGTCTGGAGGTACTCCAGGTTCCGGTGGTCGGTTCTCACCTCCACCGGATGTCGTGCCCCCTCAAGATGGTGGCGCCAGACCTCAAAGGCTACCTTGATGGCCAGTAGTTCCCGCTCCCACACAGTATAGTTACGCTCCGCTGGTAGGAGCTGGCGGGAATAGAAGGCACAGGGTAAGAGTGGCGCTTCAGGACCAATCTGTTGAGACAAGACGGCACCGAGAGCCGTACTGGAAGCGTCGGTCTCCACCACAAAGGGTCGAGAGGGGTCAGGATGTTGTAAGATTGGTGCCCTCTGGAAACAGGCCTTCAACCCCTGAAACGCCTCCTCTGCCTCCTTGTCCCAGGAAAACGGCGTCTTTGGGCGCAGTAGCCGGGTCAACGGGGTGGTGCGATGAGCATAATCAGCGATGAAGGTCCGGTAGTAATTGGCGAACCCCAGGAAACGCTGTAGGTCCTTGCGGTTCCGGGGTGCCGCCCATTCTTGAACCGCTGTCACCTTCCCCGGGTCCATTTGCACCCCATCTGGAGAGAGCCGGTGACCAAGGAAGTCCACAGTCCGCTGATGGAACTCGCACTTGCTGAGCTTTGCGTACAAACGGTGCTCACGCAAGCGCTGCAGCACGGTCCGGACATGTCCCTCATGGCGAGCCGGGTCACGGGAGTAAATCAGTATGTCATCCAAATACACCACCACGTACTTGTCTAACAGGTCCTGAAACACGTGGTTGATGTAGCGTTGAAACACAGCAGGCGCGTTGCACAAACCGAAAGGCATAACCAAATATTCGAACTGCCCGTACCGGGTCCCGAACGCTGTCTTCCACTCATCCCCGGCTCGGATCCGAATCAAGTTGTAGGCCCCCCGGAGGTCCAGCTTGGTGAACACCTGTGCCCCTTGCACCCGCTCCAGCAGCTCCGAGATAAGGGGCAAGGGGTACCGGTCTGGGACGGTAATTTTGTTCAGGGCTCGGTAATCATGGCAAGGGCGGAGTTCCCCACATTTCTTCTTAACAAAAAGCACCGGCGCCGCGGTGGGCGAGGTGGAAGGCCTAATGAACCCACGCTCCAGGTTCTTGCGCAAGAAGTCCTGCAAAGCCTCGCGCTCTGGCTCTGTTAGGGAATATAAGCGACTCACTGGTAAAGGCGCTCCGGGTTGGAGGTCTATGCCGCAGTCAAAAGGCCGATGCGGCGGCAGCTGGTCTGCCCCCCGTTCCTCGAACACGTCCTGGTAGTCCTGGTACACGGCTGGGAGCGTGGGTGCTGCCTCCTCTGAGGGCGCGGCCGCCAGCGTTCCGGATTGAGCATGGGAACATGGGTCTGGGAAGTGCACGGTCCGTTTGACCCAGTCAATCTGAACGTTGTGGGCCTCCAGCCAGTCCATCCCGAGCACCAGGGGGAAGCGGGGCATAGAGGCAATGTCCAAAGTTCGCAACTCCCGGTGCTGCTGGAGACACAGGACCAGAGGCTGGGTCTCCTGAGTAACGGCACCTGAACGCAGAAGTCGTCCGTCAATCGCTTCCACCTGGACCGGTACTGGCTTGTTCCGAAGTGGCACCTGATAATGGGCGGCAAAAGCAGCGTCCATATAGGAGCGGGTTGCCCCTGAATCTACCAAAGCATGGGTGAGGATCCAGGGCCCACCTGGAGGGTATAAACGTACCGAAACCATAAGATGTTGCAAGTCCATTGGTGCGGGCCCATTCTGTACGGTTTGGGACCCCCGGTAGCTAGGGCCATCAGCTACTGGGGTTGGCGGTTTCCCTGCGGCTGGCGTTTCTCAGGGCAGGACCGAGCGAAGTGTCCACTTCCGCCACAGTAAAGACAGAGATTTCCATCCCGACGCCGCGCCTTCTCTGCGGGGGAAAGGCGTGGCCGCACTGCCCCGAGCTGCATAGGCTCCTCCGTTAAATCAGTTGTGACCGTGGGGCTGCCGGAAAAAGCTGGTGCCGTGAACTGGAAGTGTCGGCGACCCCGGGCCTGACGACGATCCTCCAACCGGTCGCCTATTTGTAGACTCCGTTGAATGAGAGTGTCCAGCGTGGTGGGGCGTTCCATTGTGGCCAACTGGTCCAGTACCTCGTCCGAAAGCCCTTCGAGATACTGGTCCCGCAGTGCCGAGTCATTCCAGGTCAAGTCCTGTGCCAACAGCCGGAACTCCGTGGTATATGTGGCCACCGTGGACTTGCCCTGTTTCAAATGCCGAATCGCCCGGTTGGCTTGACTCTCTTTCTGGGGGTTGCCGAACGCGGCCTCCAAACGATTGCAAAACCCCGTATAGTCTGCCAGCAAGGGGGAGTCTTGCCTGAGTAGCGGCAACGCCCACTTGGCCGCCTGGTCCTTTAACAAGCTAATCAAAAAGTGCACCTTGGTACGGTCGTCAGGGAAGTTCCGGGCTCGCCCCTGAATATACAGTTTGGCCTGGGCCAGGAACATGGGAAAGCTGGCCGGGGCTCCATCAAATTTCTCAGGCAAAGCCACTGGGTACTTGCCCGGAGCCGGGGCGTCGGCCCCAGAAGCCGGTAGGGCTTCCAAGCGTTGCTGAAGTGCCTCAACCGCGTCACTGAGCTGCTGCACGGTGTGAGACAAGGCCTGGTTCTCCTGGGCCAAAGCCACCAGTGCAGCCGCCTGTTCAGCCATGGCCTCTGGCTCTTCCCGAACGCACCCCGACGAAGGGGGAGTGCGGGAGGTGGCGGGAGCAAACTGTGCTGGTCCCGGGGGTAAGGTACCTTGGGTGTAGCAAAGTCCACACGAAGAGGGGCAAGGTCCGAGGCAGAGTGCCGGGCGGTGAACAGGAACGCTGGAACAGGAGGCTGTGCAGGGAACAGGAACACCGGATGGTCGGGAACAGGAGGCCGAGCAGGGAACAGGAGTACCGGATAGTCACGAGCAGGGATCACGAACGCAGGAAGGTCCGAAGCCAACAACGACGTTGCTCCCGCAACCTGGGGCCGGGCTGACTGGGCTTTTATCCTCTTCTAAGGCCAGGGGCGGTCCCGGCCCCCAGGAGCCCCGCCTCCTCTGGCCTTAAGGCGAGCACTCCTCCTGGGGGCAACCAGTTCCCTTCGCCTCTCTGCTCTAAACCTCTGCAGATCAGGAGAGGCCGAAGGGTTACTGGGCCCTGGAGGAGGCTCACCTGTGGCCACTGAGTCGTCAAGCCTCTCTGGGGCCAGAAGGGCTTCACCTGGGGCCAGCTCCTGATGCACTGCCACAGGTGCAGGCTCTTCAGCATCTAGGCCTGGCCCCAGTTCAGCCGGCCCTGGAGGCGGGGACTCCTGTGCAGGCCGGGATTCCTCTGTTTCATCCTCCGAATCGGAATCCCAGGCCATCACACCCATGCACAAGAGCTCCAGTTTTGTTTTGCTCCCCCCATTTTCACTATGAGCAAGGCAGAGGGTTGAATTCAAGCCCCAAGTGGAGACATCGGACCTGGACATGATTAAACAGTGTGTGTGTGTGTGTGTGTGTGTGTGTGTGTGTGGCATGATGGTGGAGAAACAAGCTATGCATAAAAACGAAATATGGACTTACTCTAGGAAACTGGAAAAGGGAGCGATTAGAAAATCAAAAAGCGAAAGGATTTCATGCAATCAGTAGGAGAGGCCCATCTAGCGAATCATGATATGAGAAGCCTTTTAAGGAAAATGAAAGGGTTCTCTCTCTCTCTCTCTCTCTCTCTCTCTCTCTCTCTCTCTCACACACACACACACACACACACAGTACCTGAAATTCTACCAGTAAATATGGAGGCTGTGCATATGACCTGCACTAAGCATATGTTCATACGCTTGAAAATTAGAGGTGTGCCAACAAAAAAGGAATGGCAAGACAAACTGTTAGGATATATTGAATTGGCTAGATTAACAGAGGCAATTAGAGATCACACCCGACAAGAGATTCAAAAAGCATGGGGGAAATGCAGAGAATATGTCACAAAACAGTGCCCTAAAATACATACCTGGACTTGTTTTGATTAATGTCTGCAGGAGACTTTGTGGATACAGTGGTACCTCGGGTTAAGTACTTAATTCGTTCCAGAGGTCCGTTCTTAACCTGAAACTGTTCTTAACCTGAAGCACCACTTTAGCTAATGGGGCCTCCTGCTGCTGCCATGCGGCTGGAGCACAATTTCTGTTCTCATCCTGAAGCAAAGTTCTTAACCTGAAGCACTATTTCTGGGTTAGCGGAGTCTGTAACCTGAAGCGTATGTAACCTGAAGCGTATGTAACCCGAGGTACCACTGTATTTAAGTTATAATTAGATAAATCTTAATAATTACTCATAAAGGAAACAGCTTATAAGAAGCAAATAAGGAGGCCAGATACAGGATAAAGGAAGTCTTTTATTTGGTTGTTTGTATTGCTGTATGTTATGCTTATTGTATGTTATGTTCACGTTTAATAAGGGTGGACTTCTGTATTGGGTGGGGGTTGGGGGGTTTACATTGTAAATAAAATTTCCAATAAAAAATTATTTAAAAAGGGGAAAAAGAAAATTGGAGGTGTAAGCAAGCATACCAACATCAACAAGACATTTTATTGCATTTCTTCTTCTATCACACAAAAGGAAGGAACAACTGTCTGAAGATGGAGCCTGCTTATAGGACTAGGAACACATGCTTGAAGCTGAACAAGGGATAGCTCAGCTGGCAGAGCATGAGACACTTAATCTCATGGTTGTGGGTTCGAGCCCCAGGTTTGGCGAAAGATTACTGCATTGCAGGGGGTTGGACTAGATGATCCCGGGGTCCCTTCTATGAAATATGGCGTTCTGCTGAGGGTGCTGAGAAGAAAGAGGAAGGCACATCCTGAAAGACTTATGTAAAAACCTGTACGTTCCAGCTCTCTGCTCCTTCCCTGCCTCAAGCAGACTAGGAGAAAACCTTTCAGCGTTTATTTACATGATAGCATGGAAGATCCAACAATTGCTTTGGGGAAGCAATTAACTTTTTATAGGCTTCCACTAAGATTTTACATTTTTTTATGGTTTATTTAGTGTTTGTGAGTGTGTGTTCTTAAAGAGAGGCAAAAAATTTAGAGAGTTAAAATGTTCATAATGCAACGACGGCGTAGCATGCATCAAAATTACGAGGAGCATGCTGTTCCTTGCAAGGAGGAAGGGAGAAAAAAATAAATTAAAGTGAGCAACGCAAGTACTTTCAACCTTCAGTTTAATTTCTGGACTCCCGCCAGTTTGTGTCATCATTTGTTGTGTTAAAAGAAGAACTTTTTTCTTTCTTTTAGGAAACAAATAATACAAAATAATAGCACCTAAAGGTTATTGTATATAATCACTCCTTATCGCTTTCGGCTATATGTTCTCTTTGCAGGGTTTTGAATATGGAGCTCCTCTGTCATTGCAAGGGCTTCTTCACTCACTGTGACAGAAGCCCTAGTCCAAGGATGGAGAGCCTTTTTCCAGCCTATGGGTCAGATCTTCACCTCCCCCGACGAGCCATTCTGACAGGTGTTATTTTAGGTACTTGGGGTTCAAGCCATCTAGGGCTTTGTACACTGGTACTAGCAGTCACGAAATTAAAAGACGCCTGCTTGTTGGGAGAAAAGCAATGACAAACCTAGACAACATCTTAAAAAGCAGAGACATCACCTTGCCAACAAAGGTCCGTATAGTTAAAGTTATGGTTTTCCCAGTAATGATGTATGGAAGTGAGAGCTGGACCATAAAGAAGGCTGATCGCCGAAGAATTGATGCTTTTGAATTCTGGTGCTGGAGGAGACTCCTGAGAGTCCCATGGACTGCAAGTAGATCAAACGCATCCATTCTTAAGGAAATCAGCCCTGAGTGCTCACTGGAAGGACAGATCCTGAAGCTGAGGCTCCAATACTTTGGCCACCTCGTGAGAAGAGAAGACTCCCTGGAAAAGACCATGATGCTGGGAAAGATGGAGGGCACAAGGAGAAGGGGACGACAGAGGACGAGATGGTTGGACAGTGTTCTTGAAGCTACAAACATGAGTCTGACCAAACTGCGGGAGGCAGTGGAAGACAGGAGTGCCTGGCGTGCTCTGGTCCAGGGGGTCATGACGAGTCGGACACGACTAAACGACTGAACAATAACAACTAGTGCCCTGAACTGGACCTGGCAATGAACTGGTAGCCTGTGTGAAGTTTTCAGGACCAGTGACTCAATACATCATACATTTCCCTTTTCCCCTTGAAAGTGGGGGTGGTAGCTGACATGAGGGTTGAACTTGCAATGGGGCATTACGCCCTAGATGTTTGCAAAAAAAAAAAAAAAAAAAAAATGCCCACGATCAAGAGAGAGATCAGGTTGCAAACAAGCAGAGATTGCCAAACGGCCATTTGGCAACAATGCGAAACCAGAAGCCTCACTTTGCTCAGTCAACAACACTTTATGTTAATTTAATTTCTTTTTCCTTTTTTAAAGAGAGTGTCCCCCCACATTGGAAAGAATAATTGTATAAGCGAGGCTTTCTTGACGAATGCTTTCTCCCTTTCCCTGTTAATTTTATTGCATCTTACCTATGAACTGAGACATCTATGCTCCCCTCCGTAATTCCTAAGTGATATTTTATCAACAAAGATATACCGAGAGACCCGGCAGATAAAAAAGGACAATGTTTGAATTAAAATAAGTGAGTCAAGAGTACAGCATGAACTAAATCATGTTCCACTACCTTTCATATTTCAATTGCTCCTTAAGATCAGGAAGAGGGTACAGCCTGCTCTCAGCAGCTGCGAAGACACCCTATTCCTTCTCTCTCTCACACACACCAATTTACTCTTCTGGCACATCAATAAGGGCAACAGGGTGGCTGAAGAAGTCAACCCAAGTTCATTCATTCAAGACTGGTGCTTGCTTTGGGAATGTACCCAAGTTTCATCTTGTCTTCCTACAACATCCATCGATCACGAGGACAATGTTCACATAGCACACGACAAAGGACACAGTTCATTGCCACTTCTCAACAACTCTCTCTAAAAAACCTCTGTGGTTAAACCTTATACAGTGGTACCTCAGGTTAAGTACTTAATTCGTTCCGGAGGTCTTCTCCTTGTGCCTTCCATCTCTCCCAACATCGGGGTCTTTTCCAGGAAGTCTTCTCTTCTCATGAGGTGGCCAGAGTATTGGGGCCTCAGCTTCAGGATCTGTCCTTCCAGTGAGCACTCAGGGCTGATTTCCTTCAGAATGGGTAGGTTTGATCTTCTATAATTAAAATATACAGTGGTACCTTGGGTTAAGAACTTAATTCGTTCTGGAGGTCCGTTCTTAACCTGAAACTGTTCTTAACCTGAGGTACCACTTTAGCTAATGGGGCCTCCTGCTGCTGCCATGCCACTGGAGCACAATTTCTGTTCTCATCCTGAAGCAAAGCTCTTAACCTGAAGCATTATTTCTGGGTTAGCGGAGTCTGTAACCTGAAGCGTATGTAACCTGAAGCATATGTAACCTGAAGCATATGCAACCCGAGGTACCACTGTACACAGTTAACTCTGCCCCTGGGTTCCCATTGGTTAGTCATTTAACAATTAGTTAACCCTTTCCGTATGAACCCAGTATGATGTCACACACATAGGAGAGCAAACACCACAATGTGGGTCATCTAGTCTAACCCCCTGCAATGCAGGAATCTTTCATCCAACATGGGGCTTGAACCCACAACCCTGATATTAAGGGCTTTTTGCTCTACCAACTGGGCTATCTGGCACATGCTGAGGTGGAGAACCTTTTTCAGCTGGGTGGCAGGATTCACATCAGGCCCACCTTCGGGGGGGGGGGCAAAGTGGGCAGGTCCTGAGGGAAAGGCAAAAAAAGCGAAAAACTACAGTGGTGCCTCGCAAGACGAAAAGAATCCGTTCCGCGAGTCTTTTCGTCTTGCGGTTTTTTCGTCTTGCGAAGCAAGCCCATTAGCGGATTAGCGCTATTAGTGCTATTGACAATTTAAGGGCTAAAAACGGCTTTTTAAGGCTTAAGGGATTAGCGGTTTTGCTGCTAAAATGCTTTTAGCAGCTTAGCGCTTCAGAAAAAGGGGTTTTGGAGCGGAAAAAAATCGCAAGAATTTTCGTCTTGCGAAGCAAGCCCATAGGGAAATTCGTCTTTCAAAGCACCTCTGCAAATGGAAAACCCTTTCGTCTTGCGGGTTTTCCGTCTTGCGAGGCATTCGTCTTGCGGGGCACCACTGTATTTTATTGGTTTTGCCTTTCTCTCACTGTACCTTACTCGATCCATTTTATGATTGCTTTCCATCCCTTCTCCCGCATTTGGCTGACGGTGAGGGATGATGGGAGCTGTTGTTGAAAATACCTGGAAGGCCCCAGCCTGGGGACGGCTGGCTGGAGTCTCCAGAGTTTGCAAGCCCAGAGCTCTCAGGGACACAAAGGAGAAAGGCCAGTGAATGGGCGGCAGAGTTCAAAGCGCCAACAAAGGAAGCCCCTCACAATGCCTAACTACAATCTATTATCTCCGCGGAATTAATGCCCATTCATGGGTGGGGATAAATGATATCCTGTCACCGAAGCATTTCACTGAGAAATTCATTGTGCTCTTGCCATGCGGCGAGGCCGGTGCCAAAATCCACACACTGGGATTCCGCCGAGCAGAGAACGTGGATCTCAGCAAAGTGCCGAGTCAAAACCTTGGAGCTGGATGTTGACAGAGGTCGCTGAGTTTCCCACAGGATCGGCCCCGGAGAGACCCTGCAAGGGAGCGAAGGGAAAGCGAGGTGAGCGATGGCAAGGCGGGAGCAGGCTTTGTGCGCACGTGGAATGACGTCAGCAAATGAGTCATCCGTCGCCTATAAAGGAAGCTATAGAAAATGACAAAAAGGCAGAAGTTGGCAGCCTGAGAGAAAAGTCCTGCAGGGAGGGGGATAAAGGCTGAGGAAATTCCTTTGCTTGGTGCTCAAGTAGAGGGTTGAAGCACAGATTCCTAAACATGGGCACAGCATGTTTAATAATAACAACAACAAGGGATCAAGGGAAGTAATAGTGCCACTGTATTCTGCTCTGGTCAGACCTCACCTGGACTACTGTGTCCAGTTCTGGGCACCACAGTTCAAGAAGGACACTGACAAACTGGAACGTGTCCAGAGGAGGGCAACCAAAATGGTCAAAGGCCTGGAAACGATGCCTTATGAGGAACGGCTAAGGGAGCTGGGCATGTTTAGCCTGGAGAAGAGGAGGTTAAGGGGGGATATGATAGCCATGTTCAAATATATAAAAGGATGTCACCTAGAGGAGGGAGAAAGGTTGTTTTCTGCTGCTCCAGAGAAGCGGACACGGAGCAATGGATCCAAACTACAAGAAAGAAGATTCCACCTAAACATTAGGAAGAACTTCCTGACAGTAAGAGCTGTTCGACAGTGGAATTTGCTGCCAAGGAGTGTGGTGGAGTCTCCTTCTTTGGAGGTCTTTAAGCAGAGGCTTGACAACCATATGTCAGGAGTTCTCTGATGGTGTTTCCTGCTTGGCAGGGGGTTGGACTCGATGGCCCTTGTGGTCTCTTCCAACTCTATGATTCTATGATTAACAACAACAACAACAACAACAACAATAATCCCTGCTCATATTGTTTAGGAGATTGAAGGGAGGCTGGGGTCAGGGCTTGCTGTAGGTTTGTGCTTATTCTGGGTAAGATCCTCCATGCCTTTGGTTCTGTGTGTCCCCCCTGCCATTGCAATGGGTGATGAGCAGCTTTAGCTATCCTCTTCATCTCCTGATCATCATCATTATCACCACCACCTCCAAGGACTCAAAGTAGTGCTTCTCCTCCCCACTCTCCTCCCCACATAGCTGTCTTGGCTAGTAGTCAGGCCTGTCTTAAGCATATGTGGCGCTGGGGTGCAAAGATCCGCCCGGCCGCCTCAGTGTCTCGCTGGCTCGGTCGCCCCCAAACTCGCGGTGCAGAGCCGCCCACAGCAAAAGAGCCCACCACAGTGCTGCAACCGACGGGTGGGCTCTTCCCCGGACTCAATTCTCGGGTCCCAGACTCTCGGTCTGGTGCCCCTGAGAGCCCGGCACCCGGGTGTCCCGCACCCCTAGTGCCTATGGGTAATACGACCCTGCTAGTAGCCATTGATCTATGAACGAAACATGTTGGGCAGCAACAATGTTCCTTGCTCTATGTCTCTCCGGACATTGTCAAGTACGGCTAGTGCCTCTTTGAAGAGGTCCATGGCAGCAGCAACTGCATGTGGAAACACTCCCACGTCACCAAGATGTGACCCTGCTTTTCCTGGGACATAGCCTGGGAAACAGGTGAGGTCACACACAGTGGCATAGCAAGGTCAGGTGGTACCCGGGGTGAAAAATTTCTTGTCACCCTCCCACATTGAATTTTTTTTTTTGCCTGCAAAAATGGTTTGACTTTATTATTATTTTTGCAGAGCCAGAGTTGTTTAGCTTTTTTTAGGGATATTGCGTGCCTTGGACAAGGAGTCTACCACCCGCCCAACAGCTGAGGCGAAAGCAGGGAGCCTGTGTGCGCCAAAGCCACAGCGTCTCTCACAGACGTTGACTGTCGCACAGCATTTTGTCGCCCCCCATCAAAGGTAACAGCAGACCGCACCCACCTTGCGACGCCTCTGGTCACCCCCCCCCCCGCTGAAATATGTGGATTACTGGAGCTCAGCAAAAGAGTGCTGAATTAGCTTGCCCTGTCTCCAGTGGGTTTAGTTTGTATGTGTCCCTGGACAGAGACAGATGCATAGCTTGTTAGGTTTTGTATACTGTACATGGAAAGACTGCAGCTCCGTGCTAAATCAACTGTTGTCCGGTCCAATGGAAGCATTTCAAAAGAGCCTGCTAGAATTCACAAGCAAAGCAAATTCCCCCCCGGGAGAGCATTCATAGGGAAATGCATGGACCCAAGGAGATGGGTGGACATAGAAACATAGATTTGTAGAGCTGGAAGGAAACCCTGAGGGCCATCTAGTCCAACCCCCTGAAATGCAGGAATATGCAACTGACCCATACCGGGATTGAACCTGCAACCTTGGTGTGATCAGCACCACGCTCTGACTGAACTATCCAGTAGGGAAGATGGGTGATGAAGTGTAGGTGGGTTCTCACGAGGCAAAACACAGTGATAACAGCAAGAACTTTTATTGAACTAACAGAACTGGACAACAGGGGCAACGCAACTGCTTATATACATTTCTGAAGGCCTGGGCCGCTCCCACTCCCCACGTGATTGGCTGTCTAAACTAACAAGCTGCAAATCATGACTCAGAGTTCAAGGGCCAAAGGCAGAGGCTCAAATCCCGAAATGTTCTGTGATTGGATATCATGTATTGAATCAGAACATAGGAGCTCAGAATCCTTAATCCAGACTCAAAGCTCAGGCAAACACAGACCACTGAATACATAACAGGTGAAGTGCCTATTTTTTTGCTTCACACAAGGAAGAGCGACATAAGAAACCGTCTCTGCATCTAGAGCAATAAATCCCATGCACAATCCAAATTCACCCTCCCTATTATAGTAAGAGCATCTACCGCCCTTGCATTTTGTCACAAAATGTGTGTGATCGTTAGGCACCCTGTTAACTAACAGGCTTCTGGGATTACAGTCAAAACTGGGTGGAATCATGGGGCATGATTTTCACTTGGCATTACAGGTTTGTATTCTGAATCAGGATTTGTGGACCTCAGAGCCAGTGGCGTAGCGTGGGTTGTCAGCACCCGGGGCAAGGCAAGTAATTTGCGCCCCCCCCCCGCTGCACTGTCCCTCCCCCAGATAGTCCCTCGCTCTCTCTCCGCACCGCACCGCACGCCTGGCACCCTCCCCTCCACAGTGGGCGGCGACCCGGCGGCTCGGATCGGATTCACACAGCCAGCACTGCAGTGAGAGAGAGTGAGTGAGCCAGGTAGGGGCAGAGAGCTGCGAGTGCGAGCGCCCCCCCCCCCAGATGTTGCGCCCAGTGCAGCCGGCCCGCCCTGCACCCCCCACGCTACGCCACTGCTCAGAGCTATCACTAATTACTTTGTAATGGCTCATGGCGGGAGCTGTTCTGGTACAGCCCCCCCCCCCAATTCCATTCAGGTAGCACCACTAGGCTGCAGGAGTTGCAGGCGCCATCACGCCAATTCAAATGAATATTTAAAGCCGCCAAGAGATAAAAGGGAAGGATTTTCAACACATCAAAAGAGAAGCAGTTGTAACATCTAATAGGATGAGAAGTCGGCCCCTTTTTCACGCAAAGGTCCTGCCAAAGGGCTTCAGACATTGCTTACTATCCACAAGAATTTAACAATGAAAACAGAGGGAAACGTACTAAACGGATATGAAAATGTGGAAGACATGGCATAGCTCAGATCTACAACAGTGAGAAAATAGTCTGTGAAAATCCACTTTTAAAAATATTGTGTTTGGATTCTCCGGCAAAGAAAAAGTTTCCAGGTCTGGCTTGGCTTGTTAATTTCTCCGCGGGCACAGAAGGTTATATGGTGAGATTATAATAAAATGTGTTTGTGTGTCTAGACTGAAGTACTCAATTAGTGAGGTTCTGGTTGGGTACAAGCGACGACACACTGAAAGCAGCAGCAAAGTCCTACTGATTTTTATGAAATAGGGTTGTGGCTGAAATATGATTGGAAGACATATTCGTCAAGCTTAGCTCTATGCGCACAGTACGTCATGATAACCTTAAGGACCTTCTAGTGGCGCTCTAGATATTATGGTTTGCTGTTTCAGTGGCAGTAGGTTGGTGGCGCATGGCTTAAGCCATTTTTTACCACTGCAAAACAGCATCTAAGCTTTGGCCAACATTGTGTGTTCCTCACAGGTTCACCCTCCCACATGCCCAGTTTAGGGGCAAATAAAATCTGTCAAGAGATTTGCTGACTAGCAACGGACTTGTTCATGCTTCTCCAGAGCTATTTTGATCAGGTGCTTCCATCTAGATGTGCCTGATCACCCTCCATCAAAAGGTAGGTCTTCAAAAGGGGCTGCAAAGAACAATGGAGACAGCACCAGTCTGGTGTGTAACAGAAGTTCCAAAGCGTAGGTGCCACCACATGGAAGGCCTCGTTCCTACACCAGGGCCTCCCGTTGAGATGGTATCTGCAGGAGGACTCTTTTCCTGAAGAGCACAAGTGGAATTCTTCTTCTTCTTCTTCTTCTTCTTCTTCTTCTTCTTCTTCTTCTTCTTCTTCTTCTTCTCTCTGTCCCTATCTCTATCCCTATCCCTTCCTTTTCCAGACCAGGACTCAAGGCGGCTTACACAAATTAAAACCACACAGATAATATGCAGAAGGCTAAAAACATAAAAGATAATAGTTAAAGAATAATTAAACTGTCATAGAATTAAAACAATATGAAAACAGATCTGTTATCTATGATTCAACTACAATATAAATACGGTAATACAAACAGCACAGCACTCTTTCAAAGCCCTTTCCTGAAAAAACAGTCCTCCAAAGCCTGTCTGAATAAAACAGTCCATATATATATATATATATATATATATATATATATGCAGGTTTTGGTGTCCTCGGGTGTCTTCCCGTGTAAAAGTTGGGGTGTCTAGGCGACGTTTCGACGAGGTCTCACTCGTCATCTTCAGGCTGGTGCTTTCGGCTTCTTGTTACTGGAACAGAGCAGGATCTCAGTGTTTGAGTTCCTATAAATACTGTTGAGGAGGTGTGGTGTATAGCCTCCAATGTTCTGGGCAGAGAGGAGGTTCCCAGGCTAGTGTGCCTTTTCTTCTTTTGTTCCTTAATTACTTGAGGGATATCTTGAGTGATTTCTTGAGTGATTTCCTGAATCCCACTTAGGTGGGTCATTAGGTGTGGATTAGTTGCTAAAGCCTTCGTGTCTTGAACTCTTGAACTTTGTGAAGAGTTTTTCTGAGAAGATGGCTGTACTGCACTTGGTTGTGCTCTGGCTTGGCTTCGTGTATAGGGGCGAGCTGTGGTTTTGTGGCCTGTGCCAGCCAGATCTGTGTAGGGATTGCAGGGGGGTGCAGCATCCGGAGGTGCCACCCTGGTTTGGCTGCTGGATGGTGTCTGTAATTTATCTGTGGAGAGGGTCTGGGTTTGGGTCTGGTGTGGTTGATTGGTGATGGCGTTCTGTGTGCCTCTGGATCTGGTGTCAGATTTTGTGGGGAGGGCTAATTTCCAGATGTCTGGCAAGCGGGATGTGTCGTCACGCTTGTTCATGTTGTGAGGGTGTTTCTCTATCTCGATGGCTTCCATGATTATTCTCTTGTGGTGATGTTCCATGTTAAAGAGCAATTTGGAATCTGCAAAATTAATTTCGTGTCCTGTTTCTTTCATGTGTTGGAAAAGAGAGGAAGTTTTTTCTTCTTTTTTGACGGCATTCTTGTGTTCTGCGATCCGTGCATTTATTCGTCTGTTTGTTTGTCCAATGTACGTGGCTGGGCAGACTTTGCAGGGTATTTCATAGACCCCTTGGTTTTCCAACTGAATTTTATCCTTGGGGTTTCTGAGGATATTGGCTATTTTTTGGTTGGTGCAAAAGGCTGTTTTGATATTGTGTTTATGGAGGATTTTGCTAATTTTATCTGTAGTGCCCTTGATATAAGGAAGGAGGGCTATGCCATTGTTTTCTTCTGTGTCTTGGTTTTTGGGGGGTGTTTCTTTTTGGATTAGCTTCGTAACCCTGTTTTGCTGGTATCCATTGGCAATTAACACATTTGAGAGATTCTGTAACTCAGTTGTCAAGTGGTCTTCGTCAGCCAGGCGTTTGGTTCTGGAGATGAGAGTCTTGGCTACGGAGTTTATTTGTGCAGGGTGGTGGTGTGATTGTGCATGTAAGTAGCGGTTGGTGTGTGTTTTTTTCCGGTAGATAGTGTGTCCTAGGGAGCCATCAGGTTTTTTGTAGATTAGGACGTCAAGGAAGGGAAGTTGGTTGTTGGCTTCTATTTCCATAGTGAATTGTATTTTGGGGTGTAGGCTGTTGAGATGTGTGAGGAAGCTATCCAGTTTTTCCTTCCCGTGTGGCCAAATTACAAAGGTGTCGTCAACATATCTGAGCCAAAGTTTGGGTTTGTGTTCTGACTTGTCTAAAGCATTGGTTTCAAAGTGTTCCATGTACAGGTTAGCGATGACCGGTGAGAGGGGTGATCCCATAGGTGCTCCTTCTATCTGTTTGTATCTTTGTCCATTGTGGATGAAGTACGTGTTGGTTAGGCAGTGGTTGGTCAGGTCCAAGATGTATTCGGGGGGATTGTATTTGTTTTGAATGGCTGTCAAGGCTTCATTAATGGGCACTTGTGTGAAGAGAGATACAACATCGAAGCTCACAAGTAGGTCATTGGGTTGTAGGTTTTGCTTCTTTATTGTTTCTATGAACTGGAAGGAGTTTGGAACGTGTGAAGAGATGGATTCTGCATAGGGCTGAAGTTGCTTGGTCATCGCTAACCTGTACATGGAACACTTTGAAACCAATGCTTTAGACAAGTCAGAACACAAACCCAAACTTTGGCTCAGATATGTTGACGACACCTTTGTAATTTGGCCACACGGGAAGGAAAAACTGGATAGCTTCCTCACACATCTCAACAGCCTACACCCCAAAATACAATTCACTATGGAAATAGAAGCCAACAACCAACTTCCCTTCCTTGACGTCCTAATCTACAAAAAACCTGATGGCTCCCTAGGACACACTATCTACCGGAAAAAAACACACACCAACCGCTACTTACATGCACAATCACACCACCACCCTGCACAAATAAACTCCGTAGCCAAGACTCTCATCTCCAGAACCAAACGCCTGGCTGACGAAGACCACTTGACAACTGAGTTACAGAATCTCTCAAATGTGTTAATTGCCAATGGATACCAGCAAAACAGGGTTACGAAGCTAATCCAAAAAGAAACACCCCCCAAAAACCAAGACACAGAAGAAAACAATGGCATAGCCCTCCTTCCTTATATCAAGGGCACTACAGATAAAATTAGCAAAATCCTCCATAAACACAATATCAAAACAGCCTTTTGCACCAACCAAAAAATAGCCAATATCCTCAGAAACCCCAAGGATAAAATTCAGTTGGAAAACCAAGGGGTCTATGAAATACCCTGCAAAGTCTGCCCAGCCACGTACATTGGACAAACAAACAGACGAATAAATGCACGGATCGCAGAACACAAGAATGCCGTCAAAAAAGAAGAAAAAACTTCCTCTCTTTTCCAACACATGAAAGAAACAGGACACGAAATTAATTTTGCAGATTCCAAATTGCTCTTTAACATGGAACATCACCACAAGAGAATAATCATGGAAGCCATCGAGATAGAGAAACACCCTCACAACATGAACAAGCGTGACGACACATCCCGCTTGCCAGACATCTGGAAATTAGCCCTCCCCACAAAATCTGACACCAGATCCAGAGGCACACAGAACGCCATCACCAATCAACCACACCAGACCCAAACCCAGACCCTCTCCACAGATAAATTACAGACACCATCCAGCAGCCAAACCAGGGTGGCACCTCCGGATGCTGCACCCCCCTGCAATCCCTACACAGATCTGGCTGGCACAGGCCACAAAACCACAGCTCGCCCCTATACACGAAGCCAAGCCAGAGCACAACCAAGTGCAGTACAGCCATCTTCTCAGAAAAACTCTTCACAAAGTTCAAGAGTTCAAGACACGAAGGCTTTAGCAACTAATCCACACCTAATGACCCACCTAAGTGGGATTCAGGAAATCACTCAAGAAATCACTCAAGATATCCCTCAAGTAATTAAGGAACAAAAGAAGAAAAGGCACACTAGCCTGGGAACCTCCTCTCTGCCCAGAACATTGGAGGCTATACACCACACCTCCTCAACAGTATTTATAGGAACTCAAACACTGAGATCCTGCTCTGTTCCAGTAACAAGAAGCCGAAAGCACCAGCCTGAAGATGACGAGTGAGACCTCGTCGAAACGTCGCCTAGACACCCCAACTTTTACACGGGAAGACACCCGAGGACACCAAAACCTGCATTCCTGTACCCGTGAAAATCTACGAAAGCATATATATATATATATATATACTGTTTTACCATTTAGAATATTCATTTAAACTACCTTAATATAGCAAAGACTTTCCTTCTTCTCTTTCCATGGTTCATTTTGCATGACATAAATCCCTGTATATCTTACATAAACTAAACCATTCAGTTTATTATTGCATCCATCAAAACTTATTTACGCTATTGAATTTATCTTAATGCTGCCAACGTTTTCAAGTGGCGAATAAAACAGTCTTCACCTGCCGGCACAAGGACAACTGGGAGGGAGCCACTCCCCGTTCCAAAGTCTAGCGGCAGCCACCGAGAAGCCCCTCTCCTGCATATCCATGAAGCGTGCCTGTGAGAGTGGTGGAACCAGGTGAAGGGCTACCCAGAAGAGCCCTGGGTGGGTTCGTATGGGAGAATCCAGCCTGAGCCCAAAGCCGTATAGGGCTTGATAGGTTGTAACCAACACCTTGAATTTTGCCCACACTGGGAACCAGTGGCACTCTTGTAACAAGGGAGTCGTATGAGGGGTGAGGCAATCTTTTAGTGCCAAATCTAAGACAATATCAACATGACGGTGCCCCACTTGCCAGAACCTGAGAGTGCCAAGATGAGAGGTGGAGTAGGCAATTTGCAGCATTTGTGTGAAGCAGGAATAAACACCGTTACGTATAATGGCATTTTGCCGAAATAATTACTGTTGCAGAGGGTGATTCTCCTCTCCCCCTCCCTTCTGAATTCGAGGGCTTTAACTGGTAAAAAGCTAGAAATGGTATAATGAGTTTTCAGTCAATTGCTTTTGACTGTCAATATAAAGCCAGCGCTACCATCCCACAATATCATTATGCAATCAATAGCAATTAGTGTCTAGTCAAGCCCGGGATTTTAATCATTCACATCAAAATACTCTGTCATTGCTTTGTTGTATGTAAATATCCAAAGATGGGGGTTGGTTTGCAAAATGAACGAATCCTTTTATTCCCCTTAAGAAATCGGGAAGGTTTCAGGGCTGAGCCCATGGGGCGGTTGAGCAAGGGACAAGATCAAACATATCAAGAGTCATGGCCTCATCTTGAGCCAGACCATGTGAGGGAAAGACTTTGGTCCTTTCTGCATGCAAATGACACGATCTACCACTGACCTGCCACCAAGACCATATAACACCAGTCTTGAAAGATCTACATTGGCTCCCAGTACGTTTCCGAGCACAATTCCAAGTGTTGGTGCTGACCTTTAAAGCCCTAAACGGCCTCGGTCCAGTATACCTGAAGGAGCGTCTCCACCCCCATCATTCTGCCCAGACACTGAGATCCAGCACCGAGGGCCTTCTGGCGGTTCCCTTACTGCGAGAAGCCAAGTTACAGGGAACCAGGCAGAGGGCCTTCTCGGTAGTGGCACCTGCCCTGTGGAACACCCTCCCACCAGATGTCAAAGAGAAGAGCAACCACCAGACTTTTAGAAGACATCTGAAGGCAGCCCTCTTTAGGGAAGCTTTTAATGTTTAAGACACCACTGTATTTTAATACAGTGGTACCTCGGGTTACATACACTTCAGGTTACAGACTCCGCTAACCCAGAAATATTACCTCGGGTTAAGAACTTTGCTTCAGGATGAGAACAGGATGGGAACAGAAATCGTGCTCCAGCAGCGCAGTGGTAGCAGGAGTCCCCATTAGCTAAAGTGCTGCTTCAGGTTAAGAACAGTTTCAGGTTAAGAGCAGACCTCCGGAACGAATTAAGTACTTAACCCGAGGTACCACTGTATTTTGTTGGAAGCCGCCCAGAGTGGCTGGGGAAACCCAGCCAGATGGGCGGGGTAATAATAATAATAATAATAATAATAATAATAATAATAATAATTTCAATAAGAATTAGTGACGGCCATCAACTTGGATGGCTTTCAAGGGAATTTGGAGGATAAAACTACCAATGGCTTCTGGCTGTGGTGACTGGGTTCTGTTAAAGGTATCGCTGTTGATCTCCATCTGTCCCAGGAGACAATGGAAGAGTGTGCTTCCAAGGGTGAATTCAAACCATTGGAGAATTACGGCACCCGCTGTGGCTGTACAGACCAATATGGGGCAGTCGGGGCAGATGAAGGCATCTAGTTGTTGTGCTGCAGCAGATGCACCATGACATTTCTTCTGCATTCCTCCCAGTGGTCAGTCCTTCTCTGGTCACTGCTGTGGATGCACAACCTGACCGTCTGTCCCCAGGTGCTGCAGTCGTCTGTAAGGGATTCCCACGCGACACAGTTAATGCTGTCAGCCTTCACATCCCGTCTGCAGGCATCTTTGTAATGCAGAGTTGGTCTGTCACTACCAGTGAATCAAATCCTTAAAATACAGGGAGAAAGGAATCTGCTTGCGGTCCTCATGAGAATTCATAGTGTGGCGGCATGCAACCGGGCCTTCTCTGTGGTGGCACCATGACTTTAGAATTTCCCCTCTTTTTATATTTAGATTTCAGCTGAATATATTTCCATTTACACAGTCTTTTACAAATTGAGTTAGGCTGTTTTAATACCTAGCAGCTGCAGGTAGCTTTTTGTGTTTTAAGGGCTCTGATTTTGTGTATGTGTGTGTGGGGGGGGTATTAAAAAATATTGCTGTTTTCCATGTTGTTTTTAAATTGTTTTTATTGCATGTTGTACATTGCCTTGAGACTTGGTGGAAACTGATAAAGAAATAATATTTTAGAGCTATATTTTGGTAATCCATTGTTTTATTTATGCCTGGGACAACCAACGTTTTTAGGATTATTGGTACACTTGAGGTTTTGAGTGTTCTCTGGATGTTCCCTGGTCACTTCGCTCCACCGTTCCCCAGATTGCCCCCAAAGAGACAGAGACAGATAACACACTTCACTTTCCCAAGTGATATGGGTAAAAGTTGAATCCAGCAGAATTCATCTTAGCCATTAAAAGCACATAGAGGAAGAAGAAGAAGAAGAAGAAGAAGAAGAAGAAGAAGAAGAAGAAGAAGAAGAAGAGGAATTTGGATTTGATATCCCGCCTTTCACTCCCTTTAAGGAGTCTCAAAGCGGCCAACATTCTCCTTTCCCTTCCTCCCCCACGACAAACACTCTGTGAGGTGAGTGGGGCTGAGAGACTTCAAAGAAGTGTGACTAACCCAAGGTCACCCAGCAGCTGCGTGTGGAGGAGCGGGGAAGTGAACCCGGTTCCCCAGATTACGAGACTACCACTCTTAACCACTACACCACGCTGGCTCTAAAAGATGAAGTGACTAAGACTGTTACTCTTTCAACTTCTTCCTTCACCTTTATGTACTTCTCAAGTGAGGAGAAAACGTGATCATCCTCACCACGAAGGGGCAGTAAGTGATGATGGTGAGCTCAGAGGTTTCATCCAAGGTTAACACCAAGTTGGCATCCTCTGATTTATGGGATGTTTTGTTGTTTTATTCTATATTTACATCGTTCTGGGGTCTCTTGGGAAAAAGGGGGAATTTACCAGTGCAATGCAAGAGATGGACGATAACCTAGTGGTATCTAGGCCCTGAAATGATTTTAATTCCCCACCCCAAGAAGCCCTGGTGAACCCTGGACCAAAGTAGGCTACCTATTTTGACAGAACCCTCATAATGTTCTGCCAGGCACTTTTATTCAGGACTCTTAGGAGTTCTCGAACCAGCAATACCACGATGCACACAGATCAATGCTCCCTGAACAGAACATCTAGCTGAGGAAAGTTAATTGAATTCTTACTTACATTACTAGGCAAGTTGTCTTTGGGGAGGGAAGTGTGGAGAGAGGACCAGAATAAGAAAAGGGGAAAGAAAAACACAATTAATTGGTCCAGTAGTTCTAGCTGTGGGTCCCAGCTTTCGAGTACAAACCTATAGCAGGTGAGAGGGAAGGTCTATAAAGAATCCTTTTGGATATGCGTCTAATGAGCCACAAATGAGGAACTTGCAGTAGTGTTTGAACAGTAGGTTTTTATTACTGGAAGCGATGAGCAGCATGCATGTCCTACGTCTCTCGCAAGGAAGACACCAGTCTGAGAAAGCATTGCACCTGTGCTCTGTTTTTCTCAATGGAAAACCTTGCGCTATCTGTGGAGGGAGGGGTGGCAAGATGCCAGGGCAATGATCAGAGCCACAGCACTTCGTTGACTCTGTCGTTAAGGAAGGGTGTGAGGCAGCTGGCAGCGGTAGCTGAAGCCTGTGTGTGTGATAATTGCATTGGCTGCTTATAATCCTTGCAGGAGCCTCGCTTCTTTCCTTGCCGTGGGTGGGTGTCAGGAAGGGTTGCCAGGTTGCAAGCAGGGATATAAGAAGCAATTTCTGTTCCGACCTGTGTTCATCATGATCAGCCTTGTTTCCGTTCCACTGCAGTTCAGTTTCCACCAAATACTATGTTATTCATCTGGCTGTCTGTTATTGAATATAGTATATGTAGCTTAAGGGACATGGGTGGTGCTGTGGTCTAAACCACAGAGCCTAGGGCTTGCCGATCAGAAGGTCGGCAGTTCGAATCCCTGTGACGGGGTGAGCTCCCGGTTATTCGGTCCCAGCTCCTGCCAACCTAGCAGTTCAAAAGCACGTCAAGTGCAAGTAGATAAATAGGTACCACTCTGGCGGGAAGGTAAATGGAGTTTCTGTGCGCTGTTCTGGTTCGCCAGAAGCGGCTTAGTCATGCTGGCCACATGACCCAGAAGCTGTATGCCAGCTCCCTTGGCCAGTAAAGCGAGATGAGCACCGCAACCCCAGAGTCGTCCGTGACTGAACCTAACGGTCAGGGGACCTTTACCTTTACTTACATTACTTGTTTTCATTTCATTTGTATGATCTAGTTGAATTCCTGCATTGTAGGGGGTGGGAATAGATAGGTCTCTTCCAATTCTACAATTCTATGATTTCAGAAATGTCAAAATAATCTAACCCCCTATGACTAATTACATTTCGTTTGTGTCCTTTTATTTTTTTCAAAGGACAATTTGAATGAATACCAATTTTGGTTTTTTATATACTGCTTTCGATCAGAAGTCAGGGCAGTTTACAACATACAACACAAATGTACCATATAACATAATAGCTATACAACAGAAATCAAAACAAGTATATAATTACCATTATAATAAGGAACACATAATAAAATACAGATTCTTGTAACAGCAACAGCATAAAAAGATTTCTGTTCCTGACTACAGATGAACACGGGCAGCAATTTCTGCTTCCTTCTCCACTAGAATTCTCTGACATCCTTAGCTGCAAGCTGGAGAAGTCTATAGAGTTCCTTCATATTCACCACCAAATTGGAAGATGAGACATTTTCTTCTTCTCCAGCCTTATCTTCTGCAAAACAATGGCTTCTGAAGATGCCCCTGTTGTCACAGGCATTCCCTTGATCTCTCAACCTGAGCCAAATGTTTTAATTTCTGCATTGTTTTAATGGGATTGTTTTATTGTACAGTGGTACCTCGGGTTACAGACACTTCAGGTTAAAGACTCCGCTAACCCAGAAATAGTACCTTGGATAAGAACTTTGCTTCAGGATGAGAACAGAAATCGTGCTCCTGTGGTGCGGCGGCAGCGGGAGGCCCCATTAGCTAAAGTGGTACCTCAGGTTAAGAACAGTTTCAGGTTAAGAACGGACCTCCAGAACGAATTAAGTTCTTAACCCGAGGTACCACTGTATATTTTAATTATAGAAGATCAAGCCTACCCATCCTGAAGGAAATCAGCCCTGAGTGCTCACTGGAAGGACAGATCCTGAAGCTGAGACTCCAGTACTTTGGCCACCTCATGAGAAGAGAAGACTCCCTGGAAAAGACACTAATGTTGGGAAAGATGGAGGGCACAAGGAGAAGGGGACGATAGAGGACGAGATGGTTGGACAGTGTTCTCAAAGCTACCAGCATGAGTTTGACCAAACTGAGGGAGGCAGTGGAAGACAGGAGTGCCTGGAATGCTCTGGTCCGTGGGGTCACAAAGAGTAGGACATGACTAAATGACTAAACAACAACAACAAAAGGTTTTAATGAGACTGTTTTATTCTGTATTTTAATTATGGATGTTTATATTTTAATTTGTGTGGATTTTTTTTTTTAAACAAAACTTGTAAAACTCTTAGAAGCCTATTTTGGCTGTAAGTGGTAGAACAATAACAGCAGTAACAATGCAACAACAACTTAGTGCTCAAAGCCCTGAGTTGCATTATCTATTTGATTGAAAGCTAGAGGATTCTTGAAAATCAAGGAGGAGAAAAGAACACCCCATAAGGCTGGATCTTTGCCATATTATTTGCTTATATAAAAGGAAAGAGATGTCTTTGCAGAGGGAAGCGGCTGGGATATTTCCTCTTCCCCATCTAAAGCGATTGTTGATTGTTGGATGGTAGGAGATCTGGCCAGGAGCCTGGGTTTTAATTTTGCAGCGTCACTGCGCTGCTCCCGCTGTTAGGGCGCTCCTTGCGCAGAGCGTGGCTTTGATCCATTTGAAAACTGAATGCATGCAGCAGATAATGGGAGATTTGAGGTTTTGTCCAAATCGGAGCAGCATGAATCACATCAGAAAAGCCAAGTTAGGGAGGAGATCTCAGGAGTTGAGTCCACACAGTCTTTGAGAGAGCAGCAACCTCACCTGACACCTAAAATACTAGTGGTGGTAATAATAGTAGGAATAATAATTCAATTGATTAGTACCTTGTTAGATAAGGAGTCTCTGGATGATTTATTTTAAGCACGTGAAGCATAACATATAATAAAAAATGAGAACAAGACGCTGCAATAAAAGCCATAATCTGTAAAACAGGTGCAATAAAACAGCAGGAAAAATATATAATCAATAAACATTACCAGTAATTAAAATAATGTAAAATATTGGTATCCTTGAGAGAGAGAGAGAGGTATCGTCTACCGTTGCATTCTTGGTAAGAGTCCTTCCTGCTCCTGAGCTCAGGGGAGACACTCTGCTAACCTCACATGAGCAGGATAACACCATACGATTGTGCTGATAGCTGTGCTGTAATGCAATAAAAACCCTTTGACATCCTTCGAAAGAGGAGTCTGTCACAGGTGCTGAACTTACAATCAAGCTCATGAGGAGCCTGATTTAATATCTAATAAAACAATCTTACTCCACGGTTTTCTGTCACTCTTTCCTGTACTGATCAATAGAGACGAAAGGGAAAATATGACTTTGGAAGTGAAAGCTGGTGTTGTGTGTTGTGTTGCTATCACTGTCAAAGTCAGCAATTTGGCTTTTTTTCCCTTTTTTCTTTTTGCTTGTTTCTTTCTCCAGCGTAAACTCATTTGTTGGCACCCTCCAGCGGAGGCCCAGGGCCAAGTTAGGTGTTATGTGTCGGGCAAGCATAACCTCCCGAAACTTCAACAGTTCAGTCTGAATTTGAATGGTGCCCAGAGACAAGCGAGAGAGCGAAACCACCTCACCCCGTTGGCATTTCAGGGGGTGTTGGGCTTCAGGAGAAGCAGGGAAATGATGAAACCTATCACAGTTCCCCAGTCGGCTGACTATTGGGCTGGCAGTCTCCCCTTTTCAGACTGTTTCGTGAGGCGAAACCAGCACAAAATATTTCTTGAACTGCATCTCTCCAAGAGCCAGTGTGAGTACAGTGGTACCTCTGGATGCGATCGGGATCTGTTCCGGAGCCCTGTTCGCATCCTGAAGCTAATGCAACCTGCGTCCGTGCGCCTGCGTGGGTCATGATTCGCACAGAAAGACTGACCTGAAACCATTTTGACTCCCAAACTGACCAAATGTTTTCTCTGCAAGGAGGGAGGGGTGAGGGAACCTTCCCATTGTCTCGGGAATTGGGTAATCACCATCTCAAAGGAATGGGCAGACTACCAGGAAAGGCAATCAGATAAGGCATTATTAGATAACCTGGCAGACAGGGGAAAAAAACAACCTTCAAATTTCTGTTGTAGACCGCCTTTTCTGTGATGTGGGTATGATGTTTGTGGGGGGTGGTCTTGAGCTCCAGGGCAGGGAATTTAAAATGTCTATATAAGGGCAGGCACACCTTTGTTCTGGGTCCTCCTCCTTTTCTGCGTGTGAGGGGAGCACCCTGTTGCAACAGCTTTAATAAAGATCAGGCTTACTAGCTGCTTTGCTTCTCAATATTCTCTGGTTGGCCTCTGTTATTTTCTCCTACCAATAGGGAACCCACTTAAGGACTCTATATGGGCTCTTGGATACCCCATAAGGGAAGAAGGGCAGAATTTGCTTACAACACGATATGCACATAGAAGTTTGGAGCTTTCGATTCTAGGCTGGGTACTTTAAGAAGCGAAATTATAACAAGCCTCCGTGTTTCCTAACGAAACAAGCACCTCCCAAGCTTTTCTTCTTCCCCTGTCAGTATCTACTCCCACGTGTTTCAGCAGATGACACTGCGCTCCTGTCAACTAATTGATCCGGCAGCAGCGCTAAATTCATGTTCCAAATACACCCCGCAGGGCGACAGCTGAATTATCGAACCAACACCTGTGTGTGTGTTAATGCTATTCTGGCTTCTGCCATGCTGAAAATACAAGGAATCTCCTGGAGTTAAGATGTATCCTTAGGAAACCCTTGCATAACAGTGGCATTTCCTGGAAAGCAGTTGTGTTTACCATTTGCTTCCAAGACTTGCCTTGTCCTAATGAGCGCTCTGCATACTGCAAGCTAGCATTTGAATGGTGTTGTTTTTGTCTTTAATAAATCTGGAGAGGTGAGTGCTGGATTAATATGCATGTACGCGGGTGGCGCTGTGGGTTAAACCACAGAGCCTAGGACTTGCCAATCAGAAGGTCGGCTGTTCGAATCCCCATGACAGGGTGAGCTCCCGTTGCTCGGTCTCTGCTCCTGCCAACCTAGCAGTTCGAAAGCACGTCAAAGTGCAAGTAGATAAATAGGTACCACTCCGGCGGGAAGGTAAATGGCGTTTCCGTGCGCTGCTCTGGTTCGCCAGAAGCGGCTTAGTCATGCTGGCCACATGACCCGGAAGCTGTACCCTTGGCCAGTAAAGCGAGATGAACACTGCAACCCCAGAGTCGATCACGACTGGACCTAATGGTCAGGGGTCCCTTTACCTTTACCTTTTAGAGCAAACAAACCACTGCTATTAGAAATGCTGCTAGAGCTGTAATCAACTTTCAGTGGCTTAATATAGCTAATGTATTATCACACGCCACTCCAATCTCTAAACAGTACAAAATTCCAAGGGTTTCACCCAGAGTTTGTGTTTCCTTTTCAAAATGAGGCATGGTGGAGACTGTGGTGTCTTTATGATATATGGTTTATTTACACGTATATACAACCTAAGTCTGTGATGGAAGGGTTCATAGCATTAACACCCCAAAAGGGTTTTCTTTCTCCCATAGCAACAGCCTTGGATTCAAGCAGGAATCTGGAATAGTGCGCTCTCTCTCTCTCTCTCTCTCTCTCTCTCTCCTTATTTTGCTTCTAGGTCACACCACTGCACTCTCAACTCTAAACCCAGGCTTTGTCCTTCCAACTATCTCTGAGTTGAGGGAAGGGCCCCACCCATTTGTCATCTAGCACAGAGCTACCTTTCCTTTGTTCTCTTAATGGCCCATCACTCAACAGAGGAAGCTAGCCTGGCTCATTTTTTAACACTTGCTGGATCCAGGGGGTTAGAAGGATCTTGCATACAGTGTACTCCCACACATGCCCTGCAAGCTCATAACACTATTTAGGGGACCAGATATTTCATACATAATGTAGACTGTTGCCCACTTACGATATGATTTCAAAAAAGGTTCAAAGTGTATTGTTTCCTGGCCAAACAGGCCACATGAATGCACACATGTGATTTGTACGAGGGGGTTCCATGCATGGAAAGGGGGAGGAGAACCACAAGGCCAGCCCTGACCTGATGTCATTTGGCTTCTCCACCCCAGCATCCACATGCTAAGTGTGGAAATATGAGCCAAGGAAGCCTATGTATCTGGTATGTTGTCTTGGACTCCAACTCCCATCAGCCCCATCCAGGGGTGATGGGAGTTGGAGTCCATCCACATGTAGAAGGCCATAAGTTCTCCATCCCTGCTACACAAACATAGGTTTCTCTTGGCTCCAAAATCCTTATCTAATGTGTGAACATCAGAGGCAGAGACGCCACATGACATTGTGGGGTAGAGATTCACTGCCTCTTTTAATGCATGGACTCATTTCAACTAAGTAATACATGCGGGAGGTTAAGGTCTCTGTGGCGTTTGCCTCCTAGGTGGGTCATAAGGAAAGGGAGAGCCAGTGTGGTGTAGTGGTTAAGAGTGGTAGTCTCGTAATCTGGGGAACCGGGTTCGCGTCTCCGCTCCTCCACATGCAGCTGCTGGGTGACCTTGGGCCAGTCACACTTCTTTGAAGTCTGTCAGCCCCACTCACCTCACAGAGTGTTTATCGTGGGGGAGGAAGGGAAAGGAGAATGTTAGCCGCTTTGAGACTCCTGAAGGGGAGTGAAAGGTGGGATATCAAATCCAAACTCTTCTCTCTTCTTCTCTTCTTAAATGAGTGTGATGTGATTGGCCAGAGAGAAACTGATAGGAAGAGTTAGAGTGAGAGGCGGAGCTGTGTGGAAGTTAGTTGAGAGTTGGGAGTTGGAGAAGGAAGAGTGAGAATAGTCTGTGGGTTGGTCGAGTTGTGTGGTGAGGGAGTGAGAAGAATTGTTAGGTGGAGTCGGATAGATAGTTGGAATAATCAGTTTGAAGTTGTTAGGAACGTATAGGACAGTTAAGGAACTAAGATTAAGAAGGAAAATTAACTGAAACCATAAGCTTGTTCATGCCTATAAATAAACTTGATTATTTGTTATGTTAACAACTGTCTAGACTCCATGATTACCCGTGAGAAACGGGTTGGTGGCAGCGAAGAAAGCAATCACAGTGGTGGCACAGGGTCAATAGACCGTCAAACGTCTGGGGACCCTGTGTGATCGCCACAGTCTCCCAAACATGTTTCGTCCTGGCTAGCTTCTGCCTACTATCTATGTTAGGTCAGGGTTTCCCAAATTTGGATCTCCAGCTGCTTTTGGACTACAACACCCATCATGCCCACCAGTGGTCAGGGATGATGGGCATTGTAGTCCAAAAACAGCTGGAGGTATAGGTGATGGAAACAGCTGGAGGGTAGAGTGCTGCTGTCCCCAGGCTTTAGATGCAAGCTACCTGCAGGCATCTGGTTGGCCATGGTGAAAACAGGATGCTAGGTGAGATGGCCCATTGGCCTGATCTTCTTATGTCCTTATGGCAAGGACCGGCCCACCCATGAGGCAAGGTGAGGCTACTGCCTCAGGCAGCGGAATCCAGAGCAGCAGCAGCAGTTTCCAATGTCTATTTTTACTCAGGGCCAGCTCACTCATGAGGCAAGGTGAGGTGACTGCCTCAGGCGACAGGGGCAGCAGGTCCCAACGTCAATCTCTCTTCCCCTCTAGTTACTGATGTAGATCTTCTCTCTTCCTTTCTTCCCTGGAGGAAAGGGAGGTGCCATTTTGGGGTCGGTCTCAGGTGCTGAAATGTCTTTGGAGCCATAAGCCCTGCTTTTGGCTCTTCATACGATCGCATATCATTCAACAGTTTTATTAACCTCATTTTTCTCTGCAATTCTTTCCCAGAATCCCATACCCTCTAGCCAGCAAAAATATAGTTTTAATTTTCCAATGGGCTTTCCAGCAAAGGCAGAATTAATTTGTTTTAAAGAATCATTTTAAGTGTGTGTGTGTGTGTGTGTGTGTGTGTATTCAACATGTCAACGCAAATCAAGACATAACCCAATAAAGCTTGTTTTAATTTCTTGTCATCCCCGAGATTCAATAAATCTTTTCCATTTCTTTTCAAATTCTCTAGCTTATTATTCATCAGTCTTACTATTTTTTTTTTATAAAAAAACTAATTAACTCAGGCAGTTTAACAATCTCCCATACTTTTAATGTCTGATCCTAAGCTGGAGGCGCTTTTTCACACTTCCAGAATTTGACAATAAACATTCATGGTTCCAACAAAAATTCTGAAACCATTTCCTGTAGGTTGGTTTCTTTCTTACTTTTTTGGATTTATTCCCTACATATAAGCTAGGGAGGGATGATTCAAGAGAAAATGAAGTGCACTTAAATCCCATCAAAATCAATAGGACGTTAAGCACATTATTAAGCATATCGCTACTGGTGAGTTCAATCAGGCTCAACTTTTTCTGTATAGTTAAAAAAAAAAGAAGAACTGAAACATTAAGATTATTTTTAAGCCAGTTCTCTGCTTGGTTTTTTAACAATGTACTAGGCAAAAGAGTCTGGAGTTTGCAGGCATATTTATCAGGATATATATATATATTCTCATTTAAAAATATCAGAGTGGTTCACAATAGTATGTGCAGCCACATGATAAAAACCATATTATAAAGTTAGAAATCAGCTAAGCATTGGGGATAGATGTATCCTGAATTGCCTGCATGGGCCTGACAGATTAAAAAACATTTTCTGCTCCTGTTTAATAGTTGGAACAGAAGGCACTTACTGGATGTCTTTCTCTCTCTTTTTAAAATAATTTTGATTTGATTTTACAAGTACAGAGTAGTAACAACAGATGGGCCTGTCCTTGCCGCTGCTTGCCCACCAGGTTTCTCTTACGCACAGCAACCCAGGTCATGTGGGCGGGGAGGGGGGGTTGCAGTGATTTTTAGGAAGTCACTAGCTTGCACCAGGCGTCCTACTGGGAAGATCCAGCTCTCTGAGTGCATGTTCTGGAAGTTGGGCAATAGGGGCAGTACAGGATTCCTTTTGGTGTACCGACCTCCCCGCTGCACCAAGGATTCCCTGTCCGAGCTGCTTCAGGTCGTGGCGGATTTTCTCCTGGAGACACCTAGTTTGGTTGTCCTAGGGGATTTTAACATCCATGCCGACACGACCTTACAAGGGGCTGCTCGGGACTTCGTGGAAAGCATGGCCTCCATGGGGCTGTCCCTGAATAAGTTTGGCCCAACTCATAGTCATGGACATGCCTTAGACCTGGTGTTCACCTCTAGTGACGTGGGTGATCTGACACTAAGTAAAAGTGAAACAAAAGAAGTGCCATGGTCAGATCACTTCCTGGTGCAACTGGACTTCTCCGCGACCCTTCCCCTCTGCAGGGAGGTGGGACCAATTCGGATGGTCCGCCCCCGCCACTTAATGGATCCAAATGGTTTCCAGAGAGTGGTAGGGGATGCTTTAGCCCATGTTGATGGCCTTTCAGCTGATTCCCTGGTGGCCCGCTGGAATGCGGAGTTAACCAGGGCTATCGACTGTCTGGCTCCGAAGCGCCCTCTCCGATTGCATGGAGCCCGGACAGCCCCGTGGTTTTCCTCGGAGCTGAGGGCGATGAAACAATCGTTGAGACGGTTAGAGCGTCGGTGGCAGAAAACTCACTCCGAATCTGACCGGACACAGGTTAGAGCTCAACGTCGAGCCTACCAAGTGGCGATAGCGACGGCGAAGAAGACTTTCTTCACCGCCTCTATTGCATCTGCAGAAAATAGTAGCAGGAGACTCTTTCAGGTGGTTCGCAATTTAACAGAACCACCTTTACCACCGGGGCCTTGTAAAGACCCCAAGATCTCCTGCAACGATTTTGCAAAGTTTTTTGCAGATAAAATCACTCATATTCGGAAGGAGCTAGACACCACCGTGGGAGCAGGGCCGGGGCGGGAGAGTGCTAGAGCTCTGTCTGGTCAAGTTGCATGGAATCAATTTCAATCCGTTACCCCCGAGGATGTGGACAGGCTGCTTGGACGCGTGAAACCAACCACCTGTCTCCTTGATCCTTGCCCATCCTGGCTAATAAAAGCAAGCCGGGAAGGGCTGGGCGATGGGCTCTGCGGGGTGGTGAATGCTTCCCTCTGTGAGGGAACATTCCCAGATCCGCTGAAAGAGGCGGTCATTAAACCGCTTCTTAAAAAACCATCTTTAGACCCGGCCAGTATGGCCAACTATCGCCCAGTCTCAAATCTTCCATTCTTGGGCAAGGTGATTGAGCGCGTGGTTGCTGAACAACTCCAGGCACGCCTGGAGGATGCGGACCATTTGGATCCCTTCCAATCGGGATTCAGGCCTCACCATGGGACTGAAACTGCCTTGGTCGCGCTGGTTGATGATCTCCGGCGAGCTAGGGACAAAGGTGAGAGTTGTTTCCTGGTTCTGCTGGATCTCTCAGCGGCCTTTGATACAATCGACCATAACATCCTTCTGGACCGTCTAGAGGGGCTGGGAGCTGGGGGCACTGTTATACAGTGGTTTCGCTCCTTCCTCCTGGGCCGTGTTCAGAAAGTGGTGGTGGGGGATGAGTGTTCAGACCCCTGGGCCCTCACTTGTGGGGTGCCTCAGGGTTCCGTCCTCTCCCCCATGCTTTTTAACATCTATATGAAGCCGCTGGGAGAGATCATCAGGGGGTTTGGACTGGGTGTCCATCAATATGCAGATGATACCCAGCTCTACCTCTCTTTCAAATCAGAACCAGTGAAGGCAGTGAAGGTCCTGTGTGAGTGCCTGGAGGCGGTTGGAGGATGGATGGCGGCTAATGGATTGAAGTTGAATCCTGACAAGACAGAAGTACTGTTTTTGGGGGACAGGAGGCGGGCTGGTGTGGAGGACTCCCTGGTCCTGAATAGGGTAACTGTGCCCCTGAAGGACCAGGTGCGCAGCCTGGGAGTCATTTTGGACTCACAGCTGTCCATGGAGGCACAGGTCAATTCTGTATCCAGGGCAGCTGTCTACCAACTCCACCTGGTACGCAGGCTGAGACCCTACCTGCCCGCAGACTGTCTCGCCAGAGTGGTGCATGCTCTGGTTATCTCCCGCTTGGACTACTGCAATGCGCTCTACGTGGGGCTACCTTTGAAGGTGACTCGGAAACTACAACTAATCCAGAATGCGGCAGCTAGACTGGTGACTGGGGGCGGCCGCCGAGACCACATAACACCGGTCTTGAAAGACCTACATTGGCTCCCAGTACGTTTCCGAGCACAATTCAAAGTGTTGGTCTTGACCTTTAAAGCCCTAAACGGCCTCGGCCCAGTATACCTGAAGGAGCGTCTCCACCCCCATCGTTCTGCCCGGACACTGAGGTCCAGCTCCGAGGGCCTCCTGGCGGTTCCCTCATTGCGAGAAGTAAAGCTACAGGGAACCAGGCAGAGGGCCTTCTCGGTAGTGGCGCCCGCCCTGTGGAACGCCCTCCCAGCAGATGTCAAAGCGATAAATAACTACCTGACATTCAGAAGACATCTTAAGGCAGCCCTGTTCAGGGAAGTTTTTAATCTGTGATATTTTATTGTATTTTTTGTTTCTATGGAAGCCGCCCAGAGTGGCTGGGGAAACCCAGCCAGATGGGCGGGGTACAAATAATAAATTATTATTATTATTATTATTATTATTATAACAATACAAAATACGCATTCATATTTGGAGATTTTTCTGAATCTCTTGACTTCCCACCTTCCCCTCCATGGGTCCTATTATAAACCTTTTCAATTGCTTATTATTTCATTATCCAAATTTTATGTCTCTCCTTTTTATCTTCTACATTACAAGTGTTACTGCAATCCTGCTAATGTTTTCATCTGCTTACAGTGGTCTCTCAAGTAAATTATAATTTTTTCCCATTCTTTATTGAAGTTTTGGTCTTCTTGGTTCCTGAGCTTCCCGGTCAGTTTTGCCATTTGGGCATAGTCCATCAGCTTATTTTGCTATTCTTCTCTGGTAGGAATTTGTCTTCTTTCCATCTCTGGGCTAGCAGCATTTCATGTCTTCGTGTACATGAAAAGTCTTTGTTGTTCCTTGGGGATCTTAGTACCTACAATTCCTAATAAAAAAGCTTCTTCTTCTTCTTCTCTTTTATAAAAGCTATTTTAAACTTTTTTCCCAATTCATTATATATCATTTCCCAGAATGCTGTCCATCACATACGGTAAAAAGTGCATTCTTTTTCTTTACATTTCCAATAGATATTTGTGCCTGTCTTATACATTTTTGCTAACTTACTAGGAGTCAAATACCACTGGTACATCATTATCATATAATTTTATTTCAGCGTACAACATGCCAAGAATTTCGTGTCAGTTTTCCATGACCTTTCCCAGTCTGAAAGTTGAATATTCTGCCCCAAATCCCTTGCCCAGTGTATCATTACAGATTTAACCTGTTCATCCTTTCTCATGCCAGCTCTTACTGGATCTCTATATGCAGATTCTCTTCTACAATACTGGGCCAATGGTACCAAAGACTCTGTTTCTTGTTGTCAAATGAGTCTTTCCAACTCAGAGAATGAGCAGCAATGCTCCTGCTGATGATTCATTTGATACTTGGACATAAGTCGCTTCCTGCTACTGGTTTTATTTGTGGAACCAGTATTCTCTTTGATCTACACACAAACCTGGCTCAATTTTAAATATTCACACTGCCTGGAGAAGAGGTGGCTGAGATGTGGTGAGATGATGGCCATCTTCAACTATCTGAAGGGCTGTCCCATGGAAGATGGACCAAACTCCAGAGTTTAGGACCAGAACCAGTGGATTCACATGGCAAGAAAGGAGATTCTGACAAAATCCAATTGGTTGCAGGAGCTTCCTGAAGCCAATCAGAAGCCGTGCTTTGGTTTCTGAACGTTTTGGAAGGCAAATGGACTTCCGGAAAGGATTCCGTTCGACTTCCGAGGTATGACTGTATAGATAGATATAGATATAGATATAGATATAGATATAGATATAGATATAGATGATATAGATATAGATATAGATGATATAGATATAGATATAGATGATATAGATATAGATATAGATATAAAGGTAAAGGGACCCCTGACCATTAGGTCCAGTTGTGACTCATCTCGTTTTATTGGCCAAGGGAGCCCGCGTACAGCTTCCGGGTCATATGACCAGCATGACTAAGCCGCTTCTGGACAACCAGAGCAGCGCACGGAAACGCCGTTTACCTTCCCGCTGGAGCAGTACCTATTTATCTACTTGCACTTTGACGTGCTTTCGAACTGCGAGGTTGGCAGGAGCTGGGACCAAGCAACGGGGGCTCACCCCGTTGCCGGGATTTGAACCACCGACCTTCTGATTGGCAAGTCCTAGGCTCTGTGGTTTAACCCACAGCGCCGCCCACGTCCACCTCAATATAGATATTGTTATTGTTTAGTCGTTTAGTTGTGTCCGACTCGTCATGACCCCATGGATCAGAGCACGTCAGGCACTTCTGTCTTCCACAGCCTCCCACAGTTTGGTCAAACACATGCTGGTAGCTTCGAAAACACTATCCAACCATCTCGTCCTCTGTCGTCCCCTTCTCCTTGTGCCCTCCATCTTTCCCAACATCAGGGTCTTTTCCAGGGAGTCTTCTCTTCTTATGAGGTGGACAAAGTATTGGAGCCTCAGATTCACAATCTGTCCTTCCAGTGAGCACTCAGGGCTGATTTCCTTAAGAATGGATAGGTATGATCTTCTTGCAGTCCATGGGACTGTCAAGAGTCTCCTCCAGCACCATAATTCAAAAGCATCAATTCTTCGGCGATCAGCCTTCTTGATGGTCCAGCTTTCACTTCTATACATCAGTACTGGGAAAACCATACTTTTACTATACGGACCTTTGTTGGCAAGGTGATGTCTCTACTTTTTAAGATGCTGTCTAGGTTTGTCATTGCTTTTCTCCCAAGAAGCAGGCGTCTTTTAATTTCATGGCTGCTGTCACCATCTGCAGTGATCATGGACCCAAGAAAGTAAAATCTCTCACTGCCTCCATTTCTTCCCCTTCTATTTGCCAGGAGGTGATGGGACCAGTGGCCATGATCTTCGTTTTTTTTATGTTGAGCTTCAGACCATATTTTGCGCTCTCCTCTTTCACCCTCAATAAAAGGTTCTTTAATTCCTCCTCAATTTCTGCCATCAAGGTTGTGTCATCTGCATATCTGAGGTTGTTGATATTTCTTCCAGCAATCTTAATTCCAGCTAGGGATTCGTCCAGCCCAGCCTTTCGCATGATGAATTCTGCATATAAGTTAAATAAGCAGGGAGACAATATACAGCCTTGTTGTACTCCTTTCCCAATTTTGAACCAATCAGTTGTTCCATATCCAGTTCTATCTATATAGATATAGATAGTGCTTTTTTCTGGGGGGACGCAGGGGTACGCATACCCCTGAACATTTTGTGAATCTAAGTTTGGCCTCCTTGAGGGGCAATATTTCAATATGAGTAGGAAAATGAGAGTACCCCTAAACATTGTTTTAGGAAAAAAGCACTGGATATACTGTAGCTATAGCTATAGCTATACTATAGCTATGCCCTCCCCCTGTCAGGGCACAGTGGCAGTGTCTTTCACAGAGTTCTCTCTAGCAAACTTACAGGGGAAAACCGTGAGCTTCAATTTCTATCTTGTGCCTATCTAGCAAACATGCAGCGTTGGTTTGACTGCATTGCACATATCCCACACCATTTGGAGGGGCACCGCGTTGGGCGTCCCTGTTCTAATCTCTTGTCACGCCCCATTATTGACCTAGGCAGGCAAAGCTGGGGGTGGGAGATGGGGGAAGCCTTCCCTCTCTGCAAAAAAAGGCAATCCGTTTTCTAATGCTGAGCAGGCTGAGTGCAATTTTCTTTTTGAGAGACTAGTTCTCACCACGGTGAGAAGTTCTTTGTGGATACAAATTATCCTGGCCATATGGCAGACACCACAAACACACACACACACACAGAGAGAGGGGGGGGGGTTGCATACTCAATATCTCTATAGCCCGTGTTGGAACCTAACTGAAATGTGCCCATTTGGAATGCAGTGCAAGCAAACACGGACGCAGCCGTCCAACGCTTTCCAATGGCGCCGCGATTGCTGGGATCGTACAGAGTGCTACGACAGGTGCTTCAGAGTTAGCCAGGGAAGACTAGCCAGGCGGAGCCGGGAGAGATGAAAACAGCAATATTTGAATAAGATGGACGGCTTTCAGGGAGGCGGTCATGCTGAGACAATGTCACAAATGAGAGGGAGATTGTAAGAGGAGTGCATGGTAAATTGGGCACCGAGACACTTAAAGGTCTGGTTATTTTCTGGCTAGTTGCCTTCTGATTGTTCCCTTTTTTTATAAAAAAAAAGAAAGATAGAAAGAAAAGAAAGAGGGGGGAAATGAACCTGAGAGATCCACTCAGAGAAGGAGGCGCAAAAAGCCATTTATTTACAGCTTGCGACACGCACAAAGGCTGAGTGCGCACTTAAAGCACATTGAATTCGCCTAAGGATCCTGTGGACTGTGGTTTGCCCTTCCCAGAGCTACAGTTCCCAAACAAACTACAGTTCCCAGTATTCTTTGAGGGGAGTCCTGTGCGCTTTAAATGCCCTTTAAATGTGCAGCCAAAATCACAGACACACACTGCTCTTTGCGCCTTGCCATTATTGCCCAGGCTGTTATGCATACATCACGGCGACATGGCTTGTGACAATGACAATGTCACCCAGGTGGCAGCTGCTCACAGGACGTCCGTTTTACTTATTTATGAACTTATTTCCATTTATTATCATCCCTCTCTTTCTGCCCAGCAGAGTCCGGAGGTGACTAATGCTTGCAAGCGTCGAGAAGCCACACCATTAAAACCAAATCAAACCACTAAAACAAAAACCCTTAATAACATTAAAACAAACTCACTGGGCTTTCTGAAAATAAAATGTATTTCTTAGCATCCTAAAGACCCACCAGCAAAGGAGGCAATCCACCATTGGGCCACCTCTTTTATCAAGCACCACTTATATTCAAGCTGCTCATGTATTGCAGGGTTTGCTTAGCTAATGCTGTGCAAAATTATATGAAAAGAATGCATATATTATGCATATAACAGCATATAGAAGAGCTGAGCCCCATGAGGTGCTACATAGGGGTAACTGTGCCCCTAAAGGACCAAGTGTGCAGCCTTGGCCCAGTATACCTGAAGCAGCGTCTCCACCCCCATCGTTCAGCCCAGACACTGAGGTCCAGCTCTGAGGGCCTTCTGGCAGTTCCCTCATTACGAGAAGTGAGGTTACAGGGAACCAGGCAGAGGGCCTTCTCAGTAGTGGCCCCCGCCCTGTGGAACACCCTCCCTTCAGATGTCAAGGAAATAAACAACTACCTGACTTTTAGAAGACATCTGAAGGCAGCCCTGTTCAGGGAAATTTTTAATGTGTGACATTTTAATATATTTTTAAACTTTGTTGGAAGCAGCCCAGTGTGGCTGGGGAAACTCAGCCAGATGGCGGGGTACAAATAATAAATTATTATTATTATTATTATTATTATTATTATTATTCACAGCCCATGTAGGTGCAGGTCAATTCTATGTCCAGAGTCTACCAGCTCCATCTGGTACATTAGCTGAGACCCAGCTGCTTGCACATTGTCTTGCCAGAGTGTTGCATGCTCTAGTTATCTCCCGCTTAGACTACTGCAATGCACTCTGCGTGGGGCTACCTTTGAAGGTGACTCGGAAACTACAACTAATCCAGATTGTGTCAGCTAGACTGGTGAGTGGGAGTGGCCACCAGGACCACATAACGTTGGTCCTAAAGGATCTACATTGGCTCCCAGTAAGTTTCCGAGCATAATTCAAAGTGTTGGTGCTGACCTTTAAAGCCTTAAACAGCTTTGGTCCTGTGTACTTGAAGGAGCATCTCCATACCCACGGTCCAGCCTAGACACTGAGGTCCAGCTCCGAGGGTCTTCTGGCGGTTCCCTCATTGCAAGAAGTGAGGTTACAGGGAACCAGGCAGAGGGCCTTCTCGGTGGTGGCGCCCTCCCTGTGGAACGCCCTCCCATCAGATGTCAAGGAAATAAACAACTACCTGACATTTGGAAGACATCTGAAGGCAGCCCTGTTTAGGGAAGCTTTTAATGTCTGATGTTTTACTGTGGTTTTATAATTTGCTGGAAGCTGGTCATGGTGGCTGTGTATTAATAAAGAGTCAAGTCCCCTGAGGTACTGTATTTCTCTTGCATTGTTTAATATAAATGCATACTTTTTATGTACCAGAGTAGTGACAAACCTAGACAGCATCTTAAAAAGCAGAGACATCACCTTGCCAACAAAGGCCTGTATAGTTAAAGCTATGGTTTTCCCAGTAGTGATGTATGGAAGTGAGAGCTGGGCCATAAAGAAGGCTTATTGCCGAAGAATTGATGCTTTTGAATTCTGGTGCTGGAGGAGACTCTTGAGAGTCCCATGGACTGCAAGAAGATCATACCTATCCATTCTTAAGGAAATCAGCCCTGAGTGCTCACTGGAAGGACAGATCCTGAAGCTGAGGCTCCGAGACTTTGGCCACCTCATGAGAAGAGAAGACTCCCTGGAAAAGACTCTGATGTTGGGAAAGATGGAGGGCACAAGGAGAAGGGGACGATAGAGGACGAGATGGTTGGACAGTGTTCTCAAAGCTACCAGCATGAGCTTGACCAAACTGCGGAGGCAGAGGAAGACAGGAGTGCCTGGCGTGCTCTGGTCCATGGGGTCACGAAGAGTCGGACACGACTAAACGACTAAACAACAACAATATTTAAACAACAACAACAGCATGCATCTGCTTGCATGCTGGTTCAAAGGAAACCTGCATCGTGTATGCATGTCATACATGTAATGATGTGTCTAATGATCCATGTGGCAAGTGAGAATTGTTTGTATTTATAGCAGGATTGGTTAAAAAAAGAAAAAGGGTAACTCGCTTCTCTCAAGATTAAAGAGGAATTAAAAAACAACAACACACGACTCCTGGCGAATCACATCATTGAGATTTTCAGAAAAACCTGGCCCTGTATGATACTTTTGCCAGTAACATTTGTAGACACACATCCTTAAAAAAGCACAATGTGTGAAGTGACCCTTAGAGCCTGCCTTCAAACTGGCCGAACATCTGCTAGGCAACCTCTCGCTTGGAGGGAAGGAAGCCCTGGAATCCCTGAGCTCAGAACTTCAGTCAAGTCCAGGGCCTTCCTTCTGAAAAAGCTCGGCCTAAACATTTTTGGAACAAAATCAGCCCCTGCCCCCACCCTTTGGAGATATATGCCTTGCTGTCAAGGGCTCATAAATGGATGAACAGCTCAGCTCTTTTTAATAGAGTGAGGCACGAGGCGATAATAGACTAGCACCACTTTTTTTTTTCCTCCGCTGCTTAATTCATCTTTCTAAAAATCATTAACATTGCTGGAATAACTGCTATCATTAGATGGGTTTTCCTTCTTCCAAACGCCGGCCGGAGGGGTTTTAACAGAAAGTTGCAGGCAGTGGGGGAGAGCAACAAGGCTCTGAGTGAGCTGCATAGCTCTGGCTGCAAATAGGTTAAGGGGTTCTGTGTTTGTGCGTGGGCACAGTTGTCTGAATGAGAACTTTAAAAATCAAATGTCTCCAGAGAGGCAGGAGAAGGTTCATCTCCTCCTGCTGGTCTGTGCCACATTTGCAAGGAGGTGAAAACGGTTGTCAGGCAGGGTAGAAAGGACAGGAATAACTGGCATGGCGCCTTCAGATATTGTTGGATTATGACCTCCATTATACCTGACCATTGGTCATGCTGGCTGGAGAGTCCAGAAACATCTGCAAAGCACATGTATGTTCTAAGAGGAAGATACGGAACCTCAAACCTGGAGGGAGAATGCAATTCTCCAGTTGCATCACAACACTCCAGAGCAAAACCATGTTGAGGGCAATTGGCATTGCTCAAGCTTTAGGTAAAGGTAAAGGTACCCCTGCCCGTACGGGCCAGTCTTGACAGACTCTAGGGTTGTACGCTCATCTCACTCTAGAGGCCGGGAGCCAGCGCTGTCCGCAGACACTTCCGGGTCACGTGGCCAGCATGACGAAGCTGCTCTGGCGAGCCAGCACCAGCGCAGCACACGGAACGCCGTTTACCTTCCCGCTAGACAGCGGTACCTATTTATCTACTTGCACTTAAGGGTGCTTTCGAACTGCTAGGTGGGCAGGAGCTGGGACCGAACGACGGGAGCTCACCCCGCCACGGGAATTCAAACCGCCGACCATGCGATCGGCAAGTCCTAGGCGCTGAGGTTTTACCCACAGCGCCACCCACGTCCCTCAAGCTTTACTCACTCATAATAATGAACAGACCTAACTTAGCCATGTCCACTCATTTCAGTGGACCTACTCTGAGTAACACTTAGTAGACTACCACCCAATGTGTGTATGCCCTGTGAGTGTCCCAGAACAAAATGGGACATCCTTCTTCTTTCTTGTGAGAGGATGGCGGCCATTTTGGTTGCAGTGATTTCGCGCTTTAATTCCCCCACCACACCCCAGAAAATAGTGGTTTTTCAGGGCCACATTTCCATGTGTTGTCCCCAAACACACACTTTTGGGTGCAGTGCCCCCCAAAAAAACACTTTTGGGGGGGAAATAGCAGCTCAAAATGGCCACCGTCCTCTCATGAGAAAAAACGGGAAGATGGTGTTTCGGTTTTGCAATTGAAATGTTTGCTCCAAGATTCCCACTGCATGCTGCCTGTTGCTCACTGGAGTGCTTCTAAGCTGCTGCCCGATAAACTCACTGGGAATGGGCAATGGCACAGGGCATTCCTCAAAGCCCCCCAAACTTGTTGCCAGACCAGCTCCCCCTATTTCCTTGTCACTTTTGGCATGGGCACCTGTGCTGAACCTATTCCGCAGTGCTCCAGATCTGAGCCCAAGCCACAGTACCTCTGTTGTCTCGTCCATACTGTCTTAAGGACTAGAAACTTTAGAGGGTGGTTTTTTTTTTTTTAAAAAAAAAGAAAGCTAAGTTGCTCAGGAAATGTTGTTGAGTGCAATGATAGAATGCCCTCATACTCTCTCCTACATATGAACATTTGCCTGTACAAGTCTCTTTCCCGCCTCCATCCAGCTTAGCAGGTTCACCCACGGGGACAATTTTTGAATGGTCTTTCTAGGTCAAAAGGAAAGCTTTGTTGCAGCCTGTTTTCGACATGGGCTCTGTAAGCAGGAAAGATTTGCTTCTGCCGGTCCATTAATACAGGCGACGACTTTTGCATTTTTATTTTGGTGGTAAGAATAAGAGCAAAGCTTTTACTTATTGGCTCCCTTGTGTGATATAAACCATCATTATGAGATACATTTTCTTTCCATTATACCATAAGAAAAACCTTCCACCTTGCGATCTAAATATACATTTCCTCCGGGGCATCCTATTTGGTAACGAACATGGTGGAAATCTAATCTCCTTTTAATCAATAAAACACCAAATGATGTTTCTATTTAATGCAAACTTTGCTCCTTGCCATGTAATGAACCTGTTTCTATTAAGGATACAAACATTAATGGAATAAGTAATGTGTTCCTGCTTAGGTTTCTGCTGCTTCGTGGCTTTGGTTTCCCGCTGCAGTTGTGTTATAAAGCTTAATGTCTAAAGGTCTGTAATTCGGCAATAAGGATGCAGTTTTGCTCATGAAACCTCAATTTCCTGCCTCTGTTTTTATATAAAAAAAATACTGTTACCATTATTATTTTATGCGTGTAGTATTAACGGGATGTCAGGTTCGTCGCTGCAATTTTGGCAAAAGCCACATGACCTTGGTGATGAGCTCTGGTCCATTTGGCTGTAAAACAGAGGCTAAGCTGTACACCATCAGGACGTACAAGGTGAGTTCTTTAAAAGAGGCTCCGTGGATACAGAGTATACATGTTCCATGGAGCCTCTTTTAAAAGACTCACCCTGTACAAAATGATGCACCTTCAATTCATTTAGTGAAGGCAGCTGCTAGTTGACTGGTGCTAGAGACTGGTAATGGGTTTGGGGAGCTCTCCGTTTGCAACGTTTATGCTCCTTAACAAACAAACAAACAAACAAACAAAACACAAAGCAGGCAAGGTGCTTATTTATTTACTTCGTAAGATTTATATCCTGCTTGAAAATAAAACCCTCAACCGGGTTTACAGAAAGAATAAAGCAATAAAATTATCCACAAAAATGGATAAAAAACAGCTGTTTTAAAACATGCTCAAGAAGGAAGTGTGGGGCAGATGGGGTTCATCCACCTGGGAAGCTAGTCCATCTAGAAGGAAAACTCCTAAACCTCTGCCACCTTGTGAGATATATTCTGCAGCCAAGCTGGTGCCAAACGTCTGGCTCTGTTGTCCTTTGGACCGCATGAGCCAGGCCAAGAGGAGGGTCTTGTTTTCTGTGCAGCCCAGGACCTCCATACACACTGCCCAGGTTTGCACCTCGGGGCATTAATTTCGGTGCTACTAACGCAGGGGGTTGACTTCTCCCCCAGAGGTGCACTCCATTGTCTCTCGAGACAGACAGATGCCAACAATCAATTATACAGTAATTATAATGTGAGATCATTGCAGGTCTCCGTGTGTTGCTTTTCAGTGGGATCTACAGTCATATCTCGAGTTGAATGTGCTTCGGGTTGAGCACGTTCGAGTTGCGCTCCGCGGCAACCCAGAAGTAACGGAGCACGTTACTTCTGGGTTTTGCCGCTCGCGCATGCGCAGATGCTCAAAATGACGTCACTCGCATGCGCGGAAGCGGCAAAACGCGACCCGTGCAGACGCGCCGTCGCATCTTGCGTTCCGTTTGGGATGCGAACGGGGCTCTGGAACGGATCCTGTTTGCATCCCGAGGTACCACTGTACTATTTTCCATGCACATATACAGGTAAATGATTTGGAGTGCTCCAATACCTTCTTTTGGAATTACTTTAGTTGTGTTTTCCGTGACATTCCATTTACACGCCACAGAACGTGCACACCCTTTTTCTAAATGCTGAGCATTTGAGTATGTAGTGGTTAAAAAAAGTCCCCTTTTCATATTGATTGCAGTGTAAGGCATATTCCTAGTCCCTAACATTTGATCCATCAATCCAAACACAGCCTCCAGCCAGGTATTGCAGCCCTCCAGATACCAGGCAGCTCTCCTGGTTTCAGAGGCTGGCAGCAACACCAGGACGGCAGCGTCCCACCATACCTGCGACTCGGCACTCATTCCTCTGCGGTCCCAACACAATAACCCCCACAGAGCCTGAGGAGCACCACAGAGAATTTATCATCATCTTTTCTTTTGACAACTCTTGTCATTCCCATCCCGTAAATAAGGAAGTGATGGCAATATGATGAACCAGGGTCATAGAACCCGGGAAGAGAAACTAGGAAGCGATGTAGTATAAATGATATTTGAAGTTTGCGATGCAAATTAATCCCCCCCCACCCCAGCCTCCCAAACGGCAGAGAAGTGCAAGGGGGGGTGGGATATTGGGGGTGAGCGAAAGATGAAAAACGCCTTTCTGATTTGCAATCTGACAATCTTTCTCCATTTTGAGTCCCTTTTTAAAATGTATAGGTGCTGTTTCAGTCTTAATAAATGGCCCTTTTGGGCAATAAAGCATGTAAATTGGGCTGCCAAGTATTTCAGAGGCGAGAAATTTCCCTGTTCAAATATCATAAATATCACCATGTAGATGCTATGCTAACACACAGAGAGGCCATCTCAGCTTCAACTAATTCCCACAGAAGCACCTCTTATCCAGCAAGGAGTTTGTTCGTATGCTATCTATCAGCTCTTCTTTTTAAAGAAGACGACTATGGAGAAAGATCCTTACCTGATGTAAATTAAGGGCCGCACTGACACAAGCAATTTATGCTAGTGAAGGTTTTGGCCTCTGCCTAGTGTACCCTATGTAGGAACATCGGCACAAGATAAAATTGACAATATTGGCTACTAGTGTTGGATGGGAGAAAAATAGCAGGCAATATCTTGGGGTGCTGGTGGCGAATCTTCATTATTTTAAAAGAGCAAACCAGTGGAGCAAAATCAAGCCCATTCGCTTCATTAGTGTTACCTGTACAAGCAAGTGGGGATCCAAACCAATGAATTACAAATGTACGGTACTTCAAATTTGAAACTCTGGAACTTGCTTGCTAGAATCAAAGCCCTGGAACAACTTGTACAGATCATAAAAAAGTTACAAGGATGCCCAGGGATTTACAGATTGGATTGATTGTTCCTTCTGCAGCGAAACATCAGCAAGGTCTGATGATCCAGTAGGTCTTCAGCTGACCAAAGTCTCTTCCTTTAAATTCCTAGGAGTTTATCTCAATGAAGACCTTACTTGGAAAATCAATACAACCCAGGTGGTTAAGAAAGCCCAACAGAGACTCCATCTCCTCAGAGTATTGCGAAAGAATGATGTCAATCAACATTTGATGATCTCCTTCTACTGGTCCACAATAGAAAGTGTCCTTTCATACTGCATCACGGTGTGGTACGCTGGTTTGACATCAACTGAAAGGAAGTGCCTACAGAGGGTGGTGAATACAGCACAAGATATTATGGGCTGTCCCGTGAATCCGCTGGATGAAATAGCGGAAGAACGTTGCCTCAGGAGAGTGAGGAAAATTCTCAGGGAGGATTCACTCTCCTGGCCAGCACTTTCTTGATCTCCTGCCCTCAGGCAGAAAATATAGAAGCATAATTAGTCGCACCAACAGGGTAAAGAACAGCTTCTATCCGTGGGCTGTTAGGCTGCTGAATGAAAAGATAACAACAGGGCAACTGACTTTCGGGTTTGGTGGGTGTGCGTCAGTAAACGAGGGGAATTAAGACTAAGAGAGCTGAGTGGGGGGTGCTCGTGTAATTTCACTGTATACAAGTTGTACAAGTGACAATAAAGTATTTCAATTTCAATGGTGAACATGTGGAGGGATTCTCTGCAAGTATTCTCCTTTCCTGCAGGCCCCCTTTGCTGTCTCATTGTGTGCAAAACCAGATCAGTTTCTCTGCTGCTGCTTAACTTTGGCTGGCTGGCAGCCAAATCTTCTTCTCAGTTCTGCTGCACAACACTGGCACCCCAGTTGCTTTTGTGTCTGCTGTTAAGTTTTGAATAGCAGTTAGGCTGTGTCTATGCACCTTCTAAAACTGCCCATGAAACAAAACCTTTTGACCTTTCCGAAAAGTGACAAGTCTGGTCTTTTTGGAGGCAGTGTTGGCTGCTGAAACATTTCTGCAGGAAAACAGAGAAGTTACAGGCAGAAGAAGTGCAATTCGTGTCTCCGAGGAAAGCAATGAGAAGTTGGCAAGGATGTGGTGCCATTTTAAGTGCCTCTAAGACTAGGACTTTTGTCCAATCCATTTGAAATGTGGCGGGTGTGCAACTCTCTCTGGATTATGCTTACTTGTTTTAAAACAACAACAAAAGGAGCCACAAATTCAAAGATCTTTCAGACTACATTGGAATTGAATGGGAGGCGTTTTCTTAAACTGTGGTTAAGTCCCTCACTGAAATGAATGAAGCTTACAAGTGCTTAACTTTGGCTGGATCGTGAGCTGATTGTGGATTGGATAATGAGGAAGGCAAAAAACAAAACAAAACAAAACAAAAAGCAGGCACAACATTTGAAGGTCTGGAAGCTCCAGCCAGTGTGACCTCTTCTGAAATATTCAGAAACCAATTTCCTCTGCCCCCTGTTTATAAGCATCTGACAGCGGCACATGCAGTCATCTACAGACATTACTTGGCCATGGCTGGGCTCTTTCGAGTCCTATTTGCTGATCCATTACTGCATCAGAAATGACGAGATTGAATTTGATCCCAGCAAAATTACATTACGCACCCCAAAGAGTTCTTTTACTTCAAATTGGATGTGGCAGTTTCCTCTGGTATTTTTAATTCGCTCACACACAGACACACACACACACCCTGATGCCAAAATGCAAGGAGAAACATTCTCAAGGTGTGTTGTTGTTTTTTAAATAAAAATAAAATCAGTGACCTTCTTCCATAACAGCCTTGACCAACCTGGTACCCTGGTAGTTTTTAGACTACAAATCCCACCAGCTCAACTCACCTGCCAATCCCCTGATGTCATGGGGAAATCAGGTGATGCTGTGCTTTGAAGCCCTGACTGTCAGGACTTCAAAGCGCAGCATGGGGCTGTTTGAAAGTGCTTGTGCAAAGAGCCCCGTGGTGTTTTTTCAGTCCGTGGTATCAGCTGATGGACAATTGGGCATGGTTTAGGGAAAACAGCCTCGCAGGCCAACTTGGACCTCCTGGCAGGTCAAGACTGGCCCACGACCCACGGGTCCTGGTCCCCATCCCCCCCCCGGCTGATAAGTTTAAGAAAACCAGTGCACTCCTTCCAGCCCTGTCTCACCAGCTAGGTCACCTTGATTATAAAAAAAATATTTAGAGAGTCACAGACATTGCATGAAGCTTTCACCTACCACCAACTGCCCACCAGACCTTGCAAGAATGTGTGTCCTAAAGAAAATTCCAAGGGCTGGATAGAGGTCTGGAGGCCCACATCCAACCCCTGAACATAAGGGTCTCCATGAAAATAAAGCGTCATGGTTGGGCGTCATGACCAACCGGCTCCATTTATTTGCTTCTCCATTTTACCCTGCTAAAAATCAGAATGGGAGATGAGAGAGAAGCATTTTTTGGGACTGGGCAAATGATGCCATTGTGCAGGTTATGGAAGCTGCTTACCTTAAGAGCAATTATTTTTAGTCTCGTTGCCATTAGAGGGAAGTGTGACATCTCTTCTCCTGCTGTGATTTGTCATCTCACAACTGTGCTTAATCAGACGGTGCTGAAAAGCAAACTGAAGAAATAAGTGTGTGTTCCTCCCCCGACTTGACACAACCATAAAATATAATAAACAAACATGCAAAGTGCTAGGTTAATGCCCTCTGGACATCATTACTTGTTGGTTGTCACGAGCTGGCAGAATAAATAAGTATATATCAAAATCCGGGGGAAAGGAAAAATCTGGACCCTTGAGTAAGGGATGCCATGAAATCTTCAGGAGGGAGATTTGTAGACATGAGCCCACAGCCCAGAACCCCAGGAGGATCTGAAGCGCATCTCGCAGATGGAAGCAGAAGCAGGGAAAAGTTTAGGCCAAAAGTAGAAGTAACATTATTTGTGCATTTTACAATTGCATGAATTCTTTTCAAATGCAAAGCAGTCGCAAAGGGCAGAGGGCTTTAGCTTTTGCCTCTGCCATGGTCTTGATCGAATATGTATATAGTGATATTTGTATCATTAGCAACTAATAGTGATGGGGGACAGTGGCGTAGCGTGGGATGCCAGCACCCGGGTGGTGGGTGGGAGGGAAATGAACAGAGTATGCATGCAGGACTCACTTCTCATGGAAGTGAGAGCTGGACCATAAAGAAGGCTGATTGCTGACGAATTGATGCTTTTTAATTATGGTGCTGGAGGAGACTCTTGAGAGTCCCATGGACTGCAAGAAGATCAAACCTCTCCATTTTGAAGGAAATCAGCCCTGAGTGCTCACTGGAAGGACAGATCCTGAAGCTGAGGCTCTAATACTTTGGCCGCCTCATGACAAGAGAAGACTCCCTGGAAAAGACCCTGATGTTGGGAAAGATGGAGGGCACAAGGAGAAGTGGAGACAGAGGACGAGATGGTTGGATAGTGTTCTTGAAGCTACCAGCATGAGTTTGACCAAACTGCGGGAGGCAGTGGAAGACAGGAGTGCCTGGCATGCTCTGGTCCATGGGGTCACAAAGAGTTGGATGCGACTAAACGACTAAACAACAACAACATGCATGCTCATTTAACTGCCTAATGGCATCTGAATAGGGCTGCCATACGTTCAGACATTACGGGGATTTCAAAGGTGGAATTGACATTTGGGAGGACTTCCTGAAAGGTGGCACTTTGTCCTGGATCTTAAGCAAGTCAATTGAAAAATCTAAGATGTTTGGTGTTTGTCTAAGAAAAGTTCAACTACTTGTGGGTTTTCCAAAAAAAAAAAGCTCAATAGTTTTGGGGTACTCTTTGAAATATGGCAACCCTACATCCGCGTCACCCAGCAGATTGCAGCCACAGAGATAAGAAAAGAAGAGTTGTTCCATTTTCTGGAGAGGTCACTTTCTGGTCCACAATGAGAAGTCATTTTCAAGGGAGCCCAGCAATGAAAGTACACAGCTGCATTGAGGCAGCACCGGGTGTTGCAGTTTTGTGACCCGAAAAATTTTGCACCTGGGGCAGCCGCCCCTATGGCCACCCCGACGCTATGCCACTGATGGGGGACAGCAATCCAGATTGAGGCCTTGATAGAAGAACCCTTTCCTGCCATCAGAGCTCCATCAATCTCTCTCTCCATCTAGCACAGGTGCTAAATGCAATGGGCGTTAACATTGCTACCTTTGCCAGAATCAGGCCCGAATCGTGTTGCTTCCAATATGCTGAACCGATCCATCGGCCTGTTGCAGACAGCCGGTGTGATTTTCACCACCAGCAAGGATCCATCGGGGCTAAAAATGTATCAAGTCTTGAGTGGAGCTTGCCTGGTTAATTAGCTGTATGCAAATAGAGATGAAGCTCCTTCCTTAGCCCTCCACCCATCAGTCACGTATCCGCAGGGGAGCTGATGGCCCTGTTGCTGCCGAGATCCTGAGAAGAGATCGGCATTGAAATAAAGGGTTTTAATTATTTAGCTCTCCGCCGCCCCCACTTCACGTTTACTGGAGGTGACGTGTGATCAAAGTGCCTATTCAAGGATGTGTCTGAATTCCTTCATTTCAGGAGCAATCTAAACAATTGTTTTATTGTGTTTGGTTGTGTGAGGTGGATATCAACATCAGAAGCATTATTTATAAAGGCATGAATAAGAGGAATAAGGTTGGCAGGGAGGGGGAGGAGAAAGGATTTACTTCCTACGATTCCACACACGCCACAGTCAGAGCAAAATTATGCTCTCAGGTGCCGCAGAATGATCTGGAGACCAGTAGGGCTTCCCAATTTCCCCTTAGGGTCATACTGTTAGAATTCCTGCTCCGTGATTGTAGTCATGGGATTTTTGTCTATCACATGATGGTATATGTTTTGACTCCACAAAGTGGGAATTGATAGAGACAGAATGTTTGTGTTACTGTGTTCTGTGAAGTGGGACTATTGTCCTTTGTTCTTTCGCTCTTTGCTGTCTGATGCTAGAGAGAGAGGGAGCCATGTTGAAGTGCTCTGTGTGTGTTTATATGTAAATAAAGTAGATTAGCCAAAATGCTGAGTTGCTGAGGTCTGTTGAGCATGATGCGCAAACTCTGCAGATCCCTAGGTGTGCTGGTGTCGGTTGGCATCAGTCGCTGTGATGTTCGGGCAGAAGAAAGCTTATGAAGCTCCCGAACGAAAGACCAGGAGGGACCAGTCGGGCATGTGTCTCTGCCAGGGTCCTACACGAGTGTAGGCTGAGCTCCTGACACATACTGGATCAGAAGTCTGGAAATAATAGTAATAATAATAATAATAATAATAATAATAATAATAATAATAATATATTATTTATACCCCGCCCATCTGGCTGGGTTTCCCCAGCCACTCTGAGCAGCTTCCAACAAAACACTAAAACACAATAATTCACCAGATATCTGCCGCACATTCTCAAATGAATTCTCCACGATGGGAAAGAGTTTTCGAGTTGACTCTACAAGCAAAGAGCAGGCAAGAAGCTTCGCTGAGGGCGGGAATGAGAAACCCACTCACCTCAACTGTTACTTCAGGGATGATGGATGTTGTAGGGCTGCAACATTTGGAGGGACAGAGTTTCCTCACACACACCCCGAGTATCATTGATATATTGGCCTTTCCTTTAGCAACAATACTCAGCTGAAATACACTGTTCCTGGAAACCCTGAGGTGACTGGTTGGGAGAACGTCCTTAACTACTTCTAGGATGCTTTTAATTTTTAAAATTATTATTGTTGATGTGTGTGCCACCCTGGGTTCCTTTGGGAGAAAGGGCAGCAGGGGTGGGGGGCATGGAATAATTGAATAAACAGGAAGGACCATTGGGGGATTGTTTGTACCATTTAAACTGATGAGATAGCTCAGTCGGTAAAGAATGCGACTCTTAATCTCTGGGCTGTGGGTTCGAGCCCCATGTTGAGCAAAAGGATTATAGAATTGCAGGGCATTGAGCTACATGACCCCATGTTGTGGTCCCTTCCAATGCGGCATCTCTATGATTCCGTGAAAGATGAAGAATGCTAAGATAGGAGGCATGCAGGAGCCTTGGAGTTGCCCAGTTAGCATCTGGAGAGCAGCCTGAGTAGGTCACAGTTTTCCCAGCCATGTCACTGGGCTACAGTAGCTAAAGCTGCCTTCAGAGTAGACTAAAGGTAAAGGGACCCCTGACCATTAGATCCAGTCGTGACCGACTCTGGGGTTGCAGCGCTCATCTCGCTTTATTGGCCGAGGGAGCCGGCGTACAGCTTCCGGGTCATGTGGCCAGCATGACTAAGCCGCTTCTGGTGAACTAGAGCAGCGCACAGAAACACCGTTTACCTTCCCACCAGAGCGGTCCCTATTTATCTACTTGCACTTTGACGTGCTTTCGAACTGCTAGGTTGGCAGGAGCTGGGACTGAGCAATGGGAGCTCACCCCGTTGTGGGGATTCGAACCGCCGACCTTCTGATCAGCAAGTCCTAGGCTCTGTGGTTTAACCCACAGTGCCACCCATTCAGAATAGACTACAGTCAAGCAAAATAATGGAGCAAGGCAGAGAGTTTACTTGATGCATACCCTCCAAGCGCCCCAATTTTCCAGGGACAGCCTGTTGTAAACAAAAATCCGCCCTTTTCTTCCTTATGGGGTACCCAAGAGCCCATATAGAGTCCTTATGTAGGTTACCTATTGGTAAGAGAAAATAACAGAGGCCAACCAGGGAATATTGAGAAGCAAAGCAGCTAGTAAGCCTAATCTTTATCGATCTGTTGCAACAGGGTCCCCACTCACACGCAGAAAAGGAGGAGGAACCCAGAGCAAAGGTGTGTCCGCCCTTATATAGACATTTTAAATTGCCCGTCTTGGAGTCCAAGACCACCCCCAGAAACATCATACCTACACCACAGAAAGGGCAGTCTACAGCACAAATCTGAGTGCGTTGTTTACCTCCTGTCTGCCAGGTTATCTGTTAATGCTTACTTGATTGGATACCCTGGGGAGCCTGGCCAGTCTTTTGTAATGATAAATACTTAGTTCCTGAGCCAGGTCACAGGCTCACACCCTATTCGTATCTTAAATGTGCCCTTAAGACAGGATTTGTGAGGAAAGAGACAATGGGGAGGTTTCCCACTTTGACCTGGCAGAGAAATATTTGAGGTCAATTTGTTCAGGACTTTTTTCTGTGGGTGTCAGGGAACTGCCGTCGGAAGGACAGGAGGTGCCAGGGCTCTCTGAGGTTGAGAGAGACGCAGCAGCGGACGAGGGAACCAGTAGGGGGAGAGCAGGCACTTCAAGGGGAGAGGAGTCGGAGGAATGGCTCAGAGACGCTTCCAGCGAAAACAGCGGGGAGGTCTCAGGACCTCCTATAGGGACACCCATTCCTCGCCGGAAACTGTCACGCCGAGAGTCCAGAAGACGTGTTTCCGTTAAGGAGCTTTTATGTTGGAAACGATTCCGAAAGCAACCACTTTCGGATTCTGCTAGCGATTGACGCAGCCATGCTGGAGGGGCTCCGTCACAGGCAGAGGTTTGAAAACTTGATCAAACTCTGAGGGACTTGCAGTTTACGCACAAGCAGCTCATCATCCCATCACAGTGGGGTTTCAGACATGTGATTTATATATTTATGTACGTGTTTGCTTGGTAGATTTATGAACATTTATTACATATCTAAGACCTTAAAACTCTTATAACACAGCCCCAGAATTGCAAAAGTCATCCTAGATTCTGCTTTGACCCCAGAATGTCCCCATTTCCCCTGCCAGTGCCACCGCTGCCAAGCTCAGGGAGGAGCACACAAGCTGATTCTCAGGGGCTGAAGTCCCTTCGGTCACCCCAATAAAATATTGAGGGAGCTGGGCTCCTGCCAAGTTGATGGGCATCGCCATTCCAGCTGCTGCTGACCGCCTACCTTGGGCGGCCTGTAGCAGCTGCTGGAAAGCGGGCAAGGAGGAGGGGATGCCACCGCCAAGGCCCAGCCCCTTGTGCCGTGTCGGCTCTGAGGGGCATCGAATAAATTGGAGTTCTTGTTATTAAATATACAAAGAAAAAAGCACACCAAGAACTCAGGCCAATGTAAGTTTCAATAGTGGGAGTGGTCCCTACTCACAATTCAATAGTCAATTTTAACAAAAACTGATTCATTCAAAAGTATGTATTCTGATAAAGATTACAAACTCAAATAGAGATTACAAACTCTAACAGAGATTACAAACTCAGACTCATAAAGATATGTATAACACAATAATTTGTTTCAATCATTTAGCAGAAGTCAGAAGTCAATTATGGATCAGAAACTAGGACAGGGCTCTGTTTCAATGTATTCACCTTCATCAACTAATTTTTAAAGGGTTGTGTAAGTTTGAAGACTTTTGGATAAATATATCCTGTTATTTTCTACGTTTCTCAGAGATAACAACTATGTGTGGGTAGATCAACGTGTATTTTGAGCTTTTCTGTGCGTTTTTTTGAGGGGCAGGCAGAGGGCAGGGCTGCCCTGGGCAGGAAGAAATGGGGAGCGGGGTCAAGGAGTTGTTGTTGTTGTTGTTGTTGTTAAATGTTTTGTGCATCCTCATCTAATCTTACCCCTTTCTAATATTTATTTATTGCTGTCTGTTTTTCTTTCTGTAGACCTACCAAAGAATGAAATAAAATAAAATAATCGGGATTAAAGGGTTTTCCAGGACAATGGAGGGTGTGCATTCTGTGTCCCCTTGGTGTGGGGGTGGCACTCGCCCTTCTTCTGATAAGAAATATTCTGCAGGGGGTGGGGACAAAAACGGGGGGTTGAGGAGGGTCAATTAGGGGATGAAAAATGTCCCTATTTTCATCTGAGAGACGTTGGTGGGTATGTTGATGGTGCTGCTTGAAAACGTGATGTGGACAAAATAAACACAAAAATTATCCTCGAGGGAAATTTCACCAAATCTATTAAGTGTCAAATGGCCTCCCCCCCCCCGCCCACCATCTCTCAGATGGCCTCAGGAGTCATTCTGATGCCTACAAGCTACGTTGGGACCACAGCCAGAAGCACATAATCTAGCAACGCGGGGATAAAGAGCTTAGAATTCATTTCCCCTCCTACTCCTCATTCAAGGATAATAAGCTCTTTTGAAAGCATATCTTGTAATATAGGGTTTTGTCCTTTGTACGATTTCTGGGAGCGATCAGATCAGAACTCAACTGCCTTTCTTTACAGCCAAGGCCACAGGTATTAATAAACCAGAGTGCTAGTTTGTCAGTTGCCCTCGCGGTCCCGGGAAGTCGCTGACTTTTAGTACAGGGGTAGCTGGCGAAGGGGGGGGGTCGTTTTATGAAGCGAAGCCCCCGCCACGTTCCGCAGGGTGATTTGGGCTGTAACATGGAGACCCGGGAGACCTCTCTTAAAGCAAAAGATAAATGATTTGTGTTGGGCTTTTCTGAGCAGTAGTGACCAAACTCATTTTTCTCGGGGTGACCTCAGCCAGAGTGATAGCCACATCTCATAAACTGAAGTGAAACGGTTATTATTGTGAAGCCCTGAACTGAGCTGACACTGGCTTGCTGTCGCCAATGAAGCTGTCAGAGCCCAAGAGGATTTGAGCATGGCCACGGGTCTGGCTGCCTCTCTCCTGGACAGCGGGAGGAAAGGGCTGTGGCTCAGGGACAGAGCTGCTGCTTTGCATGCAGAAGGTTCTGGGTTCGATCCTCGACATTCCCAGGTGGGGGTGTGGAAAAGCTTCTGCCTGAAACCCCAAATAGCCTCTGCCAGTTTGTGCAAACAGTATTGAACTACGAGGGCCATTTTGGGGGGACAGGGGGCGGGCGGGTGTGGGGGACTCCCTGGTCCTGAATGGGGTAACTGTGCCCCTGAAGGACCAGGTGCGCAGCCTGGGAGTCATTTTGGACTCACAGCTGTCCATGGAGGCGCAGGTTAATTCTGTGTCCAGGGCGGCTGTCTACCAGCTCCACCTGGTACGCAGGCTGAGACCCTACCTGCCTGCAGACTGTCTCACCAGAGTGGTGCATGCTCTGGTTATTTCCCGCTTGGACTACTGCAATGTGCTCTACGTGGGGCTACCTTTGAAGGTGACCCGGAAACTGCAATTAATCCAGAATGCAGCAGCTATCCTTTCCCCTCAACATTGAAATAAGAAAGGGAGGGGGGAATCCTGAGGGTTGTAAGCTTTAGTACACAGGGAGAGGGGGAAATTGTGGCCTTTCGAATGTTGTTGGACTCCAACTCCCATCAGCCCCAGCCAGTATGGTCAACAGTAAGGGATAATGGGAGTTGTAGTCCAATGAGATCTGGAGGGACACTAGTTCCGATCCCTGCTTTAATATGTTTGGTTGGTTGGCATTTGGGGGTGAGGGTTTTCAACTGGCAACCCATGTGTTGAATCCAGCCAGAGAAAAACTTATCTGGCACCTAGTGGTGACCCAAACAATCCTGAATCAAGATATGCTACCAGTTTCAAGATATAAGATATTCTTCACATAATATCAAATCTCTTTGTTGGATTTCGCATGGAAATCTGTGCATAATGTGTTAACGTCCATATTATTTAAACTTGAAATACCTGATTGAGCATATGGGCTCCATTATGACTACCTGGGCACCAGTTTTATTAGGCAGCCTGATCAGAACCTAGCAGGTAGCTTCTGTAATACATAAATTTATTTTCATTGAATAATGATTAACTAATTGAAAGGTTTGTGGTTAATCAACTAACATTCTTTCCTCGGTTGATGGCTTATCCCATGGGGTCACAGTGTAATATTTCCCCCCCTCCCCAAGTGCATTCCCACAGGTTCCGCTTGGCACGGGGGATGCCCTTTGGACAATGGGGAAAGTAACTTAAACATTTATTCTGTCCCTTATCCATCCAGCTTCCCTTTGAAAACAATCAGTTCCCAGTGCCCTGCAGAAACAATTAATGAGTCCGAGTTTGCTTAGCCTTCTGAAGGTGTGAAGTACTTGAGAGGTATTGCTAAGGCTGCTTTATTAATTATTACTAGCAGTAGCGAGGAAGCCAAGAAAACCAGCAGCTGTACATCTGTAAGGAGAAATTTCTTTTACTATTCCGGTTAATTGCTTCTGAAGTTACACTGGCTAATTAAAGACAGGCACAGGAACCCAAAGGGAACATAGGCTGTGAACTTTGCAAGTGACAATCTGATTCAGAATTAGCTGGGGAGATACAGTAACCCAAATATCAAAACTTGAGAGTTAGAGGTACCCCAACTCACACCTGTATGTTCATATCACATAAGATTTGCATGCTTAGTTCTTCACACCAGGATGGCAGTACTTGGCAGTCACATGACTGTTGTTGTTGTTGTTTAGTCGTGTCCAACTCTTCGTGACTCCATGGACCAGAGCACGCCAGGCACTCCTGTCTTCCACTGCCTCCCGCAGTTTGGTCAAACTCATGCTGGTAGCTTCGCGAACACTATCCAACCATCTCGTGCTAGAGTTTTGTCTAGTCAAGTTGAGTGGGATCAATTCCAATCTGTTACCTCCGAGGATGTGGACAGGCTGCTTGGACGAGTGAAACCAACCACCTGTCTCCTGGATCCTTGCCCATCCTGGCTTATAAAAGCTAGCTGGGAAGGACTGGGCGATGGGCTTCGTGGGGTGGTGAATGCTTCCCTCTGTGAGGGAGCCTTCCCAGACCTGCTGAAAGAGGCGGTTATTAAACCGCTTCTTAAAAAACCATCTTTAGATGTGGCCACGATGGCCAACTATCGCCCAGTCTCAAATCTTCCATTCTTGGGCAAGGTGATTGAGCGAGTGGTTGCTGAACAACTCCAGGCACGCCTGGAAGAAGCGGACCATTTGGATCCCTTCCAGTCAGGATTCAGGCCTCATCATGGGACTGAAAGTGCCTTGGTCGCGCTGGTCGATGATCTCTGGCGGGCTAGGGACAAAGGTGAGAGCTGTTTCCTAGTTCTGCTGGATCTCTCAGCGGCGTTTGATACCATCGACCATAACATCCTTCTGGACCGTCTTGAGGGGCTGGGAGCTGGGGGCACTGTCATACAGTGGTTCCGCTCCTTCCTCCTGGGCCGTGTTCAGAAAGTGGTGGTGGGGGATGAGTGTTCAGACCCCTGGGCTCTCACTTGTGGGGTGCCTCAGGGTTCTGTCCTCTCCCCCATGCTTTTCAACATTTACATGCAGCCGCTGGGAGAGATCATCAGGAGGTTTGGGCTGGGTGTTCATCAGTATGCGGATGATACCCAGCTCTACCTCTCTTTTAAATCAGAACCAGTGAAAGCGGTGAAGGTCCTGAGTGAGTGTCTGGAGGTGGTTGGAGGATGGATGGCGGCTAACAGATTGAGGTTGAATCCTGACAAGACAGAAGTACTGTTTTTGGGGGACAGGAGGCAGGCAGGTGTGGAGGATTCCCTGGTCCTGAATAGGGTAACTGTGCCCCTGAAGGACCAGGTGCGCAGCCTGGGAGTCATTTTGGACTCACAGCTGTCCATGGAGGCACAGGTCAAATCTGTGTCCAGGGCAGCTGTTTACCAGCTCCATCTGGTACGTAGGCTGAGACCCTATCTGCCTGCGGACTGTCTCGCCAGAGTGGTGCATGCTCTGGTTATCTCCCACTTGGACTACTGCAATGCGCTCTACATGGGGCTACCTTTGAAGGTGACTCGGAAACTACAACTAATCCAGAATGCGGCAGCTAGACTGGTGACTGGGGGCGGCCGCCGAGACCATATAACACCGGTATTGAAAGACCTACATTGGCTCCCAGTACGTTTCTGAGCACAATTCAAAATGTTGGTGCTGACCTTTAAAGCCCTAAACGGCCTCAGTCCAGTATACCTGAAGGAGCGTCTCCACCTCCATCGTTCTGCCCGGACACTGAGGTCCAGCACTGAGGGCCTTCTGGCGGTTCCCTCATTGTGAGAAGCAAAGCTACAGGGAACCAGGCAGAGGGCCTTCTCGGTAGTGGCGCCCGCCCTGTGGAACTCCCTTCCAGCAGATGTCAAAGCGATAAACAACTACCTGACATTCAGAAGACATCTTAAGGCAGCCCTGTTCAGGGAAGTTTTTAACGTGTGATATTTTAGTGTATTTTTTGTTTCTATGGAAGCCACCCAGAGTGGCTGGGGAGGCCCAGCCAGATGTGCGGGGTATAAATAATAAATTATTATTATTATTATTATTATTTTCTCCCAAGAAGCAGGCATCTTTTAATTTTGTGGCTGCTGTCACCATCTGCAGTGATCATGGAGCCTATGAAAGTAAAATCTCTCACTGCCTCCATTTCTTCCCCTTCTATTTGCCAGGAGGTGATGGGACCATTGGCCATGATCTTTGTTTTTTTGATGTTGAGCTTCAGACCACATTTTGTGCTCTCCTCTTTCACTCTCATTAAAAGGTTCTTTAATTCCTCCTCACTTTCTGACTAGCCTGGCCTAATGTAGGACACCATGGAAAGCCACCACAAATTCTACATCTTTGCCCTAAGGCTGCAGAGGGTGTGGAGAGCTTGACCTTGTGCAATGTGTTGCAGTGTTGCATTGGCTTGGCTCCACCATCCAATGCCTTGCCCCTCCCCCTCTCCCTCTCAGGAAGCACCAGCTACTCTTGATAAGTGATTGCACTTGTATTATTAATTGATATGGTTTGACTGATTGTTTGATTGCTTTGATGGATGGATGGCTTTAAGTGTCATAACGGTCGTATAATCCAGTTGAATTGTTTGCTGGATGGTTTGTTGCGTTCCGAAATGATTTCCCTGCATTTGATCCGTTACTGTAAGGATGTATTGATTCGCAATTTTTTTTTGTTTCTCTGTTGTGAGCCATTCAGAGCATATGTGTATGGAAAAGAGGCATAGGAATTTACATAACAAACAACAAACTAACCAATCCAGTCCTGTTGCACATACTTAAGTACCCCTGATTTCAGGGGGCCCTTAAAGTCGAATTGCATTGTGTGGTATGTGGAGTCCCCTGCAAGTTGCCCAAAGGGGTGTTCTGTATTCATTTGAAAAGTGTGTACTGAAGGCTTCATTCTGGCATGGCAGGTGCACAGGGCTGGGGAGAGATATTTACCTTATTTTTTGCTCTATAGGATGCACTGGACCATAGGACGCACCTTGTTTTAGAGGGAGAGAACAAGAAAAAAAAATCCTCCCCCTCTCTGCTCAGCGCCCCTTCAGCGAAGTGGCAGGAGAAACGGAGCCCCTTTCATTTCTCCTCCCACTTAGCTGAAGGGGTGCTGTGCCTTAGCTGAAGGGGCACCTACCCTTCAGCAAAAGGAACCCAGAGCCTCCAGAGAGCAGCGGGAGCTCCCGTGCTCCGGAGGCTTCAGGCGGCGATCTGGAGAGCGAGAGGGGTCAGTGCGCACCGACCCCTCTCGCTCTGCATATAGCCTCGGGTTCCTTTCGCTTGTGGGGCTGGCGGTAGGGAAAGCCGAGCTTCTCTCACCACCAGCCCCGGGGAGCAGCGGGAAGGCTGCGCGAAGGCTGCGTGCAGCCTTCCCGCTGCTCCCCGACCTGCTGCCTTCGGAGCGCAGTGTGAGTTCCCACTGCGCTACGCAGGCTTCGGGTTCCTTTTGCTGAAGCCAGGAGAGCAAGACTCAGGCGGCTATCCCTGAAGCCTGGAGTGCGAGAGGGGTCGGTGCACCCCGACCCCTCTCGCTCTCCAGGCTTCAGCGAAAGCAAAGCGAAGCCTCTGGAGTGTGGAGGGAGCGCTCCCTTTGCACTTTGGAGGCTTCTCGTTGCTATCGCTGAAGCCAAGGAGCCTGCATTCGCTCCATAGGATGCACACATTTCCCTTTAATTTTTGGAGGGGAAAAGTGTGTCCTATGGAGCGAAAAATACGGTAACTTCTCCCTGCAGGCCATTTTTCTTCTCAAAAGCACCTACAGTATCTCAAGAGGCTTTCCGCCCTGCTGGGGAAAAGATCCAGGCACAGGTGGATTGCCTCAATGGGCGCCACAACAATGACAAACAACGGAAGGTGATAGGTAGGTGCAGGTGCTGAATTTTGGCGTTGCACAGGGTGCCGCTGGAATTTTAAAGCCCAAATCCTGCCACTGATCCAGGTACCTGTTTTACTCGGTGATAAAGTGGCCACTTAATATACTACACCCCCCCCCCAAGGAAATTCAGGTGTTGTCAAGGTAGGACTTTGAGGCAGGCAGACGTCTATGGCCCCATTCAGCAGATCCCCCCCCCCCCCGCCAAAAGCAGCAGAGAAGGTTTGCCAAATTTTGAAGCAAGTGAAGTAACGCATAACGCTATCTAAAAAGCGATACATGGCATTGTTTACCAGAACACGCTCTGCTTGGAGCTGCCTTTGAAGACTGCTTGGCAGCTGCAATCGGTTCAAAAGGCTGCAGCCAAGCTTCTTACAGGGGGTGGGATATAATAGGGCTCATGATACCCCTTTTGTACCAATTGCATGGGCCGTCCATTTATTTCAAAGCACAAATCAGAGTTTTGTCTCCAAGCATAATTTTGACCCACAAAGGGCCTTTGAAAGCCTTGAGAACCAGCCACATACACACCTTACACTGAAAACACTATTAGGCTAAACAGAGAGAGAGAGATTGCACATACTTTTGTAAACTAAGAAAGTCTTAAAAAAAAATACATTAAAAAACAACAACACTATTATGCCACCATTGACAGCCGTGGCTTCCCCTAAAGCACCTGGGGAACTGTAAAGGATGCTGGGATGCCTGCCCCCCCCCCCCCCGAGCTACAATTTCCGGAACAGCTTAACAGTCCATCTTTTCCAGCGAACTTTGGCACTCTACAAGAATTAGGAGTATGCTAACACCTATCAGCACCCTTAACAAACTACAGTTCCCAGAATGCTTGGGAGGGGTGAGCACTCTGGCACCACTTTATTGCTTCCCCCAGGGTGCTGTCCTCACAGCCCTACAGTTCCCAGTACGCTGAACAAACTACAGTTCCCAGAATTCTCTGGGACTGTTAAAGTGGCATAAAGCTGCTTTAAAGGCCTGGTGCGGATGTAACTGCAATGACAACAACGTGTATCTTTAATTCTCCCTTTGTGGGAGGGTGAGAGAGAAAAAAAGAGAGGACTTCTTTATCCCGGCTAGTTCTCTGTATACGTTGACTGAAGCGAACCAGAACGTCGGAAGCCCTTCCTCTTTGCAAATAATGCTTTTCATTTCTTTCTTTCTTTGCCGCTGCTTCTCTCTCTTGCCGGGCTTTTCGCTCCGGACTTAATGCAATCAGCTTATCAGCGAGGGCGGCCTTTCGAGGCAGGCCTTGGTAGCTCAAGGGGCCTCCTTAATCTAATACAGCAGAGTGGAGAGGGGAGGGGAAAAAAGAAGAGGCAAGGACAGATGTTCAAATACTTTCACCTTGGCAACAGGGAGCTCAAGCATGCCGGGGAGGTCAGAAGGGCAAAGGGCAGAGGGGAAAGAAAAGCTGCCTAAGCAACAGGCATAGCTTAAGGACGGCGCTTTAGGCCCAAGGCTGAGAAAACAAAATGGTGGGGCAGGGCTGAACTTGCCTGGAAACAAAATTATGAAGTCAAGGACCTTCTGCGCTCACTGGGGAAGTGCTTAGGTCTTCAACAGACCTATTTAAGTCTGTCACGATAATACTATATGTTTCAGGGTGATTGATTCCTAACCCCAGGCGCCGGGTTTGCAACCCCGCCCCCCTCCAAAACACCTCTCCCTCTAGCAAATTGCAAAATTCCACTTGGAGATCATTATTATTATTATTATTATTATTATTAAGACCGTGTTTCTTTATTCTACTTAAGGCAAGAAAGGTCCCTGTAAGGCTTTGCCGAGAAGATCGTTGTTTGTTTTTGTTTTAAAAAAAAACCCTGCAAAAGGCGAGGTGGAGGGAGAACGACGCCCAAGTGCCTTTTCCACGCCGCCTGTTTTGACGGACTGAGCAAACACGTTATTTGGGTGACAGGCAATTTTCATACTGATTAATTCCCAAACATGGGGAACAATGGGCTCCTTGGGCTTCTGAATAATGCATGCCAGGCGGCGCAGGCTGCTGTCAGCGGGGTTCCCGGCTAGTGACAGAAATTCACACTCGAGGGCTATTTTAAGAAGTCGTCACCGCCGAAATTGTTTGCGTTCTCCATCTCCAACATCCGTGGCGCAAACATGTCAAGAACAGGGGGTGTTGTCAGAATATAAACCTTGTTGACGACGGTGTCACTTACGCAAATCTGATATGGACAAAGGTTGCAGGGAGGGGCGAGCCTGCCTTTGTCCTCTCCCGCTCTCTCCTGACCAGCAGGGCTGGTATCCTGCACTGATGGATTGCTTGGGTTTCAATGGTCGAAGGGAGCTGTCACAAAGCCACAGGGTCCTCTCTGGAGAAAGTAGGGAATCTCCTGTGTGTGTGTGTTTTAAAAATATATTATTTTTATGCACGCTCGAAGCAACCCAGAATGCAAGAGCAATAGAACACAATTCAAAACGGAAAGAACAAAGTGGAACGGCACAAACAAGAGTGCAGAACCAGAAGAGGACAATCTGAAACAGTGAACATAAATAATAAAACATCACCTGGGATTTTTTAAAAAAAGTTTTCAATGCCCATTTGTGTGTGGGAGATGTCTCTCCCTACACCTTACAGCAGACCACAGTAGGCAGTCTTGGCTCCTGTCTCCTGTCTTCCCTATTCCTCTATCCTGTAACAGGCAGATTGTTGGAGATACCTTGGTGAATACCAGTCGCTGGAAGCTGCAGAAGAGGAGAGGGCTCTGGTGCTTGGACCCTGCTTGCAGGCTGAACATAGGCATATGAGAACAGGATGTATGAGTAGATGGGTCATTGGTCTAATCCAGCAGGCTCTTCTTATGCTCTTAGGTGCTTACCCGGGTGGGAAGGAGAAAAGAAGGTGGAAGCAGCAACGGGGACAACAGTCAGAACCAGCAGAACCAGCAGCACAGCTAGGGAAGTGGAGGGTCAGCTGTCAGGTGGCACTGCGTGGCTGCAAACAGACGTCCAACCATGCCACCTGGTGCCTCCAGGTCTAGTGCCCATCTAAAACCAGAATGTGATCAGGAAGCTCGATGGAAGGAAATCCAACAACTGAGGTCCCACGGTTCTCATTATTATTATTATTATTATTATTATTTATTATTATTATTATTATTATTATTTGTACTCTGCCCATCTGGCTGGGTGGCTTTCAACAAAGATTAAAAAATACATTAAAATGTCACACATTAAAAACTTCCCTGAACAGGGCTGCCTTCAGATGCCTTCTAAGGGTCAGGTAGTTGTTTATCTCTTTGACATCTGATGGGAGGGCATTTCACAGGGTGGGCGCCACTACTGAAAAGGCCATCTGCCTAGTTCCCTGTAGCTTTGCTTCTCACAATGAGGGAACCGTCAGAAGGCCCTCGGCGCTGGATCTCAGTGTCCGGGCAGAACGATGGGGGTGGAGACGCTCCTTCAGGTATACTGGGCCGAGGCCGTTTAGGGCTTTAAAGGTCAACACCCACACTTTGAATTGTGCTCGGAAACGTACTGGGAGCCAATATAGATCTTTCAAGACCGTGTTATGTGGCTTGGCTGCCGCCCCCTGTCACCAGTCTAGCTGCCACATTCTGGATTAGTTGTAGTTTCCGGGTCACCTTCAAAGGTAGCCCCACGTAGAGCGCACTGCAGTAGTCCAAGTATGTGCCAGCCTAATCTTTTCTGAAGCTGGGAAGGGCTGTAGTTGAATGGCAGAGCAGTCCTTGGCATCTCCTGGTAGGGTTTGGAAAGTCCCCAGTCTGAAACCAGTCAGTGTTGGTAATACCAAGCTAGATGGATCAACGGTTTGACTTACAGAATCATAGAATTGTAGAGTTGGAAGAGACACCGAAAGTCATCCATTCCAACCCCCTGCAATGCAGGAATCTCAATTGAAGCATCCATGACAGATGGCCACCCAACCTCTGCTTAAAAACCTCTAAGGAAGGAGATTTTGTATATAAGTGCCTTTGGAACTGCAGGGTGATAGTCCTTTTTTATAAAATAACCCCAAAGCAGAGTGCAATACCAGTTAAACACTATAAAATCAACTAGTAAACAACAAAAGAGTAAAGAAAACAGCACATCCTTACAGTCAAACAGCTGTTTATAGAGGGCAGCAGCTACACAGTGTCAGTCCAAAGTCTGGGTGAATAAGCTGGTTTCAACTGGTGCCGTAAGCTTATAAGACGTGGTGCCAACTGTATTGGGGGCTGATGGGGGGCGAGTTAGGCAAGCCAGGTGCCTGTATCGAGAACACCCTCTCTCATGTTGCTTCCGCTCTCGATTCATATTGCTGCTCAGGAATAATTTTTTTGGGTAAAAATACATGAAATCAATAACAGCAGCATTTGTGCGGTGTTTCAGCCTCTTCAAAGCATTTCCGCCATCACAGTGGTTCCCAGACTGTAGGCCATGACATACACACACACACACACACACACACACACTGTGGGGCAAGGAGTTACCCCCAAGGGCTTCACAAAGTTGCCTGTGTGAGTGAGGAGTGAAAGTGTGAGTGTGAAAGAGAACGAGAGAGGAATATGTGAGCAGAGGGGAAGGGAGGAATCGACCAGACTGCAGACAGTTTGTAAAACAATTGAATTTTATTAATTCATTATTTCCTGCCATTCACTGTAAGGTTCCAGGGTGGGTCGAAGCATTAAAAATGTAATAGAGTCATAGCTTGGTTTTTGAACAGCTTAGTTCCCGAACGTTTTGGCTCCTGAATACCACAAACCCAGTTTGCGAACTATTTTTGGAAGCCGAACGTCCGACGTGGCTTCCGTGGCTTCCGATTGGCTGCAGGAGCTTCCTGTAGCCAATCAGAAGCTGCGCCTTGGTTTCTGAATGTTTTGGAAGTCGAACCGACTTCCGGAACGGATTCCGTTTGACTTCCAAGGTATGACTGTACAGTATAGCTCAGTCAGTAGAGCATGAGACTCTTAATCTCAGGGTTGTGGGTTTGAGCCCCATTTTGGGCAAAAGATTCCTGCATTGCAGAGGGTTGGACTACATGATCCTTATGGCCCCTTGCAACTTTACAGTTCTATGGTTCTATTAAAAGCACTTATAACAAAAATCAGGGACGCGGGTTGCGCTGTGGGTAAAACCTCAGCGCCTAGGACTTGCCGATCGCATGGTCGGCGGTTCGAATCCCCGCGGCGGGGTGAGCTCCCGTTGTTTGGTCCCAGCGCCTGCCAACCTAGCAGTTCGAAAGCACCCTTGGGTGCAAGTAGATAAATAGGGACCGCTTACCAGCGGGAAGGTAAACGGCGTTCCGTGTGCTGCGCTGGCTCGCCAGATGCAGCTTGTCACGCTGGCCACATGACCCGGAAGTGTCTGCGGACAGCGCTGGCTCCCGGCCTCTAGAGTGAGATGAGCGCACAACCCTAGAGTCTGGCAAGACTGGCCCGTCCGGGCAGGGGTACCTTTACCTTTACTTTATAACAAAAATAAAATAGGGTGGGCTTTATGGCTACTGTTGCCAGTCAGTTCAACACCATTCACCGTGGGCACCATTGAAGATGAAGCCCAACTCTGCTATTCCTCTGTCTGGTTCCACCACCAAGTGTTGCACAGTTCAGGATACTCAAAGTCACCCATTACTACAGGACTTCCTCCTTTGATTTCGTTCTCTTAAGATCACTCTGGGTCAGGGGAGACAGTAGTTACAACCCTGTGGCGTTTGCTTCCTAGGATGGGTCATAAGGAAAGGGTTAAAATGGGTGTGATGTGATTGGCCAGTGAGAATGCAAGGGGGGAATAAAAGTTAGAGTGGGAGGTTTTGAAAGTCAGTTGAATTGGAGTGAGGTTTGGGAGTTGAAGAAGGAAGAGGGAGGTTTAGGTGTGGGTTGGTAGAGTTGTATTGTGAGAGACTGAGAGGAATTGTTAGGTGGAGTCAGATAGATAGTTGGAATAATCAGTTTGGAGTTGTTGTGAACAAAGAATAAGAAACTAACAAGAGAAAAATCAACTGAAACCATAAGCTTGTTCCTGCATCTAAAAATAAACTTGATTATTTGTTTATGTTAACAATTGACTGGACTCCGTGTGTCCCCGTGAGAAGCGGGGTGGTGGCACAGGGTCAATAGACCGTCAAACGTCCGGGGGCCCTGTGTGTGATCGCCACAAACCCCAGAACTAATTTACTCTTGAGGCCCAGGAGCGATTCTCTCAGGATTTTTACCTTCTTGGACTCTAAATGCCATCTTTGACGTACATTAGGAAGATTGATATGCTGCAGATGTCGAAAGAATCAGCTTGCACATGTTCGCCACACAGCCATTTTTAAAAATATGCTCCTCCAGCCACCTGGAAGCACAACTTATCTGTACATCCTCGACTTGCCCCAGATAGATAACACTCTTTTGAATTTATGCACTAACAAGGCTTTTCGTTTTCTTGAGGCTGAGTAAAACTATTCCTCTTAATCAGGACCTTGGGAAGACAAGGCATTGCACCCTTTTGTTGCAGGGAGTTTGTGAGCTGGAAACTTCTGATGGTAGTTTGGTTTTAAGTTGCTTTTATATAGGTTTTATTATGTATCTTAACTTTATGTTTGCCACTTTAAGAACCCTGCATACTGGCAAAGAAGCAGACTGTACATTTAAAAACTAAATTACAGTGCAATCCTATATATGTCTACTCAGGAGTAAGTCCCACCGAGTTAAATGGTGCTTACTCCCAGAATATAGGATTGCAGCTTTAATTAAACAAGTCTGGGATAATAGCTTCCCAAGAAAATTACATTTCCTTTTATAGGTTTTCTTCATGGCACCCTCTCCTTTTCACCCTCAGTTCCCCATCTGTGAAATGGGAATAATTATGATCTCCCCTGCAAACACAAGGCAGTTGTTGAAGCAAACACAGTAAAGAAGACTGCATAGTGGTTATATATGCCAAAGCCCTTTGCAAATTTTAAGTGCTATCTCATTATTACACTGGGGTGGCTATTACTCTGCATTTGTGCTACAATGTGTCATTCCATTTCCGTGTTTGGGGACATTTGTAATGGATTTAGGCTGCAGAAAACAACTTAAGGAAAATAACAAATGCTGTAACGATCCTTGAAGATGCTTGATTGATACAACATTAGGATCCAATTTTCCGCTCACCTTCAAGAAAACCTTCATCTCTGGTCTGGAAACATGTGTGAGAAATTACATTCTAATATTTCTTGGGGAAGGAAGAAGAGGGGGGGGGGGTTGACAAGGCGACTGGAGTTTCAATCCAAACTCACGCTCTACCTTCTCTCTTTCACTCCTCCCAACCCTACATTAAAGTTCTTTTCCTATAGAGAACAAAAGTTAGGAGTTTGTATTTTAGAGAATGGCCTGAGATTATGAGCTGTGCAAACAGAGAAGAAAAAAGAAGCCCCAAGGCTGCAATCCTATACCCTGAACATGTACAGTGGTACCTCGGGTTACATACGCTTCAGGTTACATACGCTTCAGGTCACAGACTCCGCTAACCCAGAAATAGTACCTCGGGTTAAGAACTTTGCTTCAGGGTGAGAACAGAAATTGTGCTCCGGCGGCGCAGCAGCAGCACGAGGCCCCATTAGCTAAAGTAGTGCTTCAGGTTAAGAACAGTTTCAGGTTAAAAACAGACCTCCAGAACGAATTAAGTTCTTAACCCGAGGTACCACTGTATAGGACTGCAGTTTCAGTTTGACAATGGAACCGTCTCCCTGGGGAGGTTGTGGACTCCTCTTCCTTGGAGGTTTTTAAGCAGAGGTTGGATGGCCATCTATCATGGATGCTTTAGTTGAGGTTCCTGAGTCTTGGGGTCCCTTCCGTCTCTACAATTCTGTGATTCTAAAAAGGTAGCCCACGTTCCACTCGATCTCTGGGTATGGCAATCTTTACAAAGTGATGCCAATCATCCAATTAAATTTCCCCTTCACAAGAACGTTGCAGGAATTATTTCTGTGTAGGATAATCCACATGGAAAGCGTTACTCAAAGGGACAAATCCATGATTCTGATTTTGAAGGAAAGCCCTTTGAAGCCATTTGCCATTTGTCATGGATCCTTCCTGTAAAATCCATGTGGATTTTCCTTTCCAACACAACGCTATGCAAATTGTGCGCCCATCAGATTTCTCGGGTGTCATGGCTATAGCTGGTCCTCAAAATGTTGCTTCCAGCCCAGATGGGAAGGATTAACGACTTGGGAGTTGCTGTGCCATTAAACTTCAGACAACAGATCTGGATAACAACCCGGATTGGAATGGAGTCGGGGGAAGCTGAGCTGGCAAATAGACAGTTGGGAAAATATACATACACAAATAAAGCTGTATTCGACGGACGAAAGGATATTTGATTTCTTACATGATTGAGAATCGTACAGCTAGGGACGGAGAACTTCAAAGCATTAAAATCGGGGTGTGGAAAATATGGAAACAACGAGGAGAAGCAGAACTGAGATCTGGTGAGGTCTTCAGATCTTCAGATCTTCAGAGGTCCAGACTGTGGGGAGCCCCGAAAAATCAACAATTACAATTTGGATTATAATTTGGTCTTTTTTATTTTAGTTTTTTGTTTTAATTGGATTATGATTGGATTTGTTGATTGGATGTTTTTTATTGGAAAATCAATAAAAATGATTAAAAAAAAAATGTTGCTAGCTTCCAGACTCTAAAGCTCAACCGCTCTCTCTCTCTCTCTCTCTCTCTCTCTCTCTCTGGGCTTGTCCATACTGTTGTTTAACGCCAATAGTAAGCTTCTTGCAGCTCCGTTAATTCTCTGTTGGTCATATGACATTCACTGGCTTCCCAACATTTCCCCTTCCCTCAATCCAGATTTATTCACACCCTCTTCCTTTTCAGAGTATCCTCAGTATGAGAGACGATAAAGTGCTGGAAAGCAGTGGTTTAGATTAGAGGAGAACATACTATTATGAGTTTGGGTGCCAGAGACTGTGGGTGCAAGACACCCATAATTCCTGGATTTAGTAAATGTTAGAATTTCATCAGTGCTTGGAGCACTGAGATGGGCTGACAGACGCTGGATTTAGCAAAGTGCTAAAATACAGGCCAAGCCCATTTTTCCCTGCTCAGGGAAACACCAGAGAGGCAGATCATTAACACAGAACAAGGCTCATCAGCAAGGCAAAAAAAAACACATTTCTGGCTGCCAGATGGGTGAAGCCTGAGCTCTTTGTTAGTTAACAGAAACAAAGGCCAGCAGTAGTAGAAGTTTTAGGATTACAGTTTCCCCTGATGTTTCTGTTGGTAATCAGTGACAAACTGGAGAATAAGGATGGACAGAGCACAATGGGAGCTGACAGTTTGACTCGGTGGCCACCCAGGAAGGAGACGAACCCTCTTGGGGTTTAATGCTGGAAGCCCCTCCATGGTACTCTCAGGTTGTATAAAGGTAAAGGGACCCCTGACCATTAGGTCCAGTCATGGCTGACTCTGGGGTTGCGGCGCTCATCTCGCTTTATTGCAGTGGCGTAGCGTGGGTTGTCAGCACCCGGGGCAAGGCAGTGAGAGAGAGTGAGTGAGCCAGGTAGGGGCAGAGAGCTGCAAGTGCGAGCGCCCCCCCCCCCCGATGTTGCGCCCGGTGCGGCCGGCCCCCCTGCACCCCCCACACTACGCCACTGCTTTATTGGCCGAAGGAGCCAGCGTACAGCTTCTGGGTCATGTGGCCAGCATGACTAAGCCACTTCTGGCGAACCAGAGCAGCGCACGGAAACGCCGTTTACCTTCCCACCAGATTTATCCACCTATTTATCTACTTGCACTTTGCTGTGCTTTCAAACTGCTAGGTTGGCAGGAGCAGGGCCTGAACAACGGGAGCTCACTCCGTCGCAGGGATTCGAACTGCCAACCTTCTGATCGGCAAGTCCTAGGCTCTGTGGTTTAACCCACAGCGCCACCCACGTCCCCCGAGGGTTGTATACCTGTGTAAATAAACCATACAGCATAAAGACGCCACAGTCTCTGCTGTCCCTCATTTCCCAAAGGAAACATGAACCCTGGGGAAGCTCCTGGATGCCAGAATTTTGCATCGACAAAGGAGAATCAGCGGTGGTGCAGGAATCCACATTAAATGACAGTATGGATGAGCCATCAGTCATGCCAAGCCTGCCAGTCAATTGCTCCGTTTCTCACACAGAAGACACCTGAATGATATTGCCTACAGCCAAGGAAGGGGAAAGAAAGATATGGCCATTCTGCCTCTCACTTCCAGATGAGTCTGCAGGTATTTAGTTTCCATAGCAACATCCCCTTAGCTTACATAACAAAGGGGATATGACAGATCGGCTGTTTACATAACTAAAGAAACTGGTTTGACCATTTCAGCTGTCCTCCTCTTTTCTAGACCCCAGTCTCACAACTATATAATGGTAGGGCTAGATTATCCCAAGGGATATCCAGCCCACCACATTAGTATTCTTGTTATCTTTCGTGGGAAATAAATCTCAGAACCAGTCACATAGACTCTATGAAGTCTACGGAGAGAGAAACATCACATTATTTTTCACCGTTGGGCAAAAGATTCCTGAATTGCAGGGGGCTGGACTAAATGACCCTCGTGTGCCTTCCAACTCTACAATTTTATGATTCTATGAAATGATCCGATTTATATGTTCACCTTACCTTTTGTAATGGCTCCCTTAGCTTTTTTCTTTTTCTTTTTAAAGCATGGGGATGTCTCCAATTGGATGGAGTCGAGGTTAAGACTTCTGGATTTCATTTAAAAAACCCCACCCTAGCCTTTCACTCCAGAGTTCAGACATAAACTGTCTGCTGTTATTTCCTCAAAGATGAGGCCTAGAAACTTGCTTGTGAAAATTTGAAAAGTTCAAAAACTATTATTCCTGGGGCCTGCAAACTCCCTTACAGTTCTCTATCCGATTTTACCTGTGGTTCCACAAGTGTGTATTCACAGAGGGAGAGTGAAATATACTCAGAATCAAGAGTGGATTTCATGCTCTTTATTCAGCTCATAGTGGTGAGGAGGGAATGAAAGTCCCCTCAAAGTATCTGCTTTATATACATTATTTACACAATGGGCTGCACATGATTGGCTAATTCTGGAATTATCCTGTAGGCCAATCAGGTTGTGGATTCACTTCTATCTGGAGCTGGATTGGGTGGCTCCTGCCGACCAATCATACTGCTGCATTGTTCTAGGACCAATCAGACTGCTGCATTCTGAATCCTATTGTTCTAGGACCAATCAGACTGCTGCATTTTGGATCCTATTGTTCTAGGACCAATCAGACTGCTGCAGTTTGGATCCTATTCAACTCAGTACATAAGGTAAAGGTAAAGGTACCCCTGCCCGTACGGGCCAGTCTTGACAGACTCTAGGGTTGTGCGCCCATCTCACTCAAGAGGCCGGGGGCCAGCGCTGTCTGGAGACACTTCCGGGTCACGTGGCCAGCGTGACATCGCTGCTCTGGCGAGCCAGAGCCGCACACGGAAATGCCGTTTACCTTCCCGCTAGTAAGCGGTCCCTATTTATCTACTTGCACCCGGGAGTGCTTTCGAACTGCTAGGTTGGCAGGCGCTGGGACTGAACAACGGGAGCGCACCCCGCCGCGGGGATTCGAACCGCCGACATTTCGATCGGCAAGCCCTAGGCGCTGAGGCTTTTACCCACAGCGCCACCCGCGTCCCACGTCCCACTATCTCATAAGATTGTGTCAAATATGGAGCAAACTCTTGGAGGGCAACCAAGATGATGAAGGGCCTGGAAACCAAGCCTGATGAGGAATGGTTGAAGGAGCTGGGTATGTTTGGCCTGGAAAAGAGGAGACTGAGAGGAGATATGAGAGCCATCTTCAAGCATCTAAAGGGTTGTCTCATGGAGGAGGGACCTTTCGATCGGCAAGCCCTAGGCGCTGAGGCTTTTACCCACAGCGCCACCCGCGCCCCAACTCAGTACATAACAGAGAGGCAAAATGACCTGTTCTCTCTGGGGATTATCGGAAAGTACCTAGTGAATTGATCATTCTCCAAGTCATTGGTGGGAAAGGAGGCCTCTCTAGCCTCTCCCTTTTCTTGGAGCACTCTTTGCTGATTGCAAACGGTCCTTAGTAGCTGAAATGGAAACAGCAAGCAGCTATTTTGAGCACGGGGCCCTCTAGGCAAGCTCAGTCCGTTGAACCCTCTCAGCTCTAATTTATTGGAGCAGATCAATACTAATTATTTTAGTGCTTAAGCCTTATGATGGTCCCTCTCAGAGCCATAATGATGATCTTTTACTACCTGTTTTGTAGCTTTACTGTATCATCCTTCATTACGGGGCACAGGGCTCCAAGCAGCAGAAGGAGAAGCCGCTCTAGGCAGGCTGACATGATACACAAGGCTCTTCAGAGCCACATCTTTATAGCTGTTTAACCGGGCAACATCCTTGAGCGTCCTATTGACAAAAAGGAGGGTGGATGTTGAAAGATTCTGGGAGAGGATGATTTCATGCCAGCCCAAAATTCACACCAGATTCCAGGTGCTAGGAAATTGGGAACTTAATGTTACAAGCTGGAGATCGACTCTGTAAGCTGCCGGCAACCCTTTAATGTAGTGGTGCATGCTCTAGTTATCTCCCGCTTGGACTACTGCAATGCGCTCTATGTGGGGCTACCTTTGAAGGTGACCCGGAAACTACAACTAATCCAGAATGCGGCAGCTAGACTGGTGACTGGGAGTGGCCGCTGAGACCATATAACATCGGTCCTGAACGATCTTCATTGGCTCCCAGTATGTTTCCGAGCACAATTCAAAGTGTTGGTGCTGACCTTTAAATCCCTAAATGGCCTCGGTCCTGTGTACCTGAAGGAGCGTCTCCACCCCCATCATCCAGCCCGGACACTGAGGTCCAGCGCCGAGGGCCTTCTGGCGGTTCTCTCGCTGCGAGAAGTGAGGTTACAGGTAACCAGGTAGAGGGCCTTCTCGGTAGTGGCGCCTGCCCTGTGGAACGCCCTCCCAGCAGATGTCAAGACAATAAACAACTATTTTACTTTTAAAAGACAACTGAAGGTGGCCCTGTTTAGGGAAGTTTTTAATGTCTGACACTGTAATATTTTTTTAATATTCGGTTGGAAGCCGCCCAGAGTGGCTGGGGAAACCCAGCCAGATGGGTGGGGTATTATTATTATTATTATTATTATTATTAGCATGTTTTGTGTTCTTCTGGCACCATAGAACCACAGAATTGTAGGTGACTGAGGGCCATTAAGTCAAGTTCCCTGCAATGCAGGCATTTTAAATAAAGAATCCCTGGCAGGTGTCCATCCAACCTCTGCTTAAAAATCTCCAATAGCGGAGAGTCCACTAGCTTCTGAGGGAGTCCATTCCAAGTCAAATGGCTCTAACTTGGAAACGCCCTTCTTGAAGCATCACTCCATTGGTTCTTGTCCTACTCTCTGGAGCAGAAGAAAACAAGCTTGCTCCATGTTCCACATAACAGTCCTTCAGATATTTGAAGAGGACTATCATATCACCTGGGACGCGGGTGGCGCTGTGGGTTAAAGCCTCAGGGCCTAGGGCTTGCTGATCGAAAGGTCGGCGGTTCGAATCCCCGCGGCGGGGTGCGCTCCCGCTGTTCGGTCCCAGCGCCTGCCAACCTAGCAGTTTGAAAGCACCCCTGGGTGCAAGTAGATAAATAGGGACCGCTTACTAGCGGGAAGGTAAACGGCGTTTCCGTGTGTGGCTCTGGCTCGCCAGAGCAGCGATGTCACGCTGGCCACGTGACCCGGAAGTGTCTTCGGACAGCGCTGGCCCTTGGCCTCTTTGAGTGAGATGGGTGCACAACCCTAGAGTCTGTCAAGACTGGCCCGTACGGGCAGGGGTACCTTTACCTTTTTATCATATCACCTCTTGGTCTTCTCTTCTCTAGGCTACACATACCTACCTCATTCTTGGCAAAGCTTGGTTTCCAGACCCTTGATTATTTTGGTCGCCTTCCTCTGTGGAAGCTCCAGCTTGTCAATATCATTCTTAAATTGTGGTGCCCAGAACTGGACACAGTATTCCAGGTGTGGTCTGGCCAAGGCAAAATAGAGCGGTATTTTTCCTTCTCTTGAGCTGGACACTTCAGCTGATGCAGCCTGGCATTGAATCTCATAACACAGTGTCCTTGCAAAAGAAACAGCTGCAAACTTAGGATGCTTCCATATCTGCTTATTTACAAATACATGACCTGAACTTCAGGGGAGCAGGCCAGCATCCAGGCAGGCAGTGTTGGCCTTATCAGTTGATACAGCTCCTTCCCCCACTGTCAGGGCTGGAGCCAGGCATAGGTCATCAACAAAGCAATAACTCACCCAAGGCCAGTGAAGTTAACTCTTTATGCAAGGAAACAACCACACCTCAGGCCTGGTGGTGTCAGCAACTCCTGTGAGGAAGTCTTGCCCTGATGAAACAGTTGTCAGGACTGAAGATCTCCACCTTCCCAGGGCTCACTAGGACTCCTCCTTTTCAGGGTCTTTCCCACACGGTCTCAGGCTGTGTCTACGCACAACCACCCTCTGTAATCCCCGTTTCATTTCTCTGTGTGTTCTAGGAGACCAGGTAGGAAGAGGAGCTGGTCACAGCAGGATGGAGAGACTCCCTGGATTCTTCAGCAGCCAGTTTCCACTTTGCATTTTGGCCACTCTCCCTTCCAGCCTCTGCTTCAGACTCAAGACTCTGCACTGCTCTCTGCCACAGCCTCTTCCTGTTCACTAAACCCCATCTCCCCTTCTGCTGACACCTCCTCCTCTCAGTCTGCTCCTTCTCTCTCTGGCCACTCATCGTCGTCCCACCACCAATCCCCTGGCTCTGAGCCTTCTTCCCCTGGGGGTTCTTAGGAGGTTCCCTGGCTGGTGCCTCCCCAAACTCCTCTGCCTCCGCACGAACCATGACACCCAGCAGCCAACATTCCCACTTGCTACAGCTCCTCCTTCCCAGGAAACCACAGAAACTCAAGCTTCCTTATCCTTTTCCAGCTGCATGCATTGTTCTCTTCAGGCCAAATACCTGCTCCCTCATTTCAGCTCTTTCCCAACTCAACAGCTTGCTGCCACCAGTCGTCAAGGCCTTTAAGCAAGCGAGCTTTGATAAAAGATCACTGCTCACATTCAACAGTTGCAAGGCTGGGCATTGGTTTAAAAAACGACTCCCCTGCCCCTTGTCTTCTCCTGGAAGGACTTTTTCTCTCCTATTGTCTAAGCCTGCCTGCAGAGCATCATGATTTTTGCAGGAGAATTCCAAGCACATACCGTAAATCGAGGTATGCACAATTAAAGTAGATTGAAGCACAAGAAGCACACTTTTGAAAAAAGGACTTTTTGCAGTTGGGAAAACGATGAGGAAATCTGCTGAAAAGTCTTTGATGAACGAATAAGGTTATAAAGATGTATAACCAACACACAAGCAAATCTGTAGAGAACAGGCATAATCTAACCTCTGTGTAAGCTTTGTGCAAGCAAAGCTGGATGCAATAAAGAGGACATCGGGAGGAGCTCTGACCTTTTTTGCATTTTGTGCAAAATGTCACTATGTGTGCATAACCCATTTAGCCTTCACAAAACTGTAGGGTTCCCTCCTAGACTTTGGGTGACATGATACATGCTGCATGGGAAGCAGAATTCCACCCCGTAAGAACCTTTCCCCCAGAAAAGGATTCTCTCTCCCTGCACCTTTTTGTAGACCTGGCCCTGAGAGGCAGAGCAATGCCAAAGTGTTCTAAATTCAAATTGGGGTGACCCCAGGAGGTCTCGCCAATTCGGAAGCAGCTGACACCGACGATATGATTCAGCAGATTGAGTCTGTATTAACAAAAAGCGGCAGATTATTTTCAGCCGGGCAGATTTCTTGCTATCAAAGCACTTGTTCAATTTGGGGCCGATGTGAGAGAGTTTCCCAGACAGCTTGCATAAACAGGAGTATCTCAAGAAATGAAGGGCCTGCTGGATTTATATAACCTTTATGGGAGGAAATAGATTATTGGCAGCGAGAGTGATGGAGAGGCATAAAATTACCCGGCAGTGCTTTAAAAAGAAAACTCTCGGAGAATTCCCATGTGCCCCTGGAAATCCTTTGTGCGTGGCTCAGAATATCTGATTCCTTTGTGATGGTAGGGATGTCTGAACTGTGAAGAAGTGAAGCAGGCTTTATTCTGACCCAGAGCATCATTTTGCCAGCAATTCAAGCAGCAGCCAATGAAGTGAAGCAGGGAGAAGGCATGACAACATCACATCCCTCATTGCGTATGAATGGACAGAGGATGAGGAGGTGGAGATATGGAGCGGATGTTTTAAGCAGATTACCACCCCATAACATCACAGGCTCACACCCTGCAAAACATCAATTCCCTCTTGAGGTGAATATAATAGGAAACAATTGCAAGGAGCTGATATTTTAGTGTGGCAGCAGGTGTGCTTAGGAACTCCCTGCCTATTGACATTAAGCAGCCGCCCTCACTATATTGGTTTAAAGGTAAAGGGACCCCTGACCATTAGGTCCAATCGTGGCCAACTCTGGGGTTGCGGTGCTCATCTCTCTTTATTGGCCGAGGGAATTGGCATACAGCTTCCGGGTCATGTGGCCAGCATGACTAAGCAGCTTCTGGCAAACCAGAGCAGCACACGGAAATGCCGTTTACCTTCCCACCAGAGTGGTACCTATTTATCTACTTGCACTTTGATGTGCTTTGGAACTGCTAGGTTGGCAGGAGCAGGGACCGAGCAACGGGAGCTCACCCCATCACGGGGATTCGAACCGCCGACCTTCTGATCGGCAAGTCCTAGGCTCTGTGGTTTAACCCACAGTGCCACCCACGTTTAGACGCCTGCTGAAAACTCAGCATGAGAACATGAGAAGAACCCTGCTGGAACAGGCGAATGACCCACCTAGCCCCACACCTTGTCCTCACTGTGGCCAACCAGATGCCCTCAAGGAAAGCTCACAAGCAGAATCTGAGTGCAGCAGCCTTCTCCCCACTTGCGACCCCCATCATTCAGAAGCATACTACCTTCAAAAGTAGGGATCAAACAGAGGCATTCTGGCTAGTCGCCATCGATAGCCCTCTCTGCTATGAATTTGTCTAATCCTCTTTTAAAGCCATCCGAGTAGGCGGCCATCTTGCCATCTTGTGGGTAGCACAATTTTTATCATTTATATATAATTTAATTAAGCATAGATAAAAGTTCCATTGATTTTATCTGTGTTTTAATGATGATGATATCCTTGCTTTTTAAAGAGTTTTGTGGATTTTAGCTGTCTTTTACCAGTAATTGCGCTGTGCACTCTGCTTAGAGTTTTGTGATTAAGTATTTTTTTCTAAACGAAAGAATAAATGAAATGTATTTTAACACATGATTGGACAGTGTTCTCAAAGCTACCAGCATGAGTTTGACCAAGCTGCGGGAGGCAGTGGAAGACAGGAGGGCCTGGCGTGCTCTGGTCCATGGGGTCACGAAGAGTCAGACACAACTAAACAACAACAACAAATTTTAACACAGTGTGTGTTTGTGGTGCTGGATCTTCTGTTCATGGGGCCCCATGGGACCCACATATTAGGAGTATAGGTTGACCACAGACAGTAATAAAAGTTCGGAATACAGCAATTGGTACGTCCCCTTTCTCTGCAGATATAGAATCATAGACTCATATAATTGTAGACTTGGAAGGGACTTTGAGAATCATCTAGTTCAACTCCCTGCAATGCAATGCAGCTGCCCCATACAGGGATTGGAGCTGCAGCCTTGGCTCATAGCTGTCAACTTTCAGATTTGAAAATAAGGGATCAGCAGCCTCACCTGTCCCGGGGACAGTCTACGAGATATCTAACAATCCGGGATAGCAGCGGGAAGCAGCGGGAAACGGCGCTGGAATAACGGAATTTCCTGCAAAAAAAGGGAAGGTTGACAGCTATGCCTTGGCTTTATCAGTTCCACACTGTAGCCAACTGAGCTATCCGTGGTACTACTAGATAGATAGATACAGTAGATGATAGATAGATAGAAAGAAGGATAGAACTTTCTTTATGTATGCCACAACAGCAGCAAGAATACTTATCGCAAAATATTGGAAGACACAAGATCTACCCACCCTGGAAGAATGGCAGATGAAGGTGATGGACTACATGGAATTGGCGGAGATGACTGGCAGAATCCGAGACCAGGGAGAAGAGCTGGTGGAGGAAGATTGGAAGAAATTTAAAGACTACTTACAAAAACACTATAAAATTAATGAATGTTAGAATGATGTTGGATTGAGGTTAAAGGGTTATTAGTAATTATGTGGTGAAGAAATATGGAAAGATGGATGGTTGAAAGATGAAAAACTAAAGGTATATTACACTAAGATAAAGATAAGGACAAGGTAGAGGGAAGGGATTTGCTGACTAAAATAATTGGAATTGGAATACAGAGACGGAGGTGTGGGGAAGTCCGGGGAACAAGCAAATGTAAGAAATATCATGGAAATTGAATTGTTTTTATTTGTTTTTATTTTTGTATTTCGCATTTTTGTATTTTGTATTTTTTTCTTTTTTCTTTTTTTTCTATCTGAAAACCTTAATAAAATATTTTTTAAAAAATAGATAGATAGATAGATAGATAGATAGATAGATAGATAGATAGATGATATAGATAGATAGATAGATAGATAGATAGATGATAGATGATGATAGATAGATAGATAGATGATAGATAGATAGATAGATAGATAGATAGATAGATAGATAGATAGATAGATGATATAGAATCAGAAGCGTGTCTATAAGGAGGGTGCACCTTTGATTAATTTGAGAGATTTGAGTGACAATTGATTGCATCTTCAACCCTTCAAGTGAAGCTTCCAAATGGGGATTTATTTGACCTGACGTTCTTGCAGCTTTGATGTCTTCTGCTGTTTTTTTGGGAGCAGATTGTGTGATGACATTTGCCTTGCTCCTCCCGAGCCCTCTAATTGCATCAGCCCTGAGGTTCCCTTCCTTTATTTGTTTTAAATCCTTTTGTAAAATCAAAAGTCGAAGGGGTTCATCGCTGCCAGGAATATTCTATGAGAGCAGAGGAGGAGTCAGTTACAGATGGGCAAAATTAGCTAAGCCAACAGGAATCACTGGAGGAATATTCTTATTAAACAAGGCAGAATTCTGTCACTTTCTTAATCACGAAATGTTGATGAAGCCGTAAGCAGCCCCTCCAAGGTGTTCACCTTTGCCCTGTTCTCCGTTTGTGGGCGTGCGTTTGTGTGCATGCGTGCAAAGACGGAAGAAGTGGAAGGAAAATTACCATTACTAGTGTTGTGTGCCATCCTAATCTCTGAGCAGTGTAGTGGGGTTCTGCCTCAAATTTTGTCACATGAAATTACAATGCGGAGCTCACGCTACTTACAGTGGTACCTCGCAAGATGAATGCCTCGGAAGACGAAAAACTCGCAAGACGAAAGAGTTTTTCATTTTCTGAGTTGCTTCGCAAGACGGATTTCCCTATGGGCTTGCTTCGCAAGACGGAACGTCTTGCGCCTTTTTTAAAAAAACGCCAATGCATTCCTATGGGAAACCGTCAATACACAGTGGTGCTTCGCAAGACGAAAAAACTCGTAGAATGAAAAAACTCGCAGAACGAATTAATTTCGTCTTGCGAGGCACCACTGTACTGAGTAAGCAGGGTTGCAAACCATTCCCCCCTCCCCCCCGAAACAATTAACATGGAAATGAGCACTAAACTTCTGCTAGATTTCCAGAGGTGGCTTTTATGTTGTGTGAATGATCACGCAAAATGCAGGCATTATCAGGTAAGAAAAATCGGAAGAAAGTTCTGTCCGAATGCAGCCTCAGACTCTGATCTGCAACGAGAAGAGCGACAACCGAGAACAGATATACTTGCAAAATGCTAGCTATCTTGTGGTATATCATGTATGAGGTTGTGGTGCAAGGGGCTCCCTGTTTCTGTATCCTTCCTGACCACAGAAGACACACAACCTGATCTTCAGCATTAACATCTTTTTTATTTTACGTTGGAAAACCTGGTTACTATTGACGATAAACAGGTAATTCTTTTTGCATGGATCAGCTCTTCTTCCTTGCAGACTCCTCCTGCTTTTCCTGTCCCTCTCCCAAGTCTCTGTGGCCTCAAAAGGCCTTCTAGAAAAAGGGGGGAAATGTGTGCTTTCTCCTTTAAATGTTAACCACAGGGTTAGAGCCAATTACTTGTCCTTTGATCAGCTACTGCGGCTGACAAAGACCACCTGATGTGATGTAACACAGCAGGACAGGACAGAACTAGCTACAGCAGAGCTGTCCTGTGTCCTTGCAACAGAGCGGCTGAGCTACTAAATGTGGTTTTCCTGTTGTTTCCTCCAGTCGCGCACACACCACCCCCAGCCGAAACCTCCTCCTACACATCATGGTTATGCCAGTCACAAAAGGAAAACGCTTCAATGGCTCAAGACCATCAGTCACAAATGACTGCTTTGAGCTCTGAGTGCTGCAATCATATACACACATTTAATTGGGGAGTAGGTGCCATTGAACTCAGTAGGGCTCTACCATTGAGTTAAAGGAGTGTAGGATCTCGCTGCACAGCCTTAAGCATTTTATGTTCAGTGGGACCTTTCACAACCGCCATCCATCCATCCAGGCTGGTTTATGCTTTAAGGTAACAATGGGAAACTTGTGACCCGTCAGATGTTTTTGTTGGACTCCAGATCCCATCAGCCCCAGCTAGCATAGTCAGGCATGATGGGAGTTGTAGTCCAGCCTCATGTGGAGAGCTAGAGCTTTCCCACTACTGCTCTAAGGCTGCAATCCAAGTTCTACTGGCTACACTAAGACTTATTTCTGAACAAACATGCCTAGCTGCAAAACACGCCTAGATAGCTTTGTGGGCTCTACTGAACACAATTAGATTTTCTTCCCACTCTAGATCTGCCTTCTGGAGCTTCTGGTCCTCATCTTTTGCCCTGTTCTTCTTCTCATGACTTGTTTGGAGTGTCTTCTTCCTTCCTTCCATTTGTATCCTTCTCCTTGAGGGACTGTACTTCATGGACAAAGCTAAGTGGCCAGTGCACCGTTGGAGGAGGGTGGGGAGGGGAATGGTAGAAGACATGGCTTTATCATCATCCACAGCACCTTTCCCAACCTTGGTGTTGTTGGATTACTATTCCCATCATCCTTGACCAGTGGGCCATGCTGGCTGGGGCTGATAGGAATAGCAGTCCAACAACATCTGGGGGCCCAAAGTTAGAAGAGGCTGGTGTAAAGCAGGGATGGGGAGCTGGTGACCCTCTAGATCAATGTTTCCCAAACTTGGGTCGCCATTTGGTTTTTGTACTATAACTCCCACCTTGCCTTGCTAGTAGGACCAGTGGTCAGGGATGATGGGAACTGTAGTCCAAAACAGCTGGAGACCCAAGTTTGGGAAGCAGTGCTCTAGATGTTGCTGGCCTCCATCTTCCAAAATCCCTGACCATTGGCTGGGCTGCTTAGGGCTGATGGGTGACAAGCAACATCTCATTCCCCATCCCTGATCTGAAGTCATGAATTGCAGTAGAGATATTAATATGAGATTGTCTTTCAATTAAGTTGGCAGATTGGAAAGAAGAAGTGATGGATTCTGGCAGGGATAACTTTTCTTTGGCTCTGTATCACAATCTTCCATGCATATTTCTGTACATACAGGAATTTTGTCCTCTGTTGCTGAATTTCATACCAGCATCTTCGGAGGCGCGGGTTCCATGCAACTCAATGAGATTTGCATGTGTAGGATTGCATGGTTATTTTCAATAATTTGATTTCACCAGCATGTCGAAACATTGCAGCAGTCCTTCTAGGGGGGGAAGCAAAAGGTTACTTCCTCTCGTACCTTCCCTTCATGCGGCTCTCTGTTCCTGCCTCCAAGTCTTGACCTTTTTATTATTTTATTTTACGATCACATTATCCCGTTGCAATTGTAAAAGCACATTATAAAAGCAACCAATATTGAACTAATTTTATCACAGGCCTGGTAATAAAGTTTAACACCAACTATAATGTTGCTGCACACTGAAAATATTGCGAGAGCGCTGTAATATCCTGTTAAAGTCATTTTTTCCAGTCAACACCATGAGATCTGCCAAGAGATGTGTGTTTGTGTGTGTGTGTGTGTGTGTGTGTGTGTATGGTTTGGTAAATTTGACTGTGATGTGCCTGATGTGCTTGTAGCTTTGTTGGTCCACAACCACTGGAGCTGGGAAGGGGGGAAGAAATCAATAGAGCAAACTGATACAGAGGAGCGAATAGGGGGAGAGAAGAGTGATGGATTAATCTTTTCCATTTTGCTGAGCCCAGATGAAGACTACTGCAAAAGGGCAAGGAAAGTATATTGATCAATATTCACCCTCAAGAAGCGCATGGGAAGGCCTTACTCGCTAACTGCATACATACAGAGTTGAAGCTGATAGAAAATCTAAATACATACATACACACATCATAACGGCTACTAGCCATAAGGCTATGATCTGGCTCCATAGCTGGAGGCAGGGATGCTTCTGAAGACCAGTTTTTGCGAACCACAGGAAAGAGCTCTTATGTTCAAGTCCTGCTTGTTGGGACATCAATGGAGAGCTAAACTTCCATGGATCTCTGATGGCAGATGAAGGTCCTGGTGCAGAGAGTGTGACTTGAGTCACCCAACCTCTCTTGGTGCAAAATGGAACTAGCCTGTTCCACAGCCAGCTTCAGCCAAAGTTCTTGAGTTGAAAACCACTTTACAGTGGTACCTCGGGTTACATACACTTCAGGTTGCATACGCTTCAGGTTACAGACTCTGCTGACCCAGAAATAGTGCTTCAGGTTAAGAACTTTGCTTCAGGATGAGAACAGAAATCGTGCTCCGGTGGCGCGGTGGCAACAGGAGGCTTCATTAGCTAAAGTGGTGCTTCAGGTTAAGAACAGTTTCAGGTTAAGAATGGACCTCCAGAACGAATTGAGTACTTACCCTGAGGTACCACTGTATAGGCGCATGGGAAACCCAGGATACATTTACTTTAATACTGTCTACACTCAGTCCCTCCCAAGAGCCCCTATTCTCCAGGGACAGTCCTGGATTTACTGTCCCTTTTTCTGATCCTAGAATGTCCCACTTTTCCTTAGGGTGTCCCTATTTTCAATGGAGAAATGTTGGGGGGTATGGAGTTATCCAACCCCCGAGCCGTCAGAAAGGCAATCCTCCAAAGAGAAGTTTTTTTAATGCTTAATGTTTTATTATGTTTTATATATGTTGGAAGCTGTCCAGAGTGGCTGGGACAACCAAGTAAGAAGTTTGGGGTAGTAAATTTATCATTATGGAATGGGACATCCCAATTTTCACTGGATAAATGTTGGAGGGTATGTACACTGCCTGCCAGTGGCTCCCCGGGTTTCAGGTTAGAGTCTTTGGGGAATGAAAACATCTGCTTTGTGGCCGAAGGTCTAGCAAGGAACTGCAGCCTTCCCTTGTTTAATTCTATTGGAGTGACAAAATGGCCTCAACCTTGCTATGTCTACTTAATGGTTCCTATTGCAGTCCTGTACCCCTCCCACCGCCAACCATATTGTGTTAAGTCTGCATTTTATTGAGGCTGTGCTGAACTTTGTGCCTGCAGCTACAATTTATATTTCATATGGATTTTGCATATTGAGTACGCTGTGTTTATGCTGATCAATGAAGAATCGTCCTTTGTTTTGCTTCTTTCCATATTTTCCACGCGCAAAACTCTAATTGCAAATGGCTATGGAGATAAAAGCAGGTCACTGGTCTAAGTTTTGTAATCTATCAAGGGGCCCCAACAGCAAGTAACAACAAAGAAGAAAGCAGTGTTGCCTAGAGTGTTGCTTTATGTATTTATTTAATGTATCATTTCATGTTTCAACGGGAAGCTCTTTTTTTTAAACACAGGAATCAGTGTAAGAAATACAACATGAATTTCTTATTCAAAACCCAATAATATTGAATCTCTAAGAGACAAAACTTTTGATCAAATGCAAAACAATGCAATAGCTGAGCTTTTCCAGAACAAGCAAGTAATTCACATGTTCTCTGCAAGATAGTTGGCCATTCTGTTTATAGCGAAATTAAGCTTTTTTTTAAAAAAAACTAAAACACAGGCCAATAATAATAATCCCACATTGTAGGTAACAATTCAACAGCAATAAATATCCCTAGACAATTTACACAAGCGAAAGAACAAAGAGGCACAAGACTAAATCATATACATCAAGACAGAACATCAAAATACAGCTATTATAACAAAATACATCGTAATGTGAATCCCTTCAGTATTACAGAAAAAAACAATTAAATCTTTCATTCGACAATCACCATGCTAAATCTTAATCATTCACACCTTCAGACTGCTGACCACTCACAGTGTTACGTAATGAGCCAAGAACTTGGGAGTAAGGGTGGGATGTAAATTTAATAAATCAATAGTCAATCAATCAATCAATCAATCAATCAATCAATATTCTTCTGCATCCCATGTCTTCCCTAAACTCCTCTTTGGTGAAAGAAAGAGTGTCCCAAAGGCAAAGAAGGGGCATAACTGGGACACCAGTTAACCAAGGACATTAGGCAAATTCATAGAATCATAAAGTTGGAAGAGACCACAAGGGCCATCGAGTCCAACCCCCTACCAAGCAGGAAACACCACCAGAGCACTCCTGACATATGGTTGTCAAGTCTCTGTTTAAAGGCCTCCAAAGAAGGAGACTCCACCACACTCCTTGGCAGCAAATTCCACTGTCGAACAGCTCTTACTGTCAGGAAGTTCTTCCTAATGTTTAGGTGGAATCTTCTTTCTTGTAGTTTGGATCCATTGTTCCGTGTCCGCTTCTCTGGAGCAGCAGAAAACAACCTTTCTCCCTCCTCTATGTGACATCCTTTTATATATTTGAACATGGCTATCATATCACCCCTTAACCTCCTCTTCTCCAGGCTAAACATGCCCAGCTCCCTTAGCCGTTCCTCATAAGGCATCGTTTCCAGGCCTTTGACCATTTTGGTTGCCCTCCTCTGGACACGTCCCAGTTTGTCAGTGTCCTTCTTGAACTGTGGTGCCCAGAACTGGACACAGTACTCCAGGTGAGGTCTGACCAGAGCAGAATACAGTGGCACTTAGTGGTGGCTAAGGGTGTCCAAAGTCATTGTAGCTATATATTACCTCCAGGTTCAGTGCCTCCAGTTACCTCCAAGAGCAGATAGGGTGTGTGGGCATCCCATGGGCTTCTCATGGGTCATTGAGGTAAGCAGAATGCTGGACTGGATGGTTCTTTGGAGGAAGACCGTAAGAACAGCATGCTGGATCCGGCCAATGTCTCCTCTAGTCCAGCATTCTGTTCTCACAGGGGACAACCAGATGCTATGGGAAGCCCGCAAGTGTGATGAGCATCACAACACTCTCTTTGCATGCAGAATGATACAGCAAGGCTCTTCTTAATGTTTTATGTTTGGAGATTGGTAATGAGGGATCTGTGTTGTTGTTGCTGCTGCTGCTGCTGTTGTCTTTTTAAATATCCTAGCAAAGTGATAAAATAGGCCCGAAGGGAAGCGGCAATAAGCCAGGCCTGTGCAATTTCTGACCGGTCAACAACATTTTATGGAGACCCACCTCCAAATGCTTAATAATCCTCCCATTTTTCTCTCTGGGGCTGCAACCAAGGAGTCGCCAAAGCCTTGAAAATTCATGATACGTTGCTGATGGATGGTCTGCCTTGGGCCCAGTGGACCACAAAGTGGGCAGACTTGCTTTGGTTACAGGAAGGTAGCCGCGTTGGTCTGCCGTAGTCAAAACAAAACAAAACAAAAAATAATATAAATAACTCCTTCCAGTAGCACCTTAGAGATCAACTAAGTTAGTTATTGGTATGCGCTTTTGTGTGCATGCACACTTCTTCAGATACACACTTCTTCAGACTTGCTTTGATGGGACTAGAAGGAGCAGACTCTCAATATTATCCAGGGGGACTCCTTGGCTGAGCCAATCTTTATTTTTTATTTTTTTTAAATGTAGGGTTCCTCCAACTACCTATTCAGATCCAGAACACGCAGTCCATCTGTTCTTTTGACAGTGTTCTTAGGTACATGTTTTGGTGGAAGAGTGGACTGTATCTTGCGGGGCCAGATCTGGTGATTGTACTGTATTTTTCCTGAGCTAAGGTCCTGTCAGATGGAGCTTAGAACTTAATATATTGTCTATGTTTACCAAGCTGTCTCTGGGAATGTCCATAATGATTCTGTTTTTTATCAGGCAACAAAAGAGGACGAAGGTGCAGCGATGCAAAGAAAGATACATTAGCTGTCAACGCGCAGGTAACATATCACGCTAAAACCCTTCATTCTCTTTTCACCCACTGCTTGGCGCACTGTTTTCCTTTAAGAGTCGCCCATCAGCCCTGACAGATGGATTAAACCTGAAAGGCATCAACTCCACTGGAAAACTGGTACCCACTCAAAAGCCAGATGCAGCTCTGTCATTCAAGAGGATTTTGTTTTCCTAATAGGTCCTCTTCTCGGAAAATGGTGGCTGTTCTTTTTCAACTTCTTTTTAAATCTACCAGCGTTTCGCAGGGAGACGTATTATCCACAGGCTGCAGAGGGATTGCGAGAGTATTAGATACCAATGTGGCTTAAAGACAAGTGAAAGGATTGCCACGGTTCTTGTATATATAAGAAAGGAGAAGCATGTTTTCCGTAGTCTTTGCTTGCAACGAAAAGAGTTTAATAAGAATAAGAATAAGAATAAGAATAGGAATAAGAATGATATTACAGTGGTACCTCAGTTTACGAACATAATTCGTTCTGGAAGTCCATTCTTAAACCAAAGCATTCTTAAATCGAGGCGCGCTTTCCCTACTGAGGCCTTCCGCTGCTGGTGCCCTTCCACCGTTTGGCTTCTATTCGGCTACCAAGGCAAAGTTTGCTAACCGGAACACCTACTTCCGGTTTTGAGGAGTTCGTTCCCTGAATAGTTTGTCAATAGGACTGTTCGTAGACCGAGGTACAACAACAACAACAACAACAACAACAACAATATATTATTCATACCCCGTTCATCTGGCTGGGTTTCGTAACAGAAGAAGAAGAAGAAGAAGAAGAAGAAGAAGAAGAAGAAGAAGAAGAAGAAGAAGAAGAAGAAGAAGAAACATTAAACATTAAACATTTAAAACTTCCTTAAACAGGGCTGCCTACAGATGTCTTCTAAAAATCAAATAGTTGTTTGTTTCCTTGACATCTGATGATGGGAGGGCGTTCCACAGGATGGGTGCCACTACCGAAAAGGCCATCTGCCTGGTTCCCTGTAATCTCGCAGTGAGGGAACCACCAGAAGGCCCTTTGAACTGGACCTCAGTGTCCGGGCAGAACAATTGGGGTGGAGACGCTCCTTCAGTTCACACCGCTGCCAGCTCAAGCCCCACCCAATTTTGGCGTCAGCCCCATTCACACTGAGCAAGTGGCCCCAAAGGGAATACAACCCCTTGACATGCAAAAGGCTTCTCTCTACTAGAGGAACCTAACACTGGAGTACTGGGTTCTGTGACCCTTTGCCCTTAGTGGTGTCTGAGCGTCAGAGAACATGGTGCCTTTTAAAGCGACAGCACAGCCAGTCCCCTGAAATGACTTTCCCAGCGCATGGCTGGTAGCGCCATGACATGGCTGCATGGCGGCTGCCTACCTCACGTCCCAGCCTACGAAACAGAGCGTGGAGAAAGTCACTTTGAGAAGAAGAACTGCCGGCCTAAAAAATGATCATTTACTCATAATCAATTTATGCCCATATAAAGATTTTATAAGGAACTCGGCCGTGCTTTATGGGAATAGCTTATTCTATCACTTCAAGGCTTTGTAGTTCTTGCTCCATCAACTCAATATAAAACAGCACTGCAGTTTGCTGGCTAAGACAGCCTTGCTCAACATGGCTTCCTCCAGATGTTTCGGAAGGAGAGGCAGTCCTAAGCATCTGAAGGGGCCCAGGTCGGAGAAGGCTGAGCCGGAGACAGTGTGGTGTAGTGGTTAGAGTGTCGGGACTGCAAGATCTGGAAGACCAGGGTTCAAATCCCGTTCACCCATGAAGCTCACTTGACCTTGGACCAGTCACTTTACCTCAGCCAAGCCCACTTTACCTCAGTTATTGTGGGGAATCAAATGACGAGGGGGATTTTCCTTGGAGAAAAAAGTGATAGAAAAGAGATAAAAGCAACAAACAGATAAATAAGAGATGGATCATAGACCACTAAAAATTATACTTTTCCTATTAATGGACTATGCAGAATTAGATAAATTAACAGGAAGGATTCAAAACCTGCGGGATCAGAGATTCTTAGAGGACTGGAGCAAATATTTGAATCATTTGAAAAGCAGTTGTGATAAACAGATAAAGCTAGTAGGTCTGCAAGAAGTTCTGTAAGGAGGACTTTGTGAAATATTGCAAAGAAGACTTTGAAAAAGAATTATTAGTTAAGGAAGGACAATTAAAAGGAATAGAGAAATTAAGAAATGCAGAAGAAGTGGTAAAGAACGGAAAATCTTCAGAAGTTGTTGACAGAAGACTAAAATATTGTATAAGATAAAAAGTTATGTTAAATGATTGTTGGAACTTAGATGTTAAAAATTATATATATATATATATATATATGCAGGTTTTGGTGTCCTCGGGTGTCTTCCCGTGTAAAAGTTGGGGTGTCTAGGCGACGTTTCGACGAGGTCTCACTCGTCATCTTCAGGCTGGTGCTTTCGGCTTCTTGTTACTGGAACAGAGCAGGATCTCAGTGTTTGAGTTCCTATAAATACTGTTGAGGAGGTGTGGTGTATAGCCTCCAATGTTCTGGGCAGAGAGGAGGTTCCCAGGCTAGTGTGCCTTTTCTTCTTTTGTTCCTTAATTACTTGAGGGATATCTTGAGTGATTTCTTGAGTGATTTCCTGAATCCCACTTAGGTGGGTCATTAGGTGTGGATTAGTTGCTAAAGCCTTCGTGTCTTGAACTCTTGAACTTTGTGAAGAGTTTTTCTGAGAAGATGGCTGTACTGCACTTGGTTGTGCTCTGGCTTGGCGCAGGTGCAGCATCCCCCTGCAATCCCTACACAGATCTGGCTGGCACAGGCCACAAAACCACAGCTCGCCCCTATACACGAAGCCAAGCCAGAGCACAACCAAGTGCAGTACAGCCATCTTCTCAGAAAAACTCTTCACAAAGTTCAAGAGTTCAAGACACGAAGGCTTTAGCAACTAATCCACACCTAATGACCCACCTAAGTGGGATTCAGGAAATCACTCAAGAAATCACTCAAGATATCCCTCAAGTAATTAAGGAACAAAAGAAGAAAAGACACACTAGCCTGGGAACCTCCTCTCTGCCCAGAACATTGGAGGCTATACACCACACCTCCTCAACAGTATTTATAGGAACTCAAACACTGAGATCCTGCTCTGTTCCAGTAACAAGAAGCCGAAAGCACCAGCCTGAAGATGACGAGTGAGACCTCGTCGAAACGTCGCCTAGACACCCCAACTTTTACACGGGAAGACACCCGAGGACACCAAAACCTGCATATATATATATATATATATATATATGAATTGACGCTTTTGAATTATGGTGCTGGAGGAGACTCTTGAGAGTCCCATCGACTGCAAGAAGATCAAACGCATCCATTCTGAAGGAAATCAGCCCTGAGTGCTCACTGGAAGGACAGATCCTGAAGCTGAGGCTCCAATACTTTGGCCACCTCATGAGAAGAGAAGACTCCCTGGAAAAGACCCTGATGTTGGGAAAGATGGAGGGCACAAGGAGAAGGGGACGACAGAGGACGAGATGGTTAGACAGTGTTCTCGAAGCTACAAACATGAATCTGACCAAACTGCGGGTGGCAGTGGAAGACAGGAGTGCCTGGCGTGCTCTGGTCCATGGGGTCACGAAGAGTCGGACACGACTGAACGACTAAACAACAACAATATATATGTATGTGTGTGTATATATATGTGTGTGTGTGTGTGTGTGTGTGTGTGCGCGCTTTCAAAGAACATGAGGTGAGACCTATTGGGGGAGACTTTAAGGCCTATCTAGTCCAGCATCCCAGTGACCAAGTAGATGCCCTGATGTAAAGCCCACAGGCAAGACTTGAGCTCAGTAGTACTTTCCTGCTTATTATATCAAACAGCCGCTGCTCTCAGGCATACTGCCTCTGATCTCCTAGCTCTCATGTGCATTACGGGGGTGGTGGTGTTGACTACAGCAGAATGCTCTCCAACCTATTGAATTCCCAAACCGGGGTGCATGTTTCTGTGCCCATGCAAGTCACGCGACCTGTGTGAGTTCATGGAAGACCCCAAAGAAACCCTTTTTTTCAGGGCGAGATCTCAGTGCAAAATCGCACGAGATCATGGCACCCAAAATGGCCGCCGTGCTCCTGCGTGGGGAAACGGGATGTCCCGTTTTTCCGGGACACTTTCAGGGTATGTAGCAGTGAGTTTAGGGAGTATATTGGACTTGGACTGGGACGATCTAGGTTCAGACCTCATCTTAGCGTAGAAGCTTCCTGGGTGAGCTCTGCAAGGTGCCATCTGTCGGCTTAACCACAACACAGCACTGCTGTGAGGGGAAAACTGGAGGCATGCATGACACCATCGAACTCTGCGAAGGAATGGTGGGTTTAAAAGGAATATAACAGATCAATGCCAAGATTGGTTTCCCTTGCAGGATCCTTGTAAGGACTGGTGTGATAAGGTATACCTGAAGGAGTGTCTCCACCCCCATCGTTCAGCCCTGACACTGAGGTCCAGCTCTGAGGGCCTTCTGGTGGTTCCCTCCCTGTGAGAAGTGAGGTTACAGGGAACCTGTCAGAGGGCCTTCTCAGTAGTGGCCCCCGCCCTGTGGAACACCCTCCCTTCAGATGTCAAGGAAATAAATAATTACATAACTTTTAGAAGACCTCTGAAGGTGGCCCTGTTTAGGGAAGTTTTTAATGTCTGTTGTTTTATTGTGTTTTTAATATTCTGTTGGGAGCCAACCAGAGTGGCTGGGGAAACCCAGCCAGGTGGGTGGGGTATACATAATATTATTATTATTATTATTATTATTATTATTATTATTATTATTATTGAAGTTTCAGCAACTCTGCAGCAAATATATATGTGACACATTATTAATTTAGCACATCTTTTACTAATATATATTTTTTTAATGTCTCCCTTTACATGTGGCAATATCAGGTGTCCCACTCTTAACTTCGTGCAGTAAAAAAGGAATCAGGGGGGAAGCGCTGGGTTTTCAATCTGTCTTCGCGGTGCTATTTTTCAGGTGAAGTGACATGTTTATTCCACTTGGTATATCAACTTTTACAAGGTCAGCCTGGACATTGAGTCCCCCTTTGATTGATCGTGAAGTGCAAAGCACTGTGACTGATCCGCACATTCCTCATTCTTCTCCCCAGCCACAGGCTCAGCCGCAGCCCAGCCCCACCTAAGAACATGGCAGGCTGCCTTATATTGCGTCAAATCGTTGGGCTGCCTAGCCTAGCAATGCCTTCTGCACTGAACGGCAGAAGCTCTCCAGGGTTTCAGACGAAGATCTCTCCCAGTCCGGCCTGGAGATGCCGGGGATTGAACCCTTGACCTTTTGGACGTGAAGCTGATGTTCAATGGTCCTTCATTTCAGTGGGACTGGAGAACAGGTGAACTCTCCTGCTTCTCTCTGTACCAACCTCAAGATGCACGGTTGGCTCTACCATTAGGCAGAGTGAAGCAGCTGCCTCAGGCGGCAAGGCCACCACTACCCCTCCTGAGTCCCTCATGCTAGCTTGCTCTACACTTCCTCCCCCCCCAAATAATTTTTATTGATTTTCTTTTCTCATAACAATTATTCAATATCATCATTTAGCATCCGTTTTCTAGTTTCCCCCCACCCTGTTGACTTCCCCCAACTTTCATTTCTGGTTTGTTACACCAAATGTTACATTCTGCTGTTTATACATAATGTTCTGTAATCACTAATTATATTTCTTGTCCTCTGTAGATAAAGTTGTAAATGTTTATTTAAATCCTGCCAACGAGTCCATTTTTGTTGTTTCTGCAAGTATGTTGCAAAGGGTTCCCATTCTTTTCAAAAGTCACCATTGTCCTTTTCACGCAGTTTATCCGTTAATTTTGTCAGATCTGCATAGTTTATCCATTTTTCTTGCCATTGTTCTTTAGATGGTATTTCTCCAGTTTTCCAATTTTGTGCTATTAAAATTCTTGCTACCGTAGTAGCGTACATGAATAATGTCCAATTTTTCTTTGGCACTTCTTGTCCTAGAATACCTAACACAAAGACTTCTGGTTGTTGTTTTTTTAAAAAAATAATCTTTATTAATTTAAATTACACACATATACAAAGAATCTACAATCTCACACTAAAAAAGAAAGAAGAAAAAGCAGATTTACGTGCCTAAAAAACCTTAATTTTCCTAATTAATACTTAAAGAAACACTTAAATAAAAAAGACCTCTGACAAAACGAGTCTTCCAATCATTCTCATTGTACTGTTTATACTGTCGTCGTTTCCCCCGCACAGTTTTATATTGTTCCCGTCTACTCCACAAACGGTATTTGTTGTGTTTACAAGTATCACTCAAGTTCTGCTAATATGGTGTGGTTGGTACAATATGATCTTATATAATCCTTAAATATTATCCGGCTTTTGGTTTTTTCACAAATGTTATTGCTCTACACTTCCTAACCTAGCCCACTGCCCTTGGGTATGGTAGAAGATGTTGCTCCATTGCCAGTGTTCCAGTAAGGTTCAACCGTCAACCCCTTTGGAGTCTGGACGTGGAACTGGGGTGGGAACCGCCATCAAGTCCTTCACCACAGGCAACAAAATGTTTGGGTCCAGCCCCGAGACACATAGACCCAAGTACCTCATCAGGCTCAGCCCCAATCCACAGCAATGAGTTTCTTCCCCGTACTTGCCAAAGTATGACTGAGGTAAAAAAAACCAGCCTCATGTCCATAAAAATGGTTTTATCTCTACTTTGTTGTTGTTGTTTAGTCGTGTCCGACTCTTCGTGACCCCATGGACCAGAGCACGCCAGGCACTCCTGTCTTCCACTGCCTCCCGTAGTTTGGTCAAACTCATGCTGGTAGCTTTGAGAACACAGTCCAACCATCTCGTCCTCTGTCGTCCCCTTCTCCTTGTGCCCTCCATCTTTCCCAACATCAGGGTCTTTTCCAGGGAGTCTTCTCTTCTCATGAGGTGGCCAAAGTATTGGAGCTTCAGCTTTAGGATCTGTCCTTCCAGTGAGCACTCAGGGCTGATTTCCTTCAGAATGGATAGGTTTGATCTTCTTGCAGTCCATGGGACTCTCAAGAGTCTCCTCCAGCACCATAATTCAAAAGCATCCATTCTTCGGCAATCAGCCTTCTTTATGGTCCAGCTCTCACTTCCATACATCACTACTGGGAAAACCATAGCTTGAACTATACAGACCTTTGTTGACAAGGTGATGTCTCTGCTTTTTAGGATGCTGTCTACAGGCCTCCAAATCCAAAGGCTGGCCCTGATGTCCCCGCTGGGCCACCGTAGCCATGAATGATGCATTTTTCACAGCTTGTAGTTCCTCAGCAGCACAAAAAAGGAAAGCTGAGCATGGATTTGTAGATGAATCACACCGCAGAGTAATTATGCATCCCCGCAGACTACTCAGCGCTGTAATTGCACTGCACTCTTTGCTAGGTGGCTAAGGGGGGAGAAAATCATATATTTACTTCATATTGCAATGTACCATATACAGTAATTACCTTTCCTTGGCACTTAACATATCAATGAATGTTCCACAATTATCACATTTTATAAAGAGCCCTCATGGAGGTGATCCACGGCCGGTAATTTAAAGCTTTTTAAGCTCCTAGCCATTAATGTTTTTAGCGCAACCTGGTGAAAAGCTATACTTATTGACAGTGGTGCTTCGCACGTGGAACATCAGGATCTAAAGATGCTTAATCGTGAAATTCCAGGTGTGTTCCAGCGGAGTGGATTACCATCTTAAACTCTTAAAGAGGGACACTATGAGACACCGCAGAGTTAAAGGACAAGGGGAGTCAAAGAATAAGGTAAATTTTAAGCAGAGATACTGACTTTTGGATCATAAGTTTGAATTAGATGGACCTGTGGAGGAGGCGGAGTCTCAAGGAATCTGGGCGGGGCCAGAGATACAGCCGGAGCTATCGCAGACCTGACACAGGTGACATCAGACAGAGGGGGGCAACTATAGCCCCCTACCTGTCATCATTCCCATTGCTGTTTGATTGAATTAATTATTATTTCATTATTATTTATTAAATTTGGATACCACCCTTCACCTGCAGATCCCAGGGCGGTTCACAACATAAAAACGCAATTAGTTTTTTATTTATTTAAACTATTTATTTGTACTTCTATCTCGTCTTTTTACCTTGAGAATCGCCGTGAGATCTTTTGATGATGGGCGGTATATAAAATCTAATATATCTAGTAAATTAATAAATGAGATAAAAACACAAAATACATAATAAAAACAAGCTCCCCCCCCACCCTCCGCAAACCAATAACTCCCAACTTGCCACTGTATTCTGTATTGAAAATTGAAATAAACTTGCAGTCCCTAGCATGTGAAAGCCAGCCCCATCAAAATCAACATGGCTAATGTTTAGATGCGAGTGCTGATATCAAATTGATATGCCATTATTATTCTTACTATTCCAGAAAACTAAAAGGTGGGACATAGAAGGGGCAGTGTATTTTGCCACTTCTGTGTCTTCCCCACCTCCAATCTCAGTTCCTCCCCTGGGACACTGGCAGAGAGGGTTGGACCCTTGCACTACCTGGCTGGACAATGTTTTAATGGTCAAACCAGAAAAGGGAAAATACTGCCCGGCATATTGTACGTTGTGCACAGTAATGGTGTGTGTTACAGGTGGATGGGGATGTGGGTGGCGCTGTGGTCTAAACCAACTGAGCCTCTTGGGCTTGCTGATCAGAAAGTCGGCGGTTCGAATCCCCGTGATGGGGTGAGCTCCTGTTGCTCTGTCCCAGTTCCTGCCAACCTAGCAGCTCGAAAGCATACCAGTGCAAGTAGATAAATAGGTACCACCGTGGCGGGAAGGTAAATGGAATTTCCATGCGCTCTGGTTTCCGTCACGGTGTCCTGTTGAGCCAGAAGCGGTTTAGTCCTGCTGGCCACATGACCCAGAAAGCGGTCTGTGGACAAACGCCAGCTCCCTCGGCCTGAAAGCGAGATGAGCACCTCAACCCCATAGTCGCCTTTGACTGGACCATCCGGGGGTCCTTTACCTTTTTACCTTACAGGTGGATGGCCATTCTCCCCTTCTAGGAAGGTTGCTCCATTGATAGGAATGCACTTTCACCCACCATCTGCCCTTGCAAATCACTTCCCAAGTAGATGCTGAGCATGGGGAAAGCACATATCTAAAATCAGGGTTGTGTGGGCCTCTAGAGCAGGGATGGGGCCAAAAATCAATTCAGTTTGCATTTGAAGGCCAGATCATCTAATTTGCATTTCTCCTTTTAACCAAACGCCTAGGGTGACCACACCGCGTAGTTGAAGAAGAGTCGGCAGATTTGCATTCATTTTTGCAATAGAGTGGTACCTCTAGTTACGAACTTAATTCATTCCGGAGGTCCGTTCTTAACCTGAAACCGTTCTTAACTAGAGGCATGCTTTCGCTAATGGGGCCTCTTGCTGCCGCTGCACCGCCGACACACGATTTCCCTTCTCATCCTGGGGCAAAGTTCTCAGCTCGAGGTAACTCTTCCAGGTTAGCGTAGTTTGTAACCTGAAGCGTTTGTAACCTGAGGTGTTCGTAACTTGAGGTACCCCTGTATCTGTATGCGAATTAAAAAAAAACAAAACAACGAGTTGAATTTAAGTAAAAAACCAAACAAAAACCCCTCCATGCCAGACCTGAGGTCTGCGAAGAAAAAGAGCAGGAGCGATAAATATGTCGAGCAAGATGGGAGCTGTCAGGGAGAATGCAAATGGCCCTGTATGACTGAGTGCCCCTTGAACCTGCTCATCAAATGTCTCTGGGAAGAAAGTGGCTTTGAGGGTTGCCTCGGAATGCGAAGCAAACTCAGCCCCTGATAATTAATGCAATAAAGGTGGGTTTTAACGCAGCGAACAGGAGTGAAGGTCACGCTGCCCAAAGAGAAGAGAAGCAAAAGCAATTATTCAAACCAATTTGCGGCTGGATATAACTCTAGGGGTGCTAATATGCTGTGCAAGGTGGATTTGAAGTTTTGGTCAAAGTTTGGAAAGTAATAAACAATGGCTCCAGTCATCCCCGTTTAGCAGAAAATATTGTGGATATCTGATATATTCCCTAACAAATCTTGCTCTAAATAGTTTTAAAAACAGGTTCTAAAAGACCACACACACACACACACAAACTCATACGGTCTTTCCATATCCAATGCATTCGTTTTCAGAGGCCTTGCTCCAAAGTGATGGAGGGCCAGTTGGCCGGGACATGGGGCAGAGAGACTTCTCTGTGGTGGCGACAAGGTTGCAAGGTTGTGGAATTTCCTGAATAGACCCTCATTATTGACATTAATTAAAACATATATAAATGAAGACTGCAGATTTTTTTCCTGCAAGCACCTTTGTCTCGCAGACATAATGCATCATGGTGTGGTTTGCTGGCTTGTTGGTTTTAGTCTCATGCCTTGCATGTATGTATTGTACTCTGAACTGCACTGCATTGTGGGTTTTGTAGTCTTTAGGCTGCATCAAGATCTTGCTTTCCTCGTGGATGTGGATCTTGGTCTTGGAGAAGAATGTGGGTGCCTTCCAGATACTACAGGACTTTAGCCCCATGCAACATTATTTACTTATTTAGTTCTTTCATTTATAGTTCATCCTTTTCTCCAAGGAGCAAAAGGTGGCATACGCGGTTCTTCCCTTCCTCATTTAATGCTCTCTGAGGCAGGTTAGGTTGAGGGGCAATGACTGGCCCAAGGTCACCCAGGGAGCCTCATTGCTGAGTCGGGATTTGAACCCATGTCTCCCAGATCCTAGTCTGACATTCTAACCACAGAGGTTGATAGGATGAGAGGAGGGTATTCCAACATCTGGAGGGAACCGTTTTGGCTACCCAGCCCACTCGCTCTAGGTCTTGTCTGATATCATAAAATTGAAATACTTTATTGTCACTTGTACAACTTGTATACAGTGAGATTACACAAGCACCCCACACTCAGCTCTCTTAGTCTTAATTCCCCTCATTTACTGACGCACACCCACCAAACCCGAAAGTCAGTTGCCCTGTTGTTATCTTTTCATTCAGCAGCCTAACAGCCCACGGATAGAAGCTGTTCTTTACCCTGTTGGTGCGACTAATCAGGCTTCTATATCTTCTGCCTGAGGGCAGGAGATCAAGAAAGTGCCGGCCAGGGTGTGAATCATCCCTGAGAATTTTCCTCACTCTCCTGAGGCAACGTTCTTCCGCTATTTCATCCAGCGGATTCACGGGACAGCCCATAATATCTTGAGCTGTATTCACCACCCTCTGTAGGCACTTCCTATCAGTTGATGTCAAACCAGCGTACCACACCGTGATGCAGTATGAAAGGACACTTTCTATTGTGGACCGGTAGAAGGAGATCATCAAATGTTGATTGACATCGTTCTTTCGCAATACTCTGAGAAGATGGAGTCTCTGTTGGGCTTTCTTAACCACCTGGGTTCTATTTATTTTCCAAGTAAGGTCTTGACTGAGATAAACTCCTAGGAATTTAAAGGAAGAGACTCTCTCCACACAGCCCTCCCCGATGTACAGCGGGGCTAGTTCTGCTCTCTTCCTCCAAATGTCTGGGTGAGATAGCAGTAGCAGATGCAGACACACCACACAACCTGCAACAACAGGCCTTCCCCTTTGTTTTTCCACAATTACTCCCTTGGGAGATGGCTCCATTCCCCTGAGAGCTCTCAGGCAGGACACCAGTCGTCACCAAAACAATTCCCATGATCACAGAAATGCGGGATACTTGTGAACGTACGAGATTTCAGACTCTGCCACACAAGGCCTCTCCACTCTCTGATCCTTTCGGGCTTGGCAACAGAGAAGGATGTGGTGTAGGGAGGAATTGGTCTTGTAAATGGTTGCGCTGCAGCCTTTTGCTTTAAACCACACTTTACACCTATAAAATAAATGGCCTGAATGAAAGGAGTGGGGGGGGGGGAGAGCGGGGGGGGGGAGGAAGTGAGCACACACCAGAGATCGATAGAAAGCATTTAGCAGGCAAGGTGACAGAGACAGAGTGCATTTAAATCAGAGAGGGTCTTTACTTCAGAGTTTTGGGAGCACGGCTGTGCGCGTTCAGGCTGTGTCGCACTTCTTAACAATTCTCTGATTAGCAGTTTGCCGTCCTCGGCTGAGCTATAAGGTCTCAGGGACCAGCTACTGCTGCCAGGACCATTTGATTAGTCTGAAGTCGCGGCATTTCCCACACGGACGAGCTCCCGAACAGATTTACGGGCTGTGTGGATTTCACACCGCGAAACTGTTTAGCAGAGAGTTCTCTCCCTTCTGCCATGTGCAAAAACGGAAGCAAACAAACAAATAAACACCCGCCAGCTGCAGTGGGGACCAGCTTCCACAACACTAGCCTGCCCAAATGCTACACCCATCAACCAATATTCTTTTCCAGGTCCCACCACCACCACCTGAAGCCAGGTGACAGGGAAAGAGGGGAAATGGCTGGGCATTTGCCTTGCATGCAGAAGGCCCCTTGTGCAGTCTCCAGTATCTCCTGGTAGATAATAATAATAATTTATTATTTATACCCCGAACGTCCAACGCGGCTTTTGATTGGCTGCAGGAGCTTTCTGCAGCCGATCGGAAGCTGTACCTTGGTTTCCGAACATTTTGGAAGTCAAATGGACTTCCGGAACGGATTCTGTTCAACTTCTGAGGTACCATTGTATATGAGTCTTTATCATCTCTTGAATTGACAAGGGAATGAACCAGTTCCATCCCCCCATCTTTCCCATTAGTTTCAATAATTATTTCGGTGAACCCACATAAGGTGTAGATTATGGGTGTCCATAATCTACCTAGGGGAAATGTAACTGGGACCCCAGTTTGACCCAGCCACAAAATGTACACAGAAACAAAAAAAGTGTGTGTTTGTGGCTTAGATATAACTTTAAGGTGCTTCAAATGAGCTTTTTATTTTAAATCTCCTTTTAGCCCTGGTTCACAGTAGAGAACACTATAGCTCCACTGCCAGATGGAGAATGTTTTTGAAGGATGCATCACTGGGAAAGCTAGACTTTCCCAATCACCTTTTGCCCACAATAAACAGCGGTTGCAACGGCTTTCCAAACTTGGTCCATTTTTCACGCTGACTTTTTTTCTTATGCACAAACTACAAATATAAAGCTTTTCCAATAACAGCTCCAGTTCCTTTGCTATACAATTTAACCTCTCAAAATTGTATTAGGCTACCTGGTCATCAAGTGGCCGTTACAAAGCGGCAAAACCGCAGCTTTCCAAATGGCAGAGCAATCAGCTTGAAAAAAGTGCTCATTACATAATCAGGTTGCTTTCAGCATCTCAGGAGGATGAATTGTGATGACTATAAAGTTGTCTCTAGAGTGCTGGGCAAAGACTATAACCGCCCCTCTCCAAGTTTAAAAACCTATATTAACGGAGCAATCCAAATACACTTTGTGCCTTTGAGTGGGTGGGGGCCGGCAGACTGTATTGAGTGACAGTATATCTCTGCCCAGTGCTGCTGGCCTCTCCAGCCTGACCCCGGTGCCAATCCTTCTTAAAGCTGTAAGTTTAATATGCATAAAATGTAATGTTTGCATGCATTCAAGTTAAAACTTAAGTAAAGCTTTCCATTTCCAAAGCAGAGAAGTGTGCATTAAGTGAGAGGTTTCACTCTAGGTGAAAGCGGAAGGCTGGTGTTTTTCCATTTCAGAGGGTTTTGACTACTTGATGAGAGCCAGTGTGCTGTAGTGGTTTAGAGCGATAGACTCGTAATCTGGTGCAATCGGGTCTCCGCTCTTCCACATGCAGCTGCTGGGTGGCCTTGGGCTAGTCACACTTCTCTGAAGTCTCTCAGCCCCACTCACCTCACAGAGTGTTGGGGGGGGGAGGGAAAGGAGAATGTTAGCTGCTTTGAGACTCCTTCAGGTAGTGATAAAGCGGGATATAAAATCCAAACTCTTCTTCTTCTTGATGACTCATTGCTGGGAACCTAAGCAAATCCCTTGTCATTAGGAAGCTGAAATCTAAGAAGCTCAGCATCTCCCTGTGTTGTGGGAAGCCAATAGAGAGACCATCAGCTCACGGTGTTGGGAAAAGAAGCTTCCAGCATGATGAAGTCTCTGTCTGGAACAGTGGCGTAGCGTGGGGGGTGCAGGGGGGGCCGGCCGCACCGGGCGCAACATCTGGGGGTTAGGGTTAGGGGGCGCAAATCCACGGGTTAGGGGGCGCAAATTACTTGCCTTGCCCCGGGTGCTGACAACCCACGCTACGCCACTGGTCTGGAATCAAAGAGAAAAGTTCCTGAATTGTAATAAAGGACCGAACCGCGTTGCTTGCTACTTGAGTGCAATGTGTTACTTTGTTTGTTTGTAACGTTTATATGTAATGAGTTTTAAGATGGTTCTGCAGTAAAGCTTTGAAACTCATTCTTGGGGTGGAAGGCTCATTCATTTCTACACAAGGTAGAAAAGATCAGGGATTCCACTGAACAACTCTAACATTCCTTCAGTGCAGACTTCCACTTCTGCCACACACAAACCCGGTCTGCGGTTTCCCTGCCATTATTGGGCAGTGGAAAGCCTTGATACAGGACATTCTGAGGGTGGGGAGGTACTGAATCATTCCAGCATCTGTTGGATCTTGTGCTGGCTCTGCTGCCGTCAGGGGACAGTACAGTGGCACCTCGGGTTAAGTACTTAATTCGTTCCGGAGGTCTGTTCTTAACCTGAAACTGTTCTTAACCTGAGGCACCACTTTAGCTAATGGGGCCTCCAGCTGTCGAACCCCTAAATTGTTCAGACTTGCTTGAATATCTGTGTGTGTGTGTGTGAGAGAGAGAGAGAGAGAGACTGGCAACCCAGTCAGATGGGATGGGGTGTAATAATCATCATCAACATCATCCTCTGTGTTTTTAATGTTATTCTATGTTTGCAGGCTACCCTAAAAACCTTTGTTGAAGGGTGGTATAGGAGTAAAAACCCCATAAAGAAAGAATCATGCAAATAAATAATGGTTTGCTTATCGCCACTTCTTCAACTCCAAGGATCTATCTAGTGTTAGCATACTTGCTCACATTATCCGTGGCAATTTTTACTATCTTCCTGAGTGGAGACATTTTGCAAGGTACTTGAAGAACTCAAGGCAGTTAAATTTTAAAATAACAATAAACAAACAATAAAATAACAATAAATAACAATTTGTTATTTTATTTTTCTTTTCTTGTTACTTTTAAACCTCTTTTTGTACTTTTTGATGTGGAGAATTCTTTTTTTTCTTTTTCTTTTTCTTTTTTGTGCTTAACTTTTTTGTACTTACCTTTATTGTATGATTGTATTTTAAATCAATAAAGATGTATTATAAAAAGAAGAAGAAGAACTCAAGGCAGAGGCACATAGCACAGATCTGCATGGGATTTGCATATGCTAATTAATATGCATAAAGGCCTCTGGGCAAATTACAATGGTTGGAGGCTTCGGAAGCCGCGGCATTTCGCGCTGCGCCCAGGTACGCTGCAAGCAATTTGAAAATGAAATATATTGTTTGCTAAAATTTTAGGAAAAGAAAAAGAAGGGAGAGGGGCTTGGGGGCTGGTGCCTGGTGCAATTGACCCAGGGGATCAGAACACACAGGTACCACCTGGGTTCCTGAAACAAGGTGAGATCCAGGGTGGGGGGACGAGGGGGACATGAACATGGCAATGAAGATTCCAGCAGGTGTTGCGTAAAGCCATCCAGGTCAACCTTGGAGCTCTGACTAATTTTTGGACTTACGGGGTGTGGTTGCTAATATAAATCTACAATTTAAAATTTTATTTTTAAATGACTCGTGCTTCAGAATGAACAGGCGTAAGGAGTTTTAATGTGACTTTTCATCAATGTCTCCTTCCCCTCCCTCCTTTCGCTGGTTTCTTTGAAATCCTACACACACACACAAAAAGAAACACAAAAACACACATGGATGGATGAATCTATCAATTTCAGTTCCTCTCAGTTTCTTGGCTTTTTCCAGGACTGAGTTCAGTTTGCCATCTCTCTATATCAGTTTGCATTTTTAAAGAAGAGTCTTTAAGAAAATTCACCAGCATTTTAGGTTTGAATCCAACAAAATAATACACAGAATAGATCCACTGAAGTCAGTGGATGTGACTAACTTACTTCCATTGATTTCAATAGGTCTACTCTGAGTTTGACTTCCTGGATACAACCCTAATATGCATATTTTTGAATGACATTTTGCTTAATGCACACACTTTGGTAAGCAATTTTCCTTAATATAATGGTGGTTGGCATGCTGTACTTTCTCCTAATATACTTTTTTGTATAATATATGTACACTTTCTCCTAATATACTTTTTTTGTATAATTTTTCTTGGTCAAAGAACTGCCCTGCAGAATTCAGAGATCCGTGAATTTCAAAGGATTGTAGAGATTCAGTTCACATACAGTTTCAGACAGTGCAGATTAGATTACTTTGCATTAACTATGAACTAAAATAAATTTCTCCCCCAACAACAACAAGAACAACAACAGTTTATTACTTATACCCCGTCCATCTGGCTGGGCCTCCTCAGCCACTCTGGGTGGCTCCCAACAGAATATTTTAAAAAAACAATAAGACATCAAACATTAAAACTTCCCTAAACAGGGTTGCCTTCAGATGTCTTCTAAAAGTCAGATAGTTGTTTATATCCTTGACATCTAATGGGAGGGCATTCCACAGGACAGGCACCACTACCGAGAAGGCGCTCTGCCTGGTTCCCTGTAACATCACTTCTCGCAGTGAGGGAATTGCCAGTAGGCCCTTGGCGCTGGACCTCAGTGTCTGGGCTGAACGATGGGGGTGGAGATGCTCCTTCAGGTATACTGGGCTGAGGCCATTTAGGGCTTTAAAGGTCAGCACCAACACTTGAATTGTGCTTGGAAACATACTGGGAGCCAATGTAGGTCTTTCAGGACTGGTGTTATATGGTCTTAGCAGCCACTCCCAGTCACCAGTCTGGCTGCCACATTCTGGATTAGTTGTAGTTTCCAAGTCACCTTCAAAGGTAGCCCCACATAGAACGTATTGCAGTAGTCAAAGCGGGAGATAACCAGAGCATGCACCACTCCAGCGAGACAGTCCGCGGGCAGATAGGGTCTCAGCCTGCGTACCAGATGGAGCTGGTAGACAGCTGCCCTGGACACAGAATTGACCTGTACCTAGCAAGCAATGTGCCCAATTATTTCACTGGGTCACATACACTTTTCTCTTCAATTTGTGGCTAGTTTCGCTAAATCCTACATTCCATGATCTGCCTTCTGCAGTTAAACAGGTTCTACCTCCTATATGCCTTACACTGTGTGTGTGTGTGTGTGTGTGTGTGTGTGTGTGTGTATCCCCTGCAATTTCTTGTTGGGTTGTTACTCATTCCATCTATATAATATACATATTGCACTTGATGCCTTTAAAAAAAATGTTTGGTGATTTTCTGGACTTGGTCTTCAAAAAGGAAGCAATTAAAATATATCCCATAGTCATACCGGGAAGATAAAAAGTTCCTTGTATTACAGCCCCATATGTCACCAATATGCTGATTATTTACTGTCTCTAAAACATATGCTTTAAAAGCAGTGAGATGGACATCCATCACTTCCTTGGCAACATGTCCTAGTTGCTTTTTCGCTGCCTGAAATTCTTTATTCTCCAGCACTTGTATGATGTACTTGTGAAATAGTGGCTCTCTTTTTTTTCCCAAACAGCAACAAGCAGCAAGATGCGAGAAACAGGGAGTTCTGGATCTGGTGCATACGGTTTGCAAAATGAGCACTCAAAAAGCATGTTGTAAACCAACAGCTATTAAATCCTGTTAAGTTATAATGTGTCTCCTGTTGCCAGCATGGAACGACTGAGCAGCTTTTCAACAGGACCCATGCAAATGTGGACCAAGTTTCCTTGGAGACTTCCTTGGAGGGTGTGAGCAGCCAGCAGGTTTTTTGTATCACCTTGTGGTGTGGACTTAGAATTTAAAAGGTAGTTTTGGAGCAGGGGGAGGGCACAGAACTGAGCACAGAAACTACTTGTGACCAGGGCTGCCAGCTCCTGGGGACCAAGCCCTTTTGGGGGGACATCACCTTGCCAACAAAGGTCCGTATAGTTAAAGCCATGGAGGAGACTCTTGAGAGTCCCATGGAATGCAAGAAGATCAAACTGATCCATTCTGAAGGAAATCAGCCCTGAGTGCTCACTGGAAGGACAGATCGTGAAGTTGAGGCTCCAATACTTTGGCCACCTCATGAGAAGAGAAGACTCCCTGGAAAAGACCTTGATGTTGGGAAAGATGGAGGGCACAAGGAGAAGGGGACGACAGAGGACGAGATGGTAGGGTAGTGTTCTCGAAGCTACCAGCATGAGTTTGACCAAGCTGTGGGAGGCAGTGGAAGACAGGTGTGCCTGTTGTGCTCTGGTCCATGGGGTCACAAAGAGTCAGACACGACTAAATGACTAAACAACAACAACAACATATTTCGAGGGTGGCACTGTGGGATAAACCACAGAGACTAGGACTTGCCGATCAGAAGGTCGGCGGTTCGAATCCCTGCGATGGGGTGAGCTCCCATTGCTCGGTCCCTGCTCCTGTCAACCTAGCAGTTCGACAGCACGTCAAAGTGCAAGTAGATAAATAGGTACCGCTCCAGCGGGAAGGTAAACGGCGTTTCCGTGCGCTGCTCTGGTTCGCCAGAAGTGGCTTAGTCATGCTGCCCACATGACCCGGAAGCTGTACGCCGGCTCCCTTGGCCAATAAAGTGAGATGAGTGCCGCAACCCCAGAGTCGGTCACGACTGGACCTAATGGTCAGGGGTCCCTTTACCTTATTTTTTGAGGGTAGAGGCTGGGGGGATGTTAAAAAAAGCACAAAGGCAAAGTGTGGAGCTGACCGTGGTGCTGGTTCCTCCTGCTGATGCTGCAGCAGACGAGAAGGTGGGTCAAAGCTGCCAGTGGCAGCACCCAGGGCCTTGCAGAGCCAGGCAGAGGCCCAGGCCAGGTAGATAATGTGCCTCCCCCTCTTTTTATTACCCTGGGGATAACTGAAGTCTTATAAATAAGTAAGTATATAAATAATTTTCACAAATGTTATGCTGACAAATAATTTTATTTCACGGATTGAACTGTATCTGCATATAAAGACAAAATGGAATATATAGATATATAAAAGTGCTTTTAAAAAATACATAGGGGAAAGGATTATTTTAAGTATTCACATTTAAAAATGCATTCCTAGCTTTCTTTTCTGCAAATTCTTGAATTATGCCTTTGCGCCTCCGCGTTCGCCCCAGTGCATCCCCTGCGATTGTGAATATGCTGACCGAGGCCCCCTTTGGAATCGGGGGCCCGGGCCAAGGGCCCATATGGCCCCCCTTCTGTCTGGGCCTGGCAGCACCAAGAGGAGGCAGAGGTGCCATTGAAGCCATGTGGCCACCAAGTTCAGCTCCATTCCTGGCTCATCCCGATACCTTGATGTCGCATGTGTGACGCTGGGGCTCCCCAATCGCCCTCACAAGCTGGCGCCTCTGGTTGCGAGCCTATATTGGTAGGGTGCTAATTCAAGCCAATTCATACCCAGTGGGGGCTGGGTACTTTGGTTTATCATGGTAACATTAACCTGATATCTCCAGGTCAAAGGGAATGGGTGCTTTTGAAAGAAGGGATCTATTATGGAGATGGAAAGGTTGCAGTGAGGGCAGGCTGAAAAGCCCAGGCTGTGAAAGAAAGGAACAGAGAGGCAGCAGGAACATCTGCGGCTAATTTCACATCAGCCAATGATCGCTGGCACAACGCTAACTGCAGCTGGGGCACCATTGTCTTCCATCCCCCTTGTCCCCAAGTCAGCATGATTTCAAATAAAGTGGTATCTCGGTTCGCGAATGTAATCCATTCCAGAAGTCAGTTTGAGTTCTGAGACTATATATATGGTGTGCATGGGAAAATGTGTTAAGGTAGGGGAAACGGCTTGCAAAGATGTGTGTGTGTGTGTGTGTGTGTGGCAAAACTGAGCAGTAAAATGTGTCTATTTGTAAAAAAGCACAGTAAAATGCTGATGAATTACTGGGATAACTTTTAAACATAAACAAATACAGTGGTACCTTGGTTTACAACCATAATCCGTTCTGGAGGTCCCTTTGTAAACCAAAACAGGTTGTAACTCAAGGCGCGCTTTCACCAGTTGGGCCTCCAAATTTTTTTTGTTCGTAATCCAAAAAAATGGGTTGTAATCCAAAAAAAGGTTGCAAACCGGGACACGCACTTCTGGGTTTGACTCGTTTGTAATCCAAAATGTATGCAAACCAAGACGTATGCAAACCAGGTTACCACTGTATATTTATCATAGACTGGCAAAGTGAACTTAAAGCTGGAAAAAATGAGAAATTGAGAGACACTGTAACGGATTTGTCCATCCCAAACCGGGCAATTTATTTGGCAGTTGGAACAACAAAGGCAAATGCCAGCAGTGTCCCCTCTCCTCTGTCCCCAGTGAGCATTGGGGGGGGGGGAAGGGATTTATTGATAAACCCTTCAAGTACTTAACAACAAACAACAACAACAATAACAACTAAGCTGCCTCCTTTGGAAAGGTAGAGTCCCACTGCACACTCTTTCTGAGATTAATGACAGCTTTGGAAAGAAAATGACTAGTGGCTTTATTGATGAATCCCAATGATTATTACAGAGAGATGGATGGAGGGATGGATGGATATAAAGGACTTGACTTCACAGAGACTGATCACTGGGAACACAGAGAAAATTGTTCGTTCTATGAGGTGCATTTATTTTTAAAAGAAAGAGAAGAACCCAGGGAAGATTAATGGCCTTTGTCATAACCTCTCTTGATGACAAACAAGGCTGGCTCGCCAGCTCTTTGGCCCGGATCACTCGCAGTTTAGCCAAGTGGTGTAGATAGGATCTGGGGGGCAAAGCATACTCTCCTATCCCTAAAGTGCTGACCTTTTGTCTTGACCCCCGCAAATGCCTTTGACTAGGAACAGAGGAAATATATACTCTGGAAGGCACAGTGATCAATACTCAAGCGAAAGGGCCTTCCCCAGAGAGCCAGTATGGTGTAGTGGTTAGAGTATTGGACTAGGATCTGGGAGAACAGGGTTCTAATCCCCGGTCAGCCATGGTACTGGTTTTAACCTTTAAAGCCCTATACAGCCTAGGACCCTCGTACCTACGGGACCGCCTCTCCTGGTATGCCCCACAGAGGAACCTACGGTCTGCAAATAAAAACATCCTGAAGGTCCCAGGCCTCAGAGAGGTTAGGCTGGCCTCAACTAGAGCCAGGGCTTTCTCGGCTGCGGCTCCAATCTGGTGGAACGATCTGTCACAAGAGACTAGAGCCCTGCGGGACCTGACATCTTTCCGCAAGGCCTGCAAGACAGAGCTGTTCCTCCAGGCCTTTGGTCAGGGCCCAGCCTGACTCCCTCCTCTGGCAACCTGCACAGAATTTTGCTTAACGGTTGCCATTAATTTGATTTTAATTAATTTTTATAATGAATTGTTTTTAGAATGTTGGATTATTTGATTGCTTGATTATTTGATTGTTGTTAGCCGCCCTGAGCCTGGCTTCGGCTGGGGAGGGCGGGATATAAATAAAATTTATTATTATTATTATTATTATTATTATTATTATTATTATGAAGCTCACTGGGTGACCCGGGGCCAGTCACCGCCCCTCAGCCTAACCTACCTCACAAGGTTGTTGTGGGGATTAAATGAGGAGGGGGATACCTGCCCCTTCAAGCTCTTTAGAGATAAAAGTGGGAAAGAAATGCAGTAGATAGATACATAGATCTACTTGCAACAGGTTATCCAGCGCTAGAGATTATTATTATTTTTGCAAATTTGCAAATGGGAAGTGAGATTGTTTGTTTACAGCATTTATATACTGCTCAATTAGCCATGACCTCTGGGCACTTCACATTTTAAAGATCAATACAGCAGAAATACAATCAAACCGAAAAACAATTCAGCTAATTAATAATAAACAACTCACTAGAACAGCACAAGGATCACATAAAAACAGGATAAAACCATCAAGAGGCAGCAAAAGATCATAAAACAAGGATAGCGTCACTAAAACCCAACGAAAGGGGTTGGTGACAAAGTAGGTCTAAGAATTTAAAAATGCTGAGCCTTAGGCTGCAGTCCTAATTCCACTTGCCTGGGAGTAAGCTCCTTTGAATTCAACAGAACTTACTTCTGAGTAGACATGGCTAGAATTGCAGCCTTACTCCCAAAGTAAAGCGTGCTCACGATTTCACAGCTTTAATTTCACATGTTACATTGAGGCTTCTGCCCTGGGCTCTTTCAGGAAGGACAGGGTATCAATTCGAAGAAGAAGAAGAAGAAGAAGAAGAAGAAGAAGAAGAAGAAGAAGAATATGGGGGGTCAGCAGGCAGAGGACAAAATTGGGGTTGGGGACGTCAAGGGGTTGTATCCAACATCAGTAATTACTCAGAGTAGACCCATTAAATTGAATGGCTATGACTGACTTGGGTCCATTAATTTCAATGGGCTAACTCTGAGTAAACATTCGTTGGCTACATCCCAGGATGTTTTAGATGATTGCTTATCATGCCTATTATTATTAGTAGCAGTATTATTATAGCAGCTAACAATAAAAATAAATTGGGCAATTCCCAGAGGAAGGCGCTTCATCAATCAGCGGTGGAAAATTGAGCGAGCGAAAGGAAATGAGCAATCGTCAGGGCGTTAATTCAGATTGACTCTCGGATGCTCCCGGATGCATGAAGCACAACGGTTGCAGCGGAGGAAACCCTCTGCTGCTTTTTCATCTTGGCATAACGGAGGCTTCCTTGAGTGCAGTCCTTATACGCTTCGGGGGCCAATAGTTCGAAGAAGTGCCAAATCTGACCCAAACCACGTACTCCTCAGGAGCTGCATGTCCAGTAGGTCTGCCTCTCCATTTACTGCAGATTAATTCTTTGTGCTTCACTGCCTCTGAGGAGGTCGCATCTAATTTTGGTTCTACCCTGGTGATGTAGCAAAATGATAAGAGGCGTGATAGATGGGGAAATGGGTCAGGTACGCACCTAGCCACTCGGCGAGAGCATCTTTCTAGCTGCCATCTCAGGGGCTATCAGTGATGCCATCATGATTACTAGTTATGATTACTAGTTATGGCCACCTCATGAGAAGAGAAGATTCCCTGGAAAAGACCCTGATGTTGGGAAAGATGGAGGGCACAAGGAGAAGGGGACGACAGAGGACGAGATGGTTGGACAGTGTTCTCGAAGCTACAAACATGAGTCTGACCAAACTGCAGGAGGCAGTGGAAGACAGGAGTGCCTGGCGTGCTCTGGTCCATGGGGTCATGAAGAGTTGGACACAACTAAACGACTAAACAACAACAAATGATGGCTATGGAGAAACTCCAGGCTCAGAGGCAGCAGTGGACCAGCACCATAGGAAAGAGCTACTTCCCAGACATTCAGCTTATGGCTTGCTATAGACATCTGGTGAGTCACTGTGGGCAACAGGATACTGCGTTAGTCTTTTCTGCTTTTACTTAGAAGGCCTCTTCCTATGTCCTGTTTTGCTGATGGTTGGTGGTGCAACCATAGCTTCATCCAACATCACTCTGGCCCTCCAGATGTTGCTGGGGAAGAGAAGCCAGATGGGTGGGGTATGAATAATATCATCATCATCATCATTATTACCACCACTCCCATCATCCCTGGCTATTGGCTGTGCTTGTTCGACCTGATGGGAGTTGTACTTCAGCAAGTTCTGGAAGGTCCTCAGTCAAACAGCTTTGGACTGTTTATCCTACATGAGTGTCAAATCAGGCAATCCACAACAGAGTCACCTTTCCCGAAGCTGAATGAAGCAGGCAGAGTATGTTGCCAGGTCACCAGCAACATGGCAATAAATTTCTGCAGACAAGCCTATAAAAACTTATATTCAGGCAACTTAACTGACTCCAAAATACATATTCAAAAGGAAAGGGATGATGACGAGGTCAGCTTAAATTCCATGGTAGAATTACCATGTCCACTGAACACAAAACCGAAATCACTTATCTTAAGTTAATAACGTATACCTTTTAATATCCAAAGTTTAACAAAGAGACAAAAAAGAAGCAGCAGCGCCCTAAATCATCAACACAAAAAACTGAGAATAGGACCCTCCTGTCCATAGGTGAATGATGATCAAAATATAAGTTGGAAATGATGTCATTTTGGGAAAATGTAATCCGTATTAAAATCATTTGCATGATGGGAATCTGAATTATCTGCATGGCGCTAACCTGAAATATTCCATATGAAATCCACAGTTCTAATTAGCTGAGATTAAGCTGGTCTCATTTTCCCATGCAAAAGAAACCTATGAGACTGGAAAATAATAGAGAGAAAGGCCTAAAGGAAGTTCTTAATCAAGAAGTTGGCTGCAATCCTGCACACATTTTACAGGGGTTGTAAATCCCATTGACTTCAATGCGATTTTGAAGTGTGTAACCTTGCACAGGATTGTGGTCTCTGTCAATGCGAGATTCATTTATTTGGATTAATTTAGGGCGTAAAGATTACATCCTGGGCTGAAAACTGTCTTTTCACTTTCAGAGCAGTTGATTCTGGAATATGAAGATTGAAAATTAATCAAAAGGTGCTAAAATACTTCCTCCCGTTTATACATTGGGCCCCAGGCTTCGCTTTGCATCCATAGCTGCTGCACTTTTAAAAATTCCGGTCTGTTTCTGAATCCCTCTGTGCTCTCTCTGCCTCTAGTCTGCGTTTCAGGTTCTAAACCACTCTGTATGAATGTTACTCTATGATCCGAATTGACTATAATTTCAAAACAGCTATTACTTTCCCTCTGCTTGGCCAAAGTGGATGAAATTTACAAGCCCCTCAGAGTGGATTAAGCCTGCAAGAATATAGACAAATCAAGTGTCAGGGGCTTTGGGTAAGGAAGTAAAAGGGATTCACTTTCCTTCCTAATCCCTTATTTATAATCAGCCTTCCCATTGCAGTGCTTGTTCCTATCCTCTCACAAACCCTGCTTAACCTAGAACTTTCCAGGTCCTTGATATGTCCTACAAAGCGAGGCTGTCTAGAATGTTGCCTGTGGAGTTCCGGAGAGTTCTAAATTCTTTTGTTGGGGGGGGGGGTGTTGTGGTTCGAGGACCCGACCCCCGCAATGTGGAATGAACACACAAGGACATGTGATATAAGGTTTATGGGCAAGAAAAAGGCCACAACTTTATTGATTACAGCAGTGAAAAGGTATTGGCTTAGGCATTGGATGTCCAAAACAAGGGGGTTTATTTACCAGTAGGTGGAGCCTGTTGATGCTAATCCAACTATAGGCTCTCCCCTGATGTCACCGAGTGTCGTGCCATGGCCCCCCACCAAGCAGGCATTGGACAGAATACATGACCGCCAGATTCCTTTAACGGAATACCCCAAAATTGAAGGCATAGGCGATGGCCACACCTAGCCCTTCGACACACCACATTATTCCAATGCCTAACCTACCCACCAATACCACGAAAGTTGTGACGATTGCTACGAGGTAGGCGAAAAAACCAAAAAGCATAAAGCCAAATGGAAAAATTCCTACCAGACCCCCCGGACAACCAGGGCAACCAACCTAAGGTCCATAGCAAGGCCAAGGAAAACTTAGACCCTGAGCTAAAAGGGAGTGGAGGGTGGGTGACTGGCGACGGGACGACGGAGAGTGAGGCTGAGGAGGGGCTGGCACCGCAGCATTTAGGCTGCTGAACACGCCCCCTCGGAGGCACCTGGTTGGGTGCCTGCCGATGGGCGTGGGCGCCAGCCAGGTGAGGAGGGAGGCAGGGGGCTAACGCCCCCTGCTAGGGGCGGTGCTCGGGTTCCCGCCCACAACCACTCCCCTCCCTTCCAGGGAGGAGAGTCTTTGTTAAAGTAGAGCAATGAAGTTTTTGTTTTTAAAGAAAAAATTATCCACTGCTGTGGTTTAACTAAAAACAACCCAGAACACTTCAGTGTAGATAGCTTTTTGGACAACCTCACATCTTGCAAAGCCCGTGGACTTAGAAAAATATAGAGGTATATAGGAAATTACAGAATTTTGTAGTTCAGAAAGAGAGTGATAGAGATGCCTGAGGCGTTTTTGAGAGGGTGGGGCTGATCCAACAGGAAAGGGTGGTTTGGGCATCATGATTCAAGCCGGGAAAAAGTAAAATCACCCCAAATCACTCCAGTCTCCCTTTCCCAGAATGGTTGCACGTCCTGAATGCATACATTAAAGTGGTCTATAACCTGAAAGAAGACTGTCTACACGGCTCTAATATCACCCCTACAACATTTTCTCGCATGATTGCAACATTTAATATAAATGAAATATGTCAAAGGTTAAGTACTGTTCTAAGAATGCATTAGAATGGAAACAAAGGATACGCTAATAATGTTAGGTATATTCACCATCAGAAGGAAAACACACATCGGGAAATGATAGGAAGTCCAATTATGTGGTTTTTTGTTTTTTAATCTATGTTAATAAATAGAGAAGAAAACAAGAGATAGTAGAAATATAAATTAAGTTTATTGTTTGTTAACAAATGGAGTGTTATTTGTATATGGTTGTTGTTTTGTTTATAAGATTTATGCTCTAGTTAAAGAAGATGTATATTATATTTGTTGTATCAGATTGTCAGTAAAGTATTAAAGGCGGAGGGGGGAAGATAAAAAGAAATTTCTGCGAGTGATTATTCCCAGCACCCTTAACAAAACTGCAGTTCCCATGATTATCTGGAGGGGAAGCCATGTGTATTGAATACAGCGGATGCTCGGGTTGCGAACCTGATCTGTGTGGGATGCACGTTCGCAATCTGCAGCGTTTGCAACCCACAGTGGCGCTTCTGTGCATGTGCGATCACCGAAACCCGGAAGTAACCCGTTCTGGTACTTCCGGGTTTTGGCGGGTCCGTAACCCAACCTGAAGCATCTGTAACCTGAGGTATGACTGTACAGTGGTACCTCGGGTTACATACACTTCAGGTTACAGACTCCGCTAACCCAGACATAGTGCTTCAGGTTAAGAACTTTGCTTCAGGTTGAGAATAGAAATCGTGCTCTGGCGGCACGGCAGCAGCGGGAGGCCCCATTAGCTAAAGTGGTGCTTCAGGTTAAGAACAGTTTCAGGTTAAGTACAGACCTCCGGAACGGATTAAGTACTTAACCCGAGGTACCACTGTATATGGCATGGCTGTGGACTTATCCCCATTCCCTCTGAGACCTGGGATGAACCAGACTTTGAAAAGCCTGTCCACCCCTAATTTGGAGGGTGGGGTGGAGGGGAGGTAAGGTAAAGGTAAAGGTACCCCTGCCCGTACGGGCCAGTCATGTCTGACTCTAGGGTTGTGCGCCCATCTCACTCAAAGAGGCCAAGGGCCAGCGCTGTCCAGAGACACTTCCGGGTCACGTGGCCAGCATGACATCGCTGCTCTGCCGAGCCAGAGCCGCACACGGAAACGCCGTTTACCTTCCCGCTAGTAAGCGGTCCCTATTTATCTACTTGCACCCAGGGGTGCTTTCGAACTGCTAGGTTGGCAGGCGCTGGGACCGAACGACGGGAGCGCACCCCGCCGCGGGGATTCGAACCACCGACCTTTCGATCGGCAAGCCCTAGGCGCTGAGGCTTTTACCCACAGCGCCACCCGCGTCCCACCGGAGGGGAGGTAGCAGGCAGCAAAACAGCTTCCGCAGGCCCTGCTCAGTGATTCCATATGGGTAGAATAAGATACATCACAGTGCACTGACTCATCCTCTGCTTCGGTGCAATGAGCTCTGCAGATTTAGAATCTCGAGAATTCTTGGTACAGGATTCCCCTCCCCTCCCCCAATTCAGTACCTATTTCTGCAAAAGCCTTTCGGACGCACGCCAAGCCCAAGAGCTGCAGGGCTGCAAAAACAGGCGGTGGAGGCCAGGCTGCTATATCAACATATCCAGCAGGATATAAAATGGGTGTGGTGTCAGAAAACTTACGCTGAGCATCCCAGGCTGCATTTTATAGATCTCTGCGGAATTCCCTTTATAGCTTATATGACACAATCAAGCAAAACGCTGAAAGGGAATGAAAAGCGATCCTTTCCCTCGTAGACGTGGGGTCATAAAACCAACCATCTTTCCCTTCCCCCTCTTTTTTCATGAGTTCCTTTGCTTCAGTGTCACCAGGTAGTTTAATGTAAGAACACAAGAAGGGAGAGAGAGATGCTGGATCAGGCCCAAAGGCCTACCTAGGCTAGCACCCTGGGCTGTGTAGAAATCTTCCGTTTTAAGCGCATTTCAAGCACTTGACTCGCCCCTCCCAAGAATCTTGCAAACTGTTGTTGCGCAGAGAATCTACAAGAGGACAGTGGAGCTACAAGAGCTCCTTTTAGCACCTGAAGAGGGTCTGTAGAGAAGGTAGAAGCCTTTCAGGTCTTCTTCTTCTCCTTCTTCTCCTTCTCCTTCTCCTTCTTCTTCTTCTTCTTCTTCGATCACTTGTAGCTGAGTCTTCCAGAAGCACGATTTTAACCGTGAGTCTGTAAGTGACTGTGGAGGCCAATTCTGGATCCACACGTCCTTCCACAGTGGGGACATAAGCTTCCAGGCAGGAGTTGATCATGGTGAGGATTTGCCAAGTGTGCCTTCCTCTTAGCATATTTCTCCCTTTCATCCTGAGTTCGAGCGTCTTCAAAGCCCATGACACCTTTGGTAAAGGCTGTTCTCCAACTGGAGCGCTCGCAGGCCAGTGTTTCCCAGTTGTCAGTGTTTATACTACATTTTTTAAAGATTTGCCTTGAGAGAGTCTTTAAACCTCTTTCGTTGACCACCAGCAGTACGCTTTCCATTTTTAAGTTCGGAATAGAGTAGTTGCATTGGAATTCAGTAATCAGGCATCTGAAAAACATGACCAGTCCTACGAAGTCGATGTTGAAGTTGATGCCTTTCAGGTACTGGGGGCCTGATTTGTTTAACCCTGGGTATAGGTAAAAGTAAAGGGACCCCTGACCATTAGGTCCAGTCGGGACCAACTCTGGGGTTGCGGCGCTCATCTCGCTTTACTGGCTGAGGGAGCAGGCGTACAGCTTCTGGGTCTATGGCCAGCATGACTAAGTCACTTCTGGCAAAGGAGAGCAGTGCACGGAAACACCATTTACATTCCCGCCAGAGCGGTACCCATGTATCTACTTGCACTTCGTGCTTTCAAACTGCTAGGTTGGCAGGAGCTGGGACCGAGCAACAGGCGCTCACCCCATCACGGGGATTCAAACCGCTGACCTTCTGATCGGCAAGTCCTAGGCTCTGTGGTTTAACCCACAGCGCCACCCGCATCCCAACCCAGGGTATAAGCAGTGCTCCCCCCCCAAAAAAATGTTTAGGGGTATTCTCATTTTGTCTCAAGAAAACCACCGTTTTATAGTTCAAATTGGGGGAAATAAATACAGTGGTACAGACGGTTCAGGTGACAGATGCTTCAGGCTACAGACGCTTCAGGTTACAGACTGCGCTAACCCAGAAATAGTACCTCGGGTTAAGAACTTTGCTTCTTGATGAGAATAGAAATTGTGCAGCAGCGGCACGGCGGCAGGGGGAGGCCCCATTATCTAAAGTGGTACCTCCGGTTAAGAACAGTTTCAGGTTAAGAACGGACCTCCAGAACGAATTAAGTTCTTAACCCAAGGTACCACTGTGCCGTAAAGTAACAAAAGTACAAAGATTCACAAAATCTTTAGGGGTATGCGTACCCCTGTGTATTCCTAGGGAAAAATGCACTGGGTATATGCATCCTTTGTCCCTACCCACTGCTGGTATACAGTGGCGTAGCGTGGGTTGTCAGCACCCGGGGCAAGGCAAGTAATTTGCGCCCCCTAACCCATGGAGCCAGGTAGGGCCAGAGAGCTGCGAGTGCGAGCGCCCCCCCCCCCCAGATGTTGCGCCCGGTGTGGCCGGCACCCCCTGCACCCCCCACGCTACGCCACTGCTGGTATAAACACATCCTTTCCCCCAAGGGGATGTTTCAGTGAGTGCTGTTAACTTTCCCCACAACCCTGCTGTTAATGCAGCCCAGATAACATTCCCTAATCTTATGCTATCCATCTCCGCAAAACTCCTGTTAGTGAATTCATAGTCATTCCTGTTTAAAAAATGATTGCTGCGTTAAATAGTTGGGGGCGGGATGTGGGGGGGGGGACCCATCGTGTGCTAATCCACTTCAGCGCCAGGTCCGCCAGCTCTCCAAAAATGCAAGCCAGTCTGCTGCACAGGGGTAAACACAAACCCAGGGAGGAAGGCATGTTGATGTTTTCTCCCTGTTTGGGTGGAAGCAAACAAACAGAAGCACAAAAAGGGCCTTCTTGGCACGGACAGGACTGTTTTGCATGTTGCTTTTCCCACACCCACCCACACGCGCAACAATTTCCTCTTGAATCAGCACAGCTCTGCAATAGCCCGGCAGGTTGTTGGAACCGCAGCCCTGTTTGTGCGCCTGCTATTTGCCGAGAGGAGGGGGCTGCCTCGTCGCCGGCGGCTGCTCATGCGGCATGGACAAGCGCTTAATGTCAGCACGCTGGTGTAAATATCATCTGGGCTGCTGGCAGAGAGAGACGTTGCATAGAACTGGCTCCAAGAACGAGGAGGTGGGAAGGAAGGAACCCTAGGAAGCAATCTTATTCTGAGTCGGACCATTGGTCCATCGAGCCCAGTGTTGTCTACACAAACCGGCAGCATCTCTCCAGGGCTGCAGCGATGGACTCCCTCCCAGCCCTGCGTGGAGATCCCGGGGATTGAACTTAAGACTTTCTGCATGCCAAGCAGATGTTCTGCCACTGAGATCTGGTGCCACCCAATGAAGAAGAAGAAGAGTTTGGATTTGATATCCCGCCTTTCACTCCCTTTAAGGAGTCTCAAAGCGGCTAACATTCTCCTTTCCCTTCCTCCCCCACAACAAACACTCTGTGAGGTGAGTGGGGCTGAGAGACTTCAAAGAAGTGTGACTGGCCCAAGGTCACCCAGCAGCTGCATGTGGAGGAGCGGAGACGCGAACCCAGTTCACCAGATTACGTGTCTACCGCTCTTAACCACTACACCACACTGGCTCTCAATGAGATGCTTTATGATTTTCCCTGGTCCCCTTGGAGCCTGTGTGAGCAGAACAAGGGCCCCAGACCACACAACGGACACCGTGTGCCAATATGTTCCTTGGGAGAAACTCTAGAGATGTTTTGGACTACAGGAGAGCAAAAAAAGCAACTTCTGATAATTCCTCTTACTTCTCTGGTTGGAGGACAGAGGGGGCTGTGGGAGCTTCTGTAGGGACTACTGCACTGTAGGAAGGTAGCAGTTACATTCATTGCTCCACCCACTTATTCATTTGGCCCCTCCCACTACTGGCATGTGGCCCTCAGAAGCTTGAGCAGAAGGGGATGTGGTCCCTGAGCTGAAGAAAGCCATGACCCCTTGTTATAAATCATGACGATGAGCAAACATTTAGGCTGGTCACATTTTACTCCCGGGAGTCCTGCTCAGATCCTGAGATACCTCCAGGGCCAAGTTGTACATAAGAACTTTAGGGGCTAGAAAAATCTATCCTTAAATCTCAGATTAGTGATGTATATATCTATATCACTAATTTAGGATTGCCGGGTATGCTTTGGTTGCCATTAATGGGATATCCACAGCTTGGGATGAAGGACTTTGCAGTCTGTACAAGTGCTATCTCATAAGATTGTGTCAAATATGGAGCAACCTCTTGGAGGGCAACCAAGATGATGAAGGGCCTGGAAACCAAGCCTGATGAGGAATGGTTGAAGGAGCTGGGTATGTATGGCCTGGAAAAGAGGACACTGAGAGGAGATATGAGAGCCATCTTCAAGCATCTAAAGGGTTGTCTCATGGAGGAGGGAAGAAGAAGAAGAAGAAGAAGAAGAAGAAGAAGAAGAAGAAGAAGAAGAAGAAGAAGAAGAGCTTGGATTTGATATCCCGCTTTATCACTACCCTAAGGAGTCTCAAAGCGGCTAACATTCTCCTTTCCCTTCCTCCCCCACAACAAACACTCTGTGAGGTGAGTGGGGCTGAGAGACTTCAGAGAAGTGTGACTAGCCCAAGGTCACTCAGCAGCTGCATGTGGAGGAGCGGAGACGCGAACCCGGTTCCCCAGATTATGAGTCTACCGCTCTTAACCACTACACCACACTGGCTCTCCTGTAGTGTGTTTTCTCCTGCTCTGGAGGGTAGGACTCAAGCTAATGGATTCAAGAAAGGAGATTCCACTGTGGAACAGTGGAATGGACCCTCTTGGGAGGCTGTGGACTCTCTTTCCTCAGTTTTTAAGCAGAGGTTGGATGGTCACCTGTCATGGATGTTATAGCTGAGATTCCAGCATTGCAGGGGGCTAGAATGGATGAGCCTTGGGGTCTCTTCCAACTCTACAATTCTATGATTCCCAGGGCAGGCCTTCTTGACCTGAGACCCAACAAGCACAGCTCATCATGCGTATAATACATATTCCTCCAGACCCCATCCTTCCCCCTTGTGTTTCCAGACCCTGGAGGTTGATCCATCCCCTGCCAGGCCACCCTATGTGGCCCGAGAGGCTGCGTACGGGTTGGTGGATCACCCGTTGATCAGGAGAGGGACCACCAGCTGATCCCGAATCCACAGCACCAGGAGGGGATGCACGAATTCATTGCAGGAAGGGAAATGCAAAGCCATGTTAAGACCCACATTTTCCTACACTGTTCCCTGGTGTTGAAAACAGACCCTAAATTGCACGGCGCAGCTTCTTCTGCCCTTGGCAAGCAGAGGTTGAGTTCCTCAGCTCAGGTCAGATTTCGTTGAAGAAAGCAGGTTTATTTTTGTTTTTCGATGGATCCTCAGCAGCAGCATCCCTTGAGTAAACAGTCAAGAGTCGGTGCTGTCCAAGTAAATTCTTTTCCAGACTTGGCACAAAATGAGCGTATCGTTGCAGGACGCCATTGCGAAGGAGGGAGAGGTAGAAGGAAACTCTACATAAGCTTCCCTTGCCCTCCCAGCCATGTTTTCAGCTGTAAATAATAATAAAAATACCAAGGTAGGCCTCCAACAGGGTGATTTAATTCCGGCACATGCTGAGCTGTTCTTCACAACTAAGCGGCTGGCTACCTTTGCAAAAGACAACAAGCCAGCGCAAGCAAATTAGCATTCACAAAGGCCGTTCCTGAATCTGCAGGGGCAGAGATTTATGTTGGATGGAGGCCCAGGCCCTGCCACAATTTCAGTGGGCAGGTGCTGATCTCAGGAATGGCCTAAACCGGCATTTGGAGTTTGGCACCTGAACGGCCAGTTCATGTCAAGCTGCCCAAGACTCCTGCACATTGGGGAAACTTTTAGCTACTCGCTAAAAATCAGAGATTTTCTCCATAATGCGCTGGATTATGGAGAAAGCTAGAGAGCTCCAGAAAGACATCTACTTCTGCTTCATTGACTATGCAAAAGCCTTTGACTGTGTCGACCACAGCAAACTATGGCAAGTTCTTAAAGAAATGGGAGTGCCTGATCACCTCATCTGTCTCCTGAGAAATCTCTATGTGGGACAAGAAGCTACAGTTAGAACTGGATATGGAACAACTGATTGGCTCAAAATTGGGAAAGGAGTACGGCAAGGCTGTATATTGTCTCCCTGCTTATTTAACTTATATGCAGAATTCATCATGCGAAAGGCTGGGCTGGATGAATCCCAAGCCGGAATTAAGATTGCCGGAAGAAATATCAACAACCTCAGATATGCAGTTGACACAACCTTGATGGCAGAAATTGAGGAGGAATTAAAGAACGTTTTAATGAGGGTGAAAGAGGAGAGCGCAAAATATGGTCTGAAGCTCAACATTAAAAAAACGAAGATCATGGCCACTGGTCCCATCACCTCCTGGCAAATAGAAGGGGAAGAAATGGAGGCAGTGAGAGATTTTACTTTTTTGGGCTCCATGATCACTGCAGATGGAGACAGCAGTCACGAAACTAAAAGACGCCTGCTCCTTGGCAGAAAGGCGATGGCAAACCTAGACAGCATCTTAAAAAGCAGAGACATCACCTTGCCAACGAAGGTCCGTATAGTTAAAGCCATGGTGTTCCCAGTAGTGATGTATGGAGGTGAGAGCTGGACCATCAAGAAGGCTGATCGCCGAAGAATTGATGCTTTTGAATTATGAATGATGCTTTTGCTGGAGGAGACTCTTGAGAGTCCCATGGACTGCAAGAAGATCAAACCGATCCATTCTGATAGAAATCAGCCCTGAGTGCTCACGAAGAGTCGGACATGACTAAACGACTAAACAACAACAACAACAAAAATCAGAGAAATTCACAGCTCACATTTCAGTGGCACGGGTCGTTACAGTTCAGAATCGTGATCTCTGAAACGCCATCGAATTCAAAAGTGCTGTATGCACTCAGGCAATACTTTTCTACAGTAGGAACTTGGACAATAACTCTTGTGAGCCACACACTATTTTATCATTTATTTTTATTCATTTCATTTATATTCCAGCTTTTCTTCAAGGAAACAGCTCCGCTAATCTAGGGTTGCCATATTTCAAAAAGTGAAAATCTGGACAAAAAAAGTTGGCCAAAGTTGTTGAGCTTTTTCCCCCCTTCTGATTTTTTGAGCTCTTTTTAAAGGAAAATTGCCAAATAAAATACTTTTGATTGCCAGATAAATTGTCAAAAAAAATGCCAAAAAATTATACTTTTTTCCTACTGTCATATTCCGGCTATGTCCAGGAAATTCTGTACATATGGCAACCCTAGTTAACCCAGTGACTGGCCCAAGGTCACCCTGTGAGCTTCATGGCCAAGTGGGGATTTGAACCTGGTCTCTCAGGTCCTGGGATGCGGGTGGCGCTGTGGGTTAAACCACAGAGCCTAGGGCTTGCAGATCAGAAGGTCGGCAGTTCAAATCCCCAAGATGGGGTGAGCTCCCGTTGCTCGGTCCCTGCTCCTGCGAACCTAGCAGTTTGAAAGCACGTCAAAGTGCAAGTAGATAAATAGGTACCACTCTGGCAGGAAGGTCAACAGTGTTTCTGTGCGCTGCTCTGGTTTGCCAGAAGCGGCTTAGTCATCCTGGCCACATGACCTGGAAGCTGTACTCCAGCTCCCTCGGCCAATAAAGCGAGATGAGCGCCGCAACCCCAGAGTCGGCCACGACTGGACCTAATGGTCAGGGGTCCCTTTACCTTTACCTCTCAGGTCCTAGTCCGACGCTCTAACCATTACAACACTGGCTGTATACATGCCTGAGGTCCAATGCACACGCTTAGGCAACTGAAGCCACTGCATGAAATTGCTTCCAGTTGCTGCATCAGGCCTTCACTGCCAGGTCTACTCATGTTACTTTTGGTTTGGAGGTGATGGAAGAAAGATCTACCTTTGAACAGCAACTCAGGCAGCTCCTACCAGCACCAAGGTGCATTGCCCTTAACTTGACACCTGTTATTTCTGGATCAAATGAAGGAAAGTCTAAGGACTATAGGCTTGCTTGGAGGGATGCTACTGCACTGAAACTCTCAAGGCAGATGGTCTTTGAAATAGAGGACTTGCTAGCTTGGAAAGCAGGCATCTTCGCTTGCTACCATTGCTAAGTTTAATAGAGCCAGGGCTTTCTCGGCTGTGGCTCCAATCTGGTGGAACGCTCTGTCACAAGAGACTAGGGCCCTGCGGGACCTGACATCTTTCCGCAGGGCCTGCAAGACAGAGTTGTTCCATCAGGCCTTTGGTCAGGGCCCAGCCTGACTCCCTCCTCTGTCAACCTGCACAGAATTTTGCTTAACGGTTGCCATTAATTTGATTTTAATTAATTAATTTTTATAATGGAATGTTTTTAGAATGTTGGATTATTTGATTGTTTGATTATTTAATTGTTGTTAGCTGCCCTGAGCCCCGCTTCGGCTGGGGAGGGCGGGATATAAATAAAATTTATTATTATTATTATTATTATTATTATTATTATTATTATTATTATTATTATCAGACTAGGAAGGGTGACCTGCTTCTCTGATTGGTAGTTAGAAAGGGGTTAGAGATGTGAAGGTATGGAAAAACATTAGAAAGAGTCCAGATTTTTCTCCTGAATATTTTTTTGGGGTGGTGGTGTTCCCCACCCCCATTTTGTGGGAGCATTTCCCCTCATTTTCTTCTGGGTTTTGGAGGGTCTTCGCATCTCTAGGAAGGATTCAGGTGCTTGTTGGTCTATGCTTCTAATTTAGATTATTTCTTCTAAGTTCCAACTGCAAGTGGACTTTAAAATAAACAGGCAATTTAGTGGCATGAAATCTGCCCGTTAATTTGATACATTGATGACGATAATAATAGCTAGCTTATGCATGTTTTCTTGTTTTATTTCCTTGCAGGGGAAACCATCGCTTTAAGTTGTCAGATAAACAAAGCCTTTTAAAAGCACCGGCTAAAAATAATGTAGGTAGAGAGACAAGACACCAGCAAGGATGCCAGTAAATACTGTATATGCAACAGCTATGCTCTATTAGCAGAACAAGAAGTTTCAACATATATTAAGCTTTTGCTGTTGTTGCTTAGGCAGTTCGTTTATCGCCCTTTGCTCAGGCCAAAGGGCGGTTTGCGACAAAGTCAAATAAATGAATGAAAGGAATACAGAAAATCTATAAAATAACACACCCCTTTGAAAACACAACAACTCAAAACAACTCACTAAATAGCAATTTATCAATAGTGGCAGCAACTAATCCATTTTCCCAGTCAGGTCTCTTCCCTTCCAACCATCTCCTAAAAATATAAAGAATTGGTGCCAGACACACCTCAGTAGGGAGTTCCACATGCATGGAGCCACCACTAAGAAGACTCTTTCCTTGTCCTCCACAACACATACTTCATCCTGCTTAGACCCACAACATACCCTCCAACATTCCTCAGATGAAAATAGGTACATTTCTCCCTCCCCCACCACTGGACCTACTAGGATCCCCCCCATTTCTGCACCCACCCACAGACCATTTCCGCCGCCATTGCACCAATGGGACACAGCACATGTGCCCTCCACCATCCTGAGAAAACCCCCTTAATTCCAATCTTATTTTATTTTATTCTTTGGTAGATTTACAAAAAGAAAACAAACACCAATAAATAAATTTTAGAAAGGGGCGAGATTCGACACGGACACACAAAGCATTTAAAACAACAACTCAAGACTCCTCGTGATCTGCTTTGCTCATAGCTGTCAACGTTTCCCTTTTTATAAAGGGAAATTCCCTTATTCCAAATAGGATTCCTTGCAAGAAAAGGGAAAAGTTGACAGCTATGGCTCTGCTCCACCTTTCTTCTTCTTTTGGTTGAAAAAAAGTATGAATATTTTTAGAATGAAAACAAAATATCCTCTATCCGTAGTTGTTACACTGTGTGCCTGCGCTGGGCACTGGAAGTTTCAAAGGAAGCATGTGTGTTTTCCTGTCTTCTGAACATGTACATAGAATTCTGGATTCCTCAATGTTCTTCCGTGCTTAGTCAGAACATCTGTTTAGGAATATTCTAATGCCTAGGATCCACCTCTATCCCTTTCTTTTCATGACTTCTACTCCTTTGGCTTATAAGATTTGTCTATACAACATGAGGGAGCAGTGGCGTAGCGTGGGTTGTCAGCACCCGGGGCAGGGCAAGTAATTTGCGCCCCCTAACCCATGGATTTGCGCCCCCTAACCCTAACCCCCAGATGTTGCGCCCGGTGCGGCCGGCCCCCCCTGCACCCCCCACGCTACGCCACTGTGAGGGAGAGTGGTTCAGAAATTTTACCTACACCTTCTTTCCGAATACTTGCTAAAATGCTTTGTTCAGAGTACAATCAGGGTCCACACATGTGTACACATGTTGCAAAGGAGCCAGGATTTGTTGAAGCTTTGCGTTGAGTATGATGTTGGTGACAACCAGGGCTCCCCCCCCCCCAGCCAGAACTAATCAGAACTCGATTCTGGCACCTCTCGGGTGGGTGCCATTGCCATTATAAGCAAACAAGGGAGGGAGGTATTCGTGGTGAGTTCCAGCACCCCTTTTTCTAGAAAAATAGCACTGGGACAACCCATCTGGCCAAAAAAAGCCAATTCATGTCCTATGGAACCACCAGCTAAATATAGATTTATGGTGGTAGTGTGAAGTGTGTGTTGATTGGAGTGATCCAACTGCTTCTTCCATAAATCCAGTGTCTGGTCAATCTGACAATGAATCAAAGTTAGCATCCGGCCTTGAAGAATGAAACTAAACAAAACGTACCACTGAAACACTCATATCGTAAGAAATGAGATAAATAAGAAAGATAGGAAATTATTTTTGTACGCAGTAACAGCAGCGAGAATATTGATAGCCCAGAAATGGAAACAAGAAGAACTACCAACATTGGAAGAATGGAGAATGAAAATGATGGACTTTGCAGAACTGGATAGAATGACAGGAAGAATTAGGAATCGACGAGATCAGAGATTCACTGAAGAATGGGAAAATTTTTTAGAATATACGCATAACCTAAGTGAAAAACAAATAACGCTTGTAACGTTTACCGAAGCTTTGTAAAAATGAAAGATAAAATTTGGAGTGAAATTAGACTTAATTTATAAAGTAGATAAGAACTAAGAAATGTGCGGAAAATTGAGAGGGGAAGGAGTACCAGCCAAGTTGAGGGAAGTCAAAAAATGAGAGAATGGTTTAAAAAATTGTATGAATTGTATTAATTTGTTTTATTTGTAAACTGAATAAAAATTATATTTTTTTAAAAAATGAAACACTCAGTTGCTCTAGAGGGAAGAAGGGGCCGGAACAGCCCCACTGGGGTTGTTAAGAGAGACCTATTAACATAACCCTAAAATGAAATCCCATTGGGCACCATTTACAATATTAAAACAGCCCCTCACTTAATTGAGCAAAACATGAAAGGAAGCCCGTGGAATAATGAGATCCACCTTCAAGTTTCTGAGGTTTTGTGTGAGCGGGGACATCAAGGAGACTTGTCAGCAAGGCTCTTTCTCGGATATTAGGTGAGCCTCGCTTCAGCCAATGGGTCTACGCCAGCGTAAATAGCCACTGAATCACCTATTAAGGCAGCTATTGTGAGGAGCTGGGAACGCTTGAAATCCACTGAGGCCGAAGTAATTTCTCCTGAATGCTGGCCCCAAAGGCAATTGTGCAACGGGGAATAAAGATATCAACATGGGCCTTTCATCGTTGGGTGGCAGGGCTGGTACTGCGCATGGAGAGCCCCTTGACCATTTAATTAATGAAGGAGGCCAAGCCGCCGGAATTAATGCGCTCCTGAAAGCATCAAAAAGCCCAAGCGAAGGATCAAGCTGATATTTTCATTTATATATTAGCTTCTTCTGACGCCTTGTTGTGTCCCCTCTTTCACACGACAGAGCTGGCCCGTCCTTTGCGCTCTCCTCACCCGTAAGCTCCTTTTCAATCTCCCTCCACATCGTTTCAGCGGGATGAAGGCTCACTCACCCCAATTAACAGGGACAATCGGAGCGGAGGGGGATTTTTAGCCAGCTCAGCAGGAACGCTTTTCTGTCCCAAATTCTTGGGGGGTGGGGGGAGGGGTGGGGAACGGGATTATCTGAAACTTGTGGGATGTGCCCCTTTCTTGTTCTGATTTGTAGTCGTCGTCCCCCCCCCCTCTTTCTTCGAACACAACACACAAAAAATTGCACAATTCACGTGACCCCATACAGTTTATCGCTACTAAGTTTAGCATGGACAACTTTTGTCTTTGTAGAGCCTGGTTGGTTGGTTGGTTGGTTGGTTGGTTGGTTGGTTTTTAGAAGAGCAGGACTACAATACACTGGTACCTCAGGTTAAGTACTTAATTCGTTCCGGAGGTCCGTACTTAACCTGAAACTGTTCTTAACCTGAAGCACCACTTTAGCTAATGGGGACCTCCTGCTGCTGCTGCGCCGCCTGAGCACGATTTCTGTTCTCATCCTGAAGCAAAGTTCTTAACCTGAAGCACTATTTCTGGGTTAGCGGAGTCTGTAACCTGAAGCGTATGTAACCTGAAGTGTATGTAACCCGAGGTACCACTGTACAGTTTGTGCCACTTTAGAACATAAGGAGAGCCTACTGGATGAGGCCAATGCCCCATCTAGTCCAGGGTCCAACTAGATGCCTGTGGGGAACCTGCAAGCAGGTTTTGAGCAGAAAATCCGCTCTCATCCCCTCCTGTGGTTTCCAGCAACTGGTCTTTGGAAGTGTTGCTGGTTTAATCTGCGGAAACAGAACACAGCCACCATGGCTAGTAGCCACTGATAGCCCTCTTCTTCTCTATTAATTTGTCTAATGCTTTTTTTAAAAAAATATTAAAGATTTTCTTGATTTACAAAAGTGTGTGCAATGTCTCTCTCTTGTATATATATATTTTCCCATGTAACATTTTTAAAAATCAGTTTCTTTTGTTGAGACATTAGGAAGAAAGGGGGGAAAGAGGTGGAGGGGGGAGAGATGGGTGGGGGTGGGGTGGGGTCGGGTGGCGATGTTTCTATTTTACTTACTATATGTAGGGTTTGGTGTCAGCGTTGCTTGTGCAGGTTCTTTGCTGTTCACTTGTGTTCCTTTGGTGGTGAGAAAGGTTGGGGTTGGCCTAGGATGTGGTTGTTCATTTGTGGTTGGCTCTGGTGGTCTTTGTTTTCATGTGTGAGTGGAGTGGGTGGGTGTTTTGGATCAGGTTTGCCGTATTGATTTGTATGCCGTTGGTGGATTTTTGTCATTGTCTTGTTGGGCTGTGTATGTGATAAAGGGGAGCCAGGTGTCTTCTTCTATTTGTCCCCGTGTCAGTTTCAGTTTATTGGTTAATTTTTCTAGTAGGGCTGTTTCCCATACTGTTTGGTACCATTGGTCCATGCTTACTCCTGACAGGTCTCTCCAGTGTCTGGCTATGATGCTTCTGGCTGCTGAAAGTAGGTGGGTTATGAGTTATTTGTGCTGTAGGTGGGCATTATTGTTTTGGAAGGTCTAATCCTTTTTTAAAGCCACAATGGTTGCCTTCGGGGTCTCCTGTGGGAGGGAGTTCCACAGTTTAACGATGCACTTCGTGAAGATGTACTTCGTTTTGCCTGTCCTGAATCTTCCAACATTCAGCTTCGTTGAATGTCCGTAACATCTAATGTTATGAGAGACAGAAAAAAGACTCCCCCCTGTCCTCTTTCTCCATGACATGAATAATTTTATACGTTTCTATCAGGTCTCTTACTTGTCTTTGCTCTAAACTAAAAAGTCCCAAATACAGCCAGCTTTCTTCATGGCGGAGTGAATTTCTCCTAATAAATACGTATCTGTGTAGCGTTTCCTCTAATATGCACACCTCTGTCATTTTTCCTAACGTAAGGCACTTCTACAGGTTATTTTCACTAATACGTGCATTTTCCTGCAGACTTTAGCCTGGTACGTGCACTTTTGTACACACTGAGTGGCTGGAGAACTGCCCTGCGAAATTTAGGGAGGTGCAGATGTCGAAGGATAGCCATGTGTTGGTTTGCATATAGTTCTGGAAAGTGCAGATTGGGTAAAGGTAAAGGTAAAGGGACCCCTGACCATTAGGTTCAGTCATGACTGACTCTGGGGTTGTGGTGCTCATCTCGCTTTATTGGCCAAGGGAGCTGGCGTACAGCTTCCAGGTCATGTGGCCAGCATGACTAAGCTGCTTCTGGCAAACCAGAGCAGCACACGGAAACGCCGTTTACCTTCCTGCCAGAGCGGTACCTATTTATCTACTTGCACTTTGATGTGCTTTCGAACTGCTAGGTTGGCAGGAGCAGGGACCGAGCAACGGGAGCTCACCCCGTTGCGGGGATTTGAACCGCCGACCTTCTGATCGGCAAGCCCTAGGCTCAGTGGTTTAGACCACAGCACCACCCGTGTCCCGATGCAGATTGGGTAGGACTGGCTATAAATCCAAACTGAGTCGAATTTATTCCCCTGCCTTTTATGCATAGCTCACACCGTTGCTGTTTTCCGTTACAAATCCTTAGGAAAAATTCCTCTGTGTGTGAAAAGATCACCGGTCTCTCTGTGCATATACAAACACCAAATGATTAAACAGGTTTATTGGATTTCATGACACAGAGAAAGCTCCCTCCCCCTTTTTGTGTGTGCATTACGTGTGCGGAGCAAAACGCCACCTTGAATTTTACGTGAATATCAATACCAAGCTCTGTTTAATCAATACACTCCCGAGGTTTTTCAGCTTAGATCTCTTTTAAAATACTCCATCACTTTCCAAATAACACTCCCCTAGGAAATGTCTAGGGCACAAATGCCAGCTGTTTCTTGTTAACCTTTTACTGCGTTTGGGGGGCGGGAGAAGATGGGAGAAAGAACAACTGGGCCCATCACCTCCTGGCAAATAGAAGGGGAAGAAATGGAGGCAGTGAGAGATTTTACTTTCCATGATCACTGCAGATGGTGACAGCAGCCACGAAATTAAAAGACACCTGTTTCTTGGGAGAAAAGCGACGACAAACCTAAACACCATCTTAAAAAGCAGAGACATCACCTTGCCAACAAAGGTCCGTATAGTTAAAGCTATGGTTTCCCCAGTAGTGATGTATGGAAGTGAGAGCTGGACCATAAAGAAGGCTGATCACCGAAGAATGGATGCTTTTGAATTATGGTGCTGGAAGAGACTCTTGAGAGTCCCATGGACTGCAAGAAGATCAAACTGATCCATTCTGAAGGAAATCAGCCCTGAGTGCTCACTGGAAGGACAGATCCTGAAGCTGAGGCTCTAATACTTTGGCCACCTCATGAGAAGAGAAGACTCCCTGGAAAAGACCCTGATGCTGGGAAAGATGGAGGGCACAAGGAGAAGGGGACAACAGAGGACGAGATGGTTGGACAGTGTTCTTGAAGCTACCAGCATGAGTTTGACCAAACTGCAGGAGGCAATGGAAGACAAGAGTGCCTGGTGTGCTCTGGTCCATGGGGTCACGAAGAGTCGGACACAACTAAACGACTAAACAGCACAAAGGAAATGTCTAGGGCACAAACGCCAGCTGTTTCTTGTTAATGTTTTACTGGGTGCTGGAGATGATGGGAGAAAGAACAACTTCAAAAGTTACGCTAATCTCATGTAATATGAAAATTGCACAGCACAAGAGAATATATGGATCGTGTTGAATTGTTGAGAATATAAACAAAACTAAAGGGATTTATTCAGCCACAATCCAGCCTTCCATTTCAACTGAAGAGGTGCAGTACAGTCCTCAGCTTCTCGTAGAATTACAAAACTGCAGTTGGAGAAACCTAAAGGGTCCATTTAGTCTACCCTGCTGCAATGTAGGTTTAAGATTGCAACCTTTAGAACATGCTTTTTTTTTCCTACTGAAAATATAAGGTTTGGCCGCATGGTTCCCACGCAGAAGTATGTCCCACTAAATTCTACAACTCCCATCATCCCCAACCACTTTTTCCTGGAGAAGTGTATATAGGATTTCAAGCTAAAAGCGATTAACTTTAAATGGATCGTGGCCATTTCTATATAATGAATTATCTTCATTTTAGGCACTGGCATTTAGGGCCTATCCAAGCCCATTGATAGATGGGGGAATAATGCTATTTTTAAAAGTAATATTGTGGTTTTGCACAATACGATAAAGATGCAAGGTTCAACAGAACACCTCCAAGGTTCCCCAATTTCCGAACCAGGAAAAACTGGCATCTTTCTTTCAATCTGCTGATCAATACACTTTGACCACAGCAGGACTTTAATGATACATTTACTCATGGTTTTTCCTCCCCAAAGGGAACTCATCTGAACTCAGTGCCGGCACCTCTCAGGTGGGTGCCATTGCCATTATAAGAGAACAAGGGAGGCCTTCAGGGCAAGTTCTGTTTTTCTAGAGAAATAGCACTGCACTTACTGACACGAGAGCGTCTCACTCGTACAACCTCCATAAATTTGTGGATACTCACTTGTGTTCTCATGGGGAGGAGCCAAGAGCTGGAAAAAAACAACTGGCAATCCTGCTCATTCTAGTTCCTGCCATTCTTTGCGAGGCATTGCTCCCACATTTTCAAAGTCATCCTCACAGTCTTGATGGCTAGAGATGGGGCCATTTCCAGACTGTCACTATTCCATTGTGCAGCTATAGTAAGGTAAAGGTAAAGGGACCCCTGACCATTAGGTCCAGTCGTGACCGACTCTGGGGTTGCGGCGCTCATCTCGCTCATCTTGCTTTATTGGCCGAGGGAGTCAGCGTACAACTTCTGGGTCATGTGGCCAGCATGACTAAGCCGCTTCTGGCAACCAGAGCAGCACACGGAAATGCCGTTTACCTTCCCGCTGGAGTGGTACCTATTTATCTACTTGCACTTTGACGTGCTTTCGAACTGCTAGGTGGGCAGGAGCAGGGACCGAGCAATGGGACCTCACCCCGTTGCGCGGATTCTAACCGCCGACCTTCTGATTGGCAAGTCCTAGGCTCTGTGGTTTAACCCACAGCAACTGGGCATCAAAGCTTCTTTCCCCCCAAAAGGTGAGACCTTTTAGCAGTATGGAAAGTGATAGGAAATCATTTTCACTTCTCAACCCCTTCAGATCCAAGGCTACTGATAGTGGATGAGTATGCTGATAACCCAGTTGCTACTTTCCAAGGAAATGATCTCGGCCTGCCACCTAATTTAATTTGTTCAAGTTTCAATCTGGCGCCTTTAAGTGGAACTCCGAAGGCTTCAGGTCATCATTACATGTTTCCTGTCCTGCAGCGCAGATGGGAATAAAAGGCAGCAAACAGTAGATTAATAAACACACCTGGAAAGGTAGAGAATGGAGAGGAAAGCCCAAATTCCAACAATGTTTGTTCTAGAAAGAGGTGCCCAGATGTTCTACAGATGGTCATTCATAACTGGTCTGTGAAGAAACACAGTGGAATAATGAAAACAGAATCTGAACTGCAAGCAGTATTATTGTAAAAACCTGCATTATTGTAAAAACTTATATAGATGAGATATAATGAGAATAATTTAAAGAATAAGTTGAGGCAATTTGGAGTATGCAGGAAAGGACGGAAATAAATTTAAGGAACTGCAGAAAGAGGAGGAAGGGAGTTGAAAATGTTAAAATTATGGTTAAATAACTGTTGCAATGTATATAAATGAAAATTATAAATAATTTTTTTTAAAAATGAACTGCAAGCAGGAACTCAAGCCATTGGAGGGGCTTCCCTGGTTTTAGGAAACAGTTTACATTGTAAATACCTGTCTAATTGTGAATAGAGAGGCGGTATCGAGCTAACCTTTCAGGACTCTGATGTATTTTGGTCTGCAATTCATATGTTTGCTGACAGATTTGAGTTTGTTAGTGTCTTGGGCAAATTATCTCTCTTACATTATGGATGTTGGCAAATTGGATTTCCAAAAGGTAAAATAATATTAGAATTAGAGTTGTCAGAGATGCACAGGGGGAACTGGGTTTTAATGCTCAGGAACTTAGCAAAGTCCTTTTCATATTATGGATTGTTATATTATGGATGCATGTTCTGTATTATGTTATTAATCCTATTGTGTAACACAAGTTTCTCATGGCCTTTGGCTAGAAAAATAAACTTACAAACTTGAACTTTCTTTCCTCTGCCCTGAATATCTGGCGTTCCTACGGGCAGTTCAACCCACCATTCATATTTTCCATCCAGAACTTTTACCCCTGCATCCATAGCCATTCATAAACCTGCTCCCGATCAGAGAGGCACCGTAAAGCTGCAGCCCCTGGAAAACGCTGTAAGATGTGGAAAAGCCACTCCATGATTCATGACTCGCTTGAAAGCAAACCTTTCTGGGGATCATTAGGCAACCTGCCTTGTCAGCCACAGAAGATGAGAAAGGGAAACTGTATTCTGTGTTCTGGCGTCAGGCGGCCTGGAAGAGAGCACCGTGTGTGTGTTTTGAAAACACTATCCAGAGTGGCGATAGGGTTTTTTTTTTGCCAGCTTTTTTCTCATCCAAAAATCAATAAGGGAACCCTTTTTAAATTACTGTTAATGCAAGCTGCTCCTTTTGTTTTGTCTCTGTGCAGCTCAGGTACTGGAACATAAGGAGAACTGAGAGTCCCCATTAGCACCTGAATGACAGGAAGCTTAAAGACACAAATCTGGTACACAAACTAAAACCAACAGCAGCAACAAGACAATGGCGCTCCAATCCTGGGCTTCCCTCTACCCCTCCATGGTTTCCATCGTTATTCTTTTCCAACTGCATCTTATAATGTTCTCCGTATTTTCTTAATACTCAGTTCTCACCATAGTTTTCGCTACAGTGCAAGTGTTTTTTCAGAATCCTTCCAATCTTTTTAATTGTTTACAATGTTCTTTTAAGTAACTTATCAATTTTCCCCATTCTTTATTAAATTTATTACCTCCTTGATCTCTGATCTTCCCGGTCATTTTCGCCATTTCCGCATAGTCCACCATCTTTATGCGCCATTCTTCTGTAGGTAGTTTATCTGCTCACAAACAAAATCTCAGAGAGGAACACCTGCAAAAGGAAGGGTGTTCCCAGTCATTCTAAACTGGTTGCTTTTGTAAAACTGTCTTTGCCAACCTGGTGCCCGCCAGATGTTTTGGACTACAACTCCTGTGCTGGTCCGGGACTGATGGTAGTCTGAAACATCGGGAAGCAACAGGTTTGTGAAGTCTGCTAAAAACATTTCCCCCTCTTTACCGCTCCTGTTAAGGTTTGTTTTGCTGCTGTTGCTGGATAGGTGCAGATTCATCATGTGAGGGGAGCGCTATTGTGCAGTGACCTCTCCTCTCCTCACTGCACTGAGCAGGATTGTGCCCCATTATGTAGAGGACAGGGGTTGTGGAGAAGGACAGAGAGGTATTATGGAGAGGGGAACCTCTCCAGGATATGGAAACAGGGATAAAGAACCTTTGGCCGTCCCAGGGGACTACACCTGCCATCATCCCTGGTAGCTGAACATGTTGACCGGAGCACATGGGAACCAGAGTCCAACAGCAGGCAAGATCCCTGCATTGCAAGGGGTTGGACTAGATGTCCCTTGAGGTCCCTACAATTTGATGATTCTATTATTAACAAGCACTCCATGGGGGATAAAGCTTGATAGTTTCACTATTAATGGCACAGTACAGTGGTACCTCAGGTTAAGTACTTAATTCGTTCCGGAGGTCCGTTCTTAACCTGAAACTGTTCTTAACCTGAAGCACCACTTTAGCTAATGGGGCCTTCTGCTGCTGCCGCGCCGCTGGAGCACGATTTCTGTTCTTATCCTGAAGCAAAGTTCTTAACCTGAAGCACTATTTCTGGGTTAGTGGAGTCTTATCCTGAAGCGTATGTAACCTGAAGCATATGTAACCCAAGGTACCACTGTACTTATCATCCATCAGAAATACTGTTTCAGCTTATCTAATTCTAATTCTCCACAACCCAAACTGTTTCTATTTAAACTGTTCCCTCCTCAAATGGCTGTCCACTTTGCTCCTGTAAACACACCTCTAGCCCCTTTCTAGGTCTTTTTCCTCTTTTTCCTCCACGTGAGGAAATTGAACAGGTTTATCCTGCCTGACAGACCCCTAAGCGCCCCTAGCAACTTCTAAGGGACTAACTCTCTCTTTTCCACCCTCACTCTCTGCTGATTGGCTGCTTCTCCCCGCTACCGTGATTGGCTAAGGATCTCCGGGATGACGACAGGATGACCTATCCATCGAAGTGAGCACCACCAAGTTGAATGGAGCTGAGCACCAGGTAAAAACAGGCCTTGGGCTGCCGTCATATCTATCACGTGGCTGCCCAGAGACCTGAACCCAGGACTCAACAGCCCAATTCCCACATGCTAACAATCACACCACCCATTGCTGCTTTACAAGTGTCAGATGATCCTAAAATGGACTTTATGCTATGAACCTCTGCTCATTGCAGGGCGTAGACTATTTCCACAGATTAAAAAGGAATCAACCCAGGAGCTTGGAGTCTCCCTGGGGGTTGCAGTTGTGAGGGCTGCCGTGACTTTGAGTTCCTTCACTTCAAAGTTTGCCACCTCACCATGGGATATTTACCATCTCGCCTTCAGGGCTCCGTTGCTGTCTCTCTTAACTACACTGATTCAAATGCAGCACCCTTTTGTGAATATTAACCACCGCGGCCGAGGCACCCAGGGGCTGATCATTAAAATTTTGTTCCCATTCGACTGAAGAGCCTCAAACCTGTTTGGCCAAACTTCTTAGGAGACTGTCCGAGAGCCTAGCTAAGGAATCTCCTCCCCGCTCCCTCTCCTCCTTTCCAAAGAGCTTCCATGAATTGTAGGGTACAGTCAATTAACTTGAATATTAATTATCTATAATGAATGTACCCTTCCTGAGGGCTTGAAAAGAAGCAAATTACTTGGAGAGGGACTAATTAAGATGATGTAATCTTGACCACGAAGAATAATTCCTTCCCGGTGACAAAGATGATCTAATTGAAGTATCTCATTAATTAACGTCTCGTGAAATTGACTGGGGGAGGGGGCATTTCGATGAATGCCATCTGAACCCGGGGCCAGCCGAGCATTGTAACGCACACAATCCCCTTCCAGACCCTGTTCCTGACAATATAATTAGCCCCTAGAAGCAAGCTGGCTTCAGAAAGATTTACGGCTCTGCAGTGCCTCTGAGAAGGCCCTACGCACGAAGCTGAAGCAAGACTCTCCTCCGTTTCCAAACAGAGCAGAACATTTGAAGCCAGAGAGTGGGAATAGATGGCCACGAACAATTCTCTGTCTTGGGATAATTACAAACTTCTCCCACTACGATTGAGCCCTGGACGGTTCCTCCCTCCCTGTAAGAAGTTGCCTACTACCACTGTTGGTTAATGGGTGGGTCATGGCCTGAACTTATGGAGGGTGGTGCCAGAATCAATGTTTACCTTTTTCTTTATGTATACAGTGGTACCTCAGGTTACATACACTTCAGGTTACATACGCTTCAGGTTACAGACTCCGCTAACCCAGAAATAGTGCTTCAGGTTAAGAACTTTGCTTCAGGATGAGAACAGAAACCGGGCTCCAGCAGCGTGGCAGCAGCAGGAGGCCCCATTAGCTAAAGTGGTGCTTCAGGTTAAGAACAGTTTCAGGTTAAGTACAGACCTCCGGAACTAATTAAGTACTTAACCTAAGGTACCACTGTGTGTGTGTGTATACACACACACACACACACACACACACACACACACACACATATATATATATATATATATTTGCTTTCGTAGATTTTCACGGGTACAGGAATGCAGGTTTTGGTGTCCTCGGGTGTCTTCCCGTGTAAAAGTTGGGGTGTCTAGGCGACGTTTCGACGAGGTCTCACTCGTCATCTTCAGGCTGGTGCTTTCGGCTTCTTGTTACTGGAACAGAGCAGGATCTTAGTGTTTGAGTTCCTATAAATACTGTTGAGGAGGTGTGGTGTATAGCCTCCAATGTTCTGGGCAGAGAGGAGGTTCCCAGGCTAGTGTGCCTTTTCTTCTTTTGTTCCTTAATTACTTGAGGGATATCTTGAGTGATTTCTTGAGTGATTTCCTGAATCCCACTTAGGTGGGTCATTAGGTGTGGATTAGTTGCTAAAGCCTTCGTGTCTTGAACTCTTGAACTTTGTGAAGAGTTTTTCTGAGAAGATGGCTGTACTGCACTTGGTTGTGCTCTGGCTTGGCTTCGTGTATAGGGGCGAGCTGTGGTTTTGTGGCCTGTGCCAGCCAGATCTGTGTAGGGATTGCAGGGGGGTGCAGCATCCGGAGGTGCCACCCTGGTTTGGCTACTGGATGGTGTCTGTAATTTATCTGTGGAGAGGGTCTGGGTTTGGGTCTGGTGTGGTTGATTGGTGATGGCGTTCTGTGTGCCTCTGGATCTGGTGTCAGATTTTGTGGGGAGGGCTAATTTCCAGATGTCTGGCAAGCGGGATGTGTCGTCACGCTTGTTCATGTTGTGAGGGTGTTTCTCTATCTCGATGGCTTCCATGATTATTCTCTTGTGGTGATGTTCCATGTTAAATATTATGGGGTCTATGAAATACCCTGCAAAGTCTGCCCAGCCACGTACATTGGACAAACAAACAGACGAATAAATGCACGTATCGCAGAACACAAGAATGCCGTCAAAAAAGAAGAAAAAACTTCCTCTCTTTTCCAACACATGAAAGAAACAGGACACGAAATTAATTTTGCAGATTCCAAATTGCTCTTTAACATGGAACATCACCACAAGAGAATAATCATGGAAGCCATCGAGATAGAGAAACACCCTCACAACATGAACAAGCGTGACGACACATCCCGCTTGCCAGACATCTGGAAATTAGCCCTCCCCACAAAATCTGACACCAGATCCAGAGGCACACAGAACGCCATCACCAATCAACCACACCAGACCCAAACCCAGACCCTCTCCACAGATAAATTACAGACACCATCCAGTAGCCAAACCAGGGTGGCACCTCCGGATGCTGCACCCCCCTGCAATCCCTACACAGATCTGGCTGGCACAGGCCACAAAACCACAGCTCGCCCCTATACACGAAGCCAAGCCAGAGCACAACCAAGTGCAGTACAGCCATCTTCTCAGAAAAACTCTTCACAAAGTTCAAGAGTTCAAGACACGAAGGCTTTAGCAACTAATCCACACCTAATGACCCACCTAAGTGGGATTCAGGAAATCACTCAAGAAATCACTCAAGATATCCCTCAAGTAATTAAGGAACAAAAGAAGAAAAGGCACACTAGCCTGGGAACCTCCTCTCTGCCCAGAACATTGGAGGCTATACACCACACCTCCTCAACAGTATTTATAGGAACTCAAACACTAAGATCCTGCTCTGTTCCAGTAACAAGAAGCCGAAAGCACCAGCCTGAAGATGACGAGTGAGACCTCGTCGAAACGTCGCCTAGACACCCCAACTTTTACACGGGAAGACACCCGAGGACACCAAAACCTGCATATATATATATATATATATATATATATTGAATATATATGAATGAAAATTGTAAGAAATCGTGTCATCCCTTAAAGAGGGCATGTATTGCGGTGAGACCTGGACAACCCACACCCTGTGTTGTGGGTGGGTACATTTGGACAGCCACAACACCCGATTGGTAGGTCCGTTGAAGCTGGGTACAATCTGGCCAATAGGACGCAGTCCAAACAGTTCGAGGGACCTATATGTACCTATGAACATGACCCAGAGCTTTCTCTTTCAGCACATGCATTCAGAACACCCGCCCACCTCTCCCTACTTTCCGGGCTTTGCGATTGACCTTGCTATGCCGTCGTGTGTCATCTGTCGTTGGGACAGGGGCACGGCAGGAATTTTCCCCACTTGGCTGATTGGCTGTTGCCATTTGGGTTTCACCTGCCATGCAGCAAATTGTAAGGTTGCAGATAGGCTCTGGTTCAGGTGATGGGGATGGGAGAATGCTCTCGCCATCCCTATGTGAAGGGTATTCCGTTAAAGGAATCCAGGAACTCAATGGTTTGGTCAACCCCTGTGAGGGGGTTGTGCCCGTGCCTGAATCCAGGGGGACATTTGGGTGGTGGAGTTAGCCCGTTCCCAGCTTTCCGCTTATCCAGGTGTTCACCCTTGGCTGACCTATGCTAGTGCCCTGGGTCAGCGCTACCTGCATGGCAGGGAGCTAGTCGAAACAGAGCCTATGCAACCAGTCACTTTCTGTAATCAATAAAGTTGTGGCCTAAATTCTGCCAAAAACCAAAACCAAAACTTGAATCACGTGTGAATTTATTTAGGGGGGAGGTTTCTGGGTCTGAACACGCAAATTCTCCATTTAGGCTACAAATATGCACTTCCCTGAGCATAGGGAGAAGGGGCAGAAATTCGCATCTAAAGGTGCATCTGTCAAAGTTGATCTTCCCAAAACAATATGAGAACCAAAACACAGCTATCCATCAAAATTCACACGCATCTGAATTTCGCAGTGCAGTTCTCCAACTGAACAGCGTTTATTTTGTTTTATTTTTAAATGTATCCATTAGGTGAAAAGGAATATATTGGTGAAAATAACATACAAAAACATGTTATATTGGAGTGTCAGCGGTTGGTCTGGGAATCAGCTGTGGCCCATCCCCAGGAACAAATCAAATCCAGAGACAAAAAAGTTGTGGAGAAGTGGACTTGCAAGCAAGGCGTGGTGGCCTGCCGCCTCTCAGTCTTCATTTTACTACAGTAGAAGAGTAGAAGATTTTGGATTTGATATCCCGCTTTATCACTACCCTAAGGAGTCTCAAAGCGGCTAACATTCTCCTTTCCCTTCCTCCCTCACAACAAACACTCTGTGAGGTGAGTGGGGCTGAGAGACTTCAGAGAAGTGTGACTGGCCCAAGGTCACCCAGCAGCTGCATGTGGAGGAGCGGAGGAGCGGAGACGCAAACCTGGTTCACCAGATTACGAGTCTACCACTCTTAACCACTACACCACACTGGTAGATCTCCAGGCCTTCCTTCTGGAACCTTTTTCAAGCTTCCATGACTGTGCTGCAAAAGGGTAGTCAGGATGCAAATGACACAAACTGAATTATTTTGTGCACACACCATGCGACCAGATCTCTCAAAGAGCCGAGCCCTTCACACATACACCCGGCGCCATGATACATATGCCATTCCCTATGAATGCAATATTTTGTTTTTATTTGTTTATGCTGCTGCTGTTAAACCTTTTATCAAGTATGGGCCTTTAATTGACTTTATCTACTGCGGCTAGGACTCCTTGAGCATCTAGCATCCAAGCACTAATTACATTTCAGGCAGCTACCAAATATACCATAACTAACATTTATTGGGCAATGAAATGTTGCACAGTTAATAATTACAGATTCATGCAGATAATAAAATCCGGAGCGTCGAAAGGGTGATGGCCGATTTACTGGGGATGTGGCATTTTGCAAAGCTGCCGGCTGCTGGCTGGAGCTTTTAGCAGCTTCGCCATCTGGGTTTTTATCTGGATGTGTGTGGTGTGTTGTTGTTTTTTTTTGGGGGGGTGGTTGTAGCTCAACGTAAAGCATTGCATGCAAAAGGCCTCAGTTTCAGCCCTTGGCAATCCTGAACTAGATGGACCAACAAGCTGATGGCTCAGTGAAAGTTGGGCCAAGTTCCTCCACCATACCCTCCAAGCGCCCCTGTTTTCCAGGGACAATCCTGGAATTCCGAAAGCCATCCTGGCTTCTGATTTGATCCCAGAATGTCTTTATTTTCCCTGCTAATTTCCAGTGGCGGAGCTTCATACTCCGGCACCGGGGGGCGGAGAGCAGTTGGGGGCGGGGCTGGCGCATATCCTGGGGTGTGTGGTGTGCATCCTGGGGGCGTGGCACCCAGGGTGGGCAGGGGGGCAGCCACAATGGCACCCACTGGGATCGCACTGCTGGGGGGCGGTGTGCTCCCCCGCCACTCCTCTTCCTCCGCCAGTGCTAATGTCACCACCGCTGAGCTCGGGGAGGAGGTGTGGACCATAGAATCATAGAATCATAGAGTTGGAAGAGACCACAAGGGCCATCGAGTCCAACCCCCTGCCAAGCAGGAAACACCATCAGAGCACTCCTGACATACGGTTGTCAAGCCTCTGCTTAAAGACCTCCAAAGAAGGAGACTCCACCACACTCCTTGGCAGCAAATTCCACTGTTGAACAGCTCTTACTGTCAGGAAGTTCTTCCTAATGTTTAGGTGGAATCTTCTTTCTTGTCGTTTGGATCCATTGCTCAGTGTCCGCTTCTCTGGAGCAGCAGAAAACAACCTTTCTCCCTCCTCCATGTGACATCCTTTTATATATTTGAACATGGCTATCCTATCACCCCTTAACCTCCTCTTCTCCAGGCTAAACATGCCCAGCTCCCTTAGCCATTCCTCATAAGGCATCGTTTCTAGGCCTTTGACCATTTTGGTTGCCCTCCTCTGGACACGTTCCAGTTTCTCAGTGTCCTTCTTGAACTGTGGTGACCAGGCATGGTGCACTCCAGATTTTTTGGACGAGAATTCCCATCAGCCCTGATCAGCCGCCACCTTTAGGACACCATATTGCAGTGGTAGGCAACCTAAGGCCCAGGGGGCCAGATGTGGTCCAATCGCCTTCTCAATCCAGCCCGCGGACAGTCCAGGAATCAGCGTGTTTTTACATGAGTAGAATGTGTCCTTTTATTTAAAATGCATCTCTGGGTTATTTGTGGGGCATAGGAATTCGTTCAATTCTCCCCCCCCAAAAAAATATCGTCTGCCCCCCCACACATTGTCTGAGGGACGGTGGACCTGCCCACGGCTGAAAAAGGTTGCTGACCCCTGCCATATTGGCTACCCCAGTGTAGTTCGTACTGCGCTAGGTGGACTAAGGGTCTGACTCAGTTTAAGACATCTTTAAAAAATAACAAACAAACAACAAACAAACAAGAAAACTCTCGCTTATTACAAAGAGCAGGCTGCTGCCTCTGCAATTAGCTAACACACCTGAGAAATAATCAGGTGGAGGCCTGAATGGATCGCTCACTGCAATGGAAAATCAAAACAAGCCTGTCTTCCATTTTTGTTCTCCTAGGCCTTTTGCTTGAGTTAACATACTGCACTGTTAACATTAACTCCCTACTGTATATTGCTGTATAGATAGACAATCGATACAGGGACTGAAATATGGTTTTGTTAAATTGTCTAGGGGGCCGTACACATTTAGCTTTCGCACTATTTTCAGAAAATGAACATCAATATAAAAATAATGAGCATCATAAAATAGAACCCTGGTTCAGGCAGCTGAGCTGGCTTTTAAGAAACAGGCAGAGATTTATATGAAGGCACCAGGAAAGACTCAGGTTAGAATAACAGTTAACGTCCTTCACAGGAAGGACGTTCGGAGCCGAGATGGAAACTCTCAATCCCTTTTGTCCGAAGGTTGAAGGATGCAAACATGGCTGCCACACAGAGGTGGGTTTCAGTGGCTATACAAGACACCTATATCTGTTTGGCTCACTAGAACGCTGAGTGAATCTCTGTGAAGATAAAGGAATTTTCCCTACACTGCTGCAAAATTATTGCAAATTTAGGTGTGTTTGCATTAAAATGTTATATACGATATCTTTATTGTCATTGTCCCTTGCGGAACAATGAAATTGAAGACTACATAAAACTACATAAAAACTACATAAAACTACCACAAAACTACATAAAACTACATAAAAACTGCATAAAACTACATAAAAACTACATAAAACATTCAAAAACTCCTAAAAACTCTAAAATGGAGATGAATGTCTCTTCCATCTCTATATGTACTGATTCTGTCTTCCTTCTGCCCAGAGAACCAGTGTGGTGTAGTGGTTAAGAGCAGTGGACTCGTAATCTGGTGAACCGGGTTCGATTCCCCGCTCCTCCACATGCAGCTGCTGGGTGACCTTGGGCCAGTCACACTTCTCTGAAGTCTCTCAGCCCCACTCACCTCACAGAGTGTTTGTTGTGGGGGAGGAAGGGAAAGGAGAATGTGAGCCGCTTTGAGACTCCTTAAAGGGAGTGAAAGGCGGGATATCAAATCCAAACTCTTCTTCAAAGTAAGTTTCATCAGGGAGGGGAGAGTATTGCATAACCTCCGACGCAAAGCACCCCAAATCTGGGACACCATCTTCTGGGCCCGAAATCCTGTGCGAGTCACGTGACCTACGCAAAATCGCAGAACGGGAAAAAGCTCTTTTTTCAGGCATGGTGCCCAATCAGCCCACGTTGCTGTTGGCAAACCAGACAAACAATTAAAAATATTACTTTGCAGAGAGGCACAAAAATAGATTCTTCCTGGGTAGTCCCTTCTGAAGTTCGGAAGGAATTCTGTTGATGAATCAAAGAATAAACCCTTCGCTCAAGAAAGGAGCGCTATAGCTCAGTGGTAGGAGAGCATCTATTTTGCACGCAGAAGGTGCCAGATCAAATCCCTGGTGTCTCCAGCTAAAAGAAACACAGGTTTGTGGAGAGCTTGCTCTATTTTAACAGAGGACAGTCACCATCAGCTCTGTGGACTAAAGACAGAGATGGTCATGCGTGGGATTTAGTCCTCTCCCCCTATGAAGGATGTTCACAGAGGTGAGACAACACACACTTCTGATCAATGAGTTTTTAAAAACACAACTCTATTTGTTAGCCTCGCCACACCAGCCTGTTTTGCTTGCCTCAGGGAATGTCCTTTCATCTATCCTATTTTCTGCTTGTGGCTGGATTATGTCATATCAAATCCAGTCACCTCCTGTCATGTCACTCGCTGAGGAGACCAGAGCAACACAGCTTGAGGTGACGGGATGTGTTGGACGATTCATTCCCTGTCCAAACAGAAGCTCGTCCTGGGTGCCAAATGCCCCCGGGGCCCTGTATTATTTACAACCCTCACGGGGAAGAACGCTGACCTCGCTCCCAACCCAGAAGAAACTTCTCCGCTGAAACATAAGCACAGATTTGCCTAGAAGACCCTGCTGTGCTCATCGTTGCAGCTCTGCTCACAGGCTGGTGGAAAGATGATCGGAAAAGCAAGAGGAGAGGTTCGCTTGTGACTTGTTTGCTTAGCACTTCAAGGGTAAAATTGTGTGCATCCGCCAAGACTTGGGACTTCGTAATTGTAACAGGTCTGTCTGATGAGAAAATAGGGGCAGGTCTAATATTGATAGATGAATTTCAGGTGATGCAGTCATTGTAAGTGGAGAAGGCACTTGGTTGGGTGTGTGTGATGGTTTGTGGCCTCAATGCAGCATTATTATTATTATTATTATTATTATTATTATTATTATTATTATTATTTTCATTTGTACACTGCCTTTCTCCTAGGACTGGGACTCAAGGCGGCTCACAAAAATTCAAACAAACACAATTGAAACAAAGCTGAAAGCACACAAAAGATAAGTACTTAATTACCTTGGGTTAGGTACCTCGGGTTAAGTACTTAATTCATTCCGGAGGTCTGTAATTAACCTGAAACTGTTCTTAACCTGAAGCACCACTTTAGCTAATGGGGCCTCCTGCTGCCACCCCCCCACCGGAGCACGATTTCTGTTCTCAAGCTGAAGCAAAGTTCTTAACCTGAAGCACTATTTCTGGGTTAGCAGAGTCTGTAACCTGAAGCTTATGTAACCTGAGGTACCACTGTACCACTGTATTAGCCAGTGGACCTCTTCTAACAAGGGAACATTATGCTCCCTCATATCTTGTAAAACATAGCAGAAAGAGGACAATCAGTTGGATGAGGGAGACTATTCATTAAGAGAGGGAGTCTGAAAGAGGTAGTGGTGAATCCAGGAGATATTAATTTTAGGATGGTTGCAAATGTCCCCTTTCTGGGCTGGATTCTGAAGAGGGTGGTTGCCAGTCAGATCTTGACCTTCTTGGATGAGACTGATTTCCTGAATCCATTTGGATTGGGATTAAGGCCTGGTTTTGGCACAGAAATCTCCCTGGCCTGCAGAATAGTCTTTGTCAAGAGAGAACTAATTTGCAGGCGAGATTGACAAGACTTTCCCAAGCTATACCAATTTCACCAGAGCTCAGGGAGGAATATTAAAGGAAATGGCTTGTACTATAGATGCCCACAGCCATGGGAAGGGAGGAATCGGATAAGGGATTTAACAGTAATCAAAGAGGCTTTTATGTACAGACCTTAAAATGTGAAAAAAAGCCTTTCTCAAATGTTTACAACTCCTTCCTCCCCACTTTCCAAATTGCCCAAGGAAGATGTAGGCTAAATTTTAGCTTCTAGTTAAACTTGGGTCACCACAGGATTATTTTTGGCCATTCAGGCGTTTTCCTTCCACATTTGCTCGTGAGGGCATTTTGCAGAACCGCCATTATTAACCTACTTAAGTGATGCAGCGATGCCGTACTGCTGTAGCAGAATGCTTCCATTAGTCCTTTAGAAACCCATATATTTGGCAGGCTAGTTTTTCTGTCAGACCAAAGTCCCACAACCTGTCGTACAACAAGTCCACTGAGTATACAAGTCGTATAAAAAGGAAATGGCGAGAGGAGGACTAACAAGGCATTGCAGATTGAACACATCTGTTTACAGGTGATACAAAAAGAAAGAAAGAAAACAGCAGAGAGGCTGGAATGTGTTCAATGACCAAACAGGAAGAGGGTTTACAATCTTTTTTTCTTTTCTTAAAAACTGATTAAAAACCCCATCTGCTTACATATTATTAGCTTTTTTATCGGGGGTATTCAAGGGCATGCAGTACTGGCACACCCCCCCCCAAAAAAATGTTAAAAGTGTGGCACTTACTGCAACAATTTCATGGTGAGCAACGGGACCTTTTTCCCCTTTTCCCTTAAAAAAAGCACTGCCTATAAGGCATTCCATGCCAGGAACTTCGTGTCTTTGATTCAAGATCTAGGATGATACGGAAGGGGGGGGGGGCATGTCTTCTTCACCTTCTTCGCTACAATATATCCATTTATTTCCAATTGTCAATGTCAAAAGGGACTAAAAACTATAAAATTCATAGAAAATCAACGTGCCATTTTGCTCAATTTCTTTAGGACTCCATGACACCTCCCCTGTCCTCCATAATCCCTCAAGCAAGGTGTCAAGACCCTAATCCTGTCAAATCACTCTGCCAAGCCTTTCCTCTGGGCAATGCCAGGTGGCAGACTATGCATACATGGACCATTGTCTTCTCATCACCAGTACTCAGGATGTGCTTATCTGCGCATATCTCCAGCTCTGCATATTCCCCCTTCCCTCCTCCATATGTTAATCCTGTGTAACCCAACCTTTTCTTAATGTATTCATGATGTAACTGGGATGTATTTTGCACTGTATTCTGGGACATGGAGGGAAGTTTCAAAAGTTCATGTCACCCCTTTCTCGCTGTTCAATCTCGCCTTGAACCTGTTGCGCAATAAACTTGGATCTTCTGCAGTTTGCTCCTGTCTCCGGCTGAGCTCATTTTTCTCCGCAGGGACCCGTGGACTTAGTCCGATGAGCTGGGTGGCAGAGCAGCCTCACACCCAGATTTTACCGTAACAAGGAGAAAAACCATGGGTTGATACAGAATTGGAAGATCAGAATTTTAGGGCATGGCACTTTCTTACTATTACCCCAAAATTAATTTACCAGGTGGAAAACCCATTTTTGCTCAGTACATTAAGTGTTTGGCAAACAATACTCAAGAAAGTCACTTCTCTGATCTTTCTGCTGATTCCACTCATCTACCACCCCATGTTTTGTGAAGCTGGAGATACGATGGCTTGGGAGGACTGGAAACAAGTAGGTCTATGTAAAGAACAGATTTTGGCTAAAATTTCCCAATGTAACATGGTCATGGTTTAATTTTAATCAATTGTTTTTCCTTCTGTTGGAACTATGTATAGCCATTCAAGCAGACCAAGTGTTGACCGCTTTAGAAGAACTTATGGTCAACGTTCCTGCTACACCAAAGGGCGTCGTATCAACTATATACAAAATATTGAGGTAGAATTTGGCCATCTTATGGCCTCAAAAGAATTATGGTGCTGGAGAAGACTCTTGAGAAGATCAAACTGATCCATTCTGAAGATCAAACTGATCCATTCTTAAGGAAATCAGCCCTGAGTGCTCACTGGAAGGACAGATCCTGAAGCTGAGGCTCCAATACTTTGGCCACCTCATGAGAAGAGAAGACTCCCTGGAAAAGCCCCTGATGTTGGGAAAGATGGAGGGCACAAGGAGAAGGGGGCGACAGAGGATGAGGTGGTTGGACAGTGTTCTCGAGGCTACCAACATGAGTTTGACCAAACTGCAGGAGGCAGTGGAAGACAGGAGTGCCTGGTGTGCTCTGGTCCATGGGGTCACGAAGAGTCGGACACAACTAAATGACTAAACAAACAACAAATGGCCTCAAAAATTCCCTGGGAGATGGCCCCTCAAGTAATAATCTCTAATGCAAAAAGGAACATGCTTTGGGAGGGGGGGAGAATCTTTTAAAGCAGGCTTCTCCCATGAAGAGGAATTCGTTTGCATGATTGTGAGGTACTGATGAATCCAGCTAGTGATGGCTCCTGGAGAGGCATTGGCTCTTGAACTCTGCTCTCTGGAGAAATGCCACCCTCCAGTTATTTACTTTCCCACTTCTCCTTGCTTGAAAGAGCAGTCAGCAATTCCAGATTGCGCCAGAACTGGCTGTCTCAATGCACTTTTTCAGCCAATCAGAGTCTGAATTGGGTTCAGGGATGGTTATCTTGGGATAGCTAATTGCATAAACAAGAAATACATCAGAAGGAGGCAATTAAGGGAGAAAGGAAAGAGAATGCCTGAAATAAGTTCAAGAAAGTATTTGAAATTTGCCTTCAATATTCAAAGAAGGGATTATCTAATCTGCCTGACCTTCGGAGCTTCCACCTTCAGCGGTAATAAAGAGCTCTGTGACTTAGATCAGATAGGATTGTTCTTTGCCTAGAATTGTGTTATTCTTTGTTCCTATACCCAATAGGAAAAGGGGAGATAGGGAGCACCAGAACTTGGAGTTCTGTCTCTCTCTCTCTTTCAATACAGAAGGCATTGCTCAAGCTATGAGCCTTTGATGGGAGCCATATAAATGTGAACAGAACCCCTTAGAGATAAGGGAAGTCCCATTTTAACTGTCGGTGAAGAAGGAAAAGAGCACAGAGTTCGCTTTGAAACTTTGTTGGTCCCCGTGCAACACATTGTATTTCTACACTGGATGACAACTCATCTGTCTCTTATTTTTTGTGCAGTACTGTATTAGCCTTTGCCTGGATGGGACTAGGAGGTGAACCTAGGACCACAGAAGGAGGGAAATGCCCCAGCATTTAAGTTGTGTGATATCTAAATGTTTTGGAAATATACAGCCATGTACTTTCATAAAAAGTAAGGTCCCATTTAGGTGACGTTCTCAGGCATGACCCGTAATGATGATCAGCAAGATGGGACAGGCACCGTAGCCCTAAGCACATGGGATATGATAGGTAAGGTAAAGGGACCCCTGACCATTAGGTCCAGTCATGGACGACTCTGGCGCTCATCTTGCTTCATTGGCCGAGGGAGCTGATGTACAGCTTCCGGGTCATGTGGCCTGCATGACTAAGCCACTTCTGGCAAACCAGAGCAGCGCACAGAAACGCCGTTTACCTTCCCACTGGAGCGGTACCTATTTATCTACTTGCACTTTGACGTGCTTTCGAACTGCTAGGTTGGCAGGAGCTGGGACCGAGCAACGGGAGCTCATCCCATCGCGGGGATTTGAACCGCCAACCTTCTGATCGGCAAGTCCTAGGCTCTGTGGTTTAACCCACAGCGCCACCCGCGTCCCTAATATCTCAAGGACTGTCACATGGAAGAAGGAACAAGCTTGGTTTCTCCTGCTCTGGAGGATAGGACTTGAACCAGTAGCTTCAAATTACAAGAAAGGAGATTCCGACTAAACATCAGGAAAAACTTTCTGACAGTAAGAGCTATTTGACAGTGGGATGGTCTCCCCCAGGAAGTTGTGGACTCTCCTTCCTTGGAGGGTTTTAAGCAGAGGTTGGGTGGCCATCTGGCATGGATGCTTTAGTTGAGATTCCTGCATTGCAGGGGACTAGACAAGATGACCCAATTCTATGATTCTAGGAAGTTTGACCAACCCGTTGAAAGGCCTTTATTTTGCTACTAGTCTTCTTCACTCGGCTCGCTGCCCATCATCTTATTGCACTCACAACAAGGGTGACTTAGGACTCAGCTATACAGCTGCAAATAAAATGTTTTGAGTGTGTTTTAAGTGCAATATACAATGTGACACTAGATGGCGATGGCAAGCCTTATGCAAAATTCAATGTATTTTTTAAGAACGCTTTAAAAAAAAAGTCAGAATGGCTTTTATATGTGTGTGGATTCCACCAAAGATATGTTGTGCACGATACACTTACACTTTCAGTGCACACTTTCAGGGGAACTGGAGGTTCCAATGGCCATGACCGAGTGTGAGCAGCCTGTGAACGTCCTGGGAAACTCTTCTTTCCCACAGATAGGCGCATCATGTGATGTCAACAATCTGTGTGTCTGCAGCGGTGATGTTTCCATATACTGACAAGCAGTGGCCCCAGGGTGCAAAATTGCACCCATATTCCAAAAGACCAAGCAGCCACACTGGGTCTCCAAACTATATAGGTTTGGACTCACATAGCTGTCAACCTTTCCCTTTTCTTGCAAGGAATCCTATTCAGAATAAGGGAATTTCCCTTAAAAAAGGGGAAAGTTGACAGCTATTGTTTGGAGAATGGCGCTGATGAAGGCCAAGACCTCAAAAAAGGATCGTCTGGTTGAGAAAGGGTTGGTTGTAAAGAGATGCATCATCTAACAGAAGTTATTTGTGCACACAGCATGGCCAAAAAAATAAAATCCCTTCACCAGCACATCAAAACTCTTATGGGAATGAACATTTGCTGAAGGGTATTGTGAGGAGACACACATATACACAACTGTGAAGATGACATTAGATGGAGATGGGCTCAAAAATTAACATGAAAACAAAGACCATAACAGTGAATGGGTGCCAAAGGTTTTTTAATGGCGCCAGCCAGGAAGAGTTTAGCTAAAGAAAAATGGTTTGCATAATAGCTATTGGATAAATCTTATCCTACTGACCAGGTGAGATGGGGGAAAGAGACGAGCATATCTTTTGGACTCCACTGGCGAGATCCTCAGGCTATTGAAACTTATTGATTAGTGATTGGGAGTGGCATGTTGGTGACGGCATCTTGGCTGCATACTTCCAGGAGTCTGAGGATCATGATTACTTTTAAATTTGCAAATGATAAGGGAGGGGTGGCAGAGAGTTACAGTGAAAGGAGACAAAAAAATTACCGGATACTGTTGCAACCCAGCATGCTCCTTGGGACATGCAAGTCTGGCTTTCTGAAATGGAGACACTAAGGTGTTCCATCGAAAAAAGCTTTCCATGGACTGACTAGAAACATGCCAGGTTCTCTTGCTTCCACCTGACAATTAGAGGATCCAGCCATATCTTCTGTTAATCGTCCTCACAAGCTGAGAGCCTTCTTTGTTCAGTAATTATCTTCGGCTGTGGTTGGCATTTGTGGTTTATTTGCTGTTTAGTAAAATCGAGTCGTATCTTTCTCCCTTTTGCGGTCTGCATTTCTATTCCGGATTAGAAGGCCCGTTATACTCTCAAATTGACGGACGTCCGCACTTCCACTGCTGATCATTAGTTAGTTGCACAGAAAGACGGTGAAGAGAGACTGGAGATGTGCTTTTTGAAAAGGCTGCGGCACGTGGCTTGGCTTGCTTGCACGAGTCATCTGCGCAAGGGGCTCTGCTCACATGGATAATCTTGCTCAAGGTCCCAACAATTTAAGAGCCACTCATTTAGAACTTGCCAGCTGCACCGAAATGCAGGCTTTTGGATTTGTTTTGCACAGACTTTTTTGTTTTTGATAGCTCAGAGTCTATCCAGCCTTAAATCTCTCTCTCTCTCTGTGGACACACCATCTAAATATAACCTCCTCTTCCCTTGCCACATGACACAGCCCATGATTTAACATGGAGCCTTTCTGAGCTGTTCCCTTCAGCTTAGCATGAATGTGCTCGCTCCCTATCGATCATTTGTCAAATATCATACACCCGACTCTGAAGCTGATTAAGAAGCATTTCCTCGAAAAGTCAATATTTATTCATTAACAACCTTTTAGCAAGTTAATTGAAAGTGACAGGTTGCTTTTTTTTTCTTTTTTAGCTTAACAGATCGGTACATTTTTGTTTCTCTTCTCTCCCCCCCCCCCCCCCAAATTTCTAATTTACAGTAAAGGTAATGAGACATAGAAGTTGGTTCTGCAGATCAGGATAGACATGGCTTATTCTTCTAGTGCTCAGCACCGGCAAACAAAGATTATGCAAGGCACTGGAGAGGAAAATGTGAGCTTCTGCAATCTCCCCACCCCAGAATTGCCATAACAGTCCCAAGGTGTGATGCCGCAATGAAGGTGGCAGCAAATTTCACCAAATATGAGCCAAGTATTGAAACGACATGAGAGCAGAAACACGCAGCCATCCTTTGAAGTTCGCACTTAACCAGATTTTGCGATGCAGTTTTCCTACCAGTTTTTTTAAGTGCATATATTAGGAGAAAGTGTACAGTGGTACCTTACATACGCTTCAGGTTACACACTCCACTAACCCAGAAATAGTGCTTCAGGTTAAGAACTTTGCTTCAGGATGAGAACAGAAATTGAGCTCCGGCGGCGCGGCAGCAGCAGGAGGCCCCATTAACTAAAGTGGTGCTTCAGGTTAAGAACAGTTTAAGCTTAAGAACGGACTTCCGGAACGAATTAAGTACTTAACCTGAGTTGCCACTGTACATAAAAACTGAATAGAATAGTGACGTAACTGAAAAGATGCATTGTGGTAGGAGAAACTGCTTGCAGAAATGGGTACGTTAGTCAAAACTGTGTACAAAAATGTGCTTACTGGGAGAAATTAACACTAAAATGTTGATGAATTCCGAGAATTGTAGAGTTGGAAGGAACCATGAAGGTCATTGAGTCCAACCCCCCGAAATGCAGGAATCTTTTGCCCGGGGCGGGGCTTGAACCCATGTTCCTGAGATTAAGAATTGGGGGAGTATATACCGTGCTTTTCCATCTATAAGACGCCCCCATGTAACAGATGCAAATTTAAGAAAATGGGGGGAGATGTTTTTTGAGAGGGGATTGCCGAAAATCACTCACTCTCATGCGTCGCAAAATCCGCCTCCCGTATATCCCATCACCGGCAGAAGCTGCCAGTCGCCCGCCAAACTGCCAGAGCGCCAGCCAATCAACACCACCCATTGACGCGGCAACCAATAACACACACAATGGCTGATGACAGCTGCGGCAGCAACCAATCAAATGTCCACCCTATGCACTACCTATGTATAAGATGACCCCCACCTTTCCAGGTGAGGCACCAAAATGTCTTGGGCTGGTCCTGAATCTACAGTGGTGCTTCAACCCAAACCTGAAAATTGCTCCATCTGTCCAGATATTGCTTCCTCGAGCTTGCAGTAGCTCTCCAGAGGTCTCTCTCTCACACACCCACACCCTGTTAACTTTAACTGGAGATGCCGGTGTCCATACCTTTGACATTTTGGATGCAAAACATGCGCTGCTCCTCCAGGAAATGGGCCCTTCTCCCCACAGGGGCTTAAATTTGCTTCTCGGTTACCTATCATTCTCTGCCTGCCACATAAAACCATTGCTGGCTACATTCTAGATTCCCCAGCAAAACAAAACAGAGCCCTCCTGCGCCAGCCTTTCAGCAAGGCATGCAAATGGAGCAGATTTATGCAAAACAAGGACATCTGCATATGTCGCGTTGATTGACATCACATACTTGGAGCCCAGAAACGGAGTTTCCGCCGCACGGAATTGTTTTGGCCACAGATTTATGAATAACCTTGGCCACCGCTCTGCGTGAGCCTGCCCCCAAGCTGTTATTGTTTAAAATATCTTGCCTAGTACCTTTGCAGATTATAAAGCGACGATAATTCACTCGGTGTGGCAGGCCAAGAGAGTGGAAAGCGAATTCTCTGCCCAGCAGCCTGTAGCACCGTCTTCTAAGTGTCACTCTGCATAATCGCAGTTCAAGCCCTCAGCCAGGAATGGCTTTCTTCCTGACGCCCTCTAGTTACATTTCCCACTGTGAGACTTTTGCATCAGAATAAACTGAAGTCCGCTGCAACAACTGTCATCGTGCAACATGCTTCCGCAGAAACAAGTGGATTGTCAGCTAAACAGAGGAATAACCATTTTAATACAGCATGGCTGTTTCAGTGCTCGGCCAGCAAACCCAGTCTGCAGTCTCTCAGAGCAACGCAGGGTGCCTGGCGCTGCCTCAATGGCACTTGGCTACTTGTGCTTGTTAAACGATATTTATTACTTCTCAGGGCAGAAAAGCACGCAGCAGGTACTACAGCTCAGAAAGTCCACTTTAGCCGTTGAAGCAGCAAACCATTGGCCTTAAGAACGCACGTGCAACTATGGTTTCTACTTGGCAGTTCTTACCACCATCCCAAAAAAGGAAGTGAAATGGGAAGAAATTACAATTTTGCTCCAACCCAGTGCCAAATATAGCTTACAGCAGAAGCCAGCAGATCAGGATCTGTTCCTGGGTGATTTGCAATAGATTAACCAGGTTTTCCAATTTCCAATCAATAAAGAATAGCAAGTAAAGTGTCAAGAAAAGTGTTTCTCCGTCATGACTGGCCTTCTGCAAAACACTTGTCTCTTGGCTTCTGTGTTTCTGACCTGTGTGGCCAGTGTGGTGTAGTGGTTAAGAGTGATAGTTTCGTAATCTGGGGAACCGGGTTCGCTTCCCCGCTCCTCCACATGCAGCTGCTGGGTGACCTTGAGCCAGTCACACTTCTCTGAAGTCTCTCAGCCTCACTCACCTCACAGAGTGTTTGTTGTGGGGGAGGAAGGGAAAGGAGAACGTGAGCTGCTTTGAGACTCCTTAAGGGGAGTGATAAAGCGGGATATCAAATCCAAACTCTTCCTCTTCTTCTGTAAAAACTGAGAATTAATTTGTTGCCTTTGACCAAGCCTTTGTGCTGCTATGCCAGCCAATGTTGGAGTTTTGTGTTAAATCAGTCAGATGTAGATCTGTAGTCTTATATTCAGGTCGTCCTAATATAAAGCTCTCAGGGTGCCATGAGGAATTGACTCTGTCCCCTGAGTCACCATTTTGTGCCTGGTTCTTGTTGGTAGATTTCAGAGTTCTAGTTGTTGTTTTAACAAAAGTACACCTTGCAGATTCGAAGCCTTATACTTCTCTCTACTAGAGCTTGCCATGCTGTGTTCCTGGTAACCATGAGGTTGCTCGGAAGTTTATTGGTTGTCCCTCAATGGAAACATCAGCGATGGTCAGTGACGGCTGGTGCCTTGCAAAAATGTTTGGTGGTGTACAGCCCTGTTGCCTTCCTTGCCCAAATTTCACCCATCTGGGGTAGGTGCCGCCCTTTTGCTCCACAACGAAACAAAGGGTAAATAGGGTTAATGGGGCAATAGGATTCCCAAGGGAACTGACCAGACCTAGAATTACTTCACTTTAGCAAGATAACTGCATCATATACCTTCAGACTTTGCCCCAGAGGTAGAACTGGAGCACCGTGGATTCAGTTGTTTGATTGCCACCGTCCTAAATTTGTTTCTAGCCTGCTCTGCAGAACATGCATGCCATAGCCACTGACATGGTTAAAGTGGATTTATTTAAATGTTTTCGAGAACTTTGTTTTTTAAAAATGGTTTTCCCCCATTTATCAATCCATAAAGAATTAGGAACTCTCAGCTTCCCACCAACCCATCATTGCCCAACAGTGTCGCGAAGACTTATTGAAGCAACATCAAACTTATTTCCAGATCTCTCTCTCTCTCTCTCTCTCTCTCTCTCTCTCTCTCTCACACACACACACACACACACACACAGCTTTCTCATTATTCCCCTCCTCTGCCAGCACCTTTGAGTAAAAAAAACCAAAACACCAAGAAAAGTCCACAGGGAAATAAATGTAGCAAGTGCAATTCATACCCTGAATGCCAGGGTAATGCTCAGTGGGCTTAATTATGAATTGTACATCTCCGAGTGTCTCTTGTGAAGCACAGAATCTCCGATGCATCAATGCTGTGTTTTAGAACAACTTTTGCAGAGGAGCCAGTGAGGCTATAAAGAATTCAGGAACATCTGCTTAAATCCAAAATAGATCTACACTGGGAGAGAGCCAGCCAAGCAGGCGTCTTCGTCTATATGGCCCTTCTCTCACCGCAGATCTTACTTGGACGCCTTCCCCCCTTCCAGAGAAACATGGAATTGACTGGAAAGTCCATGGTGCTGTATAGGAGAGACAGGCACCTCGTGGCCTTTCATGGCATCCCCAGGTGATCCACAATTGACCCACACTTCTTCAGGTAGATAAAGTGAGACTCCGCGTACCTTCCTTCCATTCCATCGCAATGGGCAGACAATTCCATCCAGGAATTTCTCCCACTCCAAGTTGTTTGCTTAATTCAGCACCCAAAATAGAAGCTTGGAGAAGCTCGCCAAAGAATATGATGTTGCACCTTTGTTTGCGTGAAGAAAACCACCCCTCTTTACCCTGCTAATGATTCACAAGGATAAGGTGCACTCAATGCCTTTACTATAATGGTTAATGCATTTGCCTAGTGGGCAAAATGCAAATAGTTAAAATTTATGGCATCCAATCAGGAGGAGTCGGGAAATTGCTTAGAAAGCGCCTAAACAAAAGAACAGAGGTGGTAAAAAAAAACAAAAAAAGATTCATCCTAATGTTTGGCCACACAGAATTCAAACAGAAGGAATTGGATTGGTGCCATCTAGAGCCTGGACTCCACAGTTGTGTGGCTTTCAACACACTTAAAACTGGTGGATTTGCATTTGGCTTTAATCCTTTATAGGTAACACCCGCACTGTGTGTGTCTGAGTTAATGGTTTCCCCACCCAATCCTGGGGACTCTAGCTCACACCCCCTTAGAGCTGCAATTCCCAGCACCCATAACAATCCTACAGTTCCCAGGATTTATAAGCATTTAAATGTGCTTTGAATTTAGGGTGGGGCGGTGACTGATGTTGCATCAAAGCAAGTGTTACGTCACACTTGAATTTTGAAATTTTCCGTCACTTTCCTTATTGTAAAAAACTCCAATCTTTGGGGGAAGCAGGTGTGTTGTGCCAGAACTCCAAACCAGCTTTAACTGTGGAATCTGAATTTGCTGCTGTCTGATTGAATCCTATTGCAAAATAGCAACAGACGGTACGCACCAACTGGCAGAAAACCGATATAGGTCTGGGGAAACATTGTTTTTCAAACAACAACAACAACAACTCTAGGATGGTTTCATTATGTAAAGTGGGGCAAATTTGGTTTTATTTATCTATTTTCAGTTTAAATTCACATTCCAGAAGCTCCCAAGGATGATCTAGAAGGCACATAATGCAGGGCCCTTCCTGAAGCTAAGTAGGTATCAGCATGGTCGGATCCTGACTGGGAGACCACACAGGGATCCTTGATTTTACTACGATGAGAGGTTGGGGGCAAGGTGAGATAATTTAAATGTTTCAAAGAAAACAATTAAAATGTTACTTTTGGGAAAACGTTTCTCAAGAGAAAATAAAATACATCAACAGAATAGATGAGATTGGGTCGCCATATTCCTAGAAGTAACATGCAGGACACAATAGTTGACAAAGTTGTATGGCAACCCTAAGGCAGGCAATTCCACTTATTAATTCAGATAGCTGGAGTGCTAGAATCCAAGAAATGGCCTCCACACTTTATTGTTAGGAACACAGGAATCTGAATTAAACTGAATTCAGACCATGGCTCCATCTAGCTCAATATTGTCTACAGTGACTGGGAGAGGCTCTCCATGATTTCAGAACCTGGTCTCTCTCATTCCTACCTTGAGATACAAAAAATGGAACCTTAATTAACCTTTGGTGTAGTTGTGTTTTGTTTTGTTTTACTCCTGTTTACTCATAACCATCTAGCAGCATGGCTCAATCTGAGTTTGCACAGCACTTGGCATATTCTACACCCACACAAACACCCCTCACATATTCTGAGTTGTAGCTTTATCCTTCCCTCTGTCTAAATTCTCATGATTTTCTAGGGACTCTTGGAGGCATCATTCCTCACTCTGCCCCTTGGCCTGACTCCTTCTCTCTCTCTGCATATGCAGCGTGGATTTTCCTTCAGCTGCAAAAATTTTTTGAAAAGATGGGTTTTCCTGAGAAGAAGAGATGGAGTTTGGGGGCGGGGAGAGAGAACAGAGCGAGAGGTGGGGGTGAGAATGGATTTGGCTCACATTGACAACACGCACCAGCCCCTTCCGACACGCTTGCAACAATAAATGTGAGTCTTTCTGCACTCTCCCACCAGCAGGGCCTCTCATTGTTTCTGCTTCCCTCAGAAGAAACCCAGAGGCTCTGTTGTTAATTCTCTGTGACGGAGGACCAAAGGGGGAGACGAGCAGGGAGGGTTGTGCCAGAGGAGGAGGATGTGGCGGGTGAGGTGGGGTTGGCTCCCAGCTGCCTTTGCAAAACTGTTTACTCTTCTCCATCGATGTCTCCTCCACCACCGCCATCACCCCTGCGGAGCCCATCTGCTTTCTCGGCTTCTTCCTCCTCTGCCATCGGCAGGCAGCTGGCCGGCGTCGTTCCAGCCCCCTCCATGCACAAACCCTTGGGGGACCCAAAAGAGAGAGGAGGAATTAACCCTAATTGGCAAAGGCGGCAGGCGTGGCAGCGAGAGGATGGAGAATATAGGCCAGAAATCCAGATTGCGCTGGATGATCTGCCTAGTGGGTGGCCGAGAGGCCTGGTTGAACTCCGATAAATGGCTTGTTGGGCTTCCTGCCTGGGCTACGGGTTCAGCGGTTGCCCCCTTGGGCTAGTCAGGCTATTGCTGAGAGCCTCTCTGTACATTTCAGAGAAGGGGTGGAAATTGGGTGCTTCTGTGTCTATGGGTGTTGCTTTCTGAAGCCGGACATTCCAGTGTGGTTAAAATAAAATGGTGATGGTTTTACTGTTTTATATTTTTTTAGTTACAGGTAGGTATAACATATTATTATTATTTTATTTTATTTTATTTTATTGACATGGGTGGCGCTGTGGGTTAAACCACAGAGCCTACGACTTGCCAATTGGAAGGTCGACGGTTCGAATCCCCGCGACGGGGTGAGCTGCCATTGCTCGGTCCCTGCTCCTGCCAACCTAGCAGTTTGAAAGCACGTCAAAGTGCAAGTAGATAAATAGGCACCGCTCCGGCGGGAAGGTAAACGCCGTTTCCGTGCGCTGCTCTGGTTTGCCAGAAGCGGCTTAGTCATGCTGGCCACATGACCCGGAAGCTCTACGCCGGCTCCCTCGGGCAATTAAGCGAGATGAGCGCCGCAACCCCAGAGTCGGTCACGACTGGACCTAATGGTCAGGGGTCCCTTTACCTTTAGGTATAGTAATAATTTATTATTTGTACCATGCCCATCTGGCTGGGTCTTCCCAGCCACTCTGGGCAGCTTCCAGCAAAGATTAAAAAGTCACACATTAAAAACGTCCCTGAACAGGGCTGCCGTCAGATGTCTTCTAAATGTAAAGTAGTTGTTTATCTCTTTGACATCTGATGGGAGGGCGTTCCACAGGGCGGGTGCCACTACCGAGAAGGCCCTATGCTTGGTTCCCTGTAGCTTTGCTTCTCGCAATGAGGGAACCGCCAGAAGGCCCTCGGCGCTTTTTAGTCTTTGTTGGAAGCTGCCCAGAGTGGCTGGGGAAACCCAGCCAGATGGGTGGGGTACAAATAAATTATTATTATTATTATTATTATTATTATTATTATTATTATTATTATGTCCCCCCAACTCTGACACTTCAGGAGTTTAAAAGAAGGAAAGACTTTCCCGGCATAGAGAAAAGTTTGGGGGAAGCCTTCGCCTCCCTAGTGTATCAACTCTGCAGACAGCTACAGGATAACCAAGCATCACTTACATTAATGCAATATACTTTCGGAGTCCCCCGCCCTTAAATTCTATTCTTCCAGAATATCCATCCACTGACAGATCAGAATGAAATGTCTCTTATTTCAGACTAGTCCAGTTGTCTGTTCTTTCTGACACTGCAGTCTAGAGCGAACCCTCAACTGCTGTGACCTGGCATCACTCTAGCAAAGCTCTGTGGCGTCTGACACCAAGCTGGGCGAAAGTCCAGGATTTATTTTTTTTACAAGACATGGGACTTTGGGGCAGTAAAGGTTTAACAAGGGCTGTATTTACTGGGTAGCAAGCAATCTGTTCCTTTGACACTCCACCACACTAGACACTCGGCTAGATTTATTTCATCTGGGTTCCTATTTGTTTTATTTTTAAAGTGTTTACTGGCCTCTCTGTTCGGTTTTGCCCCACTTTGAGCGAAAATCTTATCTCAACAAGCAACAGTGATGGACTGCGGGAAACGACTCAGTTCCAACCTATGGAAACCAATATACAAACCTTCTCACGGTACTTCTGAATTTCTGACTGGATTCTGGAGCTCAGAATTTCTTTTCTTTCTTTTTTAAAAAAATATCTAAATAGGATGTTGATCTCCCTTATTCCTGCTCAGGCTGTTTTCCTCTGCAGCCACATTTTGTTGACTGTATCTGGCAACTGCTCTCTGGGGCCTCCGGCAAAAGTCTACCTGCTCCTTCTTAAATGGAGATGACAGGAATCGAACCCAGAGCCTTCTGCATAAAAGATGTACTCTTCTGAAGCCAAAGTCCCTCCCAACCGCTGAGGGCTGCTTACATCAACAGAACGAAGGACAAATTCCAAAAGGGTAACAAAATACAGTATAACCTGAATCAGCAGTAAGCAGATCAAGTTATAAACAATTACAGTCATACCTTGGTTGCTGAACGCCTTGGAACTCGTACGTTTCGGCTCCCAAATGATCGAAAACTGGAAGTGGGTTTAAATATACTCAGAGTTGAGTGTGGATTTCATGCTCTTTATTCAGCTCATAGTAGTGAAGAATGGAAGTTCCCCCGAAATGTCTGCTTTATATACGTTATTTACACAATGGGCTCCACATGATTGGCTAATTCTGGGATTCTCCTGTAGGCCAATCAGGTTGCGGATTCACTTCCACCTGGAGTTGGATTGGGTGGCTCCTGCGGACTAATCAGACTGCTGCATTCTGGCTCCTATTGTTCTAGGACCAATCAGACTGCTGCATTCTGAATCCTATTGTTCTAGGACCAATCAGACTGCTGCATTTTGGATCCTATTCAACTCAGTACATAACATGAGTGTTCCAGTTTTCAAACGATTTTCAGAAGCCGAACATCCAGTGTGGCTTCTGTGGCTTCCGAATCACTGCAGGACGCTCCTGCAGCGAATCGGAAGCCGTGTCTTGGTTTTCAAACAGTCCTGGAAGTCAAACAGACTCCTCGAATACATTCTGTTCGAGAACCAAGGTATGACTGTACAAGTAAAAGATCCTAAAAGTGCCTGGCCAGAAAGAGAACAAGGACAACACAGGGGAGAATTCCAAAGAGAGGTTGCTGCCATCCTTTGAACGTGGAAGTTACATAAAACTAGGCACAGGTGGAGAAATTGGGCTAGTCCTCTCTCATAACACTAGACCTCAAGGAGGTCCCTTGAAGCTGAATGTGGAAGATTCAGGACAGACAAAACTTTGGAATTCACTCTGACAAGAAGCTGTGATGGTGGCTTTAAAAGAGGATGGAGGAGAGGTGCTGTGCTCTTTGTGGTGCTTAGTTAAACTTGTAAGAAGTTCCTCAGGAAACTTAGTTAATCCTACACCATGTGTGAACAATTTCTGGGAACTTGGAAGCTTGTTTCCAAAGAAAAAAATTGATGACTATATGAAAGAACTTAGAATCATAGAATCATAGAGTTGGAAGAGACCACAAGGGCCATCGAGTCCAACCCCCTGCCAAGCAGGAAACACCATCAGAGCACTCCTGACATATGGTTGTCAAGCCTCTGCTTAAAGACCTCCAAAGAAGGAGACTCCACCACACTCCTTGGCACCAAATTCCACTGTCAAACAGCTCTTACTGTCAGGAAGTTCTTCCTAATGTTTAGGTGGAATCTTCTTTCTTGTAGTTTGGATCCATTGCTCTGTGTCCGCTTCTCTGGAGCAGCAGAAAACAAACTTTCTCCCTCCTCTATATGACATCCTTTTATATATTGGCGTGGGCTTTGCCACCAGAAAGGTGGCTGGTGTTGCCAAGCCCAATGTGATCATCAGTTGCAACAGAGATGTTATAACCATCAAAACAGAGAGCGGTTTAAAGAACACTGAGATTTCCTTCAAACTGGGGGGACAGTTTGATGAGACCACAGCAGATGACAGGAAAGTAAAGAGTATTGTAACATTAGACAATGGGTTGCTCAATCAGTTGCAGAAATGGGACGGCAAAGAGACTACAATAAAAAGAAAAATAGAAGAGATGGAAAGCTGGTTGTGGAGTGTGAAATGAACAACATTATCTGCACCAGAGTGTATGAGAAAGCATGAAGATAGACTCCTTCCGCTGTGGGATACAGAAGCAGGAGAGTTACATAAAAAAGTAACTTTTTTATGTATGCTACAACAGCAGCAAGAATACTTATCGCACAGCATTGGAAGACACAGGAATTACCCACGCTGGAAGAATGGCAGATGAAAGTGATGGACTATATGGAACTGGCTGAGATGACTGGCAGAATCAGAGACCAGGGAGAAGAGACGGTGGAAGAAGATTGGAAGAAATTCAAAGATTATCTACAGAAATATTACAAGATTAATGAATGTTAAAATGACACCAGATTGAATCTAAAAGGTTATTAGTATAAAAGCTGTAAAATTAAAAGATTTAATATTTTAAGATTTAAGATTATATTCTAATAGAATATAGGTCCTAATATTTTAAGATTTTAAGGAGATTAAGTTATATCACGATATTAAAATTAAGACAAGGATTAGTTAAGATAGAGGGCAGGGATTTGCTGATTAAATATATGATTTGGAATACAGTGAAGGGAGGTTTGGGGAAGTCGGGAAATAAGTAAATGAAAGAAATATTATGAAGATGAAATTGTTTTTATTAATGTTTTTCTTTTCTGATGTTTTTTGTTTTCTGTTGATGTTTTTGTGTTTTCGTAACTTGTATTTTTTTTTAGTTCTGTTCTGTTTTACTTTTTGTGTAAAAACCTAATAAAATATTTTAAAAAAACAAAAAAACAGAAGCAGGAGAGTTAACTGGTTCGGGTGCAGAGCCCCATAAGGCAGCTGCTTTCTCCAAAGAACTGATATGTTATTGATAGAACCGTTCCAAAGAACCTGTATACAGTAAGGTAAAGGTAAAGGTACCCCTGCCCGTACGGGCCAGTCTTGACAGACTCTAGGGTTGTGCGCCCATCTCACTCAAAGAGGCCAGGGGCCAGCGCTGTCCGGAGACACTTCCGGGTCACGTGGCCAGCGTGACATCGCTGCTCTGGTGAGCCAGAGCCGCACACGGAAACGCCGTTTACCTTCCCGCTAGTAAGCGGTCCCTATTTATCTACTTGCACCCGGGAGTGCTTTCGAACTACTAGGTTGACAGGCGCTGGGACCGAACAATGGGAGCGCACCCCGCCGCGGGGATTCGAACCGCCAACCTTTCGATCAGCAAGCCCTAGGCGCTGAGGCTTTTACCCACAGCGCCACCCGCGTCCCTCTCTGTATGCAGTATTCAGCCTAAAAGTATGGTGACTATTCAATAAAGTGCTTAATGATAACGTAAGAAAGAAAGAAAAAAGAGGATGGAGGAGAAGGCTGTCAATCGCTTCTGGCCACGATGGCTACGCCTCTGAATGCCAACTGATGGGAATCCTAGAACTGTGAAGTTGGAAGGGACCCTGAGTATTTTCATTTTCATTTCACTTTTAATTTGTACACTGCCTTGCTTACTATGCACAAAGCGGTTTGCAAGCTGAAGAAACAACAGAGATCGCACAGACCTTATAACAACCTGTTCCGATACCAAAATGTCGTAATAAAAACATAACTTCAAAATAAACAACTAGTTTCAAATAAAGTAGCATTCAATAATCCATTAGGATATAATAGCACATAATCAAATTCAATGTCGGCAAATGATAATGGAACAGAAATTCACTCTTTCACAATTACAATAAATAATTTCCAAGCTAGAATCAATAAAAATAACTGCAAGCCACAGTGCATAAAACAACCCAATACAAACTGAGAAGCAAAGACACAACATATAAAATTGGGATCCTGCAAGGCAGGAAGATGTAGCTGTCCCAGACGGGGATCGAACCTGCAACCTTGGCGTTATCAGCACCACGCTCTAAACAACTGAGCCACGAATAATCACAAGCAGGGAGAGCGCTGTTGCACTCCGGTCCTGCTGGTGGGCCTGCATCCACCCCAACATTCCTCCGATGAAAACAGGGACGTCCCATTCCATAATGATAATATGATCACTTATTCCCAACACATCTTGCTGGGTTGCCCCAGCCACTTGTCAGGGAACTGCCATCGGAGCGGGAGGCGGAGAGGAGGCTCCCGGACGATGGTGGAGAGGGTCCTAGTAGAAGGAGGGATAGCCCATCCGCTGGGGAAGGTAATCAGCGTAACACCAATGGGAAAGGGGAGGAGATGGAGGAATCGGAGAGGTGGCTCCAGGACTCTTCGCAGGAGACCAGCGGAGAGGGGACGAGTGCTCCGTTGCCCACACCCACCTTGCGCAGGAAACTTTCGCGCAGGCAACAGGGGAGGAGACTGGGCGTCAAACAGCTTCTATGCTGGAAGCGGTTTAAGAAACGCCCACTGACGGATTCTGCCAGCGACTGAGGCAGCCACGGAACTTGAGGCTGTCCTGACAGAAAGGGTTCAACCATGCAACCTAGCCAGGAGTAAAGGCAACTTACGCACGAGCAATCCCTAGAACCATTACACCACTCTAGGCAGCTTCCAACATATATAAAACCATAATAAAACATTTTATACTGTATATTATGCTGCTTTTACAATTAAGTGTTTTAAATTTGTTGTTAGCCGGCCTGAGCCCAGTTTTCTGAACCGGGCAGGGTGGGGTATAAATAAAAATCTATTTATTTATTTAAACATTTTTTGAAAAAACCTTCCCTATACAGAATTGCCTTCAGTTGGCCTGGGGGTTGGATAGCTCCATACCCTCCAACATTTCTCCAGTGAAAATAGGGACATTCTGGGGTCAAATCAGAAACCGGGACGGCACATATAAATCAGGGACGTCCCTGGAAAATAGGAACACCTGGTGGGTCTGGGCTTGGGCATCTTGCGTTCGTGTGCACTGAGAAAGTCACCATCTGCAGCACATCTGCGATAGCAGAGGGAACTGGAGGAAGTTCACAGAAAAAGGAATCTAAGATGGAGACCCTTATCTCTTCACTCCTCCTTTGAGATAGCAGTGGAGGCCAGCTTGCATTTCCCTTCCCAAACTGGCAGCTGCATGGGTGAGAGAAATCTCTCTTTTTTTAAAATAATATTTATTTCATTTTTCACAAATACAAATTTTTTTTTTGAAAAAGACAAAATACAATGGAATAAAAGAAAAAAAAGAGAAAAACAAAATTAAAAAGAATACATAGAAAACCTCCCCCCCACCCCACCAACAAGAAAAAAGCAAAAAACAAAGACATTTAAAAAAGAAAACACCTCCATTTTTCAAAATTCCATCCTTCTGTAACTTATTTCCTCGACCTCCTCCCACCTCCCTTTTTGTATTCCACTTATTAATCAAATCAGCAAATTCTTTCCATCTTTCACTGTTTACCCACTTGTTTATCTTAATCCATTTAAACCTTATCCTCCCTTCAACCATCCAAAAATTATCTATACTCCAATCTAATAGAGAGATAAAAGAGAAAACCCTTAAGTCTTAGATCTCAATTCCAGTATCAGTGGCTGAGTGAAGAATAATTCCCCCTCTTTCAGGAGCTGACTTTGCAATAAGAATTGGGCTCCGCACCCCTGCAATGAATTAAGGGAAAACAAACCACCTGCTGGGTAATTAAGTGCACATCTACATTAGCCCTGTGTTCAACAAAACCGAAGCAGTTGCTCTGCTGTTATGGGCAAACAGGCAGAAATTCAAAGGGCAAAGCTTTTTTTTTTCTTTTCCCCGGCACGGAACGCATAGTTGGGGTGGGAAGCCATATCTGCTGAATGTTTGCCTGTCTTGCATTTCTATGTTAGGATAAATTTGTACGGAATCCACCATGAATTAATTTAAATGTTTATAATACGCATGTTCGTAAAGTACCGTATTTTTTGCTCTATAAGACTCACTTTTTCCGTCCTAAAAAGTAAGGGGAAATGTGTGTGTGTCTTATGGGGCGAATGCAGGCTGCGCAGCTATCCCAGAAGCCAGAACAGCAAGAGGGATTGCTGATTTCACTGCGCAGCGATCCCTCTTGCTGTTCTGGCTTCTGAGATTCAGATTTTTTTTTTCTTGTTTTCCTCCTCCAAAAACTAGGTGTGTCTTGTGGTCTGGTGCGTCTTATAGAGCGAAAAATACGGTATATGGAGGCAGCTTGCAACACTTGAATGCAATGAAGTCAGTCCATAAATATCCATAAATCATAATTAGAAGCATCAATGGAGCACCGATAGGTAGTGGTCGGTTAAAAATAGAAAATTCCTAGCGTGAAGGCCTGTCCAAACTGTACAGTTTTGAGAAGATGTCTGGGAGAAGACGGGGATGCTTCCTGCTGAACCTCAGCTGGCAGGGAGTTCCACAGGACAGGACTGAACTGCCACACTAAAAACTCAGTCCTTAGTGAAACTCGGCTGTGTGGGGAACCACCAAAAGTGATCCACCAAGGAATTTCATTGATCAAGGTGAATTATAAGGGATCTTAAGGTCAATGGAAGCAACATCTGAAGCAAAGTCTCAATGAAAGTCTAGCAATTTGCCTACATTTTTTCTTCAAGGGTAAGGAGAATAAGCTGGGAAACATCTGAGAAGTGTCATTTGTTCCTGGAGCAAGGATTACATGGTTTTAAAGATCCCTTTTCCTTACACTTCAAACTGTCACAAAAGGCCCCCTTTTGTGCCTGAGCTATTCCTAGGTGAATGGCCTCAAAAAGGGAAGAGATTTGCCAAGGACAAAAACTTCGGCAGCAGGAACACCCCTGTGGTCACCTTTCACTGCCCTTTTACAGCCCTCCCAGCTTCGATCCAAACCATCCTTTGTACTTGCTTCCCCCAAAGAAAGCTGAAAGGCAAAGATATTGGCTAGGCGGGTGGCGCTGCATTTTTGAAGTGCGGTTCTCTATCACTTCCCCTTCAACTCTCTTCAAAATGATGGTCCATCACCAGCATCAGATTCTGCTCCAGTCACCAGAGCACTCTTTCCTGCTGGATGCTGCAGATTTTTTACACGGGTGATTTCATAGAATCATAGAATATAGAATCACAGAGTTGGAATAGACCACAAGGGCCATCGAGTCCAACCCCCTGCCAAGAGAGAAACACCATCAGAGCACTCCTGACATATGGTTGTCAAGCCTCTGCTTAAAGACCTCCAAAGAAGGAGACCCCACCACACTCCTTGGCAGCAAATTCCACTGTCAAACAGCTCTTAGTGTCAGGAAGTTCTTCCTAATGTTTAGGTGGAATCTTCTTTCTTGTAGTTTGGATCCTTTGCTCCGTGTCCGCTTCTCTGGAGCAGCAGAAAACAACCTTTCTCCCTCCTCTATGTGACATCCTTTCATATATTTGAGCATGGCTATCATATCACCCCTTAACCTCCTCTTCTCCAGGCTAAACATGCCCAGCTCCCTTAGCCGTTCCTCATAAGGCATCGTTTCCAGGCCTTTGACCATTTTGGTTGCCCTCCTCTGGACACGTCAGTGTCCTTCTTGAACTGTGGTGCCCAGAACTGGACACAGTACTCCAGGTGAGGTCTGACCAGAGCAGAATGCAGTGGCACTATTACTTCCCTTGATCTAGATGCTATACTCCTATTGATGCAGCCCAGAATTGCATTGGCTTTTTTAGCTGGCGCATCACACTGTTGGCTCATGTCTGGTTTGTGGTCAACCAAGACTCCTAGATATGTACTGCTCTCAAGCCAGGTGTCACCCATTTGCAAGACAGCAACTCAAACAGCCATGGAGTAAAGGGATTTCCAGCTTCCCCACTCCGCACATAAACATTTCCCTGAAATTGTCCCACCTCTATGAAAAGCAGCAGAACATGGTCCCACGCGCGACAATTTTTGACACTTTTTTAATGTGTTCTGATGGACGTCACAGACGTTGGCCAATGGGCATCCTCTCAAACTAGCGCTGTGGCAAACATTTCTTCCATATTGGCTTCTCACCATTTTCCCAACGATTAACGAGAGGAAAAATTGCTTGAGAAAATTATCAAAGAGGAGAGAAAATTTCAGTGGAATTTTCATGGCTGGGGGTCTTGTCATTTTGCATTCAGCTTACTTTCAATGTGACTAAAATATTTTGTGAGTGTTCTTCCTTTGTGAGTGTCCTTCCTTTCATCCTTTCACCAGGGATGCCGTCTAGTATGCACTTGAAAATTCTTCACTGTTATATAGGTGAAGTTTTTTTTTTACTTCTCAGGAAATGAGAAGGAAGGATTTAGCATAAAACATAAGATCAGCAAATCCAGCAATCTCAGGTGTTTGGCATCTGGCCTCTTGGCTTTCCTTGCTTCAGTTAAAATCCAGGTAAAATGTCCTGAGGAAACTCCTCCCATGAGACTTTTCCAAATCAGGACGTGTGGTCAGCCTGGGTGGTTACAAAGCACTGGACAAATCTTTAATGGAAAGGAAAACACAAACACATCGTCCTCAGTCACCTGATAGCAGTAAGTTCAAAACCCAGCAGTCTCTGAATTCTAAAGTGCCCTGAGAATAAATAAGGCAGAAAAGCAGAAACATCTTTTGCAGGTGGGCATGAAGGATAAATTAATGATCAGGGATGAATTGGCAGGGGCACAGACATGGGCCTCAGATCATAGGTGCCCAGCGACATCAACAAACATGACATCATGATGTCACATGTCACATGACATCACCCCCAGAAGTGGTGCCGGAGGACCTGCGAGGCCCATGGTATCTGAAAGAGCGTCTCCACCCCCATCGTTCTACCCGGACACTGAGGTCCAGTGCCGAGCGCCTTCTGGCGGTTCCCTCATTGCAATAAGCCAAGTTACAGGGAACCAGGCAGAGGGCCTTCTCGGTAGTGGTGCCCGCCCTGTGGAACGCCCTCCCACCAGATGTCAAAGAGAAGAACAACTACCAGACTTTTAGAAGACATCTGAAGGCAGCCCTGTTTAGGGAAGCTTTTAATGTTTGATGTACTACAGTATTTTAATATTTTTTTTGGAAGCCGCCCAGAGTGGCTGGGGAAGCCCAGCCAGATGGGCGGGGTATAAATAAATTATTATTATTATTATTATTATTATTATTATTATTATTATTATTATTATTATTATTATTATTACATTCTCCCGGGACTAAAATTAAAGGTCCCTTCCAGCTCATCTTGGCTCCCTGGCTGTGCTCCGCAGGAACAACCCCTGCAGTTAATCACCTTGTTTTCTCCGCAGGATCTGCAGGGAACCGCGCGATCATTTGGCCGGCATTTTGAGGACGGGACAGTGAGATCCAGGAGGAGCGGGGAAGCAAGAGCCAGGCAGGGCAGCAGCACGGTGGAATTAGCAAGGAATTTATTCAGCCTGACCTCTCCATAAATATTTAGATATAATCATTATTACCGCGGAGTAAATTAAGTTATAAACAGCCTTCAGAACTGCACATGACAAATGTCTTTCGGTGTGCAGGAGCACTTCATTGCAAGTTAATGTGGGAAAGGAGAGGCGCAATCAATCAAGATGGGGGGGGGGGAAGAGCGCCGTCTGATTATATCAGCCAATATAAACCTTCGCTCCAGCTGGACAGGAGATGCACACCCACCATCCAGGACTGACTGGGCACATCCTAACAGAGCGGCAGATGGTAACACGGAAGTGTATATGACAAGGGAATAATGAACTAGAAGGAATGGGGAGCGGTGGCGTCGCCAGAGCCGTCGGCTATTTGTCTTCTTCTCGTCCCTTATTTATTTATTTGCGTCCAGGCAATCTTCCCACCGTGCGGATGAAAGTCCTTCTGTGGAATCCTGAGTGAGGAGAGGAAGGTGGACCCAATCCATCAGTGTTCGCTGGGTGGGATGGCTAACTTGCTTTCCTGTGACACGGAGGCGGGTGCCGCCACCCCACCCAATTCGTCACCTGCTCCTGCGGCCACCTTTACCAAGTCAGGTGAGCAGCTGTTGCTGGGTGCAAAGACCCAAACTTGCCTGCTGCCAGGAGTCTTTCAGATTTCAGGGACACCAGTGGCATATGGGCAGTGGACTAGCAGAACTAGGTGAGTCTCAGAAATGTTCCCCATGCGCCTCTATCTCAAAGCCCAGGAGGCTGGGAGGCTTTGAGGAGGGAGGCGCCGTTGCAAATTTGCAGACTGTGGAACTCACTCCCACAAGAATTAGTGACGGCCACTACCTCAAACGGTTCCCCACACTCCAGATATGCCATTTAAAAAGAAGCCAACAAAGAAAGTGCAGGGAAATAATTAAAAAGCAAAGGTGACGAAAAGTGAAGACCTTCCCTACGGCTGAATATTTATAGGGTGAGGCGGGACTAATGTGGCCGTAATGTTTTCTCGCCCCTGATCTGTTGCCGGATAAGAACGGCAGCTGCCTCTTCTCTCTCCTAGGCTGCCTCTGACGAAGGAACGGCCTCCCTCATTAAAGGCCTTGGCAAAACCAAGGCTACGCAGTCGAAACACCAAGACCTCTGTAGGGTTTTTAGCTGTTTGAACAGGTTTTGCGAGCCTAAATCCACTTGTTTAGTTTGCCTCAGAGCTGCATTAATAATCACACCAACCCCATAAATTATTACAATTATGCGGAGATCTCTGTCACAGCTTCAGGAACAGGCTCCCAGCAGGCATTCAGATGGATTTGTCTCCATAAAATAGGAGCTGAAAGCAGACGCTTTGGGTTCCTTTCGCCTCCCAGTGAGCTCAGCTGAGGAGCTAGGCATAAAATGCAAACAAAAAGAACACACACAAAAAAACCACACCCCACAACCTTTTGGCTCATGGAAAAAGCAAGGCTGTATCCATGATTTCATTAGACATGGCTAATACATGGGGCGCCCAAACTGGTATAACGAAATTTCACAGCATTTTAAAATTAAGTTTCTAGTCCATATGTTCGTGCTTGATATCGGACATCAAATACTAGAAGGAAGGTTAGGCAGCCTTACCCTCCTGTTTCATCCTATGACACCTTATTTTTCTGTGTATAAGACGCCCACATGTATAAGACGACCCCTATTTTTTAAACCTAAAATTAAGAAATTAAGTTGTTTAGGTTTTTAGGGGGGTGGGGGAGGTCACTTCCGCCAATTGCTCACCTGCCTGCCTGCCACTGCCCCTGCCGATTGCACACCTCGCCCCACCTCCGCCAATTGTCTGCCCCTCTCACCAACAGCCCACCCGCCCACTCGCCACAGCTGCCAATCGCCTGCCCGCCTCGCCACAGCCACCAATCGCCTGCCCAGTTGCCATAGCCAATCACCAGCAGGCCTTACCGCACCCGCCAATCACCTGCCCAATCGCCGCTGCCAATCTCCTGCTTGCTGCTGCCATTAATCACACGTCCGCCCTCTGCATTCACTATCTGTGTATAAGACGACACCCAATTTTAGCCTTTTTTTTTTTAGCAAAAAGCATCCTCTTATACATGGAAAAATATGGTATTTTTAGTTGTATGACAACAACAACATTTATTCATCTGTATATTCTGTTCAAAGAAGAGCATTAGGAATTGAGAGGTGCATTTTAAACCTTCATGGAGACTAAATATCTGCTAGATCAGGCCTTCAGCTTCAGAAACTAGAATCATAGAATTGGAAGGGACCCTGAGGATCATCTAGTCCAACCCCCTGCAATGCAGGAATACACAGCTATCCCATATGGCAATCGAACCTGTAGCCTTGGCGTTATCAGCACTGTGCTCTATCCAGTGGCGTAGCGTGGGTTGTCAGCACCCGGGGCAAGGCAAGTAATTTGCGCCCCCCCCGCTGCACTGTCCCTCCCCCAGATAGTCCCTCGCTCTCTCTCCGCACCGCACGCCTGGCACCCTCCCCTCCACAGTGGGTGGCGACCCGGCGGCTCGGATCGGATTCGCACAGCCAGCACTGCAGTGAGAGAGAGTGAGTGAGCCAGGTAGGGGCAGAGAGCTGCAAGTGCGAGCGTGCGCCCCCAGATGTTGCGCCTGGTGCGGCCGGCCCCCCCTGCACCCCCCACGCTACGCCACTGGCTCTATCCAACTGAGCTATCCAGGCTATGCTTTAACAGAGCAGCTTAAGCTTCTCCAGTTGCTCCAGACTAGTCTCAGATGCTTATTGGCCAGCAGTCCAACCTTCCCATTGGCTGGGAAGCACTGTATATAATACTTCGTGGATCATCCTTGGTCCTAGCCGGTTCCCCCCCCCCCCCCAAAAAAAAATGTTATTCATTTTATAACACAAATAAATAACACAAACAGAAAAACAAACAATACAAACAGATTCTTGTCTTATCCCTATTTTTTCTAAACATTGTTAGGTGGGCTTCCCCAAGTCCCCCCTATCTGATTTTCATTTTGCCTCATCTTTAGCAGTTTACATATATCATAATTTCTAACCATTTTTTTTATCACACTTACTTTAACCATAAAAAACTTCACATTTTATCACTTGCAAATAATACTGTTTTAAAATACAGAAGACAGGAGTGCCTGGTGTGCTCTGGTCCATGGGGTCACGAAGAGTCGGACACGACTGAACGACTAAACAACAACAAAATACACTATCTTCTACTTCTAACCCTACAGCCTAAATCCACTTCCAAAGCTATTCTAAGATTTAAATATTAACATATTTTTTCAAATATTCCTTAAACTTCTTCCACCGTCTCTTCTCTCTGGTCTCGGAGTCTTCCGGTCAGCTCGGCAAGTTCCATATAGTCCATCATCTTCATCTGCCCAGTCCTAGCTAGTTTGGCCTAAAGCCTCCTAAAATGCATAGCTGCCCTCTTCTGAACGTTTTCCAGCCATACAATATCATTCGAGAGATGAAGTGACCAGTACTGTACAGAGCCATCTAAATGCGGTCACACAGCACAGTTTTGATATCAGCAGTTTTCATTTTCAGTTCATTTCCTAATGAACCCTAGCATGGAATCTGTCTTCTTCACAGCAGGGTCAACATAAAAAAAAAACACATATTAAACAGCTCTGGTGATTGGGGAGAGGCTTCCTGGTGACCTCGCGGGCACTAGCCAATCAGTGCAGCCAAGCACACAATGGGTTTCTCCAGAACTAACCAAGGGTGGTTGTTTTCCCCAGAGCTTGATCCTGGAGAAGAAAGGCACATTCATACTGTGGTTCATGGGGGGCTGAAAAAGACCCTGTGCCTGCCAGCCAGAGTAGACAATATTGATCTAGATGGACTAATGGTCTGATTTGGTGCAAGGCCAAGGAAGCTTCCTATATTCCCATGTTTCGAATCAGCCCCATCGCCCGGCAAACCCTGGGCCTGCCTTGACCTTCAGAGCCAACAAATGCTCACTAGATCTCTACGGCTTTCTGGCAGAACAAATTTTCCGCCAGCAAAAGGAACACATGGGGAGGATTGTTTGTCCCTGTCTTAAAAGGCTCTTACAGGGTCAGATTTAAGGTGCTGGTTTTGACTTTTAAAGCCCTTCACAGCCTAGGACCCTCGTACCTACGGGACCGCCACTCCTGGTATGCCCCACCTTAAGGTCCATATATAGCAACACCCTAGAGGTCCCAGGCCTTAAGGAAGTTAGATTAGCCTCAACCAGAGACAGGGTCTTCTCAACACTGGCTCCGGCCTGGCGGAATGCTCTGCCTCATGAGACCAGGGCCCTGCAGGATCTGATCTCTTTCCGCAGGGCCTGTAAGACAGAGTTGTTCCATCTGGCCTTTGGCTCAGAATCAATTTGATTCCCTCCCCCTTTTTCTTTATCCTTTCTCCTCCTAGGATGAGATTGCTCCCTAATTGTTTTAATGTTGTATCTTAATCTTTTAAATTGTATTTTAATCAACTTGTTTTTATTATTGGTTGTTAGCCGCCCTGAGCCCGGTCTTGGCTGGGGAGGGCGGGGTATAAATAAAATATTATTATTATTATTATTATTATTATTATTATTATTATTAGCAGCTGAATTGCGCCAGGGGTGCACTGCAGATCTGATGGGGTCAAATTAGCAGGCCCATCAAATTAGCAGGCCCAAATTAGCAGGGACACGGGTGGCGCTGTGGGTAAAAGCCTCAGTGCCTAGGGCTTGCCGATCGAAAGGTTGGCGGTTCGAATCCCCGCGGCGGGGTGCGCTCCCGTTGTTCGGTCCCAGCGCCTGCCAACCTAGCAGTTCGAAAGCACTCTCGGGTGTAAGTAGATAAATAGGGACCGCTTACTAGTGGGAAGGTAAACGGCGTTTCCGTGTGCTGCGCTGGCTCTCCAGATGCAGCTTGTCACGCTGGTCACGTGACCCGGAAGTGTCTGCAGACAGCGCTGGCTCCCGGCCTATAGAGTGAGATGAGCACACAACCCTAGAGTCTGGCAAGACTGGCCCATACGGGCAGGGGTACCTTTACCTTTACCTTTAACTGAACTGGTATCCCTGGAAAGATTCGGATTCCCCATTCAGTATGCCAAGCGAACCAGCATGGCAAGGACCTGTGGCCATCCTATTGCAATTGGATTGAAAAGCACCCAGGCATCAGTTATGTGCATATCTTTTTCTTGTAAAACGAAGAAAACAAGGGAGGGGGAGAGGCAGGGTGATCCTTGTACAATGCCTGGAGGGCAAATCTGCTTTTATGAGCCTGAATAATGCATGCGTGTTCATCTATTATTAATTAATATTCCACGAACAAGCCTGGTTTATTCACCCAAACAAAAGCAACCCAACCCCCACCCGGCACCCGCACCACCGCCAGAGCCCACCCCCCTGCCCTGCAGCCTGGCATGAACCCACGGAAGTGGCTAGCTGGCTTGACCAAGCAGCTTTTGAGCCTATGCCACCCCCGAAAACACGTAATCAATAGGAGGGTCCAGCAAGCCAAAGCGATGGGTGGCTTTGCGAGCAACTGAGCCCAGGAGCAGCCGGACAGGATCTGGCCTAGGGAAGTCCTGGGCAGAATCAGGACTAGGGAAGAAGCTGGACCATGAAGGAGACAAAGGCGTGATCCACTGAGCAGGCTTGTCTACACTGACTAGGAGTGGCTCTTCAGGGTTTCAGACAGGCGACACGCCAGCCCTACCTGACATCCCAGACTTCCAAAGGGTGGATGACTGAGCTATGTTGTTGTTGTTGTTTAGTTGTTTAGTTGTGTCCGACTCTTCGTGACCCCATGGACCAGAGCACGCCAGGCACTCCTGTCTTCCACTGCCTCCCGCAGTTTGGTCAAACTCATGCTGGTAGCTTCAAGAACACTGTCCAACCATCTCATCCTCTGTCCCCTTCTCCTTGTGCCCTCCATCTTTCCCAACATCAGGGTCTTTTCCAGGGAGTCTTCTCTTCTCATGAGGTGGCCAAAGTATTGGAGCCTCAGCTTCACGATCTGTCCTTCCAGTGAGAACTCAGGGCTGATTTCCTTAAGAATGGAGAGCTATAACTTAAGACTGAGCTATAACTTCCCCCAAAACTAGACAAGCAGGCCCAACTAGCTCAGCATCCTCGGTGGCAGGAATGGGGAACTTGTAGCCCTGTCCCAAGATAGACTGCAACTCTCATCATCTCTAACCCTTGACCATGTTTTGTGGGGTTGGTGGGAGCGGGAACAGGTGCACAGGTTCCCCATCCCTGGTCAACCTGGACTAGTAGCAGCTCTCTGAGGCTTCAGGCAGAAGCCTCTTCCCATAACACCTGGATTTTGAAGGTGGGACCTTCAGTGTGAAAAGCACATGTCCTGCCAGGGAAGTAGAATGCTTGAATTCAAGGAGATCAATGGGCTGTGTACCATTTGTGATGGCTCCCCCAGCCCAGCTACTGTTTTCCGAGGACAAGATGGGGACAGGATTTGGCTAAATCTGAGAGGAGTCCAGGCAGGGCTTGTGGGTTTCATTAAAGGCCCTGGACCTTCCCCCCACCCATAATACAGTCATACCTTGGGTTACAGATGCTTCAGGTTGTGCATTTTTGGGATACGGACGCGCTGAAACCTGGAAGTACCAGAACAGGTTACTTCCGGGTTTCAGCGCTCGCGTATGCGCAGAAACATCAAATTGCAACCCGCATGTGTGCAGACGTGGCGCTGTGGATTGCAGACACTGCAGGTTGCAAACGTGCCTCCCGCACAGATCACGTTCTCAACCCGAGCGTCCACTGTATGTACATTGAATTTTGCAGAATAGGACATGTAGCAAGCAAAGTGACAATAAGTAGCCTTCACCGTTGGATCCTGCTACTGCATATTGATCTTTGCAGTGGCAGGGATAGCATCTGCTAACGTACAGGAGCCCTGGCCCTCTTTTGCATGTGGCCAACGTAAGGCCAGGTCATGCATCAGTGTATCAGTTTTCCCATGTTCATGACGTTGCACCATGGCTGAGACTCAGACTGCAAGACTATAAATGCTTACTTGAGAGAAAGCCCCATTAAACTAAGATAGATTTGTTAGGATATTTCCATTCCACCTTAAAAGGGAGCAGGCTTTGTGAGTCACAGAGTCTGTGTATTTCCTGTTCACAGGAAGCTTATGTTTTGTCTATTGCTTTCGTTTCTCTCTCTGTGCCTGAGACACCGAAGCAGGCAGTCATGTTTTCTTTGTTCTGACCAACGCTGAATAAAACTTGTAAATAATGCTCTCCTGCGTGCATCTTTCACTGTGTGAATTCTGCTGATAGAGCATGCATGAGCTCTGGAATGTGGCAAGCTATTTCTGGAGCTCATGTCGCTAATTGCTGATACTGTATCTATGGGAGATTGATGGATCGCAACGGAGACGACGTGGAGTCATGATGGACTTTGTCTCCCTGGCAGTATCCCAACAAGATTTACTTCCGAGTAGGAATGGGGGAGACATTTGATGGAAATGTACCTAGTTCACGCTTCCTGAAACAATCAGCAAACTGAAACACAACCGTCTTTCAAAATTCCCACCTCTCTGAATTTTGGAGTGCAACTCTCCACCCTAGTAATGTGTGCAAAAATGCATACAACCAGGATAGATTGTGCCTGAAAATGCACATACAACTGAATATAATATGCAAAATGCATATTGTGTTACGGGGAAATGCTTAGGCAAAATTGCCAACAAAAAATGTGTGTATCAGGAGAAATTTGCACCTAAGTGGCAATGAATTTTCATGAGGATTTTTTGAGAAGGGAATTCACGAGCAGATAAGTGGAATTGTGGAGAGCTGAACTGAAGATTGGGAAAGAGAGAAACTGCAAGGAACAAAAACTGAGAGATTTGCTCACCCCTATTTCAGAGTAAATATGCATGGAACTGAACTGTAAAAGCCTCTCTATCCTGGAAACTGAATGGATCCTGGAAATTGTAAATTGGTTAGGGTGTTGATAATTTTATTTTGGAGACCGAGAGCCTTCCTCACAGATCAGCAGTTTAGCATGGCCAGATGCAGAAGAGAAGGGGGCTGCTACCTTTAATAGAGTTGCTGAAATTCTCTCTTCTATACAACTATTAATGCTGCCTCTATTCCATCTGGTCACCTATTACGGATCCCAGGATTTCCTGGAGAAAGGAACTGTGTATGTCTATTAAACTAGTTTAAGGCTCCAATACTAAATAAACGTACTAGAGAATAAGCCCCACTGAACTTAGAGAGCCTACTGAACACTTAGTACTTAGGGTTGCCCTCCAAGTCTGTTGCACAGATACTCACAGTCCAATGCTTTGCTTGTTTCCATTGGGTTCAATGGTTCTTGCTCGCAGGAATGCAGCCTCAGTATACATTATGGACCATTTAACAACCAAGAGCTGTACTTGGAAGACTCCAAACTTTTTCAATTCATCTGTCCCCTCCCCTCTCTGTCCAGAAATGAAAAATTAAACCCTGGAAGATTTATTAAATTGATCTGTAAACAGAAATGTTTAAATTCTCTCTGTTAATCGTTCAAATGTAATTGAATTTATGCAAAAGGCAGAGGGAAGGGGCGGCAATGAGGCTGCTGGTGGAAGGAGCCAAACATCATTGCATTCGCCAGCTGCTTGCAAGGCAAATCGACAAACAACTCTGATCCATTTAACGGTGTGGCAGAAGGATTTCTCGCCAGCCTGAGCTGTGCAAAAGCTTGAGATGGCCAGCAAAGCAAGCATGGCCTATCTAGCAAGTCCTGCCATTCCGACATTGCAGTTAACACCACAAGGATGTTGTACAGAGATAAGGGAAAGGCTATAGCTCCGTGTCAGTGCACATGTTTGGCATGGATAAAGTCCCAGATTTGATCCCTAGCCAATGAAGGTAAAAAAGGTAAAGGTAAAGGGACCCCTGACCATTAGGTCCAGTTGTGGCCGACTCTGGGGTTGCGGCACTCATCTCGCTTTAGTGGCCAAGGGAGCCAATGCTTTTTATTCAATATTCACAGAGAGAGGCTTAGAAATACAGCCTCTTGGAGCAATGGCGTTGCCCTGAGTGACTCTCCACCCCCTCCCTCTCTCCCATTATGTGTCATTACTACGGGTCGAGAAATGTGCCCTCTGCCTCTGAGCTCTCTGCTCTCCTACTTTCAAAGCCCACCAGGTTCTGGGAGAAGCGGGGTCTGGAATGCTGTCTAAAGACACTGTGTCCGTCAGCTGTACCCCTTCTGGTGTATCTTCCTCTTCCTCACCCATTATTTTCCAGGTTTCCCCCTCTTCTGCCTCTGAGCTGTGATCTCCTTCAAGCCTCTGTTGTAATTCTGAACTTTCTTCTTCTTCTCTGGAAGCGTCAGGCTGGGGAGACGGGCTCTACCATTCCTCCTCTGCCCAGTCCCTGGCTGGCTATGACCTGGTGGAATAATAATAATAATAATAATAATAATAATAATTTATTATTTATTATTTGTACCCCGCCCATCTGACAGGGTTTTCGCAGCCACTCTGAGCAGCTTCCAACACAATATTAAAATACAGTAATGCATCAAACGTAGGGACGCGGGTGGCACTATGGTCTAAACCACAGAGCCTAGGGCTTGCCGATCAGAAGGTCGGCGGTTCGAATCCCCACGATGGGGTGAGCGCCTGTTGCTCAGTCCCTACTCCTGCCAACCTAGCAGTACGAAAGCACGTCAAAGTGCAAGTAGATAAATAGGTACCGCTCCGGCGGGAAGGTAAATGGCGTTTCCGTGTGCTGCTCTGGTTCACCAGAAGCGGCTTAGTCATGCTGTCCACATGACCTGGAAGCTGTACGCCGGCTCCCTTGTCCAATAAAGCGAGATGAGCACCGCAACCCCAGAGTTGGTCACGACTGGACCTAATGGTCAGGGGTCCCTTTACCTTTTAATGCATCAAACATTAAAAGCTTCCCTAAACAGGGCTGCCTTCAGATGTCATCTAAAAGTCTGGTAGTTGTTGTTCTCTTTGACATCTGGTGGGAGGGCATTCCACAGGGCGGGTGCCACTACCAAGAAGGCCCGAAAGTGCCAGGGTACAGACAGAGAAGCCTAGAGGGTCCCAGATCCCTGAGCTCAGTAGGCTAGTGGCTTGCTCTGGTATAAGGTGGCCTTGAAAGCTCAACTGAAGGGTGACATATTGTTGCTGGGAATTGCAGGTGGCCGTGTGCTGTTGTGCTGAAGCCCTGTTCACGGACTTCCCACGGGTATCTCTTTGGCCATTGGGAGATCAGGATGCTGGAGCACATGGAGCACTTGCTGGACCCAGCAGGGCTTGTCTTGTGTTTTTGTGTTCTTTTAAACAAATGTCCAGATGGCTGGACATCAATGCATCCGGCCATTTGACAATCTGGTGTCCCCCACCCTACAGCTCGGACGGCGTCAGCCTGGACACCTTCCCGAACTTTGGGGAAAGGGCAGAGGGTAATGAGGTCAGCGGACAGCCGCACTTCTTCCCGAAATCCCAGGAGGAGCCGGCGCCATTTGGTGACATTTGTGCAGCAAATTGAAATTTCAGGTTTCTCTGAGTGCATTTGTAATCAGCAGCTGCATCCCTTCTGGCATCCAGGGGTAACTTATCACCCAGACAGCAGCAATCTGGGCTTTCACAACCATATTGAACTTCTGCGCCGCGTTCTTGAAGGTTATATATTAATTCCTGATCAATACCAAAAGTCGCAGCCTTCCCGCCCCCCCTCCTGCTGTTCTCCTCTGTTCCTCCCCTTCCGCCCCGCCGGCCTCCACCCTTTGCCGCCAGCTCCCTTGCTAAATGCATTGTCCTACATTATTTACAATTCCCCTGTTTTGTCCACCAATCGCCTTCAATCACAGCATTTCCATCACTTGGGGATGCCAGGGACCAGGAGCGGCTCGTAGATCGGCGTTCTATGAACTGAAGAGAATGAAGAGGAATTGGAGGGAGGCAAACTGATCCGTCCTGGAGGCTGACAATGTGGTTGAATGGACACACACACACACAAACCCCTAAACACAGAGAACTGTCATAGCACAGCGAGGGCATCTGTGGTGCTGCCTTCTATTTAAAGGTTGTGCAAAACCTCTTCTGAGAAGTTTTGGTAACGGAACGATTCCATTTTCGTTTTGCCCAAGCTTCGGGGTGGTTGCCATATCCAGACTCAGTTCTACAACAACCCTCTCCAGATATATGCCAGTGTGGTGAAATGGTTAAGAGCGATGGACTCGTAATCTGGGGAACCGGGTTCGCGTCTCCGCTCCTCCACATGCAGCTGCTGGGTGACCTTGGGGCAGTCACACTTCTCTGAAGTCTCTCAGCCCCACTCACCTCACGGAGTGTTTGTTGTGGGGGAGGAAGGGAAAGGAGAATGTTAACTGCTTTGAGACTCCTTCGGGTCGTGATAAAGCAGGATATCAAATCCAAACTCCTCCTCCTCCTCCTCTTCTTCTTCTTCTTCTTCTTCTTCTTCTTCTTCTTCTTTGCAAATGGGGTTATGCAATACGTGTCCTGAGGCCTCCAGGATATCAAGGGGACAATGAAGCCACTATCCATATTGACTCTGGGGGGGAGGGTCTGGAACACAGAGTATGAATCTTCCCAGATCACAGTACTAGAAGAACAGGATATATGGATAGATGGATGGATGGATTGACAGCATTTATCTCTCACCTTTTTCTCCAAGGAGCTCAAAGCATGTGTGTGTACGTGTTCATGTGTATTTGTGTATAAAAGATGGCGTGATTTTGCTGGTGTGTGTGTGTTTGTGTGTAAAATGGTGGGATTTTGCTGTCTTAAATTATTGTCAGTTGCGCCTTGTTAGTCAAATCTTGTATCTATTTGGACCTTGGTGATCCACCTTGGGGGCCCTTTTGCCGAAAGACAATATGGAAATAAACTCCAGGTGGTCTGCATGGCTGTCTCCCACAACAACCCTGTGAGGCAGGTTAGGCGTAGAGGCAGTGACTGGCTTAAGGTCACCCAGTTAGCTTCACGGCCAAGTAGGGATTCAAACCCTGGTCTCCTAGCTCCTAGTTTGACCCTCTAACCCAGGCTTCCTCAAACTCCAGATGTTTTTGGGCCTACAACTCCCATGATCCCTAGCTAGCAGGACCAGTGGTCAGGGATGATGGGAATTGTAGTCTCAATTCCCAGTGTGGAGCCAGTGTGGTGCAGTGGTTAAGAGCAGTAGTCTCGTAATCTGGGGAACCGGGTTCGCGTCTCCGCTCCTCCACATGCAGCTGCTGGGTGACACTGGGCTAGTCACACTTCTCTGAAGTCTCTCAGCCCCACTCACCTCGCAGAGTGTTTGCTGTGGGGGAGGAAGGGAAAGGAGAATGTTAGCCGCTTTGAGACTCCTGAAGGGGAGTGAAAGGCGGGATATCAAATCCAAACTCTTCTTCTTCTTCAAAACATCTGGAGGGCAGAGTTTGAGGATGCCTGCTCTAACCACTACACCACGTAAATAAGCCTGCCGGATTATGCCAAAGGCCCATCTCCTCCCACATCCGGTTCTCAGAGAAGCAAACCAGACACCAGTGAGAAGCTGGACACGAGAGCAAGAGTTTCCAGCAACTGGCATTCCGAGGCATGATGACTTAGACAATGGAGATAGCCCTTGATAGCCTTGGAATTATCTAATCCTCGCTAGGCCTTGCCTCGTGTTCCGGGCAAGGTCTCCACGTGCTGAAAGGACCTAGAGGTCTCTGACCTGCAGAGATTCCCAGAAAACAGCAAGGCCTCAGAAGCTTAACGCTCGACCTCACTTTCCTTGCCCAGAGAACAACCCACAGTCCCTCTCCCTGAAAAGATGGCCCAGCTGCTATTTATTTCCTTTGTTCCTTTGAAATGAATGGGAACCACGGGAAATGGAGAAGCCTGCTCACAGTCTGCAAACAGTCGTGTTATAGCCGCATAGCTCCTTCCCCCTATGTCCTGTCTCTTGGTCACTCTAGAGTGGAATAAAGAGATGGCTAAGGTAGATAGGACGCGGGTGGCGCTGTGGGTTAAACCACAGAGCCTAGGGCTTGCCGATCAGAAGGTTGGCAGTTCAAATCCCCGCGATGGGGTGAGCTCAGTCCCTGCTTCTGCCAACCTAGCAATTCGAAAGCACGGCAAAGTGCAAGTAGATAAATAGGTACCACTCCGGAGAGAAGGTAAACGGTGTTTCCGTGCGCTGCTCTGGTTCTCCAGAAGCGGCTTAGTCATGCTGGCCACATGACCCGGAAGCTGTACGCCGGCTCCCTTGGCCAGTAAAGTGAGATGAGCGTCGCAACCCCAGAGTCGTTCACGACTGGACCTAATGGTTAGGGATCCCTTTACCTTTACCTTAAGGTAGATAGATAAATTGACAGAAAACAAAAACAAAATGCATACCCTCCAACGTTTCTCCAGTGAAAATAGGAACGTCCTATTTAATAATAATAATAATAATAATAATAATAATAATAATTGTATTATTTGTACCCCCGCCCATCTGACAGGGTTGCCCCAGCCACTCTGGCCGACTTCCAATTCAATAAAACACAATAAAACATTAATCATTTTTAAAAACTTCCCTATACAGGACTGCCTTCAGATGTCTTCTAAAGGTTGTATGGTTATTCATCTCCTTGGCTCGGGGGTCGCATAACTCCATCCCCTCCAACATTTCTCCAATGAAACTAGAGACATCCTAAGGAAAAGCAGGACGTCAGGGATCAAATCAGAAACCGGGGCGGCTTCTGTAAATTTGGGACTGTCCCTGGAAAACAGCAGCACTTGGAGGGTCTGAAAATTCCAAATTTTGTGGTGGGTTTGCTGCATGTTGCAAGGACCTATGAGGAGGGTGGTGTACATGTGAGGTCTGTGAAGATGGATACATTCAGCACTAGTATATCCCCAATGAAATCTGGAGCACTCAGTGTCAGGGGGAAGGAGATAAATGTTGCCCTCATGGCCACAAGGCTTTACTGTTCCTTGCAGGGCTGAGAGGCAACTGTTCACTTATATGAGACTGAGCCAAGAGATACACCCTGGGAGACCATTGGCATTTTGGCTAAACTTGTCCCATCCCTTGAGGCGCCACTGAGACTCAAGTTTGTTCCTGTCTGCATAGCTTGTTTCTGGGTCCTCTCCCCACTTCCTAAGGAGCAAGCCACACTGAACTTAATGGTACTTACATTGGTGTTGACATGTATAGGGTTGTGCTGTTGGTCACACAGGTGTGTGATGGAATGCAGGCAGGCAGGCAGGCAGGCAGGCAGGCAGGCAGGCAGGCAGGAAGGAGACCATAGCCCAATGCTTTGCATTCAGACATTCCAGGTTCAATCCCTGCTGTCTCCAGGCAGGCCTGGGAAAAGACTGTATCTGAAGACAAACGCTGCCAGTCAGTCTTTTCAAAAGCGAGCTAGATAAACTCATGCTCTGACTTGTTATAAGGCAGCTTCCCATTTTCCCAGATGTACAAATGCTGAAAAAAGGCAGAAGAACTGCAACGTTGAACTTGGTTAATCAGTTTTAAGATTTTCAATCAGCTGAAAAGGTGCTGCAATTAATCAAAAAGCAGATTATTATTATTATTATTATTTTTAAAAGGGATTATTCTTTTTAACACAAATGTTGATGGCAAGCACCAGTCATAGGGTGAAGACCAGGTAATAAATTAAAATACAACAACAACAACAACAACAACAACACCCACTTTTTCTCTCACATATGATGCCTACGACACATGTGAATGCCGACTAAATCCCCACGTTCTTGCAGACCACTACTGCAGACTACTGTAACATGTTATATGTGGGGCTGCCTTTGGAAACTGCAGTCAGATTGCTAACTGGACCCGGTATTGCATTTGGGAATTTCATTTGAAGAGTAGGGGTGTAAACCAAGCAACGAAATAAATAAGACAAAGGGAGCGAGATTCTTGCTTTTAGAAATATTGTTTTTGCGTGCATATGCAAATTCAATCAATAACTTAATCGACTAAAACTCATAGTGTTAATCAATCAAAATATTTTTAATCAAGTTGCAGCCGTGATAGATATTAATGCGGCACGCTGACTGCTGTCTCCTTTTCCCCTCATCCATTCCTTGCACAGAAGCCATCCATGGTGGCAGACTGGCTCCCCCTTCACAGTTTACATTGGTACCATTGGGACAGGATTTGGGGAATGGCCCGGGGGCCCACTCAGCAGAGAAAGCAGGAGGGCTCCCAAAACACATGACCACATGCCAATCAGTGGAGGGCAGGTCCAAAAGTGGGTAGGGCAGATTTGTGATTCGTTACAAAAGACTGGCCAGGCTCCCCAGGCAATCCAGTCAAGTGACCATTAAACAGGTAACCTGTCAGACGAGATAAACAAGTCACTCAGATTTCTGCTTTAGACCGCCTTTTCTGTGATGTAGGTATGATGTGTCTGGGGGGTGGTCTTGAGCTGCATCCCTTCTGTGATGTATGTATGATGTTTCTGGGGGTGGTCTTGATCTACAGGGTGGCAATTTCAAAACACCATTGTTCTGGGTTCCTCCTCCCTCCTGTGTGTGGTGAGTGAGGACCCTGCTGCAAAAGATCAATAAAGATCAGGCTTACTAGCTGCTTTGCTTCTCAATGTTCTCTAGTTGGCCTCTGTTATTTTCTCCTACCAATAGGGAACCTATGTAAGGACTCTATATGGGCACTTGGATACCCCATAAAGGAACAGGGCAGATTTTTGTTTACAACAAAAGGAAAGCAGAGCAATACATTTGGCACCAAGTTGGCTACGGGAATTGCCAGAAGGAGGCATACAAGGCGTCATCCAACCATCTTAGGGACTCCACTCTGGATTTGTGTAGGGTTTACTACTTAGCCTTTTCTTCTCCCAAAGATAACCCTCAAGGCAGCAGAGGTTTTGGCAAAGGGTGGGATGTACCGTATTTTTTGCCCTATAAGACGCACTTTTCCCCCTCCAAAAATGAAGGGGAAATGTGTGTGCATCCTATGGGGTGAATGCAGGCTTTCGCTGAAGCTTGGAGAGCGAGAGGGGTCGGTGCGCACCGAACCCTCTCACTCTCCAGGCTTCAGGAGAGCCCCACCCCCAGCCCCACAAGCTCGGGGGACAGTGGGGAGGCGGAACGCCGCCATCCCATTGTCCCCTGACCTGGTTTGGAGGCTGGCGGGGGGGAGAAGCCTGCTCCTCCCTGTCGCCAGCCCCGCAAACTCAGGGATAGCGGGAGAGGCGTGGCGCGCCTTTCCCGCTGTCCCCCGACTTGGTTAGAAGGCTGGCGGGGGGAGAAGCCTGCTTCTCCCCACCGCCAGCCCCACAAACTCGGGGGACAGCTTCCTGCCCCAGCCCCGCACCTGGGGGGGAAATAATTTTTTTTCTTTATTTCCCCCCAAAAAAACTAGGTGCGTCCTATGGGCCGGTGCGCCTTATGGGGCAAAAAATACGGTAAGTTTTAAAATCATACATTTTAGAAAATTGGGCATGGTGACCTCATCCTGCTCCGTGCTCAGCCTACCTTGCAAATGAGGTAAGATACTCCAAGCTCTGGAGATGATTGCAGAGGGATTTGGGCGAGGGTGGTGGGGTTTTTTGTGTGTGTTTCCCCCCTTCTGCCTGTTTCATTTGTGTATTTAATTGTTTTCCTTTCTTCTTCCTGTCTTGACTTGTTTGATCTTGTGGTAACAGCTGTTAGAGGCTCCAAAGATACCTGTCAGAGCGTAATTGCTAGTGTATGGTTAATTAGTTGAGCTAATCAGCGATGTTTAATCGGTGTGGGAAAATAAACACACAGTAACCCCGGCCTCTGAGTGGCTGAGCTGAAGCATAGCTGCCAGCAAGGAGGTCAGCCAAAGATAATTCCCAGGACCTGGGAGTCCCTGCGACAGCCGAGAGGGAAAGGAGAGAATTGGTAGACTGCGTAGTGCAGACCCTCCAACATGGCACAGGTGTGAACAGGTGAGGTGGCTGTGTTGCATCATCTATGTGCATGGCTTATGCACATAGATCCACATGCAAGTAAGTGTGCGCTGGAATCAAGTTGCATGTCATGACACACAGGGTTGTATTCTCCTAAGACCTACCCAGAGCAGAACCATTGAAATCATAATAAAAAATCTATGTTGTTGTTTTTTTTAGATTTTTTATTATTATTTCAATGGTTCTGCATATGCAAAGGGACTTGACAGGAAGTCAAAGCTGAAGAAAAGCTTTTGGAAGATAAAAGTGGGAAAATATTTACTTTCATTATTATCATTTTGTGTGTGGGTGTGGGTGTGTGGGTGTCTGCACATATGTGTGTTGTTGTACGCAATGTTTAGGAGGAAATAAGACGGTGAATAACAAATAACAAACTAAATATCAATGTATGTAATTTTTATTTCTTAATTATATTTAGTGATAGTATGGCTGTATTGTTTTTTGTAACATAAAATCATTCAATAAAAATTATTTTTGGTAACATAAAATCATTCAATAAAAATTATTTTTTTTAAAGAAAAGAAATAATAGTAAAAAATCTAAGTTATGTCCATTAACTTCAATGGTCAGTCTGTCAGTCAAGTTTATTGTTTATAGCCATATTATTATTATTATTATTATTATTATTATTATTATTATTATTATTATTAAATATTATGTCGCCTTCTTCTTTAGCAGGGACATAAGGCAGCTTACAGATATCCAAAGGCTGTTACAATACATAAAACAGAAAATTTCCAAAATAATGCATGAAATAAAGGAGAAACTTGTTAAGGAAGTCACAGGGAGAACATTAACAGCATATATGCTGCCCTCGCAGGGCAACAAAGCATTGGATTGGAAATTATAATACATTATAATTCTTGATATGGCTAGAAAGCAGCTTCTTAGCTGCCGGTGCAAATTTAGCTACCAAATGTGTAATGTACAATTCTTTGTCAGCTGGAAGTTCAATTACCACTTTCTGAGGTGATTGATCTGAATACAGCTGAAGAACAGGTGACAAAAAAATTCCCTCTGGGCTCTGAATACATAGGACAGAGCAGCAAATTGTGCGTAATGCCTTCAATCTGATTACTTCAATGGGTTTACTCCGAGTAGGACTAGCATTGAATAACACCCACATGGCAACACACTTTACATGAAACAACTCAAAGCAATTAATAAAGGTGGCTTGCACAAATGAAAACAACACAGTTTGAATACAAAAGGCTAAAAACATGTTAAAGTCAATAGTTTAAAAGTGTTAATAAAACCACAATCGAATCATAGAATCATAGAGTTGGAAGGGCTCACGAGGGTCATCTAGTCCAACCCCCTGCAATGCAGGAATCTTTTGCTCAATGTGGGTCTCGAACCCACAACCCTGAGATTAAGAGTCTCATGCTCTACCTATGCAGCTATCCCAACTCACCTTAGAATTAAAACAATATAAAAACAGATCTATTAAAATACAGATAGTAAAATGGCTCAAGACCGCCATACCTCAAGGACCACTTCTATCTATAAGAACCACCTGGACCCTGAGATCATCCTCTGAGGTCTTTCTTTGTGTGCTCCAGAAGGTGGCAACGCAAGAACGGGGCCTTTTCTGTGGTGGCTCCCCTTTTGTGAATGCTCTCCCCAGGGAGACTTCCCCGGCCCCTTCATTGTACATCTTCAGTCACCAGGCAAAAACATTCCTTTTCAACCAGGCCTTGGGCTGTTTAACATCCTATACCCTTTAAAATGTGTTTGTGGGAAGGGCTAGCAGGGAGTTATTGTTTTGTTCCTATTTTTATTATGTGCTTTGTTTTGTTTTAATTTGCTTTTTATTAGTTTTCTTACTTGATGTACAAACACAGACAATAAAATAACCAAAATAGTAAAATGACAACAACAAACAAAAGGGGAGGGGGGAGAGAGAGAAAAAGAAAGAAAGAAAGAAAGAAAGAAAGAAAGAAAGAACAAAAAACACATGTACAACCATAAATGCATAAATTCTTACATACGGATTTATGTCACCCTATTCTTTAATCCCAATTCCTTTTCTTCTCTAATAGGCTTCCGTCCTCTTCAACATGGGTCTATTTTGTCTATTTTTTAAACTGCTCTTTTTATCCTTTCTTCATTTCTACTGTTTTCTGCATACAATACTTGCAATCCATGTTGTGTTTTGCAAAAATTAATCAAAGGAAATCCAGGGCAGTATACAAATTTAATTTAATAATAATAATAATAATAATAATAATAATTTGTATACTGCCCTTCATCCATAGATCTCAGGGCAGTTCACAGCAGAAAAATACAACATATAAACACAAAATACATAATAAAATCCAGGTTTTAATTTTGCAGTATACAAATTTAAAATAATAATAATAATAATAATAATAATAATAAAAAATAATAATAATAGCAGCACAGCACTATTTAGAAGTCCTTTCCTTAATAGAACAGTCAGTCTCCAAAAGCATGTGGGAATAAAACAGTCTCCACTTGCCATGGAACAAGGCGCAAGTCACCAGATCCCACCAGACACCACCACAGTCTCTGGACAGGCAAAAACGCACCTCCTTCTCAAAGAGAAAAGCAATCCACCCATGTTCCCAGACGTAGACCAGGGTGGGTATCCTTATTCCATCTCAAGGTCCGCATTCCCCCCTGGGCAGTCCTCTGAGGGCCACATGCCGGTGGTGGGAGGAGCCAAAGTCAAAAGTGGGCGGGGCAACCAAAGTTAACATTGTCTTTGTGTAGCAAGCCAGTTTCTGCACATGCAAACTCCCTGCTATCTGACCTTCACCCAGGGGAGCAAGGGGCGTCATCAGAGGTCAAAACACATTATCCAGGTAAAAACATTTGGGGTGCAAAGGAGGACCAGTGAGGGGCATGGAGTGAGGAAAGTGGGGGGGGGGGGTTGGAGAGCATTCTGAGGGCCTGGAGGTCTGTATTTCGCCCCTGAGGCTCCTCACCTGTGGCAAAGAAGAAGAAGAAGAAGAGTAGGAGTAGTAGTTTGGACTAAATATCCTGCTTTTCACTCCCCTTAAGGAGTCTCAAAGCAGCTAACAATCTCCTTTCCCTTCCTTCCCCACAACAAACACTCTGTGAGGCTGAGAGACTTCAGAGAAGTGTGACTAGCCCAAGGTCACCCAGCAGCTGCATGTGGAGGAGCGGGGAAGCGAACCCGGTTCACTAGATTACGAGTCCACCGCTCCTAACCACTATACCATGCTGGCTCTCTGCACTTCACCAACCAACAGACTCTTTCTAATAATAATGATGATGATGATGATGATGATGATGATGATAATAATAATAATAATAATAATAATAATAATAATAATAATAATAATAATTTATTATTTATACCCCGCCCATCTGGTTGGGTTTCCCCAGCCACTCTGTGCGGCTTCCAACAGAATATTAAAATACAATAATCTATTAAACATTAAAAGCTCCCCTAAACAGGGCTGCCTTCAGATGTCTTCTAAAAGTCTGGTAGCTGTTTTCCTCTTTGACATCTGGTGGGAGGGTGTTCCACAGGGCGGGTGCCACTACCGAGAAGGCCCTCTGCCTGGTTCCCTGTAACTTGGCTACTCACATGAGGGAATGGCCAGAAGGCCCTCGGCACTGGACCTAAGTGTCCGGGCAGAATGATGGGGAAGTCTTTGCTTGGTGGAAAGGAATTCTGCACATGCTCAGAGGCAGGAAGATCTAGGGCCAGGTTCCCCACACACACATACACACACATATGAAACCAAAAGTGGCAGGCCTGGAAAGAACCCTGACGGTAGCAGGAGGAGAAATGAGTTTGTGACAGCTCCCCACCCCCTTTCCCTTCCGCACCACTAGCAAGTCACCAGCAACATGAGATTAATTGCCGTGACAAAACTAACCACGCTGGCATAGACATCTGTCATCCTGGCTGGGGCTGCGGGTCTGAAGCCAGATTGAACGTGACTGAGGGTGTCGTAGGAGGTAAGATGCCTCTGGAGCAGCAGAAGGAAGTGCTATCGTTCCATGCGCCTTGCTAAGGGAAGAGAGATCAGGAGGAAAACAAACCTTAGTCAGCTGAGAAATTTTATAAAGCTTCCCTGTTTGGTCTGTCTTGCCACAGACAAGGCAGGAGGTGTTCACACAGACATGCGCGTGCATAGGGATGTATATTATTGGGGGGGGGTGGAATCTGAACAAAATACACTACCATCTGTCCAATAAATCTGACATAATAAATATGTCATTTTACTTAACTAGTGTTCAAGAGAAATAGACAGAGCTAAAGGAATCAGGAGAGCGTTTGGTTTAAAGTGTGTGTGCACGCACGCACACACACACACACACACACAAACGCACCCTCTCAAGACGGCAAAATTAAAGCAATCAATCAGAGCCTCTCAAAACGTTGACATCACTTGGAATAATATTTTATTGTCAGCTATTGATTGGCTCCCGCAGCACCAAATTGCAAACAATGAATTCTGGCATTCTCTAAACAAGAAGCGCCACCGGAATAACTTATGCTGAAACCTCGCGTGTGCTCTCTGCGCATTTGGCAAGACCGGGGTGGGGAGTTAAACAAAAAACAGTTCTGAAAGGGTTCTGCTTCTCGCTTGCTTTTATGTGGAGCTCCTTGTCAGGAGGTTAGACAAGAGAAACCTTTGCTCCCGATTTCTCCCCATCTTTCTGTTCTTGAGATTGGGCTTTTTTTGTTCAATGGGTTCATTAGGCCACATCCAAAGTATGCATGAGTGGAAGGCTAGTTGGGCAACCAACCTTTCTTCCCTCCCCAAGCAGACCCCTTCGCCACCCAAATCTATGGTCAGAGTGTGTGATGTTCATTCTAAAAGCACAGGTTGTTTTGGACCTGCTCACAGGTCCTTGTATGATTAGTGGAAACAGTTGGTCCTGGCAAGTATTAACCGCGCTCAACTCCACCCTGATAATTGCCACCTGCCCAGATTTTAACTTGTCTGAATTAATTTTGAGATGTATTGTGCTAGGCAAGAAATGTTGGGATGGAAAGATTCCATTAACGGTGTCTCCAGAAAAATGTACACATCACTTGGGAAGATAGGCAAACTAATGTCAGTGTACTGGAAGAAGCAAAGATCACTAGTGTTGAAGCAATATTCTTCAACATCCACTTTGTTGGACTGGTCATGTTGTGTGGATGCCTGATGATAATCTTCCAAAGCAACTACTCTATTCCGAATTTAAAAATGAAAAGCGTAATGCTGGTGGTCAACAGAAGAGGTTCAAAGACTCTCTCAAGGCAAATCTTTAAAAATGTAGTATAAACGCCAACAACTGGGAAACACTGGCCTGCGAGTGCTCCAACTGGAGAACAGCCTTTGCCAAAAGTGTCATGGGCTTTGAAGACACTCAAACTCAGGACGAAAGGGAGAAACGTGCTAAGAGGAAGGTATGTTTGGCAAACCCTCACCATGATCAACTCCCACCTGGAAACCTATGTCCCCACCGTGGAAGGACGTGTGGATCCAGAATTGGCCTACACTGTCATTTATGGACTCACTGTTAAAACTGTGTTTATGGAAGACAAGTTTATTTGGCTATGAGGGATTGCCAAAGAAGGAAAGTTGTTTTCATTTGATTGACAAAAGTTGCTTCTCAAGGAAGCTGCTAAGGGTGGCAGTCGTGGAGTGTGTGCATTTGGACATGACATCTCTTAAAATTCAGCTCCGAGATGCTGCTGGCGACGAGCATTCCCAGGACAACTGAAAATCAATGGCAGCCCCCAAGAAAAGGGCTCCGAGACGTAATTAGCCAACACACACATTCCTAACCCAAACATCGCTGCGGATGAATGGGAAGCAGCTCCCGGTATCCCTTAGCTACATCTGAACCCCTTTGACCCTCATTCTCCCCTCCCGCCTGTGAATCGATGATCCCAGCCTTGCAAGGGCGACCTTCGCACGTTAATTCTCCAGCTATGAAAGGGTCCCTCTCTGGGCAGCTGATTCTAGGGAGAGAAATTAGTAATTCAAATGGGAACAAAGACTAATCCACCGATTCGAAAGCTCCAGACTGAATTTCCTAACATTTATTTTAACCGAGGAGAAGACGGCACTTGCATTTGACCATCTTCACAGGTCGATTCGTTATGCAAGACCTCCCCCGAGAAAGGGCCCTGGTGGTGATCATTCAGCGCAGCAGCAGGAAAGGATGACTCTGGGAAGGCAGAGTGCAAAGGAGAAGAGGGCTGGAGAAGAGGAGAAATCTGTCTCTTTTTCCAGCGTGGTACCCAAACTTGACGAAACGCTGTTGGATGGAACAGATGGCTGCGTGGGCAGAGTATATGGCAGGATGTTGTGTGCAGATTCCGACTCCAAAGGTTACAGAAGTGCTGCAGGGGGAGGGAAGAAGGAGAGAGATTCACTTCAGCAAATGGACATACAAATAGCAGACACACTTAATACACCAACCAATCTCATAAAACACACTGGAGGCTTTTTAAACAGAGGTTGGGTGGCCATCTGTCAGGGATTTTTTAGTTGTGCTTCCTTGCATTGCAGGGGGTTGGGCTAGATGAACCCTTGCGTCCCTTCCAACTTTGCGGTTTGTGATTCAACATTAAATTTAATTTGTATCTTCTTCGCAGGATAACCACAGGAATAGGGGCCATTGTAAAAAATGTTATTCAATTCATATCGCCTTACAATGTATTGCATTGTTGGTTTCCATTCTTTTACTTTTCTCCCCCCCCCAAAAAAAATATTTGCATAACACTCACAAAAAGTATAAAAATGGGTTTCAGGATATAAAAGTACATCCTGTCGCAAAGTATTGGAAGACACAAGAGCTACCCACTCTGGAAGAATGGCAGATGAAGGTGATCGATTATATGGAATTGGCAAAAATGACTGGCAGAATCAGGGAGAAGAGACGGTGGAGGAAGATTGGAAGAAATTTAAAGACTATTTACAGAAATATCATAAAATTAATGAATGTTAGAATGATATTGGATGGAGGTTAAAGGGTTATTAGTAATAATGTGGTGAAGGAGTATGGAAAATTCGAAGGTTAAAAAGATGAAGAATTTAAGATATAATACACTAAGATAAAGACAAGGATAAGACAGAGGGAAGGGATTTGCTGATTAAATATTCGAATTGGAATACAGAGAGGGGAGGTGTGGGGAAGTCTGGGAAACAAGCGAATGTAAGTAATATTATGAAAATGGAATTGTTTTTACTTGTTTTCTTTTTATTTTTGTATTTTTCTTTTTCTTTTTTCTATGTGAAAATCTTAATAAAATATTATTCAAAAATAATAATAAAAGTACATCCTGAATAAAAAAGAAAGATAGCAATAAAACCAAATAAAATAAAAGAATCTATTATAAGGGCACCAACAACTATTACTAGACACTGTGCTTCTGTTGATGCAGCCTAGAATAGCATTAGCCTTTTTTGCTCCTGCATCACACTGCTGACTCATGTTAAGTTTGTAGTCCACTAAGACCCCTACATCCTTTTCACATGTATTGCTGGCAAGCCAGGTGTCCTCAATCTTCAAAGATTCAGCTTCAATGGATGTCCCTGAGGTCTAGTGTCATGGGGGGGGGGCTTTTTCTCTATCTATTCTCTCCATGCCATTCATAATGTGTGAAGCACACATTACTCAATCCTCATTTGTAGTTCTGGTGAACACAAAGGGCCATAAAACATATCATGTTATCAGTACCTAAAACCTTCTCACTGCCTCCTTGTCTTTTTGCCCTCATTTTAACTAGATCTCTCCCTTGTTCCTGCCCTGAAGACCGGATTTTCTGGATGGTCCTGAATTAGCAGTCAGTAATTAAATGGCAACACAACCCAGATAATAGAGAATTTGTAGGCCGGTGGAATGGGCAGTCAAGATGCACAGAACTTAGAAATTTCAGCCCAAGTGGAAATGTATCAGCCATGCTAGGGCAATCTGAAGAGAAGGTTCCTTGGATGAAAGCAAACTCTGGTGGATTGAAGTGCCCTCTGGTGGGGATGGTTTGGAACCTGCTGCATTCAAGCCTTTCCTCGCCCTTGCTTCTCACTGGGTTATGTTTTATTTTAGGGATTCCCCTGCCTTCCATCATCTGTCATGCACAATGTGAGAGAACGGCGGCTCAGAATGCAGGAGAGAGAAGGCAGAGGTGGCGTGAACTGGCTGCTGCCAGTACGTCCTCACCATTGACACTCTTCCAAAATGCGGAGCCCTAACACGACAGTAAAAGCTACCCCATAGCACACGGCACAAGTTCACAGGAAACCGCTCAGTGAAATCTTGAAGGCCTCAAACTTGCACTGCGGGAGGCAGTGGAAGACAGGAGTGCCTGGCGTGCTCTGGTCCATGGGATCACGAAGAGTCGGACACGACTAAATGACTAAACAACAACCACAACAAGCCCTACAGGAATGGGGCAGCAAGAGCATCTGGAACTTAGGAAGCTGCCATAATGCACTAATATCTGTGGCTTGTATAACGCAGGTGTGCAGAAAATTTGGCACTCCCAACATTTTGTAAAGGTAACGTGACAGCCAGCTTCATGCATCCAAAGTTTCTTATGGGTCAGCTCTTCAAGATGAAGCACACCCAACAAGGGCCAAAGAGAGCAGCTTCAGGGCACTGTATGATGTTGTTGTTGTTTAGGTGTTTAGTCATGTCTGACTCTTCGTGACTGGAGAGCCAGTGTGGTGTACTGGTTGAGAGCGGTAGTCTTGTAATCTGGTGAGCCAGGTTCGCTTCCCTGCTCCTCCACATGCAGCTGCTGGGTGACCTTGGGCTAGTCATACTTCTCTGAAGTCTCTCAGCCCCACTCACCTCACAGAGTGTTTGTTGTGGGGGAGGAAGGGAAAGGAGAATGTTAGCCGCTTTGAGACTCCTGAAGGGGAGTGAAAGGCGGGATAGCAAATCCAAACTCTTCTTCCACTGCCTCCCACAGTTTGGTCAAACTCATCCTGGTAGCTTCGAGAACACTGTCCAACCATCTTGTCCTCTGCCGTCCCCTTCTCCTTGTGCCCTCAATCTTTCCCAACATCAAGGTCTTTCCCAGGGAGTCTTCTCTTCTCATGAGGTGGCCAAAGTACTGGAGTCTCAGCTTCAGGATCTGTCCTTCCAGTGAGCACTCAGGGCTGATTTCCTTCAGAATGGAGAGGTTTGATCTTCTTGCAGTCCATGGGACTCTCAAGAGTCTCCTCCAGCACCATAATTCAAAAGCATCCATTCTTCAGCGATCAGCCTTCTTTATGGTCCAGCTCTACTGGGAAAACCATAGCTTTAACTATAAGGACCTTTGTTGGCAAGGTGATGTCTCTGCTTTGGAAAACGAACTCTCCTTCTTGAAATGCTGCAATTTCTTCCTGCCATACCCTTTGCCATACCCATCAGTCACCTAACCTAAGCATTGGCAATTGTATTTTATGATACCGAACACTGCCATGAATTGCAGATTCTGTATGTCTGGAACTAATTGTTAGGAGAGGAGGAAGGTTCAGCCAGTGGCATTTAAGTGCAGGGCTGAACGGAACGTCCATTGTTCAACTGATGAAGGGCTATGGCTGTGGCTATGAATTTTAAAGGGACTTCGCGATAACTTCTACTCGCTGCCATAAATGCATGCACTTGTGATGCAGCCAGACGTGGGCGTAGCCAGGATTTTTGTTGGGGAGGGCAGAACTGACATGTCAGTATTTCTTTTGTTTTACTTGATCTGGGGGGGAGGGCAGCTGTCCCCGTCCCCCCCCCCCCCGCTATGCCCATGCAGCCAGATGTTTTCCACCTAACCCACCCCCAAATCATACAGTCAGGACTATCAAAAAGAAATAAGATTGAAAAAGAAAAGGGAAACAACATTCTATTATTACTTCTTGTAATTTTTGTTTTTATTATTATTTAGATTGCTTTCTTGCCCTTCCCCATAAGCTCCCAGGGTGGGTTGCAACAATGGAAATAGTGAAATTAGTGAAAAGGACACATTAGGAATGCATCTAGTGCAATTTTAAGATCAGTTAAATAAAATAAGATACCCCAAGAAAGAGAAGGGAAATATCAAATGATTGCAACAGTAGGCCCCACGAAAAGGAAAACCCTCAGGGAGGATGCATGAGACTCTTAATCTCAGCGTTGTGGGTTCGTGCCTGATGTTGGGCGAAAGATTTCTGCACTACAGGGGGTTTAGACTAGATGACCCTCGTGGTCCCTTCCTATTCTACAATTCTATGCTTCTATGAAGGGACGCGGGTGGCGCTGTGGGTAAAAGCCTCAGCGCCTAGGACTTGCCAATTGCATGGTCAGCAGTTCGAATCCCCGCAGCGGGGTGCGCTCCCGTCGTTCGGTCCCAGCACCTGCCAACCTAGCAGTTCGAAAGCACCCCCGGGGGCAAGTAGATAAATAGGGACCGCTTACTAGCGGGAAGGTAAACGGTGTTTCCGTGTGCGGCTCTGGCTCGCCAGAGCAGCGATGTCACGCTGGCCACGTGACCCGGAAGTGTCTTTGGACAGCGCTGGCCCCCAGCCTCTTTGAGTGAGATGGGCACACAACCCTAGAGTCTGTCAAGACTGGCCCGTACGGGCAGGGGTACCTTTACCTTTACCTTTATGCTTCTATGAACACCCCTGTATAACAGGAGCAAGGAATCCCTTTTCCCCTAGGGCCCAGCTCCCTGAGGAAAGTGGCTGGGGTCACATGACCAAAGTGGGTGGAGCCAAAGTCCAAAGTATGCAGGCTTATGACGGCCATCGCTAACTCCTTTTTTTTTTTAAAGCTGCTAACTACCCATAACGCTTCTCCCTCTAATGGTTCCCCGGTAGAGAAGGCAAAGGGGTCAATTTTAAGCTGTTCAAGAAAGCCACATGAAATATACTCAGAGTCGAGAGTGGATGTCATGCTCTTTATTCAGCTCATAGAGGTGAGGAGGAATGGAAGTTCCCTCAGAATGTCTGTTTATATACATTATTTACACAATGGGCCCCACATGATTGACTAATTCTGGGATTCTCCTGTAGGCCAATCAGGTTGCGGATTCACTTCCACCTGGAGCTGTATTGGGTGGCTCTGTGGACCAATCAGACTGCTGCATTCTGGGTCCTATTGTTCTAGGACCAATCAGACTCCTGCATTCTGAAGCCTATTGTTCTAGGACCAATCAGACCGCTGCATTTTGGATCCTATTCAACTCAGTACATAACACCACAGTAGGTTCCTTCAAACTTCAAAGACTTTAATTTCCCCATAGCTTTGCTCAGCGGGCAGGACTCTGGCAGCGATTATTAGGCTGAGGGATGTAAAGACTTTGTCAAATTCTGGGGACTCTGCTAGATGAACATCTGCCCTTCCTGGGAGTTCTCCCAGATGCAACAGAGCCAAACTCCACTTGTGTCGGCCAGAGCTTGCATTCTGCCCTATTATTTGGAGCCTGAACCATCTCGCAGGCCAGATTCCAGCTGAAGGTCAGTGAATATATGCCAGTTCTGGCTTAACATGCTGCAGGCCCATAGCCTGGTTGGAACAGGACAGTATCCTGGCAACTGAGAGTGACAGCAGCCTGCAAAATTCAGTTTGCCAGCCCTGTGTGTCAAGATGGGCACCTGCGCACATCTGACCAATCGGATCTTATGAATGTAGGTATTTTAAGGATGCAATGATAAATAGTAAAATATAACATCAGTCGTATACCCAGGACTGGAAACCAGAGCTCCCATTTCCAAAAAGTCACTTTGGAGGGACTCTTTGGCTTAATTGCGAGCGTGGCGCTGTGGGTAAAAGCCTCAGCGCCTAGGGCTTGCCGATCGAAAGGTCGGCGGTTCGAATCCCCGCGGCGGGGTGCGCTCCCGTTGTTCGGTCCCAGCGCCTGCCAACCTAGCAGTTCGAAAGCACTCTCGGGTGCAAGTAGATAAATAGGGACCGCTTACTAGCGGGAAGGTAAACGGCGTTTCCGTGTGCGGCTCTGGCTCGCCAGAGCAGCGATGTCACGCTGGTCACGTGACCCGGAAGTGTCTCCAGACAGCGCTGGCCCTTGGCCTCTTTGAGTGAGATGGGCGCACAACCCTAGAGTCTGTCAAGACTGGCCCATATGGGCAGGGGTACCTTTACCTTTTATAGTAGGTGCGCTAACCTAAGTCTAAATTTGTTATTGACCTAACCAGACACACGGTTTGTAAATAATTTTTTTATTTTAATTTACAAGCGTAGAGTTATAAGAATACCAAATAAATAACCAGATTTTGAGATTTCTCTGAATCTCCAGACTTCCCCCATCTCCTCCATGGATCTTATTGTCAGCATTTTCAACTGCATATTGTTTCATAATCCCATGTTTTGTATCTATCCATATTGTCCATGGTGATTGTTACAAGTGTTATTAAATATTGCTAATGTTTTCATCTGCTTACAGTGGTCTCCTAAATAAATTATATATTTTTTCCCAATTCTTAAAGTTTTTGTCTTCTTGGTTCCTGAGCTTTCTGGTCGGTTTTGCCATTTTGGCATAGTCTATCAGCTTGGTTTGCCATTCCTCTCTGGTGGGGACCAGAAACATGGTTTGCATTGTCAAACTGAATTCTTCTGGTGTGGCTGGGTGCATTTTCTCCAATCTGTAATTCTTGCAGTTGTTTGTTTGCTTTGTAGAATAAATAATATATAATAAATAATAAATAATGGCTTTTTTTCAGCAGTTCTGGCACTTCTCAAGTGGGTACCATTGCCGTTATAAGAGAATGAGGGAGGTGTTCATGGTGAGTTCAGCCACCTGTTTTTCTAGAAAAATAGCACTAATAATAATAATAATAATAATAATACTTTTTATAGTATGAACTCACTGTGTGCCCCGCCACACCGATTCCTGTTTACCTCCCTCATTATTTACTCCAAACTTCAAATTATCACAGTGCTTTCTGGACATTCTCTGAAGGTGTCACAATAAATTAGGTTGCCTTCTGCTATTGCTGTCCCCAAGCTCTGCACCTGATCAGTCCATGCCAACATATTGGCCTGCTATCTATGAATACTGTGAAGTAAACTGAATAGAGCAAGGAGGGAGGAAAATCCTTTTTAATAGATCTGTATCCCTTGCCAATGGTGATGTCAATATCCTTTTATGTTAACCATTTTGGCAAAAACTCCCATCCGAGAATCTAGGGGAAATGGAAATAAACCAAGCCGGTGCCTTGAAGCCTAATTTCTCTGCCCTACCTTCAGTTAGAGTTGGGGGAGAAATTCAATTCAGTTTGCATTTAAAGGTGAACCTACCTAATTCACACTTTCCAAAACAATACAGAAACTGAAATGCTGCCATCCTTCAAAATTCGCAATGAGTTCTGCAGCCAAGCAATGTGTACCAAAAACCCATACACTTGGGTTGGGTCCAAGTGTGCGCGGAAATGCATTTAATTGTGAAAGTAACATATAGAAATTCATTATTTGCTTTGTGCCAATATGTATACAGTGGTACCTTGGGTTAAGAACTTAATTCGTTCTGGAGGTCCGATCTTAACCTGAAACTGTTCTTAACCTGAGGTGCCACTTTAGCTAATGGGGCCTACCACTGCTGCCGTGCTGTTGTTGTGCGATTTCTGTTCTCATCCTGAAGCAAAGTTCTTAACCTGAGGCACTATTTCTGGGTTAGCAGAGTCTGTAACGTGAAGCGTCTGTAAGCTGAAGCGTCTGTAACCCGAGGTACCACTGTATTCGGCAAAACCGCATTCAGAAGTATGTCTGTTAGGAGAAATTCACACTAAAATGCTGATGAGTTTTAATGAGGCCTCTTTAAAAACAACAACACTCAAACCAATGAAGAAATGTGGAGAACTATGATTGGAAAAATGAGAAACTGCAAGATTCCAAAATTGTTAAGATTTACTAACCCTTACCTCTAGTGCATGCATATTATAGTATGTTGAGTCAAGACTACTGTTTTGTTGAGCCTTTGGTCTGGATTACATAGACATTGTTTGTGTTTTGTTTTGTTTTTAAATCTATCCCACCTTTCCAAAAAAAGCCCAGAGTTTCCTTCTCTTTGGTGCTTTGATCATTCTGCTTGTGCTGCTGACTGAACTTAATCCGCTGCTCCAATTTCTGTTGCTTATTTAGTTGTCCCGCTGTTGTGTTCTCCTGTGTATATAATTTTCTCCTTCAGCTGCATTATTTGGGTGTGTTTCACCCAAATCCCCCAGGGCTGCAATAGGAAGGAAAGCCCTTGACTGTGTTTGCAAATGCACCTCTTCTTGTTCTGGCACAGTGCCACTGCGCTGAGGTTCTTAGCGGTCAGGAAACAGGAAAAAAGAGCACTTATTCCTGCTTCCTAAGCACTCAGGTGAAATAGCAGTGCACCTGAAGGAGAAGAGGCATGTCTCCAACGTAAGTCAAAGGCAAGAGAAAGAGGTGCCTAATATCAGGAGGGCAGGTCACCTGGAGTGGTTTTGCAGGCCAGACGTGGCCCGAGGTTCCATGGGATCGCTAGCCCTGAAGTGAGTCATGGGCAACTCACCACTGTCAGGAGCAATGCCCCAATGCCTTCTACATGCACTGCTTCAGGAAGATTTGGGGTGTCACAAGGCAGTGTGTTCTCCCAAGCTCACATTCCCAGCATGTTCGCACTCCTGTCTCAGCGACTTCTACACTTACTTGGTCCTGTCCACAGAATGGAAGACCAGAAGGATGTTCTCTTCAGAGAGCTGGCTTCACGCACCAGGCCCATTGGCAGGCCAACTCTGCATTACAAAGATGTCTGCAAGCGTGACAAGAAGGCTGGCAACACCCACCCCGCCATGTGGGAATCTCTTGCAGGTGACAGCAGTGCCTGGAGGCAGACAGTCAAACTCTGTATCCACAGCAGTGACCAGAAGAGACATGACCACTGGGAGGAGCGGAGAGAGACGAAACCCATCTGCAGCAGCACAACCGGACAGATTGTGGAAGAGACCTACACTATGGAGCAGTGGCGTAGCGTGGGGGGTGCAGGGGGGGCCGGCCGCACCGGGCGCAACATCTGGGGGTTAGGGTTAGGGGCCTCAAATCCACAGGTTAGGGGGCGCAAATTACTTGCCTTGCCCCGGGTGCTGACAACCCACGCTACGCCACTGCTATGGAGGATGGCCAAGACACAGTCTGACCCACTCCTTCGGTAATTCTCACAGAACTCTAGCCCAATGGCTGCCATTAATTTGATTTTGAATTGATTTTAGAATGAATTGATTTTAGAATGCATTTCAATTAATTGCTTGTGATTTTATGTAAATTGTGTTACTTTTATTGTTGTTAGTCGCTCTGAGCCCGGCTGGGGAGGGCGGGATATAAATAAAAAGTTGTTGTTGTTGTTGTTGTTGTCAAAAGAAGCAGACAATGCAAAGGAGCTCTGCCAGAGATCCTGGGGAGCTGTGGCCAGTCAGAATAAACAATCCCGGACTAGCCTTTTACTTTCTCAACCATGCCTGCCTTCCTCTCTAGGAGACCGAGACGCAAGTGAAAACCCGACTCCTGGGCTTTACCAGTTCTGTTGAAGGGGCAACTGTACCCCAGCCACAATCAAAACTACTCCAGGACTTCAAAGATGGGTGTGACACTGCTCTGGTCTTCAGCTGGTGGGATGCTGTTCTATAGAGATTGTTGTTCCCAAGGTAAGAAACCTGTGGCTCTGTTTTTAATCCTATTCCTTGTAGTTTTACCATGTCATGGGAAATCCATCTCCATGCCCAGGCTAAATACATACAGATGGCTCAGTTGCTGTGTAGGCATGGATAGGATTACGATGCACTGCGAAATCGGGAAACCAATGAGAAGACTGTATTGAGAGTAATAAGAAACATACTTCATCATTATTAGGAGAAGCAGTGGTGAATGTTAGGCTAACATGTTCCCCTCTCAATTTTGTTTCATGTGTGAAGGGAAGAGAGTAGCCCAGGTTGAGAGAGCTCCTACTTCATGGAAAACCACTGTTTCCCATTCTCAACAAATGAGGGTTTGTGCAATCCATAGTTTGCTCTCAAACCTGGATCCCAAACCATATATGAAGGAAGTGGGGGTGGAGAGCCCAGGCCTCACCACTGTTCATTCTTGCAGTGATAAACCATGGTTTGCCAAAACATCTGACTGCACTGAATGCCAAAATGTTCTGAAGCCCATGATATAATGGAACCACAGATATTAAAACACATTCATAAAAAACACCAATGGTGCTTATCTCACTGACCAACTGAGAGAGCAGTGCACTACAGAAGTGAGTGCCAATTTTGGTTCAGCAAACAGATTTTCGAAGAAAACCCGCTCCTTGGGGCTAATATAATGGAACTGATTCCGTCCTGTGGGCTTTTGCACATGGCTAATAGTAACACGTAGCTTAATCTGCTTGTGTTTGCTGTGGGAAACTCAGTCTAACAAGCTCTGTTTTGTCATATTAAAAATAAACCGATGAAACAATTTGTCAAACCCCTAAGGCAAAATGTTCATGAAACCACTAAGGATTTCGGAGAACTTCTTTTGATCAAATGACCTTTTGCTGGCAATTAATCCTAAAGTAAATAAAATGGTGGTAGAGTTAGAGAGCCCAAGTGATCAGCCAGTGCAGAGAGCTGCTTTTTAATTATTATTTTTTGCACAGATCAGGGAACATAACCCATCTGTGACCTTTAAAATGACTCTTAAGCAGATCTTGCCTGTCGTTCCAAATTGTGCGGTCAGCTGGTGATGTGGATGTGATGTTCACAAGGGACCAGGCGCAGACCATCAAAATTGACATCAGCCCTCTTAACAGGAATAGCTCCATCTTCATCTTCCAGGAACCTGAGAGGACTAAGTTACGTGCAAGGCAAGTTATATTTCCAAATCCAAACAAAAGAAATAAATGGATAGCATTTACTAACCAGTCATTTCCCTAAGTTCACTGCATTTCAACATCAGTTTATGATTCGCAACCCCCCCAAGTCCTCATGAAACTTCCTCAATATTTGTGGGAATTTATCCCTCTATCACGGGTGGCGCTGTGGGATAAGCCACAGAGCCTAGGACTTGCCGATCAGAAGGTCGGTGGTTCGAATACCCACGACGGGGTGAGCTCCCGTTGCTCGGTCCCTGCTCCTGCCAACCTAGCAGTTCAAAAGCACGTCAAAAATGCAAGTAGATAAATAGGTACCACTCCAGTGGGAAGGTAAATGGCATTTCCGTGCACTGCTCTGGTTCACCAGAAGTGGCTTAGACATGCTGGCCACATGACCCGGAGGCTGTACACCGGCTCCCTCGGCCAGTAAAGCGAGATGAGCGCCGCAACCCCACTGTCGTCCGCGACTGGACCTAATGGTCAGGGGTCCCTTTACCTTTACCTTATCCCTCTATAGACATTTTGTACGCAACTTTTGCCTTGTATACTCATCTATGCAAAGCAGTGCTCCCTAATAGCATGTATTTCTGAATGTTATTTTCAGTAATACATCCATTTTAATATGCTGTATGAAATGTCAAAGTTTTACATGAATCCCACCCTTATGGTACAATGTATTTCTGTACATGCTTCTTCTTTTTTAATGTAAGTCATTAGTCTCTTAGATCTAATGTAAGTCTTTTAGATCTCAACTATGAATAAACTGAATTAATACTGATTGGTTTATTTATTACATTTGTATATAGCCCTTCATCCATAGGTCTCAGGGTGGTTCATGACATAAAAGTACAAGAACACAAAGTACATAATGAGGTTAATAAATAAAACTAATAATATCCAGTGCTTCTTTTTTTTAAAAAAATAATAGAAAAATATGAAGTTGTTACAATAAGTGCCCACTGCATAACCTTGAGTACTCCTAGAGAAAAGCACTGATCATTTCCCCCATATTGGGAGAAGACAAGAGCAGAGCAGTAATATTTAGCAAAACAGTCTTAATTTGTGCATACTGAATGGGTCTGATGTCAGCTGAGGTTACCTGCTCATTCTCAGTCTTTGAAGTCCTTTGGAGTCACCATTCTCATGGGCCGTCAGGTAGAGATGGAAATATAATTTCTCTTGACATGAATAACCTCCAGTAAATGAGCGAACTCCGTCATGACAAGCCGATTATGGAAACTCGAAAAGAACGGGGCGTGGAGCTATATTTCGCTGGGCTTTTTCAGAATAAAACTGTAATCCAGAGCAGATTTACTTTTCTGGGGGTGGGGGGAGTAAGTTCCATTGAACTCCATGGTGTGATTTGTAAACTTTTTAAAGGATTCAACTGCCAAAGGGGGAGGCAATGGGGCAGGGAATGAGGGTTGCAAGAAGAATTTTAAAAAGGCCAGAATTTGCTCTACCATGGGGCTGGATTAACAATTGGGTTAAGTATGCTAGTGAATAGGTTTAATAGGTTTTTCTATGGCTGCTGGGCTTCTGCTTAAGAATAGAGCAATAAGGATAATACTACATATGTTGCATCATGTGCTTTAAAGCACACTGCCCCTTCTCTCTTTTTCCTTTTCTTATTCTGCAAAAAATATATATGGAAGCAAAAATATGGTTCTGCACCATCAAGTACAAACTGATCATCCATCTTCTCCTAACCCGGTAGCCTCAACGTGGCCTCAGTCTGGGTTTAAGGATTGAATGGGAAGTAGGTACCAAGGTGATTGATACAGCTAAAATTAAATATGGCAATAGTTCTACTGATTTCGGAGAGAGAGAGAGAGAGAGAGAGAGAGAGAGAGAGAGAGAGAGACTAAAGCCTTAGTTCTCCCAGGGGGATCTGTGGCCTTGATCCAGCTGTGCACCTTTTTTGAGCAAAAAGCAGCAATTGTGCAAAACATCTGTTCAGCAGCAAAGGGCCAGCAAAGGAAACTGAATGCAACCTGCAGCCCCATTCCTTTTTCCAGAACAGCTTTTTGATGCTATAGAGCAAAGTTCTCTTGGTAGCTGGCTCTGGGTACAGTTTCTCACCAAGTTAGGAATATGCATGTGCACAAGACCTACCTACCCAAGAAGAATGGCAGATGAAGCTGATGGACTACATGGAGTTGGCAGAAATCCGAGACCAGGGAGAAGAATCAGTTGAAGAAGATTGGAAAAAATTTAAAGTATATTTACAGAAATACTGCAAAATTAATGAATGTTAGTAGAATGCTGGAATGAAGTTATATGGTTTTAGCAGAAATGTTATAATGAATTAAGTAAAAACTGATTGTTAATGGGCCAAAGTGGAAAATATAAAGTTAGATTGTGTTAAGATAAAGTATAGAACAAAAATCGAGAAAGATGGAAAGGATTTGCTGAAACAACTAATTGTACTAGAATACAAAAAGGGAGGTGTGAGGAAGTCAAGGAAATAAGCAAATGAAAATTAAGGATATGAAAATATTGGTGGTTTTTTTCTTTTCTTTTTAAAATGTTTTTGCTTTTTAAATGTTCTTCTTTTTGTTTTTTTGTGTTTTGATGTTTATCTACTTTGAAGTTTTGTAACGTTTTATTGTTCGTTTTTCTTTTCTTTGTATTTGTTAAACCTTAATAAATATTTTTTTTGGGGGGGGGAGGAATATGCATGTGAAGTGGCTCTCACAAGTGTATGGAGCATCAAAATGCTGACCTTTGTCCGTTTACTTGCTTCTGTACCACATTGTATGCAAGGGGGAAGGGGAGGTTCCTGAAATATGAACTGGTTCTGTGTTTCATTAAACCAAATGCTAAACAAGATAAGCTGCTTGAGATCTGTGGCTGAATCTTCCGCCTCTGTCATTTTCTCTTGAGAAGCAGTCACTGTGGGGAGGGAGTTGGGGGTGTTAGTGTATGAGAAAAAGAAGAGGGGGAGAATCAGTTTCGGGTGGCAGGGCTTGGGAGGGGAGGTTGACTTCTTACAAAACAGAGATGCCCCAAGCTGCCCATTTTCCCCACTGTGGAAGGCACTCCCACCTAGAGTTTAAAAATAAAATACTAAAATGCAGCAAATCCAGTTGTTGATCTCCAGTGCCTCATTGGGTTTGGGTTCCGATGCACACAAAACTGGGCTGCATTGTGTAATAATTACCCTATCTAAAGCCTACAGAAAATGATGGCGTTGTTCAGAAGTGTGATGGTTAGAAAATGGTTATTAAGTCCTTCCCTTCTGTTGCATTTGCCAGAAGTCTAAAGGGGGCGAATAATACCAACTGCTCATTTAATGCCGTGTGTATCCATGTTTCCTCTCCCCACCCACCCACCCACCCAGCCCTTCTGCCTATCTAGTCAAGAGTTCCTTTGACAATCTGAGAGAGTGCTACTCCCTACAGCACTCGCTTAAATTTTTAACAGATGGCCTGTAATAAGTAAATTGAAAAGTGCAAATAAGGTTAAAACAATTTTTCGTTATTGAATATCATTAACTTCAAGGCTGCCCACTTTAAAATGCTAATTAAGCCTCACTTTCCCTTTCGCGGGGTCCTGGTGAAGACAAATGGCTGTGGAGTAAATTAATCTTGTTTGCAAAGGACCGGCCCAGGAGAAAAATCTGATGAATAGATCTTCATCCCCGCCCCCCAAGGTTATGCAAAGCATTTTTGAAATTTTTCATAGCGTGCAGCAGCTCCTGCTAATTAATTTCTTTCCCAAAACTATAAAGAGGGTCAACAAGAGCGTTGCAGACTGAGGCACACGGGTTAAACAGCAAAATGAACCCCTCGCCCGCCCCTTGCTCTTGAACGACGTCAGGACCAGGAATTACGTTGCCAGCTAGCGCAATCTAAAGGCACAGTCTCCCTTGGATGGCCTTCAGGAGATTCGCTGTCCAAGAACCAGGCTACAACTTCAGTTCAAGAAACCTGGCTCCAGTTCAGTGCTGGTCTCTCTATGGTCACAAAGGAGGGAAAACACTTTGATAAAGGCACCTGGCTGAACTGAAGAAGATCCCCATGTTCATCTAAGGGAGGGGATTTGGGGAACGCCTTTTGGGCTGAGGGCCACAGTTCCCTGGTGGAAAGCTCTTGACACCTGCATTTCAATAACGGGCAGGGACAGGCACACACATAGTCACAAACCCTCAACAGAGGGAGATGGGCACCCACAATCACTCATGTGCACTGCACTTTCCAATGGAAACAGAGGTGCATTTAATCCTGAGTGACTCTGATCATGTTTAACCTTCTGCATTCTGCAGAAGTTGGATACCCAACACCTTTTCTCTGTCCCCAGAAGAATGTAAATGATGTTAATACACAGCTGAAGTGCAAGCTCTGCATTGCAGCCGTTTAAAACCGTAAACTTCAAAATGCTGTTGCATTCTGCAAACTGTGTGTGCACATGTGCATGGTTCGCTTTTTGCATATTTGCAAGGAACACCAGACTGCCTCTCTGCTGAGACATTCCCTCTCTGCTTGTATTTTCCTGTGGCAGATCCTCTTGCAGAGGACGGAACTGGGCTTGCATGCTTTGAGCAGCATCAAAGCCTTCCCCCCTCTCAACTGATATCCACTGGGGCTGAAATCCAGGGGCATTCAGGGACATTGTGGCCCTTGGTCTGCAAAAGTTTCCCCAAAAGGTCTACTTTATGGTCTGTTGGGAAACTTGCAGCCTCATGTGTCCATGGAGTCCATTTCAAAGCAAGTCACCCCTGGTTGGGTCTGAAAAAAATCTAAGCCAGTAAGAATGTTCACTGGGTCAATAGCGAAAGAGGCACTTTCTGCAAGGATGCTGTATTGATCTGTGTAAACTCAATTATGTTTCTAAAGGAAAGAACTGTAAGCAAAAGGAATGAAGCAAACTAGGCAGAAGGTGTGGGAAATCTGTGAATAGGATCCCAACGGTTTGTGTTTGTTTTGTCTTAGCTCGACGAAGCACCAGGAGGTGGGAGTGTGACTTAGATTGGAGTCATGGTTTTGGCAGCAAGAGGTTGAATACCTTTGCCACTGGTCATCCTCCCAAGCCAAATCAAATCCCCCACCACTGAATGGTACCTCTATGTTGTGGGATGTAACATCAATGAAGCAGTCAAATACAACATTTCCTGTTCGCCTAGAGTGGATACACAGGGGAATGTTGCTCCAGCCAGGATAACTTCCTGTCACACCTGGTCTGGAGCATCCTCCTCCCGCATGTGACCAGGTAGATGAGCGTGACCCTGGCAGACCCTATAAAAGGGCTGGTCACGCAGCTATCTTCCCTTTTTTCGCCTTATCCCATCTTGATGCCTTTTGCTGTGTGCTGGCTCTCAGCCAGCAGCACATGTGATCACCCCTCACAAAGGATGAACTCACACTTTTCTCTGTAACTGTAACTACAAGCTAAAACCTGCCTTCAGGACCATACTGTGAAGTGAATGTAAGTAAACCTTATCATTACTTTTAAAAGAAGACTGTTGTGTCATTATTGCTTTTAAGAGGGAACTAAAGGGGATTTAAGGGACATGGGTGGTGCTGTGGGTTAAACCACAGAGCTTAGGACTTGCCGATCAGAAGGTCAGTGGTTCGAATCCCCGCGATGGGGTGAACTCCCGTTGCTTGGTCCCAGCTCCTGCCCACCTAGCAGTTCGAAAGCACATCAAGTGCAAGTAGATAAATAGGTACAGCTCTGGCGGGAAGGTAAACAGCGTTTCCGTGCGCTGCTCTGGTTCGCCAGAAGCGGCTTAGTCATGCTGGCCACATGACCCGGAAGCTGTACGCCGGCTCCCTCGGCCTGTAAAGCGAGATGAGCGCCGCAACCCCAGAGTTGGTCATTACTGGACCTAATGGTCAGGGGTCCCTTTACCTTTATCTTTAAAGGGGATTTACCATGAACAATCCAATCTGGACAAGCCAGACTGGATTGCTTAACTCAAATGGTTCTAACGAATCTATCAACTAGCTTCCTGCTATGTTCAAGGGAATGTGCTTTGCTACTAGCTCACTAGCGTGAGTGAGGTAGGATAATATTTAATCAATATATCCTCTCCTACTATCCACAACATTCCCACAAATGTTAATCAGGAAAAACTCAACGGAGGGAAGGATTACTGCCCCCTCCCTCTTTACCAGTGGGAGCCAGATGTTGTTGGACTCGGTGTACAGCGGCAGTGAAAAAGGTGAATCATTAGGAAAGGAATTGAAAATAAAATTCCCGGCATTATGATCTATGGTGTCAATTGTGATTGCCTCACCTCAAAAAGGATTCAGAAGAGCTCAAAAAGGTTCGGAAGAGGACTACCAAAATGATAAAAGCAGCTGGAGCAATTCTCTCGTGAGGAAAGGTTGCAATTTCCAGGGCTCTTTAGAGGAAAAGTGAGTAAGAGCAGACATGAAAGAGCTGTATAAAATTATGCATGGAGTGAAGAAAGTGGAAAGAGAAGAAGAGCTTTGTTCCGTCTCTCATAAGACTAGTCAGGTTGATGGGAGTTGCAGTCCAACATTTCTCAGGTGGTGACAGGCTCCCCACTCATGGACCAGAAAGAACTGAAGCACAAAACCACAGCAATATGAAAGCCCAAATGCCTGGGAGAATAACAATGGCATCAAAAAGATGACCCTGCTGGTACCCTGGCAACAGCACTCCACAAATCGGGGGCTTGCTTTGAAAAAGCCTGCTCTAGATGTAAGTATAGCGCAGGTGCAGCAAGAAAGAGCCCTCAAGATATTATAGGCTATAATTCCAATCAGTCCCAGCCAGCATATTCAATGGTCAGGGATGCACAACATTGGCTACCTCTGGGTCAGAGGAATCGAACATCGCCTTAGGTTGTCAGTTGTTTAGGTGGAAAGGCAATTGCTTAATGCTTATACAGAAAAGAACAGTGCAATGGTACAGGCAACGATCCTTATAGTGAGATCTCACAATTGTCCCCCAAAGCAGCCTGAATTTCGGATTGCACAGATGAAGTATACAAGAATACATGTTGCTCCTCCACATGTTCATACACCAGCCTATCTCAACCTGTGGGTCCCCAGATGTTGTTGGACTACAACTCCCATCACCCCTAGCTAGCAAGGCCAGAGCTCAGGGATGATGGGAGTTGTAGTCCAACAAGATCTGGGGACCCACAGGTTGAGAACCTCTGTAATACATGGAATCTGTAGGAAAGAGGCATAGCCTTTTGAGCCATGGAAGCACAGCTACCTTCTTGAAGGAATCTCACCTGGCCAAGCTGCAGAATGGGGGCTTGCGGGCACAATCTGGGTGTCTAGAAGAGTCCCAACTAAATCAAGGAGCAAAGCATGATTGACGGAACGCCGTGCAGACAGAGATCAAAGGGAGTGGGGGTATAATGCATGCCACACTCAACGGATGCCCATCGTAAACTGCAGGCATCCTGTGCTATATACAGGCTTAGTAGGGTGCCACCTGGCCAGTGAAATATATACTGTACCCAGATTATGACCAGATGCTTTTTGACAACCTATGCTTATTCCTCCTGTCCACTGCTGGCCTCGAGCCTAACCCTTAAGAGTAATGGCTTGCAGTGGCGTTGCTTTCTAAGCACCTCCTATATTCGCCACACACATCCACACATAAGCACACACCAAAAATAGTTAAACTGAAGAGGATTCAGCAGAGATCAAATTAGGTGTTGTTGGATCAATGGTGTCTTTTAAAGCACGAACACTGGGGTCGGTAGCTTCAGTTTGTCAGCACTTTGAAAGCAAATCCCTTCAGAAAGCGCCAACTGGTTTGTTTCCATTTCCATGATAAAAGGGCTTTAGGCAGCAAAGAAAATAATTTTTCATTGTGTCAAGCTTATTGGAGAATCAATAAACGTTTTGCAGATGGATTAGAGGTAGGTCCCAGGGACCATCGTGATGTTAAAGGGAACGGCTGCAGCTGTAGGCTGTCTAAGTCAACGCTTTGTATTCAAGATCCAGAAAACTAGAACTAGGAAAAAGGAGAGGCGGAGCGTGCGACTGAAAGGATGTTAGCAGGCAGAAAACGTATTCAAGAACCGCCACGTGAGTTGAAAGCTTTTTCAGAGATCCAAGGAAGAGTCTAGTTCCTCAAATCCCACCTCCACACGATACTCCAGATACACTTATGTTTTTGTCCAAATTCTCAGAGAGTGGAAGTTTCACCTTTTCATAGCAAGGTTGAGAAAAGACTAGGCAGAGGTATGGGAGGGGTGCTGCCAGATGGAGCAGTAGACAATTCCAGGCGAGAAAGATCTCTGGTTTAACTCGTAATAGAAAGAAGCTCCTAATAGGTTAGTAAATGACCCACAGCTCAGTGGCAGAGTACACGCATTGCATGCGTAAGTTCCAGGGCCAATTCCTAGGTAAAGTAAAGGGACCCCTGACCATTAGGTCCAGTCGTGACCAACTCTGGGGTTGCAGCACTCATCTCGCTTTATTAGCTGAGGGAGCCGGCGTACAACTTCCGGGTCATGTGGCCAGCATGACTAAGCCGCTTCTGACGAACCAGAGCAGCACACAGAAACGCTGTTTACCTTCCCGCTGGAGCAGTACCTATTTATCTACTTGCACTTTGAGGTGCTTTGAACTGCTAGGTTGGCAGGAGCTGGGACCAAACAACGGGCGCTCACCCCGTTGCGGGGATTCGAACCGTCGACCTTCTGATCAGCAAGTCCTAGGCTCTGTGGTTTAACCCACAGCGCCACCCGCGTCCCATCATCTCTCCCAATATTGGGGAAAATTGCTTGCAAAAATATGTACGTTAGCGGGGAAATTGCATAAAAATATGTGCATATTAGAAGTTTGTCCATTCCTAGTGCTGGGTTAGATGAACCGATCATTTGGCCGAGTTAAATGTTGCCTTGCCTGATACGGATCTCTTGCAGTAACCCCAAACTCACCCTACCCCAAAATTGTAAGGTGATAAATTTGAAAAAATGCTGCATAAGAAAAGTCTGAAGGATCCTTCCTCACTGAAGCATCATATATAAGTTTATGATAGGAAGGCAGAAACCTCTACCATAAAAGCTGTGCAGTTTATTAGCTTTCCAATGAAACAAGCAAAGCTAAAGGTGTTCTTCCTTGAAAGGAAAGAGAATTTAGCATCAGTTTTTAGGAGAGGGGCAGATTTGGCTCTTAAGTTTTTGTGGGGCAAACTCATGCCTCACCTCTCTACACTCCTAAGAAGCAGAGACATCTCAGCTGGGAAACACATGCCAGAGACGGAATGCTGGAGTGGCCTTGAATGCAAAATGTCCTCTTTCTCCAGAAATAAGCATCTCCTCTCCATTCCTGAAAAGGGACGCAGGTGGCGCTGTGGGTTAAAGCCTCAGCGCCTAGGGCTTGCCGATCGAAAGGTCGGTGGTTCGAATCCCCGCGGCGGGGTGCGCTCCCGTTGCTCGGTCCCAGCGCCTGCCAACCTAGCAGTTCGAAAGCACTCTCGGGTGCAAGTAGATAAATAGGGACCGCTTACTAGCGGGAAGGTAAACGGCGTTTCCGTGTGCAGCTCTGGCTCGCCAGAGCAGCGATGTCACGCTGGCCACGTGACCCAGAAGTGTCTCCGGACAGCGCTGGCCCCCGGCCTCTTAAGTGAGATGGGCGCACAACCGTAGAGTCTGTCAAGACTGGCCCGTACGGGCAGGGGTACCTTTACCTTTTACTCCATTCCTGAGCTGGCCTCTAACCTTGGCCCAGCTCCCAAGCCTCATGTTCTGGTTCCTGCTATGAATTCTGCATCAGAAATAACCAAATACTGCACAAGGAACAAATGGTGCAAATCAAATTTATTGTTTGCATTTATTTTGCATATGCAATTCAAATTTTCAAAGAATTTAAGTCATTTCTCCTTTTTTATTTGTGTTGGAAAAGGGGATATAGAAAGGAAAGACTACATGAAGCTGTGCAGGACTTTACAACCCAGCATCGTAACCAGGGAAACATCTACCCAGCTCCAAGCTGGTTAATGAGGCTATAGCTACAATACAGGGTTACTTTTGCCCACAGAATTGAATTCTTTGAAAAGGACGTGTGAATACAAAATTCTCAGTGATCTCTTACAAAAATTAAATTTCCAGGTTCTATCCGTTTTCATTTAGCACTGCCCAAATGTTTGCCCGAAGCGACAAACTTTGAAAAAAGTGCAGGTGTTCTCAGAGTCCCGGCCTTCAGGCTTCCAAAGCAGCAGGCTTGCTTTTGCTTTTCCTGTTTAAAGAAGGTTTTAGACTGATTTTTTTGGTTCTCTCATATGATGTTCCTTTGGCCTATTCAGTAACTGCTGCTCAAGTTCCTTATATCGTTTAAGCAAAGGCTGGTAGACCTAAAACAAAAGAGAAAGATTACATTTTAAAGGGAGCCATTAAAAATATTTTAGTCTTTTAGCCTCATAACCAAAGAAATCAATCTAGTACAAAAGTCCAGGGCTGTTTATGTGCAGCTACTATTCTTTGAGTGACCTGTGCATTCACACATCCAGGCTCTGTGGTAAACGGTAGTGAAACTGAGGTAAACAGTAGCAATGAGAGATTAAATTCTAGGCCTTACTGGCAAATTTAATACGAGCAAATGACCAGGTCCAGATGATATCCACATGAGACTTTCTTAAGCAACTCAAATGCGAAATTGATGAGCTTCTATGAGAGCCAGTGTGGTGTAGTGGTTGAGAGCGGTAGTCTTGTAATCTGGTGAACCGGGTTCGCGTCTCCGCTCCTCCACATGCAGCTGCTGGGTGACCTTGGGCCAGTCACACTTCTCTGAAGTCTCTCAGCCTCACTCACCTCACAGAGTGTTTGTTGTGGAGGAGGAAGGGAAAGGAGAATGTGAGCCACTTTGAGACTCCTTCAGGTAGTGATAAAGCGGGATATCAAATCCAAACTCTTCTTCTTCTTCTTCTTCTAACAAAAATATGTAACTTGACAGCCACCATACCTGAGAACTGGAAAGTGGCTAATACAACATCAGTTTTTAGAAGGGGACCCAGGAAATTACAGGCCATTTAGTTTAAAATCTTTTCAAAGGAAAACTGGTAGAAATCATGGTTAAAGAGAGAGAAAAAATTGCCAAGCATGTAGAAGAAGTAGTCTTGCAAGGGTTAAGTCTTCTCAACCTTCCCCACCAAAGACTCTTGAGTAAGCTTAGAAATCATGAGAAGGAATTCTTACCTACCCCTTTACCATGAGGTCCCTGGGTGGGTTATGGCTGGCAGCTGAGGAAGGAGGCAGAATGTCCTCCATCATCATCTTCAAACAGAAATTCAACAGTGAGAGAAATTTATGTTTTTGCCAGATGATGCTGGAGGACACACCTAACATGTGGGATAAATCAGAGCAGGAAGTCCCTAGGCTCCACTCTACTGCTGCAGAATCTTTTGCAGAACCATCCTAACAGACGCTGTGTCACAGGAAGAAAACACACAGAGTTCGAATTGCTTTGTGGATGCTCAAAGGAGCTGCTTCACATATGTCCAGGACTGAAGCAGTGCCTCTCATTAGCTGCAAAGTCCCCAAGGTGGCCGGTTGCTCAGTGCCTCCGAGTCAATGATACACACAGGCAATGGAAACTAAAACAATAAATAGAGAGCTCCTCCAAAGGAGAGCCCAAAAAAATAAAATATGAGATTTTTAAAACTCCAAAACCCAGTGTAGCTAATATTGCAGGTCTCTTCTCACATCTAGCATACGCCATTTTTATTCCTGAGAACATAAAGGGCTGGATTGGGGAGGGGTGAAGACAAAACTACTGCCTGTGAACAGTGGGAGGAAAAACAGGAGTTTATCTCTGGATAAACAAAGGGTTTCTCCAAGCCCCACTTTATATGAATGAAACCCACATCACGAGGTCTGAAAACCCTCCTTTCTAATGTTATCACAAGTAGTAAAACAATCCAGTAAGCTGGCAGCTTCCGGGAACAGGCTCTTAAACTGGTGTTTAAGAAGGTAAAACGACGACTAGAAGGGCTTCGAGGCTTCTCCTCCTCTTAATAAGCCAATATAGAAAGAAGCATCTTCTTGTCCTTGATTCTATTAAAAAAAACAGGCTCAGAACTCTCCAGAGGGAATATATGTCAAAGAAAGGAATAAAGAACATTTATCTAGTATTTAAAGCATACACTTCATTTAATATCGAACTGCCAAGTTCCAGACAGGGAAAAAACCCCCAGAGAATAGCACCTGAGCTTTTATCTACTACCATGTGCAGGCCTTAGTCAAGTTACACATATTGTACAGAAAAACTAAGGTCCACTGAAGGTGTGTATACCAGGAGTTCCTTAAGCCAATGAACTGAAAACCTTTATAAAAGACAAGGAATTGTGCGTTTTTGGAGGCTACAGCTGAAGCCTCGTGAAATTTGAATAAAAGTCAAGTCCATCTTTCAGTTTCATCCACCAGGCTAACTCAGACTCCTTTTCTAGGGGAACCCTTAAAATTCCTCACGGACTCCTGAGGCGATTATTTTATTTATCTGCTTTAAAGTGTAGCTATTTAGGAGAGCAAGCTGCCCTTTTAAGTGCTTCCACATATATGCATTACAAGGTCTTCTGGGTGAGTAGGGGGGGACCTTTTGCAAACACATGAAAAAAGTCCTGAGGGAATTTGTATCTACTAATTTGTATCTGAGAGCCAGTGTGGTGTAGTGGTTAAGAGCGGTAGACTCGTAATCTGGGGAACCGGGTTCGTGTCTCCGCTCCTCCACTTGCAGCTGCTGGGTGACCTTGGGCTAGTCACACTTCTCTGAAGTCTCTCAGCCCCACTCACCCCACAGAGTGTTTGTTGTGGGGGAGGAAGGGAAAGGAGAATGTTAGCCACTTTGAGACTCCTTAAAGGGAGTGAAAGGCGGGATATCAAATCCAAACTCTTCTTCTTCTTCTTCTTCTACTACTACTAATTTATTTGACTGTGTCCCTCTGGAAAAGCCAACAAACTTTTTCGTCCCTGCCCTTGGAAATGCTCCCCTGACCTTTCAGACCTTGGAGAGGAGAGTCAGCTTTCTAAAAGGAAACAAACTGATCCTCAAATTCCAGCACCTTCTGGGAAAAGAGGGGGAAACTCCTCAACTAGAGGACTGCTCTCACGTATCTGCCCAGATTGCCTAATTTTGCTGTCTGTTCTGAGGAGAAAAGTGTCTCATTTTCCACAGAAACAAACCTGGAACTAATTATTATTATTATTATTATTATTATTATTATTATTCATTTCATTTCTAGACCATTGTATATTTTTAAGGGGGAAAAACTGACAGCAGTTTACAGCCTACGCTAAAACATCAAACAAAACAATCCAGAATCAAACATTACCGATGAAAGTCAAATACAAAGTATATCTTTGCATCGTAATTAACAGGGAACAAAAAAACGTTATCTTAAAAGATTTCAAAACAGAACATGACGAAGAAGGTCAAGTACAGAATGCACATCTAAAACAGCATTTTAAGATTCCTCACCAAACATCTCACCCTCTATGTTTCTGAGGGGGGCGAGAACTGACACAGGTAGCCTTGAGATTGACAAGGTTTGAGGAAATCTCCTTGAAGATCACCACAACCTGACGTATGTCTATCTGCAATGATAACATATCCATAGCTTCACTCCTTGACCTTAAACCCCTGCATTTCACATGAAAACATGGAGAAAAGATACACTTTGCAACCTGCAAAAACTTTTGCATCACAGTCCAAGGTAACGCAATCTCCCAAAAAACTGATTAGCAACCTTTTTCTCCAGCTGACAACTTTGTGGGCAAAGCGACCTAACATCAGCCATCACAGCAGAAACACAGGAAACTAGAGACTGAATTAAACTTATTTGGAAAAAGCCTACTGAGCCTTCCAAGCGTTATTATTGAAATGAGAGCTCAGGCTGCAAAATCTGCCTGGCCTTTGCCAAGCAGGCAGAGAAAACTTCAGGTGTGAAAAGGCTGCCTTGAAAAACCGCAGATTCCAACTCTGAAAACTCACAGCGGAAGCAGCCTAAGGTTTCTGCATAAGCCAGCGGATCAAGCACTGGGCTTCCCTTGTAATCTCAGTTCTGAAGGAGGAAAAATATACGATCCCTGTGACCCATGTGTTTGGGGTGAATAATAAAAGAATCAGCTGGGTGTCTGGATTCAAAATGTGGGATTTAACAGTCTCTCCAGCAGGAGAGAGCCCCCAGTAGCAGAGTCACAAAGTCAAGCAGCACAGGGAAGCATTAGGAATGAAAGCTGTTAAGCTTTTTGTCCCATTTAGCATCCCTCTGTTTCTATTTACCCCTCTTGCAATGAACAGACCACACACTGTTAAGTACGTTTAAAATGCTTTACTTACTAAATCCAAGGGTCTGATTCATTGTCCCATACAGCAGCAAGGAGAACACAGGTAGATTACTCCTGGGTGCAAAATACACAATATAGTTTCCAACATGTGGTCTGAACCTGCAGCAAGTTCAGATACATCCATCCTGGGTGATTACATGGCGAGAAGAGGGAGGGAACAGGAAGAGAAGGTTTTAATTGATTTCTCATAAAAGAAGAGGGGGCGTGACCCAGCTGAGTCTAGGAATCAAGCTCTATTGTCTTAACCCCTTCATGCACCAACTAGGACTCATGTTTGACTGCAAGTTCAACTACAAGTTTGCATGGGTAGCCTCCGTCTACCAACCTGTAATGTCTCAGCTGCAGGCCCTTTGCTATAAAATGGAGACTAACTGGCTGGGCTTTTGTAGGGACAGATGAGATGGATTGTAACGTATTCCATGCATTTAAAAAGGCTATAAAATGGCTCTTTAATAGCTACATTTTAATGATATACTCAGCCGGTTTCTATGGAGATTGTGGTGGTGGCCAGAAAAGGGTGCTTCACTTTAATATCGTTCTAGTATGCATCAGCCACTTACTTCAGGGATAAATCTTAAAATCACAAAAGGATTTCTTGCTAACCACATGACCAGGGCTGAGCACAAGCAATTGGGGAACGTTTGGTGAAAAAGTATGTCTGTCATGTCAAAAGTGAGAGTTTCTGAAGCACTTGGGCCTGGAGCTCCTTTCTCACCCACCTGGTCCTGTGATTTGTAAAACTGTTATGGCAGGGGGACGCGGGTGGCACTGTGGGTTAAAGCCTCAGCACCTAGGGCTTGCCGATCGAAAGGTCGGCGGTTCGAATCCCCGCGGCGGGGTGCGCTCCCGCTGTTCGGTCCCAGCGCCTGCCAACCTAGCAGTTCGAAAGCACTCTTGGGTGCAAGTAGATAAATAGGGACCGCTTACCAGCGGGAAGGTAAACGGTGTTTCCGTGTGCGGCTCTGGCGCACCAGAGCAGCGATGTCACGCTGGCCACGTGACCCGGAAGTGTCTGCGGACAGCACTGGCCCTCGGCCTCTTTGAGTGAGATGGGCGCACAACCCTAGAGTCTGTCAAGACTGGCCCGTACGGGCAGGGGTACCTTTTATGGCCAGTTTGAGGCACACTGTGGTTTTAAAAAAACAAACAACCCATTGCCCAGGTAGCCTGAATTCAACAGCAAGAAAAGCTGCAACCTGTATAAATTATGCAAATAAAGTATATCCTCATAATTTCACACTGGTGGAGGTGGGCTTTGCTAGTTATGGGGAAAGGAGAGATGTCCATAGTCACTCTGCATAGTTACATTAGAGGGCAGGCAAGAAAGAAATACTCTTCCACCAACTGGGTCAGGGATCGGGGAAACCTTTCATTAGCATGGCATTCCCTTCTGGGGAACCTGCCAAGGGTTGCAGGCCAGTAGAGGGTGGAGTCAGGGGCAAAAGTGAGCGGAGCAACAAATATCAATTTTAGCTTTGCACAATACTTCAGTTTATATTCTCATTGCTGTCTCGGTGCCCATAAGAGTGAGAACAGTGACTCCAAGAGTTTGGATTTGATATCCCGCATTATCACTACCCAAAGGAGTCCCAAAGCGGCTCACAATCTCCTTTCCCTTCCTCCCCCACAACAAACACTCTGTGAGGTGAGTGGGGCTGAGAGATTTCAGAGAAGTGTGACTAGCCCAAGGTCACCCAGCAGCTGCATGTGGAGGAGCGGGGAAGCGAACCCAGTTCACCAGATTACGAGCCTATTGCTCTTAACCACTACACCACACTGGCTCTGCACATTTTTTTCAAGAAGAAAAGCACTGGTTAAAAGTATGGCATTTGCTGTAACAACTTCATGGTGAGTAAGAAACCTCTTTCTTCTAGAAGAAAAGCACTGCCGACATCCATCTCTATTCTCCATTTGGGGCAAGCAAGGGGCAGTGCCAGAGCTCAAGGACACATTCCCTGTTATCAACAATTAGCAATAGTCCAAAGTTGGAAACAATCCCATTGAAATCTGGTTAAATAAGATTTGGAACGTGGCTCTATCTCACCACAGAAGGGTAATTAAAGGCAGTTCAAGGATAGACACTTTTGGTGAGTCTTGGCTTCCTTTCTTTGCCTTTATAAATAGAGACAGAAGGTACTTTTTTCCCACCCTTAACACAAGAATCTCTGTGGAGAGGCTACTTGAACTGATAATACATAAATAAACATAGTGCTTGTGTGCTATGTACTGCATATGGAACTTAATAAGAATGTACCACTGGACAAGTTGCTGTAGCTTTATGCTGGTCTTATATTTAAATGGAAAACAAGAGAAATGACTGGGGAGAAAGGACACATTCCAGTCAGGCAAAAACACGGTGGGGAGGGAAGGATGACAAGTGAGTGGTGTGGCCTGGGGAGGATTTCAAGGACTGCATTCAATCCTTGGGCCTGAAGTCCCCCACTCTTGATCTAGGCCAAGACCAAGTGCCAACTGGTTCATCCCCCTCCTAGCCTTGTCTCCACCAGTGCCCATTTCTCCACCTGGCTATTATGTGAGTTTCATGTGAATTATGGAACAAATAGACATGATAGAAAAGGAATAAGGGATGAGGAAGGAAGAGGACAACTGTGGCATTTGCCTCCTAGTGGGTCATAAGGAAAGAGTTAAATGAGTGTGAAGTGATTGGCCAGTGGGAACCTGAGGGGAGGAGTTAGAGTTGGAGTTGTGTGGGAGTCAGTTGAGAGTTGGGAGTTGGAGAAGGAAGAGGGAGAATAGTCTGTGGGTTGGTCGAGTTGTGTGGTGAGGGAGTGAGAGGAATTGTTAGGTGGAGTCAGATAGTTAGTTGGGATAATCAGTTTGAAGTTGTTAGGAACGTATAGGTCAATAAAGAAACTAAGATTAAGAAACTGCCAAGAAAAATTAACTGAAACCATAAACTTGTTCATGCCTATAAAATAAACTTGATTATTTGTTAATGTTAACAACTGTCTGGACTCCGTGTGTACCCGAGAGAAACGGGTTGGTGGCAGCGAGAAAGCAACCACAGTGGTGGCCCAGGGATCAATAGACCGTCAAACGTCCAGGGACCCTGTGTGATCGCCACAACAACCAACTGATTTGTTGGTTGTCCTCCTCCCTCCTCATCACTCTTTCCTTTCCTTTCATGTCTATTTGTTTTGAAGCCATTATGGCAAGAACCCATCCAGTCTAGTTTCTGTACAGCACTAATGAGCATCTTGGTGTAACTAAACATACACACCCAAGCAAGATGGTGGGTTTATTTCCTGTCCTCAAGGATAGAGAAAAGTGTGGAGGTAGACTCATGTGGAGCTTGAGCCTCAGAGGTTGAGGGTGCTTGGCAAAAAAAGGGGGGGGAGGAAAGGTAAGGGTTGCAAACCTCTGGCCTGAACCAGGAATTACTGCTGCATCCTCATAGCACACCGCGGCATCTTGTTTTCCTTGAATATATATGTTGGAGCAAGCAAACTACCGAACAAGCACTTATGGCTGTATTAGGGGCATCAATATGTCAGGCAAAAATAGCTCTTTTATTTACTGAAATATCTATAGTCAAGCCTCACTAATTCTCACTTTGATTATCTGCAACCCTGATAAAGCCTGCTTGCTTTGTGCCAACTGAGATTTAATAGCAGGGCCCTGTATTGGCTGAAAGCGGCTGTGCTACTGAGATAGCAAGCGCCGTATTCCTTTCCCAGCGTGAATAATATTATTATTGTTTTTACAAATTAAAAGAGAGAGGGGAAAGAAACCATACTACCTTTATATACAGGCGTGTTCCAGAGCATAGTGGTGAACACATTGCTCTAAATTAAAAGTGTCAAAAGAAACGAACGGCTACATTTAAGGCTACAGTGCTTTTGACTGTTTTATTGGACTTGAATGCTTAACTTGCTAATTTGCAAAATTCCAGCATCTGCTGCAATGGGTCTCCCAGCCATTAGCATGAATAACTGATGTTTGGCTGTTGTTTTATACCCATGTGAACGTGGAGGGAAAATTAAACCGATCCTTCTTTCTTTGTTTCTATTAATTTTCTGTGAAATCCACCTCCTTGGGCCTCTCTGTTACTGTAAATATGGGATATAAAATAAAGAAACTTTTGCAACCCATCTTGGACTCTTAAAATGCGGCACACAGTCTGAAGAAGAGGCTGTGTAATTTGAAAGCTGGCTTTCCTCTTCCTGGAATCGTTCCCATGAAACAATCAAGGCTGGTTAGGGTTGCCAGAATCGCCGCAGCCTGATCTGAAGAAATCTTGGTTGATTAATTTCATGGGTTTTTAACCAATTGACTCCTTATCAATTGAATCTGCATATAAGCTCATGTGGATGAAAGAAATGGCATACTTTGTGTCTACATGAAATCCGCACTTGTTGCAGAGGCACCATCTGAGAAAAGGTATCCCCTCTCATGTATTGAGAGAAGAAAGAATGCCTCTTTCAAGATGGCGCCAGCTATTGTCATGGCTCCAGCCTTGAGCTCAGATGAGGAGGAGCCACTCAAGTCTGGAGCTGCTGTAGCATCAGGTGAAGAACTGAGCCACGCTCCTGAGCCTCACAGATGCTGCCCTCAATACTGACACATCTGCCCAGTGGCACCAGCAGGGTACAAGGCAGGAAGCCACAGAAAGGCAAAGATGCGCTCATCTTCATGTTGGGAATCTGATGTGAGATACCCACAGAGCGGAGGTTGCCCCCAGTTCTAGTCACCACATAGGGTCCAAAATAGTTTATCGCCTTAGAAGATTAGGTTTCAGAAATAGTTACTGATGTTGATCTAGGCAAACAGCTTGTAAAGGACCCCTGGACGGTTAAGTCCAGTCAAAGGTGACTATGGGGTATGGGGCTCATCTCGCTTCAGGCCGAGGGAGCCAGTGCTTGTCCACAGACAGCTTTCCAGGTCATGTGGGCAGCAGGACTAAACCACTTCTGACACAACAGAAAACCAGAGTGCACGGAAACACCATTTACCTTCCCGCCACAGCGGTACCTGTTTATCTACTTTCACTGGCATGCTTTCGAATGGCTAGGTTGGCAGGAGCTGGGACAGAGCAACGGGACCTCACCCCATTGCGGGGATTTGAACCACTGACCATCTGATTGGCAAGCCCAAGAGGCTCAGTGATTTAGACCACAGCGCTACCTGCATCCTTACACAGCTTGTAGGATTTTTCAGATACAGATATATCCAAACACTGAGTATCTCTGTTGCTCCGTTTTCAAGACGTAACACAGACTTCGACTCCGTTCTCAAGATTCACTGACTGAGTACTGAGCTGACTTGCCTTAATCACTTATATAGTCAGCCCTGGGTCGTTACCATAGCAACTGGCTTGGCTGACCATGCACCTGTGGCTTATCTCATCCATGGGACGATTGGTGCCCATGAAGGAAATTAACCCTTTGCTCCATGTCCAGTTCCTCCAGCACTTCAGACCAGTGAACAGGCCCTTTAAGAGCCACAACCTTCAGGCCCAAGGAGGCTCAGGAGCTTGGGAAGGATGGGCTGGGGGTAGAGACTTCTAAGCCTCAATTCTTCGCCAGCTCACTTGGAGCTCTCCGTGGTGCTGCAGCCACTGGTCCACTTTAACTCTGTGGGTACCTGATACAGACAGCCACCTGCAGCTTGCAGCAAGTGGAGGAATTCTTGCAGGTCTCGCTAGGGAACACAATGTGTTCTCAGAAAATTGTTCGCATAACGAGTCAATTATTTCCAATGATTTCTATGGGGAAATTTCTAATGCGTTCCTGACCATGTAATTTTGACAGGGAGGAAACCCTCTGAAATCTTGCAAAAGGCAAACAAAGTAGGAAATAAAGCTCTCCACTAATGGTTCCTCATCATCTTGGGGAAAAGTGACAAGTGGGGAGCCACAGGGTTCTGTCCTCAGCCCGTTGTTGTTCAACATCTTTATAAAAGACTTGGATGAAGAAATTGGGGGGACGGTCCTTTCTTAGAGGTTTATAAGTAGAGGTTAGATGGTCATTTCTCATGTAGGATTTAGTTGAGATTCCCACACCACAGGGGGTTGAACTAGATTACCCTCGGGATCCCTTCCAACTCTACATTCTATGATTCTATCCCCCCCCCCATTGTTTTTGGCAAAATGGCTGCCGTGGACCAGCAAAACACAAAGAAGTAAGGCTTGTTTAAGACTGCTTATTTGTTTACAATACTACACACAGGTCTGGCTGTTTGGATATCTGAATCTGCAGTGTGCATAGCAAGGCTTGGGTACTAATCACTTGTGTTTCGATAAGGGACTTTTCAAACAGCAAGTGTTTGGATAGTGGGACCTGCATGTAAGTACAATAATTATACTTATTATACTTTACCTTACCTTACTGTTTTATCTTTTTTGTAAACGGCTTTGAGGTTATTGTTTTTTACAATCAAGCGATGCATATATTTTATGAAATAATAAATAAAATTAAGTGGATTTTATACAATGTTGTATACCAATTATTTCTTTTTAAGACTCTTGCATGGTTAACTGGAGTTGCTCTTTCAATCAGTCAAAATGTTTTTAATCCAATTAATCTAACCAATCAAACAAACAATGAGATGTTATACCCTAGTTGCCAAGTTTCAACCCACAGAGCCCACTGTACCTTGACCAGTATCTGTGTGGTGAGAGAAGTTGCCTGGACAGTTTAATCCCAAGTCATTACATCAATTGCAGGAAGCCCAAATCTCATGGTACCTTTAAAGACTTAACAAATGAATCATGGCATAAGCTTTCATGCCCAGAAAAGACAAGCAGGGTCTTCTCTGTGTTGGCACCTCTTGTATGGAATGCCTTTCCTTCTGAAGTATGAATGGTGCTGACTTTGTTTGCTTTTCAGCACCAGTTGCTAACTTCTCTTTGCCCGGGGTTTTGCAAGAGTTTATTGTGACAAGACTGTGTGCATTCTTAAATGGTATGTTTCTCTTAATCTTTATATTTTATCTGATTCTGTTGTGTTATGAACTGGACTTTTATGTTTTTGAGGATTTTAAATGCAATCCACCTTGGGGTTGTTAATCAATGCGGGGTGTGGCTAGAAATACACGAATAAAAATTCATGACAATAAAACCAAAGGTTAATAATCCGAACCCTTACCTACCCGCAGCAGCTGAAAATGTGAAGTCTAATTCCTTCGCATTTCAGGTAGCTGCATTCTATTGACCTTATTTTGGAAATCTCCTTCTAAGAGATTTCTGGAGTATATAGCCTTAGGCAATTAAATGGATTTATTTTTTGTAATTGATGTCCAAAGGAAATAAAGAACACTCAACGATGCGTTAAAAAGGACCCTTAGGAACATAAATTCCCTCGTCGTTACAGCAGCAAAATCTAATGCATCACAAGGAGTGATATTTTACAAAAAGTAATTATACAGGCCACCCCGAGAAGCCTGATCTTGCTGCGTGTAGCGATGCACTCAGCAGACTTCTGCATACGTGGCAGCTACCAGTGGGTAAATTAGTTTCACTCGCTACCTGTCCTTAACTGCATCTGAAGCAAGTGGGAGGTACATTACAAGTCTCCACTGTGGCTCCTCAGTGCACAGAAGGAGCAGGCAATTTTCTCCATTGAGCTGTTGGGATCTGAAGGAGGAATAGGGATGGCTAGATCTGTGAGCTACAGTTTCTCTCCACTTTCCATTCATGGGGTTTATTAATTTATTGGTTCAGGAAGACAAATTAGGTAGATCTGCAAACCAAACGGATATCCCCACCCCTGCACCCCATAATGTGGAAGTAAGCTATCACTTCATGGAGCAGGATATTAAGGGTGGGAGGTTAGGTTGAATGCACATCTGAGTGAAGATGCTGTCTCTACTTTGCTTGCAGTGGGATACACATCCAGGCTCATCTCATTGGGGAAATTTTGGGGTTCAATGCCCAATATATCCTGTGGTTTCTTCCTGCATGGCCAATAAGATCCAGACTCAAACTGTCCGTTAAACAGGATGTTTATTTGGGAATTGCAAGCCCAAGGCAACACAACCTCCAGCAGCATGCAGCTGAGGGGTGACACACCAAATATGGGGGGGAAAAGCACAGGGGAACAAAGGGGCAGTTATGTCCTTATCTGCCAGTACTTCCTTCTACTAGCTTCCACTGGTTTAATCACAAGGAACTGTCCTTAACAGCTTTAGCAAAAACTCTTGTACGCATGTCCTTCTGTCCTCCTTTCATGTTTCTCTAAAAAAGCACAACCTTCACATTCCAACCTTTACTTGCTCAGCCTTGCTCTCACACATTTTTCAGTTTTATTATTTCTGTGACAATCCAAATGCACGTCCCATCGAAAACAGACATTTGGGTTACGTACGCAGCCCCTGATCCAGCAACTGATGATACCCACATAAGGGGCTGGATCAGGGCATGGATGTGTGGAGGATGAAAGAGAAGAGCAAACAAAGACAGTTTTCCTCTCTTTGCCCTGACCCTCAATGAGATTTCAGTTACTTGCATTCACTGCAAAAAATAAATAAAGGCCTGCGAAGCAGCAAGCAAAAGCAATAAAATCCACAAACCACCATAAAACAAAATAATAATCCATAAGAAATCAATACCAACAGGCAGTGATTGTTTTAAAACAGCAAGTCCACCTAGAGCAAAGGTTCTCTCAAGCTATTTGCCCAGTTCTGTGAATGACCCCAGCAAGGGAATTGACATAGGACTCAGCTATATTAGTAAAGAAAAAGAATTTTAAATGCGTTATAACACTGTGACACCAGATGACGCTGTAGAGTTCCGTTTTTCACCAACGCGATTTCCCATTATGAGGTTTACAACACATTTTCCTGAAACACTTTTTTGATGTGTCTAGAACCTTGGTTCCCAGACAGCTCCGTTGTCGTTCATTTCAGTTCCCAAACGCTGAAAACCCAGAAGTAAATGCTTCCGTTTTTGAATGTTTTTCGGAACCCAAACATGCAACGCGGCTTCCGCTGAGTGCAAGAAGCTCTTGCAACCAATGGGAAGCCGAGCCTCGGTTTTCGGACGTTTAAGAACCTGAACAAATTTCGTTTCAGAACTGAGGTACCACTGTATTAACGTGACATTTCACCCAACAAATGGAACCACCCCACTTACTGTGAAGCCTCATTCAGCTGGTAATAAGCTCATTAGATGGAAGCCTTTCTCCCTCTGACAGCTCCTCCTCCTTGGACATGGCTGAAAGTCCCTCAAGGAAGCAAAACCAACATTTGAAGGAAGCTTCAAATGAAGGTAAATTCACTCAACATGGTTGTCTGTCATACGGTCCTCTTTCCTTAAGTTAAACAAAGGGACAAAGGGGTGTCCCAAATGGACACTGCACAGCTGGGTGGATTGCTTCAGGGATGTATAGTCTAGGGCAACCTTTTCCAAACCTGGTATCCCAGGTGGTTTAGACTACAATTCCCATCAGCCCCAGCCAGCACAGGCTGATGGAAGTTGTAGTTCAAAACATGCGGGCAAACTAGGTTGGCCAAGGCTGGCCTAGGGGTTGAAGCGCCACCAATCACAGGAGTCAGCGTTACAGCCCTCTGTTCCATTCTGCACATTTAAAAGGCTGCAAGCACATGCATGCAATTTGGGTAGCTCAGAGAACATGGTCTCAGCATCAGGCTATGAGTTGTTGTTTAGTCGTTTAGTCGTGTCCGACTCTTCGTTACCCCATGGACCAGAGCACGCCAGGCACTCCTGTCTTCCACTGCCTCCCGCAGTTTGGTCAAACTCATGCTGGTAGCTTCGAGAACACTAGCCAATCATCTCATCCTCTGTCATCCCCTTCTCCTTGTGCCCTCCATCTTTCCCAGCATCAGGGTCTTTTCCAGGGAGTCTTCTCTTCTCATGAGGTGGCCAAAGTATTAGAGCCTCGGCTTCAGGATCTGTCCTTCCAGTGAGCACTCAGGGCTGATTTCCTTAAGAATGGATAGGTTTGATCTTCTTGCAGTCCATGGGACTCTCAAGAGTCTCCTCCAGCACCATAATTCAAAAGCATCAATTCTTCGGCGATCAGCCTTCTTTATGGTCCAGCTTTCACTTCCATACAAAAAACCATAGCTTTTGAGTATACAGTATATAAGAGAGGTAGGCAGCAAGTTTAAGGCTTTGGAAGGTAATCACAAACATTTTGTATTAACAACTTCCATGCATATGCACAAAAACAGCGAGAGGCCTTGAAGCAAGTGTCATGTGCCTTAACATTGTTAGGCCGTTTTGCAGGGCATGTGGCTTGTAAAAACACCGGCGCTGTGATTATCTTCCGAGATAATCGTACTCCATTCTTGTGCCTTTTGGCTTAATTAACCAACAAGCCAAGCATCTCCGGTTTTAATAGATTGCTAAACTAGTGCTGCATTTTAATGCCGTAATAATGGATTCTTACTGTCTGTTAGCATATACTTAGTGTTATAAAATCTTCCCAGTTATTTCAGTCATGCCTACTGCTTCGGATTAATCTTCCTTTTCTAAAAGAAATGTTTTCAAATCTTCTCTTCTACCTCTTCTCCTTTTTATTATCAAATGAGGGTTGGGGGAGAAGCCTCAATGGGTTTACTGAAACAAGACACAAAGAACTTGATGGGCTCAGCTGGTCATTCAAATCCACCCTGGATGGATAATGAGCAAAAATTAATTACCATTAGATGGCTCTTTTAACAGCCTATTCATTTGTCCACTGATTTGAAGACAGAATCAGTTGCTCCAGGCCAGCTTTCCAACACCGCAACATCATCATGATAAATGAGGGCATTTGCCAAGCGTCCAGACCGCAAAGACAGACACCTCCATGTTATTAGATGAATCTCCTGTTTTGTTAAATTCTACATGGCTGGCTTTGTTCAATGTCTAGATTGCCCAATATGGCACCCAGGGGAACCACAGCACCCTCAGCCAAAACCCTTGGCACCCACCAAGCCCCCTGCTCTCTCTCTCTCTTTCTCTCTCTCTTGGGTTGGTTGGGAGGGGGTTGCCTGTCTTTTGGGGGGGGTATACTTTTTTGTGGATTTTATTTGCTTTTAGAGGGTAGCTGTTTTCTTTGGGATGGTTGTCTGAGCATTGCTAGTTTTTACTCTGTGAAATGGGTACTTTGTGGTATCCAAAACAGTTTCTTACATTTCCAAATATGACCTCAGGCCCCCAAAAGCTGAAAGTCTCTGTTCCTACGCCAACAATGGTCCTCAACCTGGCTCCCAGTTTGTTTGGAGACACAATTCAAACTGCTGGTTTAACCTACTAAGCTCTGGGTCAGCTTTCCCCCACCAGACATTGCTAGACTGCAACTCCCATTATCCCTGACTATTGGCCATGCTGCCTAAGGCTCATGGGAGTTGTAGTCCAACAATATCTGATGGCCACCAGATTGAGGAATGCTGTTTCAAACTGCCTGCGAACCAGGTACTTACCACTTTCTCCTGTGTGAACCTGTTCATCTTCTGCTATCATTTTCTAAGGTATTCCTTTGTTTGGCAATTAAACAGGTGAATACCAGAAAAGAAGACTGTTTTGGGGGGCACCCTGATTTTTCACCACCCAAGAACCAGAAGCCAACTCCAAGGCTAACATTGAGCGAATTGTAGCATAAACACTAAAGCGAAATCTGAGCAATGGGCCTCAAGCTTCGGTTACAAAACAAGAACTGCAGCATAAGCTAGCACTGTAATAAAATAAGTTTAATGGAAAAAGAACTCTCACTTCTCTCTCTCTCTCTACTCTCCCTTGCCTTCTACCATATTTTAAATAGAATCTAGATGCTGTAAAAATAATCATAAAATGAAAACACATGCCCTCTTTACAATCTAAATTATTATTATTATTAGCATTCACATTTTTATCCTTCTCTTCAGCCTCTGATTGGGAAAGAGTAGGAAGGAAGGAAGCTAATGCATTAATTCTTAGTTACAGAGATCTAGTAGTGAACAGCAGGGATGGAGAAATTTGGAGAGAAGCCAAAAGTTACTGGTATTTCAACAGAGGCAATGGGGGACCCTGTAGACCATTCTGTCTCTCTGAGACACACACACACACACTCAGATGGCTCACTAGATGGACTTGAAACCAGAATCAACTCGAAAACTTCACACATGAGAGCACGCTGACACTACCCAAGAATTATTAATCCATTTCCCTTTTGAAAACCCAGAACATAACCAGCCCACACAACCCCACTTGCATTGTTTCCTATTCAGTGGCTCAGTGGAACACGACTTGCAAATCTGTCAGGAGGTACAAGAAGCAAGGTTTTCCGTGCAATGAGGCATGTCGTCGCCGTCTCCAAGAAGGGATACAGGGCAGCGTGCTTCAGTTTCGTTGCACTCACTCCTATTATTAAAATGTAGGTGGGGGGCAACGCAACGGAGCATTCATAAAATTAGTCTTGATATCTACTCATGGGTGTAATTGTTTTCTCTTTCTCTTTTGCTTCAGGATTGTCTAATACCTGTGTTGTCATTTATTTGTTTTTGCTAACGCTGGGGATTTTAAAAAGCAGTCTGTGAGCTGGTTTGGCAAGTGAAAAGAAGCAAGGCAGCTTCACTGGGCGAACAGCACAATGCTAGCCTGCATTTCTTGGAACAACTTCAGTGCTGAAATAAACCTTGGGTGTATATTTACATTTGATGTATGCGAACGTCTGGGTCCACAATGTCTTCAAGACATCACCCATCTATATATTGGCTTTATGTGAAACAACCTGGTATGAAGAGAGCTTGTCACACATGGATGTTCATCATTTGATGTCTGTAGTATCGGGCGGTGACTTACCGTACTTTTTGCTCTATAAGACTCAATTTTTCGATGCTAAAAAGTAAGGGGAAATGTGTGTGCGTCTTATGGAGTGAATGCAGGCTGCACAGCTATCCCAGAAGCCAGAACAGCAAGAGGGATTGCTGCTTTCACTGTGCAGCAATCCCTCTTGCTGTTCTGGCTTCTGAGATTCAGATTTTTTTTCTTCTTGTTTTCCTCCTCCAAAAACTGGTTGCGTCTTGTGGTCTGGTGCATCTTATAGAGCGAAAAATACGGTACACAGTGGTACCTCGGGTTACATACGCTTCAGGTTACATACGCTTCAGGTTACAGACTCCGCTAACCCAGAAATAGTGCTTCAGGTTAAGAACTTTGCTTCAGGATGAGAACAGAAATTGTGCTCCGGCAGCGTAGCAGCAGCAGGAGGCCCCATTAGCTAAAGTGGTGCCTCAGGTTAAGAACGGTTTCAGGTTAAGAACAGACCTCCGGAACGAATTAAGTACTTAACCTGAGGTACCACTGTATGTGTGATTGAGGTACCAGACTGGTGTGTGCCAACAGCCGCTAGACAGACACCAAGTACCTAGAGCAGACAAAGCAGGCTGCATGCAGGCATGCATCCTGAAAGTGAAGAGTGGCTTCTTTCTAGTTGCTAAGACTATAGGAGTCCAGCAGACCTTGGATAGCAGGCCATGTTATAGGACTGGCAATTTGGGGTTCTGATGCACGGGACAAGGAGGATTGAGCTCTCTGGTGCTGGCACCCCAATGTGAATGGCTTGTCCTCCTCTATTTTGACAAGCGATCTTGGTGCTGCTGAAGGAAAAAACGGGAATCCATGCCTCACCAGAGTTCAAGGCTTCAAACCAGGAGCCCATATCTGCACAACAGAAAGCACTTCCCCATCCATTGCAAATTCTGCTCCAAAGGCAACACTTTTCAATGGAGTCAGCTTGCTCATTCAACAGCATTGAGTAACCATTTGATTTATAGTGGTGCCTCACAAGATGAAAAGAATCTGTTCCGCGAGTCTCTTCGTCTAGCGGTTTTTTCGTCTTGCGAAGCAACCCTATTAGCGGATTAGCGGATTAGCGCTATTAGCGGTTTAGCGGCTATTAGTGGCTATTAAAGGCTTAAGGGATTAGCGGATTAGCTGCTAAAAGGCTATTAGCAGCTTAGTGCCTTAGAAAAAGGGGGTGGGGAGCGAAAAAACCCCGCAAGAATCGCAAGACATTTTCGTCTTGCGAAGCAAGCCCATAGCAAATTCGTCCTGTGAAGCGCATTGAAAAACGGAAAACCCTTTCGTCTAGCGGGTTTTCCGTCTTGCGAGGCATTCGTCTTGCGGGGCACCACTGTATATGCATCTGTGAATGTGCGTAGGGAGACACATACTTAATCCCCTGCGAAGGGTTTTGTCTATGCGCATGCCCATCCACGTGTGTGTGTGTGGCTTTTTTAAAAACTGTTGCTTGCATTTCTTCACATGGCAAAGATACAAATTTCATACCCTCCAAAAAAAGAAAACGTAGGGTTGTGATCAAGACAACTTCACATGAGGTTAGGCAGGTTGCTTTGCAGAGAATTCCCCAGGAAGACAGCGCTTAACCTCAGGTTGACTTTGAAGTTTATAAAAAGAACCATCACTTAAGTGAAAGCTGCTAAACTCGACAGAATGAAATCAGATGGACAGAGAGAAGCAGCCCTGTTAAAAACAGAACCAAACTGACTCATCAGATTATGAACTTCTCCTGCACTTTTCATGCTAGCACACTATATTACTGACAGGCCCTCTGGCTTTTGTGGTTTTGCAGCCATGAAGCTCGCACAGGAAGCCATGCTGTCAACAAGCAGAATTGTATAGATTTCTAAAATGGGAAGGGAAGTGTTGGGGGGCCAGGGAGAATGCATTTTTAGTAAGATCTGGTCTGAGGACATCAAGGCCCCCCAAACCCACAGAAAAAAACAGGAAAAGGAGAAAACGACATGCTATGAGAAAGCATGGGTCTGTACCAAGAATGGCAATTCTGCACCTCTCTGTAATGTATAGTACAACTTACCCTGTGTCCTGTGCATTTATCTGCCCCCTAAATCCACATTATTGGCTACTTCTGGCAGGGAAGAGCTCAGCATAATGAGCTTAGGACATAGAGTAAGTTGCTCTATACATTATTCAGGGGTGAATCTGCCAGCAGCAAACCCGTGTTGGTTTGTTTTCAACACTTAGTTTCTTACTTAAATTAAGATCTGCCTCTGGGATGGTAAGGCCATGATGTATGTAGGGCAAATTGCTCCATCCCCGCTTCTCTATGGCACAAGTCATCAATGCCTGGCATTGGTTGCTGCTCAAAAAATGGACATGCTCCGTTTGATACCAGAAATACCTATCTGTCTGCAAGGGGATTGGAGGATTGGGCTGTGTTGGAAAACAGAGAGATCACATCAGTTCCAGTGCCTTTCCTCGTTCCTTTTAAAGCAAACACTCCCACAAAGAGTCTTTTGCCACTTTAGGATTAACAGATTCAGATTCTGCATGGCAAATGCATGACTCTGTTATTGTGTGTGTTTTACTCACACCCGTGTAGTTCATTTGTGACCTGAAAGAGAAAGTGGACTATCTCCTGCAAAACTCACTTACCACACAGGCCACCATGCCAGTGTCTCTTTAAAAGTGTCAAAGTGTCTCTTTCTGTGCAGTAAACACATGATGTGTTTACTGCACAGAAAGGCAGGTCAAGAGGAATGGCTCCAAAGCGTAGGGGCTGCAATCGTGGGAATTTGTCCAGCCATGCTAGGGTTGGATAGCTGGCTCCCATCAGCAGCAAGCTACTCTCTGCCAGTGACTTGTAACATGCTTGGCATAATTACTTTTGTTGTTGTCGCTAATACTTGCTGCTACAGTGCATGTTAAAATTCTCAGGAGGAGGTGGCTAGCCCCCCAAGGGCTTAATTTACAGCTCCAAACCCTTGACATCTCTACACTCATGGCTAATCCCATCTAAGACGCCTTCCACCAATGGTAACATGGCACTGATTTACTAATGCAACACAGCAAGTTGGGCATCCCAACATCAAGGTAGTTCAATGCACAACAGGGAACTACAAAGGCATATGTGGCCATAAAGCTTTACCATAACAGGAACCCAGTATCCCCGAGAAGCTTATGCAGAATCTTCAGTGAAAATCAGTAGCAGTGGGCAAGTTTAGTTGAAAAAACTGCTTACCCAGTACAAGCAACCCTCCCTTCTTCTGAAATGCACAACCACAGGAGACGGTTAGGTTTGAGCTCTACTGAATTCACACAGTCCAACATGCACCCAAATCCTTTGTAATGTGCAGAGGTTCATCTCCATTCAGTTTTATCCAGAAAGAGTTACTGTATCTTTTGCTCTATAAGACTTACTTCCTAAAAAGTAAGGGGAATGTGTGTGCATCTTATGGAGCGAATGCAGGCTGTGCAGCTATCCCAGAAGCCAGAACAGCAAGAGGGATTGTTGCTTTCACTGCGCAGCAATCCCTTTTGCTGTTCTGGCTTCTGAGATTCAGAATATTTTTTTCCTTGTTTTCCTCCTCCAAAAACTAGGTGCGTCTTGTGGTCTGGTGCGTCTTATAAAGCGAAAAATACGGTGCCTGAAGGTAGAAGTTTGCCATTCATACAGTACACTTAAAACTGGTCATTTCCCCCTTCCCAGGGAACTCTGGTGATTCCAAGGCAAACACTCAACCCCGAACATATTCCTTAAACAAAGGAGACTTGAAAATGACTAGCCCAGATTCACCCTATAATACTGATTTGCAGTACATCCAAAAAAAGCGATTCTTCCCGTAATAAGTTCTCTCCCCTCTATAAACATTTTAATTATCGGCCAATCTATTTTTAAAGCAGAAAGAAACAAAGAAGGGGGGGGGGGAAGCCAACCATTAAAATTGCCTGAAGCCACCTCACCTGAGCCATGCCAGCTGTCGGAGTAGCAACTAATCTGGGCTCTGGTGCTAATTTCACAACATCAGTCAAGGACACGCTTGTCTCTGCCACGAGTCCTGCAATGAGGATCACAGACCTGATCAATGAGCAGAAACAAGATGAGGGATGTGCCTGGACTCCTTGGCAAATTAATACATTGCATTGATCTTCCTTGGTCAGGTCAGCATTCAGAAGTGAAGGATAAAGGGTAAAGATCTTACATTCCAATGCACTTGGGCCTGGGCAAGCAGGGTCTTGGAGATTGAGTTTATGTCAGTCATTCAATTTGTCCCATAGAGGGCAAAGCTAGCCACAGAGTTGCAAGTTCAACAGTATCAGTAATCATTGAGGAACGCCAATAAAGCAGCAAATAGATGGGAAAATATGGAGAAGTAATAAATTCAAGGACAAAGCATGACTTAAAAAAGGAAGAGTTAGCTACAAAAAGGAATAAATTTGGGGGCAAGGGGGGGGATATTATCTTAGCTTTACCAATATTTTTGCTAGCTTGTCTGTCCACACATACCTGCGCTGGTCTGTTAAAGCAAACACACCCACAAAGAGTCTTTTGGCATTTTAGGATTAACAGATTCAGATTCTTCATGGCAAATGTTTGGGTGCACATTGTAATAGACTTTAAGGCAGTGATGGACAAACGTGGCCCTCCAGTTGTTTTGGGACTACAATTCCCATCATCCCTGACCACTGGTCCTGTTAGCTAGGGATGGTGGGAGTTGTAGCCCCAAAACAGCTGGAGGGCCAAGTTTGGCCACCACTGCTTTAAGGTGTCTCAAGACTCTGTTATTGCGTGTGTTTTACTCACACCCATGTAGTTCATTTGTGAGCTGAAAGAGAAAGTGGATTATCTCCTGCAAAACTCACTTACCACACAGGCCATCACACCACACAGGCTTTGTAAGAATGCTATTATTTACAAAGTGGTCTAGGAACCTTCCTCCTGGGAAGAGTAAACACACCATGTGAACTTGAACAGCACATGAGTGTCTAAGTTGGCTCTCAAAATTTTATACTTATTGTTTATTCAATCTTGGTTCCACCACTATACGGGCAGGACTTCGTGTTTCCCTCCTGCATTGACCCCGCTCCTCCACAGACTACACTTCCAGCAAGTCATGCACATTTAACAAACTGCATGCTTTTGCCTTGCATCATATTACCTCTTGTGCTTCTAAGACTGGGGCCTATTACAGAAGTTGGAGGTTTTGTCAAGTATACTGTAGGGGCTAGTAGGCAGACACAGAGAAAAGGGAAAAACAGAACAACCTGGTGAGCCTCCTACCATCCAGCTCCTCCTGGTTCCAACTAAAGTGGCACCTCCCTTACCCAACAGGCTCCATATGACTATTTAGGAACCATCTTGCCCTGAGCAGAGGGGAGAAAAGTCCAGACATCCTTATAAAATGGGGGTAGATATATTCATGGAGGAGAGGTCTGCCAGTGACTATTAGCCATGGCAGTTAATTAGGTCTTCTAAATTCAGAGGATGGAATCCAACGTAGCACTAAGTCCCCCATTCCGTCAGCACAAGGATTTCCATTTGCTCAGTGGAACTCCCCCCACCACCACCTAAATCTGTTCTAGGGGTTCCACCAAACCTCTGGCGCAGATCTACGGAGAATGCACAAGCAGAGGTGTATGAGAGTTCCACTGCACAAATCCTTGCACTTGACAGAACAAGGGAACCAGTAAGGTAAAGGGACCCCTGACCATTAGGTTCAGTCGTGGCCGACTCTGGGGTTGTGGCGCTCATCTCGCTTTATTGGCCAAGGGAGCCAGTGTACAGCTTCCGGGTCATGTGGCCAACAGGACTAAGCACTTCTGGTGAACCAGAGCAGCGCACGGAAACACCATTTACCTTCCCGCCAGAGCAGTACCTATTTATCTACTTGCACTTTGACGTGCTTTTGAACTGCTAGATTGGCAGGAACTGGGACTGAGCAACGGGAGCTCACCCCGTCACGGGGATTTGAACCGCCAACCTTCTGATCTGCAAGCCCTAGGCTTTGTGGTTTAACCCACAGCGCCACCCGCGTCCCTGCCCAGAGGCAGTAGGTAAGTGGATATCAGTAGCTGGGGGACAAGAAGCAGGGAAGGTGCTTTCATGCCCTGCTTGTGGGCTCCCCGAGTCATCTGGCTGGCCATTGTGGGAAACAGGATGCTAGACTAGGCAGGACTTTAGTCTGATCCAACAGAGCTCTTCTCCTATTCCTACACAGCACATTCAATAACCTGACTCAAGAGAGCCTTGGGGAAAGAGCGAGTAAGGACATAAATTTAAGCTGAGGATTGGCCAGTGACAAGCACGGAAGGCAGCAACTGCAAACAAAGTTTTTGAATCCTGTTCATGCTGCTTAGAGGACTCTTTGGTTGACTTACCATGGATTGCTCTGTAAGCAGATCCTAAACAGGCTGAATTAGCAGTGTCAATAGTGTAAACTGGAGCACTGAACACATCAGACAAGACCTGAGAAGCATAAAAAGCATCTGTTACAACCAGACTGTGGGAAAGAGAGACAGTAGGCAGTTTTGTTTCCATTGCCGAGGCTTACAGAGCGGCGTTTGTTTCAAGACGGGACCTTGTACTGATAATCAGGTTTGGATAACTAGTCGCTGAAGTTCCCGGGCACTGAATCTGGAAGGCCACATGACAAAGGACGTTTCTGTGGCTTTTTTGAGTGTTGCCTCAAAATAATAAAGCAGGGATATGGATCTTTTTCAGTCCTGAGAGCTGCATCCCATTCTGGGTAACCTTCCTGGGGCATGTGCCAACCTTCAGTGCTCCTCACATTTCCAATGACCCCCTAAGTTTCATTTCTAATAGTAAAAAACAGTCGTGAATCTCTAACATGCAGGTAGTTAATCTCCAGGTTGTGCCCAGACCATTGTTTAAACCAGGGGTAGGCAACCTAAGGCCAGGGGCCGGATGTGGCCCAATCGCCTTCTCAATCCGGCCCACAGACGGTCCGGGAATCAGTGTGTTTTTACATGAGTAGAATGTGTCCTTTTATTCAAAATGCATCTCTGGGTTATTTGTGGGGCATAGGAATTCATTCATTCACCCACCAAAAAAATATATAGTCTGGCCCACATGGTCTGAGGGATGGTGGACCAGCCCACGGCTGAAAAAAGGTTGCTGACCCCTGATTTAAACAATATTGATTTTCTGTGAGAGCATTCAGTGGGAACATTCCTAGGTCTACAGGCTGACCCAACCCTGCCTACCTACAACTGTTTCTCTGCTGTTTCACACTGTTGGCTAAGGGCCAAAACAATCATTCCTCCAATTGCATCTGTGTCTGGACTTGTAAAAAAATAATATTTGTTTGGCCCCAACTTCTGCTTGAGATCAGTCCCCTCCTGGCCCAATAGCTCAAAGGTTTGGTATCCCAAATGCAGTAAGCCCAACTTACTTGTAAAATTGCTTTATTGTGGGATGCCCCTCCAGTAGCCAGGATTCTTGTCGTAGGCACTGCAAACCGAAAAGGAGAAAACAAATTAACGGAAGTATAATGTGTCCCCATTTATACTATGATGAGTGTTTGGTTATGCTAGCTTAAATTGCACAGTTTGGTTCTGGGATCAGTGATGGAAAGCTGATTCACAGAGTCCTTTGATTGCGCAAAGTTGTCCATTCACAGCAGCATGTTGTAAAACTGAAACTGGATCGTTTCACAAGAGGGGGTCCACTGCCCTGTTCTGTACATGTCATGGTCTGGCTGGATGTAGAGGAGGGGTGGTAACTCCCATGGAAGATGCCTCAGAGCCCGGGGATTGATGAGGGGAGGGCGATGAGTGGTCAGAAGGAGAACAGAGAGCAGACTGGGAGGAGGAGGTATCAATAAAAAGGTCATCTGGAAATATCCTAAGTAATAATAATAATAATAGATTTTATTTATACCCAGCCCTCCCCGGCCAAATCTGAGCTCAGAGCAGCTAACATCAAATATATAACATATTACCATAAAATCAAGCAACCAATTAAAATACATCCTGAAATCAAATCAGAATCAAAGTGAACTCTAATCAGATGGCAACCCACAAATTAGGGATGGGGACCTTAAATGCTCACCAGGCCTAACTGTTTATACTGATCTTATATGAGCCTGTGAGAAAAGTTGGGGGGCCACTTTCATGCAAGTTCTTATAAGGAGAGAGGGGGAGTCAGACTGGACCCCGGCCAAAGGCCTGGCAGAACAGCTCCGTCTTGCAGGCCCTGCGGCAAGATGTCGGATCCCGCAGGGCCCTGGTCTCTTGCGACAGAGCGTTCCACCAGGAGTTGGAGGTGTGGAACAGGCTCTCCACATCATTCCTGCTACAGGGTGAATGCCACCTTCACCATGGAAAGAACGGTTAACAAAACTGTGCAGCCATGGAAATAACTTTATACTGAAGCTATTTTTAAAATGTCTGCCTCAGTCTGAGTTTTCATCACGCAAATGTTAATTGGAAGGTAAGCAGCAAAGTCAATAAAATTCCTGAAAACATCCTTTTACAATGTCCACAAATGAGACATCAATTAAATTTTGGCAAACCCCAGCAATATATTAATGAAATTTGGTCCAGACATGAATCATTAGCAAAGAAGAAGGGAACAATTGATTTATTAATCAAATGAATACCCCGCCTTTCCTCCAAGGAACTCAAGGAGGTATAGAAACCCATGGCGAGACAAGAGAATCTCCCTGAAACTTTGCATCATCTTCATTAGGGAAACAGGTTAGTCGGACAAGGAGCTGCCTGCCTGGGCTTTCTGAGCCCAGAATGCTTCACTTGGGTGTGGACTTTCACAATGCAGCCAACAGCTCTGCAGAGAGGAGACTTCATTCCACCGATAAATTTAATCAGATCTTCCTCTTTGGAGGATATTCAGCGATGCACAAATTGGGTTTAAAAAGCCATTAAGATCTCTGTCAATGTCAGTAAACAAATAAACCACACAGCTGAGTGATTCCTTGGAGAAAACAAGTTTCAATTATACCTGTGCACAGTGACAGAGCCCTGCCAATACTTTCAGAATCATGTCACTGAAAACCAGTGAAAAATAACTGCTAAGACCACTAGGCTTGGAGGGGAAAGGCAAGAAGAAAACACAAACACACACCCAACAAAAATTCTCAAAGCCTTGCGGTTAGGCTTTTTTATATGCCACAAACAAGAGACCGGCAAGTTGACACCGCAAGAAAACAAATGCGCAGTTGGGGGGTCTGATTCTCCTTAAGTAAGACAAGGCTAGTCCAACATTTTATTACATATTTAACAAAAAATAAGTAAACCACTCAAACTAAAGTGGTTTACTAAAAGCAAGGCACCGGAAACAGCTTCTTTTAGAAAAAGTGCACCCCACAGTTCTTTGAGATATTTCAAGGAATACTGGGGCATAATCTTCAGAATACATTCTTATTTCATTGGCACCCCAGAAATCATTGCTTTCTCCTCTCAAAAGAAGAAATCAAAGCTGCATGTCCACTTTTTTTTTACAGCTTTGATGTGGTAAGGTAAAGGGTAAAGGGACACCTGACCATTAGGTCCAGTCGTGGCCGATTCTGGGGTTGCCGCGCTCATCTTGCTTTATTGGCCGAGGGAGCCGGCGTACAGCTTCCGGGTCATGTGGCCAGCATGACTAAGCTGCTTCTGGCGAACCAGAGCAGCGCACGGAAACGCCGTTTACCTTCCCGCCGGAGTAGTACCTATTTATCTACTTGCACTTTGACGTGCTTTCGAACTGCTAGGTGGGCAGGAGCAGGGACCGAGCAGCGGGAGCTCACCCCGTCATGGGGATTCGAACCGCTGACCTTCTGATCAGCAAGTCCTAGGCTCTGTGGTTTAACCCACAGCGCTACCCGCGTCCCTTTGATGTGGTAGACATGCAAAAAAAGCCAAATGATACTGGGAAATGATCTATGGAGAAGTAAAAAAGATTATAATGATGATAGTTTTCCCGCCAAAACAGAGCTCTTCCTCTTAGGAATAACAAACTCCAATATCCATAAGAAGGCACTTAATCTCTTTCTGAATGTGACAACAGCAGCAAGTGTAATCTATGCACAAAGGTGGAAAGACCGTGAAATCCCAACTAAAGAGGAGTGGCAAAATAAGCTGATAGAATATGTGGAGTTGGAGAGTAAGACAACAAAAATTAGGGATCAAGAGGAGACACTGCTAAGGGAGGAGTGGAAACCCTTTGTAGAGTACTTGAAGAGGTGTAACAGTCAGATAAATTTACAAATAGGATCTGAACTGTGAGCAGCAGTAATTAGGATATTAAGTGGAGTGAAAGAGGGCAGTTAAAGAGGATATGCAGCTGCATAACAAGGAGGAATTGGGAAACCATTGGGGGCAAGTCCAGATGTATTAGATAGATAAAGATTACTAAAATTTGTATGTACTGAAATTTTGGGAAATTCTTAAATAAAACAAGAAGAAGAAATCAAAGCTGGGAAAGTTACAAAAAAGGCAACCAAAATGATCAAGAAATCCGAGCACTTTCCATACAAAGAAAGACTAGAGCACTGGAAGATTTTATTTGGGTTCCCCACAACACAAAATTGAAGGGATGCTTAATAGAACCTTCTAAAATTATGCTTGGTGTGGAAAGAACTCTTACTATCTTTCCCATAATACCAGACCTTAGCAGTGAAATTGATCAGCTATAGATCCAGAGCAGACAAGTATTCACGCAATGCATAATTAATTTATGGAATTTGCTACCACGAAATGTGATGGTCAGTAGCATTGGCGTGTCTTGACTGATAGCCACACACAACCTATCAGTAGACCTCATGAGTAGACCTCATGAAATTAAGAATATAAGAATTGCCATGCTGAGTAAACCTAAGATTTATTTAGTCCACTATGCAGAGGGTGATGAGATTGCTCATGGACTTAGCCCCACAACTATGGACCAGAGTTAGTTCCTAGAAATGAAGTCCAAAGCAAATCCACACAATGCTTTCTTTGGGGGCTCCTATATGAAATCTACAAATCCCAATCCCTGACTCACTCCATTTTTACATACATTATGTCCAGGGCTTTTTCCCCCAACCAGAATTCACCAAAACTCAGTTGTGGCACCTCTCAGGTGGGCACCATTGCCATTATAAGAGAACTTCAAGGGAGGTGTTCATGGTGAGTTCCGGCACCTCTTTTTCTGGAAGAATAGCATTGATTATGTCCCCTTCTGAAAACAGTGGCTAATGGGGCTGGACAGCCTCTGGAACCCCTATAATGTGAGTGCAGAATTCACATAAAATCAACCCAAGGACATCTGACAGTGCTTGTAAAATAAAGTCCTATAAACTTTCAGGGGGGAAACAAGCCTTGACTAGAACTTGAGACACTCTTCAGGAATGGTCCTGAATCCCCAAGCATGAGCAAGAAGGCAGTCAAGTAAGTCAGGTAAGTGTATCAGAGGGTAAGGGAAACATCAGAGGGGTAGCCAAAGAAAGACTAACATGAAGTCATAAACCAGAAGCCTCACATGGACTTCTTATGCAAAAGCCGGTCAGGATCTCCCAGGAAGCTGCCTAATGTCCCCAGTGGCCAGCTGGTCAACAAACAAGAGGTGGATCAGGAAAACAAGCAAGGCCCATGGATTCAAACCTGACACTGCCCTGTTGAGATCTTCAGCCAAAGCCTACAAAGTCTACTAGCCCTCAGTACAAGAAAGCAGTTGTAAGCTCGAGGGAGCAAGGGCACATGTAGCAAAAGCTGAACTCAGAAGCAGACAGAGGAGAAGGTGTGCTACTTGGGGAGAATTGCGTTGTTCTGGCTTTCAGGGATGGCTGGTGGGATACTTGAGACATTACGCTAGCAGATGTCAGAACCAGACAGAGCCACTACGTACTAAGGAAATAATTCCGTACCTATCTGCATTCTCAGCTGCTGACTGTAATAGAATTAAAGGCACAAAATCTTGTCTTGGAACAGCATGTCTCTGTTCCGGGAGGCTTTTATGAAGCCGCTTTGTCATTTTGAGCTAAGGGTCACAGGCAATGGAGGGGCAGGAAATCTGCAAGCCTCTCTGCTGAAAAAGAGACCTCTAAAATAATGTCAATAGGACTGGAAGGAGTTCAGAAAAGGGCAACCAAGATGATCAAGGGTTTGGGGGAACTCTCCTAGGAGGAACAGGGAACAGGCAAGTAAGCAGAGACATGATAGAAGGTTATGAAATTATGTTTGGGGTGGAGAAAGTGGATAGAGAGGTTTTCTTCCTCATCTCATGATACCAGAACCTGGGTTCACCCTATGAATCTGAATGTTGGAAGATCCAGGACAGACAAAAAGAGGTTCATTGCATAGTACATAATAAAACTATGGAACTTACTATCAAAAGATGACTACCGACTTACATGGCTTTAAAAGGGGGTTAGACAAATGATAAGACTATTGATGACTACTAGCCTTGGTGGCTGGGTGATGTCTCTGCTAGCCAGAGACATCACCTTGCCAACAAAGGTCTGTACAGTTAAAGCTATGGTTTTCCCAGTAGTGATGTATGGAAGTGAGAGCTGGACCATAAAGAAGGCTGATCACCAAAGAATGGATGCTTTTGAATTATGGTGCTGGAGGAGACTCTTGAAAGTCCCATGGACTGCAAGAAGATCAAACTTATCCATTCCTAAGGAAATCAGCCCTGAGTGCTGACTGGAAGGACAGATCCTGAAGCTGAGGTTCCAAGACTTTGGCCACCTCATGAGAAGAGAAGACTCCCTGGAAAAGACCCTGATGTTGGGGAAGATGGAGGGCACAAGGAGAAGGGGACAACAGAGAACAAGATGGTTGGACAGTGTTCTCGAAGCTACCAACATGAGTTTGACCAAACTGCGGGAGGCAGTGGAAGACAGGAGTGCCTGGCGTCCTCTGGTCCATGGGGTCACAAAGAGTCAGACACGACTAAACGACTAAACAACAACAGCCTTGGTGGCTAGACTACCACCAGGATCAGAGGGAACATGTCCCTAAACACCTCTAAACATCCAAAGTGGGATCACCTGGTTGATTTCATGTCCTGCTCAGGGGCTTCTCATGGGCATCTGGCTGGTTTTGAAGAGAGGCGTTCTGTTCTCTGAATGGGGCCAGGTGCTTGTTTCTAGCCACTGTCCTCCTAACTTGCCAAGGATGTACAAATCACAGAGCCAAACAGGCTGTGTGCTAAAACGAGCCCCTGGAGATCCAGGCACTTTACACACAACACCAAAAAGCATATCACAAGCCCTATACTGTTTGTGGTTGAAATCTCAATCTTCCTTTAGCTTGGACCCTGAGATTTCACTGGCCATATTGAGACTGAAAGCTTCAGCAAGCAGACAAGCTAATAAGCCGAAGGAATCCTTTAAAGAATTGCTCTATTCCTCTATCAACCTGCTTATGCAGATTGGTAGCTGATGCGCACCTTAACAGGCAAGCACCAGGTGGTACCAATCTATTCGCTGGACAAGGTTCTCACAAACAGGATGGTGGTGTTGCCTAGCAACAAGAAGATACTTAAGGCTTGAAATTTAGCTTACAGAAATCTAACAGGCTGAAGGGAAACAAAGCCACAGATTCATAATTATTTATTTCATTTTTAAACCACCCTACATCCTGTAAGATCCCAGGGTAGCCTGCAACACAATCAGATAAGAATGCATTGTCACAGAACAAGGTTTGAAACAATTAGAAGTCTTCTTGCCAAAAGCACATAACAACTGTAAGCAATTTCCATCCTTCCACAGAGAAAATAAGGACAGCTGGGCTTCCATAGAGTGTTCCATCGACCAAAAGCCCAAAGGAGAAAATGCACCTTACAGTTGATGCTGGAAAACTGACTGCTAAGGGGACGACGCCATACGTCCACACAGAAGTGGCCCATGAGTTGGGGTGGAGTCACCAGCTCAACACCAGCATTGCTACAGCTTTTCTGGGCGGGCCTAAGAAAGCTGAGGCTGAGCAAGTTGTAAGTGATGCCAGTATCACATGGACCGCTGCTGGCTGCATTAGAAGGAAATTCCACAATCAGGGTGCCGCAACCAGGAGGACACTATCTTGTGTCACCAGCAAATAAGCTAAGCCCATCAGTGGGCTACAAACCAGGCTTCCCCCTAGAACTGAATGCATGGGCCAGCAGATTGTGAGAAAGTTGCTCCTTTAAATACTTGTGTTCCAAGCCATCTTTGTACACCGGTACCAATACCCTACGGGGTTTGTGTGCAATATGCATGCATGCGTGCAACGCCACCAATAACGATTAGTATATTTTCAGAAATCAAACAGTCTAAACACCCCAAAGCTGCTGGCAAAAGTGTGGCGTGCGCTTGGTAAAGCTAAAAGTCAATGATCGAAAGACCCTGAAGAAATTAGCTCAAGAAGAGCCCAAGGAATCAGGGGCTCATCTGGATGAGAAGAAGCTAAAGGTAAAGGTAAGAATCCCTGACAGTTAAGTCCAGTTGCGAATGACTCTGGGGTTGCGGCACTCATCTCGCTTTACTGGCCGAGGGAGCCGACGTTTGTCCGCAGACAGTTTTTCCGGGTCATGTGGCCAGCGTGACTAAGCCGCTTCTGGTGAAACCAGAGCAGTGCACGGAAACACCGTTTATCTTCCCGCCGGAGTGGTACCTATTTATCTGCTTGCACTTTGATGTGCTTTTGAACTGCTAGGTTGGCAGGAGCTAAGACTGAGCAATGGGAGCTCAGCTTGTTGCAGGGATTGAAACCACCAACCTTCCGATCGGCAAGCCCTAGCGTAACGTAACAAGTGAGTGGTGTGTGCGAAGCATCAGGATGTCCCAGTTCAAATCTTGCCTCTGCCATGAACACACAAGTTGGGCTCACAAAAGCTGCTTCCTCTCAACCTCAGCTCCCAATCTGCAACCTAAGGACACAACATCCATCAACGGCTACCATTCATAATGGCAGCAGACTATCCCCAGGTTCAGGGATCCTATGCAAGAGTGGCCCGTGCATTAGGTGAGGTGAAGCCATTTGCTTCAGGCGGCAGATCCGCTTGCCAACCTTGCCATTGTGCTGTTGCCAGCCCTTACCAGCATAGCCTCGTTGCCCTCACTGCTGTGCCCTTGCCACTGCTGCCTTGTGATGGCAACACAAATTCAACGGCTTGGGCAGAGAGATGGTGGGGTGGGGTGGTGACCCAGATCTGCAGGGGCAGAGGTGGGGCATTTTGTCTACATTGGCAAAATGTCTTGGGCCAGCCCTGATCCTATGCCTCTAGATAGCTGTTGCTGGTGGAACAACAACAAAGGCTACTGCCTTCATGTCCTTCTTGCAGACTTCTCCAAGGCAACTGGTTGGCCACTGTGGGAACCAGGATGCTAGATTAGATAGGCCTTTGGCCTGATCTAGTAGGGCTCTTGAAGACAGGAGTGCCTGGCGTGCTCTGGTCCATGGGGTCACGAAGAGTCGGACACGACTGAACAACTAAACAACAAGTAGGGCTCTTGAGAAGAGAAGACTCCCTGGAAAAGACCCTGATGTTGGGAAAGAGGGAGGGCACAAGGAGAAGGGGACAACAGAGGAGCATGAGGTTGGCCAAACTGCGGGAGGCAGTGGAAGACAGGAGTGCCTAGAATCATAGAATCATAGAGTTGGAAGAGACCACAAGGGCCATCGAGTCCAACCCCCTGCCAAGCAGGAAACACCATCAGAGCACTCCTGACATATGGTTGTCAAGCCTCTGCTTAAAGACCTCCAAAGAAGGAGACTCCACCACACTCCTTGGCAGCAAATTCCACTGTCAAACAGCTCTTACTGTCAGGAAGTTCTTCCTAATGTTTAGGTGGAATCTTCTTTCTTGTAGTTTGGATCCATTGCTCTGTGTCCGCTTCTCTGGAGCAGCAGAAAACAACCTTTCTCCCTCCTCTATGTGACATCCTTTTATATATTTGAACCTGGCGTGCTCTGGTCCATGGGGTCACAAAGAGTAGGACACGACTAAACGACTAAACAACAACAGTAGGGCTCTTATTATCCATTGTGCTATGGAGCGGTGATAAGGAAGAATGATAAGCAGCACTGTCACTTTTTATCACAGCATGGACAACAATGTCATCTTCTGGGGGAGCTCTGCATACCAAATGAATAAGCTTCTTTTTTTCCCCCCCAAAGAGAAACCCACCAAATAAGCTATGCAGAGAAAAGAAGCGGCATGCATGGCTAGGGGTTAAACTGTCACCTTTATTTTAGTCCCTTTATTATGAGCAATCAAAGTGCCACAAAACAGCGAGCAAGCTTTTCAGTGCACCAGAACTCCTCATCAGGCTGGATATGAAGAAAAGCTGGAGGGGCAGACCAAAAATTCTGACTTGGTATTGAAGCCATGGGGTCAAAAAAACCGTTTGCATTGTAAATAGTCTTAGAAGAGGAAGAGTTACGGGGCAGAGCAATGGAGATTGCCATGCAGAATGCCTGCACTTCGCAGTTTTCCCACCAAACCACTGATTCTTGTTTTCCTAACTCTTGGATAACCTCAAAAGATTGCTGCAAGGATTGTTGAGATAACGGAGTTTTACGAACTCCTGAAATATAAATGTAAATGCTCATATTATGAGTGGAGCACCAATTTAAACTTTTACTCATGTGTGCTAGATCTGCTGAGTCACCAAATGTTTGTATTACTAATTCAATTTTTTATTACTTGATTAAATTGTGTTCACAAATGCAGACATAAGAATGACTTGTATGAGTACAGAAATGGAATGTAAGAACCCACCCAAATCTGTTTCACAGAGATCTGGGCTCTCATTGTGTATTTTATGCAGAAACCCATTACTGCTATCAAAGCCAAGAAAGGTTTTTACTCCATGTTTGGATTCAGAGACATTTGACCACACGACACAGAGTGCACACCTGGGAACAACCTGAAATAACCTTGGCTTTAAGCGTGTGCTATAAATTCCTGGTTTTAATGGCCACTGAATGTCACCAATCTCTGCTGCACTGTATTAAACAACACCGGGACCATGGGAAAAGTGAATAGCACTGAAACTGCCCTTGAAGGACATGGGTCTAAATTACTCTCCCCTCCAGAATATTCATATGATCCTACAGAGAACGAATCAATTAGGGAATGACAATGCCAAGTGAAACGACAATGGCAATATTAATCAGAAGAGACACACCTCATTCATTTATTCACTCATTCACTCATTAATCCATTTGTCCAACATGTTGATTTCAAACTCTTCTCTTGTTTTTGGACTCTCGTTAAAAAGCTCTGCAGTGGGCATACACAATTTCTGCGCCTAGCGAAGGACACTTGAACAGGGCTAGCCAGTGGTCCAGCACACAAAGGATATCACAGAGATGGCAAAGTCACAGAAATGAGAAAACAAAATTATTTAGAAGTTGTGGCACTTTTCATATAAGGAAAGGCTTAAGTGGTTGGGGGCTTTTTGGTACCCGTGGTAAAAAAAAAGAGAACTTAAAGGAGGGGCATGTTAGAGGGTTATAAAATTATGCCTGATGCGGAGAGATTAGATAGATATTTTTGTCCTTCCCAGACCACTACAGCTCAGGTCTCCTAATAAAATTGATTAAAATTTCAGGACAAAAACACAACACTTCTTCATGTGATGCATAACAACTGCGTGGAATTCACAACCACCAAATATGAGGATGACCACTTCCTTAAACGGATTTAAAAGGGGGGTTGTTACACAAAAACTTTTTTTTGTTCTAATGTTAAAAGCTTTGTTTCTTTTCTCAGTACTGCCTTTTAATTGAAACACTCAATTCAGATTTTTAAAAAACACAAAATCTTCTGTCTCTTTCACATCATTTCTCAAATTCACACAGCCTTCAGGAATCAATGTCACTGGCTGCTCCATTTGGCGATCTCCCCCTTTCTTCCAAACTGACAATATTCATCCCTCACTGCAAAGTGCCTAGGACTGACAGAGCTTTGCTTCAAGTTCCCTGGCACACACAAAAAGATTTATTTTTTTTTGCCCGATTGTTCAAAGAGAGGTTGTTCCAAGAGATAAAAAAAATGCCCTGCTGGAGTAACCGGGTGAAGCTGAGTTTAAGTTGCAAGGAGTTTCATTCTCAGAAATGAGATTGTGGGCACTGTGCAGAACCATGCTGAACTCCAGAGGAATCAGCAAGACCAAAAATGCAGCTTCGTTCCAAATGCAACACCAATGTGGGGCATAAATATATCATCATCATCAACATCAAGCAAACTACTTTGCTCCATACAGATGCTGGACGAGATGTCACAATTAGGCTACTGCATTGCGCTGTACAAGGGCTTGATGACGTTGGGAAAGCTTCTGCTGATGCAAAATGCTGCAGCCAAGTTACTGACCAGTGCCACAAAGTGGGATCAGGTCAGCACCTATTCCTAAGAACCCGCGCTGGTTGCCTGGTTGCTACTGGGCCAAATTTAAGGTGCTACCTTTTGGCTATAAAGTTCTATACAGCCTAGGACCCACCTCTTGCTATCATGATTTTAAAGTGGGGAGAGCCTGTGACCGTTGAGACTACATCCCATTATCCTTGGCCATTGATCACTCTGCCTGGGACTGATGGAAACTGAAGTCCAGCAAGATTTGGAGGACATAGGTCCCCTTGTTTTAGATATCAGGCCAGTTCTACAGTGGTACCTCAGTCTACGAACAGCCTAGTTCATGAACTATTTGGAATACGAACACTTTAAAACAGGAATAATAATAATAATAATAATAATAATAATAATAATAATAATAATAATAATAATAATAATTTATTATTTGTACCCCGCCCATCTAGCTGGGTTTCCCCAGCCACTCTGGGCGGCTTCCATAGAAACAAAAAATACAGTAAAATATCACAGATTAAAAACTTCCCTGAACAGGGCTGCCTTAAGATGTCTTCTAAATGTCAGGTAGTTATTTATCGCTTTGACATCTGATGGGAGGGCGTTCCACAGGGCGGGCGCCACTACCGAGAAGGCCCTCTGCCTGGTTCCCTGTAGCTTTGCTTCTCGCAATGAGGGAACCGCCAGAAGGCCCTCGGCGCTGGACCTCAGCGTCCAGGCAGAACGATGGGGGTGGAGACGCTCCTTCAGGTATACTGGGCCAAGGCCGTTTAGGGCTTTAAAGGTCAACACCAGCACTTTGAATTGTGCTCGGAAACGTACTGGGAGCCAATGTAGGTCTTTCAAGACCGGTGTTATGTGGTCTCGGCGGCCGCCCCCAGTCACCAGTCTAGCTGCCGCATTCTGGATTAGTTGTAGTTTCTGAGTCACCTTCAAAGGTAGCCCCACGTAGAGCGCATTGCAGTAGTCCAAGTGGGAGATAACTAGAGCATGCACCACTCTGGTGAGACAGTCCGCGGGCAGATAGGGTCTTAGCCTGCATACCAGGTAGAGCTGGTAGACAGCTGCCCTGGATACAGAATTGACCTGCGCCTCCATGGACAGCTGTGAGTCCAAAATGACTCCCAGGCTGCGCACCTGGTCCTTCAGGGGCACAGTTACCCTATTCAGGTCCAGGGAGTCCTCCACACCAGCCCACCCCCTGTCCCCCCAAAACAGTACTTCTGTCTTGTCAGGATTCAACTTCAATCCATTAGCCGCCATCCATCCTCCAACCGCCTCCAGGCACTCACACAGGACCTTCACCACCTTCACTGGTTCTGATTTGAAAGAGAGGCAGAGCTGGGTATCATCTGCATATGGATGGACACCCAGTCCAAACCCCCTGATGATCTCTCCCAGCGGCTTCATATAGATGTTAAAAAGCATGGGGGAGAGGACAGAACCCTGAGGCACCCCATAAGTGAGGAAGAAGGTGTTCCGGTTAGCAAACTTATTTTGGAATCTGAACATACTCCGTTCGGGGGTTTGGAGTGCCACACTTCCGTTGTCCAACAGTGGAGAAGGGGGTCGTCACGGCGTTTCCTGCAGCCGCGAGGGAGGGAAGCTGCACATCCGCCAGCCAGCTGGTTGGCAGGTGCGCAACTCCCCCCCCCCCATGCCACTGCGAGAGGCGTGCACACTCTAGGGAGCATTTTCCGCAGCAGTGAGGGGGCATCTGTGTGGATCCCAGTTCAGCTACTGATTGATTGATTGATTGATTGACTGTGGGACTGCGGAAATAGATAAAAGCCCCCCATCCAAACAATGACTATCATCAGTGCAGGTAAAAAAAAATTTAATTTTTATTTTTATCACCCACAATACCGTTTTATTTATTTTACAGTACAGTACATTGATTATTGCTTTCATTTTATGAAATCAATGGTCTTGTTAGATAGTAAAATTCATGTTAAATTGCTGATTTAGGGGTTGTTTTTAAAAGTCTGGAACGGATTAATCCATTTTGCATTACTTTCTATGGGAAAGCGGGCCTTGGTTTAAGAACACTTTGGTTTAAGAGCAGACTTGGCCACAATCTTTGCCCAGATGAAGGGAGCTATTTGACTTTGAGAAAATCCACACACTTTGACAGAACTCTGCGAGAACAATGCTTGGGAGCTGCCACAGACTACACCTCCCTGAAAGTCCTCACACTGGGGATTTGCAACATGGAAAGCACAGACAAGAGGCTATTCTCAGTTGGCCAGAGAGATCACAAGGAGGCACAGGCAAGGGCAGCCTTGAAGGTTATAAAGGGCTTGCTTAGAATTGCCATCAAAATGTCACCTAGAGTGAATTTTAGGATTCTTTCTCAGGAGAACCCTCTAAGGAATTGCTAGGGAAACCAAAAGAGTTTTGCTAAGGAAATAAAAGAAGCAGAGATGGGAAACGGAAGCTTTTTTGCAGTCTCATGAATTCCCAGAAGAAAAGATCTTCTGGGGCAACCCTCCTATTCTACTCTAACAAAGCCTGCAGCTTTGCCTGATTAGCAGCATCCTAATTATGCAAAGGGACGTGGGTAGCGCTGTGGCCTAAACCACAGAGCCTAGGACTTGCCGATCAGAAGGTTGGCGATTCGAATCCCAGCGACGGGGTGAGCTTCCGTTGCTCGGCCCCTGCTCCTGCCAACCTAGCAGTTCGAAAGCACGTCAAAGTGCAAGTAGGTAAATAGATACCGCTCCGGCGGGAAGGTAAACGGTGTTTCCTTGCGCTGCTCTGGTTCACCAGAAGCAGCTTAGTCATTATGGCCATGACCCGGAAGCTGTACGCCGGCTCCCTCGGCCTGTAAAGCGAGATGAGTGCCGCAACCCCAGAGTTGGTCACGACTGGACCTAATGGTCAGGGGTCCCTTTAGCTTTACCTTTTAATTATGCAAAACATGCAAATACAGTGGTGCCTCGCAAGACGAAAAGAATCCGTTCCGCGAGTCTCTTCGTCTAGCGGTTTTTTCGTCTTGCGAAGCAAGCCCATTAGCGGATTAGTGCTATTAGTGGTTTAGCGGCTATTAGCGGCTATTAAAGGCTTAAGAGATTAGCGGATTAGCTGCTAAAAGGCTATTAGCAGCTTAGTGCCTTAGAAAAAGGGGGTGGGGAGCGGAAAAAAAACCCCAGGAATCGCAAGACATTTTCGTCTTGCGAAGCAAGCCCATAGAGAAATTCGTCCTGCGAAGCACCTCCAAAACGGAAAACCCTTTCGTCTAGCGGGTTTTCCGTCTTGCGAGGCATTCGTCTTGTGGGGCACCACTGTACAGTTAATCTGTATATTTCCAAGATGTTAACAGAATTCATATTTTCTCTGAGTAACATTTGGAAAGGGGGCGGGAGCAGAGGAAGAGTCAGCAGGGTGCAAAAAACGTTTGCAGCAAAGGAAAGGCTCCTATTTGAGTGAGTCTCACATTGTTGTGCACTTAGCACAAGAGTTAAGCCAGCACAAAAGCCAGAAATGGTAATTGTGCAAAATGTCACCCTTGCGCGATAAAACTGAAAGCATCCATAGAAGTAACTTTTTCTCCTTTTCCATTCCTCAGGACCAACAAGGATCTTGCACACACAGAGAAGGTGGGGTGGGGGGGGGGTTGGAGATACATTGGGAATTGCAATTGGCCACAACTGCCTTGCACTAGCCCATTTCATGTTTATAGATGTGCATCTCCCATTCACACTTGACAGCTCTCCCTTTGGCAAACATCAAACTTGCTGTGCAAAGTGTGAATTGGCTGTGTGCAGAACAGGCTGCTCATATGTGAGTCTCTATATATAGAGACACACATGCTATCAATATTCACTGTATTCCCAGAAATAGTATTAAATGTTGGCTCCCAGTGGGAGGGAAAACCCATAGTCTCTCTTCATTAATACTTCAAGAGGCACAGAAGGTTTTGTATGCTGAAAAGGTTAATTATACCATGAATGAAATAAAGTACTTGAATAAACTGTATGTTTTATAGGTAATGGAGGTTGAAGGTGGGTACATTTGTCGAGCACAGAAGAGAAAGCCTGTTAGGTATCAGCAAGTGATGCCAAGTAGCCAAATGAAGTATTAGCAAGAAGGGGAGGCTGGGAAGCTATGTATCACTCGAGGAGGTTGGCAGCCATGGCTTCTTCCTGCAACACTGCCACTGACAGGCAGGTAAGAAAACATTGTTTTCTTTTCAGCCCTGCAAAAGCAGTACTGCTTCCATTCCGCTGCAGTTTGCCTTCCAGCAAATAAATTATTTGTTTACTATGGCAAAATTACACAACTGTCGGGTGGGTGTTGGGAGCAGGTCAGCAATAACTCACAAGGTGTCAATGAAGTTAACTCTTTATTCAAAGAAGCAAAACCGTTCAGGCCTGGTTATCACAGCAATTTTCCCCAGTAGATCTTGCCCCGATGAGGCAATTGTGAGGACTGAAGGTCCCCGCCTTCCCAAAGCCCCCTAAGCGACTTTCTCCCCCGGTTCCTTCCAAGCAATCTGAGGCTCCTTCATGTAGCCTGTCTTCTTCACCAGCCTGACCCATTGCTGCCTCTTGGCCCCCATCTTCTCCAGCCTCCTCTCCAGCCTCTGATTCTGGACTGCTGTGCTGGTCCCGGGGGGAGGTTACCGTGAGGCGTGGTCAGAGTCCGGTCCTGGGTCGCAGGTCTAGAGACAGTCCACACAGGGCGAAGTGGGATCCGAAGCAAGAAGCCGGGCGTGGCCGGGAACTCTGGAAGAACAGGACTGGGTCTGGCAGTAGCAGGTTTCCAGCAAGGTTGCTCCTGCAACCTGGGACCGGGCTGACTGGCCTTTATCTTCTCTGAGGCCAGGGGCGGTCCCGGCCCCCAGGTGACCCGCCTCTTCTGGCCTTAAGGCGAGCACTCCTCCTGGGAGAAACCAGTTCCCTCCGCCTCTCTGCCCTGAACCTCTGCAGCTCAGGAGAGGCTGGGGGGTTACTGGACCCAGGGGGAGACTCACCTTCCCCTGACAGGGCTGGGAGAGGAGCACCTGTAGGCAATGGGTCCTCAATCACCTCCGGAGCCAGAGTGGATTCATCTGGTGCCTGCTCCTGAGGATCCGGCACAAGCGCAGGTGCTTCAGATGCAAGGCCCTGCCCCAGCTCAGCCGGCCCTGGAGGCGGGGACTCCTGTGCAGTCCGGGATTCCTCCGGTTCAGCCTCTGAATTGGATTCCCAGGCCATCACAACTGCTCTCTGCCACAGACTCTTCCTGCTCACTAACCTTGTTACCTCTTCAGCTTCCGACACCTCCTCCTCCCAGTCTGCTGCCTCTTCTCCCCTGGCTCTGAGTCTTCTTCCCTTGAGGGTTCCCCAGTCGGTGCCTCCCACCCCTCCTCTGCATCCAACCACCCCATCATAACTAAATCCATAATTTGTGTAATTAACTATGTAAGTCACGTTGTCGTTACATCCCAAAGTCCAATCATTTCAATGCAAAGGAAACACAATGCCAATGGGGAGGAAACATAATCAAATATATTGTTTGTGGGCTGAAAGCAAGAACAGAAAATAGGAAATCGTTGTAATAGTGATGGGGAAGTGGTCCTAGGAATTTCTAGATTTTCTAATATATTGGTCAAAACTGCTTGGGCAATATATAGCTAAATGCAGAGGAAACCATTTCTACATTTCCCCCCCAAGGTGTGGTTCCCTTTGAGATCAGCCGTGAACTAGAATTACAAAACACAGTGAGTTTGGTTCAGTGCTTAAAGATAAGATCATCATCTTTCTCTAACCTAAGGACAGTTGTTCGCCTTTCAGAAAGTATCAGCATTTGTTGCTTTGCAGCCTTGAATTATTCATCAAGCTCAGACACTTTCTTGTCCAATTCACTTTGTCATTTTCCTCTAACTTATTCCCAGCAGCTCTGATGAAAATATAACATAATAACACCTGCTTACAAGAAGCATTCAATTTACTACATGTCTTGATTGAAAAGACATTTCCTGTGGTCCCAGTTAAAATTAGATGCTCTTTTTAAATGGAAGATTCATGTTCTCTCTCTCTCTCTCTCTCTCTCTCTCTCTCTCTCTGTGTGTGTGTGTGTGTGTGTGTTATAAAATGCTGCATTATTTCTCCAAGAAAAAAGTCCTACCACAAGTTTTGTCCTTCACCGGGAGAAAAATCAAAACATAGTGGCACACCAGGCTAAGCTCCTACATTTCCCTACCTGGGTATCTGAAGTTAAAGCTTTCTGCTGAGTTGGGATCTGGCTGCTTAAAATGGCCTAATGTTATTTGGTTCTCTAGCAATTTGAGGGAGGCAAATCACAGAGGAAGTGTCATTATATGGGCACCTTGTCCATCCATTCCCAGAATAAGAGAATTGTATAACTTATTCACATGAACTGTAGGACTCCACGTTCACAGAATATCAAGCCATTTTCGCGAAGCAGGAAGAAGTGATCTGAGATATTTTGCTCTCAAATCCGGAAATCCAAATGACACACAGCAACATACACTCTGCACCACCACCATATCAATATTTGACCACCTGGAGCACATAAATATCACCAAAATGCCAAACAGGGGCAACTGCCACACTCTCTTTTATGGTAACTGGCTCCAGAAACAGGGCCCTCCTTATCCAAGAACACTTCTTAGGTCTATTATGATTTCACTACTTGTTATTTCCAGGATTGCCTCACAATTTTTGGAGTCAATAATATCATGGCTATTGCTTATCCCATGTTGGTACCTTGCCAACAAAGGTCCGTATAGTTAAAGCTATGGTTTTCCCAGTAGTGATGTATGGAAGTGAGAGCTGGACCATAAAGAAGGCTGATTGCCAGAGAATTGATGCTTTTGAATTCTGGTGCTGGAGGAGACTCTTGAGAGTCCCATGGACTGCAAGAAGATCAAACCTATCCATTCTTCAGGAAATCAGCCCTGAGTGCTCACTGGAAGGACAGATCCTGAAGCTGAGGCTCCAGTACTTTGGCCACCTCATGAGAAGAGAAGTCTCCCTGGAAAAGACCCTGATGTTGGGAAAGATGGAGGGCACAAGGAGAAGGGGACGGCTGAGGACGAGATGGTTAGACAGTGTTCTCAAAGCTACCAGCATGAGTTTGACCAAACTGCGGGAGGCAGTGGAAAACAGGAGTGCCTGGCGTGCTCTGGTTCATGGGGTCATGAAGAGTCGGACACGACTAAATGACTAAACAACAACAAATGTGACTAGGAGGTGCTGTTGGTAAGAACAGATGGGGCTTGTATGATACTGATTTCTACCTCCCACATGCTTGTGTGCAAATACTGTATAAATTTTAAATTAAGTGCAAACTGAAATCCTGATCAAGGGGTGCCCAAAACCGCCACTTGTAAATTCATACCTGAACTTGTGCAAAAGGCAACGCTAGAAGTGTAAACACCCCCAGTTATTTCATCAACACCATGCAAATATTTTAAAAACTAAGTTACCATAACAGAATTGCAATGTGCTAACTAGATGCAACTCTTTGGCTGGCTGGCAGCATTCTCAGTTCAGCCCTTAGTTGATAAGCCAGTTGCCAATCCTTGGAGTAATCTCACCCCAGGTTTACATAAGTTTAACTGAGATGGGAAAGGGAAGGTGTCATTTGCTTTACTTCCTAGAAGGCAAAATCAGATTACTTGGCATGTGCGCAATGATGCCAACCTCCATCGCTGGTACTGCTTACTGGCGCCATGCAAATTCCTTCTAGCTTCCCAGTTTTTCAGGTTAACAACAGACTTGAACCATCCTGTGATCCACTAGGCCACGCGTAGCCCACCAGCCATTATGGTGGCCCAGGAGAGTTTCAATTAAATTCCTGCTTTGTTTGCCTGCCATGGACTTGCCAAAACTAGGGGATTACTAAACACCTGGCAGGTGGCTACAGCTCATAACTAGCAGCCTGCATTTAGCCAAGTGGATTTCAAGATTCTTTTCTCTCTTCTTCTTCTTTGGCGATCACTTGTAGCCAAGTAAGAGTGTCTTCCATAAGCACGGTTTTAACAATGAGTCCTTAAGTGACTGTGGAGGCCAATTCTGGATCCACACGTCCTTCCACAGTGAGGGCACAGGTTTCTGGGTGGGAGCTGATCACGGTGTGGATTTGCCAAGTGTGCCTTCCTCTTAGCACACCTCTCCCTTGCATCCTGAGTTTGAGAGTCTTCAAAGCCCATGACACCTTTGGTAAAGGCTGTTCTCCAATTGGAGCGGTCGCTCTGATTCTTTTCTCTGATGTGATGCGCTCTGATTCCTTTCTCTGATGTGTTACCCACTCCTGCTTCCCTCTCACACAATGCCCCATTTAGTCTTAGAAAAACTAACAAAAGTCCTTGTTCATGTCAAATATTTAGTCTTAGTTACTATAAACTATCTTCAGGGAGAACTAACATTTTCTCCCTCTGGCAACCTGTCAGTCACAGGAAATCTGCAAATATACTGTCTGACTCTATTCCAGTCATCGTAAGGAGTAAAACTGGAGCAGCGGATACGGCCCCCGTCCGCCCCGCCCCCTGTACCCCCAAACAAGGCTGTTTTCACAGCTTCTGGCTGGGTTCACTGCTTCACAGCAAGTCTGATCTAATATATTGTGTGCAGCAATGAGTGACATCTTTGCTAATCATCCTATTAAACTTGCCACCTTTTGGAGAGAAGGGGGGGGAGCACACACACAAAATGACTGTTCAAGGACACCGAGACTTCTTGATTTTGTAAACAACTGATTCAGTTCTACAAACCAAAATGTAACACCAAAACCATCTCACAGGTCAACTCTCTCCTTGTTCGCTCCAGATTAAGTACCACTAAGTTTCTTGGGGGGGTCCTACTGCTCAGAAAGCACACCCAAAATTGCAATCTAAAAGAAGGTACACTAAAAAAAAAAGCAATTAAAAAGCAATTCCACTAATAATGGGATATTGTTACACCTTTCCTTTATTGTGACAAATGGAAAGTGGGAGCGAGGAAGCCACGAAACAAATCAAAGGGAGTGAGACAAGAACGCTGACTGAGTGCATTCTTCATCCAGAGACTAATTAGGCATAATGATAAAACTGTTCAGGAAAAGAACCGGTGCTTTTGTTCCACAAGTTACCATTTAACACAGAGGTTTGATACGCATCTAACTCTCGATGCCTTTTGGTGGCAGCCCCAACCCCAACCCTAGAATCATAGAATCATAGAGTTGGAAGAGACCACAAGGGCCATCGAGTCCAACCCCCTGCCCAAGTAGGAATCACCATCAGAGCACTCCTGACATATGGTTGTCAAGCCTCTGCAGCGCCCTCCCCCCAAAAAAACCAAGTGAGTGTGGTTCAGTGGCTGGAGCAGCGAGTGAGTAGCACTTAGCATGCTGCTGCCTTTCAGCCTGCCTTGCAGGCTTGTCATGGGGATAAAAAGGCTACCCTGAGCCTCTCGGAGGAAGAGGGACATGCAATTGTACCAAATAAAGGAAGGCCTGACTGACCGAACCGAGGCTACAACAATAGAGCTGCTCAACCGGAGGAAATCTGAACAGATGAAGGGCGTGTGAGCTGTTTGGCAACACCTCACAAACTCTGCAAGCGCTGCCGAGGCGCCAAAGCACTTCGAAACGTAGCCGTTGCACAGCTTGTAAGTTGCCCGCTTTGGAGCTGATGGGTTTGCAGCGCTATAAGCTCCTTAAGCTCTTTAGTCTAGATCTAAGCAAACAGCTTGCTGCAGTTACAAGCTTCCCTACCATTGCAATAAAGTTATTAAGCCTCTTAAGCTGACTGTCTCCTCCTGCTTCCACTGGTTAAGGTTTTGTTCGCTGTGCATCCACCTAGCACCCTGGACATGCACATGACATTTATATTTTAACAATCGGCTCCCAATGAGTCTTGAAGAGGGGGAAATCAAGAAAATCCAATTCCTCCTACCTGTGAATTTTCATTCTTACAGATGCACTCGGCAGTAGCTGGAGGAATGGAGGAATCTTCCCCTCCGGCTACTGGAGGGGAAGAAGTGGTGGATCGGGATCTCATTCGGTGCGTTAGCATTTAGACTACAAGCACCTGCAAAATGCAGTGCAGCAAAAGCCAGACTGGCATTGTTCTTCGGCCAATGTTCGCACAAGCCCCACAACTGCAGAGGTATGAACTTTGTGTGTAGGATTTAGAGGCATTTTGTTGTTGTTTAGTCATTTAGTCGTTTAGTCGTGTCCGACTCTTCGTGACCCCATGGACCAGAGGACGCCAGGCACTTCTGTCTTCTACTACCTGCCGCAGTTTGGTCAAACTCATGCTGGTAGCCTTGAGAACACTATCCAACCATCTCATCCTCTGTCGTCCCCTTCTCCTTGTGCCCTCAATCTTTCCCAACATCACGGTCTTTTCCAGGGAGTCTTCTCTTCTCATGAGGTGGCCAAAGTATTGGAGCCTCAGCTTCAGGATCTGTCCTTCCAGTGAGCACTCAGGGCTGATTTCCTGAAGGATGGATAGATTTGATCTTCTTGCAGTCCATGGGACTCTCAAGAGTCTCCTACAGCACCATAATTCAAAAGCATCAATTCTTCGGCGATCAGCCTTCTTTATGGTCCAGCTCTCACTTCCATACATCACTCCTGGGAAAACCATAGCTTTTACTATATGGACCTTTGTTGGCAAGGTGATGTCTCTACTTTTTAAGATGCTGTCTAGGTTTGTCATATATATATATATATATATATATATATATATATATATATACTCGATCCTATCAGTCAAGATTGCCCATGGGGAGCTGAACCCACAGAAAAGCTTACCCAAAATTTAAGAAAGTGCTTCCTCCCCCTAGCAAGCTCAGGTCCCTCCCTAGGGCAATAACCTTTCCTGCTCAGCCCTTCTCAAGAATCTACTTGGGGAGAATTGTGCTTAAGAACATAAGAACTGCGTCAGAACTGCCTATGCTGGGTCACTCCAAAGTCTAGTCTAGCACTGTGGTCAAACCAGAGAGCTCAGTGGTAGAGGACACACTTTGCATGAAGGAAGTCTCAAGTCCAACCTTGTAATGCAGGAATCCGGCCCACAGCTGTCCCAAACCACCAACCTTCTGGTTAACCTCCTGATGAAATTCCCACCAATGTTTGGAGGGAGTGTGTGTCCTGCTTTCGTTGCACTATAGCTCCTTAGTACAGCAATAACGTGGTAGCTTTGGAGAAGCATCACAGAATATGTTGCAGGATACACCCACAACAATACTGTTAGGATATTTCCGTTCCACCTTAAAAGGGAGCAGGATGTTTGTGTCACAGCCTGCGCATTTCCTGTGTCACAGGGTGTTTCTGTTGTGTCTTTGCTTTCGTTTCTCTCTCTCTGCCGGAACTCTCAAGCAGGCAGTCATGTTTTTCTTTGTTCTGACCAACGCTGAATAAACTTCTATATAATGCTCTCCTGACTGCATCTTTCGCTGTGCGTTATCTGCTGATAAGAGCGTGCATCGGCTCTGGAATGTGGGAAGCTATTTCTGGAGCTCCTGTCGCTAATTGCTGATACTGCGTGTCTATGGGAGATCGATGGACGTCCGGAGACGACGTGGAGTCAAGATGGACTTCATCTCCCTGGCAGTATCCCAACATCACAGCATCACAGAATATGTTGCAGGATACACCCACAACAATACATCATGTGTTGCCACCTGTTTCAGTATTCTGGGAATGCCTCCTAACCGGAAGGAGTTGCAAGAGGCAACCTTCTCTAAGGATGGGTTATTCTTATCTGCTGCTCTGTATCTTGTAGTGACTGAATCCTCCAATCGCAGAATTTGCTGTGCCTGGCAGAAATAAGTTAGAAGGAGCCCAGATCAAAGTAGTGAATCACGCAGAGATGCACATTAGCACTCCTCTTGCAGCACACTGCTGCACTTCCACAAGCAGTTTTGGGAGTTACTGCATTAGAGCATGGCACAGAAAGGGAGAACCGTAAAGCAATGAAATTTGCAAACGGCACAAAACTACCCAAAGCGAGAGGGCAAAGAGGTCATAGAATTATCTCGCTGTTGTTCTGATTTAGCTATTCACAGTGACCTAAGTCAGGGCAGAAAAGAAATACATTCCAAATTCCTAGATACCAACTTGACATTTTTAGCTGCTCAGGCAAACAGGATTCTGCCAGCCCTGATCTTGCAAGAGTATTCACTGAGGCATCCATAATGCCGCTCTCAACAAATTCAGCATATGCTCCACTTTTAAGCAGATAATTCACTACTTTCATGAACCAGGAGCTTAATCCTGCCTTCATTTAACAAATCGATGAGAGTTACTCCCTTGTAACTGAGAGCAGGGACGGTCTTAGGAATTCACAACAAGGAGGCCATTCTATGGGAAAGCTCCTGCGATCAATTTGTTTTGAAGTTGTTACCTGGGTTCTGGCAGACAGCAAGTTTTCTTTTCTTCTTTTTTAATATGCTCCTTCTTTGAATGGGAATGTGCAAATGTTTCACACGGACACAGAGACTTCCCCCCTCCCATTTTTTGAATAGCGATGGATAACAATATGGTGCAATGTTTTGTAATGTATCACTCATTGGGTGCCACTTAGCAGCAGAATACAAGCAAACATTCACAAGCCTCTGGAAACTACTGCTCTTTCTAGCATAATCTATGGTAATGTGAGACAGGCCATTCTAGTTTTGTGAAAAGGAAACAGATATACTTTTCTCAAATAAGCCACAACAGGGGAGAAGCAAGAGAAACTTGATTGCAGAACAAGACCTCCAGATCACAAGGAACACTGTGGTAGGAAATTTATTCTCCCATGTTGTCTTTACTATAAACTAGTGGAATTGCTTGGGAATTCTAAGTAACAAAATAAGGAGTTTTGAAATCAATGGTTAAAATCAGTGCAGTTTTGAAAGGTCTGGCCAATCATCTCAATTTATAATGATGCCCAACTGTGCATCATTATAGGTGCATATAGGTGAAAACTTGTTCCTTGGTCTCAGGAACCATCATGCAAAACTTGGTTGCAATACCTTAAGATGCACAGAGAACAGACAAAGACACAAGCAATTTTCAAAAAAACATAGTGCGATCAAAGAACTAAGCAAACTGCAGAAAAGGTGAAGAATCCCCTATAGACCTTTGAGAGCTACCATAGCTTGGCACTTAACAGCTCATGTTGAGAACTTGGAAATGCCCTTAGTTCAAATCTGATCTTAGCAACAACCCCCCAAAAAACCCTCCCTAGACAAGCTACTATTTCTGGGCCTCAATCCTAGCTATAATATGGAAATTATTATTACAATAATAATAATACCCTGCCCATTTTGCCGGGCTTCCCCAGCCACTCTGGGCAGCTCACAGCATATATCAAAACATTCTAAAACTTCCCAATACAGTAGTACCTCAGGTTACAGACGCTTCAGGTTACAGACTCCGCTAACCCAGAAATAGTACCTCGGGTTAAGAACTTTGCTTCAGGATGAGAACAGAGATTGTGCATCAGCGGCAGCAGGAGGCCCCATTAGCTAAAGTGGTGCTTCAGGTTAAGAACAGTTTCAGGTTAAGAACTGACCTCCAGAACGAATTAAGTTCTTAACCCGAGGTACCACTGTACAGGGCTGCCTTCAGAAGTCTTCTAAAAGTCAGATAGTTGTTTGTTTCTTTGACATCTGAAGGGAGGGTGTTCCACAGGGAGGGCACCACTACCAAGAAGGCCTTCTGCCTGTTTCCCTGTAACCTCACTTCTCGCAGCAAGGGAATCAGCAGAAGACCCTCGGAGGAGGACCTCAGTGTCCAGGCTGAACAATGGGGGTGAAGTTGCTCCTTCAGGTATACTGGGCCGAGACCGTTTGGGCTTTAAAGGTCAGCACCAACACTTTGAATTGTGCTTGGAAACGCACCGGGACAACACTACATGCCTACTTCGCAGGACTGTGATGAGGTTTCCAAAGATAATACATGTGAAAAACAACAAGCTCTTAGGAACAGTGTGATACAAATTACCATCCAAATCAGTGGCGTAGCGTGGGGGGTGCAGGGGGGGCCGGCCGCACCGGGCGCAACATCTGGGGGTTAGGGTTAGGGGGCGCAAATCCACGGGTTAGGGGGCGCAAATTACTTGCCTTGCCCCGGGTGCTGACAACCCACACTACGCCACTGATCCAAATTCCTAGGACACAGTTGTGTGTTGACTAGGGTAGCCATTTATGGGCATGGGGAACCTCTAATAGTCCCCCCCCCCTTGACTTAGAGAGTCTCGCAGGGGCAAAGTCAGAGAACCCTTGGCATAACGCAATATGGCATAAAGATGAAGGCATTCTTCATTTGTCAAAAATAATTAAACATGTCACTGACATTCTGCATAACTCAAAAGCCAGCTGGGAAAAGAGCAGTATGTCTCCAGATCCTTTTGACTGACAAGGTCAGCTCATCCCTCTTTTCTTCAGCTGCTCCCCCATCACGGAGCCTGTTCATTATGCCGTAAATTAATCTGTAAAAATTTGGACAGACTACCTAATGTAATTAGCTCGGCCTGTTCAAACACAGCAGAGTTACACGGGGTGGCAAATCTGAGCAGCTGACTGGTCCGCGGCCAATGAATGACAGAAAGAGGTTAATGTACAACCCTTATTCCAAAAGAAAAGCTGCAAGGAGCTTCGAGACCTTCAAACTCAGAGGTCAGGGAAAATGTCACATCCAGTCATTAAGAGTCTGAGACTGAACTGCACTTATTTCTGCTCCAGGCTGTTGATTCCCAGCCCACCTCCCACAATTGATGAGAGTGTGACATACATACATACGCACATATCAAGAATGTACACTGCTACACACACAGTGATTCATGCTCATCAGGGATGGGCCAAAACATTTCAGCACAAAACAACTCTCACCTTTTGTCATAGACTGGCTGGATGCAACTGGGGAACTCCTAAGGGAAGAAGGCTCGGAGCCAGGGGATTGGTGGTGGAATGGCAATGAGTGGTCAGAGGTGGAATAGGGAGAAGATGGGGAGCAAGAGGTGTCAGAAGCTGAAGAGGTACCAGGGTTTAGTAAGGAGGAAGAGGCTGGGACAGAGAGAAGTCCAGAATCAGGATTAGTAGTGGGAGAGGAGAGAGGCCAAGAGGCAGAGATGAATCAGGCTGGTGAAAAAGCCAGAGGGTTTTCCCCTGCTGCTGCTCCCCTCCCTCTGGTCTCCCAGAACCAGAAGAGGTATGAAGAGGGAGGAGCATAAACAGGCATGCCAGCAGAGTCTCAGATTGCTTGGGAAGGAACCGGAGGACAAGGAGACTTAGGCAGCTGTGGAAAGGCCAGGACCTTCAGTCCTCACAGCTGCCTCATTGGGGCAAAATCTACCAAGAGTTGATGTGCTCATTTGACCTGGCACTCCTGAGCAGACCTTGTTTCTTCTAACAAAGAGTTACGTTCCCTTACTCTTCTAATATTGGATAGCTTTAGCATTCTCAGGAACCCAAAGTTCTGTGTCTCTTTTAGTAGGAAATGTATACTTTTCATGTATTCTGCAATCTCCATTTTATTGCTCACCTGCTCCTGTGACCTTTTCACTACCAGAAAAAGGTACACAATCCGCCAGGAGCAGGTAAAAATCCCACTGAAATGAATGGGGAACGACTGTACCTCAGTCCAACCCTGGTACCTTCCAAGTAGGGCCAGAAAAGATTCTGGCCTAAAACCTTGGAGAGCTGCTACCAGCCAGTGAGATGAAACTGATGACCTGACTTGTATAAGGCCTGGACTGTTTTTGAGGAATCAGATTTATCTCCCACTCTGCTGCCCTTAGGATAAGGTTACCAGATTTTTTCCCAGTGAATCCGGGGACACTTTTCAACTTCCTACTAAATAGATGGATTTTGTCAGGGGACTGACTTGTAAATCCGGGGACTGTCCCCAGAAAATGGGGACGTCTGGTAACCTTACCTTAGGATCACCCCCCAGATCTGTTGCTGACACCTTGCCTTATGGCAGGGCTGCCTTACAGCTAGGATGCCTGAGATGATAGAAAGGGGTTAAGGTAAAGGGTAAAGGGACCCAAGACCATTAGGTCCAGTCATGACCAACTCTGGGGTTGCGGCGCTCATCTCGCTTTATTGGCTGAGGGAGCCGGCATACAGCTTCCGGGTCATGTGGCCAGCATGACTAAGCCACTTCTGGAGAACCAGAGCAGCACACGGAAACACCGTTTACCTTCCCGCTGGAGCGGTACCTCTTTATCTACTTGCACTTTGATGTGCTTTCGAACTGCTAGGTTGGCAGGAGGTGGGACCAAGCAACGGGAGCTCACCCCGTCGCAGGGATTCGAACCGCCAGCCTTCTGATCAGCAAGTCCTAGGCTCTGTGGTTTAACTCACAGCACCACCTGCGTCCCTCCAGAAAGGGGTTAAGCAGTAGCAAATTGTGCCTGGAAACTTACTGAAATTCTTCCAGACATCAAACCTGTGATACCTCCCAGTTGCCAACATCAAGGCAGCCAGGAGAGGGATGCTGCAAGATTCAATGGAAACAGACAAAGTGGAAAAAATACTGTCCACAGCAGCCCATCACAAATCTTATATATCCAACAAGACTGATGGCCATATATAAGCTTTTTCTAAGATGGCCCCAGTTCTGGAAACCAATGTTCCAGTGAACCCCACCTGTGCCCAATCTTGCAATTCAAGACTGTCACTCTGGATTTGTATCTGTTTTGCCCTATATTCAGATTATATGTGACCTTCTGAATTCTTTATGTCCAAAGCCAGAAATGTCCCATTCTCCTTGCTAAAAGGCTTACGGAATACTGAAAACCTCAATCAAGAACACATGGATATTGTGTGTGATAATCTAAGTTTACCTAAATTGGAGACACCATATGTTAACAGAAATTATCCCCTGGTTTCTCAGATATCGTCCTCTTTCCAAGGAGGTGAACTGCATGAAATGGAAAGATTTCTAGGAAACTGCTGAACTTAACTGTTACTATTCTCAGAGCATCCATTAGGGCTGTTGGGAAAGATGATTCTCTCAACTTTAGAACCGTGTTTTAATTTAAAGATGTCTTGGTCAACATGGGATTTGTATGTTTCTGCCTCACAGGTCTACAATCAGGAATTTGCTCTCTGGGCTAACAGTTTCCTGCAAACTCCAGCTGTAACTTTAATATGTAACTCGAACATTTATTTACACACTTCAAACTAGAGCATAAGCTGGTGTCAGAAACAATCTTCTGAAAACATTAATCAAGTTGATCTGTGCCATCTGAATTTTCTAAGCGAAGCTTCTGATCTGTGCTTCAGACTTTAATAAGGACAGAATCCTTATGAACAGACCAACACAAATCAAGGATGCGTACCCTTATTTCTTCCTACGATAGATCAACCAAAGCTTTGGTTAATCAGCCAGTTAAACAAAAGACCCAGTTTTTTTAGTACTTTTTACTGCAGTATTTTTATTCAAACCCCTGTAAAAGGAGGAAATGGAGGAAAGGGGAATAATAATAATGGGTTTACTGAACTGGCAGCAGTCACATAAGCAGATAAATGAAAGGAAAGTAAGCACTAGCGGTTAACATTTTTGGGACATTCAAACAGCAACATATAAAAGCTCTATCTGCCTATGTATGGGGAAATCAGGCATGAGTTCACGTGTGTACTTTTGGCATTCTGTCAGGCCCCGAGAAGGATGACCTCAGTCTGGAAGAACACTCCAGTATCAACACATGACCAATTACCAGTTATCTCTCCGACCATCTACAGTGGTACCTCGGGTTACAGACTCCACTAACCCGGAAGTAGTACCTCGGGTTAAGAACTTTACCTCAGGATGAGAACAGAAATTGTGCAGCGGCAGCGCGGAGGCAGCAGGAGGCCCCATTAGCTAAAGTGGTACCTCAGGTTAAGAACGGTTTCAGGTTAAGAACGGACCTCCAGAACTAATTAAGTTCATAACCAGAGGTACCACTGTACTGACAAACTGGCCAAGATAACAAATAATAATAATAATGTCAGGGGTTCAGGAGCAGAGGCACAGGAAAGGGAGGAAATGGAGAGCGAGGGGGAGGAGTCCGAAGGAAATGTCAGCGATGACAGCGGTCCGAGGTCTCTGAGTCTGTCCAGCGAATCGGAAGATTCACAGAAAGGGGCTCCCATGGTCAGGGCAAGGGGGGTGCCTAGGGGGACACCCCAGGAAGAAGGGGCCAGAGGGGACTCAGAGAGCAGCAGTTGGAAACCAGGACCAGCATCCACACCAGAGTGCAGTAGGGGGGAGGAGTCCCAGGCATCGGGATCAGGCGGCGCGCTGCCAGCGGGAGGACATGAGGCAGGACTGGCCACGCCTCCATCGGGGAGCGAGGAAACGGTCGAGAGGAAGGTTGAAGGCTGGGCGCGCGCGCCAAGTTCAAATGTACAGGAGGGCGGCGCAGTTGGCAGCCCGGATAGGGAGCCAGGTCCCAAAGCCCGCCGAAGAGAGAGGGAGGAGTCAGGGGGGTCAACGTCTGCGTTGGAAGAATCCAGGAAGGAAGGGACCCCGGGGGGTAGCAGGACCCAGAGGAGAAAGGAGAGACGGAAGAGGTGGAGTAAGGCTAGAATCTTAAACTGGTGTACAGGGGGCGGAGATTCAGATGGAGCTTCGCCGGTCTAAACCCTAGACGTAGAGCTGGGGCGCTCCGGCTTGAAAATGGAAACTGTACTTCAATAAAGACTTTTGTACATTACTACCGGCTAGCGTTGGTCCTCTGTGAGCTGGGACCTGGAGCCAGCTCTGACAGTAAGCTCCATCTCCAAGAAAGGTTTTGCACCAAGAACCTCGTAACGTGAGTGGACGCAGCGAGGGAAGAGGATTGGTGCTTCACGAGCTCACAAAAGTCAGGCAAGATGACTACAGAACAGCAACTAGCAGACCTGCAAAATGCAGTGACACAACTCAACGCGGAGGTACTTGCATCCAGGAAAAGGGAGGAGGAAATGGCTACCGCCTGCAGGGATCTCCAAGCCAGGTTGGAAGTGCTTGCTAAACAGGGGCACCCGGGACCCAAATCAGAGGGGATTGGGCTGGGGAGAAGAGGAGGCAGCCTTGTATCTCATTTCGATGGGAGTTTACAGCAGTACCCTAACTTCCGAGCAGACCTGCTGTTTGCACTGGAACTGCTGGAGAAAGACTTTAGAGATGAGCAAGAGAAAGTGGGGTTTATCTTGTCCCATTTGCATGGGGAAGCTAAAGCGTGGCTGCGCAATCTGTGGAGAGATAAGGATCCGGCGCTCCAAAATGCGAATGCTTTCCTTAAAGCGATGGATTCGTGTTTTTTATCAAAGATAGACATCGATATCGCCAGAAAAGACATACATGGGCTCAAACAAGGTAGAGCCAGTGTGAGGCAGTACCATTCTCGCTTTTTTGGATTAGTCCATGCGCTGGGATGGGAGAAGGATTCTGCTCCCGTCAGAGACCTTTTTTGGGAAGGCTTGAATGCAAATGTGAAAGATGAGATTGCAAGGGGGGAGAGGCCAAAGAGCACTCAGCAGGTGGTCCAGCGGGCGCTGGAGATTGGGGTGCGTCTGGAAGAACGTCCATGGAACAGAGAAGAAGGACGTTGGGGACGTACGCCAGGGAGAGCACCTCCCCTCTTTCCCAAGGATGCAGCGCGTGCGCAATCCACACCTCCGCAGGGAGGGGGAGAGGAACCGATGGAGATTGGAGGCGCCAGGGCTCAGTCAGCTACCAGAGCCCTAACACCGGGAGCAGTCAAAGCGAAGCCTCCTAGAGGGAACAGGAAGTGCTACATCTGCGACAGTGCTCAGCACATGGCGAAAGAGTGTCCCCAGAGGCTCCACAAGCACACTGCAGCCTCAGCAACAGTAACAGATGCAACTCAGCAGAGAGAACCACAGCAGGGAAACGACAGAGTCTGGCTGGAGGAAGAGGCGCTGGGGTCCAGCCAGACAAGTCAGTGAAGCAATCCCCAGAAATTTTGCAGCCCACAGACCCCCTCCCGCCCAAACCAGTGGTGCAGCTCACAGCATCGCTCCAACTACCCAATGGACTCACTATGGAAGTGCCGATTACCACTGACTCTGGCAGCAACGCAGACTTCATAGGACTGGATTTCATTCAACAGCACAACATAGCACTACTGCCAGCCACGCTGCCTCTGAAGGTTGTCACGGTGGATGGCAGGGAATTGCTGGGGGGGCAGGTGGTGCAGCAAACGCCTCCAATGGTAATGCAAATTGGGAATCACCGAGAAGTCATCAGCTTCAATGTCACCCAACTGTCGGACACGCCTGTAGTATTGGGCATGAGTTGGCTGCACAGGCACAGCCCAGCATTGGCGTGGTACCAGCGCCAACTGACCTTCGGCTCATCCTATTGTGCGGAACATTGCATTCTGCCTAGCCCGGAAGGGGAAGAGGATGACCCGCAGCTGCAATTAGGCACGCTGCAAGCAGTGCCACTCAAGTACGCAGCGTTTTTGGAGGTTTTCTGCGAGAAAGAAGCGGACAAGCTGCCTCCCCACAGGCCCTATGACTGCAAGATTGACCTCCTGCCAGGGGCGACGCTGCCAACCGGGAAACTGTATTCCATGTCTGAAGACGAGCTGCAGGAACTCAGGGAGTTCATAGACCTCAACTTGAAGCGCGGTTTCATCCGGGAGTCGAAGGCAGTGGGGGGCAGTCCTGTATTCTTTGTGAAGAAGAAGGACACGCCCCAAAAAAGACTTGTGGTAGACTTTAGAATTTTAAATTCCAAAACCAAGCCCACGGCCTTTCCCATGCCCAAAATAGACGACCTGCTCGCAACGGTGAGGAAAGGACGCGTTTTCACAAAGTTGGATCTGCGAGGGGCGTACAACCTGATTCGCATACGGGAGGGCGACGAGTGGAAGACTGCCATGTTCACGCCCCTGGGCACCTATGAATACAGAGTTATGCCCTTTGGATTACAAAATGGCTCCCACTGTTTTCAAGCCTTCATGCATCACGTACTGGCGGGTCTCCTCTACAAGAAATGCGTCTGCTTCCTGGACGACATCCTGATATTCTCAGAATCAGAGGAGACCCACGAGGGAGACGTCAAGGAAGTTCTGCAGAGACTGCAGGAGCATAGGCTGTACACCAAGCTGGAGAAGTGCCAGTTCGACATGAAGGAGGTAGATTTCCTGGGCTACAAGTTGTCGGACAAGGGGCTCGCCATGGACAGCGCCAAGGTTCGCGCAGTGTTGGACTGGAAGAGCCCGCGCAATCGGAAGGAGGTCCAGCGGTTTGTCGGTTTCGCCAACTTTTACCGCAAGTTCATTAAGGGGTTCGCGATGCAGACAGCGGCCATTACCGACACGCTCAGCTCCAAGAAGAAGAAGTTCATCTGGACGGAGCAAGCGGAGCAGTCCTTTCAGAAACTCAAGCGTCTCTTCTCGTCCGAAGAGCAGCTACTGCATGTGAATCCCAGCAGACCGATGAGAGTTGAAACGGACGCCTCAGACAGAGCCGTGGGAGCAGTACTGTTGCAGCAAGACCCGCATGGGGACTGGAGACCGTGTGCCTTCTACTCCAGGAAGCTCAGCAAGTCAGAGCAGAACTACACCATCTGGGACAGGGAGTTGCTGGCCATTCATGCAGCATTCAAGGCGTGGCGGCACTTCCTCATCGGAGCCAAACACACAGTGCAGGTCCGCACGGATCATAAGAACCTGGAGTACTGGCGCACGGCAAGGTTCCTGAACCAGAGGCACATACGATGGGCGGAATTCTTTGCGGATTTCGACTTCAGGATAGAGTACATCCCAGGCGACAACAACATCATGGCGGATGCACTGTTCAGAAAGCCGCAATACCTCGAAGAGGCGGCACCAGCTGCGGCCAAGCACATTTTCGCACCGAAAGCGTGGGCGTGCGCTTCAGCAACCGTGGACCTGGATGCTGTATGTCGAGCGCTGCAGGAGGACCCCTTCGCACGAGCCAAGATGGAGGAGGTGCACAGGGGCACGGCGAAGAACGACGAGTTCCAGATACGCGACGGATTGCTCATCCGCAGAGGGGCCCTCTACGTACCGGGAGACGACCTCCGCGCGAAAGTACTGCAGCAGTTGCACGACGCACCCACCGCCGGGCACTTTGGCAAAGAGAAGATGGTAGAATTAGTAGCCAGAGATTTTTGGTGGCCCAAGATGCGGGGAGAAGTCGCGGATTACGTCTCGAGGTGCGACACCTGCCAAAGGGCCAAGTCGGTGCACAAACCGCCGGCGGGACTACTCGAACCGCTGCAGACACCGCTCGAACCGTGGGAGAGGGTGGCCCTGGACTTTGTCACGGATTTACCCAGCTCGAGGGGCAAGACGGCAGTGCTAGTGGTGGTGGACATGTTCACCAAAATGGCCCACTTCATTCCGTGCGCGAAGGTGGCCACGGCGGAACAGACCGCCAAACTGTTCATAGACCACGTGTTCAGGGTTCACGGTCTGCCACGGTCTATCCTGTCCGACCGGGGGCGACAGTTCATCTCGAACTTCTGGCAGAAGCTGATGGGTTTCCTGAACGTCAAGATCAACCTAGCGTCGGCAAGACACCCGCAGACCAACGGACAAGCGGAGCGAGTCAACGCCATCATGCAGCAGTACCTGAGATGCTACGCAAATCAGCAGCCGGCAACATGGGTGGACTACCTGCCGCTCGCTGAGTTCGCCTACAACAACACGAAGCACGTATCCACGGGGGTGACACCGTTCTTCGCCAACAACGGGAGGCATCCCAGAACCTTCCCGGGATTAGAGAGACTGGGGGAGGGGGAGCCACAGGCAGCGGAAGCCTTAGCGTCAGAGTTGCAGGAGGTTCACGAACAGCTTCGGAGGCAGTTAGAACTAGCAAAGCACGCATACAAACTGCAGGCTGACAAGCACAGAAGAGTTGGGGAAGACATACAGGTGGGAGACTGGGTTTGGTTGGCAGCCCAGGCAGTGCCGACCAGATCGTTAGCGAAGAAGAAGCTCGGACATAAGCAGCTAGGACCTTACCAAGTCGAGGCACAGGTCAATCCAGTGGCCTTCCGGTTGACACTTCCGGAGGGATCCAGAATGCACCCAGTGTTCCATAGATCAGTACTCACGCCCTACAAAGCACCTCACAGATTTCAGGAGCCGGGCACGGCACCAGACCCGCTCAGGGAGAAGCCCACAAGGAGGGGGTCGCCAAGAGGGGAACCCATCAACGAGGTCACAGAGATTTTAGACTCGAGATGGGGGGAAGAGGGAGTAGAATATTTTCTCGCCAGCGAAGGTACCCCGGCCAGCGCCAACCGTTGGGTGCCGGACTATGCCTTGGACGAGCCTCTTCTCAAGGAAGAGTTTCATGCCTTGTTCCCACACAGGCCCATGCCAGCCGCGTATTTCGACGACTGGCTTTTCACACCCACACTTTCAGCCAGCACGTTCCAGGGGTTCACCTCGGACGAAGAACCGGCACTAGAAACACGTTCCCCGGAGGGATCGCCCTCGGGGTCTGCCTCAGACCGCTCTTATTGGTGGGACGATCGACCAGAGGAGCAGTGGAGCAGGAAGTTGCTGGGGGGTCCTTGGCAGGCAACGGCCCCAGAGGTGACCGGGAGAGAGACGGACATGGACGTGTTGGGGGAGGACCTTGGGTTCGAGCACGGCGGCACAGAGATGGAAGCAGAGGAAATCGAGGTCGGCGAGAGCACGGAGGACGAGCCGGACTTATCCGGCTGGATGCACGCCAAGGGGGACGAACTGTATCCGCCATTCACCCCCACAACGACGGAGCACCCAGCACCCACACCTGAAGGAGGGGAGGGGGGAAGGGGGGGCTTCGAGGGGGGAATGGATGTCAGGGGTTCAGGAGCAGAGGCACAGGAAAGGGAGGAAATGGAGAGCGAGGGGGAGGAGTCCGAAGGAAATGTCAGCGATGACAGCGGTCCGAGGTCTCTGAGTCTTTCCAGCGAATCGGAAGATTCACAGAAAGGGGCTCCCATGGTCAGGGCAAGGGGGGTGCCTAGGGGGACACCCCAGGAAGAAGGGGCCAGAGGGGACTCAGAGAGCAGCAGTTGGAAATCAGGACCAGCGTCCACACCAGAGTGCAGTAGGGGGGAGGAGTCCCAGGCATCGGGATCAGGCGGCGCGCTGCCAGCGGGAGGACATGAGGCAGGACTGGCCACGCCTCCATCGGGGAGCGAGGAAACGGTCGAGAGGAAGGTTGAAGGCTGGGCGCGCGCGCCAAGTTCAAATGTACAGGAGGGCGGCGCAGTTGGCAGCCCGGATAGGGAGCCAGGTCCCAAAGCCCGCCGAAGAGAGAGGGAGGAGTCAGGGGGGTCAACGTCTGCGTTGGAAGAATCCAGGAAGGAAGGGACCCCGGGGGGTAGCAGGACCCAGAGGAGAAAGGAGAGACGGAAGAGGTGGAGTAAGGCTAGAATCTTAAACTGGTGTACAGGGGGCGGAGATTCAGATGGAGCTTCGCCGGTCTAAACCCTAGACGTAGAGCTGGGGCGCTCCGGCTTGAAAATGGAAACTGTACTTCAATAAAGACTTTTGTACATTACTACCGGCTAGCGTTGGTCCTCTGTGAGCTGGGACCTGGAGCCAGCTCTGACAAATAATAATAAATTTTTATTTATACCCCGCCCTTCCCGGTTTAAAAACTAGGCTCGGGGCGGCTAGCAGCAAATATAAAACATTGATTAAAATGCAACTTTAAAACAGCATAAAATACAACATAAAATGCATCAATATCAATAAAATTCAAAAATTATGGGGTCATGGGGGGGGGGGAGAGACCAGTCAGTAGACATCAAATGATCACCAGGGCTAACTGGCCAAGTTTGTCTTACTAGGGCCAGCAAGGAGACCAGGGAAGAATTTAAATGTGGGGTCCCAGAAAGGGTTTCTTCATAGAAGAGGAAAGGGGGAAAGGGAATAGAGGATCAGGTAATTCAAATTGAAGGCCAGGCGGAACAGCTGTGTCTTACAGGCCCTGTGGAAGGAGATCAAGTCCTGCAGGGCCCTAGTCTCGTGGGACAGCGTATTCCACCAGGTCAGAGCCATCACTGAAAAAGCCCTGGCTCTGGTGGATAGTCTGGCTTCCTTAGGGCCCGTGAATGCAAGTGAAGGAGGTTTGAGAAACCGATCACTTGATAGCTGGGGAAGAGTTTGGAGAGAATGCAGTATCTCTGGGGCAAGATTGAGGCCATGATGATGCCATGGTCCTTCCTCATCTTTCCTTCTTGCCATCACTATGAACTCCTAGATGGACCATCTAGCCATCAGAGCAGTTATTTATCCCTTTCTCTGCGCAGTGTCTGCTAAGGTACATATATGGAAGCTCTTTCATTTTCTGAACTGTATTACATAAAGGTTGTATTCTTACCTTTAAAGGTAAAGGTACCCCTGCCCGTACGGGCCAGTCTTGACAGACTCTAGGGTTGTGCGCCCATCTCACTCAAGAGGCCGGGGGCCAGCACTGTCCGGAGACACCTCCAGGTCACGGGGCCAGCGTGACATCGCTGCTCTGGCGAGCCAGAGCCGCACACGGAAACACCGTTTACCTTCCTGCTAGTAAGCGGTCCCTATTTATCTACTTGCACCCAGGGGTGCTTTCGAACTGCTAGGTTGGCAGGCGCTGGGACCGAACGACGGGAGCACACCCCACCGTGGGGATTCGAACCGCCGATCTTTCGATCGGCAAGCCCTAGGCGCTGAGGCTTTTACCCACAGCGCCACCCGCGTCCCTATTCTTACCTTTACCCTCCCCCCAATTTTTTTTTCTTTCCAGCATGCATGAATTTTCAGCATCTGAACTCACCCTCTTTCTCAGAACGTGCACAGGGCAGCAAAGAAAACAGTCCCATTAAACAGGTCTCTCTCTGAGATCATAACGCCACATAGTGTTAAGTCAGCTCAGTGACCTAGAAACGCTATGTGCTTCTTATGCGCTGGGATGTTTTGGAAGGTCAAGAAGGGGAAATGGAAATACAAAATGGACTCCATTAACAGGAGAGCGGGGTGGGGACGGGATGGAAACCTTTTGTTGTTGTTGTTGACAGAATAACAAATACTTTGGCACATGATGGTGGAGTAGGTATATGCACTGGTATGCTTAGACAACAACCGGTCTGATACTGTGTCCCTGAGTTGCCAAAGTGGCTTGCAAACCCAATCCAGTACGTATTTCCTCAGGGCTTCAATTCACAGCATCACCTGATATCACTTAAATAATAATAATAATAATAATAATAATAATAATAATAATAATAATAATAAATGTTTATTTATACCCCGCCCTTCCTGGTTCAGAAAACCGGGCTCAGGGCAGCTAACAACAAATTTGAAACACTTAATTGTAGAAGCAGCATGAAATACAGTATAAAAACATGAATAACTATAAAATTCAAAGTTCAGAAATCAATTTGGGGGAAATTCATCTAATAAGCATTAAATAGTCACCAGGGCTAGCTGGCTGAATTAGTCCTGCTTGGGCCAGTGAGGAGCCCAGGGGAGAATTAGCTGTGGGGTCCCAGAACGGGTAATCTTCATAAAAGGGGAAGGAGAGGGAAGAGAAGGGAAATAATAGATCAGGCTGAATTCAAATTAAAGGCCAGGCGGAATAGCTCTGTCTTACAGGCCTGACGGAAGGAGGTTAAATCCTGCAGGGCCCTAGTCTCATGGGACAGAGCATTCCACCAGGTCGGAGCCATCACTGAAAAGGCCCTGGCCCTGGTGGAGGATAGTCTGACTTCCTTAGGGCCCGGGACCTCTAAACCATGGTTATTCATGGACCTTAAGGTCCTCTGTGGGGCATACCAGGAGAGGCGGTCAGGTGATTGACAGGTGGGTAGCCCTGCCCAATTTGGCCCACCAGGGATAGGAGATAATGATCCGACCCATAAGTCAGAGAAGTCTATAAGCCTGAGGCACTCCAATGCTCTACACTGGCTGCTGTAGACACCTGAAGCTTCAGGCACTGCAGGTGCAATAATTTGGGGTTTCCAGACGTTTCAGGATTCAAATGCACACTCGGTACTAATGATCTAAATGAGAATACAACTGGAAGGGTGAAAGCAAAAGGGCTTATATTGCAACAGTGGTACTTTTCCCCCAGGCAGAGCATTTAAGGTTGGGTTTGGTGAAGAGTCGGGAGCATGCACAGCAAAGAGCAGATCAAATCTAATTGGAATTTGTTCCACACCACTGCTCTACAGAATGTCAATAAAAACAATATCCACATTGGATTCCAGGTTCACTTCATTTACATTTCCTAATTTAGAGTTTAACTAATTTAACAATGGTAATGATTTCATTCAAATTAAAGTCCAGGGTAAAATTAAAACAATTTTAAAGGGCTGTTAAAAGATTTCATTAAGGGCTATCTACAGTAATAGAAGATTTCATAATATCTCCGTAAATCTCTCCCTCCCTTTGCAACAAATACTAAGTTCCCCCTGTGCAGCCAAGCTTTAGACAAACCTTGTTAGATTTATTGGCATTATTTCATGCAATTAATTAATATATATTAGAGCTGTGAAATAAAAAAAAAAATAGTGCAAAGAGTGGCAGTAAAATAAATTAGGCTGTTTAAAAAAAACACCATTGCATTCTACTGAGATAATTGCTCTTTTATTCAAATGCTTTCCTGATGGGAGCCATCTAGGAATATTCTGCCCATTAGCTCCCTCCTTTTGCTAAATGCTTGAAGCACAGGGCTTAAGCGCTGGCCTCTTAAGCTGCCCGTCGGAGACATTGCAGTGGCAACAGCAAGACATTTAAGACTGGATCCCCAATAAGGCTTGTCATTGTTGTTGCTGCTGTTGCTGCTGTTTCCCTAGTGAGGCTGCTGTGGCTTTATCAGTTTCAGAACAAGCAGAAATGTAGCAAGTGGAGTTTTCCCCACCCATGCATCTGTTAAGGTAAAGGGACCCCTGACCATTAGGTCCAGTCGTGACCGACTCTGGGTTCGCGGCGCTCATCTCGCTTTATTGGCCGAGGGAGTCGGCGTACAGCTTCCGGGTCATGTGGCCAGCATGACTAAGCCACTTCTGATGAACCAGAGCAGCGCACGGAAACACCGTTTACCTTCCCGCCAGAGTGGTACCTATTTATCTACTTGCACTTTGAGGTGCTTTCGAACTGCTAGGTTGGCAGGAACTGGGACTGAACAACGGGAGCTCACCCCGTTGCGGGGATTCGAACCGCCAACCTTCTGATCGGCAAGTCCCAGGCTCTGTGGTTTAACCCAAAGCGCCACCCGCGTCCCATGGATGCATCTGTTAGGGCTGACCGAAACACAGAGGAGGACAAGTATGGATAGGGGAGAAACCCACCTCAGTTCACAGCTAAAGGCAAACCTTCCCCCCATTGTCCAACCTGGACACTGAGGTCCAGCTCCAAGGGCCTTCTGGCGGTTCCCTCCCTGCAAGAAGTGAGGTTACAGGGAACCAGGCAGAGGGCCTTCTCGGTGGTGGCGCCTGCCCTGTGGAATGCCCTCCCAGCAGATGTCAAGGAAATTAACAACTATCGGACTTCTAGAAGACATCTGAAAGCAGCCCTGTTTAGGGAAGTTTTCAATGTTTGATGTTTTATTGTGCTTTTAATTCTGTTGGGAAACCCAGCCAGATGGATGGGGTATAAACTATTATTATTATTATTATTATTATTATTATTATTTGCACTTCCCAAAACACCACGCAAACTGAGACAGGGCCATCTTTTAAAAAAAATCACACTTTTCCAAATTTTGCAATGCGGTTTCTTCAGCCAAGCAATTGGTATAAAATGCCTATAACTAGGGTAAAGATATAAAAGAGCTTTATATCAAGGGAAGCTGCTTGCAAATGGGTGTACAGGCATACATCATTTTTGTTGTGCTTCACAAATATTGCTCCTTAGGAGGATGTGGGTGCAGCTACTGCCACCCCTCTTCTGGCCAAGGGATTGGAGCTGACTATGGCTGGAGCCGGGTTTCCCCCCTCCTGCCCCTGAAGCCATGGGGGCCAGGCTTAACAGACTACAGTATAGTATAAACGTAACACTGTGGGTTAAACCACAGAGCCTAGGGCTTGCCAATCAGAAAGTTGGCGGTTTGAATCCCTGTGACGGGGTGAGCTCCCATTGCTCGGTCCCAGCTCCTGCCCACCTAGCAGTTCGAAAGCACCTCGAGTGTAAGTAGATAAAGAGGTACTGCTCCAGTGGGAAGGTAAACGGCGTTTCCGTGTGCTGCTCTGGTTCACCAGAAGTGGCTTAGTCATTCTGGCCACATGGCCCAGAAGCTGTACACCGGCTCCCTTGGCCAATAAAGCGAGATGAGCGCCACAACCCCAGAGTCGTCCGCGACTGAACCTAACAGTCAGGGGTCCCTTTACCTAACTTTTATATATATGTTCTGGGACACCCCAAAAATTGTGCGCCACGTTTTATTGCAATATACGCTTCATTGCAGTATGCTGGAACCAAACCTGCAATATCTCCGAGGTATGTCTGTATATTAAGCAGAAATGTATATTGGGAGAAATTCACCCTAAAATGCTGAAGTTCCTTAAAGGCTTTAAAAAAAAAAAAAAGCAAAATGAAATGCAAATGTGAAGAACAGAGCTTGAGAGTGGAAGAATGAGAAACCAAAATTGACAGATTCGCCCAGCCGTAGGACAGGGCTCCTGCACACCTTTAATAGCTGGGATGAAGAAATAATTTTGGCAGCTCACTATGATGGGGTGATAAAGGGGTGATAAGGGCTTCATCAACTCTGAGGGTTGCTTTTTGTGCTTATTGCTGTTTTGACAGAAAGAGGCATAGGGGATTGCGGATATATAAATAAATAAAGTTGGGTGGTGGGGTTTTTTTTTCTTGTTTACATATTTATATCCTAGTTTCTCAGGCAAATCTTCACAAAGCGGCTGCGATGGGAGACTTGGAATACCTTAACAAATGCAGATATGTTCAAAACCAGTAACATTAAACAACGATTTCGTAAAACACAAAGTAGCAGCAGCAGTTAAAAAACAACATTATAAATACTTGGAACAAGCTGCAGTATTATGAATATTATTATTATTATTAATTTATTACCTGCCCGTTTCCCTAAGGTCCCAGGGTGGGTTGCAGCATTAAACTGCAATATTAAAAACAATTTAAAACAATTGCTGAGGCACGCATGTACAGCACTGCTTCTGAATTGTGCCTATGCTTAAAAATGCTTCCACAGAGAAGTACCAAACAAGGGAATTTTGGGCTGCCATGGCTGCAAAATATATTCAGTTGAACAGGGACCCCTTCCAAGTTGCTATTCATATGAATTGTTTTGCAACCAAACAAAATTACATTTTTTACATCTATGCCACTGAAATATGACTCGCTATACAGTGGTACCTCGGGTTACATACGCTTCAGGTTACATACGCTTCAGGTTACACACTCCATTAAGCCAGAAATAGTGCTTCAGGTTAAGAACTTTGCTTCAGGATCAGAACAGAAATCGGGCTCCGGCGGCACGGTGGCAGCAGGAGGCCCCATTAGCTAAAGTGGTCTTCAGGTTAAGAACAGTTTCAGGTTAAGTACGGACCTCCAGAACGAATTAAGTACTTAACCCGAGGTACCACTGTATTTATTTTTCCCAATTTGAACTATAAAATGGTGATTTTCTTGAGTCAAAATGAGAGTACAGTGGTACCTCGGGTTACAGATGCTTCAGGTTACAGACGCTTCAGGTTACATACTCTGCTAACCCAGAAATATTACCTCGGGTTAAGAACTTTGCTTCAGGATGAGAACAGAAATGGCGCGGCGGCAGCAGGAGGCCCCATTAGCTAACGTGGTGCTTCAGGTTAAGAACAATTTCAGCTTAAGAATGGACCTCCAGAATGAATTAAGTCCTTAACCCGAGGTACCACTGTACCCCTAAACATTTTATTTAGAAAAAAAGCACTGCCTCTACCAATTTATGCTGATCAAGAACGGAGGCTGGAGAGGGCTTGTGAAACATAGATGCCTCTCTTCTTGCAAAGAAATGGTCGGCAGCATCAACCCACGGAAGAGAATTAAGAAAGCTCTGGGCTTCCCTGACGTAGCCCACTGTGCTACTTCGGACTGCCCTAGAGGAATCCCAGGGGCATCATCATTGCCTAGAAAGCACATTCCTATCCCTGAACCTTGGTTGACCAGGTAGACAGGAGGGTGAGTTGCAGAAAAGCAGTGTTAACAGCTGCAAGAGGATTTCTGCCTTTTGTTTTGGGAAGTGATCCAGAAAATATCTATGCATCTTTCTGAGTGTGAAGGGGAAAGATCTCTGCATTTTTAATCCGAAGGAGGAAACACTGTTCTGTTCCGCGAATATAACAACTGCAGAGTTCGGTTCCATGCATGTTCACTCCTAACAGCCAATTCCAACCTCAAATGTTGGAGTGAACGTCGCCAGAGCCCTGTATTAGCATCAACAGGAATAATCACACATTTAGTAACTAGCTTGATAGACTCCATCTGGAGCACAAATGCTCAGAGCCCTTGATAAATTTAATGGAACTATTTAAACTTGAAGTACCCTTTTAATTTGAAAAGATCATTCAAGCGGTTCCAGCCTTTCATTATAATATAATGAATACACAGGCCTAAAAACCAAGTTTAGGCTTTTTTAAAAAAACACCTATACAAAGTTTGCTTTGGGAGACTAAGTAACGTCGATCTCTCTTGACACAGGTCTGCGTAATTAGCAAAGAGCGTCACTCAGACCTTTGCAAAGCTGCAGTTCCACAACATGTCTGGAACACAGAGCATACCGCCTGTCCTCTACCTTCAAAACTGCCAACAGCCAGGATTAGGCGAGGAATGTAAGCATCCAAGCTCAAACTTGGACCCAGGAGGAATCCCAGCCCTAGATGATCCATGATGACCCTTGCCAGCAGGACCACTGCAAGGGGCATGAACTGGAACAGCCTTCCTTGGACCTTTTAGACTTTTGTTGGACTCCAACTCCCATCAGCCCCAGCTAACATGGCCAATGGTCAGGGGTGATGGGAGCGGTGGTCCAAAGGGTATCAGGTTGGGGAAGGCTGGGCTGGAGTGCAGGTGTCAGAAGATACTTCCTTGATAACCAGGCAGGGACAGAAGATCAGGCTCCTGTTATGTATACTATGTCCAACAGCCAATCTAGTGGCTACATAGGTAAAGGTAAAGGTACCCCTGACCGTTAAGTCTAGTCGCGGACGACTCTGGGATTGCGATGCTCATCTCGCTCTATAGGCCGAGGGAGCCAGCGTTTGTCCGCAGACAGCTTCCGGGTCATGTGGCCAGCATGACTAAGCCGCTTCTGGCGAACCAGAGCAGCGCACGGAAGTGCCGTTTACCTTCCCGCCGGAGCAGTACCTATTTATCTACTTGCACTTTTTGGCGTGCTTTTGAACCGAGCAACGGGAGCTCACCCCATCGCAGGGATTCGAACCGCTGACCTTCCGATCAGCAAGCCCTAGGCTCAGTGGTTTACACCACAGCACCACCCGTGTCCCTGTAGTGGCTACATAAAGGTAAAGGTACCCCTGCCCGTATGGGCCAGTCTTGACAGACTCTAGGGTTGTGCGCCCATCTCACTTAAGAGGCCGGGGGCCAGCGCTGTCCGGAGACACCTCCGGGTCACATGGCCAGCGTGACAAAGCCGCATCTGGCGAGCCAGCGCAGCACACGGAAACGCCGTTTACCTTCCCGCCAGTAAGCGGTCCCTATTTATCTACTTGCACCCGGAGGTGCTTTCGAACTGCTAGGTTGGCAGGCGCTGGGACCGAGCAACGGGAGCGCATCCCACCGCGGGGATTCGAACCGCCGACCTTTCGATCGGCAAGCCCTAGGCGCTGAGGCTTTTGGCCAAAGCGCCACCTGCGTCCCTCTAGTACATAGTACTAGCTAATTGCAGGGGGTGGTATTGTCCACCCCAGCTCCCATCTATGCCTGAAAGGAGCCATGAAGCAGAGTCACACACAGTCCTAGGAAGCTCGCTAGGTTGTAAGTCCTAGCCTCAGAAAATAAGGCTCCCTGGCAAATCAAGTATATTTATTTATTTCTGTTTTATCCCATCTTCCCTGGGGAAAGTGCACATGGCTTCCCTCACTTTATCCTCACAACAAGCAGGTGAGGTAGGCTAGGGTGAGTCGGTTAAAGGTCCGAGGTCACCCACTCACCAAAGTGGGGATTTGAACACTGACTCTGTTAAGGCTCTGGGGAAACTATTCCTCCCCCGGTTGCAGCAAGAGCAGATAAAACAAGGTACAGTCCTTTTAATGAGTTTTATTCAACCCTAATAGCAAGAGAGGGATGTGGGTGGTGCTGTGGTCTAAACAACTGAGCCTAGGGCTTGCCGATCAGAAGGTTGGCGGTTCGAATCCCCACGACAGGGTGAGCTCCTGTTGTATGGTCCCAGCTCCTGCCAACCTAGCAGTTCAAAAGCACGTCAAAGTGCAAGTAGATAAAGAGGTACCACTCTGGCGGGAAGGTAAACGGTGTTTCCGTGCTCTGCTCTGGTTCACCAGAAGCGGCTTAGTCATGCTGGCCACATGACCCAGAAGCTGTACGCCGGCTCCCTCGGCCAATAAAGCAAGATGAGCACCGCAACCCCAGAGTTGGTCACCACTGGACCTAATGGTCAGGGGTACCTTTACCTTTTAATAGCAAGAATCAAACGAAAGCAACAAGCCTTAACAATGGCGTCACTCCAAACTGGGCTCCTTCTCCCTCCTTCCTAGCAACAGCAACTTCCCTTACGGTGGCCACTCATGGTTTGGGTCCTTTGTTGTTAACGGCATTGTTAATGAATGCCGTATTCTAGGAGAAGGGGGATCAGAAATACTTTCCAGTGACCATGTGTCATCTGGCTGCCCTACCGCAGTTTCTCTCTCCCCCTTCTTCTAACACTTCCCAACTTTTCTGTTCATCTCTCTCTGGGCTGTGACTTTCCTCAAACCCCTCAAAGCCCTGCTGTAAATCAAGGTTGTCTCCCTCATCTCCTGCAGTGTCAGGAGAAGATGGAGGGGTGATCTCCAACATTCCTCCTTCTCCATCTTGCCCTCTTGAGTCCAATCCCTGGCAGCTAAGTTCAACATCCTAGCCACTATATCACACCGGTTCTCGTGTATATACCAAGTTCAACTGTGGTTTTTCAGTGTTCAGTGAGGGTATCACATTTCCACATGTTTTATAGTTTTCCTGGCATTTTGAAAAACAGGAGGAGATGCAGAACTGGTGCTCAAACGTGAAATGTAACCAAGGCACTCTGAATGTGTGCACCACCAAGTTTAATTCCAGTATCCCAGTATTCAAGGGAGATTTCGCGTTGATACAGGAGTAATATAAAGTAGACAAGTGAAACCCAAAGCTTTGCTTCCCTTGGCCAGCAGCACAATAGCTCCAATTCCTGTGCAAAAAATGCCCCAGTTCCAAAGCAAAGGTTGCTCATTTGTTTACCCTACCTGTAATTAAAATGGATAAGTAAACTAGATGCAGAGCGATTCCTTGCGGGAAAGACATTTGATTCGTATAAATAGGATCTACTTAAAAGCTGGCACATCATAATAAATCAGCAGGCAGCAGCATGTATACAGGTTACCTTTCAAAGGAGCGAGCTGATTGAATAGCCACAAATGGGAAGGAGAGGTAACAGGCGAATTAGTGACACTCTCAGCTAAGATTGACAAATGCATTTATCAGTTTATTTGCACCATGCATATACCCTCTAAAAATGGATTTAGTCCTGTCAAACTATCAACTGCAAAACTATTAGAAATCTGCCCCTAGAGCATAGGCATGCTTTTTAAAATTCAATATAATTGCTCCCTTCGAAATTCTCTGGAATTTTTTCTCAGCACAGGTTCTAACTTGCCAAGGAAAACGCATCATTCAGAGCGAGTGGAAGCTGAAATAGAAGAACAGGGGTGTCCATTGACTTCAGCTTGGCCAGCCCTAGCAGGGGAGGTGAATCAAGGTTTGGTTCTTGACTCACTCAGAGCAGCAAAGGGGGTGAGGTCAGGGGTGTGTGGAGTGGGTGGGCCACCCCGGGCACCACTTGGGGGGTGACAAGATGGCCTGCTGCCTCCCCCCTGCTGCAGAGTGGCCAAGGGCGCACATGCAGTTAGTATGGGCGCCGCTCGCATGGCATCCGTAAGGGCTGCCTCTCGCACAGCAACTGTACAGGCTGCCACGCGTATGGACTTCGCACGTGTGCCGCTGGGTGGCTCGCCCCGCCACTCGGCGTCCCACCCCGGGTTGCCGTACAGGGTTCCTTTGCCATTGGGTGGGGTTCAGCTCTGGAGACAGCTTTCCTTTTTCCCTGGTGGGGCTCACAAAAACCTGAAATTTGCTCACCACAGGAGGAGTCACCAGCCTTTTTCGACCAGTGGGCACATTTGGAGATTTGAAAATGGGTGCTATCACAAAAATGGCAGCCAAGGTCCATCGGAGGCAGCACTGATGGGGGGAAAGCCACGTACACCAAAGCTTGCTCAGAAAGGGAACCTCTTTGTACATCTCCAGGGTAGATGGAAGAGCGGGTGTCCAACCCTGGTATTCAGTGAGCATTGTTCCAAGTGGGCAAGGTTCAACGCAGGAGATACTGAGCCAGTGCAAAAAGGAACTAAAGAGCAAACATTCTCTTGTGTATTGTGACTTGTTTTCGGGGGATATTTACTAGGACCTTTGCAGGTGCCATAGGAGAAACTGATGGGCACACTATTACGGTTGCCATAAGTCCTGAATTTCCCGGACATAGCTGGAATACTGCAGGAGGAAGCAATGTCTGGGCATATGGCAATTTTTTTTGTTTTTGAGATTTTGCAAAAGAAAACAACAACTTTTGTGTCCAGATTTTCACTTTTATCTAGTACAGTCGTACCTTGGAAGTCAAACGGAATCCGTTCCGGAAGTCTGTTCGACTTCCAAAATGTTTGGAAACCAAAGCGCGGCTTCTGATTGGCTGCAGGAAGCTCCTGCAGCCAATCGGAAGCAGCGGAAGCCCTGTCAGACATTTGGCTTCCAAAAATAGTTTGCAAACTGGAACAGTCACTTTCAGGTTTGTGGCGTTCAGGAGCCAAAACATTCGAGAACTAAGCTGTTCGAAAATGAAGGTGCGACTGTAATGAGGACACCATGCAAGTAATGCTTACATTGACAAATAATGGGTAAAAATATTGATTCACACAGTCTACTAACAATCTCCCTGTTAATGTTCCAGACACCTGCAAATGTGTCCGCCTTCCCCTCCTGAGTCACTTCAGTGATGCGTACAGTAGAAATACTTTTTCCACCCTTTCAACTTTAATGGAACCAATCTGGGCATGAGGATCGTGTGGGCCTTCATCCCAAATGCCCCACTCCTCCTAGCAAAAGCAGCAAAGAAAGGGCTTTCTAAAAGCACAGTTGAAGTGCCAGTGTAAAATCTAGACCAATCCTGTATGTGCTCCCTCTCACCCGTATTGCATGTTTGAAAATTCTGGGCTCTCTCAGAAGCTAAACCATGCTGCAGATTTCGAACATTATTTCATGTTATTCAGCATGCATCTTAGAATCATAGAATCATAGAATCATAGAGTTGGAAGAGACCACAAGGGCCATCGAGTCCAACTCCCTGCCAAGCAGGAAACACCATCAGAGCACTCCTGACATATGGTTGTCAAGCCTCTGCTTAAAGACCTCCAAAGAAGGAGACTCCACCACACTCCTTGGCAGCAAATTCCACTGTCGAATGGCTCTTACTGGTATCTTGCTGGTATCCCATAATAGGTAAGCTCTTCCATGAATTTCTCTCTAGCATAAATGAATGGAGGATATGCACAGTCCCCATTCATTTAAATGGATGCAAGCATTTAAACATATAAATGGGCTTCTGACAAAGGACCCCCTTTCACAACATGTAAAATAATTTGTCCATCACTAGGTATGCAATGGGGCCTTTTTAAAATATGATCAAAAGGCAGTCAAAATAGCAACCAAAAGAAAACACAATAAACTCTTTTCCTCACCATCCACAAATCCATCTTCTTAACCCTCACTATCCTTGCCCAAAAAATTGGATTGCCAAATTTTGGGTTGTAAACTCCTTGAGGCAGTTGCTTGTCTTTTGTACTTCAGTTATTCTCTAATGCCACGAACATAGAAATAATACAAATTAATGTTCATATTTTCTGCTTGAGCTCCAGTTCCTTTACATGACCAATAAGAGTTAAAAAATAAATAAATCCCTGGCTGAATTCTTGCATGCAAAAATGTCTCATGCATGTAATCCACTTTTATTGCTCATTAGAGGTGTTAAACATGAATTAAACTGAGTTTGTTGTATCCTTAGGCTAGACTTCACTCTATAACCTTCTGCATGTTGCACTCTGCTCAGAAAACCGGCAACGTGCAAAAGAACCTTTCTGCAAATCACTGCTATGAAGCCAAACCCTGGCCAATCCTGAATGGCAGCCATTGTTATCGCCAGACAATGCGGTCAAATGAGTTGGGGCACTGAAGTCCCACAAGTTCTACAGAAGAAAGGGATCCACTGCTACTTCCCATAGCTTTTTTCACCCTATAAGTCTGCAATCCTAACACCATTCATCCAGGAGTAAGCCCCATTGAACTCAGTGGAAATTCATTCTGAGCAGACATGGTTAGAACTGCCCGACGAAAGCTTTTTGGTTGGAATGGCAAGGGGGATTTGTCTGCCACTGTGCTCTGCCCCAGATCTCCCTCTGCTGAACCAGTCAGACCAGTCCCTTAATAAGATAATGGCATTAGCTGGCCAGTTAAGTACCACTGTTTACATGTTCAAAAAGGCTGCTCCGTTGCCACAGAGACTAATGAGAGTAGCCCGCCTTCCCACTCCCCGCACCTAGTCAGAAGCAACATTGCTTTGTAAAGATGGAGAACAATAGGCTAAGTGGGGCTGTGTGCAAGAGGGAGAGAGTTTTGACTGGTGCTGGAAGCTGGATACACCGTGGCTTGACTTGCTCTGCGATGGACCCAAAGCTATGGCTTGGGGATCTCTCTGGAAAGCAAGATCTATTGGGGTGTTGACACTGTGATCCCTTCTATCCTATGCTCAGATACAGTGGTACCTCGGGTTACAGATGCTTCAGGTTACAGACACTTCAGGTTACCTAGAAATAGTACCTCGGGTTAAGAACTTTGCTTCAGGATGAGAACAGAAATTGTGTGGCGGTGGTACAGAGGCAGCGGGAAGCCCCATTAGCTAAAGTGGTACCTCAGGTTAAGAACAGTTTCAGGTTAAGAACGGACCTCCAAAACAAATTAAGTTCTTAACCCGAGGTACCACTGTATGTGTAAATAAAACTTCGTATCCTAGACACCACAGTCTCTACTGAGCATCCCTGAAGTCTCATGGCACCCAGGTTGGGGACCACATAATTTCTGCCTGCACTGTGCGAAGTGTGGGGTTATTGCCACACTCAATGACCATTGTCATGTTGTTCTTTTTTAAAACCTGCTCGTTCTGCCAAGAGATGGCTTGTGCACTTGTCTGTGTGTGTATCCTGAAGAATTATACTGTATTCCGCATTTCTTTTCTTCCTTTTTAAAATACAGAACAAACCCAAGGCCACAAACAATTTGAATAGGATTTATATATATATATATAAAAATGTAAATTTCCACCTGTGTACCACTTTCTTTTTTGTCTGTTTTCAACACAACAGCAGGTGTCAGACATGATAGCTGGTGTCAAGCTTAAGGAACACAATGAGAACTCGGAGCAAAGAATGGCAAGAGGGAAGCTGGCAACCAGGGCAACATCTCAGCATTGATTGTCTTTGAGAACTGCAAGTCCCTCTGGGCAAAACGAAAAAGAAAAAGCCATCGATTTAATCTGTATGCAATTACAGAGTGGCCTCCTTGCAGAGCTCTTCACCTCATCCAAGGAGGAACAACATTAGTTACGACACAGGTAGCCATAACTCTTCAGCAGTGAACACAACAAAAGGTGACAGAAAAGGGTTTTGACAGGTTGTTGCTCACATTTAAGCACAGCTCTTAAAAATGTGAATCTGGGGCCAGAATCAGCAGCACAGGCTGCATCGGCTGCAAGAGAGGCAGCTCCACAAAAGATTTTCACATGGGCTGTAGAAGGCAGAATCATTTTCTGCTGCTCCAAAGGATCAGACTAGATCTAATTTGGGTGATCAGATGCAAAAGAGGGTCAGGGTTCCGGCACCTTTAATAGATGTTCAGAAGACAGAATTCCAGCAAGTGCAGTTTGCCATGCAAGCAAGACCGGGGGTGGGGGTGGGGTTTCCCTGGGAAAACACTGAATCTGGCAACACATCTTTGTTGTTTAGTCGTTTGGTCGTGTCCGACTCTTCGTGACCCCATGGACCAGAGACCGCCAGGCACTCCTGTTTTCCACTGCCTCCCGCAGTTTGGTCAAACCATGCTGGTAGCTTTGAGAAGACTGTCCAACCATCTCATCCTCTGTCGTTCCCTTCTCCCTGTGCCCTCAATCTTTCCCAACATCAGGGTCTTTTCCAGGGAGTCTTCTCTTCTCATGAGGTGGCCAAAGTATTGGAGCCTCAGCTTCATGATCTGTCCTTCCAGTGAGCACTCAGGGCTGATTTCCTTAAGGATGGATAGGCTTGATCTTCTTGCAGTCCATGGGACTCTCAAGAGTCTCCTCCAGCAACATAATTCAAAAGCATCAATTCTTCAGCGATCAGCCTTCTTTATGGTCCAGCTCTCACTTCCATACATCACTACTGGGAAAACCATAGCTTTAACTATATGGACCTTTGTTGGTAAGGTGATGTCTCTGCTTTTTAAGATGCTGTCTAGGTTTGTCATTGCTTTTCTCCCAAGAAGCAAACGTTTTTTAATTGTGTGACTGCTGTCACCATCTGCAGTGATCATGGAGCCCAAGAAAGTAAAATCTCTCACTGCCTCCATTCCTTCCCCTTCTATTTGCCAGGAGGTGATGGGCCCGGTGGCCATGATCTTAGTTTTTTTGATGTTGAGCTTCAGACCATATTTTGCGCTCTCCTCTTTCACCCTCATTGATAGGTTCTTTAATTCCTCCTCACTTTCTGCCATCAAGGTTGTGTGCATAACACAGGGTGGGAATAGCCTGTTCATTTCAACTGAGCTTGCCCAGGAGACTGTTTATTTATTTAAATAGCCTCCCCTATTCTGAAAGTTCCGGGGACGGCTAACAATGGACTAAAAGCATGTCTAAAATTATATGTTACAAAATGCCATTAGAACAAAATGAATGCACCGGCTCTATAGAGCTTAACCTTGGTACCACAAAGCAGTAACCACTTTGAAAAGCTTTTGGGAAATGCTCGTTCTTGGCCCTATCTGCTGATGGCAGAGATAGAACCTGAGACCTTCTGCATGCAAAGCAGAGACTCCACTGCTGGGTTACAGCCCTTTGCACTGCAAACAAGGGTCTCATGTGGTCTACAGATCATTCCCTCATTATAAGGGTTCCAGCCTGGCTTTCTCCCCGGAATGAATGCTTCTTTTCTGTCACTGTGTTCAAGCATTAAAGGCCGCTCTAACTGCAGCGCGGGTGGCGCTGTGGGTAAAAGCCTCAGCGCCTAGGGCTTGCCGATCGAAAGGTCGGCAGTTCGAATCCCTGCAGCGGGGTGCGCTCCCGTTGCTTGGTCCCAGCGCCTGCCAACCTAGCAGTTCAAAAGCACATCAAAGTGCAAGTAGATAAATAGGGACCGCTTTCTAGCGGGAAGGTAAAGGGCGTTCCGTGTGCTGTGCTGGCTCGCCAGATGCAGCTTTGTCACGCTGGCCATGTGACCCGGAAGTGTCTCCGGACGGCGCTGGCCCGCGGCCTCTTGAGTTAGATGGGCGCACAACCCTAGAGTCTGGCAAGACTGGCCCGTACGGGCAGGGGTACCTTTACCTTTACCTTAACTGCAGTCTGGTGCAGCACTGCCCAGACACACGACAGTGAGAACTGGACTCATGTTAGGAAGAGAAAGTGGGATTTAGAAAAGAGGCATGAGGGATCCAGCATTACTGAGAGCACTGGTTGACATTCCATTCTGCCCAAATGCAAGTTTGCTTCGTCTTTCACTGAGAGGCGTTGCTCAGTTAAAACAGGGGTCAGCAAACTATTTCAGCAGGGGGCTGGTCCACTGTCCCTCAGACCTTGTGGGGGTGGGGGCTGGACTATATTGAGGGGGAATGGAATTAATTCCTATGCCCCACAAATAACCCAGAGATGCATTTTAAATAAAAGGACACATTCTACTCATGTAAAAACACGCTGATTCCCGGACCATCCGCGGGCCGGATTTAGAAGGCGATTGGGCCGGATCCGGGCCCTGGGCCTTAGTTTGCCTACCCATGAGTTAGAGGATATTGCCGGCCTATATTTATGGAGCAAATTCATGGGGCATGTAGTGAGCCTCTGTTCGTAAACCTGTTGGCACACCATAGACAATGGCAGGGTTTTTAAAGTCCCCAATACACTTACATTATCAGATCCAAGTTTTAAAGGCTGCGAATTCAAACACGGCATTTTATTAGCAGCATGTTACCTCTCTGGAGGCCTGTGGATTTGACTGAAGGAACCGTTGTTCCAGAGTTAAGGGCCAGACTAACAGGGTAGCAGGAGGAAGATGTCGAACATCAAAACAACAACATAGCAATCTTGCAATCTGAATATGTGCACAATACAACACCAACACCATCCCAACTACATTATGTCTACAATATATTTATCCTTCCAGATGGGAAGGAGGTGGATAAACCTAACATTTTCAAAATGCCATTAAAATGCACTCATTTGAGACACACACAGCCCCCAAGCTCCAAAAAGTCTGAAAAAGAACCCTCACCGTAGGCCACAGTGTGATCCACAAATATTTTACCAAGCTACGACATCTTGAAACACCACTGTGCCCCAGAATGAACTGCTCAATTGTTATTTGCATTTAACAAGTAGCAGTGCATCTTTTTAAGGTTGTGTGGAAATCATGGTCTAGATCTGAAGTGGAGAACCTGCCCATCCCACCCCACCCAGAACTCTTAAAGAATTCAAAAGTGAAATTGCTGGTATTCTAACACAAATATGTAACTTGTCCCTAAATTCAGCCCCCACATCCAAGGACTAGAAAGTGGCCAATGTAACACCTCTTTTTTTTTAAGGAATACAGAGGGAATCCAGAAAATTATGTCTCTTGCGGGAAAACTGGTGGAAAGCATTATTAAACCCAGGAGTACCTAGCATATAGAAGTACAAATTTTGCTGAAGCATGATCAGCATGGCTTCTGCAAGGTTAAGTACTATCTCACTAACCTTTTCAGAGTTCTTTGAGAGTGTCAGAAAGCATCTAGCTAGAGGTGATCCAGTCGAACTGGTTAGGAAACTGGAAGCCAAGAGTAGGAATAAAAGTACAGTTGTAGAAAAAAAAAAAGTACAGATGTAGAAAGTGGAGACCTTCCAAGGGTTGGTTTGGGGACTTGTGCTTTTCAGCGTGTTCACAATGATTTAGGGTTGGGGTGTGTAATAAGGTTACCACAGTTGCTGATGATACCACATTGTTCAGAGTGACTGGAACAAAAAGGGATTGCGTGGAGCTCTGAAAGGATTTCTCCAAACTCAGTTAATGTACAGTAAAATGGCAAATGAAACTCAATGTAAAAACGTAAAGGGACCCCTGACCATTAGGTCCAGCCGTGACCGACTCTGGGGTTGCGGCGCTCATCTCGCTTTAGTGGCCGAGGGAGCCGGTGTACAGCTTCCGGGTCATGTGGCCAGCATGACTAAGCCGCTTCTGGCGAACCAGAGCAGTGCACGGAAACGCCGTTTACCTTCCCGCTGGAGCAGTACCTATTTATCTACTTGCACTTTGACGTGCTTTTGAACTGCTAGGTTGGCAGGAGCTGGGACCGAGCAATGGGAGCTCACCCCGCCTCGGGGATTTGAACCGCCAACCTTCTGATTGACGAATCCTAGGCTCTGTGGTTTAACCCACAGCGCCACCCGCGTCCTCAATGTACATTGAGGCAAAAAAAAATTCCTAATTTCACAGACATACAAATGGATGTCACCACCAGGGAACTAAGGTACTAGCTTTTTACCTGGTTCAGGCTCCCCTGGCTCCCTATTATGGAAATATGTTTTCTTAACTGCCTGCATAAACCTGGCAGCATAGAAAAGTCTTTGGCATGAGAATATGAGCATGAAAATATGCCCAGAGATTCTCTCTCTCTCTCCTGAAAGCAAAGGGAAACGTGGTGGTCCAGGGAGAAAAACTGCAGAAAGATTTCAGTTTGGTAGCCACACAGAATCTCCTGTCCTGGATGAGGGATTTGTGTACTTATGGAAACTAAAAAGGAAAAGGGGAAAGGAAGATGATTCTCGATAGTAAGGAAATTCATTTAGAGAACTGCCAGGCGGTAGTTTTACAAAGAAGTCCCTATCAAATCTTGCACTGGAAGCCACTATGATTGCCATTGCTATCAGCTGTGAGTTTTGAAGCGCTGCCAAATCAACAGCCCTAAAGAGTGATAAAGCAGAATCATTATCTATGGCTTGATGCTTCTCAAATGTCAAGAGCCCCCTGACAACTAATCTAGCAGCCCCGATTGCTTACACTTCAGGGTGTTGTTCAAATGTGGGTTCCATGAAACGAGATAAGAAGTCACTGTTGCGTTGGTTCCAGAGAATAAGAACGCAAAAGAGACCGAGATGGTATCCACTGTTGAAGCAGCTTCTGTTGACACAGCAAGAGTTTGCAGGCTTTTTTGAATTACAGAGACATTTTTCTCTCATGGACAGTGGAAAGGTAATGAAGTTTCCAACTGTCAAGGCTCTTGACTCGAAGCACAGTCACGGCAGAGGGCCGATCACCAAGACATCAGCCTTGGGAAGGCAAAGCAAGAGAGGCGCTATGTGGATGGGCAAGCAGGCAGGCGAGAAGCCTAGAAGCAGCTGATTTAGTCTGTCAGCAGTTTTGCAGAGATTCATTGCTCAGGCTTGGTAGGCCAATGTCTAAAGACTGAGACTCCTTATGTCACCTGGCAATCTCTGCCTTTGCAAACTGCAGTACCTCCTTCTGGCCACCTACACTGGTGGCGCACAAGTGCAATGTTCATCAAGCCAACAGCTCCCTCTTCTGGGAGTGGCACAGAGTGCAAGGCACTGGGGTGGATATCTCTGCCAGAGCTCTCCACTCAAGGCTCCCAGAGCCAGAAACAAGATGGTGGTGGTGATGCCAACCTTCAAATCCTAGTTACCTTTAGAGTTAGGTTAAGGACCAAATTCAATAGGCATATGTGCTAGGTGCTGAGCCATTCTTGGGCTCCACATATTTCTGGTCCAAAGGCCAAGCTTCTGTATCCTTGGGTCCATTGCCACTACTGTACTGTCATGCGATATGAAGCCACAGGGCTGATCTCACCATGCGCAGCTTTCACATGGGCTTTGCCCGCATTGCGCAATCATCCATTTTGGTGTCTGGTAGACAGCGAAGGCTCTTGGAAATCTCAGCTTTCGTTTCTTTCTTTTCCCCCAAAAACAACAACAATAAAGCAATTCTCTGGGCCTTATAGCTTCCGAGATAAGCCTGGAAATATGTGGGCAGCATCTCACAGAAACTGAGAGGTAGGCTGAGCAAAATTGCAGTCAAGAGGTGGGTCTCCTGTGACGTGGATATAAAAGCTCCACGACTCTTTGTCGGGACAAATAGAATAAATTATGCTAAACAAGCAAAAGACGACATATTTGCATAAGATATTCAGGGTGCAAAATTTTCTCAGCATAGATACTGGGTTGCCTTGGTGAGGTGTTGTTTTTTTTAAAAAAAAAAGTGAGCTCCCACAATGGATTGAGCTGCGAGAACTTTTGCAAAACTCAAGCACAGAGAAGACACAGGGCCACAGGCCATATATAGATACCAGGTTGCCTAATTGCAAAACTGAGACACTCATTTTGCAAAACGGGAGGCGGGGGGGGGGGCAATTAGTTTATGTGGGGAAAATGGGAAGTTGGGGGGAATGAAATACAAATTGTTCCCTTTACCACCACAGAGTGTATAAATTAAAAAGGGCTGTGTTTGCTTTTTTTCTTTCTTTGTCTTTCTTATTTTTTTTCTTTTTCTTTTATTCTTTCTTTGCTTCCCTCCCCTTAAGTCAACAACCTTTAACAGGATACAGGGCGTTCCTAGAGGATTTTCCTTGAAATTTGATTGAAACACATACAGAAGAAAACAGTAACTGAAAAAGACCTGTAAGTTCTATATCATGCCAGGAAACCTGAACTAAACTTTTGTCACATAGTCCAACAGGAGTCTTTCTACTATAAGGCAGGGCTGAGTCAGATAAAATTAATCTAATTGTTAAGATAAAACTGCCATGAGGTGGGATTGACTGCCCTCTCCTGGAGAGAGAGAACAAAATCAGGGTTTTTTTAGGTGAGCTTGTGAGAAACTGTGTGCAGTGTTTTTTGGATTCTATTCCTATAGCAATGAAGAATAATATTTAGATTTTAAAACTGCACATGTCTCCTTGGAAGAAAGATACAGCAAGCCTTGTCTGTCACCCTGCAATGTATATATCATTATGCAGCAGTTTTTGTATATGCTGTAAACCGCCTAGAGTGGCTGGGGAAACCCAACCAGATGAGCAGGGTATAAGCAATAAAATTATTATTATTATTATTATTATTATTACCTGCAACAAAACTCCTAAATATTTTTGTTTTTACTTCTTCAAACTTCAGGACTACCCCCAGATCTGCTAATGGCTTCCTCGTCTGCATAGGGGGTGCCATTTTGGCTACATTAGAAATGGCACTGATACCTGAGCATCAGAAATAGAAGGAATGCTTCTTTAGCACTAGAGATTAACTCTTTCTGCTCGAGGCTCAGGCAGTCTTGGTGTTGCAGAGTGCCTTCCATCAGCTTTGGCTGGTGCCCTAGCTGCCCCCTCTCAGGGCAGGGATAACCTAACTTCTGTCGTCCTGGCTCTGCTAACCTCTAGGTTTGATTACTGCAACATGTTATACATAGGGCTGCCTCTGAAGATGGCTCGGAAAATTCAGCTAGTGCAGAATTCGGCAGCCCAGTTGCTCTCCCGGCAGAACTATCTGCCAATTTGTTTCCGGGCCCAGTTCAAAGTGCTGGTTTTGACCTATAAAGCCTTAAACGGCTGAGGACCGCAATACCTCAAAGACTGTCTCTCCCTGTATGAACCAACCCAGACCCTGCAGTCATCATATGAGGCCCTTCTTTGTGTGCCTCCTCCATGAGAAGTCCGGAGGGTGGCAACACAAGAAAAGGCCATTTCTGTGGTGGTTCCCCACTTGCTGAATGCTCTCCCTAGGGAGACTCACCTGGTGCCTTTGATACATAGCATTAAGTGCCAGACAAAACCATTCCTCGTCCCCCAGGCTTTTGGTAATTAAACAATCTATTGCCTTTTATACTGGAGGTGCGTGTTTATTGTTTTTGTTTGTTGCTTTGCTATGCATTTTTTGCATTTTCATACAGGCAACTCCCCATTTGCACGGGGGTTGCGTACCGGGCCATCTGCCCCCACCCCATTCGCCCCCTTCCGGCGTCAAAAATGGTGTGCACATTGGCAGTCAGGAGTCAATCAAATGCATGTGAAATAGTCATTGCCTGTGTGGTAAACTACCCTATGATCCTCGAATGAAGAGTGACATAGAAATTTAATAACTAATAATTATCATTACTATTACTATTAAGCATTTTAATAAAGGTAAAGGGACCCCTGACCAGTCGTGACCGACTCTGGGGTTGCGCCGCTCATCTCGCTTTATTGGCCAAAGGAACCGGCGTACAATTTCCAGGTCATGTGGTCAGCATGATTAAGTCGCTTCTGGCAAACCAGAGCAGCACACAAAAACGCCGTTTACCTTCCCACCAGAGCGGTACCTATTTATCTACTTGCACTTTGACGTGCTTTCGAACTGCTAGGTTGGCAGGAGCAGGGACCGAGCAACGGGAGCTCACCCCGTGGCGGGGATTCGAACCGCCGACCTTCTTATCGGCAAGTCCTAAGCTTTGTGGTTTAACCCACAGCGCCACCCACATCCCTAAGCATTTTAATAACTCCCTGTAAATAAAACCCTTAAGAATTGGGGTTATAATATACAGTCACACCTTAGATCCTGAACGCTTTGGTACTTGGAGCTTCCCGCAGCCAATCGGAAGCCGTGCCTTAGTTTCTGAACGTTTTGGAAGTCGAACAGACTTCCAGAACGGATTCTGTTTGACTTCCGAGGTACGACTGCACATTGATATCTCAGTTCAGCTGCAAGAATCAAGCATACAGCTAACACAGAAGAAGAAGGGGCTGCACCACTCACAGGCCTCTATGGGTAGGTCAGTTCAGAAAAGCAGAATGAGGAGGGGGGCATCTGCAAGACTGGCTCCCCCACCATGCTGACTTCACTACCATACCCCGCTCCGTCCCAGTACACTGCAGTGATTCAGCCAGAGGTATATCAGGTGAGCAGCGTAAATCCACCCCACTGCCCCCTGCAGTTCGGAACCATGTCAAAGTGCAAGTAGGGGTATAGCATCTAGATCAAGGGAAGTAATAGTGCCACTGTATTCTGCTCTGGTCAGACCTCACCTGGAGTACTGTGTCCAGTTCTGGGCACCACAGTTCAAGAAGGACACTGACAAACTGGAACGTGTCCAGAGGAGGGCAACCAAAATGGTCAAAGGCCTGGAAACGATGCCTTATGAGGAACGGCTAAGGGAGCTGGGCATGTTTAGCCTGGAGAAGAGGAGGTTAAGGGGTGATATGATAGCCATGTTCAAATATATAAAAGGATGTCACATAGAGGAGGGAGAAAGGTTGTTTTCTGCTGCTCCAGAGAAGCGGACACGGAGCAATGGATCCAAACTACAAGAAAGAAGATTCCACCTAAACATTAGGAAGAACTTCCTGACAGTAAGAGCTGTTCGACAGTGGAATTTGCTGCCAAGGAGTGTGGTGGAGTCTCCTTCTTTGGAGGTCTTTAAGCAGAGGCTTGACAACCATATGTCAGGAGTGCTCTGATGGTGTTTCCTGCTTGGCAGGGGGTTGGACTCGATGGCCCTTGTGGTCTCTTCCAACTCTATGATTCTATGATTCTATGCTGTAGCTACCATTTTTAAACTTGCAAAGCCTCTATGGATACAATCGACCGAGAATTCTCCCCTAAAATGAATAAGAGCAATGCAACATCAAAGCAGTTGTGTTCCTGTACCAGTCCCATTCATTTCCATCGGGCATGCTAAGGAGAACTTCATGGTGAATTGTGCCCTAAGTCCCTTTCAGCAGATGCTGCCACAGAGAACAAAGAAAAGGCCTGAAGAAAGACCACTCCTTTCACTTTTTCTTTTTGCTATGCATTCACAAAGGAACCGCCAGTGACTGAACACAGATCTAAGGATAAAGCCACAGTAAGAACGAGAATTTAGGAAAATATCAAACACACCAGTTTCACTTTTTAATACTTGACGTTATACTATGTGATAGCAAGGCGCAGGCACGCGTATAGTTTTATAAAAGCCAACATTTCATCTTAATTGCAAGAGACCTGGGCTTCATGCAAATCTATATGCACATTTTGGAGACGACAAACACCAAATTAGCAAATGTTTCCAGACTGGAGAGCAGGCTTGAAAACAAGCTCTCTTTCCAACAGGAGCAACCTTGATTGTTTTCACAAAGGTATGATTTCAGGCAAACATGAAACGTGAGGCACAAGCATCACTTAACAGCAGGCGTTGCCACAACAGAAACTAGAGCACAGGAACTGAGCCTCTGTTTCCAGGACTCAAATACTAAATTATAAAGTGCGCTTTTCCCCAACTACAGTGTTATGTACTGAGTTGAATAGGATCTAAAATGCAGCAGTCTGATTGGTCCTAGAACAATAGGATCCAGAATGCAGCAGTCTGATTGGTCCGCAGGAGCCACCCAATCCAACTCTGGGTGGAAGTGAATGCTCAACCTGATTGGCCTACAGGAGAACCCCAGAATTAGCCAATCACGTGGGGCCCATTGTGTAAATAATGTATATAAAGCAGACATTTCGGGGGAACTTCCATTCCTCACTACTCTGAGCTGATTAAAGAGCATGAAATCCACACTCGACTCTGAGTATATTTCATACAGATATTAGAAGCAATAACAGCATGGATCGCTTTCCCCTAAAACTGCTTCCCCAATGGTGCCTGCTGCAATGCCCCCTACTGCTTAAAACATGGATTTCTCTGAAGGTGGAAAGATAAGATTTGAGGGAGGAGGCCTTTAGTCTAACCTTCTCCCCTAGCTTTCCATGTGCAGAGATGCGTAGCACTGGGGAGCATTTATTCATGCACTCCACTCGCACTCGCTACCAGCAGTCTAAACCAATACAATACAGTCCCAGAAGACCCAGACTATGTTCTTTTTTTCTGCACTTTCAAATCTGCTCAGAAACATAACAGTTGTTTGTTACTTGCCCATAGCCATACAAAGAGTCAGTAGAAGACCCAAGAATCAATAAGCTCAGGGCACACAGATACCCTCGCCAGCTTGGCAGTGCAAGAGTGACCCCGACCCCTTTCCTTCTGGCAAGCACACAGCAAGAGCCCCCTGTGGAGTGCTGGGGCCATGTGGCACCATGTGGCACTGGCGAGAGCCAGTGTGGTGTAGTGGTTAAGAGCAGTGGACTTGTAATCTGGTGAACCGGGTTCGATTCCCCGCTCCTCCACATGCAGCTGCTGGGTGACCTTGGGCTAGTCACACTTCTCTGAAGTCTCCCAGTCTCACTCACCTCACAGAGTGTTTGTTGTGGGGGAGAAAGGGAAAGGAAATTGTTAGCCGCCTTGGGACTCCTTAGGGTAGTGATAAAGCGGGATATCAAATCCAAACTACTCTTTGCCTTTGTCCGAGGGAATGGAACCAGAGGCTGGCCTTGGGGGACAGGCCAGTGTTGTCCACAGGCGGCGGTGGCAGCCTTAGAAATTGCCCCAGAACCAGGATCAAGAGGAAGGAGATACAGAAACCACTCTTGTTGCTCCTGCCCAACCTCAAGACCAGCAGATCTAGCAAGGCCAACAGTTCTGATGGGCCCTTCAAGTGGTGGGGGCAGCCCAAACGAAACCAGCAGTCCAATCAGAACAAGCCAGCAATCCTGAGCAGCTCCACCAATCCCTACAGCCGCTGTACAGCTGGTGGCATCCTTGCCAAAGTTAGTTGCCGCTGGTAGCAAGGCTGCAGCTGCCGAAGTGGCAACTGCTGGAGCTTCTCTGGGGACAGAGTCGTTTGCCGCTGCCAAAGCAGGCAGGCTCCGCCAATGCAATCAGCTCTGGTGGCTTATAGGCTCGGCTCAACCTCAGCCTCCTGTTAGACTTCCATGGCTCCCCCTTGCCTCCTCGGAACGATGCCAAAATCAAGGCAATGCGGCCGCACATTCCAGATGGCTCTGGAAGGCTTGAAGCAGCCAACACGTTTAGACCTTAAGCACATAGTGATTTCCTACTTTTGGTTCAGCTCCTGCAACAAAGCACCCTTCCTTTCACTGGCAAGCCGGGTGTGGCGTTTGCCTCCTAGGATGGGTCATAAGGAAAGGGTTAAAATAGGTGTGATGTGATTGGCCAGTGGGAATGCAAGGGGGGAATAAAAGTTTGGTTTTGAAAGTCAGTTGAGTTGGGTTGAGGTTTGGGAGTTGAAGAAGGAAGAGGGAGGTTTAGGTGTGGGTTGGTAGAGTTGTATTGTGAGAGAGTGAGAGGAATTGTTAGGTGGAGTCAGATAGATACTTGGAATAATCAGTTTGGAGTTGTTAGGAACTAAGAAAGAAACTGACAAGAGAAAAATTAACTGAAACCATAAGCTTGTTCCTGCATTTAAAAATAAACTTGATTATTTGTTTATGTTAACAACTGACTGGACTCTGTGTGTCCCCGTGAGATACAGGGTGGTGGCAGCGGAAAAAGCAATCGCAGTGGCGGCACAGGGTCAATAGACCGTCAAACGTCCGGGGGCCCTGTGTGTGATCGCACACTGCACAAAGAGCCAGAATGTAGCCATCAGTCACCCACAACTTCCAGGGACACCGATGCAATCACACAATACGGCGGGGAAGACTAAAAGGAAGAAGGCCACCCAAACTACACTTTCAACCGTCTGTAGATCCAAGCAATCCACTTTTTCCATTTCAGCGCCCCTTCTCTCAGGCAGGATATTTCATTTCAGATCCAGTGTTTAGAAAAGGAAAAACTCTGAGGAAGCTTTCTCCAGCCCACACTCAAACTATTGACCCACAGGGACCCTTCAGCATGGCGGTACTCCTCACAGCTGGGCAGTTGTGCTCTTTTTGATCCAGATCAGCCGGGGGGGGGGGGATGCAGGAATGTGCATCCAACTATTCAAACAGGACTTATCAGCCTAATGCAGCATTCTTTTAGCTCTCTTGTCATGCCATAGACACACTCACGGATTGTATATCCCAGCTTTTCAGCATGAATCCTTTTTGCCATGAACTGCCCTTCAATCAAGGCCCGTATCTCCAGTTCCTTGGGAAATGTTGAGACCTGTAAAGAAAGAAAAACAGATTTATATCCATGCGTCCAATGCAGAAAGAGAGGCTACTTTAAAACCATGCACACCAAATGCCCGGTTTATGATACGTCAAAGTTGCCTTCGCCTTCTGAGTCTGTACTTAGTCAGAGCTACTTTGCCTTCCCGCAGCATCATGACAACCCCAATTCAGCTCATAATCTTGTCCTAGCTGACATTCCTCCATCCTGAAATCAAGGCTTGATGAAATATTTGCAGCACAACTGCTAACTTTGTTTCTGTATTTTCTCCTTCATAGGTAAAGGACGTTTTGAAGCTTGCTTACAGAACATTTTTGTTGGAGGGGTGGAGTGCAGAAAGCAGTAAAGGTAAAGGTAAAGGTAAAGGGACCCCTGACCATTAGGTCCAGTCGTGTCCAACTCTGGGGTTGCGGCGCTCATCTCGCTTTACTGGCCGAGGGAGCCGGCGTACAGCTTCTGGGTCATGTGGCCAGCATGACTAAGCTGCTTCTGGCGAACCAGAGCAGCCCACGGAAACGCCGTTTATCTTCCCGCCAGAGCAGTACCTATTTATCTACTTGCACTTTGACGTGCTTTCAAACTGCTAGGTTGGCAGGAGCAGGGACCGAGCAACAGGAGCTCACCCCATCGTGGGGATTCGAACCGCCGACCTTCCGATCGGCAAGTCCTAGGCTCTGTGGTTTAACCCACAGTGCCACCCGCGTCCCGCAGAAAGCAGAGCCACAGATAAATTCAGCAGCAGAAATTTGTCTTCCTGCTGCCTGATTAAAACTAACCCTGCGGTGCTGTCACTTCCCTTCGGAACAGTGAAATCCTTTGCATCTCTACCCAGAAGCAAGCTCCAATGAGTTCAGTGGGGCTTACTCCCAGGTAAGTGTGCTTGAGATTGCAGCCTTATTCAGTGAGGTGTGCAATCTTTTTTTCTCTGTCCCATGGACACTGTTTAAATAAGGAAGCTTGTATCACAAATATTGACAAACTCCCCCATGGACCGGCACATTGTTTTGTTTTACTGCACTTATGGCTGCTGATCAAAGTTCACACACTAGGAAGCAGTGGTGTAGCATGGGGGGTGCAGGGGGGACCGGCCGCACCGGACGCAACATCGGGGAGGGGCGCACTCGCACTCGCAGCTCTCTGCCCCTACCTGGCTCACTCACTCTCTCTCAGTGCAGTGCTGGCTGTGCGAATCCGATCCGAGCCGCCGGGTCGCCGCCCACTGTGGAGGGGAGGGTGCCAGGCGTGCGGTGCGGTGCGGAGAGAGAGCGAGGGACTATCTGGGGGAGGGACAGTGCAGTGGGGGGGGGACGCAAATTACTTGCCTTGCCCCGGGTGCTGACAACCCACGCTACGCCACTGCTAGGAAGCAAGTGGATGTGGTGGGACTTCCTCCCAAGGATCACTGCTAGAAAACAAGTGTTTAAAGTGCTTTGTAACCTTTATTTATATTTGTGACAAGCATGTGAGGTTCGGCTGTGGTTACTATCTCTCGTTTTAAAAATGGAAAGCTGTGGTACAGACAAGAGTATCTAGCCCAAAGCCATTGCTATTGAAATCAGGGGCTGAGGAGGGATTTGATTCAAAATATCCCATGGACAAAATATCCCAGGGACGTGGGTGGCGCTGTGGTCTAAACCACAGAACCTAGGGCTTGTCAATCAGAAGGTCGGCAGTTCGAATCCCTGCGACGGGGTGAGCTCCCGTTGTTCGATCCCAGCTCCTGCCCACCTAGTAGTTCGAAAGCACATCAAGTGCAAGTAGATAAATAGGTACCGCTCCGGCGGGAAGGTAAACGGCGTTTTTGTGCGCTGCTCTGGTTTGCCAGAAGCGGCTTAGTCATGCTGGCCACATGACCCGAAAAGTTGTCTGCAGACAAACGCCAGCTCCCTTGGCCTGTAGAGCGAGATGAGCATGCAACCCCAGAGTCATCCGCGACTGGACCTAACGGTCAGGGGTACCTTGAACTGGACAAACTTGACGTGCCATACATTCTAGGGAAGTGAAAAGCTTGATATCTGTTTTGGTTGCTATTGCCTGGTTATGAATTTTGGAGCATGCAAAGTTGTGACACGTGTTGAGGAAGGCTTTGTATGTCGAAGTGTTGCCCAGGCTGGAATTCAATTATGCTTCAAGTAACCCTTAAAAAAAAAGATGTGAGGCTGATCTTACTCTGTTGTTGTGTGTGTTGAATCGGTGAATTCCCACGGTCTCCGGTATAATCTCCATCACATCAAAATAAAAGCCTAAATGGAAAGTATTATATAAAAATATTACCACATTTGTGTTTTGTAACAACAATCTTTAAACTAAAAATATATATATTATGACAACAATAAGCAGCAGAATGATTTACACTTTGTGTTTGGGCATTACATGTTCAAGCCTTTACATGTTGCTTCCTCTCTCCCTTCCTTCTTCCCCCTCCCTCCTCCCCTCATATGTTCTGTTTAAATAGGTATTTCTTGGTTTCTGGTAAACCACGGTCTTCCATTACATCTTAACCAGCAAACAACGGCATGCACTTGTCCTGGAACCCACAGTTATAAACCAGAGTTTGTCTGTGACTTGCAAGGGAAGAATCACTGCCTTTTTCTGACGGTGATTTCTATGTCTCTTCCAGTGGCTACTGGTCGTCTGCTGAAGCCAGTGTGTCTGATGGCAGTTAACAGAAGATTGTGTTGCTCTTCTGGTAGATGAGCAGGTCATTGACGCACAAGAGGCCAGTGAAGCAGATGCTAAAGCATCTAATCAAACCTTGATACTTCCCTCTCTTCAAAGACACATACCCACATTTCCATCATTTCCAACAGCCGTAGACAAAAGCGCTTTGGAAAATTCCTCCCATGAGCCCGAGGCATGTTCATTTCGAATCTTCTCTCTCATCAAAGAACCATTCTTATAACTAAAGTAAATTATAAAGCTAAAGTTATAAAATGCCAGTCGAATCTCGCAACAGATCCGATCAAAATTTGAAAGTTACATCATCGTTTTGTTGGGGGTCTGGAAATCATAGCACAACGCAAGTCTTCTGAAATGGAAATCCTATGTAACTCAGTCCTGTTGAAGCTGGTAGGACTTACTTTTTGCATGTCTGACCTACCAATTAAAAGAAATCTGTCTGAAAAGGCTTGTGGGCTCGTGGAATCAAGAGATGCTATCAGGCCCATAAGATCTAATTGTGTAACCAAAGCTTATTTTAGCTGGGGACACACCTCGTAAAAAAGAGATCACAGGACCTACTCCAGTGCTCAGATAGAGTAGACAGGACTATAGGAAACAGGCCACTGGCCCAACTCCAAATAAACACAGTATTCATATGTGAAACAATATAAACTTTGTTACCACAGCATGGCCATGTAGGCTTGTGAATCAACTGGACTGCAGAGGATGTGACCTTCTAAAGCGGGTTTTGGCTCTTTAATCCAGAGAAACAATGTATCACTGGTGCCAAGGCTAATCTGCAAGAGGAAATAATTGAGGTGTTAGTGCACAATGTGCATGAAAAGCAATGCAGAAATTAAATTAAACCCATTTGTTTGTAGTACTAATTATCTTTGAATTACACATTAAGGCAATTGCATTCTTGAGGTATCAGCTTGGCTTGTCACCTTTGCGTGAAGCATAGTGCAGAAGGAAGTGAAAGGAAATCTATGGATTTATTAGGGTAAATTCTCACACATGCATAATCGTCACTGAACAACTGTGACATACAGTGATGACTTGCGCGCGTGAAACAGCCGCCACAGAATCCCAAGCCTTCCTAGCACCCGACTTCACTCCAAGCCATATCTTTTAACAAAGCTTGTTTATGCATTCAGGCAGAGAGTCGTTTCACTAGGTTGGTTAATCAACTTTCTTTCTACATCATCTCAATCCATTCCGAAAACCTTCTCAACAGAAATGGAATCTATCTCAGACCAGCAAAGGGTAATCAATGCACATGTCCTATGCTTTTTAGGGCACACAATCCAGTCAAAATTAAGCATTTTAAGCACCACTGATCTTAATGGGGAAATATTTAAGGACATGCATAACAGGATTCCCATGCTTTTTAAAATTCAGAGGTAAATCCCACTACGTAAAGATTTACCTCAAGACCACACAACACCAGTCTTGAAAGACCTACATTGGCTCCCAGTATGTTTCCGAGCACAATTCAAAGTGTTGGTGCTGACCTTTAAAGCCCTAAATGGCCTCGGTCCAGTATACCTGAAGGAGCATCTCCACCCCCATCGTCCAGCCCGGACACTGAGGTCCAGCGCCAAGGTCCTTCTGGCGGTTCCCTCACTGCAAGAAGGAAAGTTACAGGGAACCAGGCAGAGGGCCTTTTTGGTAGTGGCGCCCACCCTGTGGAATGCCCTCCCATCAGATGTCAAAGAAATTAACAACTATCCGACTTTTAGAAGACATCTGAAAGCAGTCCTGTTTAGGGGAGCTTTTAATATCTAATGGATTATTGTATTTTTATGTTTTTCTGGAAGCCGCCCAGAGTGGCTGGAGAAACCCAGCCAGATGGGCAGATATAAATAATATATTATTATTATTATTATTATTATTATTATTATTATTATTATTACATTCCATGGATCTTATTGCCAAGTAACTATGATAAGGATTGTAGCCTTATCTTCCACTGAAGGTGATATTTCAAATGTATTTTCAAAATATGTCGAACACCAAAATGTATAATGTAGAACTGCTGCTCAAGGCAACTACCCCATACAGCACTGGATTAGCAGTATGAGCAAAGCATGAATACATCAACACTTACTGCAATGTCCCCTTCTCTAAGTCTCATTGCTGCCATGGATGCTGAAAATGCAAGCAAGAGAGTCCTGTGAAATTATGAGATCAGCCTTTGTATCAGATACTAGGACATCCTGCACAATAGATACAACTGAATAGATAGGTGCACCTTAATTCCATCAAAATAAATGGGACTGAAGCTGTTAATTGTGCAACTAAGTCCCATTGTTCTTCATAAGACTAAACTTCACCTTTCTTTTTCTGGATGGCTGCAATCCAGGCACAGAAACCATTGCAGCCTCTTTAGAATAATCATAAGGGACCTAGAAAAAATTAGACAAGGGATAGAATCATGGAGAGACTCAGAATTCTACCAAGCGAATGTTGACTTTCTTACCTGGATTGTCTCCAGTAAATGCAATGACTTTACAGCCAGAATTAAACCCAAAGCGCTGGGTGTGGTAGGGTGAAACACAACCCTAAAATGGGGGGAAAGAGTACAATATGAAAGGTTTTTGGTTTAAGAGCACCATAACCCTTTTGCATCAAGCATATGACACTTTAAGAAAAACATCTAGCTTCCTCTACAGAAGATCCACAATAGTCTAAGAGAGAGCTGCAAAAGATAAATCCAGCAGCCACAGTCTACTATTTTGTTACAGACTCCCAGTGTGGCTCCCGGTGGAGTACAGGATCAGGTTTAAGGTGCTGGTTTTAACCTTTAAAGCCCTATACGGCCTAGGACCCTCGTACCTACGGGACCGCCTCTCCTGGTATGCCCCACAGAGAAACCTACGGTCCGCAAATAAAAACATCCTGAAGGTCCCAGGCCTCAGAGAGGTTAGGCTGGCCTCAACTAGAGCCAGGGCTTTCTCGGCTGTGGCACCAATCTGGTGGAACGCTCTGTCACAAGAGACTAGGGCCCTGCGGGACTTGACATCTTTCCGCAGGGCCTGTAAGACAGAGCTGTTCCACCAGGCCTTTGGTCAGGGCGCAGCCTGACCCCCTCCTCTGGCAGTCTGCACAGGGTCTTGCTTGCTGGTTGCCATCAATTTGTTTTGATTGATTTTATGGTGAAAAGTTTTTAGAATGTTGGATTGTTTTGCTTGTTGTTAGCCGCCCTGAGCCCAGCTTTGGCTGGGGAGGGCGGGGTATAAATAAAATTTATTATTATTATTATTATTATTATTATTATTATTATTATTACAGAGAGACTCAAAATTCTACCAGCATTTTTTTTAACCTAAGGTTCTTACAGTACACTCGCAAGTACCTGTTCCTGAAATAATCTGCCACATGAGTTTCAAGCAAGAGCAAGTAGCCATTTAAAGTCCGATGGCAGACTCTCTTTCACTCTAAAACAGCGTTCGCAATACCTGTAGATCACATAACATATACAACCAAATTTTGCAGCTATCGATTAATTTCTTAGATCCCTTCCAACAATCTAGGTCCCAGGGATCTTTGGCGGGGGGGGGGGAGCCACAGTAATTTAAACCAGTTTAAATTTGCAGTCCATTGAAAATACAGTGGTACCTCAGGTTACATACGCTTCAGGTTACATGCGCTTCAGGTTACAGACTCCGCTAACCCAGAAATAGTGCTTCAGATTAAAAACTTTGCTTCAGGATGAGAACAGAAATCGTGCTCTGGGGGCGCGGCAGCAGCAGGAGGCCCCCATTAGCTAAAGTGGTGCTTCAGGTTAAGAACAGTTTCAGGTTAAGTACGGACCTCCGGAACGAATTAAGTACTTAACCCGAGGTACCACTGTACAAATAAGTGTAGGAGACACAGGCCTTAATCCTCCACTGTCATGTTTGTCACAGCAGTACATACCAGTACTTTGCTAGATGGTACAGGATGGCCCAACTTTTTCCCTAATCCAGGTGCACAAGCATCAAGACAGGCCGGACTCCAAACTTTCTCATGGATTTGCAGTAAGTTCATGCCAGAACCTGGGAAGGGAAGCAGCTGTTTTTTTCTCCAGCAGCCAAAAGTGCGGGTGCCACTACTGTGAAGGCTCTGCACCCTGCAGATCTCAGCTGGCTGGACAAGGGGGAGCTCCCCTGGTGATCAAGCAAACAAAAAGTAATTCCCATTCCCCACAGGCTCACAATATATACCAGATAGACAAACTGGGGGGGGGGGTGGAGAATTTGACTTGAAAGAAGTCAGCTGGAAGCAGTGCAGCAAGTAAACAGAAGCAAGGGCAGTTCAGAAAGAGATTTGCATCTTGAAGAGAGCATGCCTGCCACCCCAAACCTTCCACAGATTAAACATTTGTTCATTTGTAACACATCTATGGTCAGGCCAATGGTCACGCCCTGAGCACATTGCAATGATTCCCTTTGTAATAGCTTGTCCCACACTTGCTTCTGAAAGAAGAGGGCATTTGAAAACTTAATAAAGGTAAAGGGACCCCTGACCATTAGGTCCAGTCGTGACCGACTCTGGGGTTGCGGCACTCATCTCGCTTTACTGGCTGAGGTAGCCGACGTCTGTCTGCAGACAGTTTTTCTGAGTCATGTGGTGAAACCAGAGCAGCGCACGGAAACGCCGTTTACCTTCCTGCCGGAGCGGTACCTATTTATCTACTTGCACTTTGACGTGCTTTCAAACTGCTAGGTTGGCAGGAGCAAGGACCGAACAACGGGAGCTCACGCCGTCGTGGGGATTCAAACTGCCGACCTTCTGATTGGCAAGTCCTAGGCTCTGTGGTTTAACCCACAGCGCCACCCGCGTCCCTTAATAGCCGACGTTTAAAACACTAAAAAGAATGTTTAAGAACACTCAGTATGAAAACAGGCCTGTGGTTACACTTGGTACAGAGCAGCTGAAACTCAGAAAGTCGCAGCATCGCCCCAGAAAAGGCCATCTCTCGCACCCATCCTCGAAATCTCCCCATGTATCACTGGAGACCTAGCAGGAGCAAGGTCCTTTCTGTGGTGATGCCACAATTCTGGAATGTTCTTTCCCACTGAAATCTGTCAGGCTCCCTCTTTCTGTTTCTTTTGCCAGAAACTAAAGACACATATTTCAACAAGCTTTTAATGTGTAACACCTAGTTTTATTGATGCCAGTTTTAATGAGTAACATCTTTTATTCTCGTCACTGTAAGTTTTTTTAAGTGTTGGTTGTATCGTATGTTCCCTATCATCACTTACAGTAATTATTCATTGTACTGAGATATATATGAATTACTATTATTATTATTATTATCATCATCCTCAACAGGGCATTTAGCAGCGTTCACTATCTAGACAGGTTGTGGAGGTAAGGATGTAACTTTAGCTGAGCATTCAAACAGCATTTTCAGGTGCATGCATTAACACGAGGATCTTCTGTAGTATTTTGGCCCTTCTGGCTTGCCATACCAAGAGCCAACTGAGCCAACGTTCAGAAGCTATGCTTTCAGTTTAAGTTCTGCATTACAAGCTACAACCTGCTGTGTGGTTTTCTCCACCGCAAAACCTTTTGTATTAAAGATGCTTTTGTTATGCATCTTTTCTGGGAATATTTTTTGCATAATTTCCATGACATTTTACTGTTTACTAAGCATCCACCTTGAGATGTTTGCACAAAGTTTGCACAAAGATTGTTGTACAATGTCACTGTTTGCTGAGCATTCATTCTGATTTGTTTGCAGATATTATATGACATCACCCAGTGACACTGCCATCTCACATTTTCCTGTGTGTACAGTATTTTTTGCTCTATAAGACGCACCAGACCACAAGACGCACCTAGTTTTTGTTTGGTTTTTTTAAATATAATTTTTATTCAGTTTACCAATAAGACAAATTAATACAATTCAAACAATTTATAATACTATTCTATCATTTTTTGACTTCCCTCAACTTGGCTGGTACTCCTTCCCTTCTCAATTTTCCACACATTTCTTAGTTCTTATCTACTTCTTAAATTAAATCTACTTTCAGTCCATAATTTTAACTTTCTTTTTTACAAAGCTTCGCTAAACGTTACAAGCGTTATTTGTTTTTCACTTAAATTATGCATATATTCTGAAAATTTTTCCCATTCTTCAATAAATCTCTGATCTCGTCGATTCCTAATTCTTCCTGTCATTCTATCCAGTTCTGCAAAGTCCATCATTTTCATTCTCCATTCTTCCAGTGTTGGTAGTTCTTCTTGTTTCCATTTCTGGGCTAACAATATTCCCGCTGCTGTTACTGCGTACAAAAATAATTTCCTATCTTTCTTGTTTATCTCATTTCTCACAATACCTAGCAGGAATGCTTCTGGCTTCTTAACAAATGTTAAGAAAGACGCACCTAGTTTTTGGAGGAGGAAAACAAGAAAAAAAAATATTCTGAATCTCAGAAGCCAGAACAACAAGAGGGATCGCTGCACAGTGATAAGCAGCAATCCCTCTTGCTGTTCTGGCTTCTGGGATAGCTGCGCAGCCTGCATTCACTCCATAAGACGCACACACATTTCCCCTTACTTTTTAGGAGGAAAAAAGTGAGTCTTATAGAACAAAAAATACGGTACTTTCACAGAATCATAGAATTGTAGAGTTGGAAGGCACCCTGAGGGGATGTCAATTAAAGCATGCATGGCAGATGGCCATCCAACCTCTGCTTAAAAACCTCCAAGGAAGGAGAATCCACCACCTTTCAAGGGAGTCTATTCCACTGTCAAACAGCTCTCACCCTCAGAAAGTTCTTCGTGATCCACAAAAATTCTGACCTGTGGTGGTGGTGCTTTTTTTTTAGAGCAGGTTTGTCACAAAAGAGCACCAAATCCACTTGATATTGCACCATGTAAATTTGTCAGCTTATGATCAAGTCATATCCACAAAAAAGTGACTGTCTGGAAGCAGCCCCGGGATCAAAGATGCATCCAACACCCACTCAGATATCTTGTGTGCATGCTAACAAAAAGAGGTAAGGCGGCAACCAAACATCTTTCCAAAAGACAAAATGGGCAGTGGTTTTCCAGCAATTCGCAGTCAAGGCTAGCACAGGCGTACCCAAACTCAGCCATCCAGATGTTTTGGGACTACAACTCCCATCATCCCTAGCTAACAGGACCAGTGGTCAGAGATGATGGGAATTGCAGTCCCAAAACAGCTGGAGTGTCGAGTTTGGGGGTGCCTGGGCTAGCAGCACCCTGAGCAGCTGACTTCATACATGGCAGAGAAGAGTCAAGTGTTCTCTCTTCCTTTTGTGCCTTTTCTCTTCCCGTCTTTTTAAAAACAGTGCAAATCCACCTCTTGCACTTCTGTCAATGCTCTCTCTTTTCTCTCCCTACTCTGCTTTACTTCCTTTTTCAGCTTCAATTAAGTTATTCTCTCTTTCTCTCTTGTCTCACCCAGCTATTGGCAAGCTTTTCCTTTTAGGTGTTTCTATGTTCTGATCTCTTCCAAGGTGTAGAGGGAAAGCTAGCAGGACTGTGATTCCCTTAGGCTTATTTCCATCCCACTCTCATCCCTTCCTCTCTTTCTCTCCCTCTCTCTTTATAAATAGAGAGGCACTAAATCTGCTCTTCTTCTGGGGCCCTGCCAGTTCTCCAGTTGCTACTGGAGGAAGAAGACATTGAAGCATGCTGCCAATTGGCATGAGGCTGAACTGGCTCCCTTGCCGCGGACCAGGAAGCAATTAGTGGGCTGGCATCGTTCCATGGGCACTCGCTTTAGTTGAAAACCAGGACTTGAAGAACACACGGTTATGAACACCAGACCAGAGAGGTGCCACAGAGGTACCAGTTATTTCACAGAAGCTATACTCTCGCATTTGAGCCTGTTGTTGTTTAGTCGTGTCCAACTCTTCGTTACCCCCTGGACCAGAGCACGCCAGGCACCCCTGTCTTCCACTGCCTCCCACAGTTTGGTCAAACTCATGCTGGTAGCTTCGAGAACACTGTCCAACCATCTCGTCCTCTGTCATCCCCTTCTCCTTGTGCCCTCCATCTTTCCCAACATCAGGGTCTTTTCCAGGGAGTCTTCTCTTCTCGTGAGGTGGCCAAAGTATTGGAGCCTCAGCTTCAGGATCTGTCCGTCCAGTGAGCACTCAGGGCTGATTTCCTTCAGAATGGAGAGGTTTGATCTTCTTGCAGTCCATGGGACTCTCAAGAGTCTCCTCCAGCACCATAATTCAAAAGCATCAATTCTTCGGCGATCAGCCTTCTTTATGGTCCAGCTCTCACTTCCACACATCACTACTGGGGAAACCATAGCTTTACCTATACGGACCTGAGCCTAGGCCACTCCAGTTTAGTGAAAAACATCCAACATTGAAAAGACACCAGGTGCAGCACACAGTTTAAAATCAATGAGGCCAGACTTTAGGCTTGCATGATCTTCTTTATTCACTGGTACCCTGATACCAACCAACACCAACAAGAACCAAATACGATATATTGCCTGGGCCTACTCACAACCATCCAGCACTCTGATGCCAAAACTAGTCATCTCTCTTGCCTTCTCCTTCAAAACTATTAATGGCCTTGCCTTTTCTTTCTTTAACTCTTTGGGCTTATTTCCACATCCCATTCTTGAATTTCCAACCCCCAATTCTTTTTCTTTTGTTAAAGGTACGGTAAGTTTAAATGGTAACAGAAGGGGAGACATGCAGGCAATATTCTATCCATGCAGTTTCAGTTGCTCAGATGGAAGTCAAGTTGCTCCTATATTCCTGTGTTCTAGCTACTGAATGCAAAAGGGAAGCAACTGGAAAGCTTGTTACATATTGAAAATCAAAATTATTTCACCCATTAGAAAACTTTGTAAACATATTCAACTATTTGTGCTTAGGTTTTGTTGCTCAGTGTACCCTTCCCTCTACAAAATGATTTTATGGGTATGAACCAGACACATATTCTGTTTAATTTAGGTTGCTGCTATTGTTTCCATTTCTATTTGGTGGGGGGGGGGGTTAATTTTTTTAAAAAAACACTGTAAAGATTTGCCATTTGCATAAAGGCCAAGAATTGACAGATTAATGTATTCAATGAGCAACTGCAGTTTTAAAGCAACATATGGCGATTTTCAGATGAAATCCCTGACTTTTCTGAACCCTGAGAAACATTTAATCAGAACTCTCTTGTGCCACTTTGCAAAAGGGCAAGATAGCTCCAATCTTTAAACTCCATCTGTGCATGATTCTCTAATCTCCTCTGTACAAAGCACATCGTCTAAACCAACGAAACCAGTAAAACCAGTCCACTAATGCTTGCACTGCAGACCTAAGATTATTTATTCAGTATGCCCAGTAATTCAATACATCTCAACAGTGCTTGTAACCCCATGAACTATACAGCTAGCTGGATGGTAAAATAAACCATCAGCCAAAGAAAATTAGGTTCCGTCATCTGGATTGCAAAACTATCCGTAGATCAACTTTCCCAGCCTCTTCATCCAGAATTAATGACTTCAAATAATGACGACTGTCCAGTAAATCATGACCCATTAACACACTTTGGTATGTATTGTCAGTGTTTCCAGCCCAGAGAATGAGAAAGGCGATGCACTCTATGTTGGGCTACTATTGAGGTTGGTCTGGATGTGGCTGCTCCTTTTCTGTGGAACTGTACTTTCCAGAAACAATTGAAGACATTTTTGTTCATTTCCCACTAGTGCTAGATGAAAAGGTGTTCAATTTGTGTTATGTGTAAATCTATACGGCTGCTATTGCTGCTGTTCTTAAAGATGCTTCTGTAAATTGCTTTGGGAGATATACGTGGAAAGCGATTCACAAATTAATTAACAACCGCACAGGAGATACCTTTTATCGGACCAATGTTTGTTAATAAGCATTTTATACTGTAAACCGCCTTGTGTTCTTCAGACGAAGCTGGGCAAAGAAATAGTAATAATAATGATAATTACTACTACTACAGCTTACAAAGTGCTACCAGGTTGCAACCTGGAGAGTATACATTTCCATATCCCAATAAAAAGATGAAGCAACTGTGGCTGCTACATCATATTCCCCCCCCCCACACACACACCCCAGTCTTGCAACCCTGACATATAAGGCCCTACACAGCTCAGCACCAGGTTATTTAGGAGACTACCATATCCTTTAGCTCAGGGGTCAGCAACCTTTTTCGGCGTGGGCCGGTCCACCGTCCACCGTCCCTCAGACCATGTGGTGGGCCGGACTATAATTTTTTTTGGGGGGGGGGGAATGAATGAATTCCTATGCCCCACAAATAACCCAGAGATGCATTTTAAATAAAAGCACACATTCTACTCATGTAAAAACACGCTGATTCCTGGGCCGCCCGTGGGCCGGATTGAGAAGACGATTGGGCCACATCCGGCCCACAGGCCTTAGGTTGCCTACCCCTGCTTTAGATACCCAATAGATTGCTGTGGTCTGCAGAAGAGCTTCTCCTGCAAGTTCCCAAAATCTCAGAATCTTACTTTACATCAACTCAGAGCAGGGCTTTTAGTGTGGCTGCTCCAGTTCTGTTGAATAACTTTCCTGTCAAGATATGCCTGGCGTCCACTATCTGAACTTTCTGGAAACCACTGAAGACTCTTTTTTTGTTCTGAAAGGCTTTTTTCCCCAGCTGGGTAAATGGGACTTTGTCATGATGGGATTTTACAGGCAATTGTGTGAATTATTATTATTATTATTATTATTATTATTATTATTATTACAGTGGTGCCTCGCAAGACGAAAAGAATCCGTTCCGCGAGTCTCTTCGTCTTGCGGTTTTTTTCGTCTTGCGAAGCAAGCCCATTAGCGGATTAGCGCTATTAGCGCTATTAGCGGTTTAGCGGCTATTAGCGGCTATTAAGGGATTAGCGGATTAGCTGCTAAAAGGCTATTAGCGCCTTAGTGGATCAGCTGATAAGCGGCTTAGATCAGCTTTTAAGCGGCTTAGCATCAGCTGTTAAGCGGCTTAGCGAACAGCTGTTAAGCGGCTTAGGGGCTGGGGGGAAAAGGGGGGAGGGGAAAAACCCCCACAGAACTCGCAAGACATTTTCGTCTTGCAAAGCAAGCCCATAGCAAATTCGTTTTGCGAAGCACCTCCAAAACGGAAAACCCTTTCGTCTAGCGGGTTTTCCGTCTTGCGAGGCATTCGTCTTGCGGGGCACCACTGTATTATTATTAGAAGTCCTCTTTGATCCCGAGTTGGAGGAACATCCCGGTTGAATTGCATTTTAAAAAATCGAAAGAACTTGAGCACAAGGTTATCTTGCTTGCTGGAAGCAATGAGACCACATCTCGGTGGGACTATACCCATGGAGTATGGAAGCTTGCTTGCGCCCATTCAGAAAGGACTGGTGTGGACTTTGCCCACGCTTTGTTCTGTTGTACAATCTGCTGTTATCTATACAGAGCAATATTGCTTGAGAGAGACAGGAAGAGAAAGAGAGAGACATTCATTAAGCAGCAATGTAAAGAACGGTGCTGCCCCATAGATCCGCATCAAGAGCATTCAATCACTTACAGTTCTTTGGTCTACTACTCTGAATAGATACAAAGCTAGCAATGAATAGCAGCGCTCTCTCTCTCTCAGGTCGTGGTTCAATGACAAATGCAAAGAGGCGGCAACGCTTAGATGAAAAGTGGGGTCAATGTGGGGATGAATGGAGAGGCTCACTAAGTGGTTACAGCAGCTCACTTCAAAGCTCAAAGTGGCCAAGCAACACAACTGACATTTTTAGGGAATATACAAACGTTGGCACAGTATTAACCAGGTACGCAAAAACATCTTTCCGAAATGCACAAAGAAGTTCAAGGCTGACAAAGAAATCATCCTCATTTGCGCTACAAAGATTGACGCTACACGGCTCTTTTCTCTGGAATTGCCATCCTCTCAAGATTGTTGACTTCCAGTGCTTTATGTATCGCCCTCCTGGTTTTTTTCCAGATCAGATCAGATTTCTGGCAATTTTTGTCCTAAAATGCTATTGCTGCTCCAGCCTCTCTAGTGCAAACAGACAAAGTACAGTGGTGCCTCGCAAGACGAAAAGAATCCGTTCCGCGAGTCTTTTAGCGAGTCTTTTAGCGCTATTGGCAGTTTAAGGGCTAAAAACGGCTTTTTAAGGCTTAAGGGATTAGCAGTTTTGCTGCTAAAATGCTTTTAGCAGCTTAGCGCTTCAGAAAAAGGGGTTTTGGAGCGGGGGGGAAACCCGAAAATTTTCGTCAATTTTCGTCTTGCGAAGCAAGCCCATAGGGAAATTCGTCTTGCGAAGCGCCTCTGCAAAAGGAAAACCCTTTCGTCTTGCGGGTTTTCCGTCTTGCGAGGCATTCGTCTTGCGGGGCACCACTGTAATGTTAAGGCCCTCCTGCCTTTACACCCTTCCTCTTTGCAGGCTCTGGGCATTTTATTACTTCCTGTTGATACTGGCTGAGGAATTAGTAAGTAACCTTTGAACAATCTTTCTTATGCTTGCCCCATGTCAGTTTCTATTCCTGCAGGGGACGATGGGAGTCTTTAATTACAGTCGTACCTTAGCTTTCGAACAGCTTAGTTCACGAACAACTCAGACCTCAAATGTCGCTGTTAGGTGTGTGCCGGTGTGGTTGCTCAAGAGCGAACAGGAAAGACCCCCACTGGTCTTTTCAAGGCTTTATTATCGGTGTTATGTATTGAAGTTCTCACCCTGGCCACTAGGAGTATCATGTACCGTATTTTTCGCCCTATAGGACGAAACCGCACCGGCCCATAGGACGCAGCTAGTTTTTTTGGGGGGAGGGGAAATGGAATGGGACCCAGATTTTATGAATGGGTGCAAGCAAGACTAACACAGAATAGACTTAGGATGCTCCATCCATCCTTAGATAGGCACCAGGCATGGAGGCTAGTCTTCTGCGCCACTGCCCCATTGCTTTGGCTATTGGTAAATTTAAGTATTTTCATTCTGTGTTCTGCTGCTTAAGTGCGAGAAAGCATTTGCAACTTAAATCATTAGAAATAGGCTATTAGCACAGTAGAAAAAGAGCTGCTTTGGGACACGAAGAGCTAGGTCAAATAACTACTCCATGCGTTGTATGCCTTATGCAAGTCACTATCTGTGAAAGTAAGACATCTCTGTGGTGAGAGTGAAATTTAGGCATCTCCATGGTGCGAGCAGAATGGCTGTTTTAAAAAGTTTTAGTGTTTTATCACTTGTAAAGGGTGATACATCAAATGACACATTTAAGTTGTTTAGTCTCAAGTTTCTCACTTAAAAACAAAACCCCACACAGTATAAATGGAAATCATTTGTCATTCTAATATAGTTTTTGGCACATTTTAAAAAATCAATCAACAAAGTGCAAAACATTTTACAGGAAGAGATTTGTGCCTCCTGGAACCGGAACATCATCCTAGATTTGCTTTTCTGACACACACACTTTCTGATGGAGCTTATTGGATTTTTTTTTTAAGGATCTGTTCTACTGGAGGGCTAAACAACTGGACTGAGTATCTTTATAGCCTGTACAACCCAAATATTACAAACCAAGCAGAAATGAAGAAGGGGATCATTATTCGAACAATGCGTTATCTCTGAAGAAAAACATGAGAAAGACCATGCAAAATGCAGGTTGCTGAGGGCCAGTTACATGTTATATCCATATAAAGGCTGGTCCACATGGCACAGGTCGCCGTGCCCATTTGTTTGCAGCTGCATGCTACATTGGCAGATGCAATCGTCTGCCAATTTTTAAGGGTTCAGGAAAACACCAGGCGATGGGTCGCTCCCTTCCTTTCAATTACTTTCCACCATTCTCCACTCTGCTGCAATACCTTGAACCATGGTTAAATATCGTACTGGTCACAGTGTGAACCATGGTTAATGCTATCCATGATTCACACTGTCAGGGGACTGCCATCAAGAGGGGAGAAGGAGGTAGGAACGTACAGAGAGCCTCCCACTTTGATCAGCCGTAACACTTCATCAAAGACTGGTGTTAGAACGGAAGAAGAAAGGTGGGAAGAGGGGAGGGAAAGGCTTCTCTGCGAGCCCCAGCACCGATCCCAGGGAGGCTAATAGGGAAAGAGAGATGCAACTTCTGTCGCCTAGTTTTGGCAGGGGAGTCAAGCGTAAGGGGAAAAGGCGGAGACTGGGCGTGTCAAGGTTCTTATGCTTGGGGGGGGGACAGGAAAAGCCCACTCTCAGAATCTGCTAGCGACTAAGGGAGACATGAACTTTGGGTGTCTGCACTGTACATAGTTTGCACCAAATAAAACCTGTAAAAAGGCAGGTTGGAGTCCTGGCTGTTTACTCGTGAGCAACCATACTCATCCCTCACACACACACCAAGCAAACTCTACTTTAGAGGAAGTCTGGCTTGCATTAAACACAGATAACTTTGGTGTCACAGTCACTCTAAGGAGGGAAGTATAGAGGGGATAGAAAGGAGCAGGGATGGAGAACCTTCATTCTGTGAACTGCCCTGAGATCTTATGATGAAGTGATGAATGAAGGGCAGTATATAACATCGGCATAGCAACCCCCACTTTTTAAAAGAGATGTTGAAGGCAGCCCTGTTCAGGGAAGTTTTTAATGTGTGACATTTTAATGTATTTTTAATCTTTGTTGGAAGCCGCCCAGAGTGGCTGGGGAAACTCAACCAGATGGGCGGGGTTGTTGTTGTTGTTTAGTCGTTCAGTCGTGTCCGACTCTTCGTGACCCCCTGGACCAGAGCACGCCAGGCACTCCTGTCTTCCACTGCCACCCGCAGTTTGGTCAGACTCATGTTTGTAGCTTCGAGAACACTGTCTAACCATCTCGTCCTCTGTCGTCCCCTTCTCCTTGTGCCCTCCATCTTTCCCAATAATAAATTATTATTATTATTATTATTATTATTATTATTATTACAGTGGTGCCTCGCAAGACGAAAAGAATCCGTTCCGCGAGTCTCTTCGTCTTGCGGTTTTTTCGTCTTGCGAAGCAAGCCCATTAGTGGATTAGCGCTATTAGCGGTTTAGCGGCTATTAGCGGCTATTAAAGGCTTAAGGGATTAGCGGATTAGCTGCTAAAAGGCTATTAGTGGCTATTAAAGGCTTAAGGGATTAGCGGATTAGCTGCTAAAAGGCTATTAGCGGCTTAGATCAGCTGATAAGTGGCTTAGATCAGCTGTTAAGCGGCTTAGGGGCTTGGGAAAAAGGGGGGGGGAACCCCAGGAATCGCAAGGCATTTTCATCTTGCGAAGCAAGCCCATAGCAAATTCGTCCTGCGAAGCACCTCCAAAACGGAAAACCCTTTCGTCTAGCGGGTTTTCCGTCTTGCGAGGCATTCGTCTTGCGGGGCACCACTGTATTATTATTATGTCACCCAAGGTTATTGGGCTTTTGGGGGAACAGCGCCAAAACTTCCTTACCTGGCTTAGCCTGTGGTACCCAGCCACCTTCATGATGCCCTGCACCCACCTTGTGGTTAAATAATAAGAACCTGTGGCTCCCCAGATAATCCTGGATTCTCTTCATCCCCAGCCAGCATGGCCAATAGGCAGGGGTGATGGGAATTGGAGTCCAACAATATGCAGAAGATCACATGCTCCCTATTTCTGATCTAGACAGTCTCTGAGCAAGATAGATTTCCCCAAGGCTACCCAATTGATTTGTGACCGAGCAGGAAGTAAATCCTCGGCTCCCAATTTCAAATTTGATGCTTGATCTGCTTTACCAGAAGCACTATTGCTCTATTCATGCCGTATTTCAGGTATTAAAACTTTTTATGGCTTCTTTCATTCACAAGGAAATACCGTATTTTTCGCTCTATAAGACGCACCAGACCATAAGACGCACCTAGTTTTTGGAGGAGGAAAACAAGGGGAAAAAAATCTGAATCTCAGAAGCCAGAACAACAAGAGGGATCGCTGCACAGTGAAAGCTGTAATCCCTCTTGCTGTTCTGGCTTCTGGGATAGCTGCACAGAAGACACACACACTTTCCCCCTTACTTTTTAGGAGGGAAAAAGTGAGTCTTACAGAGCAAAAAATACGGTAGGTGAGCCTGCTGGTCCATTTATTCACTCCCAGTGGTCAGGAGAGACCTTTTGACTCAGGTTGAGCACATTAAACAGCCAACAAACAAGCCTAGAAGTCACTTACCGTCACTGTAATCAATGGGAGCATAAGCTCCAAGGAAAAGGGAGGCTGCAAAGCTGCTGACCAAAGAGATCCTCTGGAAGAGAAAAGGGAAATGAGAAAGTGGACGCAAAATACATTCGTTTTGATTTACAAACAGATCAAGGGCTCATTCCAATAAAAAAAAAAAAAGCATTTTTAAAGTTCTACTTTCAATGGAAGAGTTAGACAGATACTAAATAACGTCTTCTTGACCAATAGGGCTTATGGGTGCTGAACTTCCCAAAGAGTGGCTTCGGCCCAAGTATACAAAGGCAATAGGGTGCTGGGAGTCACCTCTGCAGCTATACAAGGGGGGCAAAACAACAAAATGCAAGTAGGGTGAAAAATCAGGACCTATGCTCCAAAACATAACAAACTCAGGGAAGGCAGATCAAAGCTCAATAAAGCATACACTTTGCCTGCAGGTGGTCTAGGGGGTCAACTCTTGGCATTTCCAGCAAAGAAGTAGCAAGTGGCCCAGGAGACCTCTCTCTGACCAGATACCTGAAGCTGGTTCCAGACTATGTTGAATAGCAGCCTGAGCATGTATAAGGCAGCTTCTTCATTTCCTTATACAGTGGTACCTTGGGATGCAAATGGGATCCGTTCCAGAGCCCCGTTCGCATACTGAACAGAACGTAAGGCACGACAGCGCGTCTGCACGTGCGCAGGTCGCCGCTTCCGCGCATGCATGTGACGTCATTTTTACTGTCTGCGCATGTGTGAGCGGCGAAACTCAGAAGTAACGCGCTCCGTTACTCCCAGGTCGCCGCGGAGCGCAACCTGAAAGCACTCAACCTGAAGCGTATTTATCCCGAGGTATGACTGTATACAGGGACGCGGGTGGCGCTGTGGGTAAAAACATCAGCGCCTAGGGCTTGCCGATTGAAAGGTTGGTGGTTCGAATCCCCGCGGCGGGGTACGCTCCCATTGCTCGGTCCCAGCGCCTGCCAACCTAACAGTTCGAAAGCACTCCCGGGTGCACGTAGATAAATAGGGACCGCTTACTAGCGGGAAGGTAAACGGCATTTCCGTGTGCGGCTCTGGCTCGCCAGAGCAGCGATGTCACGCTGGCCACGTGACCCGGAAGTGTCTTCGGACAGCGCTGGCCCTTGGCCTCTTTGAGTGAGATGGGCGCACAACCCTAGAGTCTGTCAAGACTGGCCCGTACGGGCAGGGGTACCTTTACCTTTATGACTGTATACAGTATACCATATAGATCGTGGGTAGGCAAACTAAGGCCCAGGAGTCGGATCCGGCCCAATCACCTTCTAAATCTGGCCTGCCGACGGTCCGGAATGTTTTTACATGAGTAGAATGTGTCAGCATGTTTTTACAGTAGAATGTGTCCTTTTATTTAAAATGCATCTGTGGGTTATTCATGGGGAATTCGTTCATTTCCCCCCCCAAAAAAAAAAATATAGTCCGCCCCCCCCCCCACAAGGTCTGAGGGACAGTGGACCAAACCCCTGCTGAAAAAGTTTCCTGACCCCTGATATAGATACTGAACCCTGTTGGGCACAGCTGTAGGCCAAAGGTGGATGCAAAGGGGCCAACTTTTGTTCTGCACTTGCAAGGAATCAGTCCTTCAGTTTCGCAGCATCTGCACTTTGTTATTACTGTTTTCAGCGCCTGCCAAAGCCTCTCCTGCCCCAGCATGCCTGCCCACACATGTAATTGTGACATGTATTTTAATATGCAATTTTATTTTATAATGTATATTTTAAAAACTGATTATTTTGTTGGGGGGGGGGGACATAGGCTACCTAACTAACATCTGATTTCACTGGTAATTTTAATGAATATTTTATGCAGACAGTTTAGACAGTTTGATGATTAAGCAGCATAAAAAGTCTCCTGTGCATTTATCAACCGTACTTTTCTGCCATATGAAGCTTAACAGTTATGGAAATACCCAGGCCTTAAGCCATTAAATAATCTATGGCCGGAGGGATTGTTATTATGGCTGTTAATATGATTTCATTATTGATGCGCCGTAAAATGTTTTATATGTTATACACCACCCTGGGATCTTTTGATGAAGGACAGTATATCGATCAAATAAATAACTTGTGAATATCAGGTGAATTCTGAACTGGTTAGGATACACAGTTGGCATCCCTAAGTTTGGGTGGAATCCTTCAAGCACCCAGTAAAAAAAAAAAAAAAGTATTTGTTTGGACAAGCATTTAAAATTGCTGCAAGTTGATTTTATTGACTACATTCATTGCATAATTATTTATTTTTTTAAAAAAAGTAGGTTATGCTTAAAATTCTGCAAGGCAGGCTTAGGCAGTATGTGGACCGAGAACTCCCAGAAGTGCAAGCTGGATTTCGAAGGGGCAGAGGAACCAGAGACCAAACTGAAAACATGTGCTGGATTATGGAGAAAGCTAGAGAGTTCCAGAAAAACATCTACTTCTGCTTTATTGACTACGCAAAAGCATTTGACTGTGTCGACCACAGCAAACTATGGCAAGTCTTAAAGAAATGGGAGTGCCTGATCACCTCGTCTGTCTCCTGAGAAATCTCTATGTGGAACCAGAAGCTGCAGTTAGAGCTGAATATGGAATAACTGATGGTTTCAAAATTGGGAAAGGAATACAACAAGGCTGTATATTGTCTCCCTGCTTATTTAACTTATATGCAGAATTCATCATGCGAAAGGCTGGGCTGGATGAATCCCAAGCCGGAATTAAGATTGCAGAAAGAAATATCAACAACCTCAGAAATGCAGATGACACAACCTTGATGGCAGAAAGTGAGGAGGAATTAAAGAACCTTTTAATGAGGGTGAAAGAGGAGAGCACATAATATAGTCTGAAGCTCGACACCAAAAACACTAAGATCATGGCCACTGGGCCCATCACCTCCTGGCAAATAAAAGGGGAAGAAATGGAGACAGTGAGAGATTTTACTTTCTTGGGTTCCATGATCACTGCAGATGGTGACAGCAGTCATGAAATTAAAAAACGCCTGCTTCTTGGGAAAAAAGTGATGACAAACCTAGACAGCATCTTAAAAAGCAGAGACATCACATTGCTGACCAAGGTCCGTATAGTTAAAGCTATGGTTTTCCCAGTAGTGATGTATGGAAGTGAGAGCTGGACCATAAAGAAGGCTGATCGCCGAAGAATTGATGCTTTTGTATTATGGTGCTGGAGGAGAGTCTTGAGTGTCCCATGGACTGCAAGAAGATCAAACCTAACCATTCTGAAGGAAATCAGCCCTGAGTGCTCACTGGAAGGACAGATCCTGAAGCTGAAACTCCAATACTTTGGCCACCTCATGAAAACAGAAGACTCCCTGGAAAAGACCCTGATGTTGGGAAATATGGAGGGCACAAGGAGAAGGGGACGACAGAGGACAAGATGGTGGGTCAGTGTTCTCGAAGCTACCAGCATGAGTTTGACCAAACTGCGGGAGGCAGTGGAAGACAGGAGTGCCTGGCATGCTCTGCTCCATGGGGTCACGAAGAGTCGGACATGACTAAACAACTAAACAACAACAACAATGGATTGTTCACAACTTTGAATGCGTAAAAAAGAATGAAGCATGGTATAAAAATGTTTTAAGTATATGGATTGGTAGTCAGAAATCCATGCATTGCCCATGTTTAACAAAATGGTTGGGGCTGAAGCCAAAACCACCAGGATGTACATTTCAGCAGCGGCTCTTGCTAAGTATTTCCCCCCCAAAAAACCATTTTCCATTTAGTGAGAATTTGTTTAACTGTTGCCTTATTTATGCTAGTACAATTTGCGCAACTAAGTTCCTCTCCAAAATATCTAGGCAAAACAAAAATCAGCTCCGATTTCCAATAAGTGAACTGAAGATTAGCCCACCTCTGTGTTTGTGTAGACCTCAGGGTTCTGGCTGTAAATCTTCGCTATCTGGTTTCCTGTAAAACGCTGCAAAAGACAGGCCAATGCTTAGGAACACAAACTGTAAATTGAGTCAATAACCATTAACTCGGCATAATGAGTTCAGGACGCTGCACTTTGGGTATTTAATTTGTCTGACGCATGATGGAAGTTGTTTTTCGATTGCAATAGGCACAAAACAGACTATTATGCATCGGCTCATTATGATAATTCTGCTCGCCTTTCGAAAAAGCAGAAGAAAAATGAAAACTGCAGCAAGAGAATTCCTGGCCACAATTTACATTCCAGAAATGATGGATCAATGGAATGTGTAGTGCTGGTTGGCTAGGCAGACTCCCATCGCGATCCAGGAATCGCCTCAAGTTCTTAACTGGTTAAAGTCATTCAGTATGTACAACTCAGCGAGGAGACTAGTTAGATCCACACTAAAGGTAAAGGTAAAGGTACCCCTGCCCGTACGGGCCTGTCTTGACAGACTCTAGGGTCGTGCGCCCATCTCACTCAAGAGGCCGGGGGCCAGCGCTGCCCGGAGACACTTCCGGGTCACGTGGCCAGCGTGACATCGCTGCTCTGGCGAGCCGTTTACCTTCCCGCTAGTAAGCGGTCCCTATTTATCTACTTGCCCCCGGGGGTGCTTTCGAACTGCTAGGTTGGCAGGCGCTGGGACCGAGCAACGGGAGCGCACCCCGCCGCGGGGATTCGAACCGCCGACCTTTCGATCGGCAAGTCCTAGGCACTGAAGCTTTTACCTACAGCGCCACCTGCGTCCCACAGCGCCACCCGCGTCCCAGATCCACACTAGCTTCAAATTAAAGTTGCTGAGGATCTTGCTGAAACCAGCTTGCCATATTTTTCCATGTATAACACGCCCCCTATTTGGGGGGTCTAAAAACTGAGAAGATGGGGGAAGATTGCCCAGAGTTGTTGAGCTTTTGGGGGGGTGTTGCCTAAAAACGCTCACCTGCCAGACAAACGCTCCCACTTCTGATCGCACGCAACGCAGAAGCAACCAATCATCGCCACCAACAGCTTAAAATCACCCGCCCAATTGCCGCGGCAGCAACCAATCGGCCGCAGACACTGCCACAGCCACCAATCAGCCGCACTGTCGCCGCTGACAATCTTCTGCTTGAGGCAGCAAAAAATTCCCCGTCCCCCCTCTGCACTTCAGATGCCCCCAATTTTTTTACATTGTTTTAACGTAAAAAAACCTAGTCTTATACACGGAAAAGTACAGTACAGTGATACCTCGGGTTACGTACTTAATTATGTTCTTAACCCGAAACCGTTCTTAACTTGAGGTGCGCTTTCACTAATGGGGCCTCCTGCTGCCGCCGTGCAATTTCTGTTCTCATCCTGGGGCAAAGTTCTCAACCCGAGGTACTACTTCTGGGTTTGCGGAGTTTGTGACCCGAAGCATTTATAACCGAGGTACCACTGTACTTCTCAACTGGAGGTCTTAACATCAGCATAAAAAACTAGGGAAGCTGTGGGGAACCTCCAGCTCATGCACCTTTCTTGACACCCGCCCCCCCCCCCCCGAGGTCCAAGATCAGTAGGGGCAGGACTCTGTCCTGCTGGGTGTTGCTTCACAAGCACATTTCAGGAATGCACCAGCAAAGCAGGCCCCTGCAGAGAGCAGGACTGAAGCTTCTGCTCATCAATTGAAGAGTAGAGAGTAGATAAAGTAGATCATTCTCTCCACCCCCGTAGAACAACTCTGACAGGTAGACAGAACTACCCACCTATCAGTCACCTGCTATCATCAAAGCATCAGATGGCTGTCAGGTGGGGAACTAGGCCCACCTGTCAAAGTTGGCCCAATCTGACTAATGAGGCCAAAATGGTTTTTCACCCCTCAGTTGGAGGTATGCATTCCCCTTTAGAGAAGAGGGCGTAATCATGATTCCCCTAACCGTAACTGTTGTATGAATTGGAAAAATGCTTCTTTCATTAAATTTTTGTCCTGCTATTCCTCCGAGGAGCTCAACGCAACAGTCTCCCCGGCCCATTTTATCCTAACAGCAAAATAATTTAAAGACTCTGTTCAGCCAAAGACCTTATTCATGGGTGTATGAGCAGGAGAGAAGATACAAGAAGTGGGAACCTTGTGCCCTTAGCATCTGGTGCACACAAAAACCTCTCGGAACGACTTGTTCTCGCTTCCAAGAACAGCCTCAAAAGCCGAACTTTAGTCTCGCTTCTCAGCTCTCACCTCGTAGGCTCGTGAGCCGGTGACCTCAGCGAGTTTCTGAGCCCCTCCGACAGCTTTTTCCAGAGCGCAGCACTGGGCAGTTGTGCTGGAATCCATCCAAACAGGGCTGTTGCTGACAGAAAAGCAAGACTATCGGGGATGAGGGAAAAAAACAATGTCAGAAAAGTGGTCAAGCTGGTTTAGGAACAATTGCACGTATCTATTTTTCATGGGACGCAGGTGGCACTGTGGGTTAAACCACAGAGCCTAGGACTTGCCAATCAGAAGGTCGGCGGTTCGAATCCCCGCGACGGGGTGAGCTCCCGTTTCTCAGTCCCAGCTCCTGCCAACCTAGCAGTTCGAAAGCATGTCAAAGTGCAAGTAGATAAATAGGTACCATTCCGGCGGGAAGGTAAACAGCATTTCCGTGCACTGCTCTGGTTCGCTATGTTGGCCACATGACCCAGAAGCTGTACGCCGGCTCCCTCGGCCAATAAAGCGAGACGAGCGCCGCAACCCCAGAGTCGGTCACAACTGGACTTAATGGTCAGGGGTCCCTTTACCTTATGTGATTACAAGGGGTGAAGAGACCATGTGCGGGTCTCTATAGCTGGCCAAAAGAGTTTTCGCTACATCACTCTCTGGTCAGAAGCAGATGCAGCCGGGCAGTAACTGCCTCCTTTCATAGCCCGAGGCAGCGCAAAATGAAGCAAGAAGTGTCAGCCTGCAAAGGGAAAAGGTCTGCCTCTTTGGCAGCATCAATAGAGGAGGGAAATGCATTTCTCCTACAAGACAAGTGCTTAGGACCCAAGAAAAATGAGTAGGCAAACTAAGGCCCGGGGCCAGATCCGGCCCAATCGCCTTCTCAATCCGGCCCGCAGACAGTCCGGAAATCAGTGTGTTTTTACATAAGTAGAATGTGTCCTTTTATTTAAAATGCATCTCTGGGTTATTTGTGGGGCATAGAAATTCGTCTATTTCCCCCCCAAAAAATATAGTCCGGCCCCCCACAAGGTCTGAGGGACAGTGGACCGGCCCTATGCTGAAAAAGTTTGCTGACCCCTGGTTTAGTGAGTTGGACAAAGCTGTGGCAGAGCACAGTCCGGACTCCGTGACAGGAGAGGAGCAAGGCCAGGAGACAGAGTAGAGGCAGGTTGCTGAAGAATCCAGGGGGAGTCTCCTGCTGCTGCTGTCACCAGCTCCCCTCCTCCCTGGTCTCACAGAACATATAGAGAAATGAAGAGGGCAGAGCAAAGAGAGACAAGACGGTGGAGCCTTAGGCTGCTGGGCACTGGGATAGGAGCCTTAGAGAGCGGTGGGAAGGTGGGGACCTTCAGTCCTCGCAACTGCTTCATTGGGGAATCTACTGGGAGGGGTTGCTGTGATCACTAGGCCTGCAGTGTTTTAGTTTCTTTGAATGAAGAGTTAACTTCATTAATAAAGAGATGCTTCATTCATAAAGCACCGGGTGTTTTATTGACCTCCACCTGACTCCAGCTCCTGACACTCATACTCAGCCAGGAACTTCGCCCATCATGCTAGGAGCTGCCAGAGCATCAGAGTTCAGGCCTATCCAGACCTAGGGCCTTTGCAGAGGGAGCAAGACTCTCCAGCAGATCCCAGCAACCCTGAGGAGCCACTAGATCCAGACCCCCCCCCCAACTATCTGGATTTCTGGCTAGCTCTCAGAACCCCCTTGTCACCCACAGGGCCAAAAAGCGGAGGACTAGCAGGAGCTTCAGAGCTGCCAGCGAAATGCCTGGATCGCTGTATGTGAGGCTACTTGGGAAGTAGGAGAAGTGTATGGAAGCACCTGCCCAGATCAAGATCTGTCCGAGAGCCAGGAAAGGATGACACCTCCAGCTCCTATGTAAGCTCCCAGCCTGAGCAGCTTTGCTGCTGAAGCAGCAACCCCCTTAACAGCTCCAAGTCTTCCTGAACCAGGAAAACAGATATATTTCTAGAAACCAGGAACCAAAGTTATGTTGATGGCTGCAGCGTGTGATAAGCCACTGAGACTAGAAGGTTGGAGCCTTTCCCTGAGCAGTGGAGTTTGCCGGTACTGGCTCTGCCCATGCAAGCTGTCCTCTGGCTCCTCCAAACAACAAAGGCTTTAAAGGCGTCCAGTTCATACACCCGCCACTGTTATACACTTCTTGTTCGGAGGAAGAAAAAGAAAGCATCTTGTCTGCATCATCATCATTTGTGCTTATCCTTTGCTAAAAGGAATGCAAAGCATGCTTCAATTATTTCTAAAGTCAGCAAGGAGCTGGGAAAGTGAGCGCAGCCATTAAGGGTCAATGAGCAAGACTGGACTTAAACGTCCTTCCAAACTCCTAAGATAAGTTACCTTCAGGGACTGATGCAAAGGAAGATCAGGCGATAGGTTTTGTAAAACAGAGTTTGCACCTTCTTTCCAGTAGACGCTTCCATGTTGCTGTTAAGAGAGCAAAAACATAAAATAAAAGCAGAGTGGCAAGTTAAGATTCATATCTGGATTTCCACCAAATTTAAAATACACTTGCATGCTATTAGAACATCACCAATGGTGCCTTTTAAGGATACTGAAATAAGCTTGAAGGCAAGGCCATTTTATTATCACAAATCATGCCGGTAACGGAGGCTCACCGATGACAGGGGCACACTCCTAGATTGCTCCCGTTCTGCCTTCTAAACCTCAAACTCCAACTCTCCACAGTCCTCAACAGTCAGTGCAAGGGCTCCTGGGATTCCACTTGCAATGGTTCATGGGATTGCTAGGCGCTGTTTTCACATCTTTTTGTCCTTTCTGGGCTCTTTTCGGGCTGTTTTTTGCAATTCTTTTTTTTTAAAAAATAATTTTTATTAACCGACCAATCAAATCAAATCACATCACATAAATTCCGAATTACAAAGCCGAATTTTAAATTTTAAATTTTAAATTTTTGTTGGGGGGACCCATATTCCAAGTTCCGAAGGGGGATTCCGATCATCTTCTTGCTGCTGCGTTAATATCCACAAATCTGTCCAAATAATGTTCATAATTCTATCCAGTCTTATCTTGCTGTTTCCACATCTCATCTTGTTCGTATATTTTTCTTTTTTTCTTTATGATCTCTTCTGATAATCTCTTTAAGCAGGTAAACACCAGTTATAATCCTGTGTGAATTTTTCCGTTCGTCCAATCATCATGTCGAGATGGTTTCCATATATCATCACTTTCATAAATAACAGCACTCTTTCCATCATTAATCTCGCAAATCTGTCGCTCTTTAGTCCCTCTGAGGAGGCTCACCCACAATATAAAAACAGATCTGTTCCTCCTCCCAGACTTAAGTCTTCCGACAGAACTTGCCAAAATGGCGACGGTATTTTTTGCTGCGTCATTCCAAAGCTCTTATGCTTTCCACGATCTTCTTGAAACATGCTTTGGTTAGAAAACTATCACCACACAGTCTTAAATCCACAGCTTAAGTCATTTAAACAGCATTTCCGACTTGTGACTTGTGGGGGGGGGGGATTCTTGGTTAATCACATAGAGAAAAGAAAGGGAAGTTTTCCCCCTCCCCCATCCAGTCCCGTTGCCGAGTTTTTTGCAATTCTTTTTTTAAAAAAATAATTTTTATTAATTTACAACAAAAACAAAACAAAACATACATTGTTTTCACATTCATATTTTCCAAATCTTTCTTTTTTGAACTTCCTTCAGCTTTTCCGCAAATCTTTCATAGTTATTATTAATTTACGCATTTCCTTTGTTTATATTGTCATTATTTAAATCTTTTTCTTCTATTCCCTTTTAACAATACCTCTCACGTTTTCACAGCGCTCTTTTAAAACCCTCTAGCGTTATTGGACCCTCACTTATACTCTCCAGATATTCAACAAATTTTCCCCAGTCTTCTGTAAACTTTTGGTCTCTTAAATATCTAATCTTCCCGGTCATCTTATCCAATTCGACATAGTCTAACAGCTTCGATCTCCAATCTTCTATTGTCGGTATTTCCTGTTGTTTCCATTGTTGTTTTTTGCAATTCTTAAAGTCACTTCCGGCTTTGGTGCGATGCATGTGTGCGAGGTAGCACGTCAATTGGCTGTTGCCTGCGCATGCAACCCAGAATAAAGGTTTTCCCACTCTCTCTCACACACATCCCTATACTTTTCACTGACCTGCCCAGCTCCAGACAAAGCTTTCACTCTGGAGAAGTTAAATCCAGAAGACTTCATCTTTTCCAAGATCATATCCAGGGCCTAGAAGAACAAACATGATCAAGACTGACTGCTGCACGCCAGGAAATTATGAATCCCAGCAGGCTTCAGAATTAAATAGGTAGATTCCTGTCATCAGTGACAGAGAAGGAAAATGGAAGAATTGGATAATCAGTAGAAGGTCTCTCGAGAAACTGAAATGATTAGCATGCTGAATAAAAGCATTTTTCAAATGAAGAGAGGGGGGGAAACCTTCAAACAAGTTTAGTACACATGGTAATCTTCACGGCCAAACTAAACATCACAAATACAACCTTCAGATGAATAAATCTTCATCTATTAATTTCAGTCAACTAACAGTGCAATCTTAACCAGATTTATTCATATGTAAGTTGAATTTAAAACTTAAAAGGGACGTGGGTGGCGCTGTGGGTAAAAGCCTCAGCGTCTAGGGCTTGCCGATTGAAAGGTCAGCGGTTCGAATCCCCGTGGCGGGGTGCGCTCCCGTCGTTCGGTCCCAGCACCTGCCAACCTAGCAGTTTGAAAGCAGTCCCGGGTGCAAGTAGATAAATAGGGATCGCTTACTACCGGGAAGGTAAACGGCGTTTCCGTGTGCGGCTCTGGCTCTCCAGAGCAGCGACGCCACACTGGTCACGTAACCCGGAAGTGTCTCTGGACAGCGCTGGCCCGCGGCCTCTTGAGTGAGATGGGCGCACAACCCTAGAGTCTGTCTAGACTGGCCCGTACGGGCAGGGGTACCTTTACCTTTACTTTAAGTTGTATTTAATTCAATGGGACTTTGGGATGTACTGCCAGGGAAGTGGGGTTAGGATTCCAGCACGATCTATTAAACTTGAATGCAAAAAAACAAACAAACCAGCAGTTCTGAAGCAAAAAGCACATGTTCTTTGTTTCTAAGATGATGCATGCTTGCTTTGTAGCAGGCATCATCTTATAAGAAGCCACCCTCCTATCTCTCACAGCCAGGAAGCCTCTTCCATAATTGAAAAAGTGCAAACTGCAAACACTAAATACTTGAATTAAAAATTGTGCAGAAATAGAGATTTAAGCCTGCTGTCCTTTTTCCAGTTGAAAGGGTTAGGGTAATAAATCAAAAGCCATTGAATAAATTAAATATTTCCATCTTAATTACCATGAATCTGCATGTAACATTACTGTAATCCAACAAGTTATTCTCTTTTGCAAAATGCCTTTGGGAGGTGGCAATTTGCAGCAGAGGAAGAGGCATGAAGGGAAATACCACATATGTTTCCCAGCCTGACTGTTTCAACTACAATTTCCAACCATCAGCAGCTGCCTGGGGTTTTCAGACCAGCATATACCACACAGACCACAGACATGGATCTGGGATTCTTTGGCTGGAAAAGTAGAGTTTCTGTGGGAAATGAAGAGTTAAGCACTCCTCCCTTACCAGCCTTACGCCTTTCTTATTTCTTCTCCACATAAAGCACACCGAAATATCATAGAATCGGAAGGAACCGCGAGGGTCATGCAATCCAACCCCTTCCCACACAGGAAACTTCTGCCCAATATGGGGCTTGAACTCACAACCCTGAGATTAAGAGTCTAGTGCTCTACCAACTGAGCTATCCAACCTTGCTCAACTTTGAGGTGACAAATATGCCTTGAATCTTAGGGGAAACGTTCCGCAGAACAATATCATGCCAGCACAACCCTTGAAAGCAGACACATGCTGGGAAAGTGGCCATACGAACATCTGGGCAGTTCTGCTGCGCAGATTTGCATGGCACATGGCTGACGTTCAACCATCTGCTGGACTAAGCTGAGCGCAGCCAGTGTGAAAACAGCAAAATAGATTTGCACCAGCAGAGCCTAAAAGGAAATTTATGCATTTCTTTATCAATTTCAGGAAAAGTGTATGTTTCCCTTGATTAAAATGTTCTTCGTTCTCAGATGTCTGTTTCTCAGAAGAACAAGAAAGAACCCTCAACACAAGGTGAGAAACACTATCATTCTAGCGTGGTCACAATGTGCTTATAGCAGCAGCACACTGTAAACTAAGCAAGCAGCTTCTTGGTTTTTCAGTAGGCCAAGATCTGTGGGTGCACCTCTGAGGTGGGGAATTTCAGGCCCAGGAACTGAAGGCGATCTTCCCAGGCTTCTCTAGCCAACCCTCAAGGCTCTCCCCAGGCCATCCCACCAACAGCCCAGGCCACACCTCTCACCTGCTTGTGGCTGGTTGGAAGGTGTGCCTGAACTGTGATTATGCCTCTTGGTTCTCTGGATTGAGAACTATGTGTGCACACGTGTATGTAGGAACCTCTGAGTTTTGCATGGCGTATGTTCCGAGGCACTACGCATATCAGTGAAATCACGTCTAATTGAATCCCATTTTAAAAGCCTGCAAACACCCAATTCCGCCCCCGTTTCACCCTTTGAGAGATGCTTCAGTGAGCTCTCTATGATGTTTCCAGGCTACTTGTGGGTTTGGCGTGATGCGCGTATACACAGTTGCACACCTATTGAACGCATGTAAATGGCAGGCTGCCTGTATTTCTTTTTCATTATTTGAAAAGAAGGTACATTTATAGCTAGTTGACGCTCCATACACACTTCCTTTTTTGCTCCAGTTCACATGTATTGTCAAGTCCCCACTCTACTCATGGTTAAGCCATGGTTTGGCTAAGCATTACAGTGGTACCTCAGGTTAAGTACTTAATTCATTCTGAAGGTCCGTTCTTAATCTGAAACTGTTCTTAACCTGAAGCACCACTTTAGCTAATGGGGCCTCCTGCTGCTGCTGCGCCGCCGGAGCACGATTTATGTTTTCATCCTGAAGCAAAGTTCTTAACCTGAAGCACTACTTCTGGGTTAGCGGAGTCTGTAACCTGAAGCGTATGTAACCCGAGTACCACTGTACATCCAAACTCGGACTCAGACATCCCTCAGTTACAGCGCCAGACAAATCACAAGCCATGGTTTGGACAGAACAATAAGCCAAACCATGGCTTCACCAAAGTTAGCACAGCCGTGGCAGTTTAGTTTCTCCATACTAAGAAGTCCCAAATGGTGCAACCTTTCTTCATCAAGGAGTTGCTCCATCCCCTTGATTGTTTTGGTTGCCCTTTCCTGAGCCTTTTGCAACTCTACAATATACTTTCTGAGATGGGGCAGCCAGAACTGTACACACTACTGTACATTTCACTTGTCAGTTGGCTTTATTTCCAGAAAAAAAATAATGTATCTAGGGATGGAGCTATAAGAGCTAAAATGGCCACGCAAAAACCTCCAATGTTCGACAAACAAGACAAAAAGCAGAGCCGAACTGGTTACTCTTCCCCAAAGAAGAAAGAGATAAAAAGCAAGAAAGAGTAGTAATACAGCTTTCAAGTGGTTAAAGAGTGTAATTATGTCAAAACTCAGCTTAATCCCAAACAACGTCGACACCATTTAGAAATTAATGCATCTGCTATCACAAACAATGATACAAAATGTGACTACTTAAAGAAATGAAGAAAAAGAAGAAACATGATCCAGGAAACTGCAGCGTCAAAAGGATCCTTAACAGCATTCCAAGTGAAATAGAAAACAAGCAAATTATAAATTGTCTGGCAAATGTAATGGTTTCTTGTGTAAAGTAATTTTAATAATGCTGAGCTAAGAAGCTGAATCATCTAATGACACAGACAGAGCCAAGCGACCAAATTTAGAAACAATGGCAGCTCCTAATTAAGAAGGGAAGGGATTGGCCCTTCCAAGTTACAGTCTCTGTACTAGGTAATCACTTTGCACTCCTGCTACTGAAGGATCTGGAGTGTGTGCAAAAGATTTCGGAAGTAAGCACAGGCCCTGCTCTCCTACCCAATGAGAGGGGCACACCATTACCCATTTGGGTTTCCTTTCCATGAGCAACAATCTGTCCCTCACCCAGTCCTGCTGAACTTGTGATCCCCAAGACTGAGCAAAGACCAGCAGCCACTTCTTGTGACCTGATAGAAATGCTTGAGGAGACTGTGTTTTGTCGTTCCCGGGAAGCAGCAAAACTAGAAAGTTTATCAAGGTCCACATGGGCTACCATACATGGCTGCTGGGCTGCATTCAGTTTGGCAGGACATCTATGAGGATACATGAACAGCAACTATATTTAGCATTAGCCCAGAACCACTCTGACCAAACTGCGGGAGGCAGTGGAAGATAGGAGTGCCTGGCGTGCTCTGGTCCATGGGGTCACGAAGAGTCGGACACGACTAAACGACTAAACAACAACAGCCCAGAACCACATGGCAAGCACTTGCAAGAATATGGCAAGTATTTCCGGAAGCAAAAAGCTGTCACAGCAGAAAACTACCTTTACACCACAAGGCCACTGCTAATACTGGTCTGATTCCCATCAGTAGGTACTAGTAGAGATGTAGCAGATCAACAGAGAACCATCATACTGTAAGATTCAGAAGGGCAGTAAAGATAATTCCAAAACCTTTTGAGCCCCATGCAGCGGCTCTTACAATTTACTCAAGACCACCAAATGCACTTCATTGCTGAGTAATGGCCTGAATCTGGCTATTCTAAGTAAAAAAGGAATTATGTCATCCGCAGCACAGAACAGAGTCAACCATAAAGGTAAAGGTACCCCTGCCCGTACGGGCCAGTCTTGCCAGACTCTAGGGTTGTGCGCTCATCTCACTATAGGCCGGGAGCCAGCGCTGTCCGCGGACACTTCCGGGTCACGTGGCCAGCGTGACAAGCTGCATCTGGCGAGCCAGCGCAGCACACGGAACGCCGTTTACCTTCCCGCTAGTAAGCGGTCCCTATTTATCTATTTGCACCCGGGGGTGCTTTCGAACTGCTAGGTTGGCAGGTGCTGGGACCGAACGACGGGAGCGCACCCCGCCGCGGGGATTCGAACCGCCGACCATGCGATCAGCAAGTCCTAGGCGCTGAGGTTTTACCCACAGCGCCACCCACGTCCCAATGAAAGGTAAAGGTAAAGGTACCCCTGCCCGTACGGGCCAGTCTTGCCAGACTCTAGGGTTGTGCGCTCATCTCACTCTATAGGCCGGGAGCCAGCGCTGTCCGCAGACACTTCCAGGTCACGTGGCCAGCGTGGCAAGCTGCATCTGGCGAGCCAGCGCAGCACACGGAACGCCGTTTCATAGTTAGAGTTAATTCTAGATCATTGCATCTTCCTTGTTGGCACAGAGATTTTGCTAGGCCTCTATTTACATAAACCTAAGCAAACAAGCAACGTGTCATTTTGAAAAAGGTAATCCTATAGGGCAACAGACAGGAGGGCAAATGGGGAGAAGGGAGAGGATTGGAGCCAATTGCAGGAACCCACCGGCCTTCTTCTCCAGACACTGGTGACATTACTCAAGCATCAAACACTTACCTTCACCCACATTAATACAGGTGAAGTCACGGTCAGTCTGTCTCTGTGAACATGGACACCACCTTGAGTGCTGCAGGAAAAAGAATGCCTAGGTGAATAAAACTAATTCATTACTTCACTTTGCATTTCCCCAAATAACACACAAGTACTCACTTGTACACAGCTAGGACAGTTACCCTTAAAAAGAATGCAAAAACCAAACCAAACATAGTGCAGCGTTACTAAAGGAATACTTTTAATCACAACAATCTATGATCCTTAAACAGGATCTACCCAAGTGAAAATACTCCCGATGCAGAGGGAATTTTAATGCCAACGCAGGTTTAGACCAAATTAAGCACAAGTGACGAAACATACCCAAATTCTGGAAGATCTTTGTCAAAATTGACACTGTCCTCATGGATGACTCGCAGTTGTTCATCTACAGCAATTACTTTCAGCTGGAGAAAAGAAAATGTTGCTGCTGTCGTTATTTATTTCATTAGGATTTGCTTCCTATGAAGCATCTCAAAGTACTGTATAATAAAAACAAGTATAAAACAATTATATAGAAACGGCTAAACAATCATTTATACAAGAAGTAAAACAATTACATATACAAAAAACAGTAAAAACAATTACATAGATATAAAAACAATTTCAAATGCAATACAGATACCTACAGGTATCTTCCAAATAGTGGCGTGCCTTCTAGAATTAATTATATCCACTGGTGTCATTGATTCTAAAATGCCTCCATTTGGAAGAATCAATAATTTCTGGGTGATCAGTCACCTAAAATAGCAAGTAGCTAGTTCATTCTGCACTTCATCCCATCTCCAGAAACTGATGATCCCTGATTAGTGCTCCACTTCCTGGGAGCAAATTAGAGTTTCACTAAGGAAGTACTGAAATTCCCATGATTAGTTCAGAAAAATGCTTCACGTTTTCCCATTCTTCCTTCTTCCTCCCTTCTTCCTTCACCACTGGCCCCTTCTTTCTTTTCACTATTGCTTTTTACAATCTTGTTTTTGTATAGATCTTTGCCTTCATAAAAACCTCACTTCCACTCATCCCGTCAGTTTATTGGAGAGGTGGGATGGAAGGAAAAGATTGCTTCAGTTCTGACTCTACATCACCTTAGCTCAGCCTTCCCAAAGCTGGTGCCCTCAATGTATTTTGGATTTCAACTCCCATCAAGGTGTTTGTAGTCCAAAACATCTGGAGAGCACCAGGTTGGCAAAGGCTGTTTACTTTAAGTTACTTATAACTGCATTTCTATGCCACTTCTATCTGGAGTGAGACCTGTTCCATAAAGAAGGCTGATCACCAAATAATTGATGCTTTTGAATTATGGTGCTGGAGGAGACTCTTGAGAGTCCCACGGACTGCAAGAAGATCAAACCTCTCCATTCTGAAGGAAATCAGCCCTGAGTGCTCACTGGAAGGACAGATCCTGAAGCTGAGGCTCCAATACTTTGGCCACCTCATGAGAAGAGAAGGCTCCCTGGAAAAGACCCTGATGTTGGGAAAGATGGAGGGCACAAGGAGAAGGGGACGACAGAGGACAAGGTGGTTGGACAGTGTTCTCCAGGCTACCAGCATGAGTTTGACCAAACTGCGGGAGGCAGTGGAAGACAGGAGTATCTGGCGTGCTCTGGTCCATGGGGTCACGAGGGGGTGGGACACGACTAAACGACTAAACAACAACAACAACAAATGCCACCTTTACTCCAAAGAGCTCAAGGTGGCATATATGATCTCCCCTATTTTATCATCACAACAACCCTGTGAGGTAGCTTAGGTTGCATGATTAGCCCAAGGTCACCAAGTGAGCTTCATAGCTGAGTGGGGATTTGAACCCTAGTCTCCCACGTGGGTGGCGCTGTGGGTTAAACCACAGAGCCTAGGACTTGCAGATCAGAAGGTTGGCAGTTCGAATCCCCGCGACGGGGTGAGCTCCCGTTTCTCAGTCCCTGCTCCTGCCAACCTTGCAGTTCGAAAGAACGTCAAAGTGCAAGTAGATAAATAGGTACCACTCTGGTGGGAAGGTAAACGGCGTTTCCGTGCGCTGTTCTGGTTCGCCAGAAGCGGCTTAGTCATGCTGGCCACATGACCCGGAAGCTGTACGCCGGCTCCCTCGGCCAATAAAGCAATGAGCGCCACAACCCCATAGTCATCCGCGACTGGACCTAACGGTCGGGGTCCCTTTACCTTTACCTTTACCTCCCAAGTCCTAGTGTATTTAACCACTAAACCATGCTGGTTCTCTGTTGACAGCATCTTGAATGAATTAGTAATTATTGCTTTGCACAAGCAAGCTGTCCTTATTTCTAACCATTGGGCTCCTGCTGTTTGCACCTACCACCCCTTTAAAGGAACTAAGACCCTTCTTTCTCATTTGCTATTTATGATCTTTAGAGAGAAAGGAGTGTTTAAATGTTTTTTCAAAAGTGTAACGGCAGTGTCCAAAAGAAAAGGCTATCTAGTTATATGAACTTCTCCCACTTCATCAGTTTGGTTGGGGCCATAGGAAAGTTACAGTATTTTTTTAAACAAAAATCTGCAGGTAATGACTAACTAAACTTCGTAGGTTAACCTTTGATTTCTCATTTAAATATGCTGGAACTCAGGAAGTGAAAGTAGACTTTGCTTCCAGGTACAATTGCTGAAGCCTGCGCTAAGGGGCTGAATTTCTCCAGTTTGCCAAAGGATTTTATCAGAACTGCGAGATGTAGTGCCACATCAAAAAAACCAAGGGAGAAGGAAGGGGGGGAATCATTGTTAATTTGAAACTCAACAGTTCTAGAAAGACCTATATTCCACAGCTCAGCTGAAAAAAGGCAAAAGGTGAAATCCATTGGCAAGTTTTCCATTGGCAAGCCACAGTTATGTGCATTGTAGCTCCTATTCATTTAAGAATATTCTAAGAGGCTGGCTGCTAGATAAGGCCAAAGTCCATGGGCATAGCCGGGGGTGGGGGTACCTGCCCCCGCCCCAAATCCATCAATTCAAAATCAATACAAATCTGAAGTTCTGCCCCCCCCAAACAAAAACCTGCCCCCCAAAAAAATCCTGGCTACGCCCATCCTGTTCTCACAGCGGCCAACCTGTTGCTGCAATGGGAAGTCCAAAAGCAGCACCTGAGTGCAACAACACTCTCCCCACCTGTGATTCCCAGTACTTCAGCAAGAGAACATGCAACACATGAATGTATGAAGCACACGTCTGCAAACATCTCTATGCCTGGGCTGGCTGCAACTTCCTGCTTCAAGGGTACACTCAGCCTTGCCTCTATGTAAGGTGTGAAAAGTCCCTCAGATCCAGAATTTAAAACAAACATGCCTTTATTTGATGTTGTTGTGCATACTTGCAGAGGAAAATCTTAGCACTCGGCAACACTTAAAATCTTCAGTCATTATTATTATTATTATTATTATTCAATGCCTTCATCCAAGGATCACAGGGGGGTTTCCCATATAAAACCAGTCATTCTCACATGCTGGTTTGGTTGTAAGCATAGCTGTCAACTTTTCCCTTTTCTTGCGAGGAATCCTATTTTAATCCCTTTTTAAAAAGGGAAACGTTGACAGCTATGGTTGTAAGTCGCTCTGGGCTGCCTAGGGCAAAACAAAGTGACATACTAATACTAATACTAATACTAATACTAATACTAATACTAATACTAATACTAATAATACTAATACTGCTGCCTGCTTGGCTCCATAACAGGGTTTCCCAAACTTGGGCTTCCATCCACTTTCGGACTACAATTCCCACCATCCCTGACCGTTGTTCCTGCCAGCTAGGCATGATGGGAGATGTAGTCCAAAAGCCACTGGCGACCCCCGTTTGCGAAACGCTGACCTAGAGGCGGGGAAGGAACCATCGCCTCTGCCCATCCCATCAGAGAGGCTCCTGGGGGCTTCCTCTGTGCCCGAGTCCTGCGATGACGACAGGGGATTTCCTCAGAGCATGTGCAGAGCGCCTGCTTCATTTCCCCTCCCCCGCCCCCCTCCTGACTCGAACCAGGCCCCCGAGGTGGGGCTGGAGAGGGGACCGAGCGCTGGGCGAGAGGAAGCCTTTCCCGCGCCGCCGTCCCTGAGGCGCCGCAGGGACGCGAAGCGAGGGAGGGCGGAGGGGAGGCTCTGCCCCGGCTCCGCGGCTGAAGCCCCGGCTCCGCCTCCTCCGCCGCGTCCATTTTTTTTGCCACGGGTACCTGCTGGGTGCTGAAGTCCCATCCCAAGTAGCTGGGCTCTGCAGGCGCAGCCATGGCGGCCTGAGGCGAGTGGGCCTCGCCGTCGTCTTCGCTTGGCGGGAGGCAGGCCCGGCGCCCGCTTTTTTGCCTCAGCGCCGCCTCACAGAAACGGCTCGCCCGGCCTCTCTCCTGTGCCCAAGCGCCGGGCCCTGGTAGTTATTAACCCGCCCGCCCTGCGGCCCCTTCGGGGGCGGTGAAGGAGGACCCGCCTCTCGCTCGCCGAGGCCCGGGGGTCGAAGCGGCGTTTTGGTGGCCTCGTTGCCCGGTGTGAGCGGCCTCTTCTCGGCGGCTGTTTTCCTCAGGTTTCTCGGCACTTCAACCCCCACACTTCTTAATATACAAATCACACAGCAAATAAATGGTGTCGGTCAGGGCACTTAAGAGGAAATTAATAATAATAATAATAATAATAATAATAATAATAATAATAATATTTATACCCCGCCCTCCCCAGCCAAGACCGGGAAATGAGATTAAACTATGGTCTCGTTCAGATTAACAGTAAAACAGTTAGTTTGGAAAGGAAAGGAAAGGGGAAAACGCAAGTTTAAAAACAAAAGCCTAGAATATCCTCACAAGAGGCTGACCCAAAAAAGGGGGCTGGTGGCTGGCAATGGCTTGGCTGCTGGAATTCAGATTCAAAAGAAGGGGTTTCCATCCTCAAAAATAATGGATCTTGGTTGTTGTGTAACCAGCAAAACTTTGGCCTCAGTTTCAATATATCAATATGCTGCCATGCCTCACTCATAATGGCTAACGATGACAATGATTTTTTTATTTAAAAAATAACAATTTGTGTTTAAAAAGGCAGGTGGAAACCAAGCTAGTCATTTCAAAAGAATTTAAGACTTATTTGTTTAAAAAAAAGAATTAAATGAACCAACTTTAATTTTTTTAATGTACAGTAGAATAAATCAAATAACATTGAAAGAGTAAGATTTTCTTACTCGAACAGTGTTCGAAGTATGGTCACACCAAAGATTTTCACAACACCATTATACAGAACTGGCAGTTTTGTTGTAAGCCAAAAATAGCTTATCTCCTGAGTTTAAGCCAATAAAAACTAAGAAATGTGAGGAGTTAGGAGCCCAACATTGTTCTGCAAAACTGCAACCATGCCCGGTGGTTCAGGCAGTGGTATTTATAAAGTTTCAAACAAAGCATTTCAATTTTCACCAATCGTACATCATTACCTTATTTCATGTTTAATACACATGCGCAATAAGCACTGGCAATTTTGCTGATTCAGTGTTGATTCCCACCGTGTTTTGTTACATTGTGTTACTATGCATGTTGGAAACCTGTGTTACATGTAGCCATTTGTACCATGTAGCAACTTATGTTCTAGCTTTCAGCTTTATATTTGTGATTCACATATTGCCTGTATTTCTGCCCCAATTGGGGGCAGCTACTTGCAAAATCATCAGTTTCACAAAGCAACAGGTTACCATAACTTCTCTATTAGAAATGCACTCAAGGATTTCCAGGGGTCCACATTATCACATTTATTGTGGCCCTTTCAGTCCCTTTCCTAATGATCTCTAGCAAGGACTTCACAGTTGCCTCCTACTGCATCAACATATTAATTGAGATATTCCCCAGATCTCTTTCCTGGTCAGTTACCAACAGGCCTAAGCCAGGTTTTGAGGCCCTCTTAGCCATTTTAAAAAAAGACAAATGCATGGAAAGAGAAAAATGTGCCCCCCACAAAAGAAAATTGAGTCGTTTGTTTCTATAATCAGCTGGTCTACGAGCACATTGGTCATGGTCTAATCTTGTAGCATCATTTCTATTAACATTGGTGAAAGTTTTTAACTCTAATATGAAAAAGGTTGTTTGGTATTTGGTAAAAAAGTATTTTACCAAATACCCGCAGATCTAAGGAGAGAGTGTGGGTCATGTTTTGGTTTGATGCACATAAAAACAAGTTGCAAAACTTATTGAATGGCCCCAAATTAACAAGCATCTAAATCTGAGCCACTCTTTGAACCCGAGGCCCAAGCCAAATGGCAGTATGCATGCATGGCATGCAGAAAATAAACAAGAACAGCTTTTCCTCCTAACACTGAGCAGCTGGGCCAGACTGAGAATAGCATAGTGAAAAGGTACCCAACAATGGATGTGTGAAGCCTGCTTGACAATTGTTTTGCTGTAGAAGTATTGCACTAAGTCTTGCAGGGCAGGCAGAAAGCTAACACCCCCAAAGTTTGACCGCAGTGTCCTCCGGCTTAAAGAAAATAACTCAGCAGTTTTCTACTGTGAACATACCTAAAGCTAGCAATAGAGTAACAGTAGATTAAGTAGGTCTTTTCATTTTGCACGTGAGCGTTATCAAACTCTGCTTGAAAATTAATGTTGACATTGATTAGAAGCTACCCAATAAAAAGTCAGGTCTTTTTGCTTTGCTCTTCAATGGGCCATAAAACAGAACAGCAGTTTCATATTCAGTACTTTTTTACTTAAATACCTGAATTAACACCTAATAAATTATTTTAATTTTATAGACAAAAGTTGACCACCTTTGCTGAACTCAGTGCCAACCCTACTATTAGGCAGAGTGGAGGATATTATCAAATCACTGGTGATGAAGTAAGATTCAGCTGGCATACTGCTTGGTTTCTGTAAGTGGAATGAGGGGAGATTTGCCTCAGGCAGCAAAATGTCTTGGGGAAGCCATGGCTGTGCCCTGTTCAATGTGCCATCCTTTGCTTTCCTGTTCCTAAAGATAGCATAATCAGGGCTGGGTAACAATGACACACAGGCTGCATATATATTCCCCCCCAAAAATAATTATGGGCACTGTAGTTTGTTAAGCAATGCTAGGAATTGTAACTCAATAAGTGGTGAGCTACATTGCCCAGAACCTTTGAGGGCGGAAATGTGCTTCAAATGTGTTTTAAAGATATCTGTACACAGTCACAGTCCAAAATAATATTAATATTAACAAAAGCAAGTATTACCCCTATGGAGGTTATCCAGAAGGTACATCTCTCTTTTGTACTGTTCACACATTTCAGAACAGGAGTGCATATTGCTGACTCCCATGCACCTTCACAGAGGTTCACATTCAGTAAAGGCACACAGGGATATCAAAGTTTCTGCTGGTTTTGCCTTCTACAATATAAATAGTCTTTAGTGGACAGGGGCACCTTGGAGAGGGAATGAGCAGGACCAGCTGCTGTATTGTTCAAAGAAACAGTTTGGGATGGGGAAAGTGTTCCACTTTAAGGACTATCCAGAAATGTTCTTTCTTCATTTGAATTATTTTATTGCAGCCACTCTGTACATTCAGAAGGGCTATTTGGCAGAATCTCCGCTGGACTGTTCCATGTTTTGCACAGTCCTCACAGTGATCAACACTGAAGTTAAGTAGCGTTAAAGAATAAAATGTATTTGTTAAACTGTGAATATACTATTTATGTCGCCAAGATCCAAAAATGAAATGTCAGGCTTAAGGTCAAAACAACCACCTGGAATTACATAATTCTACACAGTGCTTTTTTCTGGGAGCACTCAAGGATAGGCAGTACCGGCACCCTCCCAAGTGTTAAAAGTGTGCACTTACTGAATAACGCAGATGGAGACTCTTTACAGTTCATCAAAATCAGCTTGTGAGATACTACTCAGATTAGACTTCTGATTTTTGCTGCATTCTACAAAAAGTGAAAAGGGCCCAATAGTCCTCCAGTGGCCTCAGGTAGGCATCTTCTAGCAGCCTGGCTATGCCCCCACCCTCCTAACTCCTTTGGTATTACTTTCCCCTGGGGGACTTTTTTAATAACTGCTTTCAACCTAGTGTTCATTTTATTGAGCTGCCCCTCCATAGGCATCATCAATTCTTTCTGTGTTTCCATCACTCTGGAGCACATTGATCTGTCAGGGCCTCTGAATATATAAACCCTTAAACCAGGCATTCCCAACCTTTGGACCTCCAGATGTTTTGGACTACAATTCCCATCGTCCCTGACCACTGGTCCTGTTAGCTAGGGATCATGGGAGTTGTAGGCCAAAACATCTGGAGGGCCACAGTCCAGGATCCTTAAACAGTCCAGGATCACAATACCTCAATGACTGTTTCTCCTCATATAGAAACACCCAGACCCTGCAATCCTCATTTGAAGCCCTTCTTTGTGTGTAATATGAGGTTGAATGCAGGTGTAATGCAGGGATGACTCAATTAATTATGACCAACAAATGAGAAGTAGCTGAACTTCTGCCCACTCTTTATTCCACATAGCTTTTACTAGCCTTACTCGGTGTGGAGGTGGAAATGTAATGACAAAAGTTCCAAAGATGCAGCTGAGTGTTTTGTTCCCATCATTTGTGGGTAACTGTTGAGCTGAACAGTTTTCAACACTGGGCTATGTCTAATATTTATTTAAAATATCACAACAAAGAAGGGGACACCTAGAAATATGATACATGTCTTGAGTTCTGGTTACCAGCTATTTTAAAATATTTATTTTAAAAGTTAAGGGTATGGAAGAAGTGATTAAATGAAAGAGGATCACTTCTCACTAAGGAGGAGTGCACCTGCATATTGTTTTTTTGGATAACACTCAAGAGATAACAGTGGATTCGATTCATGCACCTAATGTGGAACAATTATTTTTCCTGTGGAACGTTTTAAAAAAACCCAACAACAACAAATCTTTGCTAAAGGGGATATAATTACAAGGGAGTTTCATCTAAAGACTTCATTCCATAGCCATACTCAACAGAAGAAGAAAACAGATGAGAGTAGAAAACAGATGGATGCGTCATTCTATGGAATATTGATAGGGTGAAATTGGTACAAATCAAAAATCAATACCCCACAACAGAAATGTACAGTACTTGTGGACAATCGAGAAGCTGCGTATTACAATTTCCAATTCTATGCAACTCTATGTCCTTTACATTTTTTTATCTTAATATCTAGGAATAGGAGATGAATAAAATAATAATAGTGGGGGGGGGGAGCAGCAGCAAAATAGTTATCACAGAGTTTACCACAATAATAATCAAATCTTATAAAATAAATATGGGGAAATTATATATAATACAGCGAAAGTGACATGCTGCCAACATATAACTGTGTTGCTTTAAAATTAAAATTGCTACATCAACCAGCATCTTTTAGCCTTTTGTGTGCATTTGGCTGTGTTAAATGAGGTTTTGTATTTCACTGTGGGTTTTGGCAAGGCTTCATATGTTTGGACTTAAGTCAACACCGGTTCCAGCTGAACAGCTCCTGTCATTAACTTTGCTTTCAGAGGTTCAGGACACACTGGATGTATCTGAAGCAAAGTTGATATTTCAGTTGATTGAAATCAGCAGCTCTGCACCAGGTACTGAAGGGAATCCAAGCAATGCAAGAAAGCCATTGCCTGGCTCATGAGTGACTATTTCAGATGTTACCAACACCCTTTGCCTTTTGGCAAGCACAATGAAGGAAATGCTCTGCTTTTGCCTGATTTTGTCTTTCTTATGGGAACAGATGGTGAAGGCTTATAAATATATGGGTGGTATTTTCTTAGTGACTCATCTATCAAAGCAACGAGCCTCAGACTGTTCCGGGCAGCCAACCAAGATGGACGTAAGCATGCTTGAAGAGCAATACGACTGTCTAAAACAGAAGCAAAAACTGCAGACACACATTATTGTGTTTAAAACAGGTAAGTTTTAGACTTGGCTAAAACTTTAAAAACCAGGGGTCCACAAAAAGCCTTGAAAATGTTCATTGTTTTTTACAATTGCACTAAGCTTATGCTCACATTTGAAAAGTTAAGTACAATGTCTTCATAAGAAATAGATCCGAGGTACCTTACAGATTAACAGATGTATTGTGGCATACGCTATACAGTCTGCTAATCTTTAAGGTGCCATAAGACTCTTACTGTGTTTGCTGTAACAGATGGACAGCCCAGTCCTATGCATGTTTACTCAGAAGCAAGCCCCACATTGTTAAATGAGACTTGCTTCCTGGTAAACTTGCCTAGTTTACAGCCTTATTCATCTACTCCCTATGGGAATTGTTTTCACATTGTTATGCACAGTCATAATAGTTAGCAAAGCCAAACATTAACACTTCTTTCATGTTTGTGGGGGGAAGAATATCTTTTAGATAAATGTGCTCTGCGATATACTTATTAAATGTGGGTCTTGTCATAGTAAAATTTCAGCTTCAGTCCACAAAGAAAGCCACAGCTGGGTATTATCAGCTAAAATGCTAGAAAATAGTGAGCAAACTTTTATGCTCTCCAGAACTCTTGTTCAGGTAGGATGTTTAGCAAAAAAATGACAAAAGAGGAAAAGGGGCAAGGTGCGGGGGGGAGCTGAACATGATGAAAAAGCCCCACTCTGAAACTGGTAAGTAAATTAGTCGGTATTAAGAGCAAAATACATTTCAGGTTGTACCAAGAGTTATTGGGAGAAAGAAACACCAATGGCTGTTCCCCCAGTTTCTTTAAACTATAGAAGGCAGTTGTTACTCTGATATGTCTCTAGTACTGAACATAAGAGATAATCTCACTGATACAGCAGGAGTGACTAACTTCTCTGGATTAGAGCTGTTTTGTATAGAGAATTGTTGTGTTAGTCCCAGAAAGTGAGAAAAGCAATGTAAGTAATTTCTTATGTTTTGTTAAATTAACTGAATCGGGTAAAATAATGGCCAAAAAAAGATGCTGATGTGGAAAAAAGTTTGGTAAGGATAATTTGAAACACAACTTGAGGGTAAACTCTTTTCAGGCTTACCTCCAAAGAAACATGGAAAATGGGATTAAACTTATTTTCGACCAACAGTGTTTGATCCAGTACAAAGTCACTAGGGGTTGTCTTGGGCAAGATAAAGTGACTAACAAATTTAATAAAAATTTAGTTTGCTTGCATGATGTTTCTTAGAACAAAATGTTAATTATATCGGATAGCATCTACATAAATGCTATCCATTCTTATCTACACAACACACAATACAACAGTATGTAGCCATTTTAGGTTGCAGTCTAGTGCATATGTTTTTGAGAGTTAGTCCTCTTAATGCAACAGGAACTTCTGAGTAAACATGCGTAGGGAGCATATAATTACTTTAAGAACCTAGCAGCCTGCTAAGATTCACCTTGAAATTTTACTGAATGTTACTGCGAAAGGCAATCATGTGAAAACAGTACACGTAGCTTTGCCAGGTCCTAGGTGGTAATATGTAACTAGGAGAAAACATGTTGCTCTGGATTACTGGTTATCAAATAATGTCACCGTGAACCTTCCTAACCAGTTTGTTCCGGCCTCCTAGAATATAATGTTGGACAATTCCTTAGCCAAAGGAGAGAACTTCTCTTTGCAGGTCCTTCTACAGTATAATGTAAACATGCAGGTGAAAACCAGTTGCTTGGCAGAGATTGGGAAATAATGAGAAGCTAATCTGTGAGATTTTAGCCTTTCTGAAAGAACTTAACGGGTACAGGAGTGGCAATGGTGGCAACACAGAAAGGTAGGTCTTCACCAGCCACATTACCAACTGACTTGCAGACCACTCAGCTATTTATAGTGCCTTGCCAGGTTGTCGTTGCAGTTGCATCAGAAAAGTAGCAAAGTAAGTTTTTAACAGGAGGATAACAAGAAACACTGGAATGCATGGTTTTGCATCGCAATCATCTGGATTATCTAGGAAGACCTGAATGAACCTATCTGTCAGTTGCAGAAAAAAACAGCTAGTGTGTGGAAGCGTCCTCACGAATGACAAAATTTGGGAATTCCTCTTTATTCGCAGGTATATCAATCCCTCAATGAAGAGCATAAGACATATTAAATCAGTGTGCCCATTCAATCTTCTCCCTCTTTCTTTTTTTAAAGCAGGTAATTCACTTTTCCAGCTTCTTCCTATTCCCCAACATGTCCCTATCAGGAAAAAAGGTCAGAAAATCTGTATTTTGATCAGGATTCTTATCAAAGGCAAAGGGGAGGACCTTGCAAAAAAACCAAAACCAAACATTTTGTTGCACTGAGAAGATGGTGCTCCACTCACATTTTTGAAAGTGTAACAATAGCCTACTTGGGTACAATGTGGTTATTGTACGCTGTGGCAGTTCCCCACCTTCCAATGGGATGATGCGTTCACTCCCTTTGGAATTGGTCCCAGAAAATAGGCTTACCAAAATGTTCAGATTTATGTTGGCAAAAGATTGTGAAAAGGGTTTTTTTAAAAAATAAAAAGAAGCACAAACAGAATAATTGATCTGAGGCATGTGGGAACAATGTTTCTACTTGAGAATTTAGCAATAATAAAAATTTCAGGGTAAATAGTTTTTGTGTATGTGCACCTTTCCTGCTCTTCCCTGTCCACCAAGATGTGAAAGTGGCAAAATTAGTCATAGCATAAGATCACTATAAACAGGAGGCAGCAATCTGATACCTCCTATGGTGGCTGTGAAAGACCTCAATAAATGTACAGTGGTACCTCGGGTTAAGTACTTAATTCATTCCGGAGCTCTGTTCTTAACCTGAAACTGATCTTAACCTGAAGCACCACTTTAGCTAATGGGGCCTCCTGCTGCTGCCACACCGCTGGAGCACAATTTCTGTTCTCAACCTGAAGCAAAGTTCTTAACCCGAGGTACTATTTCTGGGTTAGCGGAGTCTGTAACCTGAAGCGTATGTAACCTGAAGTGCATGTAACCCGAGATACCAGGATTGAACATCTGTCCTCCCATCTGTTCAGAACAGAGGAGAAGTCTCTCGTTCTAGATGTGGCAGCCATTTTGTGTTATGCCATATCGCCGTGGCAGCCATTTTGTGGCATGCACACTGGACCCCCAAAGTTGGTGAATCCTTCTATAAAACTTACTGTAGTTAAGTGTTTTGCAAAAAAGAATGTTGTTTGTCCAATTAAAATGGCACAGATTTTCTGGACTGTACTCCTTGCCACTACACAAATTTTCTATGGTATCCTTCATAAGTCACCTTGTTTCCATTCACTACTTAAGAGTTCTAGGAGGAAATATGAATACATATTGTTTGACCTAGATGAGGGTTGGGTTCAGCGGTCCAGCAGGCTAGATATCTATCTACCCCCTTATACCATAGGCCACCTTTGAGAAGTGAGGTGAGGGTTTCTGATGGCACGATCACATCAAAGTTGACTCATGTGAGTGGGATTTGTTTTACCAGGAGGTTCCTTGCAGGAAGTGACACGTGTGGCACTGTGGTATAAACCACTGAGCCTTGGGCTTGCCGATCGGAAGGTTGGTGGATCGAATCCCCATGACAGAGTGAGCTCCCGTTGTTTGGTCCCAGCTCCTGCCAACCTAGCAGTTCGAAAGCACGTCAAAGTGCAAGTAGATAAATAGGTACCACTCCAGCGGGAAGGTAAACGGCATTTCCGTGCACTGCTCTGGTTTCACCACATGACTCAGAAAAACTGTCTGCAGACAAACGTTAGCTACCTCAGCCAGTAAAGCGAGATGACCACCGCAACCCCAGACTCGTTCGCAACTGGACTTAACTGTCAGGGGTCCTTTACCTTTACCTTCTTGCAGGAAACAGGCTGGTAAAGGAGCATGCAGCAGCTCTATTTGAATGGCAATGTCCATCAATGAGAGGGACTAAAATGGTGGGGGGAAGGACCTCGATCCCTAGGTGTTGGCTCCTGTGTCTATTGATGAGGGCTCTAGTTTTCTACTTACCAGTTGATGAGTAAGAGTCAAATCCTGCTGCTTCAATGGCACACTAGTTCCCCATGGGGAACTGATGGGCACAGCAACACAGAAGTGAATTCCACCCCAGCCCATTGGCTGACATCACCCAGTGACTCTGGCTGAATGAGAGGCAGATGTGGTTTGGGGAAATGGCTTTGCAGGCCAGCATTGGCCCACACAAGCAGGAGGTTCTTCACATCTGACCTAAAGAGAACACTAGCTAGCGGGACCTAACTTGCCCAATCTTGCATTTATTTTCTACATGTGATTCATTTGTGATTAGATTATGGTAAGGCAGCCAATCTTTCTGGGATGTGTTAAGATTGTTTATCAGATTGCAACAACAGATTTTTGTGGTTGCTGATCTGGAGTGAGGGGGGGGGGTCTCTTGCTCCTTTCTACCTATATTTGCAACAGCCCCAAATGTGAACAATCCCATCAAGCTTGTACTACTTTGCCACGTGTAATATGCAAACATATATTTTCTTCACAGGTGAGAATGAGACAGTCCCAGGGGAATCGATGGTCAGCGCTGTTTTAATTAACAAGAAAATGAGGAAAGCAAAAGCATTTAAAGAGCGTGCTCCTGTCAAAGAGGTTAGCCTTGAATTGCCCTGCAGTGAAAATATACAAGACAGTTCACCTTGGCGGATACACCTAGAGATCCACCGCCTTGCACATGGAGAACACCAGGAAGTTCCTTTGGGTGCTGTCCAAAAAAGCAATGAACAGGTTAGGGCTGACAGTGAAATACTGTCTCAGAAGGAGAGAGTGATGACATGCGAAGAATTATTAAAAGGAAGTGAACAATCTGCTGGAATACTCAGCGAAGAGGAAAATTCGAGCCCTGCTGAAACGACAGACAGTTCTTATTCACATTTGACCTCAGTTACTTCACCAGCTTGGACACACGCTCACATTTCAGTCTCAAAATTGGCACCGACATCAAGTAAGCTACCCTATTACCCTTTCCCTCAGAAGAAAACTCACAAGATCTCTGAAGCTGCAAGAAGACTTGGATTGTATGTTTCACAGTGAGAGCATCGCATTAAGGAAGGAAGCCGAGTCTTGCTACGCACAGAGTCCCCTACACAAAAGCAGCTGCATGTTCCTTCTGGTCACATGTGCAACTGTGATCGGATTCCAACACCTTTGGTAACAGGAATTGCTGTGGCTGTAGCCATATACAGCCAGCTTACACAAGTGTTACCCTGAGTGGGAAAGGAAAAACTGCTTATATATAGGGATGGGGATAGCTGAAGCTATTTTAAACATTTGGCTAAAATATTCTTTTGTCCCCATCTCCTGTGCCAAGGGGCTTGTTCACATTTGGGTATTCTTTAGCTGTTAATCCACTCCCCACACCTTTTAAATTAGATCAGAGTTGTCCACACATGCACATATTTGAATTTGTATCCAAAGAGCAACTTTGGTCTTCTCAGGGGTTTTTGAATTCATCCTAACTTCACTGTTCTAAATAAAAGAGACTTTCACTCAACTCACTTCTGTGGAATGAGAGAAATGAAGGCTTTAGCCCAGGAAACAGCAGGACACAATATCTACCAACCTCAGATCTTAGTCTGGAGACTCTGAAATTCTCCTGCCTCTATCAGCCTCCACGATGTATAATGCTAACCCATGATTTGTTTTTAAAAACCAAGGCTTTTCCCACAGACGGTCAAACAAACACAGCTTGTTTCTCCAAAGCTTGGTTCATTTTCCAGCTGCTCTTGCTTCGTGCCCTTCCATGGGTTCAAATATGACACCATAGTTAAAGCCAGCCAAGGTTTGCCAGCCAACAACAAAGCACAACAGGAGACTGTGGTTTGCTAGCAAGAAACAAAAGTTAAACCACTGGACAGAGTTCAGGCAATCAAACAATGGTCTCTGCTTATTGGATTCAGCTGGCCCTGCAATGGGAGTTAACTGTGAACACTTTCTAATATTTTACCAAATACCTGTGATGTGCTTGTTAAGGAATGATTGCTTAAAACCTATTTTGGACTACTCAGTGTTCAGACTTATTTGAAAATGCATTTTGAAGGTTCATTGTGTAGAAAATCTTTTAGCCCCGCAATGGTTCATAAGTTCACGTGCCTTTACTATAATATAATAATGAAAAAGCAGCAGAACAATAATGCGGATTTGGCTCCTGTTAGAAAAAGAATGATTGACTAGCTGCACCTTTGGTTTGATCAGGTTGAAGGGTTCTTATTATGTCTTTGTTAATCTGTGATCACTGGACCATGTAAACAAGCCCACAGTGGTTCTCTAAATGCCCTGCTAATTTTGTTCAGATGTAGATATAACTATGAAATGCATTTTTATAAAGTGGTGATAGTGATACTATTTCTAGAAATGTCTTATTTTCATGAACTGGAATTCAGTATTAATAAGAATGATGGACATATACTGCTTTGTTAATTCTTTATTGAAACAAATGATTCCCACCCCCCTGCACTTGCTAAAATCTGCAGTTGATCCTCTTTTTTCCTGCCCTTCTCAAGATTAAATATAGTTAATATGTAAATATATACATTTCCTATTTTCCCCACATCGTTTTCTCAGCTGCATGTCAGAAAGCACATATGCTTTTCCGCATCACTGAAATAAATTAATGACTTGTAATATGATTTTTCAATTCATGGAAATGTTACTTTGTAAGAAATATAAATTGGAAGCACAGTTCTACTTCGCATCCAGACCAGTTGTTTTATTTTCATAATCTGCTCCTGAGAGTCAGTACTGATGTTTCATTTTGAAGGTTTTTTGGTTTTATGTGTATAAATTAATCTTTGATGTGTGTACACATAGGCTGCATTCATATATTACAATAATGCATTGTGACAAGACTTTGGCTTCTCATCCCAGAGGAGGGGGGCAAAGGAGAAAATCCAAGGCATGTTCTCCTAACAGCAAACCATACTTTGAAGTTACATTTGAGTGTGTCCATAGACCATAGTGGATATTTGTATTACTTTAGTAAAAATGCATGATGTATTTTCCCCCCCTAGTCACTGCAAACTAGCATGGTGGTGAAAGTTCTAGTATGAACTTTTTTGGCACATTTGTGAGGGCCTTAGGGAGTGGAGATATAAAGACCCACAGTCTTAAGTGGGGTGGAAAAAAACTCATTAAAATGTCAGGGATGAAAAGTTACATATAACAAAACGGAAGCCTCCTTCCCTTCTTCTCTCTTATTTTAAAAGCACTTTTTCTTCTTCTGTGATATCTGTGACATGTGCAATGCCCCCTCCCATACTTCTTTGGAAACATATGATACATCATAACCTGCTGTTCTTCGAGGGGCAATGTTGGGAGGTGGAACCCCACTCCAACCTGCATTGCCCTGGTGTGTCACAAAACCTTATACAAAAACATGTTGGTTGTAAGATGCTACAGAATGAAATTCATTTTCCTACAACGAAGTCATGTGCTTCTGAGCCAGCCACTAAATGCACAAGGTTGGGGGGGGGGGGAGTTGACAACTCCATTATCTGCAACATACATTTAAAGCACATGGCTTCTCCCAAATAATCCTGGGAACTGTAGTTTACCCCTCAAGCATCTTTAGCCAACTACATTTTGCAGGATTGGGGGGGGGGGTAGCCATATGTTTAAAATGCACAGTACGGATGTTACCCAAAAGACTGTTGTCAAAGTCAGTCCTATATTGTTTATTTCTAAATAAAGTAGTTAGTCAACACCCTTTTTAATCAACATTTTGCAAAACATGGAGCAAACTTTTGAATCTGCAGACCAGAATAAACTGTTTGTGACATTTTTGCTGGTCATAATTAAGGTGGTTTTGGGTTTTTTTTTACTGTTGATTTGTGTTTTTCCTATGTACTAACATACCTTCCTTTGCTTGTTTATACTATCTATAGATACACACACACACACATTCACAAAGCTAGGCCAGGTTTCCCACTCTCCTTCTTGCCAGTTCTGCCAACTTTGGCTACCTACCCACACCTAGGACAAAAAGGTGCTATAGGTGCCTCACTCTCCCAATCGTGTTTACTGTATTTAATATTGTGTGCACACTGCCTATGGGGCCTGCAGCCTAAAATGCGCTCCTTAAAAGTTTCTGTTACGGAAGCAGTAGGTAAGCACCATAACTGCCACTATTTTTTATTTTAAAAACAGGAGCATTTCAAAAATGTGGCCCCTCCATGAGGATCCAGGAGGGCACCAACAAAAGAATGGGGCCTTTTTTGCAGTGGCTCCCTTGTGGAATTCCCTCTCCAGGTAAGCTAGCCTGGTGGCATCATGACACACATTTAGGCGCCAGGAGAAAACCTTCCCCTTCTCCCCCACCTTTCGCTAATTCAATTTATGGACTTTTAAATGTTGTGTGTTCCAGGCACGGAATGGTGTTGTTTTTATTTTGTTACTATGGCATTTTTGTGTGCTTTTATGTTGGAAGCAACCCCTGTGGTCCTCGGGCGAACGGGCGGCACAGAAATATCCCAACTCCGCTCCGCTTCTGAGGAAAGCTGAGGAGGACCCTCGCGCCGTTGCCGTTAGGTTTCAACGAGCGCGTGAGGCGACTCGCACACCTGGCTGAGGCAACGGTTGGCTCCTCCCCCACGTGACGTAGGCCGGCGGCGCGTGCGAAAGAAGGCGGCGAGCCTTTCGACGCCACAAACGAAAGAAGAACTAAAATGGCGGCGGCGGTAGCGACTGCGTCTCGGGAACGCCGTTCCAGGTCACATGACCGCCCGATCTGGGAGGGGGAGCCGGGAGTGTTTTCTCTTTCATTTCCGACGGGCTTCCACACGTAGGAAACCCGGCAGCGCCTTCTGTTCCTCGTCAGAACCTGGGTCTGGCGGCGGGTGGGTCGCCGAGGGGCGGCGGAGGCGGCGGCCGGGAGGCGGAGACGCGTCTCCACCCAGCGCGCGCCGCTCTGGACGCGCCCGCCTCCTCCTCCGCCACTGGAAGCGGAGCGGGGCGGAGAGAGGAAAGCGCTCAGGTGAGTGATGGCCAGCGGCGCCCCATAAGCAGCCGGGGGCGGGGGAGAGGAGGAGGAGGAGAAAAGGGGCCCGAGCCCCTCACACTGTTCTCAACAAAGCCCCTCTGGCCTGGAGGAGGGAGGGGGTGGCAAAAGGCTCATTCAACAGCCACCTTAACCATAAATATTGACAACAGCCCCCTGCAAATGCTCTCTGCGTAGGGGGCAGGGTATGCTCAAAACGTCATCCTAAAGGATTTTAATCTGCATTTTGACACCATACTCCCCCAAAGTGGCTAACCTATAAAAGTATACAATGCAGTATGAAAATCTAAAATGCCCATTTCATAAACTGACATGGTGAATTGCCTTGAGATCTTTTGATGAAGGGCAGTACAGTGGTACCTCGGGTTAAGTACTTAATTTGTTCTGCAGGTCCGTTCTTAACCTGAAACTGTTCTTAACCTGAAGCACCACTTTAGCTAATGGGGCCTTCTGCTGCTGCCGCGCCGCCGGAGCACAATTTCTGTCTTATCCTGAAGCAAAGTTCTTAACCTGAAGCATTATTTCTGGGTTAGCGGAGTGTGTAACCTGAAGCGTGTGTAACCTGAAGCGTATGTAACCCGAGGTACCACTGTATATATTCTAATATATAAATAAAATAACATTTTAAAATGCATGCACGCACACCCTACACACTGTGTCCCCAGGGTGGGTGGGTGGGAATCTGGCTTGACCTGTCTATGCCTCATCTCTGGGGAAGCACTTAATTCCCTCCCTCACCCCCAAGTTAAATCGGTTCATTGCAGGCTTGTGGCATTGATGTGCTGCCAAAAGCATCAGATCAAGGTGGCTCAAGGTTAAAAGCACTGGGCACCCACACATCCAAACACATATCATTAAACCAGTAGGGTGGCCACCGCAGACGACCTCCTGACTGAGCATTCGTTCTGAGGTGGTTGTGGGGAGGTCATGCGGCGTTGTCTCCCGCAGTTGCCTATAACCACACTTTCCAGCCCATCACCCCTCTCACTTTTCCATGCTGCAAAAAGTCAGATTTTTAGAAGCAGGTTTGTGGCGTTCAAGCTTGAAATGTGTTTTGGTTGCGGAACCTGAATTGATTTGCTGGGTAGGCAAATCCTGCCCTTTCCTCATATGGCCTCCAAGGAAGAATTTAAGCAAAATAAATAGAATAAAACACTTTTGCAGTCAAATAGGAATATTGGTTGGGGCAGAGGGCCGCAGAATTTTAAAATTGCCATGAAATAAAACAGCATCATGGCAAGAGCCAGTGAGGTGTAGTGGTTAAGAGCGGTGGACTCGTAATCTGGGGAACCGGGTTCGCTTCCCCGCTCCTCCACATGCAGCTGCTGGGTGACCTTGGGCTAGTCACACTTCTCTGAAGTCTCTCAGCCCCACTCACCTCACAGAGTGTTTGTTGTGGGGGAGGAAGGGAAAGGAGAATGTTAGCCGCTTTGAGACTCCTTCGGGTAGTGATAAAGCGGGATATCAAATCCAAACTCCTCCTCTTCTTCAATGTACTGTATAAAACTTGGGAAAATGAAACTGTTTTCACCCCATGCCTAAAAGATGATAGTATATGCACCGGGCAAATTGCCAACTTGCAATATTTCTCTTTATTTTCCTTGTGCCTGTGTCTTTTAATAGGAACCTGACTCATGAAAATGACACCACTGAAGCTTTCCCTGCTGCTTAGCTCCATATACACAATTAATTCATTTTTAGTTCAACGGTGTAGCTTTTCTCCAGAATTGTATTTACTTGAGATCTGCAGATGACAGGTGGTATACAAATTTAATAAATAATACAGTGGTGCCTCGCAAGACGAAAAGAATCCGTTCCGCGAGTCTTTTCGTCTTGCGGTTTTTTCGTCTTGCGAAGCAAGCCCATTGGCGGATTAGCGCTATTAGCGCTATTGACAGTTTAAGAGCTAAAAACAGCTTTTTAAGGCTTAAGGGATTAGCGGTTTTGCTGCTAAAATGCTTTTAGCAGCTTAGCGCTTCAGAAAAAGGGGTTTTGGAGCGGAAAAAACCTCAAAATTTTTCGTCAATTTTCGTCTTGCGAAGCAAGCCCATAGGGAAATTCGTCTTGCAAAGCGCCTCTGCAAACGGAAAACCCTTTCGTCTTGCGGGTTTTCTGTCTTGCGGGGCACCACTGTAATAGGTATTTGAAACCCCTCCTCTCTAGGGGATCATTGACACCTTTTCTTCTCCACATTCACCCACCCACAACATCACTGGACAAATGTGGCTATACCAACAGCTGACATTGCTGTGACTTGTCTACACCTGTTTTCAAATGGGCATACTGCAGGGCAATCAGTCTGCAATAAGTTTGTAATTTCAGAATGAATTCTGTTTCTCAAGAAGTGTTTTTCAGGGGCAAAAAACATACAATAAATCTAGTTTGTGTTTGGACTACATAGCGGGGGTAGTACTCTTTCTCTATTGACTCTAATACAAAATGTTTGTACACAGCCCTAGTCACTGTTTAAAGGCCAAAATGGTAACCCTGTATCACATGTGGGGCAAAATCCTGTGCCATCAGCCAGTCCTTAGCCTGCCTTAGGTGGTTGAAATACAATATCCTGTGCTATAGGCCTGCTCGTTTCTGGTAGACTCCTTTAAACAGCCATGTGACAGATTAAAAGTCAAATGCAGCAGTCTCCCTGAAGTTTAAGTTTTCCCAGTTGGATCTCTGCATGTCACACAGCTATTAAAAATGCAAGAGGGAACTGGCAACTTGGTGGGATGAGCAGAGGGGTTAGATCAGTTGCTAATTGATGTGCGTTTCTTGCAGTGTTCTCAGCAAGAAGATATCATTCAGTGCACCTCCCTCGCTGGTTTTCTTACAGAGGCACTGTCTTTAAAGTTTGCTCATAAATTTACAGCGTCTGTCTGAGAAGTAGAAGTTTCACACAATAAAACATTAATAGAAATGTTTCCTCATGGAGTCTCCTTCCCTTTCAGTGTCAATGGCAGTGCAATCAATGCATATGAACCAAACACTAGAAATGAAAGCAAAACTAATGAATCAATTTTACTGCCTCACCCCAAGTGGCAGATGGCAGCATTTTAAGATCTTTGCCAGATCTTTTATCAGCCGTAAATGAGTCTCTTGACTCTTGAAGAGGCTCTGCATGTAGATTTCTTTCACACAATGTTCTCAGTTTCAGTCTTTTCGTTTATCCTGCTCCTTAATATCTCCCCCCCCCCATCCCGCTTTCTGTTTTTCTCATCTGGCTCAAACATAAATGGCAATGCCAGTCAAGACAACCACATATTTGGTTGATTGTGTAGAAGGAATCAAAAGTTAAGCCCCTGACCTTCTGCTTATCCATATGGTGACAGAAAGAGAAAGTCCATGAAGAAATCAGGAGTTTCTTTTCTCTGGCTTCCTCCTTTCATCACAGCTTCAAAAATATCAGCATGTTGGCAGGATTTTTTGGCTAAGTCTGTAAAATCTGGCAGCAGCTCTGGCTGTGCTGGGATCATTGGCAGATACTAAAGTGTGGAAGGCATGGTAAAGATGGAAAAGAGACGTAGCAACAGCTGAAGTCCTCGGACCACTTCCTCTATAGAGTTGTGAATCTTGCAAGATAAAAGGGGGTTTAAAGATTGCAGCATTTGAAATTTCTGTTTTGCCCTTTTGGGTGCCAACTTTTAATTTGGCCCCTGTAGCACAGCCTCTGGTGGCAGCTTGATCTGCAGACATTTGCAGGTGGTCATGTTTTTCTTCCTGCTATCAATAGCTTCCAAGTGCTGATTTCTGCAAATCAAGCTGCTGTTTAAGGCTCAAGAGCAGCCCAAGCAAGCTTTTCTGGTCATCTGGCATCCATTGCCAATCCAGTTTAGTTAGAACTTCTCCAAAGCTTTACATAGTCAGCTGCATTAAATCCTGCTAAGATTTTAGTTTGACTAGATTTCAGTGCTGATATAACATTTTATCCTGGGTAAAGATGTGAAGCTGTGTTGGAGCATTGATTCAGCATCCATCTCCATGAATCTTAAATTTCCAATCAAATACATTAGTTCTTTCTGTGATTGCAGGCATAAGATTTCAACCTGCCAATGGTTTTTTTATAAAGATTGGTCTACAAGAAGAGAACAGCTATATGGAGCAAATAAAAACATGTTAAATCATTAACAAACATCAGTTCCAAGTTTATTGGCTGCTTGCTACTCAGTGTCAGCTGAATGCTTTTGTTTGTTGCTTGTTTGTATAATGTACTTTGTAACTTCCATTTCATCATGAATAATATGGGGCAGGGGGGGAGCCATGGCATGATGCCCTGAACATGAAGGAAAGGTATATAAAAAGGAAAAAATAAAATAAATAACTAAATTAAAACCAGTTTCATAACTGGTGCAATTTCTTTGCTACCCTTGCACTAAAAGAAACAGTTCCACTTCTCTGCCTCCCCCCACCCTTTAGCAGTCTGTCATTAACTGCCATGTGGGGAGGATCCTGGTGTATTGTTAAATGTTAATAATGTTTCTTGTGCTTTACAAATACATAAGTGAGTGCTGTTTGTAAGCTGCTTTGTATTATAACCTGAAAGGCAGGATATAAACAATTGCATCAAAGCCATAATATATTGGAAGCTGTTTTGCACGAAGTCAGACAATGGTCCATCAATCTCAATATTATTGATGTTGACTAGCAGTAGCTTTCCAAGGTTCCAGGCAGGTCTTTCTCACTGGAGATGCTAGGGGTTGAACCTAGGATTTACTGTATGCAAAGCATGTCCTTTTCTACCAAGCCATTCCTGTACTTCATCAGTTTCAGCACCATGTCAACAAACAGGTTTCTTTTTGGAAGAAGAGGAAGTAGAATATGCATTTTGATGCAGCCTACCTACAAGATTACGATGCCCATTTCAGCAACTAGTGCACATAGGACTGAGCATTTTAATTTTGTTTCCTAGGTAAGGATGGCACAGAACAAATACCTCGCAGCAAAACTGAAAAACTATTTGCGAGAAGACAAAATTCAGCTATGGAAACCCCCATATACAAACAGCCACCAGGAGGCGGGTGAGGAGCTGAAGGCAAGTAGTCTGTGGCTGGCATATTGTTGCTGCTTTTTACTTTGTGCAAATTTACTGCTTTCATTTCTTAACAGATCCATTTTTATCATCCTAGGCTCTCGCACTGCAATATTCAGCCAGGCTAAATTGTAATGACAATGAAATAGAGGCCCTCCTGGAAGAGATACGCTCCAAAGCAGTCGAGCGAGGAACGAAAAATGAAGCTTATAAGATGACAGGAGTTGCGACGCTTGAAGTAGCCTTGCCTACAAGGATGGGTAAAGTAAGCAATTGTTTAATGTTCTCAAAAGAAGCATATATAATATGTTCAGTAATTGCTGTGGATTTGTAAGGAGTGGAAACATTTCATGTGTACAGAAGAGGCAGATAAGCTGCCTGAAATGGGTCTTCTCCTTGCCTTATGTAGGGGATGGTGGAGCAAGGAGCCACTCGATTGAATAGCTCAGTTGCTTAGAGCACAGTGCTGATCAGGCCAAGGTCTCGGGTTTAATCCCCACATGGGATAGTTGCATATTCCTGTATTGGATTAGATGATTCTCAGAATAATTTCCAACTGCACAATTCTAATATTCAGTGATTGGACTTCTTTCGTTTTACCTTAAGGCTTCATTGCATGGAACTTCACAGTTGGAAAGGATAAAGTGCTGAGTGTCTTGCTTGGTCCTCCAGTGCTTTTAAAAAGCAATTTACAGATACATTGGTGTCAAATAGCCCTAACATTCACCATTGTTTAGAATAAAAACACTCAATTCTGGAAAGAAATTTGGATTTGTTGAATTTTGTAAGTCTCCTTGGAAGGAACCACACAGTTCGCTTTAACTTGGCATTTATATCTCTGCAGGCAAGAAAAAATGTGCTGGAGACAAAATTGGTCATCACAGGCAAGGAGTTGAGATCTCAGTAAGTAATTACCATTTGCCTTTTTGAGGTTTTCTTCCCTGCCCCCCTTTTATAGAGTTCTTTTTATACCACATAAACTAGGTCTGGTGTATTCGTATTTGACATTTAACTTAGTAATGTCTCCTAAATTGAACACAGTAATGGCACCTTTGGCATATTTTGCAAATATTTGTATCAAAAGGTGCAGGTGGATTTTGTGCATATTTTTTCAAAGTCTGTGAATTCATTGGGATTTACTTGTGGGGTTATAGCCCTGTGTGATTATCAGTTGATACAAGAACGGGACTGATGAAGCCTTTTGCTTCTGTGTGGTTCTTGGTCTATAGCAGTGGTTCTCAAACTCCCCCCATCCCCATGGACCACTTGAAAACTGCTAAGGGTCTTGGTGGACCACTTAATGTTTTATTCTGCCTGTTGTAGCAAAAGTCAACTTCCTGACTGTGTAGTAAAAACGTGGGGGGGGGGGGGAAACCCTCATTATTCAGAAAAAAATAAAATATTTCAGTATCCCCCCCCTCCAGAAAAACAAGTTAGAAGTAAACAAAAAAGACTAATACCCTGTTAAAACTGAATAGCATTTAATATCTATTGCTCTGCTTCACAGAATAGCACAAGCATATGGATTGGAAGAAAATTGCATCAAAATAATTATAAATAAGAAGCAGCTTGACCTGGGTATGTATCTTATAGTTTCAATCATTTTGTGCACATATGATTGAGATGAAACTGCCAACACACACACTGCTTTCAGTCCAGAAGACGGCAGAGGGTGGAGCAGGCTTACGTGTGACTGCTGACATGCACACTGACCTGGAACGTGCAAATGGGGAGTTGGCTGTATTTACTATAAAGTGTTGTACAGTATTTTAATTGAAGTTGTGCCTTTTTTTGGTTTCTTTTAAGCCATACGTTTAAAAAACTTTTAATCCCATATTCCTCCTGCTGACTTGGATGCATTCAACTTGCCTCCATTTTACAGGAAAGACTCTAGAAGAGCAAGGTGTGGTGCACAATGTCAAGGTCATGGTGCTTGAGCTAAAACTGTCCGAAGAAGAAACCAGGAAGAAAGTCCGCAGTGAGGAAATGCAACAGGAGGAAGAGGCTGTGAAGAAAAAAGAAATGAACAAAAGGATGCAAAGGACAAAAAAAGGCTTAGAAATACTTGCAGAGCGAGGTAAGGAGCTCTTGTAAATCCCGTCATTAGCAGTACAGATTAAAATTCCATTTAAAGAAGAAGAATGAAATGGAAAGGGCATTGTCCTGCTTTGCAAATAGTGTGAAGATGCATGTCGTTCTTAAAGAGAGTCACAGCTGGTTTCTCCCTCACAGTGTAAGCCCAGATCTGCTTTTCCCTCAACAGACATACCAGCAACTGCAGTCCTGGAACACCCATCAGCCTTGCCCTTCCTCCATGCTCCAGGCATGTCAGATGCTGTTGTGGTTGCTCGAGAGTAACCAGGCAGGACTCCGACCTGTCTTTTACAGGCTTTATTTTGGTGCAAACTATTTACAGTGCAGAGCATCATAAGTTCATGTCTGGCTCAATCACTAGCAGAATCCGGGAGTGCTTTGTTCTTGTACCTCCCCCAACAGAAAAGTTTTGTCACCCCCAGCCTTTTCTGCCCCTCGCTGCTCCTCAAACTACTGCGCATGATGGGCAATGGCAAGGGCGTGCTTCCCTCCTCTCCGGCTTGCTCAGGCGCGGTGTTAAGGTTCTTTCTAGCATCCTCTGGTTCTTGCACCTCTTCTCCACTGGAGGTGGGGGTTTCCTCCTCACCGGAAGAGGAACTGCTTTGCAAGATTTTCAGAGGCTCCCTGTCACACAATTTCCCCTCTATCTCTCGCCTCTGCGCCAATGGCAGTTCCCTGACAAGGCAGTTTGTGGGTGTTTTCTTCGCTTACAGCAGAGAAGAGGGACCTTTTGGGCCAGAAGGGCAAAGCATTATATCCCACCCCATGGATCACCCACTCCTAACTTCAACAGGTGCTCCAGAAGGATACCACGTTTCTTTGGTCATGGTTCTAAAATCCAGAATGGTCCATGCAACTGAATGGTTGTATGTGTGTTATTCCAGCTAGGAGTTTGTCACTGTCATGGGTGTGAGACACCTGGTTTGCATGTAATGCTTAATAATAAGAATAATAAATTTATTATTTATACCCCGCCCATCTAGTTGGGTTTCCCTATCCACTCTGAGCAGCTCCCAATAGAATATTAAAAACATGATCAATGCATCAAACATTAAAAACCTCTTTAAATAGGGCTGCCTTCAGATGTTTTCTAAAAGTCAGGTAGTTGTTTATTTCCTTGACATCTGATGGGAGGACGTTCCACAGGGCAGGAAAAAGACCTCAATTTTTTTTGACAGAGTTGTGTATTATTAAGAACCTCATTCAGGAACCACAAAATTCCTACTTTTTTTTAAAAAAAGATGCAACACAATAATGAATTATTTCTCGTGGCAATTGATTTATCTAGAAACTAATACGGATGTGTTGTATACAGAATGAGAACAATCCAGTGAAGCAGGCATTGTATTTTACAGATGCAGTATTGAGAAACAGTGTCTTGGTCTATACATTACTGGGATTTAAAGGACCTAGAGCTAATCCTGCAAAGACGCATATTTCCTCATTTTCTGTCTGATCTGTTTCAGAGGATTCCATGGATCCCGATAGAGCACCTTACCTGGACATAGCAAACCAAACCGGAAGAACAATCAAGATTCCTCCACAAGCAAAAAAAGTGAGTGTATGCTGTGAATAAGTTGTTCATTCTGTTCTGTTCGTTTCCCCGAAGAACAGGAAAGGCTTGCTTTTAATTGCAGTTTGCACTAAGGTTTAGTGTTGGTAAAATGCTTTCCCCTCCACCCCCACAGGCTCTTTTCTTAGCCATGGGCTATCATGAAAAGGGCAGAGCATTGCTGAAGAAAAAAGAATATGCTATGGCGCTGCCGTTCCTGTTGGATGCAGATAAACATTTCTGGTAAGAACCTCTTGGTACTTTTAAAAGAAGTTTGGCTATGGTTCTTTACAGAGCAATCCCGTAACATTCTTTTAAAAAGAACTGGCAGTGTATCGCTGCTATAACCAGAACATGCCCCACATGGGAAAGAAAGGAGGACATGTCAGAATTTTTTTTAAAAATAAGCAAAAACTCCAGCCACATTTCCACTGCCCTTAGTAGCAACACCACCCCTGTTCACAAATCCCATCTATATGTAGCCCACCCTGGGACTGCATTATTAAGGGTGTGCTTTGAATGCCTATAAATAAACCCAGTCTCATTTTGGTTCTTACTTTGCCGTCTTTCTCATAGTGGTGGCCATGTATCTGGCATTTCTGTGCTGATACAGTGGTGTGTTCTCTGATTCCTATTGCACAGGGGTGCAGAACCAGTCATCCAGGAATTGCATGCTGGCAGTAGGAGGGGCCAAAAAAAGAAGGGGTGCAGCCATACCCTCAAAAAGTCTTCTTCATGCCAAATTGCTTTGTGGGGGTAATCTTCACGGAGACTGCTCCTGGGAGGGTTAACCCTTCCCTCCCTAGCTGCACTGTTAAGAAAAATTCCCACAGCAATTGGGCTTGGAAACTGCCCTCTATGAGCACCAGTAGAAGGCCTATGCGAGGTGGGGTGCATTGCTGCTAAGATAGGAAGGCCCCTGCTGGCTGCTACCACCTTTCCTACAGCCCCTAGTCCAATGGAGTTTCAGTCAAGAACAGTACCTTTAACTACTGTGTTACACTAATCCACCAGACTTTTAAGGAAAATAATGTGTATTTTGCAGCACAGCACATTTTGTGTTCATGTAAATTCTCCTAGTGGCTGAGGCTCTTTGGATTACCAATCGTTTTCTTGTTGTTTTTCAGTGAATGTGGTTCAGACCTCCTGAACACTGTTGATAATTATGCAGTGTTGCAGCTCGACATCGTCTGGTGCTACTTCCACTTGGGTCAGCTGGATTGCCTTGATGATGCTGAGAAAAAGCTCCTTGCAGCTCACGATTGTTTCAGGAAGTGTTACGGAGAGAACCACGAAAGACTGGTCACTATAAAAGTAGGCTAAAGAGGATGGTGTGCGGTTGTGGTAGGGTTTAATTCACTTGCCCGTGAAAATTGTGTTTTGGAAATATGAACTTTCCCACTAGAGCTGGTTGCCTTCGGTACTCAGGACTTGCTTCTTGCTTTTCCCAAGGAAGGAGTGTGTTCTTGGGAACTAAAGGCGTGAATACAAAATCTCAGAAAGGAAGCGCATTCACAAAAGATGCATTGAATCCAGGACTAATTCTGTAAGATCACCTGTTATGTGTCTTCCTTCCGAATGTTGTTCTTCTGACATTGCATTTTTTGCACATCATGGAACACAGGAGTGTTGGGTTGAAATAAACGACAGACGAGTGACAAGTGTCATATGGGAGGCATCTCCCGAGCATGTCTCGGGGAGTCCTTTTTATTGAATATTACAGCATTGCCGCATATGTGCTTGTTGCTGATTGGTTAACACAAATCATATGCAAGGGTTGCATATAGGCATTAATCATCAATAGATTAAAGGTTGGGAAAGGGAACACAGAATTGGACAGGTATGAAAACCTCCTTATTAAACTATTACTAGTGATTGATATAGCAAAACTTAAAAGTGCATAACTCTGAGAATTGCACTTAAACTTCTGCAAAGGCTAGGGCAGCGGTCAGGGATAGTGGAAATTGTAGCAACTCAGGAGGGTTGCATGTTCTCAATCCTTGACAAATTCAAGCAGAAAACCCAGTTATGCTGTTAACACTCTTGCTAAGGATACCATGGTATGGATATCTGTGGGCCCCTCTCAAAGAGCAACAGTCCTAGGGCCTCTGTTTTACCAATCTGGTTAGAAAGCCTGAAAGCACTGTACAAACTATACTGAGTGAAGATTGCGGACTTCTGAAATTCTGTTGTTGCATACAAATGGCTTCACGTTCTGTAGCTCCTTTCATACCCTCCAGTTATCTGTCCCTTGAGGTTCCGTATCTTGAATTTGCACGACAAGCAAAGAAAAGGAATAATCCTCCAACTCAGAGCAGTCATTCAGCCCTACTATTCCAATTAATGTTAACAAAAGTAATGAAATCTGATCCCTGTGTAATCCGGTGGGAAGGTGCTTCTAAAGATTAAGCGAAACGCAGAAGCGTTTAGCAGGAGCATTCCGGCTGTGCCCATTGAAGTGAAGGGGAGCTGAGCAAGCACCAGGCGGCTCTTGCACAGTTGCCATTTGTTTCTGTGGGGCTTGTCCAGCCTGATGGTTCTTCACAAAGCAGCATTACAGATCCAAAATAAACTAGGCCCTAAGGCTGGGTTCCCAACACAGCATCCATCAGCACCACAGTGCCCTCCTACACATCAGTTTCATTAAGGACCCATTCCCCTCCTAATTTCTAAATTGAGGGGTGTGGGCTTTGTTTTGCTTTTGAGTGGAGCTGCTTGTTTGAACAAGTACCTGTTTTTTTATGGAGGGGGTCTTGCTTTCTTGTCTGTGTTTTATCTGTTCTTTTGCAAAGGTTTAGGTGTCTGAGCAGGTACCTGAGCATCGCCAGTTTTTCTTCTGTGAAATAGGTATTTTTGTGGTGCCCATGACAGTTTTTGAGATTCCCAGATGTCCCTAGGCCCAAAAGGTTGGGCGTATTTTCTCCCCTTTCAAAGCCTTTTGGGTGGCTAACCCACATACAGCAAATGACTGAGAAAACAAAAACAAAAATGTATAGGTGCTTCTTATTGTTAGGAATCTCCTCATTATTCATTGATTGAATTTCACATTAAACCTTTTCTAGGTTATTGGTTGCATATCTGGTTTTCAGATCCCAACCTCTTATTTGATATTATAGGTTACTTACCTGTATTCAAGCCTGATCTTTAACCAGTCCATTTCATGGGATTCTTTGTAGAGAACTCAGGTGTTCTTGTTTCAGTTTCCCAAATTTCAAGAGATAAAGTGCAGTGTCAAGTTTGTATGTTCTTCCCTATACAAACCATTTTTTTTGTACCTTGTGGTTGTGGGGTCCTATTTTTCTCGCATACGTTTTTTGTAAACTTACATGACTTTCAGTAAATAATCAGAAGACACATAAACTATGTTTTTGTTAAATTGTACTTTTAAGTTTACCCATTTATAAACGCTTGCTTTTCTTTAGGGAAGCTCTGGGAGAGAGAAGGCTTTGTTTCTAAGGCTGTACTTGCTTCAAGGAATAAGCCATTATCATAATGGCAGAGAGAGGGAGGCTGGTGAAAATCTTCAAAGGGTAAGTTTCTGTGTTTAGTGTCGGACTTAATAATCCTTCCCTAAGCCTGTGCAGTTGCCTGGAAGGAGGAGGCCCCTTTGAACACAGTTGTGAAGCATCAGATTCCCAATGTTATTTTTCCCAAATAGCCTGTAAGCAGAAAAACAGTTTTCTTCATATTTTATTCATTCCCTTGAGCGGAAGTGCATTATTCCTTTCCCCCTTCTTTTCTACGCAGGCACATGACTTGTTTAAAGAGTTGTGCATCGATCCTGACAAGATAAATAGCTTGTTACTACTGGGATTCTCTGCTCAGGAAGCCCGCCTGGGTCTCCGAGCTTGCGATGGGAATGTGGACCACGCTGCCAGCCACATTTCCAACAGGAGAGAGGTACAGTGCCAGGGTGGTACCATAAGGGTCTGTTTTATATTACTGTGGTGCAGCAAGTGGGGAAACACGAGGAAAAGCTAAATACCACCAGCATTGGATGTGCGTGTGTGGCTGCATGACAAAAAAAAAACCACTGAAGAAACCTCAGAGAGGTTTCCGCATAATGACCGAATGAGTGGATCCCACCATTAAAGAGGCAGAGCTGTCCTCACTTACATGTTGCTTTTCCCATTTAAAAAGGTCATGGGCCAAATTTCTAAACAGCTTCTGAACTTTTGAATTTAATGAACAATTTGAACATCCTTTGGTAGAAACCTCTGAGAGAGGTGAAAAAAGAAACTTGTCCAAAGTCTGTGCTGCACAAACCCTTTTTGATTGTAATAATAATAATAATAATAATTTTTTATTTATACCCCGCCCTCTCCAGCCAAGACATGGCTCAGGGCAGCTAACAACCAATAATAAAAACAAGTTGATTAAAATACAATTTAAAAGATTAAGATACAACATTAAAACAATTAGGGAGCAATCTCTTCATAGGAGGAGAAAGGAAAAAGAAAGGAGGAAGGAATCAAACTGATTCTGAGCCAAAGGCCAGGTGGAACAACTCTGTCTTACAGGCCCTGCAGAAAGAGATCAGATCCCGCAGGGCCCTGGTCTCAAGAGACAGAGCATTCCGCCAGGCAGGAACCAGTGTTGAGAAGGCCCTGGCTCTGGATGAGGCTAATCTAACTTCCTTAGGGCCTGGGACCTCTAGGGTGTTGCTATATATGGACCTTAAGGTCCTCCGTGGGGCATACCAGGAGAGGCGGCCCCGTAGGTACGAGGGTCCTAGGCCGTGAAGGGCTTGAAAAGTCAAAACCAGCACCTTAAATCTGACCCTGTACTCCACCGGGAGCCAATGCAGCTGGAAAAGCACTGGGTGAATATGCTCCCATGGCAGAGACCCCGTGAGGAGCCTCGCTGCAGCATTCTGCACCCGCTGGAGTACAGAATGTATTGTAGACTTTCTGTGCATTCCCTGTATCACTTCCTTGAGAACTATTGCACCAAGTGGTTTGATGACTGCCACTTTCATCAGGTCCACTGTAAGGACGCCAGCAAGAAACAGTTCTAATGGGAAGAAATGTGTCTGAGTCAAAGGATAATCTTAACAACACAGAAAATATCCACCAGGAGTGTGTGTGGGTGTGTAGCTTGCTTATCTAATAAATAGCTTTCTCCCTCCACCCCCGCCCCCCTAAACCACCACTTGTACAGGAAAAAGCTCAAATAAGAAGAGAGGAGAGAGCTAAAAGAAGAAAGCGATTGGAGGACATTAACTCCTTGAAGAGTATGGGCTATTCAGAGCGAACTGCTAGAGAAGCTCTTCATAATGCAAAAGGAGACCTTGAACTAGCGGTTAAGGTAAATGCTTTTCCAAACTTTTATTAAACTGCAAAAGAAAAATCCCACATTCAGTTGAAGTACATAAAAAGAAATTCTGTTGGCTTTATAGTTTCTCTGGCCTTCTTCACTTTTATGGACCCTAACATTAAATCCCAACCTGGCGAATCAGGTTTCACTGTGCACTGATATGTAGAGTCTTGAACATGTTCATTGGACCTGGACAACACTCTTGATTCTAGGAGTTTCTTACCAAGCCTCCCTGTGCCTGGATCTGCGAAATGAAACAAATGGATTTCAGCCGCAAACAAGTTCACTGAGCAAATAAGGAAGAGGGGGTGTCAGGCTCCATTTGATGATCCAATGCCTGTTGTTTCCCCCCTAAAAAACGGAAAGGGTGGCCATTAAAGCAAGAAATAATGGCTGTCTTTGTGGCTACACTTCAGGAGTCCTACATTGAGGGTGGTCAGTGGCACCCAAAATGAGATGGAGGATAGTCCGGGTGCATATAGTATCCCACCCCACTCTCCCAATTTTTGGGGGGACAATCTAACACTTGTGTGAACTGGGGAGGTGTAAATTTGTTCAGTATATATACTCACTCTTTGTTGTCTGCTCTAGATTATGCTTGAAAACCCTCACCTACTCCTGTCAGATGATGACGATCCGGTGCCCAGGAACCAGTTTCAAGTTCCCCAGGAAAGTATTGATCAAGTAAGTCCAGAGAATAAGCTTACATTTAAGAAAAAGAAATCCAGTGACTTTTAGGGTTATCAGGCCTTGTTCTCCTTCTAAGGTCCAGTTATAGTTCATTGCAAGCTACTGTTTACTTCAACAAAGCCGATTAGTAGACCCTAGGTATATTTGTGGTGCATTTCCCCCAAACCCATACCTCTTGCATCGTGGAACAAGATCTGAGAGTGTGGAGTTTGTATATGGGATGTGCACTTCAAACTCCCATTCAGCCATGCAGTGGTAGCCTTAGGCAACTGTTCTCTCTTGGTGGAACCCAAATTAAAGTCATTCTTAGAGTGAGATGTATTGAAATCAATGATGCTTAAGTTAGTTATGACTTGGGTCTAAATCTGACTGCGCGCTGTCTTTTTGTGTTACCGTAACCTAGCTTATCAGGGACGCGGGTGGCGCTGTGGGTTAAACTACAGAGCCTAGGACTTGTTTGGAGGTTCTAGCAGGGGAGCGCAGCTATCGTATACCCTTGACCGAAGAACGGTACACTCCTTCTATCTGGGATGGTCGTCCTCTTCCACCGAGCGCGCAGCTTCGGGAGGGACGCACATGGAGCGGTGAGGGAGGAAGGGGACACCCGCCTAGCCAGCCAGATCAGCCGAATCAACCCTGGCGATCAATGGGGTGACAGATGTCGCAGCCAGATCGCCCTCACATCCAATCAGCCAATAGAACAGGTCAAAATTTTCAAATACCTCGGAGTAGTTTTCCAGTCAACAGGGGCCTGGGAGGCCCACCATAAATATGCTAGGGAAAAAGCATCTCAAAGCGTCAAAATACTGTCTCGCTTTTACTTTACGAAGGGGGGCAGACATATCCCAGCAGCTTTGGAGGTCTTTCAAGCAAAACCCTTGGCACAACTACTCTACGGGGCCCAAATCTGGACTGGAAATCATTGCTGCACACTCGAAACGGTCCAGTCTAAATTCCTAAGACAGATTCTAGCCGTTCCATCATGCGTACCAAATGCGGCCCTACGGCTGGAGACCGGCCTCCTCTCCGTCGAGACCCGGACCTGGATAAGAACATTCAACTATTGGCTTCGTTTAAATTTAAACCCATCCGGACTATTACCTCTAGTAGCACGAGACGCTCATAGAAGTCGGTGGTCCAAAGTAGTGCATCAAAAACTACTTACATGTGGCCTACAAGCACAGCATCTCCTGAAAGTGGGTCTCCCCAAGGCAAAAACCATTATCGATCAGCGCTTGAAGGATATTGAGCAGCAGAATAATCTGGCCTATATTAAGAAATTTAGTGCTTGGTACGCTTATCTGCCCCCCTCCCATTTTGATTTTCGGGCACCTTATTTGTCTACCTTAACCATTCCAAAACTTAGGCGGGCCTTTACACTGGCCAGACTAAATATGTTACCGTCAGCTGTTCTTGAAGGTAGATATCAAAAAATTCCATTTGAGAACCGGCTCTGCCCCTGTGGAGCTGGCTATGTAGAGACGGCGTCACACGTTCTCTTGTCATGCTCCCTATATAAAGACCTCAGGGACGAGACCATCACGCCGCTCCTATCTGCCATCCCCGGCCGCTCTTGCGAAGCCAAATTGTGCTCACTTCTAGCCGACCAGAACAGCTCGACAACAGAGAAGGTTGCCAAATTTATCGAGAGAGCAATGAGACTGAGAGCTGGTATCTGAATGATATCAGTGTGGTCACCCGGATTCCTCGTCTGGGTTTTTATGATTATTATCATTATGTTTTATTATTATTATTTTATTACCTCTGCCAAGTTTTAAGTACTGAGATTATTAATTTACCTTGGGTTTTAATAGGTCACAAGATTTTAACTATATTTGTAATGTACTTCTGTTGGTGTTTGTCTTTTGATGCTATGGCCTGTTGGCTATGCAAATAAAGTTTTTATTCTAGCCTAGGACTTGCCGATCAGAAGGTTGGCGGTTCAAATTCCCACGACGGGGTGAGCACCCGTTGCTCGGTCCCTGCTCCTGCCAACCTAAGCAGTTCGAAAGCACGTCAAAGTGCAAGTAGATAAATAGGTACCACTCCAGCGGGAAGGTAAACGGCGTTTCCGTGCGCTGCTCTGGTTCGCCAGAAGCAGCTTAGTCATGCTGGCCACATGACCCAGAAGCTGTACACCGGCTCCCTCAGCCAGTAAAGCGAGATGAGCGCCGCAACCCCAGAGTCGGTCACAACTGGACCTAATGGTCAGGGGTCCCTTTACCTTTAACCTAGCTTATCAAGCTGTTCTGACATGAAAATGCTATGTTGCCCTCTTTGGAGGAAGGGTCCAATGGCTGGTGACGTGTATATCTTCCTTGTCCTTTTCTTGCTTAGTTGGTGTATATGGGCTTTACTCCTGAAGCAGCAGAGCAAGCTCTGAAAGCGTTTAAAGGCAACATTCAGCTGGCTGCGCAAACACTTGCTCATTATGGGGGATCTCTCCCTGCTGAATTACAGACCCCTTCAGATAGCATCACTCCCTCAGATGAATCCAGTTCGTCAAAAGACTCTCCTACGGACTCTGCAGGTAAAGGGGTGGGTGAGATACTGTGGGGTGATGAAACCAGGAAAGAAGAGGAAATTATGTCGCATACATAGTGCCGGTTGAGACAAGGAAGATGGAGCACAGAAATACTGGGAAATTTCCTTCTCCATGGGCAGCTTCATACATGTTTGGACTGTAGCAGCAAGGAGAATGTTAAGTCAGACACTGCACTATAAAGTCGAGGTGATTCACACATTCAGCTGTGAGTTCTTATCACACGATGCATGTGGGAACTGTTCCCCATTTCTCGAATTGCTTAGTTCTCCATATTGACTGTGCAGCTGCCAAGTAGCCGCCTGATGGCTTGATGCTGTAAAACTGACCAGACAGCTTTACAGAAGTATTTCTGATGGTATGCACTGGAGGCCTTTGATTTAGTCTTAGTGTTATTGCGCAGCTGATAGGTTGGTTTGTTTTGTTTTCATTTAAGTAGGATAGCTCAGTTGGTAAAGCATGAGACTCTTAATCTCAGAACGTGGGTTCAAGACCCACATTGGCAAAATATTGCAGGGGGGCAGACTAGATGATCCTCATGGTTCCTTTCAACTCTACAATTCTGTGACTTACAAATAAGATAAGATATGCCCAGTTAAAAAAGCAACAACCTAACCTCAACCACGTTTAATTGCTGCAATTACTCTGACAGCATAATTTACTTTTTTATTTATTTTTACTTTGTTTTTATTTTTAATTTATTAATACCCCACCTTTCCACCAGAACCATGTCTTAAGGATGCTGACAAAAATTAAAACAAGCACAGATTCAACACAGAAAGATAGAGCAAATAAAAGATGAGTTTAAAAGTAATTAAAACAATGTTTAAAAAATCCTAAATATTAATATTAAAAACTCTAAAAACAGCACAGCACTATTAATATTGACAATATTTCCTGATGGGAAATTTGATGTTCCAAACATCACTAACGCTGCCCATCATTTCTTAGGCTGCTGAGACACTGCATCGTCCTGACCTGTCTGTACATCCATAATGGCTATTAGTTTTGTCATAAGCATTATGTGCACAGTTTTTCTGCACTATACATTGCTAAATGGTAATTATTGAATATGTTATATGGTCATAAGCCACCAATCTATTATTTATTTATTTATTTATTCCCCATAAATCATCTTACTATTTTCTTTGTTATCAGGAGAGATACTAAAAGTGGTGAGTTAGTTGCAGACAGTTTGAGAGATGCTGAACATGTTTTTTTTTTTTTTTTATAGAAAAGAATAAGGGAGTACTCTGATGTGCTCTCTGAACTTCTTTGAGCAGGTTCCACATTTGAAAGTCTTGAAACTACGGTGGTGGGTGGGTTTGTATAGTTTCCTGAACTTCAGTGCATGTCATAAATCTTCCTATCACGAATGTATTGCAATGGCAGGTCCTTCTGGCCCCTTCCTAGCTCATAAAGTCGGAGACTTCTTTTGCCACCTTAATATCTTTATAGAAGATCACTGAAGTTATTGGAGAGGACTCTGATGCCCACTTGTTCCCTCACAGCATCCTTGTACTACTTAGGCTATGTATAGATAGATGTTTTTTCATGTGTATATATAGACTAGGGACATCCCATTCTTTCAGGTGGATTGCTAGTCTTAGCTATCCAGTATCATAGCAGATATCCCATCTGGACTCCCACCATTGACCCAGAGAACTTAATACGGCTATGCATTAATGTTAATTACCATTGCTATCTGGCAATGCCATCCCCTTGTCCCTCCATCTCCATTACGAAACCTCAGCTTTGATGCCAGGGATTTTGGTAGGTCCAAACGAAGTAGTTTATAATTGCTTGAATCAAGTTCAGCTTTTCTTCCTTGGGCAGTTTTATTATCAAGTTACGAAAGAAAGAAAAACTCAGGCAAGACGTGCAGTTTTAGCGTTGTCGTCCTGACCAGCAGAGTTATGTTTTTAATTTGGACTGCTCTAGTATTTGCTGTTTCGCCTTGATTGTGAGGGTATTATTTTCGACCGTTTATTTTTTCTGTCGTTAGAAAAAGTGCCCCAGATATCTCCCTATGTTTGGCTTTCCACTTAGCTTCACATCAGTGGGCAATTTCCACTTCAGTTATGTCTCTGTTTACTCAGACTTGTCAAAACTCATATACTGCCAGATCTTAAAAAAAGCTCATTTAACTGTGACAAGGTTAAGGCTCTTGGGGGTAAGAGGAGAACCCAGGCTCTCCAACCATGTGTTTTCCACCCTAAGTCATCCTGTGGGCTTTAGGGTACAACATTGATCAATATACATCAGATACCAAAGATGACACGGGAGCCTTGTTTTATGCCTCTCTGAAGACAGACAGTCCTTGACGGCTGCCCATTGCCCAGAATGCCACCTGTAAAATGCATCTATCCAAATTCTTATCCCATACGTTTAAAGTTTATCTAAAGCACCTCTTAAAATATTACATCTCCTTTCTGCATCTTCTGTGCATTCATTAATGGAGAAATGGACACAGTTGGTTATACCAATTACTACACCTTTTCTTTTTGTTCATGGGGGAGCGGGCTGCTTATGTAAAAATTAGATCAAATTCCTCCCTTAAGAAAAGAGAGCCGTCATTTTTAATGGGTTGTTCAACCCACTTACATTCAAGCTCATCCATTTGAAATTACTCATTTTTTTATTTTTTGTCTAAAAAAAGAGAAAAGGAAAAGGAGAAAAGAAGGAAGAGGAAAAACTCAAGGTAATAACGGCCTTCCTATTATCACTAATTGCTTGTCAGAATGAGATGAAACATTATAATTAAACGCAAAGATGGCGCCCTAAAATTCCCCACTGTATCTTCAGGGCAGCACTGCCTTCACAATCTTCTTTATTTCTTATATCCTCTGTTGTCATGTCATTTAAAGCTACACTTTCAACCTCCTCTGAGCTTATATATATGTTATATACCCTCTGCCTCTTGCACTAAGTGATAGTCAGCTCTCTTTAATAATCTACCATTAATTTCATGGGAAACCCCATGAAATATTCACTTTTCTTTACTTAATGGTGGTTTAAAAAATGTAATTTCCTCCTTTTCAAGTATAAACCTGAATAAACTAAAACTTCCAATCATTCTACCATCAATTTAGGGATTTTGTATAGTGCATTTCCTCTAAATCTTTCTTCTGCCTGTTCTATAATTTTACTAAGAGATTTTGAGACGTGTTGGTTTTTCAAAAATGTTTATTTAAGATCCTATGGTTGAAATCCTATGCCCATTTTCCTAGAAGTAAGCCCCTCTGAACACAGTGGGCCTTTGAGTAAGCATGCGCAGGATTGTGTTGCAAAAGCTTTAACAATCTTTGCTTTGGTCTTAATACCTGAATTTATACATGCAGTGATCAGTTCCTTTAGACTGCAATCCCATACACACTCACTTTGGAGTAAGTCCTACTCTGATTTAATTCTGAATAGACATATATAGGATTACGCTTTTACATAAAGAACTAGCTCAGCTCCATCTCCTTCCTTCAGTCTTCTTACTCTGATGATACCCTGTTCTTATGCTTCTGTTGTCTATATCCTGTGAGGGATCTGAGAAATTATCTGCTGTCTCTTCTTGTTCATTAAACCTTTTGCTTGTATGTGAAAGGCTCTTACAAATTTGTTTGTACTTGTCAGAATTTCCTAGATTCCCTTTTGTATTTTAACCACTTTCTGTCCTTATACTGAATTTTATTTATGCTTGAACACTCTAAATCTAAAGAGCTTACTTTCAAACGTTTGCTTCTGCTTTGTGCATGGATTTTATAATGGGTTGCATGTAGCCAATGCTGGTTCTACTCTGAGTAGGGCCATTAAAATTAATGGACATAAAATTAATGGACATAGTGGGATACAACCCACTAAATGATATTTTTCTTTAAATATTAGCTCTTTATCCATAAAAAAGTCTTGCACAGTGACAACTTGAATAGATTCCAGGGTCAAGTCACTAGCATCTTGGGGTGGTCCCCCCCCCCTTTCGTTACGTTAATGTTCACAATACCGTTGTCAGTAACTAGTTACGTTATGGAAATAATCCCTGCTTCTCATCCCCCACGGATGCTGTGCTTGATAGAATCTGGAAAAGGTTTACGTCTGAACAGTACATCTCAATTTTTGACCAGATTAGAGATTCCTATAAAGCCTTGTACCAAATCAAATTGTTGATGCAAAGTACTGTTGCAGAAGAACCAACATTATGGTGAGGGTCCTTTTGAGACTTGAGAATTAGAGACTTTTCCGTCATGTGTGCTACATGCCTGTCTTGTTTGCAGGCACTTCCGGGGCTTCAACTGATGAAGACATGGAAGTAGATGCTGTCAATGAGATCTTGGAGGACATCCCAGAGCACGAAGAAGATTACCTGGACCTAACTCTGGAAGAGGAAGAGCTTGTCATCAATGAATACCTCTCTTACATACAGCACCTGCAAACACAGCCCCAGTAGGCAAATTCTGAAAGACTCCAGTATCACATACATGAACCAGCATTTGTGGGGCTTCGATCCAGGGGGGAAATTAGTTGCATGTAAGTCGCAGTGAAGTCAGTGGGTCATGACTAATTTTAAGTGTAATGTACTTAGCCTAGATTAGGACCGTGGACTTCTAATACTTAGATTGCAAATATGTCTGACCCTCTTTTTGCCAAATGCCTTAAGTTAAGTCAGTTGCATATTTTTTAAAAACAAACACTGGCATGAGTAAAACCTGTAGTACTATTAATCTAGAGTGACACTGGAGAGGAATACATTTAATTGTAGAACAAAAATATTTGCAGAAGAAATATTTTTATAGAGAGCTTCGATATATTATATTGGTGTGAAATTCATCTATTTAATTAGTAGAGCAAATAAAATCCGTTCTGCATACATTCACAAAACCCAGATTTCTTTTAAAACCGCAGATGATCTGACTGTGACAGCCCATACATAGTTTCCACTGTGACTAGCTCTAATATCTTCTGGTCGCAGAAATAGAGACCTAAGTGTATAGATTTTGTCCGTTCTTATAGAGCTTTTTCTGGCCATCCTGTATTCTAGAGCCAGCTGTAAATCTATTGTGCGTGGACTTTAAAGAGCTCCTTTTTTCAATAATGCAGTAACAACCAATAAAAAACCCCCACCCATCCATCACATTTATTGCAGTTTTCCCATAAAGCTGAGGACTGCCCATTTGGAAGTGGTAGGCACTGAAGTTAATTATCTTTAAAGGAAGAGGCTCTTGGGCAATGTCCCATGTTGCTTTTCCCCTACTGATGCTTTTCCCTGGAAAAGTGATGCAGGTGTGCATATTCATACTATACAGATAGCCAGACATGTGTTTGAACTTCAGTTGCAGCACATCAGTTTGAGACTTTTTTTTCAAGGGGGTCCAATTGCAGCCATTTTGTGACCTCTTCCCCTTGTCAAAATGCAAATGAAATAAATACCGCAAGCAGAACTTTTAGAAATGAGCTGGTGGGTTCTCCTGAGCTGCCTTGCTTAACCCTGTTCAAGAAGGAAATTGTGTGGCCTCACTTGCACTAAACCAAACCATGCCTTAGCAAAAAGGAGCAAGCATGCCAGGCACTCAGAGCGAATATCATGGTCACTAGGCCGTGGTTTGTTTTAGCTCTGTGAGTGAACCTAGACTTGTGATGTGTCTCCCTGAAACAAACCACTAGTGGTGAATCCAGAACAAACCACAAACTTGGATTGACACATAACACCAAGCCCAAACCATGCCTTACCTCTGGGTAATATGGCAGCAGCAGGACAAGGGGAGGAGCGAAAGGGCTGTGATTTTTGCTCTGGGTACCAGCACACATGCTCATTTTTGCCAAGCCATAATTTGGCTTAGCGTCACGCGCAACCTGTGACGTGGTCTTTAGCCTAGGCTGTGCTTGTCCAGTAGTTCCAAAATTTAAGGTTTCTTGCCTTAAAAATAGAAGTGCCGTGCTGTGTTAAACCAGTTAAACCATCCAGTTCAGTACTGATGACACATGCCATCATTGGCTCTGTGGGATCTCATGCAAAGAAACACCTTTTCCAGTTTTTGCAGTATCCCGTAACTACTAAATTTGTGTCTTCAGTAAATCATCCTGCACTGTGCTCACTGCTGATTAGCAAACCTAGGAATATTAACTTGCAAACTGCAGCCATAGAGAGCCTGTAGGAGGTGGTTTTGATTCGGACAGGGTTGGCAGTGTGGTATGATTCTTCCTTGTACTGCTGGCTTACAAATCACTCCCCTCCTTTATCCTTCCAATGCAAATTGGATTGAGTGGTGATGTCACCAGACTTATGGGTTTTTGTAGCGTTTGCTGAATTCATCCTGGATACCACACACCAGGCCAAGTTGGTGGTGTGACTGTGGACCTCACCTTAAGCCCCTCTTGATAACCAGACAGGGAACTACTGGTTGTAGTGGTGATGTAGACACAATCTCATGTGCATTTATGTATACACCAGTTTTTGCAGCTATAAACAAGGGGAATAAAGAATTGTTGGTAAAAACATGGCAGACACTGTTTTTTAACCTGCCTAGCAGTCCTAGTTCTGAAGCCAGCCTCCAATGTATTTAAAATGCAACAAAATAGGCAAAAGAAACTAGTAAGAGGCAAAGGTGTATACACGTTTTTTTCACAGATGTTCCAGCTGCTACTCTGCTTCTAAATCCCTGGACCACAAAAAACTCAGAGTAAATTGCTCTGAAATGTTAGTCTCTCACCTAGGAGGCTTCCACTGCCTCCTTAAGTCTCCTGCAGTTTGGTCTGCTGGGGGCAGATTCAAGAGGCACCAGGAGAGCAAATGGTCTTAATTGGCACCCACATTTTAAGTATTAATGAAGAACTACAAGTATTTCCTCTGATGTAGTAACTTCTGTTTTTATGATATGATGGTTCTTGCACCCAAACCTTTCCTCCTGTGACAGGATAAAAACCTTGGTCCTTGAAGAGACCTTCCCAAACTGAAAAATAAGTTGCAGTCTCGCCACTAGAGGTCACCCAGGATTCATTCAGTATTTTAACTAATATGAGACAGAAATGCAGGATTCCTGTTCTGGAGATAATGCTCCTTAAGGCTGTGCTGGACTTAACTTGCTGCCATCAAAATGGCTTGGTCAGGACAGGGGCAGGCAGCCAGGTCACAGAGCATCATCCTCCCATCAAGGCACACCCCAAAAGCCAAGTCTGCTGGTCATCATCAGAAGGCGATCTTGAACCTAGATGTATTGTGTGCAAGGACACATTAGGCACCTTACTTCACTTTTCCAAGGGACAGGACTAGAAAATGGTAGTTTTTTCTGAAATGTCCTGATGACTTTGGTTGGTACCTTTATGATTGAACAGTCATTTGGGTGATGACAAGTATCAGGCACATGAGATTTGCTTCTCAGATAAGAGGGGATGTAGCAGCTCCTACCAGTGTCATTGTCCTTACACCTAACTAGCACTTTGTGATGGGAAGACATTGTGCTGGTTATCTGTTATGCTTTCAGTCATACAGACAGAATAAAGAGTATCTGCACTTGCTTGGAGACTTAATTCGTTTTAAGAATTCTTGAAAGGCCCAACCAAAGTGGTGGAGAGGAAGTGGGGCTCCGGACACTTTTTCTGTAGTCTTTTGGTGCTAGGTTTCTTAACTGTTTTAAATACAGTGGTACCTCGGGTTAAGAACTTAATTCGTTCTGGAGGTCCATTCTTAACCTGAAACTGTTCTCAACCTGAAGCACCAATTTAGCTAATAGCTGCCGCTGCGCCACCGCTACATGATTTCTGTTCTCATCCTGAAGCAAAGTTCTTAACCCGATGTAATATTTCTGGGTTAGCGGAGTCTGTAACCTGAAGCGTATGTAACCCGAGGTACCACTGCACAGGCTGTGAACAGTGTTTGCTTGCTTGCTTGCTGTGTCTGTTGTAAAGACACTTTTTGCTTTTTACAGCTTGTTTTTAATTGTGTTATATGGGGGGGGGTGTAGAAGTCGTATCTCCGTTTACGTAACCCTCTGGTTATGCAAACTTCGGGATGCGCTCGCGGCAAACCTGGAAGTATTTTACCGGGTTTTGCCACTCATGCACAGAAGCGGTCCTCAGGTCGCGGAAACCTTGGGATCTGACCTAACCTCCGGAACGGATCCCATCTGCAGCTGGAGGTACCACTGTATATATAAATTTGTCAACTGCCCTGGGAATATTTACTGATGGTTGGCTAGAGAAATAACAATTTCAATGGTCATGATTTACCCAGGCATGCAAGCCTGTTAACATGAGCAGAAAACTGAGGGTAAGTTGTAGTTTGAGAGACAAGGAGACGTGTGCCACCCTGTGACATCTTCCCCCAAGAAGTACAAGTCCCCAAGTTCCTTTGCTCTTGTTGACACGTCCTATGCATAGGCAGCAGGAGCCAGCAAGGCTTGGCCTCTTGACTGGCAGCATGAGGAAGAGACAAACAGTAATTGAAGGCGGTGAGACTTCAAGGACAGTGGAAGCCAGTGCCCCAAACATGTGCGTTAAAGCTTTAGTCTTCTGGCTCCAGAGCACCTAAAAAGATTTGTCATCCATGCCATACATTTAAAGCGCTCTTATCTCACTGTTAACAGCCATGGTGTCCCAGATAATCCTGGAATGTGTAGTTTGTTAAGGGTGCTGAGAGTAATGAGCTGCCACAGAGCTACAATTCTCAGCACCCTCTATACAAACTACAGTTCCCAGAGCACTTTGCAGGAAGCCATAACTGTTGAAATTAAGGAACAGGAAATTGTCTAAATGGCTTTTGTCATGCATGTTTATAATTGAAACACCATCCTGAGCAAATCAAGCATCCAGAAGTGTAAGCAAGTTTAAACAAAGCTAACATGCGTGGATGTTGAATGATGGGGGGAAATTTAAAATAAATAAGAAGAATAAGAATACAGGGCTAGTTCAATTACACTATACCATGTTGTTGTTTAGTCGTTCAGTCGTGTCCGACTCTTCGTGACGCCATGGACCAGAGCACGCCAGGCACTTCTGTCTTCCACTGCCTCCCGCAGTTTGGTCAGACTCATGTTTGTTGCTTCGAGAACACTGTCTAACCATCTCATCCTCTGTCGTCCCCTTCTCCTTGTGCCCTCCATCTTTCCCAACATCAGGGTCTTTTCCAGTGAGTCTTCTCTTCTCATGAGGTGGCCAAAGTATTGGAGCCTCAGCTTCACGATCTGTCCTTCCAGTGAGCACTCAGGGCTGATTTCCTTAAGAATGGATACATTTGATCTTCTTGCAGTCCGTGGGACTCTCAAGAGTCTCCTCCAGCACCATAATTCAAAAGCGTCAATTCTTCGGCGATCAGCCTTCTTTATGGTCCAGCGCTCACTTCCATACATCACTACTGGGAAAACCATAGCTTTTACTATACGGACCTTTGTTGGCAAGGTGATGTCTCTACTTTTTAAAATGCTATCTAGGTTTGCCATTGCTTTCCTCCCAAGAAGCAGGCGTCTCTTAATTTCGTGGCTGCTGTCACCACTATACCATAGGGTATACCACACTATACCATAGGGTATCGTAAGTAAGGGTATGGGCAAGAAGCAATTCTAGAAGGCCCAGGAGAAGCAGACAGCAGTGGTGAGGAGATGGGATTACTAGGAATGAGATCAGGAGATGCTGGGGAGCTGCCATGTTTGCAGGCAAGCAGTCAAGGCACATGCAGGCTCTTCGGTCAGTGGGGCTCAGCACCCACCTGGACAAATGTGCCAAACTCAAGCAGCCTGGGAACATGAGCCCTTCAGGGGGGCTTCTGGCATTTGAGGATGATGATAACATGGATAGAATACTGCCCTACTTTACAAAAGAGGTTATGTGGAGAAGGTCCATAGCACCTCCAGCTAGTGCTGGGAGTGCTCCTTTCCTGAAACCCTGGAGAGCTGCTGCCAGTCAGTGTTGACACTACTGAGTTAGATGGACCAGGAACAGGAAATTGTCTAAATGGCTTTTGTCATGCATGTTTATAACTGATGGATGGTTAGTGTTCAAGAAGGACACTGACAAACTGGAACGTGTCCAGAGGAGGGCAACCAAAATGGTCAAAGGCCTGGAAACGATGCCTTATGAGGAACGGCTAAGGGAGCTGGGCATGTTTAGCCTGGAGAAGAGGAGGTTAAGGGGGGATATGATAGCCATGTTCAAATATATAAAAGGATGTCACATAGAGGAGGGAGAAAGGTTGTTTTCTGCTGCTCCAGAGAAGCGGACACGGAGCAATGGATCCAAACTACAAGAAAGAAGATTCCACCTAAACATTAGGAAGAACTTCCTGACAGTAAGAGCTGTTCGACAGTGGAATTTGCTGCCAAGGAGTGTGGTGGAGTCTCCTTCTTTGGAGGTCTTTAAGCAGAGGCTTGACGACCATATGTCAGGAGTGGTCTGATGGTGGTTCCTGCTTGGCAGGGGGTTGGACTCGATGGCCCTTGTGGTCTCTTCCAACTCTATGATTCTATGATTCTATGACCGCTGGTCTGACTCGTGTAAGGCAGCTTCCTGTCTTCCACTGAAACGTTAATGGGGAGACGCCTCGCAAGCGGCTTCTTTTCGTAAGGAAGCCTTCCATTAGCACCTACCGTGTGCCATTTGGCTTTCCTTTTTAAGAATAAGTTTTTAAAATTCGTAGAGTTGTCACATTTATGAGTACTATGAGAGCTAATTAGTGTAGAAGCCATTAGCCCTGCGTCTTTTACTTGGAACGCTGAAAGCACCCCAAAAGCTGCCACTCCAGCTGGAAAGAATTGTGCAAGTATTTGCAGTTTGCACAGCAAGAGTAATTGGCAGAAGCGTGAGAATGTTGTAATCTGCTCAGGAACAGGAAAGCAAATAAAAGATGCATTCATCCACCCCAAACGAGCAGGCAGAAGAATTGGCTGGAAGCCTCGAAAGCCGTCCCGTCCCCCCACCAACTCTCTGACCCTGTAGGACTGGTACTATTGAAGTCAATTGAACTACTCCACAGTCTCCCCCACTGCCCCTTTTTCTCCTGTACCCAGTTAACTCTGCTGCTCATCCTTGCTCAAAACCTATCAAGATTGCAACCCCCTAATAAGAATAATACAGTCATTTAAAAATAAAATATTAGCCCGTGCCCTGCAGAGAGCTCTTGTGCAGCTTACACCAAATGCTCCCCTTTCTCCCTTCTATCTTAGGGATATTTAGCCTCTTGGTTTTTTCCCCATATATGAGTTACACTTCTGAAATGAATGAACTTTATTACGGTCACAGACCAGCATAAGAAAAACATTCCATATTTGTATTTTTTGTACTTCTGCCAACCTCTGGGATTTCCCATTAGCATGATGCTACCTCCATTCTTTGTTTCCTCTGTTTCCCCTCCATTTCCCTCAGCACTGCCCACCTCAGTTGTTATTAGAGGAAATGGCTGTTTCATTAAAGGCAAACTGAATGCAAGGTTTGTCACCTGCTTTGGCATTGTGTGATTTTATTATTATTATTATTATTGAAATGAAAAGCTGCTGGAGGGAACCAGATTAGGACTATGGGGTGGGAATGGTAGCAGTGGGGACACCAATTGGGGTCACTGTAGGGACAATGGGTGAATGCACAACCTGCTTTGGTCAGCTAGCAACTGGGTCTTTTTAATTCAGTCTAGTGAAGAGAGAGGATTATAGATAAAGTATACACGCACTTCATATTTATATAGCTTGCACCGTTCAAAGCATTTCACTGCATACACTATTTGCAGTAATCCTTACACCAGACCTGTAAAGTAGGCCAGTGTTGTTATTGCAGATGGGGAGGCTGAGGTTGAACTAATAGGGCCAGGTAGTGTATTTTTGGCGGAGAGATGTGAACCAGCAGCCTCACAGCTCATTCTCTCAAGTCAATACACCAGGAATGGGCTTTGGGAGGAAAGCAGTGATTCCTGCTGACCCACCCACCAGCAGTGCCTTCTTGAGTTGGCTTTCTAGCAATATAACTTGCTGTTTAGAGGTATAGGATCAGCCTTGTGGGCCAAATTTGACAGAAGATGGGACTACCCTTCTGCCAACCACCTCACATCACAATGACATCAGGTGCAAGGTGCTTTGAAGTCCCAAAGTTGGGTTTCAAAGCACCTTGCAAGTCGTTGCTAAAAGGAAGGATTTCCCCCTCTGCTTTTGCAGGGGATTCCATGCAAACCCTTTCCTGAAACATTAAAGGGTTTGGCTGGAATGCTGCCAAACTGAGCAGGCTTTAACCCCCACTATCAGCTGAGCTCGGGTTAAATCCTGCTCAACTTGGCTGTCCGCCACAATGCCAAACTGAACAGGATTTAACCCTACACAGTTGATGAGCAGGGTTGTTAATTCCTGCTGCTTTGGCTGCATGTGTTTGTTCCCTGCTGGTAACAGGCGCATGCAGCCAAGGCAGGATTTAAGTCCATCGGATGATATAATGAGTGATGTCAGCTGATGGGAAGGTGTGCATGGTTAGAGGAAAATGGTCTTACTGTATAGGCCAACTTGGATGCCCTGGTGGGCTAAGATTAGCCCACAGGCCAGAGGTTCCCAGTCCCTGGGATAGAGGAATTATGAATTATTTTAACCGCAGATACAGCCAGTACTTACAAAATTGTTGCCTGCCTTTTCTCCCCTATGCCAGTTATATTTCTTGTGTTAAACTTTTGTTTGATGCCAATGCTTTGGAATATGGAAGCCTTTCTCCTGCTGTGATTAAATCAGTCCAAAAGGGGAAAAAATGAACACATTAAGTGTTATCTCTATGACAGTTTTTATTAACCCCCCCCCCCTTTGTCACAGGCACTGGCTCGGTATGCTACACAACAAAGAAAGCCACACAAGAGTGATTAAAGTACTTGTTTCAGTTAAACACCGCAACAACAAAATCCACAACATCATAGTTACATATTTATGGCTCAGTGGTTATCTAAACAAACATCAGAGGGAGAAAGGAGAAAACCAGGGTAAGAGATTGCTTCCCCAGGTGGAGAAACTCAGCCGCACAAGCAACAGAGGTCTTCCAAAGCCTCATGCTAGACTCTACTTCCTTTGTTTTTCATGAACAAAAAAGCAGCTCACAAAGCTTCCACTCCACACACGTCCCATCTCAAGGACAGATTCCAAGTCACTCTGCTGGGCCCTTATTCCACATATCCACACACACATCTTTGCTGCAAGGGTTCCTCTCCAGTGAAGGACAGATGTATCTCCCTGCTCCTTCTGCCACCAAGGAACCTACACACCTTTACTTCTGAAAGAGCCTCATTCCATCACCAGTCCCCATGGAGATTATCATGAGTATCTCCTACCCACTTACAAAAAACACTCCATATTTTACCGATAGAACCCAGACCAATTTGCTCCAACCATATCCTCATGAAGACAAGCCCAACCATTTTCCAGTTCCCAAATGTAGCCAGAAATCTCTCGCCCTGAAACCCAGTTTTGCTTTTTAAGAATCCAGCCTTTTGCTTTTAACGGAAGTTTGAAAAATCAGTAAATGAGGCTTTTTGTGGCCTGGAGCTGAATATGCTCATCTGTAGATCGACCTCTTGTTTAAGGGCCACCTGCATAAGCTCACAACCCATCACAATGGCAATTTCTGCACATCACACTAAACTAAGCCACGGCCTAATGCAGATGCGGAAATGCGCTGTCTCCCCAAGTGGAAAGGCAGCTGTGCAAAGTGCTGGTTGGTGGGTGGTTGTGATCCCACCTTGGATGCAAATATGCATTGCATATGCATCATGCTCTATGGGGAGGGGGGGGAGGTTGTAAAAGTGCCACATCATTCATGAACTTATCCATCCATTTAGCATGATTCATTGGCAAATAATTGCAAAACTGCTCCGAGGAGAGCGAGGGATTACCGACATCAGTAATCAGTGCTCTGCTTAGCTGGCTCTGCTGCAAAACCCAGAGAAGCAGTTTCCCCTGGTGTTATATTATGGAATGGGAATATGTTGTTAACAAGGCATTAAGTACATAGCCAATGCACGGCAACTGCTTTTTCTTGCATGTACCATTAAATACCTTTCCAGGTATGGGCACAAAGCAAATCGGGGAGGGGGTGTTACCATATACCCCTGTTCTGTGACACACCACCTAAACATGACATCAGGCTCCCCAGCCTTCTATGACTGACCTGTTAAAGCTCTGGCTTCCACCCCTGAGTCTTCCTTGCCCCCTCCCTTTCTGAGCAGCTCCTAGTTGTACTGGCTCTGCGGGCCTAGTTGCTTAGAAATCTGCACCCGCAGCGTGCAGGATGAGACATCTCTGTGGGCGACAAATGGTGTGTGATGCAGTAGGCCAGCAAAACGGGCATTTCTATATGTTCACGAGAATAGATACATCATCATGAAATAGGTATTTGTCATAGTTCACCTCCTTACTTTTTTTTATTGCATTTCATCAGTATCAGGCCAGGATCGTGCCCACACAGCTTGTGACCCACCTTGCTGAACGCAGCCCACCCAGGATACAAGGCTGTGGCCAGCCAGGTGCTTGGTTATGGCAGGCGGGCAGAAATGCCAGGACATGGAATTTGAGCCCCTGATAGGCCTGCTCAGTATAATGAGCTACAGGCTGCATTTGGCTTGGTAAGTCAGTTGGCTCAGGCGTTCCCTTATCTAGTTGACTGGCTGCCTCTTGTCCTCTCGCACCAGCCCAGCCGTCACACGAGCTCCACGGCCTCCTGCTCCCCCCTGTTTTCCTGGTGCACCATGCAGCCCACTTTGTTGTTGAAGAGCCGAGACAGGCTTCCCTTCTGAGAGCGCCTGCCCTGGATCGACCTCTCCTTCCAGCGCCGCTTGCTCCGCTTGCTGACCTGCCGTATGTCCCAGATCCTTAGCGTGCCGTCGTGGGAGGCCGTGTACAGTAATTCGTTGTGAATCTGGAACAAAAGTGCCGTATTTTAAAAGGGCAGTTTAACCATAATCACAACACAGCACACAGAAGCAAAGAGGCAGCTTCTCTGTTCCTTTTTTTGTGCAACCCATTTGTGGAGCAGGGTTTTCTCCCTTCCTTCTGAGCCCAATCCCAGGTGTGGGTGGGGTGGCTGGTTACAAAGATGTAAAGCAACCGCCTCCTTTATTATTTCATGGTACAGTGGACACTTGGGATGCGATCGTGATCCATGCGGGATACACGTTTGCAATCCACAGCGTATGCAACCCACAGCGGCGCATGCGCGGGTTGCGATTCGGTGTCTGCACATGCACGACCCCCAAAACCTGGAAGTAGCCCGTACCGGTACTTCCGGGTTTTGGCAGGTCTGTAACCCCCCCAAAAAAACCACAACCTGAAGCGTCTGTAACCCGAGGTATGACTGTATGGTGGTTCAGTTTGCGGCCCACGGGCCGTATGTGGCCCTCAATGCCTTTTTTTATTAGCCCTCGGCAAAATTTGACACACACCCCAACCTTCACACTGCCTCCCCAAATATGCTTTTCAGGGGAGTTGTAGATCAGCAACATCTGGAGGACCAAAGGTTCCTCACATCTGTGATATGTGACAGGTAAAAAGACACCCACCGTTTTGTCAGAGGCAGGACCTGTTCATGTGCAACCAAAGGGAGCACACAAAGAAAACGGGAAGTACTCCTTTATCCCCCCTCACCCTGCCTCCAGCATGATGAGAAGAAGAAAGTGTAGCAAGCACAGAAGGAACAAAGTCTGGCAGAGGAGGCCTGCTAATGCCTGCCACTCAGAAGCCGACACAACACCCAGCTTCAAACCGATAGTGGCAGGAGATGCAATCCTAATTTTATTTATACTTAAACACCTAAGTAATTTTTAACAAAGTGTTTCAAATGTAACGAAACCTGAAGAGGCATCATTATCTTGACCTCCTGGCTCCCACTTCCTGCGGGCTCCATCCAAAAAACAAAGGGCTCTTGACTCACCCCACTCCATGCAGCACAAAAGAGCATTAGAGCGTTGTTTTTTCCAGGGAGCTGCTCACTGCCATGTGCCTATCTTGGCTCACGAATGTGAGTGCATAACAGAAGAGCACAGCCAATGCCTCTCTCGCTGCTCACTCTGACGGAAGCTTTTGGCCTTCATCTCAGGCATGTTGGGTGCATAATTATGAGAGGGCTCTGCTAAAGAGTCCACTTCTGTTTACTGGGGAGGAATGGGTGAAAGAGCTTTTTTGCATGTGCCTTAGCTCACTGAGAGCTTGCAGACTGGGGTTATAGCAAGCAGCCGGGTATGAGGTCTACGGGGGCTGGCTTGAATCCCCAGGTTGCCTAAGCAACATTTGGTTGGATATTGTGAATTAACTTAGGACCCAGTCACCATGGATGGGTCTGGAACTTATTTTAAAGCTGTCTAAGCAAATCAACTTCACAGGGTGACCCTATGAGCAAGGAAACAATCCCCCCCCCCCCCCAGTAGAGCCTTCTTCTTAAGAATCTTCCACATCCATCACTGCACAACAATCAACGAGTATCAGTAACAATGTCAGTCCATTGTTCCATCTGGCTGAGCCTTTGTCTGGACCAGCAGGAAGGAGCTTTTCAATACTCTTTTCTAGCCTACCTGGAGATGCTGAGGATTGAACCTGAGGCCTTCAGCATCCAAAGCATGTGTTTTAAAAGTGAGCTATGGCCCAGCCTGCCATTAATAGCTAACAGAAGGAACCCTTAAGTACTTGTAAAGGAAGTGACACCAAACAGTTCCTGACCCACAGAGCTATAGCCAAGTGTTGTGCAGCTGCTCTTTGTGAGGCTCACCTGGATGCAGTTAATAACCAGCTTGTGACCTCGGAACACTCTTTGCAGGATGCCGGTCTTGGTATTAAAAGCTCGGGCACAGGCGTCACCGCTTCCTGTAAACACTGTAATGAAAACAAGGATGAGGGACCTTTTCAGAAAAATGTTTTTTTTTTATTCGTTTGCTATTAAAATGTTTGTTTTCTCCTATTTTCAACCCAAAGGGTCAGCTCGGCAGGCAACAAAGCGAAGATTCAAACTACACAAGATAAGTGTCATTGAATTCATCAGAACTTACTCCCTGATAAGTCGGTTCAGGGTTGTAGCCTAAAGCGAGTCTTATAAGAGCAAGGGGTGGAACAGAGAAGGTAAATGTGCCAACCCTTTGGGAATTATTTTCAGCTAACTCCTATTTTTGATAGCTAATTCTAATTTGATAATCCACCCCGAGGCTGAATATAGCACTCAATAAAATAATAATTTATGTCAGGGGAGTCGTAATGTATTTTTTCGCTTTTTATCCTCACAACAAACTTGCAAGGTAGGCTGGGATGGGCACTTTCCCCAATTCTCTCAGTGAAATTCACAAGGAGGGGAACTGAACCCAACTATCTTATATATTTTGGCACTCCTCAGCTTTACATTTTATTTATAAGCATTCACCAAATACCAAAGATGGAAACAACTGGCACATGCAAAAAAAGCCTTAAAATTTATGACATCAATAAGAATTTATGACATCAATTATAAATTAAATCAAAGCTAAACACCCTATATAGCCCTGTAATTTCCTTTTCTATCAGTTAGGCACGAAGACAAATATACCACAGGATGTAACACAAACAATGAATCACTTAGCAAGCAGAATGAGATTTTCTTTTCTTTAATTAATTGTTTGAACAACAGAGCAAGTCATTTTTAATCTTAGTGTCTTCTAAAAAGGGGCATTTCTATTTGGAATGTGTTAAATATTCTTTTTCATTCAATTAACCCAGGGCATTTTTTACTTTGAAAAGGTATCCTGCTATAGAGACCCATAATCACAGGGTTCATGTGATAAACATAATCAAACAAAGGTTGCACTTACAATCCAGACATGCTGTAAAGCAAGAAAAGGCTTCCGAAGGGTCCAGAATGGTGCCATGCCTGTCAAATTTAGAGTCCTCTCTTAAAGGCAATTCTTTGCCCTTTACCACCCACAGAGGTATTAGCTCCTCCCAGCACTCACATGGTATCTTTCTCCTCCCATCTAGCAATGAATTCTTATTAATGGGTCTAGGTGGCAAACAGTTCTGGGCTGCAAAGAGTGGCACAGCCTCTGTTAGGTGTATTGGGAAGGGAAGGGCATTAGGAGTGAATTACACACAATGTCCAAATCACCCTTAAGCTCCTGTTTTCGGTATTCAAAGCTAAAACATATCTCAAGAGGTCAAGGCCCATGGCTCAGTGGCAAAGAGCATGTCTTGCCTGCAGCTTAGATGGCTGGTATCTCCAGACTTCTGCCTGAAACCCTGGAGAGTTGCTGCCACTCTCTGCAAACAATACTGAGCTAGTTACAGGTAGGTAGCTGTGTTGGTCTGCCGTAGTCGAAACAAAATAAAAAAAATTCCTTCCAGTAGCACCTTAGAGACCAACTATGTTATTGGTATGAGCTTTCGTGTGCATGTGCTCGGGCTCAGAATAAGGGAGCTCCTGACTGGCTATGGTATTAAGATGACAAGACATGAAGGAATGCATTACTAAAGCATTCTAGAACCAGCAACGTTTTTGCAGCTCAGGCTGCAAGGGGTAGACTCCTAGCTTTAGTTGCCAAGGATGCTTTCTGGTATGATTACTTCAGGTAGGCAAACATCCTCTCTACCCTTTCAATTCTAGCATGTCCAGGCTAAGAGGGAAGGAAACCTGTTGATGCAGAATGGGCATCAAAACACAATCGCAGCTGTTTTCAGCACAAATCATGCCACTTCAGCTGGATGCTTGCTGCACATCCAGTATGCAACTGGGGTTGTGTCAGCATGAATAAAGTCTGAAAGGGGTATCAGATTGGGTATATGTAGAAAAAAGGCATGCAAAGCCAGTAACGCCCTCTGAGAACATTTATTACTTTACATCCAATTACTACGTTGTTGGGTGGATTTTTTAACAGAGATCAGGAGAACAGTCCAAGTTTGCCAACTGCCAGGATGATTTTGTGCCATCTGGAAGCATTTATTCCTTAAACGCAAAGGCCTTGGTCTGCTGCTACAGAAGGGGAGAGTGTGACTATCTCTGGATGAACAACTGACTGTTCTGCTTTTCTACCAAGGCCAAGGGTGCACAGGGGGCAAAAAATAAAGAAAGACCTAGCTCAGAATACCTCTGCACTTGCAGCCCAAAATTGCCTTAAAGTACCCTCACAGGGACGCGGATGGCGCTGTGGGTAAAACTTCGGCGCCTAGGACTTGCCGATTGTCAGGCTGGCGGTTCGAACCCCCGTAGTGGGGTGCGCTCCCGTTGCTCGGTCCCAGCGCCTGCCAACCTAGCAGTTCGAAAGTACCCCGGGTGCAAGTAGATAAATAGGGACCGCTTACCAGCGGGAAGGTAAACGGCGTTTATGTGTGCTGCGCTGGCTCGCCAGATGCAGCTTGTCACGCTGGCCACGTGACCCGGAAGTGTCTGCGGACAGCGCTGGCTCCCGGCCTCTTAAGTGAGATGGGCGCACAACCCTAGAGTCAGACACGACTGGCCCGTACGGGCAGGGGTACCTTTACCTTTACCTTTTTACCCTCAACATTCAATTGAAGGTTGGGGGGGGGGAGCATAATATAATTTGCAGTGTGGCTATGCATCTTAATCTTTTGGGCTAGCAAGGTAGGGTACTGCCAGCAGGGGAAGAGCCCCAATTTAACACTTGGCTTTTAAGTGGTAGCAGCTAATGCCAAGGGCATAATCTGCCAGCCACACCTCTGATTAAAGCCCCATTGGAATGAAGCCACCTGGACCATGGGCAGTGGGAGCATGAGGAGGAAGTTAGCTGCTAATGTAATTCCTTGCCGCCGCAACCCAATATGCTCATTACCTACCATGCAGCTGAAAGGGATTCCAGCCTTCAAGTTACAGAGTCCCCTCTCTGCAGACCAGAACTCTGGGCTACATGGATCCATTCCAGGGAGTTCATGCCCAAACCTACATGCTTCTACGACAGGGTAGGGAGTCTTTTTAGCCTGATATGCCAAATCCTTATCTCCCCACACCCCCATGGAAATATGACAGCTGGCTCGGCTGACCCATCTGTCAATCATCTGATGTCATAATGGCATCAGGCTACTGATATCTGGGTGGTCCTGCCTACCTGTCAAAGTTGACGGGGGCGGGGCTGTGTGCTATGCCAGTGTCCTCCCTTCACCTGATGAGCAAAGACTTCAGTCCTGCTCTCTGCAGGCGTCTGAGCAGGATTTAACCGCATCAGGTGATGAGAAAAGGGGTTACATCCTGCTACTTTGGGTGCACAGCCCCAACCCTGTAGGAAACAAGGGGTGCAACCAATGGAAAATTTTATTTTTGCTTTGTATTTATGTACTTAAGCCTAGATTGGTTTTTTCTTTGTAATGTTGAGTTCATTATGTGTTTCCTAAACTACAGATTTTTGCTATTTTGAATTTACTGACATATACTATATTTTGTATATTTGTACTTTTAATGCTTTGAATGTTTGCTGTAAGCCACTTTGGGCACAACTTGTTGTGGGAAAGTGACATATAAGTAAACTCAATCAAAGCCCTGCCCTTGTATATCAGCTGACATCACTCACCCATCAGCGTGACATCAGCTGGGCATGGTTTGGGTGAAATGGCCTTGTAAGCCAAACTGGATTTTCTAGCAGGCCAGGATTGGCCCACAGGCTGTGAATTCCTCACTTCTGTTCTAGGAGGTATTTGGTTTTTCTGCAGTATAGTTTTCCCACAAATGCCTGGAAAACTGGTTTAACCAGAGACCATAGCAAGCCACCAAAATGAGATTTAAAGCAATAACCACTGCTAAGTTTTTGAAAAGATGTCACTCATTCACAATCTACATCCTTAACAGGAATTTTTCATCGATACTCATCTGCTTTCACTTCTTGCAACATCTGTCAGTCAGATTTTTATTGTTTGCAGCCAATTTACTTATTACTTACTTTCAACTATTTATATACCACTTAATCACCAAAGTTGCTAAGCGGTGCCATTACAAGCTCTGCAACATACACAAAAGCAATTTCACAGGCCTGGTCTAAAAATATGAGTGTGTCTTCAACTCTAGCAAAGTGTGCCAGGTGAGCAAAATGGCATCAGGGATGAGAGGAAAGAAAATTCAAAATCTGAAACAAGATGAGCCTCTGCCTGGCTCTGTGTTTTTGGCTTACTTAACAAAATAAGGAGAATAGCATGGGGATGCTTGTCTCCTTCATACCCTCAAGACTTGGATAGTTGTGGCAAAATTCTGCTATAAGGAGAATACACAGAAGGTGGTCGTTCCTGGACTAACATATCTGTTGCCAGTGGACAAGATGAGAAAAGGAAATTGGGAAGGTTTGTTGGAACTTACATATTCCAGCATGGTATTTCAAAGTGCTGACGCTGTGCTTGTGAGCCTTGAATGTCCGGACTCGCTCCCCGGTATCGGCCAACCAGCATTTCACCGTCCTGTCTGCACTCCCTGAATACAAGCGCCGATTCACAAGCTAAGAGGGGAAAGAGAGGAAAGATCACTTTCGCGAGGGAGCATTGTTTGGAGTCATGGTCATTTCGGCGCTACCTTCCCCCTGCAAAAAAGAAAAACGATGACACAATTCAATGATATGATTGCAATGTAGAAAGCAGCACAGCTTTTGGAGCTCTAACACAGACCTCTGATCTTATGTTCTGCACGCAGCCAGGGCTCCCAGTGGGCCTCCAAATGGCTTTGAGATGTCAAAGAGGAACAGATGAAATAGCTCTCACTCTGCTAGTATAATTAGGAGCAGATCCTTTAAAGCTAGTGAAGCTCCATCCCTTTGCATATATCTGTAAATAAACCACGTATCATGAAGACCCCACAGTCTGGTGTGGCATGCGACATTAGAGTATTAAAAACAGTTTAAAACAAGTGACACTCACAAGAAAGGAAGGTGTGTGGGTGTGGGTGTGATGGCAAAGGCCAGGGTAAAGAGTTGCATTTCAGCATAATGAATATGCTAGATGCACCTCTGTGGGGAGGGAATTCCATAACTTCCTGAACTTCTTAAGAGCAGTAGAACTACCTAGAGGGCCACCTCTGCTGAGCTTAACATCCAATAGTCTGTAGGAGAAGTAATGACTGCACAGTGGTACCTCAGAAGTCGAATGGAATCCATTTTGGAAGTCCGTTTGACTTCCAAAACATTTGGAAACCAAGGTGCAGCTTTTGATTGGCTGCAAGAAGCTCCTGCAACCAACTGAAGCCACGTTGGACATGCAAGTTCCAAAGAACGTTTGCAAACTGTAACACTCACTTCCGGTTTTGTGGTGTTCAGGAGCCAAAACGTTTGAGTCGCAAGGCATTCGTCAACCAAGGTATGACTGTCTTTGTTTCTCAGAAAATGGAGGTACAAAGAATCCCTTGTATATGTTTCTAATTTTAAAGGCAGTGGATTAGAATGACTAACACAATGACTTGGGTAACATAGACTGGAGGTGGCAATTCAATTCAGGATAATAAACAAGCAAATCTATATGTATTTAGTTAATAGCAAGCAGTTTTTTAAAATGTAGGGTCAGATACAAAACTCTGGGCTCATCTATACTTAACATTTTGCCCTGTGCCTTCTAGGCAGAGATCCATGTTTTAAAGTGTGGTGTCAGAGCGCCTCCCCCGCCCCCTGCTTTCCTCAGTAAAAACTGCTTTTGAACGCTGAATCTGAACAAGCAACAATTCGGGTTTTCTGCAGAATGCTGTTTTCTCCAATGCAGAAGTAAAAATGCAGAAGTTTTCATGGGGAAAAACACCAGGCCAAACAAAAAAGTGCTCCAACACATAGCCTTAAAGACCAGACGTGTTCCTAGAAAAGTGGCACAAAAGGAAGTCTGGATGAGCCCTCTGAGAAGCTGCACACTCCATTACCAAAGCCAATGTCTCCTACCAATTCTTATTTTCATCTGTTTTCCTCTACAGAAAACATACATAGGCAAGAAACCCACCAAACAGCAAACTTTCTTGTTCAGAAAACTTCGGTTTGGTGCAGGTTCCCCCTCCCCCTCCTGCTGAAGGAATGCTTGCTTCCAGAAGAGATCCATTATTTTAAATAAAAGAAACATTTCATGCAACCTCCCACAACAGTCATTTGGCTAATGGAATGGAAAAACAACTGCAGCCGTAGGGCTTAAGGTATCCTATATCGTGAGGCACATACCAAGTGTGTTACAGGAAAGCCTATACACGATTTTTGCTTCATTTATGTCAAGATAAAATAAAGTGGCCAATCTCTGCGAAACGTGCTTTTAATTTCTTTCATTAGAAAGACAGGCATGCCTTTCATCGACAAGAGCAGAGATTAATTCCCCATGATTAGCAAGGGAAGGGAGAAGCGGGAAAGAGCCCTTTCCACCATAGGTTTCTTCCAAACTTATCCAAACCCCAATAATGCCTGGTTTTTTTAAAAAAAAAAAAAAAGCTGGGGAGACACAAATCCCAATTATAATCTGCCTGTGACTTGAAGAAGCAGCAAACGGCTTTGTTGCTGTGTTTTTCTTGGCTGGCATTGGAAAAGGCTTTGTTCACTCTGGCTAATTTCCCAACAGAGCGGCTGTTGGAGAAAAGCACAGCAGATCACGGAAAACAAGGAGTACAACTGCGCTCGTACCTCTTAGGGAATGTCTGCAGAGTGGCAACTGCCTGAGCTCCTAAAAGACAGATGCTCTAGCCTTCTGTGGCATTCGCAGGCTGCATCGTGAAGCTGGCTAGGCAGGTCCCCCGCAATCACTTCTGCTGTGTGGACAGCTAGAGAAGCAGACAGCATGGAGGCGTCCGTCCTTTACAACAGGGATAGGAAGCATCTCTGGCCCTCCAGAACTTGCTGGGCTCCCACTCCATTCAGCCCCAGCCAGCATGCTCAGTGATCAGGGATGATGGGAGTTGCACTACAACATCTGGAGGGCCAGAGGTTCCACAGCCCTGCTTCACACCAGCGGAGCTTGCAACCCTTTGTTCAGTAGCGCTTGCAGTATCTTCATATCCCAAAGAAAGGAGGAACTTGGTGGAAACTCATTTGACAAATTTCTCAGGTCATGTTGACAATACTACATGGGATGGCTTTCATCCCATTTCACTTGCTTCATGCCGTCCCATAAAACATGGAGGAAGAACCTTAGCCATTTAATTTCCAGCAGGCCAGTGCAGCTTCTCTCTCACTCATCCCTGGCCATGTTCACATCAACATGTTTCATGGAATCACAGATAACACTGTCCACACATGACTGACTCAACCCTGGAAAGCTTAAATTGACACCTATTCATTTCCACTACTGGACAGGCATTTGCAAAAACAACATGTAGAAGACAAGATTATCTCTCTCTACCTTGTAGTTATCCCCCTGCATGGAGCAAGTAACAGCTGCTTCCTGATCAATGCCTTGCTAAACCATCCATTGAAAGTGCCCTGTGTTAAACGCAGTCATGCAGTCAGGTACAGTCCTCACGCTTATTCGTTTTTATAACATTCTTCCAATGAGATCACGACATCAGTTAACCTCTGCAACAATCCTGTGAGGTAGGTGTCAGAAGCTTTTGGGCAGTACACCCAAGGCACTTGCCTTATTCAGCTCCTCAACACTATGACCTGATGAGCCACAGCTGAACATGTGGATTCATTCCACTAAAAGGCAAAACACCGTTGACAGGAGGTAACTGGGTTCTGTCCTTAGCATTTGTTTTGTGACAACTCACATGAAGAAAACACCAGTTTGTGCTGCAGTCACTGAGTGGTGATGGACATGTGTTAGTGAGCCAGCTTGGCAACTTTCTCAAGGCTGTTCAGTGAGCGTCATTGCTGAGCAGGCTTTCAACCTGCATTCTCTATGCCCAAGGCCAGCATTACTCACTCTACTAGTCTACAAATCATAACATTGAAGAGATCTTTGTGGTGGATAGAACATGCTTACAGTGATAATTTATCTCCCGCTCCAACTTTCTGTGGTCCCTTCCCTTGCAATTATACAAATATATTTTTCACAGGGTTGCATGGCTTTTCACAGATTCCCGCATGGAGCCATGCCTGCACAGCTGCATTTTTCAATGGTTACCGCACCAGAAATGTCATGGGTCAGTGACAGAGCAGCTGCTTTGCATGCAGAAGGTCTCAGGTTCAATATCCGGTATCTCCAGGGAAGGCCAGGAGAGAATGCTGTCTGAATTCCTGGAGAGCCACTACCTGTCAGTGTATACTGACCTAAATGGACCAAGGGTCTGACTCAGTATAAGGATACTTCCTATGTTCTTCCTAGAATTAGTCTCTCTCTCTCTCTCTCTCTCTCTCTCTCTCTCTCTCTCTCTCTCTCTCTGACACACACACACACACACACACTGTACATAGCTCTCGCCTCAATGCAAGGAAAATAAAAACCCAGAGTAGTTGACAGACATGCTCCGCATATATGCAGCTGTTCAAGGCTATTTCTGTATCTTTCTGACCAAAGAAATCTAGAAGAGAGTTGCTCAGAAGTTCCTTCTGACCACAGTTCTCAGGGATGTGCTCCATCCCAATCAGATGCAGAAGACTTCTTTTCTTTGTCATGGAGCTCTTCAGTTCATCTCCTTTGTGGACACACTCTGACAGTTGCTTTACTTTTCCTGAATCTCTCCACGTATGTATTGCAATCTGTCAGGAAATACCTTATTTAAGCATACGACACTGGGATAAGTTAACAGCCGCTACTTGGGCCATTCCTTACATTAGTTCCATTACTATAGAAGTCTTTGATCACACTGGCTTCCTCTGCTGTTTTCTCTTCCCAACAAATGCTACCCTAGTTGGTTGCCCAGTTGCTCCAAGCAGCAACACTGGCCTTACTGAATGGCTACATTCGCACATAATGCTAAGCCTTAACCATGGCTTGTACATGAGTCACCTTGCATACATTCAAAGAAGCCATGGTTCATTCTCCAAAGCTTGGTTCATTTTCCAGCTGCTCTTGCCTCATGCCTGCAGTTTGGCATGCATTTGGGGTGCTGTGGTCAAACAAACCAATGTTAAGCAAGACACCTGGATTCCAATGTGCTAACTACAGTGTTAGCCAACTACAGTGTTAGCCAACTACAAAACACATCACTGATTGTTCCCAGAAAACAAAAACTGTGGTTAGCCTGCTGGGCTGTGGTTAGTCTGCTGGGCTGGGTTCAGACTTTCAAACAAAGGACACTTTGGTTAAACAAACCATGGTTTAGTGTTATGTACAAACCAGGCCAATATCAAGTCACTTACCTCTAGGCAAATGACAGATCCTTGATGCTCTTTGAACACTCTGAGCTGCTCGCCAGTCACGATGTTCCAAGTCCGAATGGTGTAATCAGTGCTGCCTGAAAAAAGCTCCCTGTTTGGAGCATCAAGTATAAGACATAAGACGGCCCCAGTGTGTCCCAGCAGGGTTTGGTGGCAGCGCCCACTGGACACCCACCAGACCTTGACAGTGCAGTCTGTGCTCCCTGTCACCAAGAAGCCCCTGCTCAATTTCTCCTCCTCCAACTCTTCCTCTTCTGAATCCTCAAGGACATCCTTGGAGGAGTAAAGAGCCAATGTCAGAACACAGTTCCGGTGGCCTCGAAACTCCTGGATTGGCTTCTCCTTATCCACACTCCAGCACCGTGCTGTCCTGTCATAGGAGCCACTGAAGAGATAATCCTTGAAAACCAGAATCCTGTTGGAGGTGGGGGGAATAAGCCACATATCAAAAGAGTCTGAAGTTTTCCCCCAGCTCCTTCCGCCTGCCCTTATAATGTTTCTTCCAGTAGCACCTTAGAGACCAACTAAGTTTGTTATTGGTATGAGCTTTCGTGTGCATGCACATGAAAGCTCATACCAATAACAAACTTAGTTGGACTCTAAGGTGCTACTGGAAGGAATTTTTTTATTTTTATTCCCCCCCCCCCCCCCGACTACGGCAGCATAGGTGTCAACTTTTCCCTTTTTTAAAGGGAAATTCCCTTATTCCGAATAGGATTCCTTGCAAGAAAAGGGAAAAGTTGACAGCTATGTACGGCAGATCAACACGGCTACCTACCTGTACTTATAATGTTTGTGCTTTAGATTGTCAGCATGTAATCCTATACATCTCTACTGAAAAGTAAGTCCCACAGAATTAAATGGGGCTTACACTCAGGTAAATAAGATTGCGATCTTAATAATCCTTGTACCTTTTTTCTCAGTTTTATTAGCTGAACTGCTGTATGCAGAACTAAACATAGTACCCCACATGAATATATTTTTATTCCCCCAATTTGCATACTGCTTAATCACAGTCGTCTCTAAGGGGTGTACAGAAGATCCAGTAGAATAAAACTAAAAATGAGTTAAAACAATACAGTAATGTCATAATACAGTTGTGAAGCCTGCTGGAATAAAAATACTGTGCTAGTTCCTTGAATTCCCAGCTACTTTTCCAGAAACTTATTTATATCTAGATTAACTGAAATGGGGTCAGATTAAATTCGGGGGCAGCTGAATTCTCAACCTTATCCACTAATAGCCATGGTTGCATGCCAGCCATAGTTTCCTAGATGGTGGCTGTTTCTAAACAAATTGTGGTGCAGCCCTGTACTGTAAGTGCTTGGCCACGTGGACAGGTGAACTTTATCACGGCCCTAGATTTCCCCAAGTGCAATAAAACTCAACACTGCAGATGACCATACCTAAAGATGGTATAGTAGCCCTAAGGGTGGTCCTCTGTATTCCAGCCTAGGTTGCCAATTTATCTAGAAATTCCATTTGCAAAAAGGAGAAGTACATTTGGCAGCTGACACACACACAAAAGGATCCCTTTCTTGCTTGCACACAGAATGCACGTTTAGCATAACAAATCAACGTCTGGCTTTAAGCTTCTCTGGGGGGTAATTAACAGCAGGGCAAAATTCCAAATCTTTAAACAAAGCTTTAGCTGTATCCCCCCCCCCTTCCTTTCTTTTTTACTACTAAGAAGTATGCTTAACACAATGCTTTTTAATCTCTTTATCAGGTGCAGCTGTTGCCAATTTCATTCCCAGCAGAGGATTCGGTTCAGTTCCTCCTTGTTCTTCTGTCCGTCTCTCTTGCCCAGGCTGTGGCTGCGTCAGCATTCTTGCTGGAATAACTAATCGCATACGGCCAAGAGCATGTGTAGCAGAAATTTAGGCAATCCATTTGTGCAATACAGCATAGGGAGGAAATGACTAGTTTTGAACAGAATCAGAAGGATGGGGGACCTGAGGAGGTCAGCTGAGGAGCTAACTAGCATCAGATTGCAGGTTGTGACAAGCAGAGAATGCAGAGTGAGGGGAGAAATCTTTGTTGTTGTTGTTGTTGTTTAGTCGTTTAGTCGTGTCCAACTCTTCGTGACCCCATGGACCAGAGCACGCCAGGCACTTCTGTCTTCCACTGCCTCCTGCAGTTTAGTCAAATTCATGCTGGTAGCTTCGAAAACACTATCCAACCATCTCGTCCTCTGTCGTCCCCTTCTCCTTGTGCCCTCCATCTTTCCCAACATCAGGGTCTTTTCCAGGGAGTCTTCTCTTCTCATGAGGTGGCCAAAGTATTGGAGCCTCAGCTTCAGGATCTGTTCTTCCAGTGAGCACTCAGGGCTGATTTCCTTAAGAATGGATAGGTTTGATCTTCTTGCAGTCTGTGGGACTCTCAAGAGTCTCCTCCAGCACCATAATTCAAAAGCATAAATTCTTTGGCAATCAGCCTTCTTTATGGTCCAGCTCTCACTTCCGTACATCACTACTAGGAAAACCATAGCTTTAACTATACGGACCTTTGTTGGCAAGGTGAGAAATCTAGGTAGCTCTAAATAAAAGACTCTGTAGTACCTACCTGTTGACAATCGATGTGTGCCCTCGGTAAACCGCCAGGCACTGGCCTGTCATCACATCCCACTTTCGAATTGTGTGATCCGCACTACATGTAAAAGCAGCTTCATTTTCTAAGTGGCAAAATGTGATGTAGCTTTCATGTCCTGGAGGGAAAATATACAGAACGAAAAACGATCAGTGCAAATTTACCGAAAACTATAAAAGGAGATTTTTGTAACAGGAACTTGTGGCTGTCCAGATGTTGTTGGATTTCGGCTCCCATCAACCCCAGGGCAGCATGGCCAGTGACCAGGGATGACTGCAGTTTGTCCTGCAATCTCTGGAGGACCACAGGCTTCCCTGCCCTGGTCTTGTAACAGGAAGGTTTGCATCACATTCTTAAATTGATTACTGTGGCAGATCTGAAAGAACCTTTGTACTGGTCTTATGCTAGTCTGTCAGAACTTCCCTCAAAGGATTTCTGGGAGGTGTGATTGTTAGTGCCTGGAATTCTCTACAGATCTGCAACCACTTGAAGAACTACAATACCCTGGATTGCCAGGAAAGGGAGAGATGTCTGTGAAACCTGTTCTGAATCTGTGATATAAATATGTCCTTGTGCAGGGTCCCCCCCCCCCCAAGGACAATTGCTCTCCTTTTAAAAGATGCTTTCTACTATCTCATACAAACCACAGCTCTATGCCTCAAAATTCACACTCCAGTTGCATAAAATAAATAATAAATGTTGGAAATGTAAGGAAAAAGAAGGTACTTTTTACCATATGTGGTGGGAATGTAAGAAAGTGAAGGACTTCTGGGTAATTATTTATAATGAGATTTTTAAAATGCTGAAATATACATTTGTAAAAACAAAACAAAACCCAGAAGCCCTTTTACTTGGTATTGAAGGTACAGAGATTCATAAGCATGATAAAAAATTGTTTTTATACGTGACAACTGCAGCAAAAATACTATTAGCCCAATGATGGAAGCAGGAAGAACTACCAACAAAAGAAGAGTGGCAGATGAAATTGATGGATTATTCCGAGTTGGCGAAATTAACTGGGAAAATTCAGAACCAGCAAGACCAGACTCTCCTGGAAGAAATTCATGATATATTTGAAAGACGATTGTAATCAATTGACATCACTGTAGAGCTACAAGAAGTTTGTAAGGAGAACTATATGAATTATTGCGAAAGAGGACTAAGAAGGAGTTTATTTAGGATTTGGATTTCATAGCAATAACTATAATAATAAAGAGGGACGCGGGTGGTGCTGTGGGTTGAACCACAGAGCCTAGGACTTGCCAATCGGAAGGTCGGTGGTTCGAATCCCTGCGACAGGGTGAGTTCCCGTTGCTTGGTCCCTGCTCCTGCCAACCTAGCGGTTTGAAAGCATGTCAAAGTGCAAGTAGATAAATAGGTACCGTTCCGGCAGGAAGGTAAATGGCGTTTCTGTGCGCTGCTCTGGTTCACCAGAAACGGCCTAGTCATGCTGGCCACATGACCCGGAAGCTGTACGCCAGCTCCCTCGGCCAATAAAGCAAGATGAGCACCGCAACCTCAGAGTCGGTCACGACTGGACCTAATGGTCAGGGGTCCCTTTACCTTTACCTATAATAATAAAATGCAAAATTAGAAAGGAAGTTAGAAAACCATCAGTCGAGGTTGATGGAAGTCCTAGGCAGTGATAGCCAAAGGTCTGTTATGTTGTTTAAGATGGGATGTTATGTTTGGAAAACGTGTGTAAAAACCAATAAAAAATATATTAAAAAACAAAAACAAAATTCACATCCCTGCAATCCAGTGGTGCTGTTAGGTAATTTTTAAACTCTGGATTCAATGGTTATGTGGTCTGGGGTCCCTGCTTCCCTGCTCATTTTCCTGAGTGCAGAGCCCTAGATGGGCTGGCCTGATGTCTTGCTCTGTTAGCACTGACAGCCATTGTCCTGTGTTTTTCACATAGAGAACAGTGGGACCTGCTCCCAAGTAAGTTGCACATAAGGATTTCAGCAAGAGAATGGGTAGGAATTAAACCTCCTCCTATTCACATTCTCCACATGCGTGGGAAGGATGCAATCTATATGAAAGATGACTTACAATTTACGTATACTTTGGAAATTCAAGCTTCTTCTGACTCAGTGTTTTTACTGTTTCAAATATAGTTTTTCTTTTTTTTTAAGTCCACACAGTTCCTTGTTTAATAGGCACTTCCTTATACCTACATGGTCAGCTTCCATGTTCTTTAATCATTTTGAGGTCAATCTATGGAAATTGTATAAAAAGTGGCATTTCTCATTCTGAAGATGAAAACAAACTTAAGAGCAGACAATCAAGTTGTTTACATGAGCCCTTAGAGATTATTCAGTTGCAAACGAAACAAACAAAAACTAACTAAGTGAATACCTAGAATTGGCTAAATTTACAGACTCAATAAGAAATCATTCAAAGGAGAGAGTGGGATGTTTTTTATAAAATATATGAAAAATGGAGGTTCCCAGACCATCACTTGGCTTAGCGTAGATTAAAACCCCACTGGCAACCAGAACGTTTCTCCACAGACTTGCCAACTGAATACAGATATTTAGAAAAAGGAATTATCAAGTAACGTTCATGGGTAGTGGGAAGTCATGTTAGGAATCAAGGAGTCAAGCCAGAAGTTGCAAAAAGACGGTTTGCACTCTCTACAAAGAATTGTATTTGAAAATGCTTGGTTTTGAGGCTTTTTTTCATTTCTTTTTCATTGCTGATATGCTTTTTCTTTTTTCTTCTTTTAATATTCTGATTATTTGATGTGTGTATGTATGTATATGTAAAATCAAAATAAAATTAAAATATTTTTTTTTTTAAATAAATGCTTTTCAATAAATAAATTTAAAAGGGGGGGGGGAACCTGCATTGAAACTCCCAAAAACAACTCCAGGAAGATATTTGTTTAAAGACTTTCTAAGCCAGAGGTTTTCAACCTTTTTGAGTCCACGGCTCCTTTGACCAACTACAGTGGTACCTTGGGTTAAGAACTTAATTCGTTCCAGAGGTCCGTTCTTAACCTGAAACTGTTCTTAACCTGAGGTACCACTTTAGCTAATGGGGCCTCCTGCTGCTGCCGCACAATTTCTGTTCTCATCCTGAAGCAAAGTTCTTAACCTGAGGTACTATTTCTGGGTTAGCAGAGTCTGAAACCTGAAGCGTCTGTAACCTGAAGCATCTGTAACCCAAGGTACCACTGCACATTCATTCTGCAGCACCTCTCTGGAACCTGGTTATGTTACCCCTGCAGAGCTGGCAGCCCCTCACCCCTTTTCGAGCACCCTCCCTTGTGGAGTGTTCCTTCAGCCTCCTTGGGAGTCCTCCAGGCAGCCACTTTTGCTGTCCCTAGTCTCTGAGCTGCGCCCCAAAGAGAGGTGCCTCCTCACACTGCCCCACTGGCAGAGACGGTTCCCGTTCCCCCCCCCCCATTCATCCCGAGTTGCCCATATTGTATATTTGTGGTGGGTTTTAATTTATGCAAGCCGTTTGGCAAGCCCAATGTCTTGGGTAGCATACAGACGATAAAATAAAATGGCTTCTCCAGAGTCAGTCTTGAATGAAAAGGTTTTTAAGCCAAAGTTGGGTGGCAATCTGTCATTTTGCATGATCTAGTGGATTCCTGCATCACAGGGGTTGAACTACAGGACCTTCCAACTCTATGATTCTATGAAATTGCCTCACAACAATTTATATGTGTGTGTTGAATGTGTGTGTCTTAAATATATCATCATTCTGCCTTCTCCCATGAAGAAAAAGGTTTCCGGTCCTCATTTGAAGGCATCCTCCAAGGATTCCAGAATGGAAGGATCTCAGCCGTCTGACTAAGCAGACAGACACACTGCAGCTTGCCAGGTCTGTTATGGGCTACCACAACCACATAGACATTAATATCACTTAACCAGAATTTGGGAGGGGCTGTGTGATGGACAGACCATTGGGGTCATCCTCCAGAAGACCCTCAGCCAGTCATGGCAGGGAAGAGAAACGGCTAATCAGGAGAGAGATAGTAGAGAGAGAATTTGACAGTTTAACTGCCAAATGGAGTCTGGCTAGGGAAGTTGCTTAGGGGTTTGTCAGGCAGGGTAAACCTGTTTAATTTTGTCCTGTGAAAGAAACGACCCAGAAAGGGTCTTTTACAGAAAGAGTTAGCCATTCTAGGAGGAAAGAGATGTATTAGAAATAGCTCTGTTGTGGGGAATTATAAGTTATTGCTCAAACCTGAAACAGCATTTCTGATGGAAAAAATACTGTCCCTTTAACCGTAAAACTGCTTTATCCTTCATTAAGCACTTGTTAGTAAAAATACAGTTTCCACTTCCATCGTGCCTCAGCTTTAATTTATACCTAGTTTGGGAAATAAGTTGTCACAGGAACTCCAATATTAAAAATCTTTGCTGCTGATTTATTTTGTACAAGTGCCCTGCCACAGATAGAGAATCCCTGAATTCTCTTTTTTATATATATTAATTTTATTAGTTTTCCAAATTTTAATAAATCAATCCAAATTATTTAAATTTAATACAATTTTTTAAAGGTAATTAGGTTTCCCGCTCCTGTTACAAACATATGTCCATTGCTTCCTGATGTTGCTGCTTCATTTTTCTTTATACACCTTCTCATCTATTGATTTTAATCCATTTACATAGCTAGCCTTTTATTTTTCCTTGCAATCAGCAAGAATCCCTGAATTCTCAGTTGTCATAGACAGGGATTGACCAAGGTTAAATCACCTCAGATGCGGTCATTTTGCCCCGCTCCCATCTTCACTGAGGGAGTTTGCCACAGGGTGCACCCCAGAATCAGAGGCTAAGGGAAGGTTTACCCTACCTTGAAAATGGGCCCTGCACTGGCTGTCCGCAGTGCTCCAGAGCCGTGCAGTGCCATCTTCACTACCTGTCAGGAGCCACTGGCCGTCTGGGCTGAGGCTCAGCCAGTTGATGCCTCCCTGGTGATCAGTGCAAACTTTCAGTGCTGAACTACTGCTCCCCATCTTGCGAGTTCCACAACAAGGCAGGAGCCGGGGTGGAGAGTCTCATAGGGTCCGAGCCAAACAAGGATCAGGAGTAGGCCTTAAAACAGCAGGCTGCATCAAGCCAACTCCAAGGATCATCTTTGGTGCAAAAACAAACAGCAGGGGGATGTTGCTGTCTCTACAAAAAAGTGAAAAAAAATGTATTAATAATGATAAGAACAACAACAACACCATAACAAATGATACTAGATGGCTCAGGCACACAGCCATTATAGCCAGAAGCTTGACCATTAAGCTGGCGAACCCCTGCGCCTCTCCCATGAGTAAACCCATTATAGTAAACTTTTCATTGTTTATTGTAACATGACAATAACCCTGGAAAATAAACCCTGAAAAAAATATCTGGAAACTTCGCCTGGTTAAAAACATGGCCAGACTTTTGACTAAAGGCCACTGGAGTGACCCTGTTTTTCCACATGTAAGCTTTCAGCTGAAACAGAATAGAACACTACATTTCTATGATTCTACTACAGTTATTCCCAAATTGTATGCCAGAGCATTCTGGTATGACTCGGATGAACTACCGTATTTTTTGCTCTATAAGACTCACTTTTCCCCTCCTAAAAAGTAAGGGGAAATGTGTGTGCGTCTTATGGAGCGAATGCAGGCTGTGCAGCTATCCCAGAAGCCAGAACAGCTGCTTTCACTGTGCAGCGATCCCTCTTGCTGTTCTGGCTTCTGAGATTCAGAATATTTTTTTTCTTGTTTTCCTCCTCCAAAAACTAGGTGCGTCTTGTGGTCTGGTGCGTCTTATAGAGCGAAAAATACGGTACTTACTGCGCCTAAAGGAGGCTTGTCTGGGGCTCTGGGTGTGCCTTCTTTGAGAACAGGTAATTCTGCTGATCAGGTGTGATTGAATGATCCGATCATGCAATCATATCAGATGCAGACAAACAACATAATTGCTTCCCCTTCCCTGCTGTCTGTGATTTTCACTGCTCTGGGCATGTCTCTTCTCAGATGCAAAAGGAGAGGAGACTTTGCTACCAGTGTTCCTTAGCAATCTGGAGTCTGGGAAGCTGCCCTGCCAAGTTTAGGCAAACTTATATTGAATGATGCACCTACATCACATGCCAGACCTTGGAGAATGGAGGGCTATAGTTATGGCTAAGAGTTCAAGCAACAAACTCTGTAGTTTATTCCCTATGTTTTTCCTCCCTCACCGCAAATAGTGGTTGCTACTCACAAGTGTCCAAAAGCTAAAGGGAAGACAAATTATTTTGACGCTAGCTGCTGTCATTTTAATAAAAGCCACGGCTGTTGTGCCAAAGGTTGTGCCAAAGAAAATCAAATTCTGTGACCAGAATAGACATTGCAAATATTATGCATATCCTTAGTTTGCATACACTTATCCTGCTTCAAAAATCCAGGTTTTCAAAATGCTTGGAATTCTTTGGCAAAGGTTAAAGGATACTGAGAATATGTGGGCTGGGCGGGGGGCACAGAGCTGCCTCAGATTAGTAAATTCCTTTGTGGAAACACACATACAAAACCATTTCTGCAATAAATCTCAGTGGGAGGGCAGCAGGGGTGGCAGTTATTTATCCCAGCAAGTGCCCCCCCAACGCCTTGATCACAGGAGAAAATAGTCTCTAGATACCATGGGGTTTGTCTTTAATCTGCACAAGGCTGCCTGGGCTAGTATCTCCAAGCCAAAGGGAAGCCTGTCATAGCAAACACTGCCTACACAAATTGTGTAAGCCAAACACAGCCCACCAGCAAAATCTATCACAGCCCATCAAGAGCTCAATACACTTCCTAGTTTTCTTCCTGCCTGGGACTGGCAAAGATAAAACAGTAAATTGTGAAGCACCTGGCAGCCCTATTCCAGCAGCCAGAAGAAGTGGCAAAAGGAAAGCATACAGATAAGGCTCCATCCATCTTTCCATTCCATCATATGGCAGTAATGGGAGGGGCTGTAGCATGCAGAAGATCCCTGGTTCAATGCTCAGCATCTCCAGATAAGGATAGGAGAGACTCATGTCTGAAACCCTAGAGAGCTGCTGCCAGTCAGTGCAGACAATACTGATCAAGATAGGCCAATGGTCTGGCTCCGTATAAGGCAGCTTCCTGGGCCCTGTGTTCCTGACCACAGGGAACTGCTCCTATAATCTTGAATGCAGCCTGGTTCAATATCAAAACTGGCCACAGGGTGAAGCTTGGCACATTCCTCCTCAAGCCACATTTATTTACTTTCTTACAGTATTTATATGCTGTCTTTCATTTAAAAATAACCCACAATGCAATTTACAGTAAAGAAGTAAAGAAGGAGAGGCTTAACATGTGGCCCTCCGAATGCTGGTGGACTCCCAACGCTCAAGGCCAATGGCCAGGGATAATGAGAGTTGTAGTCAAACATTGTCCGGAGGGACAGAGTTTAGCCGCTCCTGCTGTAAATTATATCTGAAGCCTTGATTCTTGCACCCACTCTAGGAACAGAGACGTAATATACGTGCAGCTATGAGGAGGGTTTTCCTAGTGGTGCAGCAATAATTGCACAGTCCCTTCCAGCTATCCAATTCTATGATTCTACGTGCAACATCAACACTGCCTTTCAGCCTGCCTCGTGTGCTATTTGTGTTGGTTAGAGCATGGTGCTGATAACGTCAAGGTCGCAGGTTTGATCCCTGTATGGGGCAACTGCATATTCTTGAATTGCAGACGGTTGGAGCAGGATGATTCTCAGGGTCCCATCATCCCGGATAGACCACACTAGCTATGGATAATGGACTCCAACATCTGCAGGCCCACAAGTGCCCCGATCCCTGCCCTACATAAAGGCCTTTAATTTTTAAAATCAAAATTATTTCAAAATTGAGCCCACACCCAAGGTGGTGCAGATATTTTATATTCCATCTCACCTATCCCCTAAACCTCAATTTAATGCCACAATCCTATACATGTTTTCTCAATAGGCAAACCCATTAAACTCAGTGGGGCTTATTCCTAACTCTTAAAGAGTACAGGATTGTAGCCTAAGCCTCAGGTGTGAAAGCGCCTTTCTAGTTTCCAAGTCCACACTCACAGGGAAAGGGGTTGGCCAGGGGAGAAGCAACCCGAAAAAGGTCTTCCTTGTGGAATCGCTTCCCCCTTTGACCGCAGGATATTAACCTTCCTAAATGAGGGCGGGGAGAGAAATGGACCCCTTCGAGGGCGGGAAAACTCCGGGAGCAGCCAAGACCCCTTTCGCCTGCCTCGCCCAGGAAGGGAGACAGCCAACTCCTCCCCATAACCATGTCTGCGCTGCTTCCCTCACGCCACCGCCTCCCCACCCCCCCATGTCTGGGTGGGCTGAGGCTTCCCTCGCCTCCTCTAAAAAGACACCCCCCGGACTTCCCTCACGGCCCCTCTTTAAACAAAAAGAGAAGCCTCAGGGCTCTGTCTGTAACCCTCGCCCACAGGATACGGAGCAGATCCTGCCGTTCCCCTCCCCCTCTGAAGAAAAAAGGGGGGCGCGCACACACACAACTAGCAACGCCCCCGACCCAAATCCGCAGCGCCCACCCCCCACGTCTCTCCTGTTTCCTTTGCGCGCCTGCAGTCCTCCTCTCCGCTTTGTTTCCTGTCGCAGCCCCCCCTCCTCACAGCATTCTTGCTTTCTCAAAAGTTTCCCTCACGACCCCCCAAGGCTCCCCTATAACTCCCAACTGTTTCCCTCGCCACCGCCACACACACGAATTAATGTATTTCTTTTTCCTATCCTGAGGACAGAAAGAAGAAAAGAAACCCCCTCCTCGTGTAAAAAAAAAAAAAAGTCAGCACATCGCTCTCCTCTCCGGAGTCACACAACTCCCCACGACTCGACGGCGTTTGGGTTTCTTATTGGGCTGCCGCTTCCCTCAGCGAACCTCTTCTTTTCTCCCCCCTTGGGTGCCACACGTTGGGTGCCTTCCCAAGACCCCTTCAGTGGGGAGTGGGTCCTTTTTTTGTAGGAATGAGGAGGGGTTTCTGAGGCAGATTGGTGAGGCTGGTCGTAATATCATGAGGGAGCAAAATACAAGGGTGCGAATTAGCCCCACACGGTGACCCCCATGACCCGAGCTGCGCCTGCCTTCTTCCCTCAGAAAGAGCCCCCACAGCAATCCGTGTCAAATGTCCCCAGAGACCAGCACCCATCCCAAGTGTGCAAGTTTCCCACCCACAGGGAGTCACATCTCTCTTGCGCCTCTGTCCATTTCTCCCCAAAGCTACATCATAATTCATTTTCTAAACAATAAGGCAAATCAAGTCTGCACACCCCCAGCTCTCCCACACGGCACCATTCCCATGTTTCCGCCTAGCAATCTCGCAGATTTTCAAAAAAATAATTATTATTATTACATGTAGACACAGCACACAAGAGTTGCTTGCTTACTTCAGTTCAAATCCCCATCCCAAGGGGAAATCCTCTTGCTCATGATCTCTGGTGTCGTTGGAGAGAAGCCAAATCAGCAAACACGCACACACCCCTTTCGCCTTCAGAGAAGCTTCATCCAAAAATGTTATCTTTTTACGCACAAACTACGGCCAGGCGAACAAGCAAAAAAAAACAAAATTAAAATCAGAAAGTGCAGGGATCCGGGCTGTAGGATCAGGCTTCTTCACATTGTTCCAGGGGGGTGGAAGGAAAAATCCTAGAGGACACAAACTCCAGAGAGCAAACCAATCTAGTAACCGCAAAACTCATTTCCAGGCAGATCTCATTTCCTTCCATGATAAGGGGAAAGAAAAAGAAAAAGAAAGAAAGAAAGAAAGAAAGAAAGAAAGAAAGAAAGAAAGAAAGAAAGAAAGAAAGAAAAGGGGGTGACAGATTGCTGGGTTAATGGAGCCAAATAGTTTTGCCTGGACTCTCAGGCAGTTCCTAAATCCTAACTTTCTCCAGTGGCTTTTTGCATTGTAATAAGAAGGTGCCTATGCAGATTCTGAGTCCGAGTTTAGCATAATTCATTGGGGCGGCTGTTGCAGCACTGCAGAGAGAAAAAACGGTTTTTAAAAGTCTTCCTGTTTAGAGAGGCTAGCTGCCTTTTGTCTCCTCTTCTTACCCCCTTCAGTTGTGTGTGAAGAAGGCTCATCTGAACTGCTTGCCAAGATCCCTGCAGGACTCCGAAACCTCTCTCTCCTTTTACCCAGTTCTCCCCCAAAACTTTTTCACTGTTTCTTAGATTAATACAGTTGTGCAGAGCATAACTTGTCCGTCTTTTCACGCTCTGCGGGGGATCAAATACCACCCCTCAGATTTCTACAAGGTCCTAAAGAAAGCTGAATTAAATAGCAGAAACTACTAGGATCTGTAGCAGAAAGAGTGCTGCAAGACTCTTCGCTGTTTTTACTAGGATTTAAACAACAGATTCTTGGAAATGCATAATGCCTTGCGGTATATAAGTGATATGGAAAGTTTTGTATCTCAAGGTGCTAAAGGAACACACACAATGTGGAATTCCTAGGAAGGCAAGATGTGAGGGCAATGGGGAGTGTGAGGACGAGAAAAAGAAGCTTTGGCCGGATCAGAATTTGGGCTTTATCAGATGTGTCAGTCTAGCTCAGTGTTGCCAATCAAAGGATTGGCAGCCACTCTGCAGGGTTGCACTGCACTGCAGTTTTCTTGGGGGTGTATGGGGTGTTAGGGGAGAAGTAGTACCTCTGGTGGGGACATGTTGTGCTCCTTCTGGGGTAGACTGTTCACCTTTGGTCCCCGCCCTGCACTCAGCTCTCACCTGTGGCTGCTAGAAGCTGTTAGCATGCGGCAGTGCCCGAACTCCAGGAATGGCTTTGACTGGCTGGCTAAACCAGGTGAAGGGAGCCAATGGGTCTCAAACCCTCAGTGAGTTAGGGACTTCCTCTACATGTGAAGGTAGGCTCAGGCGGATTGACTGAATGAGACCAGTGGTGGGTCCATTGGTCAATAAGGTGGTTTCTGCATGAGCTGTACAGGGAAGTGAGGGGCAGATGGGGCCCATCTGGGGGAAGGAAGACTCTGATCCTAAACCTCCGCTGCTTTGTGGGATATCTTCAGAAGAAAAGGCTAAGGAGTAAACCCTACACAATTCCGGAATGGAGTCCCTAAGAAGGTTGGGTGTGGCACCTTGAACGCTTCCTTCCAGCGATTCCTGCGGCCAAGCTGGTGCCAAACATATTGCTCTGCTTTCCTTTGGACCACATCAGCCAGGGCAAGAGGGGTTTTTTTTGTTATCTGGGCAGCCCAGGAGCTCCATACACACTCTCCAGACTTGTACCCCAGGGAGGTCACTTGGGTGCTGCTAATGCAGCGGTTTGACTTCACCCCTGGAGACACACTGCATTGTCCATCAAGAGAGATGGATGCCAATAACTCAGTTTTCTCAGTCTTATCTGATGGTTCTGGGAATTAAACCTAGGAGAGCTATTTGCATACAAAGTGATTTTTCATACAGAGAAAAAGTAAGAGGTGACATACACAGAGGTATATAAAATTATGCATGGTGCAGAGAAAGTGTATAATGAAATGGGTTTATCCCTCTCTCATAACATCCAAACTCAGGAACATCCAAAGAAGCTGAATTTTAGAAGATTCAGGACAGTCAAAAGAAAGTACAGTGGTACCTCGGGTTACAAACACCTTGGGTTACAAACACTTCAGGTTACAGACTCCAGAACCCAGAAGTAGTACCTCGGGTTAAGAACGTTGCCCCAGGATGAGAACAGAAATCATGTACCGGCGGTGCGGCGGCAGCAGGAGGCCCCATTAGCTAAAGTGGTGCTTCAGGTTAAGAACGGTTTCAGGTTAAGAACGGACCTCCGGAACGAATTAAGTTCGTAACCAGTCGTACCACTCTAGTTAATTCATCCACTGCATAGTTAAAGAGGCAGTGATGGCCACTGACTTTAAGGACTTTAAAAGAGGATTAGTCTAGATCAGGGGTAGGCAACCTAAGGCCCATGGGCCACAAGCGGCCCACGGGAGTCGTTTAACCAGCCCACAAGCCACTCCCAAACCGAGCCGCTCGCTCGGCAAATCCCTGTGCACTGCACTAAACCAGCGCAGCACGGCGTGGGGACTTGTTTCTGTGGCGCCAAAAACCGCGTCTGCGCAGACGCAGATGCTGGAAATCACGTGCGCTCACGCACACGCGCAATCTGGCCCACGGAGGGATATCCACTGGAGTGAACTGGCCCAGGCGAGGTAAACCTTGCTGACCCCTGGTCTCGATGGAGGAGAAGGCTGCTAACCCTGATGGCTGCATTCAGCTTCTCTGCTGGAGCCGGTATGCCTCTGAATACGTTGCTGGGAATCTCAAGCGGAGAGACCATTGTTGCACTTTGGTCCCTCTTGTGTGTTTCCCATAGGCATCCAGTTGGTCATTGGCTTGGCTAGATGGACCATGGGCCTGATCCTGCAGGGCAATTCTTATGCCAGCCACCCCCAACCTTTGGCCCTCCAGATGTTTTGGCCTACAACTCCCATGATCCCTAGCTAACAGGACCAGTGGTCAGGGATGATGGGAACTGTAGTCCAAAACATCTGGAGGGCCAAAGGTTGAGGATGCCTGTCTTATGTTCTTATGTCTGTCATGTTATTGCAGGGGAAGCCCAATTCACAGACGCAAATCATCACTTGATGTTGCAAGAATCAAGTGAGGAAATCTACGTGTGAATTGACCCACACATTCCACACTAGGCTGGTTAATGGGGCAAGTGGGCTGCTCTGAGCAGAGCCTACTGAAGAATCTACCAGTGACCTCTTCTTCCTGCTTTATTTTGCAGGAGCCACTGAGAGGCTGGAGGGCCAAGAGGACAAGGCAGCCAAATTAGTCCCAGCTGTGCCTCATTCCAGGTCAGGAAGTCAGGAACAAATATCCAAGCAGCGAGTCTGAATAACCGTGTCATGCAGTGGCTCATAGGTCCATGCCATAAATCAGCCCTAAATAAAATGTGTGCCTTAGTGCAGTCAGCTGTGCATTAATTGTAGCACCAATCTGATATAGCTGGCTGTCTACCCTAATTACTCACTTTAAAGGCTGGGCTTTAAAGGCTGGATATTGCTATTTCAGCCATCGATATAATACAACGGGTTTGCTCCCATTTCACCAAATAGTAGGAAGTTTCAGGGGCAGCTCTGTAAAGGATCGGTTTCCTTGTGAGAGAACAGTCTTGATTATCTTTTTATGTAATGTTATATTTACAAAAATAGGAAATGAACACGAAGAAGCAGGCAACAGCCAAGGCCAATACTGCTGGGTTTTAACCCATGTTGGTTTCCCCCAAATCAAATACTGTAACATGTCATTTGAAACCCTCCCACACCTACAAGGTTCTTTAGCATTTAACTGGGGGGGACGGGGACAAAATGTGATTTCTACCTCCTTCACTAGCTTCTTTCCAACTGTTTCTGTCAAATTCCCACCAAAACAACTAGAGTGCTGTCAGGGGTTCAGGAGCAGAGGCACAGGAGAGGGAGGAAATGGAGAGCGAGGGGGAGGAGTCCGAAGGAAATGTCAGCGATGACAGCAATCCGAGTTCTCTGAGTCTGTCCAGTGACTCGGAGGATTCACAGAAAGGGGCCCCCATAGTCAGGGCAAGAGGAGTGCCCAAGGGGACACCTCGGGAAGAAGGGGCCAGAGGGGACTCAGAGAGCAGCAGCTGGAAATCAGGACCAGCGTCCCCCCCAGAGTGCAGTAGGGGGGAGGAGTCCCAGGCATCGGGATCAGGTGGCGCGCGGGCAGCGGGAGAACATGAGGCAGGAGTGACCACACCCCCGTCAGGGAGTGAGGAAACGGTCGTCAGGAAAGTTAAACGCGCGCGCGCGCCAAGTTCAAATGTACAGGAGGGCGGCACGGTGGGCAGCCCG